>NC_087259.1:8910000-10197500 GCF_037042905.1 Lytechinus pictus | reverse complement strand
GTTCTTGTATAGCGCATGAGATATTATGAATAACATCTCTATGCGCTTCCAAAGGACTTGGGTATATTATTACCCCGGATGTAGCTCAAGCAGCTAGCTTCCAGCGCTCGACATTTCAAGGAATAAATTCATGCCAGGTACCCATTCACCTCACCTGGGTTGAGTGCAGCACAACGTGGATACATTTTCTTACTGAAGGAAATTACGCCATGGCTTGGATTTGAACCTACGACCCTCTGTTTCGAAGTCCAGAGACTGATACACTGGGCCATAACGCTTACATAAGCAAGCCTTGCCTTCCCACGCCCTTTCCTAAAATAACATGTATAATATATTCTGCTAATTGCTGTGGATGACTACATCAGAACGAAAACTGCAGTTGGAAGTTCCAGTTGCTCGACGTTTTATTGGTCTATAAACCCAAATAGATATTCCCCCATAAACTTCAAAGTTGAATAATGGTTTTCGTTTATAATATAAGCTAGTGTAGACCATTATTGTTTAGCATTGTCAGTTATCGGCTTCTTATTTTTCTTGTTATAGGGGATGTTGTCCTATTCAGGCCTTCCATATCCCCGAAAGATCAGAGTTTTCTTCCGACATCGCCGCATTGGCCTAATGGTTCAGAGAAGATCATTTTCTCCGATTGTCACGGATTTAGATTGAATACGAATTATTTATCTTATATTATGTACCTTTCTTAACATTTTTGATAATTATTAACATACAGGCCTAGTAGTATCTTGACATAACCTATGTATCGCTTTTCAACCTCTGGTCCACAGAAGCCACATGGCATCTCCAGGGTGGGTGACGAGACGATCCGATGATGGCATGAGTTGCTGGAGAACAGGAAACCATGATCTTTGAAAATGCAGATGAGCTTCTGAAAAAGAGAAGTCAAGTGAACTTTGCCACGATGACAGCCCTCACCTGGAATGTGTATGATGTGCTCTGATGTAAGTTCAAGAGAATTGTTGTGCCCCGGCTTAAACTGACTTCCAACTATGGCGTGCCGACTACGCCATTGTGGTTTTAGTCTTGATTGACCTATGCGGGTATTTTTTTTTTTTTTTTGGGGGGGGGGGCTGTGTGTATCAATGTCCAACATAGATCTGTAATATCAAAGAGTCGCCACCGCGCCTTAAAGAGGTAATAGGCCTATATAGCTATACCTATGCCACTTTACTCTTACATTGACCAACCCTTGCTGGAAAGAACAGTGTCACTGTGTGATCACAGTGTTTTCACATAGTCGACTGTGTGAATATGTGATTCACACTATTGAAATGCTCAAATTTAACAGTGTGAAGGTGATTTTGCATTATGTTCCACACTGTGAACACACTGTGGCACACATTGTGGGACATTGTTTTCTGTCCAGTAGGGATGTGATAAACATTTCTAAACCAACATTGGGTTGTGTGCTGTCCATTAAACATTTGGGCACTTATTACGAAAACAGTGTTGGTCATTAAAATTACCTAACTTTGGTTAAAGTGAAATTGCCTGACATGTGTTGTTTCTCAAAGAAATATATTTACACATTTCTTAGCACACAGGAGTAATCCTGAAAAGGTTTTACCAAATCGCGATGTAAGGTTTGCCCAAATTCACGTGACCACAACTATTGGTGAGAATGTGACCAACGGTTAATCAAGCAGCCCTTTCTGTACACAAATCGGTTAATTGATCTTGGACATGTCCATGATGTATTATAACCAAGGACGTGCTGCCCCATTGAAATTTATAAAAACTGCATTAGAAATAATTCGATTTTTTTCTTTCGTGAAGAACGTTGTCTGACCAGGCAGGCGAAATGATTGATGTTCTTGAAAAGGATTCAATTTATTTCAACATTATGCAGGTGCGGAATCGGGGGGGGGGGGCACACCCCGTAAATTTGCTAAAAAATGCCTTCATTTTGGGAGCGATGACACGTTTTGTCATATTTCTCTCTGAAGAAAAAAATACCCTTTATTTCTTAGGTGATGACCTTTATGTTTTTGCTATTCAATTTTTGGGGAAAAAGCACCACCTTTAGAAAATTCTAGAGCCCGTCATGTTATGGCATCGACGGCTTGCCATAGTCTCCAAGTGAGAAACCACAAAACCGTGAACTCTTCCACTCCGTAAGACCACGCACTTGAACCGTCTTTCTAACTGATAGTATGAGTTCACGATGGGTACTTCGCACAGACCCATGGAAGAGGACAAGGGTGCAAAAGACTCGACGATGGTGGTACAATTAGATCATGCACAGCCACTGACTCGGTCTCTCTGCTCTCCTCTCTGCCATCCCGAGTCACCCGTTGAAAACTTTGAGTTATTAAGAGAGAAGGAGAGAGAGAAGGGGGTGGGGAATGACCCCATGGTGATGTATGCACGTAGATGGGAAGAGAGAGGGGACAGTAAGACGATAAATGCAACAAGAGAGGGAGAGAGGGGGCAGGAAGGGGGTGGGGCAAATAACCACGTGAAACTCGCACACCCTCGAGTGGGGGGTCAATGGAGTGTGATGAAATCTTTACTGATCCTATCTTAACCTCGATAAAAATGGCAAAAGCCAGTCAAAATAATTCGTATAAACATTTTCATTCTACACAGAAGATAGGAAACGAGTCTGATAAAAATACAAACCTTTGGTCCTTTACGTATATGTGAACATACCATGTTGTACCGGTTGCTCCCCCCCCCCCCCCCTTCTCTCCCTCTCTCTAAAGCGTGCAAAACTTCGTCAGACACTCCGGAGCCTCAGATGAGTACGGTGACAACTTCAACTTTTATCGTCGAGGTGTTTTTTGTGTACTCTATGCACGTTGGCAAGTAGAGCTCTTAAAGATCCCCTATACCTGAGGGAGAAGTTATACCGGCATAAGCATCCCGATTCTCCTTCTCCTTCTTAAAAGACTTTCCCTGTTTGCTTGGAGGGCCCTTGTCCCTGCTCCTCGAGGGGGCTCAAGAGTCATCGGGGATGCAGGCTGGGGCGGCCGGGTCCTCTCAGCGCCCCATGGGGACACTGGGGGTAAGGGGAGCACGATCGCTAGCTCCTTTCAACCACGCAATGTTGTGATTGTAAAGGAAGACGCCATGGATGACGGGGGTGTGGAGCCTAATGTTGCACTGCCGTGGTGCGTTCAGACCGACAAGGTGCTCCAGTCGGTAAAAAAAAAGAGGAGATGTCGTAGCCTTTCATGATATCTGCTCAGCTCCTGCGACCGCGGAAGATCAGCAACATTCGTGCCAAATGTAAAGATCTAACACAAAACCTGACATATGCCCTTACCCTCATCATCACAAAATCCACCCCGACCCCGGAAAACCAACAACGATCAGCCCCAAAAATCGAATGCCTAAAATAAAATTGCAAAAGAAATTAGCATGCTTAATCCGTGGTCTTTGGGTTCAAATCCCAGCCAAGCTCTATAACGCTACAGAAAAGAGGGCACTATTCATTATGTTGCCATTTTTTAACAGCCATGGACATGGTGGAGTCCCACAAGGCAGTTGGTAGACATTTTATCAAAACAACTCTTTTCTCTCAAAATATCTTAGTATCAAACATTGAAATCTTATGAAAAACCGATAATGATTTTTTCGTGGATCTCCTTCTAGCTTCAGCGAAAAGATAAATTGATGTACCCGAATACTTTTGTTTAAAAATAAAGGGGGTGACATTCTAACCAGTCCCTTGTCGAATTAGTAATCAGTGCTTCCGACTTCAAAGTAACTCCTTGGAATTAAGAATCTCCATTCAAAATCTTAGCAAAATTGAAATAAACGAAATAAACAAAATTACTGTCATTTACCATATTTACTTGTAGTGATCCTGGCATTGAATTCGTGTAAGATTTGGTGTTACTCCCATTTACTTTTGCTTTTGTTGTTGGTGATGGTGGTAAGCTTTATTAACACTCCTATGTCATGTTTTCTATGTGTATGATGGTGGCAATTACGGTTTAGAATTTTTGCGTGATTCGAGTGTAAACGTCCCTCTGAACGAGAAAAGGCGATTTTCTCGAGGGTTTAACGGAAGGCAGGAAGCTCTTACTAAACGCAGTTGATAGATTATACAAATTCAACGCCCCCAGCAAAGGGTAATTGAAGAGGTAATTATTAGGGTTTGGCAAAAGTGTGCATAATTAATGGGTTTCGGAAAAGCAGTGAGTGGTTTTGAACAGCATATTGCCAGAAGTCTTCTTAGAGCGCCAAACTGGGAAAGGGTTGTTTAACAAAATATCAGCCCCCCCCCATACACAGAGACCAAAACCAGCTACTTTGACTCTGGAATCTAAATCTAAATTTGGTGTTAATGAGTTGTAGGAACTTGGACAAAGATTTTATTCTTAAAGAGATGAAGCACCATTGTGTATATACATGTAGATAAGGAAATCGTTTCGTTTTCATATTTTCTGTACTGTTTTTCTATAATCTAAAATCATCGTGTTTGCCATGATAACTATAATTATTATTGTAATAACGTTGATAACAATGCCGATAATAATAATGAAATAATAACGATTTATTTACTCAAGATAAACACTTCAGTTGGGAACTGCTCGACCAGCGGGCCCTGCAGAAGTGAATGATGAATTTTGATTTCTTACGTCTATGAATAAATCATGTCTTACTCAGTATTATTCTTGCAGCCCTCTTATTTGTTCATTGTTGATTTTTTTTCAGATACCACACACACTTTTGGATGAACGTACACCTTTGCCCCCTTTGTGGTTCAAAAAATGCGATATGTGCTTCTTTACGGATGCAATAATTTTGCATCTCTTTTTATTAAGGAAGCAAGTTTTGCACGATTTTGCACACTTTTGAAAGAAAGTATAAAGTATCATCCTTCTGAGTGCAACAGTAATTCAAGTTTGCAACCCCCCCAAAAATCGTGGCAACACTCTATTTTCTTAGTAAGTGTTTAGGCAAAACAAAAATCCACCCAATTTAGACAATCGTTTTAGAGTGTAGTATATAGTTATATAGTAGTAGTGAGGGTGGTATAGGAAAAGTATGCAGCAATGTTATTATATTAGGCATATGCCTCAGTGATTGCGCAACCATTTTCCAGCTTCAACGCTCTTGACTTCTGAGAACATTCTACAGGAAAGAAAATTGAATAAAATAGGAACTAATATTTGTTCTTGTCTTCTTGATAAGAACTGTTTCGCTCTTTCTAGCTGTTTTTTTTTAATCATAATAAATTTTTAAGGGAGGAAGGGAGATGTGCAAGAAAGAAAGAGAAAGTGAAAAAATGAGAGAAAGAGAGAGAGAGATAGAGAGAGTGAGGGGGAGATGGGGGAGTGAAAAAGAGAGGAAGATGAATAGAATAAAATACATGTAGTTAGATTGCTTGAAGTGTAAATGACATGACATTGAATTGATGCGAATCGCTCTCATCTCTTAAGTGCTTCGATCCATTCGAATGTCTGAAGGAATTCTTCTGCTTCTCAGGAATACATTCACGTGTAACCTGTTTTAATTCTTAGTGATAGACTCAGTCTATTAGACTGTCAAGGTAAGGCCGTATGTAGCGGGGAGGGAAGGTTGCTATCACCCCCCCCCCCCTCCCGTATTTCAAAAACCCTATTTTTTTAAAATGCAATTGTCACAGAAACAATCGAGTGTGCATCAGATCCTAAAAATAAATAATTAGATAAATAACAAAATGAAAAATAAATAAATAAATAAACTCCCTCGAAATCCAGCTCTCGGTCTCAAACAAACATCGATTGAACGGCGATCGATCACAAGGTGTGTATGTGATCACGTCTGTATATTGATAAAAACCTTCGTCGGTTCGGGATGACGTCTTTGAAGCTTTTGTATAGTTTCAACCTAGAATTCATTCTTTATCCACCTTGTTTTTGGGGCCTTATCGTTTAGATAAAACAATGATGTTTTCACCTTTCAATGAACTCGTTTAGGTGTCCACCCCCCCCCCCCCCCGCCGAGTGGAAGCGTTTAAAATGACAAACAAATTTTACTATATTTCACATATGGCCTCGTATAGGAACACATCAAGTCCTCGACTACTCAATTAAAAACTTCCTAACCCATAATTCAACATTTGAGCTTAGCAGTCTTGTAATAAATAATAGGCCTAGGTGAATGATAGCACACAATTTATAACACACAATCAATGAGAGATCTCTCACACACCCTCACACGCCCACACACACATCCACCCACACTCACGATATTGGTCAGTTTTCCCTCTTTAAGATTCGGGAATCATCTTCATCACCCATTTCAATACTTTTTTTTCGGAGATAGGGTGATGGGTGGAAGAAAGATCATCAGTAGATGAAAACGCACTATTAAAAGGATGTGTGTATTAACAAATTATCTCTACGTTAATGGGTATAACTGGGACACCCTGAATAGGCCATCAAAATCTTGCTCTTCCTATATAAAACTACAGATTGAATGTGATCGAAATTAGGTCATCCTAACATGCCTAATGGGTCCTGGTGGGTGGTATCGGTTGCCGTATAGACATTAGTTGATGGTGATTTTTTTTTGGAATTCTCAATATCTGCCATATCTAGCTAAAACTGGACTTTTGTTCACTTGTCAAATAAGCTCTAAGAATTGACAGGCCTTTCCAATTAGCTCATTTTTCCCCTTCTTATCAATTACGAATGTAAGACGGCGCCACGGTTCATAGGAGCAGGGCTATTTACCGCGGTTTTTTTTTATCAATTCTAAAGTTATCAATATGCATTATCTAGCTAAAACTGGACTTTTGTTCGCTTTTATAAGAAGCTTTAAGATTTGATAGGCCTATATTTATATATATTTTTTTCAATGTGCTCAATTTGTTTAATTTGTTGTTTTTGTTTTTAATATCAATTACGAAGGGAGGCCGGCGCCACAGTCTTTATACGGGCAGGGGGTATTTAAATAGACCCGAAATATGACCCTGAATAAGTTCAGGGCTGGTAACACAAAGGTTTGCGATTAATTGCTAAATGAAATGACCTATCAAGATCATCGTTGCATGTGCATTTTGCTCAGTAGATTGACTAGGAACCAATCAGAATTGCTCTTTCAAATTAGCGATCAATCGCTAACCTCTGTGTTACGGAGTCCTGATGTGAGCATTTATGGTGAAGAGCTGATCTTTTCTGTCTCACCGTGTGACGCAAACGGACCCGGTTTCTGGATTGATCAGACTTTGCATTCTTTAAGAGTGTTTAATAATAGTAATAATAATATTTGCAATTTATATATCGTATAATAATCAAAAGACTCTCTACGCGCTTTACAAAGTATATTAATTTACTAAATTATACATTAACCCTAATTTCAATCATCCATTAAACCTAAAATATGTCATACAAATTAGAACAAATAAATCGATACATAAAAGTGACAAAATTAATGAAAATTGACAATATTTAACAACAAATTACTATATTAAACATTATAAACATTATTTTGAAAATAAGTAAGTTTTAAGAATAGAATTAAATATGGAGGAGGATGGTGCAGTTCTAATATTTAACGGTAGAGAATTCCAGAGTATAGGGGCAGATAGGTAAAGGGCCCTTTGACCATTTGGATTAGTGGAGGGAACAGTGAGAAGATGTTGTGAGGATTATCAGTCCCTCTGATTTTATTGATCTATCCTGAATAAATATGACAAAAATTTTCCAAATCAATGAATTAATATCTTAATTCATCAACTAGATAAATAAAGAAGAAAACGTATCATGTTAACCTTGACAGATATATGAGTGATGAAGTACGTGATATTATGAAGAAAGTAATGTGTCTATTGAAATATAAGAAAAGGAACAATGCTTTTAGATATAACTACAGCATAAATCGCCTCTAGCGTCGAAGTTGTGCGCATTGTTTATCAATAAAAGCATCCCTTACCGTACACTATCCTATGAGGCGCCGAATGTACCATTATTATATAGAACAATTATTTGTTATATAATCATTATTTATTAAATAATAACTATTATTTATATATAATTTACATTTTATTTGTAAATAACTACTATTATATAAAATATCATTTCTAATTATTTATATATAATTCCAAGTAATACTTCATTATTTGTAAATAATAATAGTTCGACATTCCATTATTTATAAATAATGATTATTTGTTTTTCATTATTTATAAATAATGATTATTTGTTTTTCATTATTTATAAATAATGATTATTTGTTTTTCATTATTTATAAATAATGATTATTTGTTTTTCATTATTTATAAATAATGATTATTTGTTTTTCATTATTTACAAATAATGATTATTTGTTTTTCATTATTTATAAATAATGATTATTTGTTTTTCATTATTTATAAATAATTTGTTGAGTTTTCCATTATTTATAAATAATGATTATTTGTTAAAAAATGAAAACGTCTACTTCATTATTTATAAATAATTTTTTCGAGTGCACCATTATTCTCATTATTTATAAATAATCATTATTTAATGTTCGAGTTTTCCATTATTTATAAATAAAGATTATTTGTTAAATAATGAAATATCTACTTCATTATTTATAAACAATTTTTACAGTTTGCCATTATATACAAATAATCATTATTTATATACAAATAACCATTATTTATTAAATAATGCCATTATTTATTAAATAATGCCATTATTTATTAAATAATGCCATTATTTATTAAATAATGGAAAACTCGCTATAACATGCAAATGTGGGACCGCCCATGATATGAATATTCATGATGCGATTTCCTTTTTCGTGATTTTTCTTCACAAATTTTTGTCCATTTCCTCTTCATAATGACATTTCTTGAAGCAATTTTCTAGGGATATGGTCTGATTGTAATATTCTTCATTTTCTATATAACTTCGTCTTCGTAGAAATATCAAAAAGTGTAATTTTATACGATTTTTCCTACAGTTCACAATCCCCATAGGCGCGCGTGTACGGTAGGGACAACCGGTGAATCGACGGAGTGCTCTTCATCGAAATACTACGTTGGTTGGTCCCCGGAAGTGGCGGGCGGAATTTAGCCCGAATCCTCGATGGAAGTCGATCAAGTGCATATGAGCTGAGAGAGTGAAATATCAGTGTACTTGTACAGGCCCTTCTACTTTTTATAAATATTTCTTGTTGCTTTTTTTGTTAAGTTAATTTTTCCTGGTGTAGAGATAAGTTTCAGTTCTAATAATGCACTTCAAATACATTTTGGAGTGTCTGTTTGAGGCGTTTGGGGCGATTTCACCCTGGCCCCAAAATGCTCGCAACGACAATACGGGGGCATGATGACCCCTAAATTTTTAAAAACTTATTTTTCTATTGAAAATTATCACAAAATTCACCAAAAGTGTGCACGAAAGCCTTCGTATTTCACTTTTAAAACTCCGAAAAGTGCCCAAATGACAAGCTTGGTCGCTTCGCTGTGTCGCTTTCAACTTGAGAACGTTTACGCGTCTGCTCCCCCCCCCCCCCCTCCTCCGAAAGAAATTCTGTATACGGCCATGCTCTAAAGAGCCTGGCACATTGATTTATGTATACTTTCATTTTCATTATTTTTATCTCATTATCAACATGGCCTTACGCAGAATTTTTTCCAGGGGGGCCGGGGCCGGAGCATGACGCGCGTAAACTTTCTCAAAAAAATCTTGAAAGCGAGACAGCCAAGGGACCAAGCCCAAATGACAAGCTTTGTCGCTTCGCTGTCTCGCTTTCAACTTGAGAACGTTTACACGCGTCTGCCCCCACCCCCCGAAAGAAATTCTGTGAACAGCCATGCTCAAAAGAGCATATATGGCACATTGATTATATGTTCATTTTCATTATTTTTATCACATTATCATCATGGCCTTACACAGAATTTTTACCGGGGGGGGGGGGGGGGGCAGCTAGGACGCGCGTAAAGTTTCTCAAAAAAATCTTGAAAGCGAGACAGCGACGCGACCAAGCTCAAATGACAAGCTTGGTCGCTTCGCTTTCTCAAGATTTTTATGAGAAAGTTTACGCGCGTCCTGCTCCCCCCACCCCCCCCCCCCGGAAAAAATTCTGCGTAAGGCCATGATGATAATGAGATAAAAATAATGAAAATGAAGTATACATAAATCAATGTGCCATATGCTCTTTTGAGCATGGCTGTTCACAGAATTTCTTTCGGGGGGTGGGGGCAGACGCGTGTAAACGTTCTCAAGTTGAAAGCGAGACAGCGAAGCGACAAAGCTTGTCATTTGGGCTTGGTCCCGTGGCTGTCTCGCTTTCAAGATTTTTTTGAGAAAGTTTACGCGCGTCATGCTCCGGCCCCGGCCCCCCTGGAAAAAATTCTGCGTAAGGCCATGTTGATAATGAGATAAAAATAATGAAAATGAAAGTATACATAAATCAATGTGCCAGGCTCTTTAGAGCATGGCCGTATACAGAATTTCTTTCTTCGGAGGGGGGGGGGGGGAGCAGACGCGTAAACGTTCTCAAGTTGAAAGCGACACAGCGAAGCGACCAAGCTTGTCATTTGGGCACTTTTCGGAGTTTTAAAAGTGAAATACGAAGGCTTTCGTGCACACTTTTGGTGAATTTTGTGATAATTTTCAATAGAAAAATAAGTTTTTAAAAATTTAGGGGTCATCATGCCCCCGTATTGTCGTTGCGAGCATTTTGGGGCCAGGGTGAAATCGCCCCAAACGCCTCAAACAGACACTCCAAAATGTATTTGAAGTGCATTATTAGAACTGAAACTTATCTCTACACCAGGAAAAATTAACTTAACAAAAAAAGCAACAAGAAATATTTATAAAAAGTAGAAGGGCCTGTACAAGTACACTGATATTTCACTCTCTCAGCTCATATGCACTTGATCGACTTCCATCGAGGATTCGGGCTAAATTCCGCCCGCCACTTCCGGGGACCAACCAACGTAGTATTTCGATGAAGAGCACTCCGTCGATTCACCGGTTGTCCCTACCGTACACGCGCGCCTATGGGGATTGTGAACTGTAGGAAAAATCGTATAAAATTACACTTTTTGATATTTCTACGAAGACGAAGTTATATAGAAAATGAAGAATATTACAATCAGACCATATCCCTAGAAAATTGCTTCAAGAAATGTCATTATGAAGAGGAAATGGACAAAAATTTGTGAAGAAAAATCACGAAAAAGGAAATCGCATCATGAATATTCATATCATGGGCGGTCCCACATTTGCATGTTATAGCGAGTTTTCCATTATTTAATAAATAATGGCATTATTTAATAAATAATGGCATTATTTAATAAATAATGGTTATTTGTATATAAATAATGATTATTTGTATATAATGGCAAACTGTAAAAATTGTTTATAAATAATGAAGTAGATATTTCATTATTTAACAAATAATCTTTATTTATAAATAATGGAAAACTCGAACATTAAATAATGATTATTTATAAATAATGAAGTAGACGTTTTCATTATTTAACAAATAATCATTATTTATAAATAATGGAAAACTCAACAAATTATTTATAAATAATGAAAAACAAATAATCATTATTTATAAATAATGAAAAACAAATAATCATTATTTGTAAATAGTGAAAAACAAATAATCATTATTTATAAATAATGAAAAACAAATAATCATTATTTATAAATAATGAAAAACAAATAATCATTATTTATAAATAATGAAAAACAAATAATCATTATTTATAAATAATGAAAAACAAATAATCATTATTTATAAATAATGAAAAACAAATAATCATTATTTATAAATAATGGAATGTCGAACTATTATTATTTACAAATAATGAAGTATTACTTGGAATTATATATAAATAATTAGAAATGATATTTTATATAATAGTAGTTATTTACAAATAAAATGTAAATTATATATAAATAATAGTTATTATTTAATAAATAATGATTATATAACAAATAATTGTTCTATATAATATTGGTACATTCGGCGCCTCATACTATCCCATCTAATACTATTACTTTCTTTTATTACACCTTATCCCGTCAGCTTCAATTATAACGCCACTCCTTGTTTTTCCCAGGTTGTTGTAATGATCCGATTATCTTTCGCTTCTAGTTTACACCTGCGCCAAGAATCGAATGTGACAGAGACCGAAACAAAACTGTCACATTTTACCAAATTGATGAAAAAGCGGCTGCGGCGCTTTAATTACGAGGGCGGGCAATCGGACAACAAAACATTTACTCGCCAAAGAGAAATGCGAGGCACGTTCACATCGCCATAATGTGGGTGCATGGTCGTCCAATTTCAAAGCTTTTTGCGTCAGACGTATCGTATTGTGTGATTTTTGTTTAACGTGTTTAAGGACAGGGGCCCGTGCGATCCCCAGACCCCACATTCAGGGGACGTTGGGGGCGTTGTGTGTGCGCGAGGGAGCGTAGCAACCCAGAATTGTTTTGAATTTCAACAGTGAAAAGGGATGCGAAGTTGGAATACACAAAACGGTATATGAAGTTGAAAGATTAACAAAATAAAAAGAAAGGCACGTAAGAAGAGTGGTTTCCTTATACATGCTAGAATGGACCCAATTTCAGCGCTTGCCTTATTGGTCTTACTTCCGGGCAACGTATAGCACTGGCTTTTCTCTTCCCACCCCTCCCCTCAAACACAAGAAAATGATATAACATATGATTTGAATGATTTCATGAACATTTCCAATCAATAACGAGACCGTGTGATAACTTGTCTTACTTTGGATATACGTCACCAAACTACAGTTTGCCGACGTACTGTACGATTGCCAACCGTTTTCATCTTTAATATCAATCCTTGACAAGAAGCCTTCCATTTTTAATATGGATTTTTTTTTCGTTAACAAAAAATATATATATCGAACAATTCAAATTATTTAGTGGAAGATCATTTGCGTTCTTAACAAAAGGCAATTCTTAATATCGAGAAATGGGATTAAGAAAACATCTTGCCGCAGCCTACGTAACTATGGCGGTAACGCTGGCTACGTTATAGGAGTCTCTTTACTTATGTGGCAATCCATGGGAGTGGGAAAGGCTCACTTAACGCCTCTTTACCCTCGCGCGTTTGAAAGAAAAGTGACAGAGACAGAATGTACCTCCCATTAACTTCCAATTAAAGGAATTAGAATGTCACACCTGATGAAGGTAGCAAACAGCACGGCTTGGTTTGGTCTCGTTTGTGTCTGCCTACCTTACTGTAGACATGGTAGAGTGATCCGAAAGGCGAGAGGGATGATCTGGAAGGATAAGTTGTACAAAGAGAAGAAGGTTTCGGGGGGGGGGGGGTGAGACGTATGTTCCACCTCCATGGTTATGAGGATGGGGAGGAGAGGGGTGCAGAAAGAGCTGATGATAGAGGATTATATAAAGATATGGACTGGTAGGGATCCGAGGAAAGGAGGAGGGTGCAGAAGAAGTTGCAGGAGGAGGAGAAAATGGGGGAATTAAGAGGATGAGGATGAAGGCCCGTTGTCATCGTTTTTAATGAGGGGTTCAGTTTAAATTGTGGCATCTTCGGCGGTAAAGCGAAGCGAGCGGCGTGTATCATTGGGGGTCTAGGAGTGGAGCCCCTTGAAGCCCCGGGGTTTTCATGTGCTATAATATTCTACAACGCCCCTCCCTTTTCTTGTATTTTCCCATCTTTTTAAGATGAGTTATGATGCGAAATGGTTCAAACTGGCGAGAATATTAAAAATCAGAAATTCTGATTTGATATCTTCACACTGTTGAGCATTTTAACAGTGTAAATAACGTTGTCACATAGCAATAAAATGTTGCAGTATGGGTAATGAACCTGGTCAGATATGAGTCGTTCAGAAATTGAGATGGGTTATCTAGGTTGCTGGGGGGTTGCTGGTCGCATATGCCCGTCGACAATTCTGGTGCCTCCCGAGACTGAATACCGTGTACGGTGAGCGAAAATGAGCTAGCAAATTTTATAATTACTCATATATCATTTCGTAAAAATAAAGCTGACGAAATGAAGGGGTCAAACAAAAGTGTAATGAGAAAATGAATATTGCTTAAAACACGAGACACACGTCTACCGTGCCTAAGGAGTGTATACTTCACATCGAAAATATTATAGAAGAGGGGGAGGTGGATGGAGGAATCCAATATTCGATGAGTGAATAACTTGCGAACATGCCTGAGAAGTTTGGCTTACGGATCAATGCGGTATTGGAAAGCCATTAGCGGTGGCGCTGAAGTGGTCGTCTTAACACCCAACCCATTGTTCAGAGGGTGTTGAAGGTTTGTACAGGAGGTGCGCTTCAAATTCAACTAAACACTCGACAAGGTGCGATGAGGAGGGACGATTTATTACTGTTTAATGTATTTCCTTTAAAAAAGAAGTTCTTCCCTCTTTGGCGTAATAAGGCAGAATGAAATGTAGGCCCATATAGCATTGTAGTGGGCACAGTGAATTGGTGCGAGGGGGGGGGGGAGGTCGACCGCCCTATCTTTTTCCAAGTATAAAAAGAAAAATGGAGGAGAATAGAGAAAAAATGTGAAAGGGGAGAGAGAATAAACAAAAAGTATATACAAGAGAGGTATTAAAAGTGAACACTTGTTGGGAAACCATGCAAATGACCTTACCTTGATCGTCTTCCCCACTCCCCCCCCCCAAAAAAAATACCACTCCCCTTGCATACACTGAAGACATGACATGTACCCCGACTTATACACGCTAGACTTTATCCTATAGGCCTGCACTGCATATATTACTTAAAGAATTTCCATTGAGAAGCCCGAAGGGTATAAGTTGAAATACCATGCGAGTCTGTAAGCGAAGACTACGTCAAAAGTCACAGGGTCAAAGGTTTCATGGAAAGCATCCACCTTTGCCTGCACACCTGTCGAGTTCTTCTGTGATTCCCCAGGTGAGATTGACTGACAAAATCAGAGAAAAAATAAAAGTGAACTTAAATTAAACGTAGTTGGCGGTAGAGCTCTTTAATTCAAACCCTTTTAAATAGCCCCCCCCCCCCCATTTTCAGAATATGATGTGTTAAAAGATCTGTCTCAAAGCAAGATTTTTGTATTTAAAAGGTAACAATTTTGGTTTGCTCGCTTCCCTTATTTACAGTTTTCTTGAGAAATGTTATCCGATACGCCATTTCTTGTCCCTTCATTTTGGTGGGGTCATTATAGTTTATTTTTGGATGAGAGAGGGAGAGAGAGAGAGTGAGAGAGAGAGAGGAAGAGAGAGATAGAAGTAGAGGGGTGATAGAAGAGAGAAACATACAGAGACAGCAGACAGAAAGAGAGAGAAAAAGAGAGATAGAGGGGGAGAGAGGGAGACTGGGGCGCTGTGCAAGAAGTAAATGAAGAGAAAGTTGAATGTATGAATGAATAAATAAAGCAGTGAAATCAAGACAGAAAACATGACAGTTTTCAGGGAATTAAATAGGCATCTCTTTTGTTTATCGCTAAATAAATGTTAGTGTGGACAGGTATGAGTACCTGAAAAATAGTGTGACGCAAGGATTTACGCCAGAGGACAGGTCATATTCAATGGCGTATGCTGGGGGTGGGGTGCATGTGCACCCTCCCGCTGAAACGGAGGAGTTCCGACACTGGTAAACAAAACAAAATTCGTACCCCTTCTTCTGCTTTAAACAGCTGATTTTCCAAACTTGAGTTCCACCTCTATTTGCACACCCATGCCACTTTAGTTCCACCTCCCCAGGAGTAAGTAGGCCCTAACTCTGGTATAGTTCCGAACTTCCGATTTGTCAGATTTATGCGGTTTGCCAGCATAACTTGTATAGCGCCCTCTCTGAAGGGTTGGCAAACCTCTCTGCATATTACTAGTATTGTATTTTTCAATATAACCAACTCCACGAATTCTGGATTTGACTTGAATCCTGAGAATTCAATTACTTTTTTATTGTTCAAAGGATGTGAAAGGGTGAGGAGGAGGACCGATCGATGTATAGACGCATATCTATATATCTTTGGAGGCCTTGCAGTTGGAGTTACAGAATCCCGATTCCATCATTTTAAAGGGATGGTCCAGGCTGAAAATATTTATATCTTAATACATAGAGTAGAATTCACTGAGCAAAATGCCGAAAATTTCATCAAAATCGGATAACAAATAATAAAGTAATTGAACTTTAGAATTTAGCAATATTCTGTGAAAAGAGTCGTCATGAATATTCATTAGGTGGGCTGATGATGTCACATTCCCACATTCCGTTTTCTTATGTTATTACATAAAATCATAATTTCATTATTTCTTATACTTGTGTGAATTTTTATGTCTCCCTTATAATGAAATAAGTTGCAGCAATAAATATCTAATGCACTAAATCAGTTGTCAATCCAATTTTTCTAGTTCTTAGAGGAAAAAATTTGAATAAACCTAATTTCATATAATAAAATACAAAAGAACAAGTGGAGATGTGACATCATCAGCCCACCTAATGAATATTCATGACGACTGTTTTTACAAAATATTGCTAAACTTTGTTATTTGTTATCCGATTTTGATGAAATTTTCTGCATTTTGCTCAGTGAATTCTACTCTATTTATTAAGCTATAAATACTTTCAGCCCGGACCATCCCTTTAAGATCATACGAGGCAAAGCTTTGATCTCATTTTGGTATTGATGACTCCTCTTTTTTCTTCGTCCCCTCTTATCTTCATTTGTTGCCTAAAATTAACGATATTTATCGATTGAATCTTGTGATGCCTACTCATGCACCATTATAACGACCACGAATTACCCTCCGTTTTTAACAATATATTCAAGTTGAGTAAATACCGGTAATGAAATTCACCATTACCCAAGTAAGACAAATTAATTGTTATATCACCTGCCAAGAGCACTTACACAAAACACTTTCATATTCACTGGCCCCAAAATTTGGGAACTCCATTCCTCTGAATATAAAAGCGAGTGAAAGCTTTAAGGACATTAAAACAAATAAAAAAAACCCTTTTATACCTCCTATTCCCATCAGCCCCCTCGATTATTTTTATTTTACAGATCCCACCTCCAACTGTTCCCTTTCCCCATCCCCCCTTTATTGGTTATTTGCTTGATATTCTGTTGTATCTTATTCTTTGTGGAGCCCCAGACCATTTGTTCAGTCATTCTTATTATCTTCGATCCATGGCCATGTATTTTTCATCACTAAATTAATCCAATCTCTACTTACACTCCCTATAATCTCCTAATTACGTTCCTTTAATATTTGCTTTCTGTTCGAGAGATCAGCGGTACACAAGCCTTGCTTTTTAGCTGGACTCTTTTTTTAAATCTTTTGTTTTTTTTAAATCATACATATACAACTATTCATATACTTTTAAAATGTTTGATTTATCTATGATATTTCTTATTCTATATTCTTTGTATTGTTATGACCAATTTGCAAGTGTATAAGCTTATTACTTTTGTTTATGTTTTGGTTTATGATTGATTTGCATTGAGTGATTTGTATTTATGTATCTCTGATTTGTACGTTTAAAAAATAGATATAGAAATGAGATAAACCAAATAAAATTAAACTTCAAATATATAGCACGGATCAGGGGCTCGTTTCACGAAAGGACTTGTCTGACGTTTTATTCGACAAGTCCTGTTTTACCCGACAGTTGTCAAAGCAACAGTGCTTCTCATCGATGATCAGGGAAATTTGTCAGATCTGACAAGTTGTCGGAAGAAAATGTTGATGAAAAGCTCCCCATGCAGGTAAACATTGTGTTCACTGGCGGATCCAGGGGGGGGGGGGGCACATTGGGCACGTGCCCCCCCCCCTTTGAGAAGCAAAATTTAAATTTGTAATGTAAAAATGCCATTAAAACATAGGTGTGCCCACTCTTTTGAAATTGAACACCTTTTTTTTTGCTTATCATTTTTTTCTGGTACGAAATATCCTTAATTTGTGGTTGAAAACCCTTTTTTTTTTGCGTGTTAAAATTTGCCCCCCCCCCTTTGGAAAATTCTGGTTCCGCCCCTGATTGTGCTTTCAGCTTTTATTATTTTCATGAGTTGTAGGAGTTTTGAGGTTTTCCTCTATTTCCCCATTTTTTTCAATACTGGAGTACATCAGATGAGGGGGGGGGGGGGGGAAGCTTGTGGGCCAAGGACCCCCCCCCCCCCGATTTTCCTAATGACTAGTCGCTCAAAAAAGAAAAGAAAAATAAAGGTGGGGATGCTCTATAGACTGAAGTTTAAGTACATATTAAAGTGCACGAAATATCCATTAAAAATGATAAATATTCATCATTTTTAATGGATATTTCGTGCACTTATATATTTCGTAATGAACAGTCAAACAATGATGCGAACGTCAGGAGAAGCACGCACAAACTAATTGATATAGGCCTACCGACCTCAAGAAGGAATTTTGTTTGCAGATCGAGACTCATGAAGATGATACATTCGCAATCAAAATAGGCCTATAATGTGAGCGCAAAGAGCTAGCTATTTAAAAAATATATATTTAGATTACTATAATATTATAGGCCTAATCGATCATTTTGAAGACTGTTTGGACACAATACAGTAATTTTTAATTATTTTAATACTTCTTGCTTTGATCTGAAATGAATTTTTGACTGAAATGCTAAATCGTTTGTAATGGAATATTGATTACACACATCTGATTTAATTCTTTTTGACAGCAAAACAGTATAGCTTTTAGGATTTAACATGCTAATACTTCATGCTATTGGAAGGAAATTTTTAAACTGTAATGAAATGCTGATTACACACATGTATTTTAAACCTCTTTGGAGGCAGTACAGTAACTTTTTTTGAATTAATGTTAACACTTCTGATTTTATGGCTTTAGTTATTATGTAAACGGTTACTTTCACTGTATATATTCTTATAAATGTATTACTATTAATGGTTTTATATGTTTAATATGTAATTTTTTAAATTTTTATTGACTTGAAGTTGTGAAGAAAACAAATTTCCAATATGGATAAATATAAAGGCGAACTTGAACTTGTTTGAATACAGAGACTTAATGCAGACATTTAGATTTTAGATTTAGATTCACAGTGAACGCAGCTATAACTAGGCCCTACCATAGAGATATGTAGGCCTATGGATCTATTTTGTACCCTGGGACTGGAATCATGATGGTTACCAGGGTATCCAGTCTATTTGCATATATTCCATATATTCATTTTGGTTGTAATTTTCCTTGAATAATTTTCCTATATTTCCATGGATTTCCTTGAATATTCTTAAAATGTTCTTATATAGATTTTTTTTTCTTCATTTTTCCTTGAATTAAAAAAATTCCTTGAAAAAACTCCTTGTAGCGTCAACATTTTCTTAGAATTCCACAAAACAAGGAAAAATCCTTGAAAGTGGAAGCACTGGCAATGTTTTGAAATCAGAAAACCCCATTCCTGCATTATTATGAAAAACTTGCGCAACACATATTCCCCGGTTTATCCCACATATCGGTATCCTATTTCGCTGCGCTGACAGATCTCGGTGCACGTTCATTCGGATGAGCAACCCAGTGCAGCCGTCCCGATAATACGGAACAGCGCAAACACAGAAACGAGAACAGGGAAGTGAGGAAATACTATGTCGGATCGGTGGTAAAAGTAACGAATTTTTCACTTTTTGCAAAATGGCTGTGCAATCATGGAGGTTATGTGCGAGGTGGCTGGTAGATTGTGGTGTTTTGCCGTACGATCACAGGATCATGAATCACGATGCTGAACTTTTTGATCTGGGACAGACTCTTCGGGACGGTGTTATCTTGTGCCATTTGCTCAACCACATAAAACCAGGCTCAATAGACACTTTAGAACTCTCGAACATACGATCCCAAACTTCACAGGTAATTTTGGTGGGATGGGTCTCTGCGTGCAAACAGTATCAGTTCTTATTCACAGTTTTTTGTGCCGTGATTTGTCGTGTTCATTGTAATTTTGAGCTTTGACTGAGCTGAGGTAGTGTTTGTTTACTCTGAATCTGATTGGATCTGACATAAACTTCATCATGCATGTTCATCATCTTTATTTAAGTAGGCCTACCGGTACCGTACTTTTGCCTTTTTGGGCACAACTTTTTTTTGTGCCATTCATTCTGAATTAACTCATTCAGTCATCCACACATTGTTGACTGAATTTTTGTGTTAATGCAAGTCTCCACATTAACTTTTTTTGGGTGGTGGCCCGTTCGGGCCACCAAAACCTATTTTTGGTGGTCCGATTTAAAAGTTTGGTTGCTCGAAAAATATAAAGTATATTCTAGATCAAAGTTAGAGCTAGAAATACCGTATGTTGACCGATTAATTTTAATTCAAAGTTTTCATTTGGGCAGTTGAAATTTGAAAATTTACATTTTTTACTGAAAACTCATGAAATCCTTCAATTTCACTTTACAGAATGAAAAAGTGCCCCAATAGTTTACGTGTCCTGCCTCCCCCAGCAAGTTTTTTTTTATGCGTACGGCCATGTGTGATGTGATTCAATAAAAAAATGAAAAAATATTTTTTCAGTTTAGTCTATTCTGCCTTTATAGATTCTTAGAATATTTTGTGATACCTCAAATGATGAGAAAACTTTGTGTAGATCTATCACTGCACTGTAGATTACATTTACATGTAGGTATAAAACAATTAACACCAGTTCTGAAATTCCAATTTTTTTTTCTGACTGTTTAGATTCTAGGTGATGCCAATGCAATACCATGCATGTTTGTTCGTACTGCATTTTGGATGTTCAGAGCAATTATAGTCATCAATTTTAGATGCGACAAATTATTTATTTAGTTCAAAGAAAATGCTCTGGAAAGGGTGTGCTCTTTAATACAGGATGCCATAAAAGAAAAACAGACGTTTGCTTCAATGTCTTAACGATACATGGGAATTTGGAAGGGTACATGTATGTTTTTCATTCAAAGATTCATACAGCTGACCCGCATTATAAATCACAGATTAAAGTTTTTGATGCACTGCAATTGATAATGAACATCTCAGGGGTACATGTAGTTGTTATCTGTACACAAGTGTACAGCTTCATTGGACCCGATGACAATTTTATTGGCTCTTTTTAGTTTTCCAGGGCGGTATTCTGAAAACGTTCTTATCTTAATTTTGTTCTTATCTACGTCATGATCTCAAATTGGTATTCTGAAAACGTTCTTATCTTTTTCTTATCTTTTGTTCTTATCTTTTTCTTATCTTGCTTTCCATCCTATGCTGAGCGCGTAAATTTACTACTCGCGCATATAATACAAAAGCGCGCTAAAAAGATAAGAACAAAATGAAGATAAGTGGTATTCTGAAAACGTTCTTATCTTTTTTCTTTCTTATCTTTCACGATATTTAAGATAATATTTAAGATAGCTAGAGGGTAATCACATCTCACGATGTACGCGTTGTTTCTTGCTCAAAATCGATGGACACTAGTAGTAACAAATACCCACAAGTATTCCTCCCACCCTTTCTTTAATTCACCCTTTATTTTGCGCGTCTCTTCTTTTCTATCCCTTCTTTCTTTTCTTTTATTTATTTTCTATTTTTCTTCCTTTCTATTTGTCTGTCTTTCTTCTTTTCTTTCATTCTTCAATTATATCTTTTGTTTTATTCTGTTTGAATCTTTCATTTTTTTTTCTTTTGCTTTGTTTCATTTATACTTCATCTTTCTTCCTTTTTATTTTCCCTTTTCGTTTTATCTCTTTCTTTTTTTCTTTACTGAGTCTTTATTACTGCTTTCCCCCTTTTCTCTTCCTTTCATTTCCTTTCTTTTTCCTTTTTCTTTCTTTCTTCCTTCATTTATTTGTAATCTTTTTTTTTCTTCCTTATTTTTTCTTTAATTCTTTCGTTTTATATATGCTTTTCATTTTTTTTAATCATTGATTTTCTTTTTCTCCCTTTTTCTTTTTCTTCCTTCCCTTAATTCTTAATTTTTCTTTCTTAATTTTTTTTATTTCTGCTTTCTGACACTTTTTGTGTCTTTTTTTACTTTCTTTCTTTTTTTTCTTTATTTCGCTCATTTTTTGTTCGTTCTTCATTTACTATTTGTCTTTACTTTCTTTCTTCTCTCTGTCTTTCTTTTATTAACTTTTTCTTTATTCTTTCCATTGATGTTATTTTTCGTTTTCTTTTCCTAACTTTTTATTTTCCCTTTTCGTTTTTTGTTCTTTCTTTCTTTCTTTCTTTCTTTGAATTTAGCTTTCTTTCCTTTAGCTTTTTGTAGTCTTCATGTTTGCGTTAATTTTCCTTTCATTTTTTCTCTCTCATCTGTTTCATTTTCCTTTCTTTCTTCCTTCACTTTTTAAATTTTTATTCCCTTTTTCTCTCTTTCTTTCTTTTTTATCTTTCTAACTTTCTTTCATTCGTTTTTTTTCAAACCCTTTTTCCTTTTCGGTTCCTTGTTACTTTATTTTTTATTTGTAGTCTGACCTTTTTCTTTTTTTGTTCCTTTTTTAGATTCGTTCTTTTCTTAATTTTTTCTTTATATTTTTCCCTTCACTTTATCATTGATAATTGTTCTATTTCTTTCTTCTTTTTCCTTCTTTTATTCATTTTTTTTTTCTTTTTGAGTTATTTTGCTTGCTTTCTTTTGTTTACTCTATTTTTTTCATTTTTCTGCTTTGTTCCTTTCATCTTTTTTTCTGCTTCATTCTGACCCTTTTCTTTCTTCTTACTTCAATACCTCTTTACTTTCTTTCTTCATATTTTATTCCTTATTCGTACCTGCTTTATTTACTTTTCTGTCTTTATTTTGTGCACGTGGACGTCTCGAAATAATAAAATCAGTCATTGCGTACAAAATGCCTATTTCGCGCAATGCGCCAGAAACAGTGTACGCGCAGTGCCCGTGATATTCTCTTCACATAAGGAACGCTTCTATTGGTTAAACTGCCAATATAAAGCGCATTTTGATTGGTAATATCCTAAAAATGGGCGTGTTGAAGATAAGAAGGAGGCAGTCCTTACAGAGATAAGAACGCGTTAAGAAGATTTTCAGAATACCGATTTGCAATGATTTTAGCGTCTTCTTATCTCAGTGAGATAAGATAAAAGATAAGAACAAAGATAAGAATGTTTTCAGAATACCACCCCAGGTCTCTTGGGGCATTTCAGGAGCAAATTAGCCCTTCAGGAGCCCCCTGATTTTTCCCTGCTTCCATATTTTAAGCCCACCCACTACTCATCACAAAATAGTGAGTTTGACCCCGGAAGTAATGGTCACCTGGAAAAAAGGGCAATGACCCAAAATAGAAAGATCTTGATTACATAACCTGTCCTTGATATGGCTCTGCAATATAATCCCCATTTAAAAACACACTAACACACCTTTTCATATTTGTGTGTGTGTATGTGACTGTGGTGTACTTGAGTTTTCTCAGATGTGTATCAGATATGATTATTATGTCTGAGACCGACCTTTAACGTCACCATCTGAAAGACGTGACCAGGGCTCGAACCTCTGCATCGATATGTAACTTCCCCATATAGTTTGGATTACAGGTGCACGCCACAACGCCCAGTTGCTAAATGCAACCATTAATTTAAATGCTTGTAAAATATTTTTTTGAAAACCATGTTTTCATGGTTAAAAAGATGAAATTGGTTGAGTGCAGCTTCAGATGTTTTTGTTATTCCTGAAAGTTGTGTTTTATACTTCTATTCATTGTACTTCCTGGTTTTGAGAATTGTATTGAAGAATGTCCTGTTTTTATTTTTATGTATCATGTACAATGTACATCATATCACAAAGCAGCACTGGTTAATTTAGAGTGTGAAATACATACCCGGTAAATAGTCAAAGCTTTTTGATCGCTGATAATGATTATTAATAGAAAAGAACTTTCTAGATAAAAGGAGAAACAAGTAAAGAGTGATATTTAAAACAAAAACATGTACAATTTGTGATTTTACAAGGAAGGATACTTATATTTTGATTGGGTGTGCTTGAAATATTCTATATAAGAAAGGGTACTACAGTATAACATGAAATCATAATTCAAGTTTTGAAAAAGAATTAATGTGTGAAAAGAAAAATCATCAGTTAGCCACTGCAAGATGAAAAGTATGATTCACATTATTGGTCCTAGTACCAAAACTGTATACAGGCCTTTTAAAAAATCTTTTTCTTTTTAAATTGAGGCTACTAGCGAAATTATGAAAGTTTGCTCATACTGGAGTGGACACCTGATAATGTATGTCGGTATTTTAAAGGTAAAAGACAGTAGTTGCCACAAACAATTATTTCATGAGAAAGTCTTTCAAATCAAGGTTAATTTTCAAAATATTATCATACATCTAGATTGAGTACATTAATGTAAACTTATCTTTGTAAAATCATGAAATCTCAGCTCAAAATAGATAATTCTGATGATCGCTTACGCAGAAAAGCATATGTGGGACAGTGTATCAATATTGCTTTGAAAAATACCTGACATTTGAAGGAATTCTGTGCTTATTTTGCTAATTTCTGAACAATCACGCATTTTCTTCCAGAGCTATTTGGCACATATTTTTTATTTATACATACATGTACAAACACTTTGGTGGTAATTTCATTGGATTCTCTTCGAACACATTTTGAGATACCACAACTGGTAAGATTCACAAGAAACATTAGAATAATGAATTAATATTAGATAATTAATGGAAAATCCAAACAGAACATTTCATTTTGTGTACATGTACATGTGTGTCCATGAAAGTACAGTTTATCTGCTGAAGTTGTTTGGTACTTTAAACATACTTTCATATCCGCTTTCTATGAAGGCCTACAGTGTGAAGCTGACAGTTGTTGTTGATATGAAAGTTTCACATTACTGATAAAATGTATGAAGTTCTCGGGTTCAATGAAAACTTTCATTCAGGCACTTCCTTGCAACCGCAACCCATATTATTCTATATGAACTTTGGAATTCATGGCATAGTACTAAGTACCTGTACATGTACCTGACCCATGTATCTGTTTGAAGGTTAATTGAAATTAAACTCAAGTTGATATGAAAATGATCTCACACATTCACAATATTTTACATGCACATATTACAAATATCAGATTTTGAGAATTGATGATAAAGAAGCTCTACCGGTATATTGTTTCAATAATGGCTGTTTGGCATACATCTGTATGTACTGTGGAAGCGAGTGTCGTAAACGAGGCCCTGGTGGGTGTTTCATAAAGCTGTACGTAAGATAAGAGCGACTTTAAGAAAGACTGGTGATCCTTTCTTTTGGTAAATGGTATACACCATTGGCGATGGTTTAGCGCGTAAGAAAGGTTCACCAGTCGTTCTTAAAGTCGCTCTTAACTTACGAACAGCTTTATGAAACGGCCCCCTGGTGTATTATAAAGTCCCAGTCTAGATTTTAAGGTCAAAGCTAACTTTTCAGGAAAAAAAAAGATAGAAACTTATTATTTCATTCACATTCCAAAAGTAAATGATCATCAGACCCATCCAATTCTTATCCCTTGATTTGAAGCTCATATTAAGAAAATATGTGTCAAATACATGTATTATACAAGTATGTGTTCAATCACTACCAATCACAATTCTTTGACTGACTATTACCTGTTTCGGCCAGAGAACAATAGAATCAGTGGACCAAATCTATTGTTCTCTAGTTGAAACATGTACTTCATTCATAGAATTCATGCTTGATACAGTCTGTATTCCATTAATAAAGTCAACACTGCTGAGATTTTGTAATAATATGCAAGCGAGAGGCCAGGGCCAGGGGAATTCTACTTGTTGAAAAACATGCCCGCCCCTCATGTGAGTTTCGGGGAATGTACTAAGAGGCTGTTCTCACTACGTTCCTAAAACTAGTTTACTGGAAACTAGTTTAGTGGAAACTAGTTTAACGCGTAGTGAGAACGGTCAAAGCGGTCTTGGAAGCGATCTTCCAAACCAGTTTGGAAAACCACCTCGCGATGTAGTTTTCAAGATCGCTTTGCCTCGTTAAACTGGTTTTAGCGTAAGTGAGGACACAACCGTTCTTCGGGAAGCGATCTTCGCACATTTTGAGCGCGCTACTCCACACGACAGGTGTAGAATGCCTATGCTGCGGTTTCGAATTTCGCGCGAAACGTGTCACCCCACTGAGAGCGTTTCCATAGCAACAAGAGCGCTTTACGTGAAGTGATTTTGAAAACCACTTTCGTGTGATCAAGTGAGAATGCTAGCAAAGCGATCTTCCAAACTGGCTTTCTGAACCGGTTCCCAGTAAACTAGTTTTAGGAACGTAGTGAGAACAGCCTCTAATTCTTTGCTACACTGTACATGTAGGGTCATGGATGTGATCATGGATCCTACGAGAACGAGTAGGATCCATGTGCTTAAAGATTCTTTGGTTGTACATGTATATAGGTCATGGGATTTGCGTATGAATAAAATCTATTCGCCAACACAATTCCAGGAGAATAAAAGAAACGACAAAGAACTGGCATTGATGCATGAGAAAATTGAGAATACAATTTACGGTTTTGAAGGTCAGAAATGTTAGGTTTGTAGAATGGCAGAAAACATCATTGGTCAGAACGACGTACACTGTTCAGTGGAGCAATGGAGGGGAAGAAAAAAAAAAGATATTTGGAAAAACTTACAATTTTGCATACATTGTTATAAAAAGCCTACCCCTTTCCAAGACTTGGGAATATTCAATGTTTTGATGTGACTTTATGTATGAACATATACATGAAGGCCTACAATGTATGTGTAAGTGCTCAGTGACAAAGTGCATGCCTCCTGACCTGGAGGATTACCTCGATGTATCTCCCTGCTTGCACTTTAATAGTTCTCAAACAATGTACTCATCTACTGCAATTAACAAATGCCTGGATTGTGACAATTGTAGTGTATTTTATGGGTACTCAAAGCCACGTGAAATGTTCTCTGTTTTGACTGTGTACAATTGTATCTTGAAGACTGCATAGTTTCTGGAGTAGTCACTTCCTGGTTTTGTCTGAAGAGTTTTTATTCCTCAACCTAATGTTCTTGGTAGCAGGTCTTTCTGTTGTTATTTGCCACATGTACTAGTATTACACATGTACTGTCCTTTTTTGTGTCCTTGTTTATCACAAGCATTTGTATGTAAAGCCAACATTTTTGTGTGCTCATTTGGTATTATTATCCATAGTATATGTACGTGTATCTCCATAGTACTAGGCTTCAGTAGCCAGTAGTGCAGGTACTGTATGAACAATAATTGTAAAGTGAAGTAGACAGCCCTGGGAATTATTGTGTACTCTACTACCTCAGCGTACATGATGTAGGCCAATATATGTGTCCATAAACTTGGCCCGTGTATCATGTAAATGTCAACATGTACATGTAGGTCTAGTACATGTGCATGTATATTTTTCTGATTTTTACATCCATGGGACATACTGTACATTAGGCCCTACAGACATGTAAACATGGCCTATATTTGCGTGATCAAAAGTTATTGGGCTTCTACAGGTACATATACATATATGCTATATGCATAAAACATACATGTACATGTAGGCCTCTTTCTATTAAAGCTATAAAATGAAAGTAGTTGCAGTAAAACACTAAAATTCCGTGAGAAAGTCTGTAAAACCAAGGTTAAGTATGACTACATGTATATCATCATGGATCTACATGTAGATCTGGTATAGTTACATAAAGTGAACTTTGTGAAATCATAAAATCAAAGCTGAAATACGATCACACTGAAGGTCGCCAACACAGATAGGCACATGTGGGACAGTGTATTATTATTGCTGGAATAAAGACCCGACGAAAGTGACCGAATCCGCGCTTATTTTGCTTATTTCTCAGCAATTACACAATTTCTTCCAGAATCCCTTGGCACATATTTTTTATTCATACAAAGTGAATTACAAACAGACACTTGGGTGGTCATTATATCAGATTCTGTAAAAAGTCATTTTGAGATCGTTACCAGAACTGGAATTTACCTTTAAACACAGAAGACCTTCATGTTCAATGATGTGAATTTGACACTTGTACTACTGCAGGAGAAGGAAAGAAGAAATTTCTTTCATATGAGGAAATACATGTACATGTACATGTAGGCCTGCATGATAACTGTAGGCCACATGGCATAAAACAAATCTTGAAAGAGAATCCCAAATGGCAAATAAATGATATTATTTAGGCCATTAGGCCTTCATTTATCACTACATGTAGAAATTGGCATGCTAAATTTGTATCATTGTTTTTTGGCTATTAAAGTTTCCATCTGAAAAAACACTTTTTCCATGTAGATCTGAGCAATCTGCCATTAATTTGTCATTGTCACAAGCAGACGATGTCTTCTAAACTTGTCTGAACAGTGAACATACTGATACATATATATTCCTCTACTACATTTGATGTTTGATGATGTTTTCTTGTTTCCCTCAGTATCTTTTATGTTATCCCGAGATAAAAAACAAACTGGAATACCAGTATCAGTATATGTTCAATCTAATTTCATTTCAACAGGAGAGGGTTTAATACTTTTGAGTGTGATTCATTGTAATATTGTGAGTTTTCAGCTTCTGTTTTCAAGAACACAATACAGCACATTGTTAGAAACTCATGTAAATGTGCACTTCTGGCAGAATGAACTTTGCTCCTTGTGGATAATCCATAATGGTAGGGCTAGACTGTGGATGATGTGGTAAATGTTTTGTGACTGTACAGTATTCCTTTCACCACATTTTGGTTTATACAGACTAGTCTGTAGGTCAAGTCCAGGTCTTGTGAAGCCATTGCCCCCGTACAGTAGGCCTACAATGTGTCATGGTTGTAAAAATAAAGTAAGCCTACAATATGTAGGATGTGGGGGGGGGGGCAGTTTGGAGAGAGACAGCGTGCATTAGGAGGGGGGGGGGGCATTTATAGAGAGGGATGGCAGTTTTATACAATTATTGCACCTTTTGAAATGAAAAAAAAAGAAGAAAAAGATAGGCTCCAGCACATTTTCAGAGAAAGAATAAATGTACAGGTAATTTCTGTTTTTACGGTTTTACCCCTCCCTTTCTCCTCACTTTCAACAAAAAAAATAATATAAAATAAAATCACAGAAGCCACATCAGGGGCAATTCAATAAAATCTTAATGATTTTATTTCATAATTGATTTTAATTCATTTTGGTACCCAAATTTGACTTGCAACTTGATTGCATTTGCAATACCCCAAGAAATGACAAGAACCAATATGTGACAGCTCCTACATACATACATGTATCTTGCTTGGTTGTTTATTATTATTCTTGAAGAGAAAAAGACGTCTTTCAAGAATATCTAACATACAGGCCTTCATGTAGTTTGCTTTGTTTTGCCACTCTATGAAAACAAGGAAATGTTACAAAATAAGTGAATTGGCCTTCAATACTAAACCTAGAATGGACCTTTAATAATGAGGACAGACACAACAGGAGGGAGACTCCATTGCTGATGTACAGCTTTGTAAACCTGTCAGCGAATGAAATTCCTTACATTACTCTTGAATACTTTCCTGATGCAGTGGTCTGATGAAGCCAGACGTTTATAATTCCTGCAGTCCCACTACAATGTTACACTTACATGTGAATGCAAATATTTCCCAAAAGAAAATAGTGTACATGTCAAAATTACAAGATCTTTCGCAGGGTGTTTCCAAGGTACGGCTTTTCTCGCAGTAAGTGGTTTCAGAACGCCTCGAAGTTCGTCAGTTCCAGGTATTTTCTGAATCGGGAGTTTTACCCCGATCAGAAAATACCAGGTAATATGTAATATGTAAAAGCAAATTACGCGTAATCTCCCCGATAGAAAATATACACTAAATAGTAGGTACTTGTAAAAATTACGAGAACTTTTCCCGGGGACTTTTCCACGGTCGCAGGTATTTTGGTAGTGTGAAAGCAATTTACAGAACTTTTAGCCCAGCGTGTAGTTTGGCGCTTGCGCCGTTTGTGGCTGCTGTGCAAGTGATTTTAAATCTCGCGTCTTGCTTGCTTATCAGACCATACTGCGCATGCTCGTAACTTCAGGAATTAATCCCGAAGAGTATGATTCGGGGCGGTGTGAATGCAGGAATGATTAATGGGTATTTTGGGGCCTAAAAAAGTTCTCGTAATTTATTGGGGATTCTTTATGATCGAGGCGGTTTGAAACCACCTATTCATGTATCAAAAGGCAAATTACAAGATGTTTAGCATTGGCTTGCTGAGTTACATGATGTGACCTTGAATGGGGCACCTTGTCTGCTGCTCAGATAAATATTGCATATTAATATTCATGATCAAAACTTTGATAAATTGGCCCGAAAAGGTCTGGTTCAGGTGGATATGAATACAAAAATTGTCTGGTAGTTTTGGTCTTGGGCCTGAACAAGTTCTCATTATTAAAATTATACGGCTTGTGATCAAGGTTTTGTCTGAAAGCATTCAATTTGAAGGCTTGTGTCAGCTTACATGTACGTACATTGTACTTTCTTAATATACATGAATGATTTTTCATAAAAGAACTACACCCAATTTTTTTTTGTAACTGGTAAATGTAGTTCGAATCTCAGGTATGGTATATGTTCAAGCCTTTTTCATCCCCAATTTTAGTCAAGGTATAAACTAAAATTCTATTAAATCATACAGTGTGTACCGTGTAGGGAAGAAAAATGTGAACGTATCCTTTTTTTCAGGAGGCAATAGACTGTAGATCTTTAACATGTCAGCATGTCAAAATGTGAACACGACCACTTCTGGACGTGGCTCTTTGGTCTGTCAGACTCTGCATGGACGACATTGACAGTTGATAAGAAGAGGGCTGACCATTTGAAGCTCTGAGAAGAGATTATGAGGAAATCCTACCATCATTAATGGCTCAGAGAAAGATACTAAACAGGTTTACGTACGTACACTCAGGAAACTATGAAAATAAACAGAAATTTTAGAATGTTCCATGTTTACTGCGCTTTGAATTATAGAATCACTTCAAGAAGCTTTCATTGGTTGGCAGGAAAGTTGCGAATACCAATATTGACACGTGCTGGATAATGATTGAAATATTTTTGGATAATTTTACCTTTGAAAAGTTGTTAGGCTTTGTGTAGGCTACATGGCCCTACATGCTTTTACGTTCCTGTATGAGATTGTACATGTACATATACATGAAGTGCACCTTGAAATAGGTACCGGGTAATTTTGTATTTTTTAGGGGCTATCTTTTTTCCATATGGGGCAATTGCAGAACTTTTGGGGCTACATTTCTTTCATTTGAAAGGTTACTCTTTAGGGGCAACAAGTTATTATGCAGTAAATGCAAATATCATTCTGCCTTGCATACAGGTAGTTAGAAAATTGATTTTCTATAATCTTGAATATTGCTTGTGACAGATCTTGGGGTGACTATTGAAAGAATGGTCGCCCTAAAGCATGCATTTGGGGGAATTTCAGGGGGCGATTTTGGCTGTCATGGGATCGAAATCGCCTGTCGCCCTCATACTACACTGTAGGCTGTGTAGGCCTATATATATCAAGAGAGATTCAGACTAAAACAAAATGTACATGTATATGTACATGTAGTCTAGTAATATGCTGTACAAACATGTATTGCGCCTATCAGCACCTGCATACAAAATCATATTGCAGTACATGTATGTGGATACACACAGCATAGCGAGCAAGTGTTTATGAAGATATTTTTTTTGAGAAATGGCCAAGTCATTGAGGGGGTAATGAAGCAAGTCGTTAGCAAGCTGTGAACTCATCGCTCATCCTCGAAATCTGAATCGCATCATTGGATGGTCAGATCAGGGAATTGTTAACTGTGTAGTATGTCAATAATAATAATAATAATAATAGCCAATTTTTATATAGCGCTTTTCCCATAATGGCTCAAAGCGCGTTACAGCTTATTATTACCCCGGTCATTGGATTCATTTCAATTCTGCACGAAAAGTGCACAATTTCCACTCCTTGGGGCAGGAGCATTCCTTGCATTCATCGCAGCCTCATTATGGCGCTGGCAAATTCAAACATACAGTATATTTTGCATCCTACCGGGTACCCATTTAGCACCTGGGTCGAGAGTGGCAATGCAATGGTCAGACTTTGCATTTTGTATGTCTGAGGATGGGGGGGGGGGGATGTTACGATTAAATATTAAAATGTTACATTATACAATTGATTGACAATTTTAAAAGCAATTGTCAAACAATCACTTTTATAAGCCCCTTAGAAAAGTGAAGTGACGCTAGATCAAAGGCTTCCTTTTTTAGATTGAATAGGGCTTTAAAACTACATGTACTGTACCTGCACAGAAATACAGGTGGAGGGGGGGGGGGAGGGGTTAGGGTCACTGTCATTACAGGTGGACACCATGCTTGTCTAGAGAAAGCCACTTTATGTGATGATTCAAGGTTTTTGCCCTTTTACTGTAGCATAATTATATGCATACAATTCTGGAAAATCCTTGGATCAGGGCTGCTTCAATTCCTCGAATTTTTCTGTTCTTGTTAAAATGGATTTTTGGAGTACTTACAGATCTGCCCAGTGAGTAAGACTCTTCTTTCATCCGCATGGCATGCCAGATGTGAATGTTCAATAAGCTTAACCAACTGCGTGCCATACTGCCATAAAGTCATCAAAGTATAAATGGAATATTGGATGCATAGGGTTAATAATGAGATCAGGGAGCGTATTAGATGGCGTATCATTTCACACCAGATCCCGAACGCCAAGCACAGCTTGTAATCCAATAAATCTTTGGAAACCTGAAAGTCGTGCTGCCGCCACAGCATGAGCTATTTGACGGAGAGCGTCCAAATCCATTTTCGGCGAACTGGTTTAATCGAGCGAGTGCGTGCATGCCTCGGTGATGTAATAAGTGGAGGTGTAGTTCTACAACGTATCATTTGCACATGAAATTAAGATTATTTGCGTGTTGCGGAAGAGGTGATTTGGCAGTACTCACAAAATGGTACTCATTTTATCACTGATGTAGCTTCTTCGATATTTTTGTACAATTGATATTTGGAGACCTTGAAGTTGATATTATTTTTTTCTGATTTTGTGTTTAAATCATATTCATTTCTTATGATTTCCTGTTATTAGTAGTCCTATATCAGGGGAAAAAATACACTGGGGCAGGGGGCGATGTAGCCCCCAAAATGAAAATTGCCTTTGAAATCCCCATTCATTGCAATATTTAAGCTTATTTAGGCAGTAAGTTGTGAAAAGGAACCCCCCCCCAAAAAAAAAAAAAAATTGCCTGTCCTATGGCATATATTCATTAGTATCACTATTTATTATTGAATTATGGTTTCGTTTATTTTTTTCATTATTCATTCATTCATTCATGCATTCATTCATTCATTCTTTCATTCAATTATCCAATTTCATTATTTTGTTCGTTCGTTCACTCACTCATTTATTCATTAAATTTCATCCATCCATTGTTCATTCATACATTTAGTACTTAAACAAAAAAAAATTGAGGGAGGGGGCATAGCATCTGGTTACAGGAAACATCTCAATTGTCCTGGTTGCTTGGTCTTTTTTTGCCACTTTCACACAAAAAGTTTAGTGTGGAATTCAACAATCGTTTCCTGATTTACAAGTAGCCTACTACTGTACATGTATATTAAATGATAAAAAGAATCTCATCATGACCACTTGTCTTTGAGAAATCTTAAAATGTATCTGATACAGTATTTTTTAAACCATAAACAGTACAGTGTAATTGTGAATTAGTCACCATCTTCATGACCCTAAACTGTTGTGTGAATGTGGCTTGTGTGGCTAAGGCAAATCACATGCTTCTTCTTGGAGCTGTTCATACTAAATGTAAATACAATGTAGGAAAACATGCCCCGTCTCTCAGTCATTCTTGTGGTTTATAAACGACCCAGATGGCTATATCTATCCGCTACTGTACATGTACACTCGCATTGCTTGCCCAGAGGTGTGTATCGGCTATGACTGGGAACCAAAAAACATGTCACACTTGTACAGAGCATTAATGAGGAGGAACATATCGTGTTACAAGTCATGTGATTCATTTGTTTATGCTAAAGGCAATGCGGTGGAATGCCAGTGTTTATAGAATGTTACTGATTATGACAGCTTCCTCTGGGAGTGAAGGGAGTACCCCTTTCCCACATAAAAGATCAAGATGTAGTCCAGCCCAGGCCATGTTGAACCATTTTCTCACAGGCAAACTAAGGGGGGGGGGGGTCTAAATGGCAAGTTAGCCCCACCTATACATGTAACGCAAGCATTTCCTTAGATTGGGTTAAGGCAGAAAATTCGGCCCATGAAAAAAAGGGTTAAGGATAGTAGGGTTGATGATTTCGAAAAAATCTCAAAATGATATAATCCTTTTTAATAGGCCTACATGTATTAAGTAAAATACAAGATGAGAGAGTACCGGTAGGTATTAAAGTGTGAAGGTAGGAATGGACAATGTTTGCAAACAGATTCTTGAGGGAGATGATGAGCAAAGAAATTCATTCAATGGCTTCTTCTGATCAAGGAGTTACCAGCACTCTTGTTCTGACGAATCCCCTTCTCATCCAATAAATTGCCTCTTGTTGTCGTTGAACTTCTCCCATTTCAATCAGTTTACTCAAGTTTGGAGATGTTTTTGTGAACTATTCTTGACGTTCTGACTCATCACCTCGCATCTTCTCCATCCTAGTCATCATCCCAAAATATTACTCTTCTTTTTTTCTCTCTCTCTCTGTCTGTCTCTGTCTGTTTATCTGCCCCTTTTCTCTCTCTTCCCCTCTCTTCCATCCTTGTGTCTCTTATATATTTTGCACTCGACCGCACTCTTTCAGTCTTTGTGTCCCTGCCTTGGTCTGTCTGTCTATTTTCTCTCCCTTCTCCCCTCTTTTACTCTTTTCTTTCTTTTTACTCCTCTCTTTCCCTCCCGACATATCTGTAGCTCACTCTCAAATTTTTGTCGCACTCTACAGTACATGTACTCTAATACAGTCTTTGTGTCCATGTTATGCACATGTATGTCTTTGTCCATCTGTCTCTATTCTCTCTTCTTCCATCTCTTGATGTATTGATGAAAAGGGGTTTCAATCACAGCATAAAGATTTACACCATATAATTTTAGAACTGTTTTTTTTTACACAGAAATTGTCAAACTTTAATAGTTCTATTGTTGTGATATAACCTTGGTGACAAGTTCAAGATCTCTAATTCTAATAGCAGAATGAAACTCTGTGAACAAGTTAGTCTGAAAACACAAAAACAGATTAGGGTTACAATCAAAATTTCAAAACAATTGGAAAACAATAAAGAAAGTTGATATGAATGAGCATTTGAATTTCAAAATTGCCTTGGAGATCCTGATCCTCCCATTGGCATTTGGACCAAGCTTAGTTTTATCACGGAATCTCTCTTTTTTATACTGAAAGGTACATGTATGGAGAGATTGCAGAATGACGTTCGAAAGTGATCTGTCTGAATATGAGAGCCATGTGTGTGTTTGTCTGTGTAATGAAAAGTGATTAGATTGAGTAGTGGTGATTGATTTACGGCTTGTATCCCATTACATTTTTTAATTTAAACACTGTGATTCATTTACTAATAGGATCCGGGCATTCCCAGTCATAATTGTAATTGATTGATAGCAATGATACTCTTTTATAGCACCTGGTGTATTTGCTGAAAGTAATTAAGAATGCCTAATAGGGAAAGATTAGATATTTTGATTTACAGATATAATACTGTACAATTACACAAAACATGCCTCTCAAGTCTCAACCATATTTGTTTTTTCAAACCTGAAATTCAAAATAATAATCTGATATTATGTGCAGTATACAAATCATGATATTTTGATTTTGCAATTTCATTCCCTCGGAATGCATGTATCATATGCATTATACCGGTAATACATTGATATACATGTAGAAGGTAAGGAAAAAACCACTCTGGTATAGTCATGTTTAATAATATTTTCAGTCTTTAGTTTCAGACCATCATCAGGAACTGATAAATACTAAAACAGGTAGGGTAACTGAATAATTCGGTAAAAAAAAAACAAAGTTAAAATAACTCTAAATAAAATATACACGTATAACAACAATTTCTATTCTCCAAGTGCATACCGTACATTATAAGTGATGTTCTTGAGAAAATACTCATGTTGACAGTGAAAAGGCATCAAATTAGTTAATACAGCTATTGTATACTGATATAATTGTTTTTCATATTTTACTTTTATCATGTTTGTTTATCCACGTCCTGGCTGAAGTATTTTGAGTCATGTATGTTTTTTACTCCAACAGTTCTTGTGTATGAAAAACATCCGAACATTCCTACGAGCCTGTTCTAGAGTATTCAAGATACGAGAAGCAGACTTTTTTGATCCGGCATGGCTCTTTCAGATGTCAAACTTTGGAATGGTAAGAAATTGAACATTTCAAGTTCGCTGTTTTCAGTTTTGTGTTCAATATTACATTTCTGCGTTCTTCAGTGTTCCAATCCACAAATATTTTAATTTTATGTTTTTTTTTGGTGAAAATTTCATTAAAAATGTAAGTTTCTGGACCATTTTGCACATTTTCAGAATGCTGATTGTGTGGTGATCACATAATAAACATCGCTACAGTTTTGAGCAGTAGCAGATTCCCCCAAATGATGCACAGAGATATTTTTCAAATTTCAAATTTGATTTATGTAATTCTCAACTGAACAAAATAAAAAGGTCATAAATAATTACAATGACATTTGCAATTGAAACTTTTAATATGCAAACAATGTAAATTGAGGTACATATAGGTACAACATATGATATTTTTTCATATGGGTAAAACAAATTATTATATAAAAGCAAATTATCATTCACGAGAAAATGGTGGGATCCACTAAAAAGCAATATGCTCCGATATTCATGATTTTTCACTGCATTTTTGTAATTCAGTGTATTTGGCCTTAAAAGTTTTGTTTTCCATGGATCGCTGTGAAATATGTGTTCTTCTCAAATTCTGTGAGTTTGATCTCGACATGTATTTTATGGAACAAAATACCTAAAGAAATAAAAAGATGCCCATCTCTTGCCTCTTTCAAAAACAGATATAAAAAATTCCTTATTGATGCCTATAAATAAATTTGAAAATAAGTTGTATTGCTTTATCATCCACCCATATAATTATGTTTACAGTACTTTCTCTCTCTCTTCTATGATTATTATGATTATATTATGGTCTCGGGAGCCCAGCCTTAGAAAGGCCATTGGCCTATGCTGGCTCCCTCATATTCTCATTTATTCTCTTGTTAAATGTATTTCTATTTTTGTATCTTTATTTGTATATAGTGTATTCTTTGATTTGTATGTTGTATGTTTTTTAATGAGAATTTGGAATAAATAAATGAAATGAAAAATGAAAAAATGTATAATTAGCAATGATCTGAATGATAAACTTGATTTGAAATATTTTGTTTCTTTTGATCCTGCCTCCCCCTATAGACTGGATTGCAATGTAAGGATTGAAATACAAAATATTGCGAGAATATAGTCTCAGTAGGAAAATTTGCAACAAAAAAAATAAAAATCAGGATCAATTGAAAACTGGCTAATGCTGAAGCTGGGCCTATAAGCCAGTTCGTAGTTCCTTTCTGCGCATGATCAAAAGATTTTACGCATGACCAGAGGAAGGTCATTTGTACTAAAGTGACATGGTGGTTTAAAATCTAATGAGATAAGCACCAACTTTGATGTCTTGATTATTCATATATTCTTTTGAATTGTGGTTTTCATTAACATCCACAAAAAACAACAACGCGTCCACGAACGACTGGTTTTCACAGTTTGCCAAGTACATTGTGCAACATGCTATGATATGCATTCAAAGTAGGAATGCAACAAATACCTTCATAAATTGTTCATTGGTGTGCTATTCTAGTCACCTGGTCTATTCAATTTCTTCATCCTGCTATGTAAGGCAAGCTTACGTAATATTTTGCTTTGAAATCTGCCTATCATAATGAAAGAAATGAAAGGTCATTTGACCGAAAATTGTCCATGAGTAAAGTACGAACTGGTCTATTAGGATAGCATTTGGGATAGATGACATGCTTTGTCAGTTCCGTGACGTTTGTTCCGGCGACAATTGCTCCGATGGAAAATCTGCAAGTCAAGCCAAATTTAAAACCTAATACTAACCACCAAACTATAAACACTATATGATCTGAACCAAAAATTTTATTACATTCCTCACTCTAACCCGATGCCCTCTAAAAAAATAAGACAGGAGCAATTGTCGCAGGAGCAAATGCTGTGTCACCGCTTAACAATCTACATTTGCCACTCTCCACCCAGGTGTACATGGTAAGAATGCATTATTTGACTGCTCATGCAAAACTAGGGTAACAGTATTCAGCACTTTAATAGAAATGCTATACATTGCTATATACATGTTGCATATTATTTTAAAAGTATTGATGTTCGCGGATACATGAATATTGGGGGGAAATTCTATCGTTTTTGTCATTGCTGAACTATCTAAAAATGTTTGTTACCCCTATTCCATCCCGTCTAGCTCATCGATCTGCTCTCCAAACTCTCAAACACAGAAGATGCCATCCAAGCGGGAGCAGTGTAAGTAAAGAAAACACCTGTTATAATCCATCTTCATCGTGGATTTACTTCGGACATTACTATGAAATCCAGTATGTGGCAATTGAAGAATGGAAAACATACGTGTAGTATTTCCTTCATGGTACATTTTCACTGTAGTATACATGTACGCCTACAACTGATGCTCAGCTACATTGTAGTAGAGAAAAAACATAATTTTCCTTTTTGTTTTACCTTCCATGGCAAACCATGCTAATGAAAATTTTGTCCTAACAACAGATACATGTATGAGAGGAAATCATCAGTGGAAGATTGATGAAATTCTATCTAAAGAAAACGTATTATTAAAAAAATAGTAACAGTTGTAATTTGGTGTCATTAAATGCATGTACATGTACATGTAGGTCTATCATTTCTGAAATACATTCCAGAAAGTAATCCTCCATAATGAATGATTTCAGCTATGCGTCTAATGAATTATCAGACTCGTTTGTTTTATAAACACTTTCATTACATGATTGGTAAGTAGGTATTTTACCTACAGTATCTTCATCAATTTATTTTTTTCTTCTTTATAGAAACAAACTTTAACTTAATAACGTCAGGGTGGACTTCCCCTTTGATTTGTTCTTTTTGACCTCTTTCTCAAATGGCAAATTCCATTCAACAACATGCGTTTGAAATTCACAAATTACGCAAGTATTTATTGTGATACAACACGTACATGTAGAGAGAAGCTGTACACATGAAAGAAGAAACATTACAATGTATAAAATGCAAGTAGTCAAAGTCCATGTTTCACAATTGAATCCACAATTTTCCATCAAGTCACCCGGTCCAAGCCCCAAAACAAGTCATTGTCTCAGTGGTGCGTGCAGTAACAATGCACATACCAGCCCCGGACTTCCTCATCTGTTCTCAGACACTCAGACAGATTTTTATAGAGGACATAACCCCTGGATATTAGCTCATGAGTTTATTTCCTGGATAAAACCAACCTTCATTGACTTTGCGTGACAGTTTACGACTTTGTAGACTACATGTATGACATTATTATAGTATTTTTAGGTACACATTCCATATAGGTAAGAGTATAGGGAATTCCCCACTTTACGTCTAAATGTGATAATATTCATCATAATGACGGATGTAATTTATGTACAGTAGGATATACATGTAAAATAAGAAACTGAAATTGCTAAGTACATGTACTGTACTGTAGGTAAACATATGTATTTACAAATGGGATAGCCATGAGTAGGCCTGGGTCGGAACGGATGGAATACCGGAATCCGTCCGATGTGTGTAGGTTCCGGCTTGTTTTTTCTGTTTCGGTATTCCGATAAACCAATGTAATACATAACAAATAGTTTAACTATTTCTTCTTCTGAATATCTTGACATTTTGTCGAGTATGTTTTATTCAGTCTTGCCAATCATAACCCAGGTTTCTGTGTTATATTTTAGGTGACCACCGAGAAAAGTATGATGAGAAGACGGGGAAAAAACTTTTCGGCAAATGTTTACGTGGCTATCTTGTTCTCTTTGTTAGTAGCTAAGCTATAAGACGCATAAAGAGGGCGGCAGACTCTATATGCATCTCGTAGCTTAGCTACTAACAAAGAGAACAAGATGGCCACATACTGTAAACATTGCAAGTCTTTTACCTTCTTCTCATAATATTTTTCTGTTTTTTTTTTAAATGAATGTTTGTTTAAAAATGAGATCAATTTTGTAAAATCTGTGACCTCTTTGTACTTCCCCGTTCGTGAATTCATTTATCGGGATAGGGGATTCCGACCGGCGGATTCTGGAAAAAAATATTCCGACATGACTCGGGCCTACATGTACCCATGAAAATAGCAATAAAAGATAGATATAGCTAGTTGCTGTACATGTAGCATAGGCCTATTGTTAAAACTCCCCATAAAATGGAAAATATTCTAATGAAAAACTTTGAAAAAGACAAATTGTATTATGAGAACACATTCTTTAAAATTGAACCTGATAATAATTTTGTGTAAATTTATAGCAAATGCAACAGGAGAACTTGCCCCCACCATATATCAAATACATACATTATTTGTCCATTTTTAAGTTTCCCAAAGTTTGGTCATTTCAACTTATAAGAAATTAGTAGCCTTTTTGTGGTCTCCCATTTAAGATTTTCTGCAAACTTACACCAGTCTGTTAGAACTACATGTATGATTTTTTTTTCATTAGTAGAGATTAATTCAATGGGCAGGATCATCCTAAAGTATACCTGTGGTGTGCACGTACATGTACACATAAAAATAGGATGAAGAAACAGAACCATGGAGGTAAAAAAAGATTGACAATGAAATGCAAATTAACTCATGTACAGTAGCTATCGATTTCTAAAGAAGTACAAGTACAAAAGATTACACAGGTGCACGGCTGCCTTTGGTGACGACCTGTAATGCCGCCAATTTCATGGGAAAACTGAAAATTGATTTGTGTTAAAAATAGATAATTGTAAATGTTTCGAATTTCATTTGATCACGAAATGTGATTGAAGAACATGTCCCAATGATATTTCATCATTGTGGCATCAAACACAAAGTGGCTTCATAAAGGGAATGTGTTGGATGGTTCTCCATCTCCATTAAAACTCCTTGATAGAACACTACCTGGAAGAAGGTCCTTGTTGCAATTGAAAATGAAAAATGATACAGACTTTCTTTAAATAGTGAAAGTGTGCTCAATATCATTGAGACATTAAGCAAAATCAGTAAATGAATGAATAAAAAAATAATAAATAAATGAATAGATTTTAAGATTTTCAATAAAGTTAAGATATGAATGAATGAATAATAATAATTTTCTTGTTTAAAGGTCAAGTCCACCCCAGAAAAATGTTGATTTGAATAAAGAGAGAAAAATCAAACTAGCATAACGCTGAAAATTTCATCAAAATCAGATGTAAAATAAGAAAGTTATGGAATTTTAAAGTTTTGCTTATTTTTCACAAAACTGTGATATGCACAATTAGGTGAGTCAGTCGATGATGTCCATCACTCACTATTTCTTTTGTTTTTTATTGTTTGAATATTACAATTTTTCATTTTTTACAGATTTGACAATAAGGACCAACTTGACTGAACCATAAAAACAATGCTATCTACACATGTTCAGGGAGGAATTAATCATTGTTTCACTTGACAATGAGGAGAAAATTAGAATATTTCATATTTCATATAATAAAATACAAAAGAAATAGTGAGTGGATGACGTCATCAGTCTCCTCATTTGCATACTGACCAGGATGTGAATAGAACTGTTTTGTGAAATTAAGCGAAACTTTAAAATGTCATAACTTTCTTATTTTACATCCGATTTTGATGAAATTTTCAGTGTGACGCTTTTTGGATTTTTCTCTATTTATTCAAATTAACTTTTTGTTGGGGTGGATTTGTCCTTTAATAATATATCATCTAATTTTGTTGTTTTTTGTACAAATCAACCATAATGCATAATTTTTTATTCATACATCTGATTATGACTTAAATAGACGCACATGAATATGGTTAAAAATCTCCCCCTTTTTTTATCATTGTAAACCTCCAAGTTTGCTCCCATCTTAGCTCTTTATTAATCCTCAGCATCGTCGTCGTCATAGCCTTCATATTCCTTGAAACGAGGTTCTCCTTTATTACCGCATCTATACTAATGAACCAAAATTACCCTTCAAATTTGTGCCTTGGATCTCATATATTGATTCTCATATTGCACTAGCCAGAGGCCATTCTGGAAACAAGTTTAATAATCACGGGTTGAGCCGTGAAAGCAGTAATGCTAGAGATGAAGCGATGAAATTGGCAACGATGAGGCAAGAAGGCATCTTATTTTCAATCAAGGGTGCGTTTATACTTCCCATTTGCAGGCCCCAATTGGCGTTTTCTTGCGTGTAAGTTTATATATATATAGTTGTGCCCGCTCTTGTCAGTTAAAAGCCGATTGTAAACACTAAAAAGGAGTGTTAAAGGTCAAGTCCACCCCAGCAAAATGTTGATTTGAATAAAAAGAGAAAAATTAAACTAGCATAACACTGAAAATTTCATCAAAATCGGATGTAAAATAAGAGAGTTATGGCATTCTAAAGTTTCGCTTATTTTTCACAAAACAGTGATATGCACAACTCAGTGACATGCAAATGAGTCAGTCGATGATGTCCATCACTCACTATTTATTTTGTTTTTATTGTTTGAATTATACAACATTTCATTCTTTATAAGACCATAGGGACCGACTTGACTCAATCATATAGTATTAAACAATGCTAATTCCACATGTATAGGGAGGAATTAATCACTGTTTCACTTGACAATGAGGAGAAAATTAGAATATTTCATATTTCATATAATATAATACAAAACAAAAAGTGAGTGGATGACATCATCAGTCTCCTCATTTGCATACCAACCAGGATGTGCATAACTGTTTTGTGAAATAAAGAGAAAATTTAAAATGTCATAACTTTCTTATTTTACATCTGATTTTGATGACATTTTCAATGTTAAGCTTGTAGGTTTTTTTTCTTTTTAATCAAATCAATTTTTTGTTGGGGTGGACTGGTCCTTTAAATGATCAGCATTTCTCCAAATAGACTGTTCCCTAGGAAGCATAAACGTAGCATAGATCTGTTCTAAACGTGTGATATCATTGTACATACAAACATGTTCCTACATGTAGTTTGATTGAGATTGTAATGTCGCAAATTTCAATTTCATAAGTGTGTACTCCCCAACTTAACCTCACCTCCTGTGTCATTGTTTCATGCACCGTGAAAAAGGAAAGCTCAAAAAGTACTCTGTGGATGAGCGCTTGTGATTGAAGTTTTTTATTAGCGTTTCAAAACGCTGATTCTGCCTTTGCAACAAAAGCATGAACGCACCCCAATACACCAAATGAGTTCAAATCTTGATGATGTTAAAGAGTGATGCATGGATGCGGTCATAATGGTCTTGAGTCATTCTACTTTCTTGGCTTCCCCGAGGAGCCAAAGTGAGGAAGAAATATGAGATTTGAAGAGGCCCTCCCAAGTAGCTTGCCTCTTCACTTTCAAAACTTTAATGAATTGTGTGTTTACGGTAAGATTTTCTCCATTAAAAGAAGGGGCAAAACTACATGTACATGTGCCTAATACTGGGTTAATAGGATTAAGGATAATTTCAAATTCTGTCAATCAACAGGACAATATTTTCAGAAAAGTAAATAAACCTATCCCTTTTATCAAAGTTAATGTGATTGGAAATGAATTTGGATGTATTGGTTGAGAAATAGGACATATTAGATGTATTGTTTCATTTTCTGAAAGTGTAAAGATACATGTAGGAATAAAATTTTAACATGGAAATGTATTCATAAGCATTGTCCTAAAATGGATTCCCTCATCGTAATACCAAGAAATTTGGCTCGAAAAACAAATTTCCTTTATTGTCCATACAAGGAAAAAACATCGATCCAAGAGAACTTTGTGACCGTCACCGTACAGTCTATTATAATAATACATCCTCATTTTAAAATGACATGTTTGTACTTCCTTGTGTAGATTGCTGTGCCCCACTCATTCATTTCTGTGTAGGTTTTAAAGGAGATAATGTGTACTACATACATGTTCTCGATTCATTATTCTTCCTTACCTGTACATGTACATACTGTAGAATGCCAAGGATGATGCCTATTGACATTATCAGACAGCAAGTTAATAAGCTGTCAGTTTGATGACAGTTGCCTGCTTCTGGTTCTCTCAATTATGAGAAGCAACTGTTTGATAATTGTCAGTGGGAAATCAAAGAGAGAGAGACAAAAAAAAAAACACAAAATGGTGTCATACCCTTGGGTTCGCAAGACCTTTTAATAGCCATAAAAAACTTTTCATCGGAATGAACAAGAATTTTCATTAATGGGGACGGGGGGGGGGGGGGGGGGGTTTAAACATTTAAATATTTGGAATTTTCAATAATTAACAACTTTCTGAGAAATATACAAGTATAAGAATGAGTGCACAAACACATATTGCTTGATTGTGCTTTGTCAGCAAGTTTCAAGTCTAATATAATGCTTAAAAAATCCAGGCTATTCTGAATGGTTGTCCTTGTAGTGAATTCCTTGTTTATAAAAGTTAATTTTACTTGCAGACTTGTAGGCCCGTATTCTGAAGTCGGGTTTAATATAAACTCTGATTTTAAAGGAAACCAAAAGCCAAGAAGAGAAGCAATCTTATTGGAAATAGTAAAATTAGAGGAACAATTAAAAACAAATTTTCATCAAAATCAGTTAAGAAATAAGCAAGTTAGGGACGTTTAAAGGTCTTGTTTTACTTTCTATGGGGATCCTCAAATTGGCAGACGTGGTTCAAAATGGCTGATTTGGTGGATAACTCTCCATTTGTTTTGTACACAATTTTTCAGATATTCCCCTATATTTTACATATTTCACATTATCTCCTCCTGACCTTGACATACATGTATGTGGTGTGAATTATATTTTCCCATGACATATGTTGTGCTCAGAAGGAGGCAAGATGCAATTTGGAAGATAATGAGGAGTCTAGATACTTTCTTAAAATTAGGCATACCAGTTTGACATGACCAAAGGAAACCTTGAGTTTGTACATTACGCACTACACATGCAGCATTATATCACTACATATTGAGGTTTTTATGCTCAGCAGAATACTATGTGGTCATCTTTCCAATAAATTCAGAAAAAGATGAGATTGAAAATGTAATACTGAGCCTAGATTTTCCTAATTTTCAGCATTTTGTAAAGCAGCGCTATTTAAAAGCACTTCATGCCTATTGTTTCAAGGAGTTACATGTCGCTGCACTTCCTAAAAAATGAGTGTCTTTTACATGAACTTGTGTTTACTTTTCATAATAACGATAATGGTATATTTTCTGTTGCATTTACATGTACATTTATTTAATTAAACCCAATTTTTCAAACATTAAAATTTAATACTAAGAAAAATAAATTGTGTCTCAAAGATGCATATAAAGATGAATATAATATAGAAAGATGCATCTTTTAATAGATGAAATTGATAATATGCCTACATATAATACTGCTGCTGCTGATGATGATGATGGTGGTGAAGAAGGAAATGATGATGATAACCAAAGCATTATCATTATTATTATTATCATTATTGCTATTATTAAAATTATTACTTTAATTAATATCATATTTATGATTACCCGGTATTGTTGTTGTTGTTATTATTATCATCATCATTTCGTTATTATTTTTTCTCTCATTTTCATTAGTTTTTCCCCTATTTGCAGGAGTGTATTTGTGTGTGTGGGGTGGGGGATCTCACAGTTCAATGTGAAATAGTTATTTTTAATAGACTAATCACTTTCTTATTAGCTCCCATACAGTATTATCGAACAATTATTGCCCGAGCTGTACATGTACATGTATCAAATTTTTATCAAACAGCGACACCGTTCTCACTACCTTCCTCAAACTAGTTTACTGGAAACTAGTTTAGTGGGAACTGGTTTAACATGTAATGAGAATGGTCTTGGAAGTGATCTTCCAAACCGGTTCAGAAAGTCACCTTGCGATGTAGTTTTCAAGATCGCTTTGCCTGGCTTTAGTGTAAGTGAGGACACAACCGTTCTTCGGGAAGCGATCTTCACACATTTTGAGCGCACTTCTCCACATGCCTATGCTGCGTTTTCAAATTTCGCGCGAAACGTGTCGCCCCACTGAGAGTGTTTCCATAGCAACAAGATTGCTTTACTGGAAGTGATTTGGAAAACCACTTTCGTGTGATCAAATGGGAACGCTAGCAAAGCGATTTTCCAAACTGGTTTCCTGAACCGGTTTCCAGCAAACTATAAATAGAAAGTGTAATGAGAACGGTGTCATTGTTATTTCGTGGACCCGAGTTTTCCCATCAAACCAAACACTCAAGCTCACACATGTACATGTATGTATGATGTAGCGCACATATAGCCTCTGGGGGCGAAGAAGGGGCGGAAAGGAAAATTTCTGAAATTTCCCTAAATTCCTGGCGACTGAACATTCCCAAAACTTTCTCTGGATTTTTTTTTTAATTTCTGGAAAGTTTCCATGCCATTGTGACCCTATAAACCATGACCTGAGACATACATGTAGATGTAGGTGTAAGCTTCAAAATCATGCCTATTGTTTTCAATCTGCATGTATTTGGCTTATTCATCCCGTATCATGCCTCATACTCCTCTGTGTTTAATATTGTGTGGATTAAAAAAAAAATTACCCAATTTAATATGGGATCTGTACTTTTGACATCTTGTCATCTGTGTTCATCATGCTTATTTACATAGATATCCATTTGTCATCTTTGTTCAATCAGCTACAGTACTTGCACAATATTTGGCTTTAATAACCAGTACTAGGCTCTCCCATCTCCGTGAAATATTTGTCAAATCACCATCACCACATGCACATCCAAACAACGTTTCAAGGGGGTACAGTACTGCACACATTGGAAACGATCTACAGTCGAATGGTTGGCTCATTGCAAATATTGCGGTCTGAACTTCTTCCTCAGTTTTTAACCAATTCTCATGAAATATACTACACACATTTGTCTTGAGGTAAAGATGTGCGTGACATATTTTTCGCTCATGTTAGAAATTTTGTTGCCATGGTAAAATCATATTATGGCAAAACAAAACCCCAGGAAAACTCATTGAGAATCAAATTTTCGTCAGTCTGGAGGGTAAAAACATGCAATGCGCACTTAAATGGCATGTTATACATGTAATGGCAAAAACCCACGAAAACCCAGGGTTCCCACAGTCATGGAAAATCATGGAAAAATTTGTGGTCATGGAAAGTCAGGGAAAAGTCAGGGAATTTGGAAAATTTGTGAAAAACTCATGGAATTGCATTTACTTCTTGGCTATGGCAGCTTTCCAATTTGTCGTATCTCGCAACTCTCATACTCTGATCATACTCAGCTATTATAATTGGTGTTCATGATTTCCATTTTCCCCAGTTTTGTGACATCCCAAATTCTACATAACTCCCGGGACATCACGGGAAGTCATGGAAAGCAGCAATTTAGTCATGAAAAAGTCATGGAATTCTGTTTTCAAATTTCTGTGGGAACCCTGTCATTGCTTCCACAGCTTTTGACTATCGCTCATGAAATTTTGCACTATTTGTCTTGGGGTATACATACATCTACATGATACATGCAAGACCCATTTTCCAAATTTTTCACTCTTTTAAATTGTCTTCAATTCCAAATCGCTATTTTCTTTAATTTGAAATAATTGTTATGCCTTGTCTGATTTGTATTCTCATAAGTTTTCTGATATTGTTTCATAATTTTGTTTGTACTTGTGAAATATGTAAAATAAAGTCAAATCAAATCAAATCAAATCAAATGCATTTGAAACTTGCCATGGCAGGATAGGGCAGTGGTATTAATCACCCTCATGCTAGTTTTCTCATACATGTACATGTATACGTTCATGTATGCAATCTGAGCAAGGTCTTGTATTAGTAGCAATGATCGATAACGATAAGGATGTTTTTTTTTTCATTTTTGATACAAAATATGGTAAGAGTGGAATCTTGTCGTTAAGTTGAGACCAAACTTAATAGCGAGTTGTCAACGCACGGCATACCACAAACAAGTGTTGTGGTATACAGTTTATCATTCATGTACACGATTTGTAGTCAGAAACCCACATGCCAATCCGAACCCACTCTCATTTAAGGTTTGTGAAAGAAACTTATCAACAAAAGAATAAAAGAAATATTAATGAGCCATCCACAAATCTTAACAAGTTTTCTGTGCAACTTGGTCTTGATGTTTAAAATTTCAATTTGCACAAACCGTTCATGTCATTAAAATACATAGATATTATATTATGAAAATATATGGAAATCTGAGTTCGGTAGTGCGTACTTCAGCAAAATTTTCTTGGAATCGTATCTCTTAGAATTATCCCAGTACCCAGCTACATTTTACACTGTATTAGCTTCCAATCGGATTACCACATCAAATATCAATTGTACCCTTTTTACATGGTATTATTGATTGTTATAAAAAATGACATTGCATCTGATGTTCATAAAAACCAAAAGGTGCCAGAATTAGCTAATATTGCAAAGTCTACCAAGAACCAATTAATGCAATGATTGAGAGAATCCTGATCTTTTTGTAAGACCCAACAAAGCTTTCCATTTCAGTTTGCATGCAGGGAGGGGGGAGGGTCTAATTTCTAGGTTCTTGTACGAGACACATATCTCTCCACTAATGGTGATCGATTGCCACACTAAGTAGCCCGTGGGCACTGTTTACTATGCATGATTGGTAATAAAAAGCGCCATTTCTTACCGCTATAAATTATTCTCCATGTTTTCCCCCCCTCATCCAGGCCCTTCAAGACGGAGCAAGAAGACATTTATGGAGGGCTAGAGGATTTGGCTGAGTAAGTACATGTGTGGGATGGTTTGCACAAGCGATGCTTGAAAAACAAGTACGGATATCCCTATATTATGATGTGGTAATGTAAGCTTTTAATGTGATTGCGCTTTTAATGATGATAGCAATACACACATCCTTGGCTTTGAAGAACCATCAGATAGTTCAAAGTGACAAGCCTCGGGGGAAAAAAGTACATATATGTACATGTATACATACAAGATGTGACTTTTTAAAACATAAAAATGGTCATTGTTATTGATGCCATCATCAAAGTGGTAATTGTTAACAATGCATAGGGCAAAAGTAATTTATTTGTTACAATGCATGTGGCAAAAGTTATTCAGTAGTATGGGCTGTGATGTCGGCCGTGGTGTTGTTATCTTGATAATCCACTCAGTCAGATACAAAAGTTTTATCTATTTGAAAGAGGCAATCTGAATATGTGCAGGGGGAATACTTTTGCATTGATTTAAAAAAATATTTTATTCTATATTTTATTGATCATGTCCAAAATGGCAGTGCCTTAGATGGTCACTGTTAACACCAATTGAAGAATGAAATTTAAAAAGTCAAATAAACAACAACATTGGTTTCTTAGTCTCTAATATTGTGGTAGACAACAATGACAATGCCTCGAATAGAGTAGTCTTAGTGGACATTTTGCTCATGGCTTTCTTTCAAAAATTATTATTACGATTCAAGAAGTACTGTACACCATTTCTGAATGTCTGAAAAAGAAAGTGAAAGTGTAAGTGTAATCTGCACATGAAAATAAAACAGCTTACTGATATTATTTTTTCCATTTAGATCAACCTTGAAAAATTACATTGTATCATAGAAAAAAAGGTTATCCTTTATGTTTCCTTTTTAATACTAAAGTGGACATTAAAAGTGGCATTGGTCAAGGTATCATTGAAGTACATACATGTACATACATACATGTATGTACACATATACACAGCTAATGTAAATACTCAAAAGACCCTTATCGATGGCTTTAGCAATTGGCACGCAACTCTTGTGATATATTCACTTCTCTTGCAAAGTGCTGTGTTTAATTTGAAAGAGGCAATTTCAAATAATATATCTGTATATATTGGGGTAATGATATATCTGTAAAGGGCTTAGACACGTTCCGATGTATTAAAGCGCTATGTAAAAGCGGATTATTATTAATTATCATCATTTGCTGGATGTTTGCTTTTCCAAACAGTGAGCATGATCTTGCAAACGAGGGCGACATTTACGACACGGTGGATGAAGACGAAGGGGACAAGATTTATGACGATCTGGTCAATATTCGGCGAGAACTCACCAGCCAGAGGGCTCAACGACAAAGCGAGGTGATTAATGACCTGTGTGAATACACTTGAGACGAGTGTTTCTATCTGTTATTGTATGAGTAGCTTTGTTCACACTTTCAACAATTCTACATTTATCTTGAATATTGATTTTTAATATATTGATGAACAATTTAGAGATCTGGGAGCAATGGGTCAATCATGACTATGGAAAGCCAGCAACACCAACATCTCTGCTTTGGCAAAAAAAAAACGTGTTTGTCAAAATAGTGTATAATGATAGAAGAGTTATAAAAAACAAACAAACATGGCTGCCTCGAAATAGACTAAATGAAAACATGCTCAAGAATTTTTTTTGTTTTCCACTTATCAAGAGTAAAGAGAAACTAAAATTAAACAAAGCAAAGAGGAAGCTTAAATGAGGAAACAGCATCGTCATGATTTCAATTTTTGCTTTTTTTTATAGATATTTTGCCATTTCTGTGATAAATCAAGTGAATGGATTTTCCTGTGTAGCATACAAAATGTTTATGTTTATAATGTGAACATTGCCAATGAAGATGATGCTTTAGTTGAGGAAACATTGTTTGCAGATTGTCGAGTTTCAAGCACTCTGTTAATGTGTAAATGTACTTATTATTATTATGATTTATTCGGCATTTGAAATACATATAAATGTAGCTTGTACTGCATGAAAGAAGATACATGTAGCTACAAGATGTTAAAAAGCAAAGAGGAGGAATATGATTGTTAATTGTACATGTAAACTTGAACTATCAAATACATGTACTAGAATTGAAATGAATGAAGGAAGCAGTTGAAGAAGCTAATGAAGAAATTCGAACCAGTAATGGTTATGATAACTGATGGTAAGGTAATTATGATGACGATGATGATAATGATGATCATTATGATGATGATGATAATGGTAATAATGAAAAAAAAAACAATACTTGCAATATTATAGATTGATATTTTTATGAACAAATATCAAACAAGATTTTGATTATAAATTTCATGCTTTAATTTGCACTGTAAACTTGACTTGCATTCAAAAAAATATTGACACAAAGATAATGTGAAAAGCATGCCTCTACATTTGTGTACATTGTACATAACCATGTACTTGTATAGATTCAGGATATAAAATGAGTTTAGAACTAAATAACCATTATTGTAATATCTGAATTAATGATAAGTACCATATATCTATTAAGTGGTTGTTTATTATCATTTCAGCCTAAATTAGCAAAGCGGGATTTCTGCCGGACAGAGATAGTTGAGACAGAAAAGAAATACGTTGAAGCACTATCCATGCTGTGTGAGGTATGTACCCGGGTGGGCAAATAGCGACTTGGTCCACAACAACTTGGTCTGAGAACCACTTGCTTTAGAACTACTTGGTGTGCAACCACTTGGGCTAGAACTACTTGGTCTAGAACCACTTGCTCTACTCTGCTTCATATATTTTCTGTTTGGTCTCATTCCACACTGTCTTATCCTACCTACATGTACAGTAGGTCTAGAACCATTTGCTCTTTATAGAACCACTTGGGCCCTAATTATGAAGTCGGGTTTAACTTAAACTCGGGTTTAAAGTTGTGGTTTAAGTATGGAAAGCCAAAAGTACCAATTTTTTTTTATTCAGTTGTATGTTTACTGTGCTCTTTCCTTATTCATCGATGGTGAAGACAATCATCTATTTATACTTCTTAGACAATTATGAATGATTTGAGAGCCAAATGAGCTGAAGTATGATAACCACAACTTTAAACCTGATTTTAAGTTAAACCCGACTTCAGAATACGGGCCTTGGTCTTCAATCACTTAGTATCATCTACTATCCATTTGGTCTCATCCCACATGTTCTAATCCTAGGCCGTGTACAACCAGTTTGTCTACTAATTAAGAGGCCTATCACATTTTATCCCATTTACAGGGGTGTGTGAGTTCAGATTTTTATCTGATTTCAGATTTTTTTTCCCAGCTTATTTTTGGCATTCCTCTGTACAAAAAGTATGGGAGCTCTTTCTATTTCAGACTTTTTCAACACTCTTCAGCTTTTTTCAGATCTTTTTATTTGTGACCACTCACACCCCTGCATTCACCATTTTGCCAATTTCCATTTTGTGAAATATCCATTTGGTCTAGCACCACATAGTCCATATGATGAGATGAACTATTTAGTCATCAAATTTTCTTTTATTTATAAAAGTGCTGAATAATTGTGTAGATGAAGTGGAAATTAGACCATTTGGGCGATCTAGACGATTGTAGGTCAAGTGCTGGTTGGACCAAGCTGTAATTGCATGTAGACCATATTTGTTGTAGACCATGTGGGTTATCAACCATGGTGTTAGAAGATTTGGGAATTAGATCATTTGGTAGTAAACAAGCAACTATAAAGCTACATGTAATACGGTTTCATAGAGCTGATATAAGTTAAGCACGGCTGTATAATCACTGGTTCATGCAGACCTGCCAACCAGTACGTTTTAGCTGTATTAAGTATGTTTTTGCAACCAAAATACGGCAGTACGTTTTTTTCTTTAAAAAATACGTTTTGAGAAAAATCATCTCTATATGTCTCTATTTCATAAAACGTACACAAATATGGTTATTAGATCAATGTAATTTCAGGTAACTTGTTTTTTTTCAATCATTTTGTAAAAACCAGGGTGAGATATACACAAGTTTCAATGGGTTATTTTTTTCATCTGCAAGAGCAGTGCGCATTTTAGCTTGCATGCAGCTTGAGCGCCGTGATGAGCGAGTGCGCCAAGCATTTTATTATGAAATACACTTTTTTGAGGAAAAATACAAAATATTTATCTCACATGGTAAAAATACAGTTTTTTTTGGTCAAAATACTAATTTGGGGGGATAAGAATACTGAAAATGCAAAATACAACTTGGCAGCTCTGTTCATGTTCCTTGGTAAAATGAAAGTTGAAAATGAAATGATTTTTGTACTTTCGAATTCATATTCGAATTTAATTGAATTAAATTGAATTCAAGCAAGTATCAATGACCATGACTTATTTCTTTTTTCTTCAACAGATTACATGATAAACTTTCATTTGATATGAAAATTCATACTTTGTTGGTAATTTTCACTTTGAGAAGAAACAAAATATAACACATGAGTCTTATTGCAACGGTAAAAGTCAATGAGGAAACAGTTGTCAGACATCCACTCTTCTTTAACTGTTTGTGAAATCACAGTAGCATGGTGAAATAAATATTGGTTGAAATTAGTTTTGTTAATCTATAGTGTACAGACAATTCCCTCAAATCCTTCATAAACATGTAGACCTTCCTCATAAGTTTTACAGATAAAACATACATTTTCTCTTGTAGACTTTGTCATTACTTATGACTTCATAACATTTTACCAATTTCCTTTCAGCAATTTATCAGACCTCTGAAAAAATTCCTAGAGAGATCGGAAATTGACAGGATATTCCTGAACATTGAGGTAAGAACCAACCCACACACATTATTTATCACATCTCATTGATGGTTATATGATAGAGCACATCCCTGGAGCATGATGTGTCCAAATAGTGATTTAAATGTCTAAAAGGTGGTCATTTGGTATACAATAATGCGTAGGGGTGGGACAGGGGGTGCCCCTCATGATTTTTCAAGTAATAAAAAAATACAACAAAAAAGAACAACAATGGGCGGAAAGGGAAGAAAAAAATAGCCTTTTATACAAGGGTTTGGGACTGTTTGAGTGTACAACATCCCTGTTATTCAATAGAGGAAAAAGTGGTGTTGCCTTCAAGTCATCTTCCCCATATCTAATTACTAGGGACTGTTCCTGGCTATATTTTCATCTTCTTGCCCTCCTTTCTTTTTTCTTAAATTGCAAGTTGGCAATTATAATTCTGATCAAGATGTATTGTGATTGCCATCATCCTTCTAAACCATTCGCAGGAACTTCTGAGGCGGCACAAAGGGTTTTTAAAAGACCTGGACGATGCTTACAGGAGGCCCAGTCCGACCATGGCCCAGGCCTTCAAGAAGCACAAGCCAGACTTCCTCATCTATGGCTTCTACTGTGCGCACATGCTTGAAGCTCAGAACTACATAGAGAAAGTCAGCAGTAACCCTACAGTCAGGGGAAGGATCGAGGTAAGGTTGAAGATCAGGGCCCCCAGCTTACAAAGGGTTAAGATCCTTTCCCGATCAACCACAACTATGGAAAGCCAGCAATGCCAACACCTAAAATGTTCTTTGTTCAAAGTGTATTCTAGATATGATGTATACTCATGCATTCATACTTGTCTTGACAGTTCAGTGTGCTTCATCTTTTTTGTTTAGAAAGGACACTGTTTAAAATATCCCGTAGAAAATTATGACATTGGTGGATTTCCATATACCGGGTAGTTGAGGATGACTGGATCTATCACAACTCTTCGTAAGATGGGACCCAGGTATACCACGGTTGTTTGGTAACTTGTTTCAGTATTGTCTTTTGTGCAAGTCAGTGTAGTGTAGGTCCTTTATGTAGCTTTGGATCATTTAATCTACATTTTCCACTTTTCACCCAGGTCTGAAAATGGCCAGATTCTGAGAACTAGGTAAATCTAGAAACATGTCTGTAAAGGACTTGAGTAATTACTTTCAGTTTACTTTCAGTTCAGTTTGGTTTATTTTCATATCTCCTGAAATATCAAATACAATGTAACATCCATCAAAAGACAGTAAATCATTAATAATAAAACAATACAATACATCATCATTATTCATAATAAATAAGACAAATGTTATACAATTGAACATTCAGATTGGAGACAGATATATCAATAAGATAAGGATATGAAGGGCAAACTATTAAAAAGCAGAGCTTGTAATTTATAGTTTCCCTATTATTAAAAGTATAAGTAGTTGTCAACTTGTTTTAATATCAATATGTTACAAGAAAAGAAAAAGAGAGAGAAAAAAATATTTCCTAAAAAAAAATTGAAACAAGGAGTGAAAAACAAACAAACAGAAAACAGAGGGAGGTGGACTGAAAAGTAGTTTAGAGGAACCCTAGTAATGTTGCTATTGTTATCAATTTCTACATTATCAAAGTTCATAAAAGATGTACTTTTTCATGCCCCTCAAAACTAAGATTGAAGGGGGTATATACATTAGGAATCGGTGTATAAAAAGTAGGGCAGTGCCGGCCGTACAAAAATGTTGTTAACCTAACAGATTGCTAATAGTAAGCCCAGTCACATCTTATGGATTGTGAAGTTAAAAATATTTATTTCAATGCGTAAGTAATGCAGTGTTTTGTAACATTAGGCATTGCTGCTGCAAATACCGGTTGTAACAGAGCCTCTATTAGCACACTGTTAGTGCTAACAACGTTTCTTTGCAGTCAAAACAGGCAGATCTTTGTGGTAGTAAGTCTGTTGGAAATGTTGCGGATCAAACTACTTCCTCAGGTTTTGTCTAGTTCTCATTGAATTTGGCACAATCTTTGGTCTTGGGTAAAGATGGAAAAGACATATTTTCCTTATGTCTTGGTAACTGTTGCCATGGAAGCATATGATGGTAAACATTGCATGGATCGCTCCTGAAATTTGGGTCATGAAATTTGGTAAAGACGGGCAAGGCGCAGTATTTGCATGTATCAGATATTGTGTTGTCATGGTAACAGCTCATGTAAAAATAAAAGCTGGGGCAATAATAGTTGTGCCTTTTATCCTCGGCAAAAGCGTAATATAAATCTAGCTATTATTCTCTTTATCAAACAGGACTGTGAGAGGAGAGCGAACGACAGGAAATTCCGGTTGCGTGATCTACTAAGTGTCCCTATGCAGAGAATACTCAAGTACCATCTTCTTCTAAAGGTGAGAAATAGTTCATATTTCTTCAGTTCTAAAATTTTGGAAGTTGAAATTTTTTTTAAAAATAATAAATAAGTAAATAGATTGATAAATAGATAAAGAAATAGATAAATTTTAAATAAATAAATGAATGAATAAATAAATGAATATATTAAATAAACAAGTAAATAGGTAAGTAGGTAAGTAAATGAATAAATAAATAAATAGATATATAGATAGATAGATAAATAAATAGATAAAATGATTAAAAATAAATTGATAAGGTCCTGCCTAATTTTCAAATTTAAATTCTATTGTTGGCAAAGATATGAAGTTTGCTACATCACTTTAATTCATTAGGTACATGTAGTTAGTCACATGTCATGCTCCAATGGGAAAATTATGTACTTAATGAAATGCCTTTTAAACCCTTAAAGCAAACGTACATGTATTAATTCTAAATAAAATTATAAGCTATTCTGAAATGAAAAATCCTATTACAACTTTAACCTTAATCACATATCTTCAAAGATATTTAGTCAGGAGCAAACATTAGGTCACGTTATATTATGAACTTTATTATAACAAAGTTTATCAGGGGTTTCAGGGGGTCGTTGCAGAAAGAGTTGCGTTTAAACGCAAGTCAAAAAATCAATGGCAAGTCCCAAATGCGCGCTGTTGATTGGTTGAAAATCAAGTTGCGCATGATTTTTAGAGTTGCGATTGATTGCAACTCTTTCTGCAACGGGCCCCAGATACCAAATTTACAATGGAATATAAACAGGTGCCTTCTAGCATGGGAGGTCCTGATCATAATGTGCTCCCACAGTAGCATTTGGCCTGATATCATAAAGCTTAGCAATTGATTGTGGTGCTGATTTCTGCGATTGATTGTGCTTTGATTATAATTTTGTATGGTCAGTCATAAAAGTCAGCCCCTTGATCTTAAGCATTAGGCACATAATCAAGTCCCTAATGTTACCCTCTTACATGCATAGTGCCAAGTCCGTCAGTCAGTTTCAGGCCCTGCTCAAAACATACCTTTTCAATCAATGAATCCCAGTTGTGGGCTGGTCATTGGAGGTGCACACCAGTTTTAATCTGTTAGTATTTTTTTTCTCTCTCTTAATGATTTTTGTCACACTTTGTGTTATTATGCCCATTGAATTTTTTTTCACATGTAAAGTTAAATTCAGAACACAGCGCGCTTAGAAACGCCCGTATTAAGCGCCCTATAAATGTTTGTATTATTATTATTATTATGTGCTCCCACAGTAGCATTTGGCCTGATATCATAAAGCTTACCAATCGATTGTGGTGCTGATTTCTGCGATTGATTGTGCTTTGATCATAATTTTGTATGGTCAGGCCTATAAGTTATCCCCATGATCAATTATTAAGCTATTAAGGCGTGTTATACAAGGCCATACTCTGTAATAGGGTGAATAATGGGAGTAGATGAATGAACAGGAAATACATTGTTCACGTACAAACAAGAGTTTCTATTGAAAGTTGTGTACTTAATCCCCAATCTATCAATAGTCACCATGTCCTTTAAAGGCCCCCTCACACCTAACCGAATTGCCTGAAATATGCCTTGCGATGGCTGGCGAAAGGCATTTTTAAAAATCGTCTTCAATGGTAACTCATAGTAAATCATATTTACCCTTCGTGTTTGGGTTCGTACACCTTCTGAACTAAACAGCTGCGATTATTCAAATTCGCGCGGAAATTTTGAACATGTTTAAAATTTCCAGACGAATTGAAAAATCATTGTTCATCTGTTTCAATTTGGATGTCTTATTTAGTCTGTGGTAATCATTCGTTTATCGTTCGTGTGTTATTGTCGCGCATAGCCCCTCATCGCGCTTTTGCCAAAGTGGACCGATCTCGAAACTTCGTAAGAACCCTTAGCGAAGCAACTCGATGACACAAATGTACAAGGACGCGCGATCTACATGTATCCCCTCATCTTTGTTTCTAATCGCACGCCATATTAACCATTGCTCATTGTTCGTTCGTCTTATTGGGTTATATCAACCCTTCGCTCGCCTTCGGCTGCAATTTACTCAAAGAGGTGGACCAAACAATTGATATCCTTCGCATGTCATATTTATCCTTCGCTTACCGTTCGTTGATAAAATTTGACAATAGTTACTGATCGCATGATTTGACAGAAATTTTATTTGAATTCATTGAATTCGCGTACATTTCGTGCATTTTTTCCATTCGTCATCCTTCGTCCGCCTACATTTGGTCAGGTGTGAGGGGGCTTTTAATTCTATGTGTGAGTAGTAAAAGAAAGAAAATCAATACCTAGTCTTTTGAAGCTTTTCAATCATCATGTACTTAAATACATGTAGGAGGTATTAAGTAGTAGATTTACATGTACTTGTAATGTATGCATGAAAATTATCAATTTAAAAGGATTTTTAAGCTGTTTTAATAAAGGAAGTTCAATGTAGAAGGCTACTTGTATTATGCATTATGGCAAGCTTTAAAAACTCCCCCATTACTTGTAATTCATTTGTTTCGTCAATAAATGTGCCACCATCATTCATCATCACCATAAGAGGCCTATTCAGCATGGACAATGAGTGAGAAACTACAAATTGAAAGAAATGTTTAGCTGAACAATGAATCCCAAGTGCAGGAAAGAATAAGAAGAGAGAGTTCCCAGGCAAACTGTAAATGAGTTCTGTAATCACATGGGCCCGTATTCTGAACTCTGGTTTAAATTAAACCCTGGTATTAAGTCGTAGTGTAACTATGGAGAGCCAACTGGAGCACAAATCCCTAACAGTACACATTCAATTTATTAACTCACATGACATCCAAATAGTTTGTAACTGTCTGGGAATGATAACTGAAGTATTTTTCTTCATTATGAAAGCAAAAGGAGACAATAAAGTAAAACATAAGAAATGTACAATATAAACAGAATTTTTGAATTTTTTGGCTCCCCATAACTTTAGTAGAGTTAGACCACGGTGTATTTTAAACCTGACTTCTGAATACGGACCTTAGAAACTAATGAAAGAGAACAATATGAGATGTGTTCATGGTGTTGAATGTACTGTTGTTGACCAATCTCTGAAGATTAACGCTCTTAACGCAGGAATTGTCAAGTATTCAATTGATTGATTAATGATTGCATTATATTGATCTGAACAGGAATTGGTGAAGAGCACAGACAAAACGCATCAAGAGAGGAAAGAACTTGATGAAGCACTTGATGAGATGCAGGTATGTAAAAGGGCTGTCATGCTTTAGCCAGCGTATGTCGACATACATATCATCTCTAGGCTGTTAAAACCTTGTATCTCATAATGAAAATATTTTTATGACTGGACTGCTCAGAATAAGCTAAATTTTAGAGTTATAAAATGGGTAGCAACCCTCTTTTGCCACGAAAGAGTCCTTCACAGGTATCAGGAGACTGTTTTCAGACAATATGAGACTGCCACTATTGCTATATATTTGAAATACAGCCTTTCCTAAGTTGCCCTCAATTTTTTTCAAATTTTGAGGTACATGTACAAGGTTTTATCAGCCCAGCCAGAATATGGCAAGCCATTTTCTTATTCGATACTATTTCTTGACATTAAAGGAATGACTTTTGTTAACAACACAAAATCATTTCTTTATGTAAAGAATTTGATTTCATAAAATTCTGGATATCAAGAATAAATGCAAGATATCATGAAATTGGATTAAATGGGGAATCAACTTGCCATTCATACATCGACAAGAACTTGCTAAAATGTTCAAATAAGATCCCTGACTTTGCTTGCTTTAGACCATACTGTAATAATGAGTAACAAAGAAATTGAATACAACATTGATATTAAAAGAAAGGTAAAATTGCACTCATTTTCGTAAATGGAGGTTTGACGTCTGAACATTCTCTGTCTATACTTTTTATGCACTGTAAATATGTTCATTACTATGTTTGGTGTTAATTCTCTTGATTTATGTGTCATTTTGTGTTAAATGATTAAGTTGTTAAATTCTTAATAAATACTAAATAATAATAAAAAGTTATTATTATGTTCATACGATAACTAATCTTCAGTGATAGGAGCTGACCCTTAAACCTTTTGATGGGCAATACCATATGCGAAAGATTTAACGTTATAGCAAGAGTCGTTATTGATGAGTAAATCATGGAACTGATAGATTCAATTGATATTTGAATTTTTAATTGTCTAATATTCATCACTTTTAATATTGTATTTACATAGTTTCTTTTCCATTCTATTTTATTATATTTAATGAATTTTTATGTACACTTGCTCTTTAAAAATTACTTATTATCTATGTACATTACATGTTTAAATTGTAATATTGTAACATTTTATTGTAAACATGCTAACTTCAGCCTTCTGGCTGTGTAACATGTATTGTTTTTATACGAAATAAACCATGATTGAATTGAATCGAATTGAATGATAGAAATGATGCCATCCATCCCTTTTTTCTGTCAGGATGTTTCAATGTACGTGAATGAGGTGAAGAGGGACCATGAACTCATGCAGTATAATGAAACGATCCAAGCAAGGTAAAGTATATCAGTAATCCTGTTCTCAGAGACTGCCTGCTTATGCCAACATTCATTTTCCATAGATACCTGGTGGGTGTTTCATAAAGCTTTTCGTAAAGTTACGCACAACTTTACGCACGACTGGAACATGTTCTTAGGTCATATATCAATTATACAGGGATATCATTTAGCACAAGAAAGGATCACCAGTCGTGAGTAAAGTCATTTGTATCTTACAATCAGCTTTATGAAACACCCACCTGGTGGGTGTTTCATAAATCTGGGGGCCGTTTCATAAAGCTGTTCGTAAGTTAAGAGCGACTTTAAGAACGACTGGTGATCCTTTATTGTGGTAATGGTATATTCATTGGCGATGGTTACGCGCGTAAGAAAGGTTCACCAGTCGTTCTTAAAGTCGCTCTTAACTTACGAACAGCTTTATGAAACACCCACCTGTTCGTAAGTTAAGTGTGACTTTAAGAATGACTGGTGATCCTTTCTTATTGCAAATGGTATATACATTGGCGATGGTTTAGCGCGTAAGAAAGGTTCACCAGTCGTTCTTAAAGTCGCTCTTAACTTTATACGAATAGCTTTATGAAACGGCACCCAGGTGGGTGTTTCATGAAGCTATTCGTAATTTAAGTGTGAGTTTAAGAACGACTGGTGATCCTTTCTTGTGGTAAATGATATTCACCATTAAAATGTTCATTGGTGATTATTTAGCTCGTATGAAAGGTTCACCAGTCGTTCTTAAAGTCGCTCTTAACTTTATACGAATAGCTTTATGAAACGGCACCCAGGTGGGTGTTTCATAAAGCTGTTTGTAAAGTTATGAACAACTTTACGCATGACTGGAACATGATCTTAGGTCATTAATCAATTATAGGGATATATCACTTGGCATAAAGTAAAGATCACCAGTCGTGTGTCAAGTCATTCGTATCTTACAAACAACTTTATGAAACACCCACCAGGCAGCATATGTACAGTATGCGACTCAGTCTCCAGTTTGCTAATCTGTTCTTTGGTTGATTAACTCTTTGGATGATGAATTAATTTTTTGGGGAATAATGACAGTTTCATGTTATTTTCTTTGAATCAAGATTTCCATATTGCATCAACGATACTAATGATTATTATATAGATGTTGTCCAAGAACTTTATTAGCTTCTCTAATATGAAGTTAGTGGAGAAAACTAATTATTACGATTGTTGAATCTGATTGTATGAATGTGCAGAATTGCAACACCAGCGTGCAAAGGTTTAAGTGTGATATTACTTGAAAATCAAATTTGGCATATCTTGAGATTTGATAGGTCATACATTGTAGATTGCCTTTTGCTGACACCAGACGTTGCAAGAAGTGATAGGAAAGCCTGTATTAAGTATTAGGAAGAGTAGTGGTAGCAATCCAATTTTTGGCTTAAAACGGACTAAAAGTGATCTCAAATTGTTGAAATTCCATGAACATTCATGTGCCCATTTGAGACATTGAATTTGGTGACTTTTTAACAAAAAATTTAAATTCAAATCTTGCATATCAGTGGTCACTGCCTGCAGGCTGCTTCATGCATAAAATGTGCACATGGATCGCACACATATTCACAAGATCCCAATAGTTCTACACTGAACACCTACGGAAGAAACTAGTGCAAATGATTATCATTCTCTTTGTATTTTGTCTTTTCATACGCAGTTTGGTCGGTTACAGAGGGGAAAGTCTTAACACCTACGGAAGGAACCAGAAGGATGGTGACTTGAAGATTAGAATTACGGGGGCCAAGAAGAAGTAAGTCCTATCCCGAAGGGCAATAATCACTAAACCCCCAAATAGTCTGGTTGATATTTGGTTTTAATGTTAGTTGATAATCTCTTGCAAAATATTGCTGATATGACAATATTCCACAGAGTCTGAAAATTCAGTATATACGTTCATTATGAGCTGCAATTTCTGTGAGAGCAGGGAAGGGGGAAATGAAATTGAGGCTTTTATCGGTGCTCGTCTTTGAAAAGCAGGCATTTTGGTACCAACTCTGAGTTGCTTTAATACAAAGCAGCATTTTTGGTCAATAGTGATCAACCTTTCATAATCAACTGTATTTTGGTCATATGGTGTTAGTGCCATATATAAAAAATAATCATAAAACCAGTATTGAATATGCAATATTTTTTCATTATCACATATAAAACATGTTTAAACATCTTTATTTTGCATGAAAGATAAATCGTAATGTATAAATGAATTCACTTTGTATTTTGTTTTAGACTGAAAAAATATATGTAGAGCTTTGGTATATCATGTCTGAAAAATGTGTCAGTATGCTTCTTAACATTTGTTTGAATGATGTCAGAATACCAGTTTTGAAATGAATTACTTTTATTGTCTTTTTCTTTCAGCACATCACAGACAAGATATTGTTTCTTGTTTGATAAAGTCATGCTGGTCTGTAAAAGCGGTGGAAGGGTAGGTTACTTTAAAGTTTGTTAACTTAAAAAAAAATGATATTAGAAGAAAATAAGGCATTAAAAACACTTTAAAAAATGCTTGCATACTTTTGAAATAACATGCATAGAAAATACAATGTTCAATGTTTCTTATATTGACATTGCCACAATGAGATTTCTTCATTTTTTTTAATTAAAAAAAAAAGTTAAATATTATCTGCAAAAGTGGAAGAATTTTTATTTTCTATTTGACTCTCTGATTTTTCTATTTTGAAAGCGCAATGAAACTTTTAGCAAACATTTTGTTATGTCAAAGATACATTTTTGTTCTTATGCTAATATAGTTCATACAAATAATTTTGTTCACTTTCTCCTCATAAGAATAACATTATCTATAGTTTACAAGTCATCTTGAATTACATTGTAATGTTATTTTCAAGAATAATTATTTTGCTGGCTTGAGATGAAAATAACGTGTTTTCATGAACTTATTGCATTACGGTGTTGAAAGCAAACTCGCGCATTTATGTTATTCTTGTGTGCGTCTCTCTTTATGTGTGTGTGTGTACATGTATGCCATGGTAACATGAAATATAATATAGTATGTGCATAAACGGGAATGGCAGATCAAAATACACCTAGAAATATAGCATCAACTTTACATGTATGCATTTGACTTTGCTCCAGTATAAATGGTCATGTTAGATAATATCATGCATGTTTGCAAATTATCTGTTGACTTGGTTAATATAATAGATGAGGAGTCGCATGAATAGTACCTATTTAGATAAACTGAAAGTATTTTTATCATCTGATTGTAAATATCACAAAGTTATTTTAACACAGTTTTTACTCTTAAAGTAAGGAAAGTTGCTTTGTTATTTTTTTTAAATTTGTTTTAAACTAATCCAATGTCGATTGTATTATTGAAATATGTAGGCCTATATTGCACTGGTAAAAAAATGTGAAAACTTTAAGAGCTACAAATCTAATACATGTACTAATTTTCCTGTAAGACTTTTTGACTGTTGGGATCCATGATTACAAAGTGAAGAAGTATCTTTTTTTTCTTTTGGTAAAGACATTGCTCATTGATGATGTAGGCTATTAAGTATGAATTTTTCCCTGTATCAGCCGCCGCATCATCCAGAATCCAGTCCGGGTTACCATGTCCCAAAGTGTATTCATTGTGCATTACCCTTAAACCTGCTTTTGGGGTTTTTCAGACATGGTTTTATCTCCATGTACATGTATCTTCTTTCCTTTAAATCTTTGTTGTGGAGAATGCCATAGGGTAGCACTATCGGTGTATCTCTCTTTCAAAATGTACATATTAGTTTGTATGCTCTTGGTCTGTACATGTAAATCCAAAATGGTTTTAATTATCAGATTATCTAGCATCATCATAAGTCCACTTGGTCTACTATCCATTCGGTCTGATTACTGTTTATATTCCAAGTATCACTTGGTCCAAAACTTACTTGGCCCGACTATCATATAGTCTAATGCTCAATGGTCTAGTTTGCATGTCTTCTACCTCGATTTTGCACTTTGCCAAACGAAAATTTGGTTCATTTTCAGTTCAACTTTATAATCATATGGATAAAAAAACCCACTCTTATACAAAATGGTATAGCCATAATGGAAATTACCGGTAGACGAAATGGTAAATGTTATAAATGGCATTTAGACCAAATGGCAATGAGTGAGACCAAATGGTTTAATAGCAGTCAAAACTGGTAATAGATGAACTAGGATTAGGGTTCCGTGACATTTGCTCTGGCGACAATTGCTCTGATGGAAAATCTGCACGTTATTCAAGCCAAATATAAAATCTAACCTCAGGAACTAATGTAAATAAACGATCGTCCTTATCTTTACATTATTCTGAACCAAAAACTCTTATTTCAACCCTAACTCTTACCTTATGCCTTCTGAGATATTAAGACCAGGTGGGTGTTTCATAAAGCTGTTCGTAGGTAAAGAGCGACTTTAAGAATGACTGGTGATCCTGTCTTGTGGTGAATGGTATGCATAGAAATGTTCTTTGACGATGGTGTAGCGCATAAGAAAGGATCACCAGTCGTTCTTTAAGTTGCTCTTCACTTAGGAACAGCTTTATGAAACGGGCCCCAGAGCAAATGTTGCAGGAGCAAGTGTCGTGTCACCAGGACGAGACCATGTGGGTTGAAGGCCAATCTGGTTCAGACAAGGGGGAGCGTTTCATCAGCATTTTTTGTCCGACAAGTTCTCGGACCTGACAACTTTTCTCGATTGTGATTGGCTGAGAAACATTGTTACCATGGTAACTGTCAGATAAAGTGGGACTTGTCGGATAGTCCTTTCATGAAATGCTCCTCTGGTGGCAATGTACTGTACCTGTTTCATGGATGTTGCATCCCCGTGTCTTTTGATCCTCTGTCTGACTGTCCACTCTGGACTCCCTTTCTCTTCTCTCATTGTAGCTAAACGTGGAGAAGTTATGGGTAGGTATTAGCCTTGTTACGGAATGCCTCCCCCCCATCCTCCCATTTTTCCCCATCATCCCTCCGTGATTTTGACAATATTCCATGCATCGTGTTTTCTTTCCCTTCTTCATCGAGCCTTCATGCTCCTTTTCTTTGCAATTTCCTCTGCCTGGCTTTTCCATGTCTTGACTTTATGAATGAATCTTGTTTTATAGTCCATGTTCTTAAAGGTTTAGCAAGAAACACGAACAAATCTGATTTGTGAAAAAAAACTCATATGATGCAATTCTCCAACTGTTGATATTTGTAGTCTGGGCCTTTTTAGTACTGGGTCCTATTTCATAAAAACTTGTTATAAAAACAAATGCACAATTTCTAAACAAGTTTACCATCAGCCAATCAGAATGAAAGATTCCTCCAAATTTGATACTATGAAAAGTTTGATGAAACAGGCCCCTGAACTCCTGCAATGCTATGGGCATCAAATTCTGCCAGAATATTTGTAATAACATTTTGGGTAGGTTCCAAATGACTTGAAATTTGTTCATGCGCAGAAACTCAAGTGCTTGATATAATTTTTATTCTTCTTAAATATTTTTAGTCCATGCTGTGTCCAATAAAAGGCGGAAGTAATGAAATATTTACTTTTTTTAACGATTTTTGAGGAATGCTGTAGGATGCCATGGCATGAATGGGGTTAGTGATTGTGTCATTGTAAAATTTAAAGACCAGGCTACATGTAGGTGGACATTGGGCTGGTTCTAAATACCTATTTAAGTCGGGCGAGCCTCGATTGTGGCTTTTGTGTAAGTGTCGCTTTCAAAGCCTTGTCCACAGTTTACACTATGACACGTTACTGCTACATGTAACTATTGATGCTTTTATTGAAAGCTCATGACTGCTAGTCCAGTAATCAGTACAAAAAAAAGAAAATTACAACCGTACAGAAATCAGTTTAAACCTCTCTTTCGAATATGTGTTTGATCCTTTGTTATCACGTTCGGTCTTGCATGGCTTAATGTAATATGTTGCATGCTTTACAATCTGTGTGCATACATGTACTAATATCCCCCTTTCGCTGTGATATTGTCTGTGTGTCTTTTCCTTTTTGATATGCTACATAACATCTGTATTATTGAAAAAATAAAAAATAAAATAAACCAAGGTAACCTCTATTTGATTATTACTAACTATATTTTTTTTACACAAGGTCCAAGCTCAAAATAGATAATGTTAATTAACGATTTTGTTAGAAATTGAAAAAAGTTCAAAATGGTGCAATTTTGCCGATGAGTAATAATTATAAGGATTCGTATTGCCACTTTGATAAGGATTTTATAATTGTTTTCATTCAACTTTTTTATATTATTGAAGATACTAGTACAATAAAAATAGGATAAATGTTTTTAGATTTTCAGGGTTTTGCTTGAAAAGGGCATCCAAGGCTGTGGCCTCATTGGCCTCGTATTAATTTAAGACCAGCATAATTTTCTAATGCCTGATTTTTAGAGAGTTTTTTTTTTCAGGGACCACTTGATTCCAGTTGGCAATGGGTCATGTACCCAACACTTTATTGTCCTTCCTATAATTGTACAGATATTTAAAAAAAAATACATAAAAAAGCATTTGATAAAAATATGTTGATTAAAATTTGATCACTATTAGAGTTACGAGTGGCTTGAATATTGAAAATAATGGAATATTATTTTGGATTTTAATTGATTTTAAAAGATTTATGTTCTCAATTAGCTAGGCAAAGTACCAGTACATGTGATTAATTCATATACATGTACAAAGAAAAAAGAATTCATTTCTTTGTATAGACATGTTGCACACCTACATTCTCATATCAAGATTTTATGGAAAACCTATAAAAGTAATATAAAGCATTGCGGCCCATCTCCTGACTTTAAATAAAACAGAGGATTGTAGGTTTGAATCCCGGCCATTCCATAGTTTCTTTCAGCAAGAAATTGATCCAAATTGTGCTGCTCTGAACCCAGGTGAGGGTAATTGGGTACCTGGCAAGAATTTATTCCTTGAAATGCTTGTGCGCTGTAAAAGGCTTGCCGGGCTAAAGCAATGGAAGCTTTATATAGATATGTTCAAATAAAATAAATAAAATAGGAAACAAAAATATGTGGTATTTGTTTTTACTTACATGTACCTCTGCTGCAGTGTATATTTCTTTATATTTTACGGTCTTTTACTGCTCTGAATCAAATGCAATGATCCACAAAATAAATGTGGAATAATATTTCTTTTTAAAATTATCTTTGGTGGAATCTACATTAGAAATTGCTTTCATGCTATCCCATGCTCATGGGCGTCAACGCAGAGGATCGTCCTTTGTGATGGAAACCAGCACTACAGATGTTCACATTATTATTATTATTTGTTCATGGGGGGGGGGGACATCTATTCTTGCGTCCCCAAACACAAAAGATAATCCTCTGCGCTGACGCCAATGCCCATACTATAATTCCTGATGGACAAAATTTTAGGTGATAATATTAGACATTTAAATAGAACTGCTGAAAAGAAAAGAAAATCCAGTTGCTCTAATATAAATGTATTTATATAGGAAAATATGAAAATGCATGAAGATTGATTACTTTATAGTTTCAAGATCAATTTGTTCAGTGCTCAGAAGAAAAAGAAAAGAAAAAAACCCCTCTAAAATGCTTCTACCATGCATGCAATATTTTCCTGCCCCCTCTTTAATAAGAAAAATATACATGTATGAACAAAAATAATATTCAGGTTTTGCTTATTTTGGATCTTTAGCTAAATGTATGTTCTAGAGGAGAAAAGGGTGTGGGAATTGATATATTTTGGCTGATGAAACAATTTTATTTAGAGATCCATGTGCATTTTTTTTCAATCTTATCATTTAGGACATTGCCTAATGCCTTTAATTAACAAAATGAAAAAATATTAATAAAAATATTAACAAAATAAAAATCTCAATCATCAGATTTTATCAGAAGTCAAAGCGCAGAGCTTCAATAATGCAGCATAACTGTCCTGGCTGAAAATTTGGAAAGGGTTTGTAGAAAACTTAGAAAAAAAATATAGAAAGCTGCCCATAATGCATTGAATTTCTGTAGGAAAGGGTGATTACTTCAAATGGCATGTGAGAAAAGTATGGAATAAATCGCAATAGGATATGAAAATGCTGATTCCTTTTTTTCATTTTCTGAATCTTGCTACAGTACTCATTTCAATTCTAAATTGACTATAAACTCCATGCATGCACAAATGTGAATGTTTTGTATATTGTAGCATTTGATATCTTGAATGCATGGTCGTTAATGTATATACAGTACATGTACATGTATATATATGCTTCTTGTTTGAACATAATTGTTTGAATAGCATGATGTCAAGATTGGAAGAAAGAATTCCTGTGTAGAATTGATATGGCATACAATGTCTTTCTGATTATATATTATACCATAATTCCCTTCAAATGTAAGACAAATTTGAAGCAAACATGTTAAATAACCACCTTTTTACTGGTTGTAGAGTTTAAATTGACCAGGGTTCCGTAACATACAGGTTTGCAACCAATCACTAAATATGCCAATGACCTATCAAGATCATCGTCGCATGAGCACGTTGCTCAAAGACTGAACAGGAACCAATCAGAGTGATTCTTTCATATTTGTATTTCATCGCAAACCTTTAGTTATGGGGGCCCTGTTCATACACATGGGTAATCCCCCACAGTTTAAATCTTGTGCAGTTTAATTGATAATTTCCTTCTTCAGTATAGTACAGTTAAATGTCCTCTTTTACATGTATCTGACCGAGCCCCTCCAATTTGCCACAACGGTGTACATATAAAATATATAAAAGTTAAAATGATGTCATAGTTGGTTGGAAAATAGGAAATTTTCGCAATTACAATGGGGACGAATTCTGCAACGTGGTAGATCTATCGAAAATGCAAGTCAAATTACGATGCACATCTGAGAGGATTTTATCAAAAATTGATGGACTTGGACAGCGATCGTTCTAAGATTTGTACCTGACAAAAAATTGCAAATATGTTGTTTGTCCAGTGTCCAGGGCGACACTGCTGTTTTGATTACACTGATATTCGACAAAGACTACTTTGCCATGAAGGGCTTTTGTCTATAGATTGTATGTGTTCCAGAAGGTGTTTGCATAGTGTTTGCGAAAACTCCCGTATATCAGCTGACACCACCAAAAAAAAATTATGGGTGCCCCCGTATCAGTGGCCCCTTTCACAAAGCCCATTTATAGCTTTTAATATATTGTTGTTCTGTATTTTAAGATTGATTTCATTTTTTTCAACTCATTCAGTCCATGTACCTGATGGGTAAATTATGGTTCCATGACATTTGCTCTGGTGACAGTTGCTCCGATGGAAAATCTGCATGTTAAGCCAAACATAATGGCCCGAATTCACAAAGGTGGTTTTTAAAACCCATGGTTGAGTCCATGGTTTATGCACATTTCCTGTATAATTACGCTTATTTTACCGCGTATATTAAAAAAATGTCCAATGCTGATGCGCGTTTTTGTCAAGGTGTGCCAAATTGACGCCTGTTGCCGTGGTTATCTACGCTATTTTATTCATGAGTCCACTCTTCAAACAGTGGACTTATGAATAAAATAGCGTATCTAACCATGGTAACAGGCGTCAATTTGGCGCACTGTGACAAAAGCGCGCATCAGCATAGGACATCTTTTATACACGCCCCCGATACGCGCTAAATTAAGCGTAATTTATACAGGAAATCTGCATAAACCATGGATTCAACCATGGGTTTTCAAAACCACCTTTGTGAATTCGGGCCAAAAAGTCACCTAGGAAACTGTTAAAATAAACCCTATTCTTAACCTTTACATTATTCTGAACCCCCAAAATCTATAACAATCCCAACTCTAACCCTACAGGGGTATTAAGACCGGAGCAAATGTCGCAGGAGCATATGTCGTGTCACCTGAATTATATCGCAGTAGGTGCTTGAGGGGCCCTAGGGGCCATCTCCTGCTTGAGACATGCCGGCTTTATACCCTCATTTCCTGAATTACCACAGTGGTCTTAACAGATCAGGGGTAAAATCTAATGGGCTTCCATTTAGCTCTACTTGTATACCCACATATGAGCAGTCTGATACATTTACAGAGAAGATTCGGTCCCCAAATCTCGAGGTTTAAAATTAAAGTTGTTTATCTTAACAGATAAATGTACATACCTTAGATTGGAAAGAGAAACAATAACAATGCAATATACATAGACTGTTACATAATGTGCAAGCAAAGTATATTTGTCTTGTTGACTGGAGTACAGTGAAGCTAAGGTGAACCTTGTATGTGGTATATAAATACAGTTTCACATAAAATCCTCACTGTGGGTATAAGTAAATAGAGTACCGAAGTGTGACGTCATCGATTTCCCTCTTTGCATGTCAGCGTTTTGATACCATATTTTGGTAGAGCAGGATGAAAAACCCCGACAACCCAAATTTGGTGGGAATCGGTCAATGGGGCCCCAAGATATGACCTCATTAATACATAAACAGCCTCATTGAAGCCAATGTATTATTGGCCTGGTTCCTAACATTTAGAACCAGGTGGGTGTTTTATAAAGCTGTTCGTAAGATACAAATGACTTTAAGCACGACTGGTTATCCCTTCTTGTGCTAAATGATGCATCCCTATGTCATTCAATTAGGACATAAGAACATGTTTCAGTCGTGCGTAAATTTGTGCGTAACTTTACGAACAGCTTTTTGAAACACTGACTTCAATGGGGCTAATTATGTATTCATGAGGTCATATCTAAGGCCCCCATGGACCGATTCCCACAAAATTTTGGTAGTGGGGGGTTTTCCATCATGCTCTTCCAAAATATGGTATCAAAAACGCTAAAATGCTAAAAAAGTTTTTTGTGACGTCATCACTTTGGTACTCTATGTATAACCACAGATGAAAAATTGGGGTGTTTCATAAAGACGAAGAATACTGTTACTGTCTCTACAACTATTGCTTTTATGAAAGTGTACCAAAGTAAACAAACAAGCCTCTTTAAAAAAAAAAACATTTCATCATGTTTGTTCCATACCACAGTGGGACATGATGAAAAACACCCACAACCCAAATTTGGCGGAAATTGGTCCTTTGGGGGCTAAGATATGACCTCATGAATGCACAATTAGCCCCATTGAAGTCAATGTATCATTGGCATGATTCTTAACCCTATCTACAGTGTAGCTGGGAGAAAGAGAGAGGGGCTCAACTTCGTCCCTGTGGGCCAATAAAACATTGATTTCAGTGGGGCCTATTTTAGTCTACTGTACATGATCATGTAGGGATGCATGTGCCTATACTGTACTTTTGGCCACCAGGAAACGAATCCAACCAAATTTTGTGTTTGGAGGTTTCATGCTCCTCAGAAATAGGGTATCAAAAACCCTGAAATGCAAAAAGAGGAAAGTTTATGTCAATCTTTTTTTAAAACTCTACTGTACTATCACCATATAGGTGTACTATTGTAATTATCAATATCATCAATATTGTTTTATTGTTTTTGTTATTATTGTCCTTATTATTATTGCTATTTTTGTCATCAGTTTTAGAATTGCTATTACTATATTATTTGCTGCTATGTGTTTTGTTGTTGTACAGTATGTCTAGAATTCTCAGTTGTTTTCCCCGATAAAAACCTCCAATCCATAATATTGAAATACAATTATAAACTGTTATGAACATGTACATCAGTGCATGCAATGAACTAGTCTGAATATCTGAATTTTATGTGTGTTTGCAGGGCCAGGAAAGCCATGAATACATTGAAACCATTGATCTAGCACAGTACAATCTGGAGAATAATCTACCAAGCGGTAAAGGGGGAAGGGTAAGTATTAATAGCTATTACCGGTATCGGACATCTAAGCTGATTTACAAAACTGTACTGCCCTAGATTTCATAAACATTGGGAATGCAAAATTAAAATAATTCTGTCAAAATTTGAAGTTGTGAAGTTGAATTTTTAATAACGACAAGATACAAAAGTTTCTTTGACCCTAATTTTTTGTGGATCGCTTTGAAGATTTACCAAAATTGCACGATGTGGACAACTTGTGCTTGATTGAACCCCAACTTCAAACTTTGTTTTCTCCTTATTTCTTGAAGCTCTCACTTAAATTCTTGTACATGTACTTTCAATTAAGTACGTCTTATGTGTGTTAGTGTTTTTTAATTTTTACTAGTTTGGTTTGTGCTTGTTCCAGCCCAATAAAAAATCTCATACTTGTAATCCATTCTGGGCAACTTACATGTACCTGATTCGGGGGAGACAGGTGACATTTATGAAACAATTGCCTCTTTGAATTTTGATTACGCTATGGAGCCTTGTGGCCCAGTGGATTAGTCTCCGGACTTTGAAACAGAGGGTCGTGGGTTCGAATCCCAGCCATGGCGTAATTTCCTTCGGCAAGAAATTTATCCACATTGTGCCGCACTCGACCGAGGTGAGGTGAATGGGTGCCTGGTAGGATTCATTCCTTTTTAGTGCCTATTAATATGGCGGCTCAGCTACAGCCTTGGTAATAATATACCAAGTATCAAAGCGCAGTTGAGTATATGCACATAGTAAACTGTGCTATATAAATGGACATATTATTATTATTTTGATTACAGTGGAACTACTGCTTCCATCTGACGGCTAAAGACCAAAGCGGTGGCAGGAGCAATCTGGAGGTTGCTTGTAAAACTGATGTTGAAATGATGAGATGGGTGGATGGAATTAAACTTGCTCAGTAAGTACTAGAATGCCTCTATGTTTCTTACTTAAAGACATAGTTTACCCTGAAATAAAAGCAGAAAAAAAATTGGCGAAAAATATTGGTGACAGTTTGATGAAAATCTATCAAAGAATAAGAGAAAACAGAAAAGTAATTTCTTGATACAATGAACTTCTTGGCATTACGTGTTGCCAGTTTTAACAAGTTTCAGCTAGTTATAATCATTGGCCAATTCATGGTTTTGGGAACCACTCGTCGATTTGTATGCATTCACTTGTGTACAAAGTGAATGGAAGTGGAAATAGAGAACCATTGCATTGACTGAATAAAGCACTGCTGCATACGTACATATTGAACAGTTGTTCCCAATATTACAATAATGCCACACCATTCACCTTGTGGCTTGACTTACAAATCGAAATGCTGTCACAAGAATAATATACAGTATATTTGATTGATTTTACCTCCATTCATGTTTTATTTTTGTAGGGAAAATATCCTGCCAAGACACACTAAAGGACATACGGTAGAATACACATCATTCAAGGAATCTACCACGTGCGATTCATGCCAAAAGCTACTCAGGTAAGGGAATGGTTAGAGGTAAAAGACAGTAGTTGCAGCAAACAATTATTTAATGAGAAAGTATTTTAAACCAAGGTTAATTATCAAAATATTATCATACATATAGATCTAGTACATTAATGTAAACTTATCATTTTAAAATCATGACATCTTAGCTCAAAATCAATAATTCTGATGATTACTTACACAGAAAAGCATATGTGGGACAATGTATTAATATATAATGGAATGACCAAATTCAACCCTGGATTAACACTATGCCCTATCCTAAACCTCACCCCAAACCTAACATAAAACCCTGTTGCAATCTTAGACGAAATAAAGCCCGAAGCATTTGTTGCCAGAGCAGATGTCGTGTCACCGGTTAAATCACCTTGTTTGGTGTGCCATTTGCCCCGTAATGTCGATAAACACAGTTTTCTCAATAAACTCAAGTTATCACAAAAAACCCTAGTTATCGCAATGGAGTGTTTATCAACAGTTCCGATGGCAAATGGCACGCCATAACCATGTCTTCTTTCAAGGTTCGTTATAATAGGAGAGTTAGAATTCAGGTATTTAAATACAGTCAACCTTGCTTCAGTCAAACCGACAGAAGTTGAATAATCATCTACGTCAGTTCAATGTTTTAAATTCTATTGTTTTTTACCCTTAACAAGTCATTTAAAAATAAATCCAAGCTATGTCTTCAGTCCCAACAGATTCAACGTAGGTACTGTAAGGTTGACTGTACTTTGTCAGCTAGAATGAAAAGAATTTCATATGTTGAATATTAAATATAAATTTCAAACACAGGTGGTTGTATATAGGCGACTGTATTTTGAAAAGTCACAGATACACTAATATATCCTTTCAGGATACGATTTTACAAATAATTTGATTGATAATTGAAGATGAAACAAATGAAAGAGTGAAGAAAAAAAAGTGGAGAGTCTGACATGTTTGTTTTTTGGCCTCTCAATTTTTTATTATTTTTTATTTGTTAGTGGGGTCTAATGGTCATGGGTTAGTATCCCAGCCACAGCATGTGTTCCTTCAGCTTATAATTTACCCTCATGGTGCAGCTGCTCTCAACCTTGGGTGAGCTGAATGCGTACCCGGTGGTATTGATTCCTCGAATGCATCAAGTGCTGGAAGCAGTAACTGAAGCTAAATCTGGGGTAATAATAGTAGTTCGCCTCAAAATAGATTAGATTTAGACTGATTGTGCAGTACTATGTAAATGCCTTGTATTTTTTCTCAGTTTCGCTCAAAGAGATCAATACAATTTTCATTTTTGGTAACCTGTACCACAAACAGAGGGTTGTTCTTCCAAGGCTACAAGTGCACAACCTGCGGCATCACGGTCCACAAGGAGTGCCTCAATTCCAACCAAACCTCCTACTGCAATCAGCAAGGAAACGCCAAACCATCGCCCATGCCTACCGGTCACCAGCTCAGGGTCACGAGGTCCTACAAAGGCGTGCCGATGCCCCCCAACGGGGAGCAGCCCCTCATCGTCTCCGGCGGCTCGCAGGTTATGGTACTAGAGAACATCGGCACCGACTGGAAGCGAGTCAAGAGTCTGAGCCCACCGAACGCCATCGGACTTGTCCCGACACAATTCATGGTTCGTATGCGCTACAGACGTTTCAGCAAATAAAAAAAAAAGAAAATCTTCTTTTGAAATGTAGGGCGTACATTGATCCAAGGCCACCAATTCCAAGGACAGGTCTTGGTTGCCCTAATGATCGGCCGTGATGCCTATCTACATGTATTTAGCCTTAGATATTTTTTATGCCCTGTTTTAATTTTTGTACTGTAATACAGAAATGTGCCCTAAAATTTTTAAGGCCTGCAAAAGCAATCAAAACATAGGGGGTGATGAAGCATCTTTTCTCTGATTTTCAATGGCTAATCTGTTCTGAGCTAATCAGATAGAAGGATTTCATTAGCTTACAACAGTTGTCAGTGAACATCACTGAATATTGGGATCATGAAATGCTCCCCAGGGCCCAGTAAGCACAAAGGTTAGCGATTAATCGCTAAATGAAACGGCCTATCAAGATCGTCGTTGCACTCGCATTTTGCTCAGTAGACTAACAAGGAACCAATCAGACTTGTTCTTTCAAATTTGCTTTTATTTGCTAACCTTTGTGTACATTACTGGACCCTGATGTCATCCTTTTAATATAAAATGTATTAAATCTTAAGATAGACTTCCTCTATTTGAGCCGCTTTTTGTGCAATTATTTGTGATAACTTTATAAATTTTATTCTGCTTTGATTTGATCGTTAGCTAATGTGATTCATTTTGTAATTTTAACTATTTCTCTTTTGTTGTACCTAATGTATGCCATAGCACTTAGAAAATATGCTCTACATGATATGTTATACTGTAAGATATTGATGGAAGCTCCAAAGAAAAAAAAGTTGAAGAAATAAATGAAAACTACCACTGTTACATAGATTGGAGTTCGTAGTCATCGAACAAGATGTTTAAAACTATATTTGGCAAAATAGAAATACACTATAAAACATGTTTTTTTTTAAATAGCAAGATAGTATAAATAGCCTTGCAACATTTATTTCAAATACATAAAAATTAAAGTTGTCTCAAGAGCAAATTGAAATAGAAAAGGCAGTATGCATTTCATCTGTTCTATCCTTGCCATTCTTCTATTTAAACACAAAGTTTGACCTAGATACTTGTTTCTTCTCACAGAAGTTGTTGACAAAGGTATGTTTTTTTTTCGAAATAGGGACAGGGAGAGATATCAGAAACAGTACAATGGGCTAATAGGATGATGACTGTAGACAAATTGTCAAATGTCTGCCCTGTCTTTTATCAGGAATCCCGCCGTACAGTGCGTCCCACAAAAAAGCAAACCCATTTTCAGAGATGGATTTCAGAATTATTACGATAAATTTTACGATAAATTTGATACTCGCGGCAAGAGTGAAATCTCATCTCTCATTTGGAACCCACAGCTTAGCAAATCATCCCCGCATGGCAGATTACAAACAATGAATCTTGAGGCATATCAGAAACAATTTGCGCAGAAACTTACGTGTGAATCTGAATCCATTTCCTTTTCAGGGATCACTTAGAGAAGCTTAAACAAAGAATACAAAAGAAATGCTAATGAGCCAATTGTCGAATATGCACGGTTGTCGTATCACGAACTAGTCTTGTCCAATTTTTCTGCGCAATCTGGTTTTGACATTAAAATTTCAAACTCGTCTTGCTCATTAATGCGTAAAGTGTTCGTCTCATATTAGGTATCAAAATAAAGAGGAATAGTTCAATTATATGATTATGTAAATGAAATATCATAATTCATTTTCCTTTGAATTAAAAAGACATGGGAATTCCGGTTTCCCCTTTTCTGGGACGCACTGTATAGATGCTACATTATGTGTCTTTTCATTATAACTTTCCTGCAGTCCCCATTAATTGTTTGGTCTACAGTGGCTGTGATGACTTATAATGAAAAGCTGCCGGCAGTATTCCTGCAGGAAAGACATGACACTTTTCACAAAGTTCCGTAGATTGATATGAAAACTGATGCACCAGCCGAAAAATTTCATCTGCTTTCTTCCTATGCACAATGGTCCTCTGACAATTGTAATTAGAGGAATGGATGGTTGTCAGTTTCGTGGATTGCGCAGAACCAGCCAATCACCAAAAAGAAAAAATTGAATCTGAATACGTATAGTCCAGTTTACATGCTCAACTGTCGGGGTGTTAGAAGACATTTTTGATCAATTGCAAATTTGTCTGGGGGTCCCCCAAATCATTCATATCTTTTGCAATTTTTTTTCCTTCAAATTTGCAACTGATTGCAGATTTGCTTCTGGCAACAAGGTGTGTAAAGCAGTTAAAATTGATCTATTATTTGTAAAATTGCAATAGAAATTTACAATTGATTGCAATTATTTTCCTGCAACACCCCTGAATTGTATAACCTGCTTGGTCATAAATGTGGCCCTCAATGGGCCCCGAGTTGAGAATAGTGATACAGATCCTAATCAAATGATTGGCTGAAAGCTATCACATGACCAGTCATTAATTTTACTCACTAATGCCCCTTTTGTCTCCTTGTTTCTAGTGTTGCTGTAGCTTGTTTGTGGTCTATATTATGGTTGTTCCACTCTATATGTTTGTCATTTTGCCTCCGATGCAGATTCTGCTAGGATCGAAAGCTTAGGCCCCTTTTTGACTTTCTAATTAATTTTAGCTAACAGTAAATTTTTTTATATCCGTCATAATAATAATCTAGACAGATAATTGGTCTAAACCCCATCATGTGACTAAAGATAGTTTCAACCAATGTCACGAAATTGGCAAAAATGCCATGAATCCCGGCATTCCGTGGTCGCAAACCGGGAATAGTACCCCGAGCCATTACCTCAGGCGTAAATAGTTCAAAAACTATTTACGGGTGGGCGTGGCTTATCCCAAACTCATGTGCACGTACAATACGCATATATCAAGCCAGGGGCCCTACCAAAGCCAATAAAAAGAATTAATGAATCCACAAAGATTGCTATTCATTCAGTTGTATGAATTTAATTCCGATGACGGATATAAATCAAATATATACGGCCCTCGATTGGAGGTTTGGTGAAACTATGATCCCCTCAGGAAAATAGTCGCATTCCAGCATGACTTCGGGAACCAAAGTTCCAACCACCTCCTGGGGCCCGTTGCAGAAAGAGTTGCAATCAATCGAAACTCTAAAAATCATGCGTAACTTGATTTTCAACCAATCAACAGCGCGCATTTTGGACTTGCGATTGATTTTTTGACTTGCGTTTAAACGCAACTCTTTCTGCAACGGGCCCCTGGTGGGTGTACATATTTGTTCACTAATGACTATTTCCATTGACCGGTCATCATTTTGAGATGAGGAAGTTTTACCAAATAACGAGGATTTTATAAAACAAATAAGACACATTATTTTGATTGTGCATTAGAATAATTTCACACACTTGATAACTTTGATACAGATGATCGTATTAGATCTGTTCCAAGTGCTAGTACTTTGTGCTTGTCAATCTGACAAATGCCCTAGATGTTGAGTGTGAATGTATCACGCAATAGTGCGTAGTGTTGTAGAGCTTAGCAAATCTTCTAGCTTGTGCTTTCTTCTCTTTGCAAACTCACTTTAGATGGAGAACTATGAACCGACAAGTGTTCTTCGACCTCCCATGCAGATCAATAGGGAACCTCAACCACAACAACAACAGAGGGCGCCAGAAACAACTGCAGACCTGTTTCAATTCCCTTGGTAAGTCCATCAATACTGATCTCCTTGGTCACGTTGCTTGCTTTGCTTCCAGTTTGCTGTTGTGAAAAGCGTAGAGAAGTTCTGTTCTTTCACAACATTCATGCAGTCAGTGGTGTTTTTTTAAATTTTCTTCCAATTCTCCTCCGATTCTTGATTAAGAGGGAAAAAGGGAATTAGCATTCTAAAAAGTGCTCTCAGGAATAGAGTGTAAAAGACAGACTCGATAATCTTGAAGTTATGTTTTGCACCATTGTATATACATGTACATGTACATGTAGGTAGGATGGTTTGGAAGAATGTTGATGATGGCATTCAAAACAGCAGAATAAAGTAGAACGGGGGAGATTCTTCTGAAACAAAACTAGTTTGTGTTTTAAATGCTTTGTAAAGCAGAATACAATGTGTGATGTTGGAAGAGAATTAGGTATGTTTCTGCAAACTTTTTCTTGCCACTGTGAGATGAGGCTACTTGTCTCATGTTGCACAGTGGTAGGTGAGCTGTGCATTACAACCTGCTATACACAAGTAGATGATTTATAGGAGAAAGAGAAGAGGAAAAGAAAGGAGAAGAAGAATAATAAGAAGAGGAAGAATTCATGCATTGTAGGTAGCATTGGTGATTATGAAAATGATGATGATAATGGTAATGAAGATGATGATGATGATGGTGATGAAGATGATAGAAATGATGTTGATGATGGTGATGATGAAGATGATTAATTATAATGATGGTGGTAATGGAGATGATGATGATAATGATGATGATGATGACGATGATGATGATAATTATGATGAAGAGGATGATAAAGAGGATGATATGATGATGAGGAAGATGATGATGATAATGATGATTATGCATGGTGAAAGCGATGAAAAAGGTATTGATCATAAAGTTCATGACAGTAATGATGTTGGATAGTATAAGGAAGCTTTATGATGCCGAGATACTTTACCATGCGAATGGCGACACAATAACATTATTTCAATATGATGATATACGTTTTCATGGTTAGAGTGATCATAATGAAAAGTATGAATATAATGATGGCTTAATCACATTTATGATAATAAGGCTGTTGATCATGAGAATGATGATGATGATGCTAACATTTTTCTCTCCTCCCAATAATCATCAATTTTTTCCCATGACAGGTATGTTGGTGAGATGGAAAGAACAGAAGCCAATGAGAAGCTAATATCCAAGCCAGGATGTTTCTTACTTAGAAAGAGCAAGAGAGGATACGCTGTTAGTTTAGAGTAAGTCTTCTTTCGCATGGGTTTCAAAATTGTTAACAATTACGTGTTTACTGTATAAAGGGGGGGGGGGGGACTCGGCATTCATTTATTTTATCTATGCTGGGCAAACTGTTATGTAAATTTATTTGTCAACAGGAGCTCAATAATTGGTCAAACTCTTTATTTTGACCAACTATTGATTGATAGTTGGACCAATCTCTGGTGTGTTGATTAACAATTTGTCCAATTGCAACCAATAATTTTGTGAAATGCTGAATTTTGTTTTTGTATTGTCTTCCTTTTTTTTATGACAGACATGATCGCCAAGTGAAGCATATGAGGGTCGTCATGGAAAACAATCAATATGGTCTGGCGGAACAGACAACTTTTCCCTCATTACAAGTAAGTGTTATACCTTGACCTTGAAGAAACTTTGACATGCATGGACAATGAATATAGCAAGGGGGGGGGGTTACACTCCAGGGAAAAAGAATTTCACGGGGTGGGGGGGAGGAGCGATTTAGCCCCCGAAATACTCAAAAGAGCCCTGGCAACTAAATAATAATAATAATAATAATAATTAGACTTATATCGCGCCAAATCCACTCTGTAGAGTGCTCAAGGCGCTTTTTAGGAAATTATAAAAGAAATTAAGAAGAATTGAACAGAAATGTTTTGAGGTAATGTTTGAAAGTTTCAGAAGTCAAGCACTGTTTGATGTTTTGAGGGAGGCTATTCCATAGCTTAGAGGATGAGTAAACAAATGATCTTTCACCCCAGGTTTTGGAAATTTTGGGGGTAACAAGAGAATTGGAAAAGGAGGAACGTAAGGATCTTGAAGGGGTATAACTTTTGATAAGTGAAATAAGGTACTGGGGAGATGAGCCATGAACACAATGAAAAGTTAACAACAAAATCTTGAACATAATACGCTGTTTTACAGGGAGCCAATGTAAGGATCTAAAAATAGGAGTAATGTGAGTGCGCCTGGTGGAAAAAAGAAGCCCTGTAAATCCTCATTCATCTCAATGTTGAAGCTTGTCCAATGTTGCAGATTAAGACAGAAAGTTGTGAAAAGTAGCCCATGAAAATTGAAAAAAAAAGAATAATTTTTTCTGCCTGGTACACTCCTTTTTACAAATAGCTAGAATATGACGTATTAGCAAATTTGCATTGTAGATTACACTCTTTTCAAAGAAGTATTGTTAGAAATTAAAAGTGTGTATTTGGGAGGCCTTGATTCACTCAAGGTTATTTGGAATACAGTCTCACTTTGTAATATTGCTACCAAAATTCTTGCAATGCATTTAGCATTCCATAATCCAATGATGCATAAAGTAACATTAATTTGTGTACAGCTTTATTAAACATCACTACTTAATTATAGTAAAGTAAGCAATTTCTTCCTTGATGTTCCATAGAATTGCACCGTTGACTCAAGGTTGCTCCAACAATTGCCCCTTCTCTAAACTTCTCTGAAGCCAAAGGGGTAGAGATGAGCTTTTAGAATGTGATTTTTGTTCAAAATAGTTTGAAAATGACATGTCCATCTTTAAATCTTCATATAGGATTAGGCTAGGGTTTAGGATGTATGATTGGCTCAAATGTGCCGACTCTTCATGAAAGCAAGTGTTGCAGGTATAAATATCATGAATGAATTGCACTCATTGGACGTAACGGTTGATTTCTACTCCTCTCCAGGAAATGATCAACTACTACAGTAGAAACAGCCTTGTTAGTGTGTTCCGAGGGCTTGATGCCTGTCTACGCAAGCCGTATCGAGGTGGAACCATGCCCACAGAAAATGGTGAGGTTCCTCATTTTTAAGTGATTCGGAAACTTATAAATATTTGTAAAATGTTGAAGGCAGAATAAGATGTTACTGTACATTATTATAGTTTACAAGATTGTTAACATAACTAGGTTCATGGGATTGTTGAATATGTACAGTTGACTTTATGGATTACATAAGCATCCGGGTGCGTGTTTCATAAAGCCGTTCATAAGTAAAGAGTGACTTTAAGAACGACTGGTGATCCTTTCTTGTGAATGGTATACACCAAAATGTTCATTGACGATGGTTTAGCGCATAAGAAAGGATCACCAGTCGTTCTTAAAGTCGCTCTTAACTTACAAACAGCTTTATGAAACGGGCACCAGGTGGGTGGGTGTTTCATGAAGCTGTTCACAGGTTACGAGTGACTTTAAGAACGACTTGTCACCCCTTCTTATTGTGATAAATGGTAAACACCAAATATTCATTGGTGATGATTTAACACGTAAAAGAGGTTCACCAGTCACTCTTACAAACAGCTTTATGAAACGCCCCCCAGATCAGACAGTGTTCATAGTTCTACGATCAATCACAAAAGGTAACTGTGTTGATAGCAGATTTTTAGCAATTCAACTTCTGTTCTCAACACACTGGGAAACTTAACTACGTTAAAGTGGTCTTATTATTAGTCAATATTCATGGGCAATGGGTATCAGCAAGGTTTTCAAGAACGTACATTTAAAATTGTTCCTTCTGTTATATAATCAATTATTTGTGAAAGGAGCTGCTACGAAAGTTGAGACACCGCCTGCTCAAGGTATGTGTTCGTTTTTTGTTGTCCACAATCAAGCACCATATCAACAGTATTTATGTTGCTGTATATCGTTGATGGGCTGTTAACAACTTCTATCTCAAGTTTGAATGATATTTAGAATGGAACAAATCCTGTACAGAGAATAATTTTCCTGGTATTGCATCGCAATTTACTCCAGATTTTTTGAAGACTGCTACACAGAAAAATGTCTTTGTGTCACAGATTTTCACATAAGACTGTTCAGAACGTTGTTGAGAGTTCTTCTCTTTAGACCAAAAGTGCTAATCAAATTCCAAGAGCATTGTTATTCCCTGCTTTATTTCAGGATTATGGCACTGGTGTAAACTTCATATTGTCTGGAAATGATCTTTTAGAATCTCGCAGAGAGCTTTTTCTAGGCAAAAGAAGATTGCCACTTTTGACATACAGTAACTCTTAAATAGATTTTTCCGAGCTCTCAAATTTTGAAACTTTGAGATACAAATTTGTAACACCCTACCGATGATATACTGTGCCGAATAAGGGATAGATTGTAGCCATTCTGCTAGATAACTGCCTAATACACCCTTCACACCATACCAGTTCTCATTACATTCTGCTAAATTCCTCTTCTTACTCAGGAAAATCATTATACACATTGGCCCGTATTCTGAAGTCGGGTTTAACTTAGACCGCGGTCTAACTCTGGTAATATTATAGAAAGCCAATAATGTCAAAATTTTCCTTACATTGTATGTTTCTTATGTTGACTGTGCTCTTTCCTAACTCATGAATGGTGAAGAAAGCTATCCTATTCTTCCGAAACGGTTAAGAATAATTTGAAAGTAAAATGAGCTGATGCATTGAAATTATACTGTTAGAGATTTATGCCACTATTGGCTATCCATAGTTAAGCCACAACTTTAAACCAGATTTCAAATTAAACCCGACTTCAGAATACAGGCCATTGGCCCCTTTGCTGAATGCTGGTTAAATTAAAAGATGGTCTCTGTCTGGGGAACTAAAAGGCCCAAAACGATCTGTTTACACTTTATACTTCTTGTGTTTACTGGGCACTTTCCCATTGGATGTTGAAGAAAATTAAGGTATTTTCATTTCTAGTTTGTAATAATTTGAGTGCCAAATGTGATCACGAATTCATCATCTACTTTATAGCTATGTGTCATATGTAGCTACATGTACTCATAGTTGGTAATACATGAGGATGATGGGCGATTTTACGCCAATTTGCAGCCCAAATTGCCCCTAAAATTCATTAAAATTTAATGCTTTAGGGAGACCATCTTTTCTAAAGTCACCCAAAGATCTGCCACAAACATATTCAAGAAAGTGCAGAAAATTAACTTTCTGCATACAGCAGAATAATGAGAAATGCTTTCACAGAATGATTGCTTGTTGCATAAAAATGTAGCCTTTGAAAATGAAAGAAAATAGGCCCCAATTGCAACAATTGTTTAAAAAAAATAGCCCCTGAAAAATGAAATATATTTTCTACCCTTGATTGAGATCATAGTTTATATTAAATTAAAGTTCAGAATACATACCATTTAGTGATTTAGTTACTTTTGAAGTCGCATCTATAATGTGATCCTGGCTCGTTCATAAAAAGCTGTAGACTAGTTTTACAATCACTAAGTTCATCTGTACATAAACATGTATTCGAAGAAGATCTTGAATGATTAAACTTTGTATTCAACACACTGCAAAATTTAAATAGAAATTTTTGGTTATCCCATGCAGGCTTTGTCATTGCATTGATATACACGTAGTATGCAATTTAGTACGGCAAGAAGACCTCACTTTCTTCTTTTGACTTTTGAGCCTGTTTTTTTATTGCTCCATTCCAGAACTGTTCAAAAAGTTCAAAGTTTGTCTTCATTCATCCATATCAGAAATTTACTTCGTTCACAACTTTGAGTCAATAAACATGAAAATATCAAGCTATTATTAGATTAAAATTATATATAGTGAATTTGAATAAACATTTGCATAATGGCTACTAACAGATAATGCCTTCATTTGAATATTGGATGACAATACTTGAAATTCAGTAGAAATGCGAGTACTAGTTTAGAAATCTCTAGTAATTATTATTTCAGTACAAACAATTTAGTGAGAGTTTGTTTGGTGTGAAGGGTCCTAGACCTAATTTGTGGGAAAAATATATTGGGATAGTGATTCACTAACACAAAATGCACTCATAATCTGCAATGCAAGAAGCTGTATTAATGAATCTTTTGCTTAAGTATGAATTATCAAAAATTTCACTCATTTTTGCATTTGCTGTGACACATGAATGAAAGCAATGCCAGCGCCATGAAATAAGAACTTGCGAATTGCTGAAAAGGTGAAGGAAAACATATGATAAATATTTGTTTACCTAAATATTTCATATATTTCATGTAAAAAAAAAAGGACATGCTCATCCCCACTCACAAGTGTATATAAATACACTGTAAGACCTGGGGGCCGTTTCATAAAGCTGTTCATAAGTTAAGAGCGACTTTAAGAACGACTGGTGATCCTTTCTTGCGCACTAAACCATTGCCAATGAATATACCATTTACCACAAGAAAGGATCACCAGACGTTCTTGAAGTCGCTCTTAACTTACGAACAGCTTTATGAAACACCCACCGGATCATTTTGTTTCATGCACAATTATAAATATCAGTTAACGAAGGATAAGATTAAAGCAAGCACTTAATATAATTTGCATCTAATCATGTTTTAATTATGAATACACAATTTTGTTTTTTAATAGTTATTACCCTTAATATTGTACCGTAATTAATATATATCTGGTGATATTTTCTTAATATTAATGTTGTATATTATCTGATAATTATTGATTCATTTATTGGTAACTTTTGTTATTACTGATAGTATCCACAGTATTTAAAATGGATATTCCATATACATTTGTCCTCAGAAGTGAGTGAACCTCACCACAAAATGCACTCCTTCATGCTGATAGTTGAATGTAGACAACAACAACACTACAATGTTCGACAAGCTCAGAGAAACCATCACTTGACTTCACAATTTAATGTCTAAAAACATGGCAGAACTTGAACACTTCATGTTCATTTTATGGTGGGGTTCACCAACATTTGAGCACCAGAGTACTAAATTTAAGTTTACCCATTGATGGCTTTACTGGGGCCCATTTCATAAAGGGCTTGCAACTTTTGTAACTTTGCCTTATGGCAACTACCATAGTAACAGGGCTCAGCAGCCAATCGGAATCAAGGTTACCATGGCAGTTGCCATAATGGCAAAGTTACAACAGTTGCAAGTCCTTTATGAAACGGGCCCCTGATCTGCAAGTTGATGCGTTTGATTTATAGGCCCATGTTCTGAAGTCGGGTTTGATTTAGTACACGGTCATACTCTGCTAAAGTTATGGGAAGCCAAAATGTCAAAATTATCCTTATATTCTATGTTTCTTATGTTTACTGTGCTCTTTCCTGACTCGTGAATGGTGAAGAAAGCTCTATCCTTCATCATGCTTTACCAAATTAATGCTGTAATGCAAAAAAAGAAGAAGTTTTTTGTGATGTCATCACTTTGGTACACTTTATGGGCATAATAGCAAACAGTGAAATGCACCCATGTGAGATTGAACTTTTGCGAAACTGTTCCTTTGTATAAAATGATCAGATATCCCTTGGTAGTCATACATGTAGTATTCGCTTTTATTCTTAGATACCTGTATATTCTTTGTAAGATGCACAGAAGGTGACGGTGACTGTCATTGCATCAAAGGAATGCTTGCGTTAATCTTCCATTTCTTTGGAGGTCCATGGTTTGACTAATTGGCTAATTCTATGATTGAATACATGTTTAACACATTTGTTACAGGTCTATCAACATAATTTTGATTATTTTAAAGCATCTAAATGTTGCAATGCATGTAACTTGCTGGCTCAAATCTGGCTGCTACTGCTCGGTCATGTGCGTTCAAGACACCGGCGTACTATCCTTGCCTGTACTGGTTGACCAGTAGGGGTTCAGCTTCTAGTACATTATAAAGTTATTTTGCAAAATGGTGAATCAATTTTGATTGGAGTTACATTACTGCCGTACTTTGGCAAAAGGAAGCAAGTTACAAAAGTATCATTTGTTGTAAATGAGCAATGTATGTTCGTCATTTACATAGGCATCAATGCAATTTAACAGCATATTTTCTTTGATATCTTTCCATAGAACGATCATTTCTTCCCCAAATTTTGCCCGAACGTGCAACATGCAAAGGGTTTTTCGGAAACAACAATAACTCAATTGTGACTGATGTGTCACTTGCTTCCTTTTGCCAAAGATGGGCAGAATTTTGTGGCCTTTAAGTTGATAACAGTAACCCTTGAGTCTAGAGTTATGCGATTAACAGTGACGTACACGTATATATAACAAATATGGACTGCTCTGTATTCGGATGATGGTGCAAATCATGACACCTTCGGTGCTTGTCAGACCGGCACTCAGGGTGATAGCAGGGCCGGTTTGAAAAAAACCTTGGAAATGTTAATTTGATACATAAGTCATCCTCATGAGCTGCAGTCAACATTTGTATACCATTATCCATAATGCAAGGCTCCACACATACTTTTTTTTCTTGGTGACCCGATCAGTCCACCAAAATCATCAATTTCATTTTTTGGGGGCCTGCAAAGCAAACTTGGTGGCCCTAAAACAATAGTAACACAACAATTTATCAAAACTTTGGTAGCCCAATCGGGCCGCCAAGTGTGGGCTTTTACAGCATTGTGGTGGCCCGACTCTCATTGTAGGTTGCCCCCGACCACTGCTGTTGTCGAGCCCTGCATAATGAAAATATTTTGACTATCTCGTAGGTGTGAGGAAACAACGGTACCAGGTGATAGGACAGGCGAGGGCGCTGTATGACTTCAGTGCCAGGGATACACGGGAGCTTTCATTGAAGGAGAACGAAGTGGTTGCAATCGTCAGTAAGGCCGGGGGACACAAGGGCTGGTGGAAGGGCTGCGTAGGAGACAGGGTAAGTGTCTCGGGATAGGATTATGTGCATATGTGACCAGGGCCCCGTCTTACAAAGAGTTGCGATTGATCCATTCAATAGCAACTATGGACAGCCAGCAACGTCAACATATAAAATGCATGTTTGTTAAAAATATTTCTAGATATGCTGTATATTCATACATTCAGCATGCTTCTCTTTGTTTTAATACAAAGGACATTTTTGCAAATATCCTGTAGGATAATTATTAAATAGATGGATTTCCATATACATGTAGTTCAGGCTAGTCAGATCAATCGCACCTCTTTGTAAGACAGGGCCCTGGTATGGCAAACCCCACACGAAATCACCAGACATGAATTTTCAGTTAGATATCCCTACTGAAAGATGAGATTCTCAGCCTTAAAATAATAATTAAATTGCCACTATCCATGTTCCTAACCCTCATTATTAAGAGATGAACATTCACTACCATGCAATGTCTCTTTTGAGAAAAGAGGGCTGAAGTTTACATGTCTGTTGAAGCACAATTCTCACACCACTAGCGTACCTAAGGGGGGGGGGCAGACTGCCCCCCCTGACGAGTCACAACTCATGCAAAGGACGTATCCCTGCCCCCCCCCCCCCTGACGAGCCACAAGTGGCCCCCTCCTTTGAACTTGAAGACCTTTTTTTTTTTTTTTTTTTTTTTTTTTTGCTTGTCAATTTTTTTTCTGGTGCGAAATGTCCTTTACTTGTGGTTGAAGACCTTTTTTTTGCTTGTCAAATTTTTTGGCGGACGAATTTGCCCCCCTTTGGAAAATCCTAGGTACGCCACTGCCTCACACTTGTGTTCAAGACGACAAAAAGAGAATAATAAAGAACTTGTTGAAATTATCCAATAATGGGACATTAAAATAGCTCCAAATTTGTCACACTACTTAGGCGCGTACTCTTCTTGATTGCAGAGAAATATCCCTTTTCAAATAAAACAAGATGGATGGATAAATCAATGAATGAATGAATTAATTAATTCAATAATGAATTAACTAATTAATCAAAATATATTCCTAGATTGGTAAATTTTCATTCTATCTGTTCACACTTCCAGGTTGGTTATTTTCCTTCAACGTTTGTCGATGAAATCACCGACGGGGCCCCATCCTGATGCTACAAATGTCCACCAACGTAACATATCAGATGAACAATTTTGCTACTTGCTTATAATATTGTATGTACTTTTCCACAGAGCCTTTATCCTTAAATATATGAATATATATATATATACTTACACGTGAAGACACTAAGATGTGAATATTAGACTATATTTGTGAGATCAAGGGGTAACAATAAACAACTGCAACAATAACACCCTGAATCTCCTCGAATGCCGAGATTGTTGCACAGAGTTATTTGATATTCGTCCAGTACCCCAAGACGTGATACAAATCTTGGGGGTGGCTGGAGGATTTTTGTGTTAAAACTCCACATTCTAACTCAGTATTTCTTTAACTTATCTTTTTCAATGCGCGAGACCTAACGCAGATTCTGACAACTTATAGTTATTTTCACTTGATCAGAAATGTTAATGTTGAACTAGCACCTGATTTCTAATCACATTCAATTGCAACGTTCTGCCCCGCAAGCCACTTAGTACATGTAGATCCTCATTGGTATGCTTCGCCTGTGTGTGCATAGAACAGGAACAGGTTGTGTTTGACAGTACATGCAGATCAGATTCCCATCATTTATCATGACAATCCTAAACTGCCCTTCCATTAAAAAAAACCAGTTTGTTTTTGTGTTCTGTCTTGTTTATAGTTTGTTCCTCTAGCTAAAATGTGGGATTGAATAAATGAAAAATAGGTTTATTGAAGATATCTTAGATATGTCCATGTCCATTTTTTTTTGTACATGGGGTGAATAATGATGTGCATAGAGGTTGTCATACATGTATACTAATTCATGATTCATCTGTTGGGAACACAAATATGTTTATATTAAAAGAGATGAAGAGAGAAATATCAGTTTCTTTGTTTATAGTGGTTCTCGGTGTAGAATATAAAGCATGTAAACCTCACTCTGGGGTGAACTTCCTCTTTAAGATATGTTGCGATAAGCAGCCGACATCCATTATACACATAAAACCTGAGACCGGATTTTGTCAAACGATGTGCATACAAAACTTGCGACATCATGCTTTGTGGGTTTCTTTCCTCTCATCCATTTTTCAAATTGACCTTGCCTTTGAGCAGGTTCTTACAGCATTCCACTACTTTTCCTTGTGGAGTATTTTCCCACTGGAGAGACCAAAATAAATAGATTAATATATATTTTTGTATACCTTTTTCAATCTCAAGTTGTTATTAAACTCAAGGCAATTTCAGACTCATACAAGCAACTTATAGATATCGTGATGCACTCGAGTCCTGGGGGCCGTTTCATAAAGCTGTTTGTAACTTAAGAGCAACTTTCAGAACGACTGGTGAACCTTTCTTACATGCCAAACCATCGCCAATTTATTATACTATTTACCAAAAGAAAGGATCACCAGTTCTTAAAGTCGCTCTTAACTTACGAACAGCTTTATAAAACACTCACCAGGGCCCTTGCAAATACTGTAGTTGCAATTCATCTGATCTACTATGGACGGCCCGCAACGTCAACATCTAAAATGCGAGTTTGTTCAAAATATTTTCTAGATATGATGTTGGCCCATATGCATACATTTATCATTCTCTTGAAAATTCAGTGTGATTCTATTTGTTTACTAAGAAGATTGTGCAAATTTTCTGTAGAAAAAGTATAGCAATAATGGATTTTCCATGCAGTTGAGATTGATTGGATCAATCGTAATTCAATAGATGGGGCCCTGAACCTCAAATTCTGAATTCACTATGGTTGATTTGAATCTGTGGCCTGAAACGAAGGGTTATGAAGATTTTCATGGATAAATTACGCTTAATTCTGTTTGTATATTGAGAAAACATTCAAACAATTTTTTTTTCAGTGTGTAAAATTCTTGCTTGTTACTATGGTTACAGCATGGTAAACATAAAAACATAGCAAATGGTAAACATATACAAACATGCAATCCGTAATTGTAAATTTACTTGAATTACTTTGCATGAAAAGAGGAATATGATCATATAAAGTCAAATTCATGTACTTCCATTTGATATAGGGATTATTCATGCTCTTCCTTGAGACACCTATTTTTTTAGCTTGAGAAAAATTATATTATTTTTAGAAAATATCACTAACTATAGTTTCTGAACAAATATAAAAAAATATATTTAATCCATCAAAGTCGCTAGAAATTATTGGTGTTCTTAATTGTCATATTTTTATGCATAATTGATAATGCTCAGATGCCTGTTTGATTGTAATGAGGAATCTAGTGGGAAAAAATATGGAAAAAGCAAGTTTCAGTATTTTAACTGTTTCATTCAAAATCCATTCATAGTTTCACAGGCCTGAAAAAATGATGTTTTCCAAGAACTTCTTTGAACTTCAAGTACTTGCTGAATATCATGAAAATTTCAAGTTTTTCCCTTTTACATAAAGACTTCAGGTATTTACAGGATCTCCAAAACTCTAAACTACTGACTGAGTGACTGAATTGGGGTGATACCTTAGTCCAGGGGCCTGAAGTTAAAACACAAATCTTAGCAATGATAGTAGAACATTTTTTAACGATTGATTGCATTGACTACAATGTACAATCAATCGTGAAAATCAAGCGTACGATTGATCGCTAACTTTCGTGTTACGGGACCCAGCTTGTAGAAAAAGAATAATGCTAATGACAATGAAATGATAAATACAAAATAATGTAAACTGGACAGTGGAGTGTATGATGGCTAATCTTCATATTTATTTAATTGATATCAATTTTCTAGTGTTAAAACTATACACAGCACAAAATAAGCTTTCTTTGTAGAAATGGAAATAGATTTTAAATGCATTTCAAAATTGTGTCAATTTTGACTATTTTTTCATGTTTATATTACTAGTATATAATATGCATACTCTGCATTTAAACATCTCTGTGTGAATTTCGAGGGCATACATTGTGTATACATGTATGATCTATGTCAGAATGTATTTTGCTTTTACTCTTTTAAACATGACTGATGCGTGCCAAGCAAAATGGCACAAAAATGGCCCAAATTATTATCATTTTCAGTTGTAATTATATCAAACAAAATTTGTTGTTATGAACATTCTTAATCCTCACCAGGCCATCGTTGTTGAATTCCATACATATATTTAAACGATGAACATATTGCTCATGCTCCGATATCCTTATTTACCCTCAAAGCTTTCCGTTTTAGCGTAATCTTTAAGGCTCAGCAAAACACTGTTACAGTGAATGTTCCTCTCAACAAATTTTTGCGTTGAAACAATAGCTTTGAATTACATGTACTTTATTTTTGGAAAAGCCCCCCCCCCCCCCAAAAAAAAAAGAGATTACCATAGAAAGGGTTTATCAATATTTAAAATATACTATTGTCAGGTAGGCATCTTATGGAGTTAACCATAACTTTGTGGATTTACTTGTGCTTCCGAGAGAACCCCTTTTGCTTGGCACACGGTGTAATAGGGCATAGAACTGGCCTGGAGGAAATGATATATTCAAGTAGCTCTTTCCAATCGAGATGAAAAAATGAAAACAAACTTGTACATAGCAGATTGTTTTATATATATGGAACATTAATTAAGTCAGTAGAGACGGTTGCAATAACGCTTATTTCTTCATCTGTAAAGTTAATTATTTTGGCAGTAAACCTATAGGTAGTCATGTTTTCTAGATGTATTTAGCCGCTGCACTAATTATTGTTTTTTATTTTACTCTGTTTAATTTGTCTTCATATCTAAGTGTAGTGTCATGAGGCAGTATATCTGCCTGAGGGTCCATTTCATAAAGCTGTTCATTAGTTATGCACGACTTAATGCTTGACCATTTTTTAGGTGCTTAATGAGAATTATCAGTCATTTTTGGTTCCCATCAAAATACAGTTGAGATCTGATCAGTTTTTAAAAATCTCACTTTTAACAATCATCTGACAAGGCTTGAATTAATCCAAGAATGTCCCTATTTTTTTTATGGCATTGCATGCCTATCCCCCAAAATGAGCACTGCCTTTCTTATTCCTTTAAGTGCTCTTTCAAAAAATGCTCCTTTGAATTTGAATTCGAGCCTTGATCTGATGATAATCAATATTTTAAAACTTTCAAGGGTCGTGTTTCGAAGTTCCCTTTTTTCGATGGAAATTCCTCTTTTTTTGCCATTATTTTTTCTTTCTTGCACGAGGTTATCAGCTCTGTTTGTTAAGGTTACAAAAATACATTCCCCACAATGGTAAAATACATGTAGTGAATCTAGAGAAACCCTTAGAGCAGAAGAAAGGATCTCCAGTCTTGCGTATAGTATTGCATAACCCTTAGGGCTGGACGGTGTGACACATAGCTGCTCGTTATGCATTACTTACTCAAGACTTCCAGGTGGGTGTTTCATAAAGCTGTTGGTAAGTTACGAGCAACTCTATGAATGACTGGTGATCCTATCTTATGGTAAATTATATACACCAAATTTGCATTGATGTTGGTTTAGCACCTAAAAAAGGATCACCAGTCGTTTGTAAATTCGCTCGTAACTTACGAACAGCTTTGTGAAACACCCACTAGTTTTGCTTTATTAGTCTAAACTACAGACCTTTTCTTCTGCTCCATGAGAGTGTCCCTGAATTTTACCAATTTAAGATTGTGGGAGTGCATTTTTTGTAGCCTTAATAAACAGAGGTGCTAACATCGTGCAACAAAGAAAGAAAAAATATTGGTCATCAAAAGGATGGCTGCCATGTGAATGCATGCTAGCTAAAGCCTTTAAGGGGCGCAAGAAGGGCTTTAGCTTGCATGCATTCAGCTATCCCTCTGATAACCATGGAATGGAAGATTGGTGGGATACGGCAGAAGAGCTTTAACAAGGCCAGCCAAGTTCAAGTCCAACTCACATGATTTATGTCTGTTACATGTACATGTAGGACACAAGTGTCTTTTTGCCAAATTGATTTGAGTGATATACCGACTATCATGTTGTATTAGGGATAGTCTTTATTTTCCTTTAGGGGAGATAAGAATGATTTTCACCCTTAAAAGCCCATGCCCATATTAATGATTAAAAAATGATTATGGAATGTACTTTTTATTCCACAATGATGATGATGATGATGATTACATATTTAACATCTCTCTCAGTTTATCAGAACAATGTATTTCAACTCAATTCAATTCATTTATTCAACCATCAAAAGTATAAACAGAACAAGATAAAAGATTAACTAAGTAACAGAAAAACAAAACAAATAGATGTAGTTAAGGTTTTTTTAAATGGATATATATACATGTATATATATATATATGTATAACCTTTTTCATTGAAATCTAGCATGCCACACAGAAAGCTAGCACAATATCCACTCCCTTTGGAGTATTCCGGCAATTAACAGCCAAGACACTCTATTGCCAACAGATGAGCATGTCTTAATGGATTCCCATTGATATACACATGGGTGGAGGGTGGCAAATGTAGATTAACGTCTTGCTTGTCAAATGTAGGATGCTCATAACTTGATGGGACTGAAACCTGGGACCAAGTATTCCCCAGGAAGTGTAGTGGGTGCACACAATGTGTGCAGGAGGGGAAAATGAATCATGGCTATGCAAATGAAGCACCATGCCTCAAATTAATAAGCAATTAGGTTTTTTTTTTTGCTTCTGAAATAGAAGTGATATGTCTGAATGGTAATTTCCTTCATGGTTGAGGCATCTCATGTGTATGCATTTATTTACTAAGCAATTTTGTAACAACTCTTATGTCGAGGTCTGGATGAATTTAGCTAGAAGTCACCCATGTACTCAAATAATTCAAACTTAAATCATTCAGATTCTCACCATTTTGGAGCTTATTTTAGCAATGAAGATTTCCCATTATTATTACTTTCTTTGTCGATATGTTTAATTTATTAAGGTCAGCACTGATCTAATTTCTTCATGTTGTGGGGCGTTGTGGTCTAGCAGTTATGACTCTTGTCTTTCAATCTTAGGGATGCGAGTTTGATTCCCAGCCATGGCGTGTTTTCCTTCAGAAAGATATTTACCCACATTGTGCTACACTCAACCCAGGTGAGGTGAATGGGTACCCGGTAGGAAGAAAAATCTTGAATACTTCAGCACCTATATGGCAGCACAGCTACATGTAAAGCAGGGGTAGTAATAGCAGCGCTTGTATCCTCAGACAAAAAGCGCTTCATAAATCTAGCTATTGTTTTTATGTTTTATTTTTGTCTTATTTCTGTCACATGTTTTTTTACACATTTCGTAATTTGGGTACATAAATTATTTAGAGTTTTTTTTTTTTTTAAACAAAGGTGGTATTTCTTTCCTCATGTTATGTATTGGAATGAATTTCCTTTAAGCGATTCACTAATAAATCATTGGGTATTTTTAGTCTGTTTGCTTCATTTGGACCACCAAAAAACATGAATTCTGCGTTCTGCATTTTGCTTTAGTAATGGGCATCATAAGTTGTGTATCCTTTCTTATGCACCTCGTTTTAGATGAAGTTTTTTTTGTTATCCTCCCTATTCTGTGGTATTATATGCAAATTCATGTCTGAGAATTTAGAATATACATTATCTTGAATCATTCATTTCAGTAAGCGATTATTTACTGGTAAAACTGCAGTAATAGTAAGCGAAAACAAGGCAACTCAAAATAGTTTGTATAAAGATAGAAGTGGATATTTTATTTGTGTAATAATTTTCCACCAAGAAATGTTTACATTGTTTATTGTTTAGGGTTTACATGAACCGTTTCCATTTGAACATTTTTTGTCCATTTCATACAAACAAGAATATACATACTTCCATAACCTTGCTTCATTCATTCTTGAATCATGCTCCAACACACACACACACACACACACACACAGGTATACATGTAGCAGGGGTGTGATAGATCAGATTTTTTGGTTTTGATTTTCAGCTTAATTTCAGCTTATTTTTGGCTTTCCTCTGTACAAAAGGTATGGGAGCTCTTTCTATTTCAGATTTTTCAACACTTCAGCTTTTTTCAGATTTTTTTTTTGTGACCACTCACACCCCTGATGTAGTTGTATGATTGATTGCTTATATTCGCCAATGCATCCATAGTTAGAAATAAGCAGTTTCACCCAATGATTAACTGTGTGTTACAGGTCACAAGAGGGCGTTTCATAAATCTGTTTGTAAGTTACCAAAGACTTTATGAATGACTGGTGACCGTTTCTTATTGGTACATGATGATACCTACGTAGCACCTAAGAATATGTTCCAGATGGGTGTTTCATAAAGTCGTTTGTAAGTCATGAGCGAATTTACAAACCACTGGTGCTCCTATCTTGTAATTATGCCCACCAAATTTTCATTGGTGTTAAAGGGGAATCCAACCCAAATAAAAACTTGTTTTTATAAGGAAAAGAAAAATGAGACAAGATGATAGGTGAAAGTTTAAACAATATTGGACAAACAACAAGAAAGTTATGAATTTTTAAAAGTTGTATATATTGGTAATCACTATACCCATGGAGACTTCAAATTGGCCACATATGGGATGTCATAGTGATGTAAGACAAGGACTACTCTTCCATGTACTCCAATACATATTATGGCTAAAATGTCATTTTTCCCAAAAGTTTTATTTCAAATTATATTTTTCTTTCATGAGGACATAAAACATTATACTACCTGGGTTATATATAGATTACTGCCCCAGGGGAATGGGTACTTAGGAGAAAACCACAAATCCCTGATAATAAAGTACATGGCCTATTGGAAAGATGTCATTGCCCCTTGTCATAATTTACTTACCCAGTTGCCAATTTGAAATCACAGTTATCGTTCGAAAACTCGCTTGTACTGTAACTTCCAAACCGCCTCATGAAACACTCACCTTGGGCCCATTTCATAAAGAGTTTCAACTGTTGTAACTTTGCCATCATGGCAATTACCATGGCAACAGGGCTCATCAGCCAATCAACTTCAAGGTTACCATGGTAGTTGCCATGATGGCAAAGTTGCAACAGTTGTAACCCTTTATGAAAGGGGCCCCTGGTTTTCTCACGGGGTCATGTATCAAAATAATCATGTGTTTGAGGACTACTCAGAAAACTACTTTCTCTTACTAGTAGTTTTAATTCCAGACCCTCTGAAGAAAAAGTGCAGTTCTCCGTGTGTTTCAAACGTAGAAGAGTTAAATATTGACAGTTACGTTTTTGTTATTTTAGCTAAATTTAGTGGTGCATTCTACTGCCAAAGATTCCAGTATTTAAACCTCAAGCTACATCAACAGATAGAATCAAAGAGAACTAGAGTCTTCGCATCATGTATTTGTATACATTATATGTACTTTCTGGTTTATTTTCATTTTTGGCAATGCAGCTTGATATAGATTGATGTTCATTCAATTCTGTGTGATGTACGTGTACTGCGCACATGGAAGATTATTTCCATGATTAATACAAATTGTGGACTTGTCCACAAACTTTTTTTTTGAGAGTTGCATCACCATCTCCATGTTATGCATATTATACTCGCAATGTTCCTCATACAGAATACACTGTATTGTACAGTGATTAAGTGTACTTACTGTATATTGTGAAATATGAAACTCAAGTGACACTTGACCTTATTTTCTATGTTTTTTTATTACTACTACCAGGACTGAATAATTTGTTGAGTCACACAGTCGTATATCTTTATGATATGTACTACAGTAAGACCTTTCATAATCCGTTTTTCTCTGTATGACACGAAACGTTATATAACCCAATTGTGTGTATAAGCTATACTCGAACAATACCTGTACAAAAATCGTATTAAAATTACTGTCATTATTAATGCTACACAGACCTGAACACCTTTCCTATGATATATTATTTTTGGTGCTTAGGTACGGATGGTAGATTGTAATAATTGCTCTCATGTTGTGAGAAGTGGAGAAGGAGGTGTGTTTATTTTTTGTGTGCTATCAGCCTTGAAGGATGCCTCTTCAGCCTTGGTCAAAACCCACTGTGTTTTTAGTCACGTTTTATTTATTTATTCATTTTTATTTTTATTTATTTATTATTATTATTATTATTATTATTATTATTTATTTTTTTTTTTTTGGGGGGGGGGGGGCACTGCCGCCACGTTTTTCTGAAAAAGGGGAGGAGAGGACACATGAGTTTCCCATACGGGGGTTGAATCCATAGACCGCAATCTGCGTAAGTTCTTTATGCGGTAGAAGTACTACGTCGTATCTGCGAGCTCCCACGTTTTTGCAAGTAGACAGCATGCACTGCCATGCACGGTCTATTTGGACCAAGCCTTAACTGCTTGGATTATTTGAAAGTATGGATCGCAGAGAGCGGGAGAGAGAGAGAGAGAGGGGTGGGGGAGAGAGGGAGGGAAGGGGATATGAAATAGAGAGTACACGATAATATATGAACTGCTACAAAAGAGCATTATAGGTCCATGAAAAGAGAGAGCAAACAAGTTTTGTTTTATCAATGGTTATCTGCAGATTTTCATGTTTTTGGGGGTATTTTTTTTTTTTTGGGGGGGGGGTCACGATTGTGGGGGTGTGCCCTGGAAGATAGGGGATGAGGCTGTTATGAGGGGGGGGGGTTAAGTGGGCGATGAAGCTATGTGTTGGGATGTGCGAGTGTGTCATCTGTCTTTTTTTTCTGTATCATATTTCCCTTTTTTTCTTCTTCTATAATCAGTTGTTATTTAGCCCCATTTGGTTGTGAGTAATGTCAAGAAATAACACCCAACTCTCACTGAGGATAAATAGTACGCATATCTCCTGTTCAGATTCAAAGAAAGAACCAATTAAATTCATTGCTCATTATCTTCCCTTTTAAGACACTGATTTTGAGGCCTTGTTTTTATCCACCTCTCAAGATGAAATGGAAAATGGTTGACTTCGGCAACCCCCACCCCCCTGGTGATAGGCTTCGCAGTGCCAGCACATCTTTAGCTGTAGCTGATGGAGAAAAACCTCCTCTTTCGTCTCCAAGTGATTTCAAGAAAATAAAATTATTTTTTCTGTATAGACGAAACACCATTTTGCCACATGGGCGGGGCGGCGAGGGGGGGGGGGGGGCTCCAAATAAAGCACAATATTTTGATAGTCAAACTGCGAATAAGGATGGGGTACTTTCGACAGGCTCCTGCTAGCTGCTGGAATATGCTTTAAGTTGCACGAACGTAATTTGCATGTAACTGTCAGAGCAATGCATTCTCTAATTTTTCCAAGAGGTTTCCAAAACATAAAATTTGCTTGAATACGTAGAAAACGCCTTTTGCCCAAATTAGTATACCTTTCTGTTGCTGCGCACATGCGTGTTAGTCACACCAAGAAAGGCGATGCCAGACCGATATAAGCTTTTGTACTTTCTTAAAAGGAATGCCAACGAGAGCATGGTCGATTCAATAGTGTGACAAAGACACGGGGGTTGCTTTTTGGTCACATTTTATCGCAATATCGAGTATATTTGGAAGTATTTACCCTTTATCTAAGAAAATTGGGTCATGAATACTGTCACGAAGCACATCAATTTTCTCGTTTATAAATTGCTCTTTTTAATTCGTGTCAAATGCTGATATTTTGCATTAGTAGCTGATGTTAATGATAAAAAAGATATATGCACATACAGATTTTGGACCAAAACATGACAATTTGGCATAAATTCTCATTAAAAAAACATTAACCGGACTGTCCAGAAAAAGATTGCAATCAATTTCTACTATCTAAATCATAATGAAATCCATATTTATTTACTTTTCCCATTGTCTGGGCAAAAGTCTAAAAATATTTGGTTTTCATGAAAAATCAAAGAGGCCGCCCAAATTGCCAATTTGGAACCCCATGTGAAACCATTTGGCAAAGGGAACATCAAGATTCAATAACTAGACACTTCAGGCAATACCAAAAAAGTTATGGTTCACGGCAACCCTCATTTCCAATTAGACTTTACCTTCTTCTGTGTTTTTCTCCAGTGTCCTTGGTGCTATCAAGAAGCATAAAAATTGTATAACATGCTTTTGAAAGAGATGCTGGCATTCTCGATCGATAATTATGGCGCAGTCACATTTTACCTACGGGCGCCGTACGACGAGTAAAAAACAGCCGTTTTAACATTTTTTTGTACCAGCCTACATAATGGCTGGTTTGAAAAGAAATTAGATAAAACGGCTGTTTTCGACTCGCCGTACGGGGCCGAAGGGGAAATGTGACTGCAGCATAGTACCTGCATAAATACATATAATCGCTTCCACCAATACCATTTCACACTAAGCCATGAGAGCATAGCTATTTTGATCCACGACACATTTTGAGCACAATGCATAAAAAAAAACATTTTATTCTTCCTTGACTGCACTACTACTATAGCGTATCCAGCATGACAAAGGAATGTATAAATTATGGGCCCATATACCAGCAAAATAGATAGGCCAAGAGCAACGTGGAAATTATTGTCCCCAGACAATTGGGCCCAAGAAATGCTTTGTAGGATCTGATGTTGGATACGCGCCTGCTACAGCTACATGTATGTTGTTTACTTCCTGAGAACTTTTATAAGTTGATTCATTTGCTAATGAGCCTTCGGGTAAAACAGACTGTCCAGCTAATCAAGTTCCCAAGCCATCTTTCCAGACTATCAAACTTTGCACTTTATATCTCGCAATCGATTTGAGACAGCTCATTGGGTCGGCGTTTGACCGTATTGACTAGACGAAGACCATCGAAGAGATGAAGCTTGAAAGAAAGGGAGAGAGGGATGATGATACGAAGGATGCTGAACAGTTTCAGGACAATCGGAAAGGAGATGGTGCCAGACCAACCATAGCGTACGAGGGAACTAATGACGACGCCGCCGCCAATAAGCGTTGGGCGACAAGGGGCATCATCAGCAGTATAACGTCACAATGGTTGACGCCGCTGTTCCGTACCGCCAAGAAACGCGGACTTCATGAAGACGATCTATGCGGTATTGCACCCGAGGATTCAGCGCAGAAAAATGCAACGATATTTTCGCGGTTATGGGAGGACGAAATCAAACAAAGCGGCGACGACGCGGTCAAAGCGTCACTCGGACGCGTAATTCTGCGGTTCGTTTGGTGGCGTATTCTTGGCAGTATGATAATGGTTATATTCAGCCAAATGACAGTATTCCTTTTGTCGGTAAGTTGAATTTTGATCTAAATTATCTTTATGCCCACCGCGCGCACACACACGTCTCGATGTAACTAATTATATTTGCATTATAAAGTTCCAAGAAGTAAATTATTTTATCTGCAGATTAGCATAATGCATTAATCATAATGCCGAAATTCAGATATAATGAAATTATATGACGTGTAATTCTGTCCTCTTTATTGAAAAGCATGCTTAAAATGTTTAGTTTTCGGATTACAATATAAAGAATTTCAGCTCGCGCTTCTCGCTCGCATCATTTCTTTAGCAAGATGCACATTTTTCTATGATTACAAAAGTGAATAGAGTGTCCAACTTTTAGGTCCAAGATACCAATTCTGATAATTGGTACAAAAAATGCTTATAATGTCAACCTCTCAAGTCAGCGTATAAAAAATAAGCTTGCGCTTTACACTCGCATCAATAGTTTATTCAAATAACATCCTAATGTATCAAACGAGCTTATAGAATGTCAATTTTTCAGGTGAAAATATCAAAAAGGTTTAGCTCGCACTTCGCGAGCGCATATTATTCGGTTAGTGGGGTGAGATATGTATCGTCATGAATCACTGCAAACATTACTAAATATGCCCCAGGGGCGGTGGAACCTCGTAGGAAAAAAATCCCTTTTCAAAATGAAATATGCCCATTTTCAAAATGAAATACCCTTTTGAAGTAGAACACAATACATTTTAGGTTAGGAATTCACAAAAATTTTGGCTCGCGCTTCGCGCTCGCATCAATTATTGTTGTGAGGTACTCATTCTGTCCTTGGTTACAAAAATACTTAGAATGTGCCGTTTTCAGGTTGGAATATCAATTTTTTTGCCTCTCATTTTGCGCTCGCATCAATTATTGTTTAATAAGTTACTCAATTGTTCTTGGTTACAAAAAGAGCTTAGAATGCCCAGTCTTTAGAATTGAATATCACAAATTTTCAGCTCACGCTTCGCGCTTGCATTATTCGATTGGTAAGATATGTATCTATTAATCAGTCACTAAATGCACTCCTTATCAGGTCCTTTTTTCTGATCAGTATATTAAAAATTTAAGCTCGCACTTCGCGCTCGCGTCATTTCTTTTCATTTGTTAGATACACTGACAACCATGATAACAAAAACTGCTTGGAATGTTTGATTTTCATGTCTTATGAAATGTCCAAAAGTTTTAGCATGCGATATTCGCACTCGCAACATCTCGCGAGGATGCCTTTTTAACAGTAATTAGCGCCATAAAAGCGAGTTTCACAGTTTCAGATTCATGGGCGGAAATCCCAGGGGGGGGGGGGGGGGGCGTGTCCCCCCACCATTTGGAAAGGGGGGGGGGGGAGGCACAATATCAATTGCCCCCTACTATTTGTGGTCTTTTATGATGGAAAAATACATCATTCCAAAATGTATGACCTTACATTTTGGGTGATAACCTTTTTTTTTTGGCCTGTCAAATTTATTTTGACGAAATGACATCTCATTTTGGGTGATATCCCTTTTTTTTTTGCTTGTCAAATTTAACGGGGGAAAATCCCGGATCCGCCCCACGTCCCCCCTCCTACCTTTTCGCCCATGTTCAGATTTAAAAAAAATCCAAACCGCTCGCTCGCTACGCTCGCTCGCGGAAAAAACAAAGCCTTTAATGTATATTTTATCAATCAGAAATCACTTTAAAAAAGGCTTTGCTCAACTTAATTACTACAAAAACACACAACTACTTCACGCAGATGACAATCTCATGGTGAAAACATCCGTCTGCACCAAAATGCCAATTTTGACATATAACTGCCCTTTTTGGCTTTGCCCCCCCCCCAAATGAAAAATACGTTTCGGCGCCCCTGACATGACCCTTTTCTGTTTTTATCTCGCGCTTCGCGCACGCATATTATTGTTCATTTACCGCCTTAATACGCATCTTGCTCTCAGCAGCGCTCACTTTTCATGTCCGATTACATAAAAAAAAAAAAAAGAGCTTGCCGATCGGGGGAAATATGGACCCCCCTATTGTCGAAAACTGGATCTGCCCAGGGAGTAACGGAACTGATCATATACTAGAAATGTTCACTCTTTATAATTCGGAACCCCCTAATAGAAAATCCTTGTTGCGGCCCTGCTCTCTATATATGTATACAATGTATACAATGTATATATACCGATATTACATTTCGTGTGTTGGACACAGATGAGATAAAAGAGACAAAGAGGTAATGATGCATTGTAGTTCCAACAAAGTTTATTTCCAAGTCCAAATTTTCGACGTAAACCCCACGACTCCGCCAGGGATACAAAGCTCACAGTCTGTGAGCTTTGTATCTCCCTTTGAGCTTGTATCACTGTGAACTTTGTATCCCTGACGAAGACGTGAGGTTTACGTCGAAAATTTAGACTTGTAAATAAACTTTGTTGGAACTACAATGCATTACCTCTTTGTCTCTTTTATATATCTATCTATCTATCTATATATATATATAAGATTACAAATACACCATGCTTTTGCCAATCAAATTTTTAACAAAGCCTCATTTTTTTTTTTTTTTTTGAATTCATGAAGAGCAGACATATATCACAAATCCACTAATGCAATCGTAAGCACGGACTGGAAATATTTTATATTCAGACCTGAAAAGGGGACAATCACTTTAAGAAGTCATGAAAAAGAACTACATAAAATAATTAAAAAACTCAAATTGCGAGGAAATATATTTCGTGTATATTGACTCGAAAACGGCATGTTTTAGTACCATTTAATCCCCCCCCCCCCTGAACACGATTCTTTATCCCATAAGCCCTCTACAGGAAATAATGTTTCAAAAAGTTATGCAAAAGATATTTATTATGTAATTATACAATATTATATAACATAATATAATGCAATAAAATATACAATATTTTTTCCTTCCTCCACTTCGTTTCTCTTTCTTTCTCCCTCTTTTTCTCCTTTCCCCCATTTTTTTGCCAGCCGAGGGGGGGGGGGCGTGCCCCCAGTAGTTACACCACTGTATAGAGAGTTTGGACTTGTGCGTTGAAAATTGGAGGTTTTAACCCCCCCCCCCTACCAGAACTTGTCAAACTGATGGCGTTCTTCAAGTTTGATTTCTGCATACACATATATATATGTGTGTGTGTGTGTATGTTCTAGGCCTTATGTCATAAGTGCATTATTTACATAATTATCAACTAATTACAAACCAATTATAGGCATCAAAACCCTATTCTCATCTAGTTTCTCAAACTGGTTTGGTTAAAGGGGAATTCAACCTTTGTCATAAAATGTTACGTTGGAAAAGAGACAAATAAGAAAAACAGAATGGTGAAAGTTTGAAAGAAATTGGACAAGCATTAAGAAAGTCAAGGCTGCTTTAAAATTGAAATCCCTAAGACTATCTAAAATTTCAAATTTGCAACTGGGTAAGTAAATTGTGACAAGGGGCAAGGACAACTTAATTATATTGTACTTAATTATCAGAATTTTGTAGTTTTCTCCTAGATACATATTCCCCTGGGGCAGTATTATAATATCCCAGGTATATAGCATATTCTTTTATTTCCTCATGGACAAGAAATATGATTTGAAGTGAAACCTTTGACCAAAAATGACATTTCAACCATTTTATGTATTGGAGTAAGTGGAAAAGTAGTCCTTGCTTTGCATCACTATGACATCGTAAATGCGTATAATTTGAAGTCTCCATGGGTACAGTGATTATAAATGTTTACAACTTTTAAATATTCATATATAACTTTCTTATCGTTTGTCCGATATTGTTCAAACTATCACACATCAACTTGCCTGATTTTTCTTTTCTGGTTAAGGGGAACCAATTCAAGAAAAGTAAATGAGAATGGGTTGAAGATATGATAACATTGCCGTTTACTAACTGTTTCACATTCTATATATTTTACATTTTGCAGACGGTGTCAATCCGCGGTCTTCTCCGTTATTCCGAGGACGCGACCGCGCCGCTTTACCTCGGTCTACTTTACGCGGTCAGTGCCATGCTCTTCACCATTCTATACAACCTCACACTGGGTTGCTGTTACTTCATTGGGGCGAGGACAGGGGCGCGGTTGCGGGGCGGTGTGGTGGCGCTTCTACTGCGAAAGATACTGCGGTTACGTGGTCTTCACAGGGCATCGATGGGAGAAATTGTGAATTTGTGTGTCAATGATGGAAACAGGCTCTACGATGTAAGTCAGCTAGGCATTCCTCTATGAGCAAGGAGGTCATCCTATTTATTGCATTAGTGCAGACATGTATGATCTTTTTATGTTTATTGCGTGAAAATGTTGTGTTGATATCGTTTATATATACCTAACTAAGTACTGGGATGATGATTTATTAAAGGACAAGTCCACCCCAGCAAAATGTTGATTTGAATAATGAGAGAAAAATCCAACAAGCATAACACCGAAAATTTCATCAAAATCGGATGTAAATTGATAAAGTTATTAAAGTTTCGCTTATTTTTCACAAAGCAGTTATATGCACAAATCAGTGACATTCAAACGAGACAGTCGACGATATCCTTTACTCACTATTTCTTTTGTATTTTTATTGTTTGAATTATATAATATTTCATTTTTTATACAGATTTGACAATAAGGACCAACTTGACTTAACCATATAGTATTAAGCAATGTCTATTCTACATGCTCTGGGAGGAATTAATCGTATTTCACTTGACACTAAGGAGAAAATTTGAATATTTCATAATTCATATAATAAAATACAAAAGAAATAGTGAGTGGATGACGTCATCAGTCTCCTCATTTGCATACCGACCAGGATGTGCATTTATTGACTGTTTTGTAAAATTAACCAAAAATTTAAAATGTCATAACTTTCTTATTTTACATCTGATTTTGATGACATTTTCAATGTTATGCTGTTGGATTTTCTCTTTTAATTCAAATCAATTTTGTTGGACAGAAAAGCCGATGTCAAGGCCAAGGCCAGACTAACCGTGCCCAAGGACAAGGACTTCAGAGATGGACGAGCCATGTAAAGGTCAAAAGGTCACATAATTATCGAGGCTGATCTCTAGAGGCTAAGGCCAGACTAAAGAGATCACACCAGAATTACTCCAAATTATTTCCTATAATAATTTAAAAAACACGAGTTGAGATATATTGAAATATGATTATAGCCTACAGTTTGGGCAATTATTATTAGACCATACTTGATGGGAGCTAAGGAGGAAAGTGGTATATAATTATACATTATATATTTTTCAAATTGTATAATATATATATTTTTTTCCGGCATCACTATATATATATATATATGTATATTGTGAAAGATATGGATGAAGAGAACAATGGTAGTCGTAGCTTAAATCAAGGTTCCCCATGCAGAGCTATCTACCCTTTGGAAAATTTGGTGATGCCGAAAAAATGTACATATATGATTTCACACATTAATATATATGTATATATATAAATATATATATATAAAACGACATGTTTTAATCACGGCAAGGTATCCTGGAAAAAAAATGGTATGACAGAAACCCTTTTCTCATCCTGCGATCGGTGACTTCTGCAAATTTAGAATCCGGAGAAATTTAATGAGGAGATTAATCAATGTGACCACCATTTCTCTCATAATCCGTAGGCATATACGCACCAAATATATCGTCGTCTTGCTTCTAACTCAATCTTCCTGTTTCTTTAAATTCGTTTTATTTGCAGGGCATGGTCTTTTCACCTCTCATTTTCGGAGCACCAGTGGTATTTATATGCGCATGCGTATTCACTACGCACATCATTGGCAAATCAGCTCTGATTGGTATGCTGGTCTACGTGCTTGTTTACGCAGCGCAGGTACGTACAGTTTATAAACTTTATAAACAAAGCTGCCTGAGTTTATGTGCTGATGAATAGAGTATTCAACAAATATTGATAATATTGATTAAAAAAATGTTAATCATTGTTTTGTACAACAATATCTGAACGACCGTTCTGAGTACCCTTTTACAGGAAAATGAAATTACTAAATTAGCTGCTATGAGTGCAATCACATAGGTCAAACAGGAATGGTAGATCTATCACCCAGGGCCCTAGCTGGGAACTATTTTTTTTAGTGGGGGTGCTGATGAAAATTTGAAAAGAAAAAAAGAAAAAAGTTTTCACTACAATATAGAGCTCAATTAGGTCCCGAGAAATTTGAAAAGCAAACAAACAATAAAGGTTTCACTACAACTGAATGAAGATCATTATTGTTACATTTTTCAATTTTTACATAACTTCCAGAATACCTGGGGTGCTGCCTATATGGAGAATAATACACGCTGCACCCCCGGAAATTTTTTGAGGTGCTTCAGCACCCCTGCTTTCCCAGGGCCATGCTATCACCACTAAAGGGCACCACCGTATCTATCTATTTATCGTTTTCTTGATAATTATCATACATATTTTAGTCCTTTTTTAACACAATTTGCTCAAACGAAATGCTATACCTATACCTTTGTCATTAAACGGTTACTCCAGGCTGAAAATAATATGATTTGAAAAGTAAAATCAGACAAACAAAACACTGAAAATGTCATCAAACTTGCACAAGGCAGTGGCGGATCCAGGGGGTGGCGCAGGGGGCGCGCGCCCCCCTAATATTTGAGCGGCGCCGAAGGCGCCGCTCAAAAAAAAAAAAAGTAAAAGAAAGAAAAGGTGCTACTTGAAAAAATAAAAATAAAGGATGAAAAGAAAAGGCGATGCTTAAAAAAAATATACACTGATATAATATTAGCAACAGTAAGGAAAGACTATCCCCCAGCAAAGCACAATCATATCATCTTCCTTATCTTTTCTTTTAACTACCCTTTTCCCAACAACTTCGCCGGTTAAAAATAATCAGCAGTGCGCTGCCTGCATATAACTGGCGCCAATCAAGAATAATCAGCGCCACCTTAATCTAAATCGGCGCCGGACAAGAATAATCAGCGCCATTTGGTTATAAATCGGCGCCATTCGAGAAAAATCGGCACTGCCAGAGTCTTAACCGGCGCCGATCTAGGATAATCTGCGCCACCTAAATCTAAATCGGCACCAGATAAAAAAAATCGGCGCCATCTGGTTATAAATCGGCGCCGGTACAGAAAAATCGACGCTGCCTGAGTTCTTAACCGGCGCCGATCAAGGATAATCAGCGCCACCTAAATCTAAATCGGGGCCGGACAAGAATAATCAGCGCCATCTGGTTATAAATCGGCACTGCCAGAGTCTTAACCGGCGCCGATCAAGAATAATCAGCTCCACCTAAATCTAAATCGGCGCCTGGCAAGAATAAACGGCGCCATCTGGTTATAAATCGGCGCCGGTAAAGAAAAATCGGCGCTGCCTGAGTTCGTAACCGGCGCCGATCAAGGATAATCAGCGCCACCTATATCTAAATCGGGGCTGGTCAAGAATAATCAGCGCCATCTGGTTATAAATCGGCGCTGCCTGAGTCTTAACCGGCGCCGATCAAGAATAATCAGCTCCACCTAAATCTAAATCGGCGCCGGACAAGAATAATCAGCACCACCTGGTTAAAAATCGGCGCCAGTAAAGAATAATCGGCGCCTCCTGGTTCTAAATCGGCGCCAATCAATTATGAATTGCCGCTGCCTGAATCTTACGTGACGTCGGTAAAAATAATCAGCACTACTTGTTCTAAATCGGCGCCGGTCAAGAATAATCAGCGTCCCCTGGTTCCAATAAATAGGCGCCGGTAGAATAATGAAGAAGGGGCTATTGCCAACCAAATCTAGATCGGCGCCGGTCAAGAATGATCAGCGGCACCTGGTTATACATTTTATTGTTGAATGGTCATAACAAAGCTTATCGCATGCCCTTACAGAGTGGACTGGGGCGGGGCAGTTGCCCACAGAATGACAGATGTCATGAAATCTTTAATTTATTTAAAAAATCCCAGAATCATACAAAAGCGTAGAGCAAATCCTTTAATTTTGATCTTATTTTCCAATGCTTTAATAAAAAGAAGGTCAGTCACTTTTCTTCTTTACACATTCCACATTGTGCCACCTCTATGGCCTTTAGTTTAAGACAGCTACTATAGTCATGATAGTGTTTTATGAAGATGATTCGATATTTTAGCCCAAAACTTTGCTAAAACCCGTTGCTAGTACCGGGAGTGTATAATTACGCAACCAGTTGTATGTTGAGATTGACCTACACAACTCGTTCTTTATTTAAAATCGTGCTTAAATTATCCGCTTCTCAGATTGGAATATAAAAATTTTCAGCTCGCGCTTCGCGCTCGCTTCATTTCTGTAGCAAAAACCCCATACTTTTCATGATTAAATAGGTGAATAGAATGTCCCTTTTTCAGGACTAAACGTCAAAAGAACTCCCGCTTCGATTTGCAATAATCTTTTGCTGGATATAATCTTGTTCTTTATTACAAACGTCCATTAAACTGTCATTTTTTTCAGATCGAAATATCAAAATTTTAAGCTCGCGCTTCGCGCTCGCATCTTTTGTTTTTTTAGATACCCATCTTAATCATTGGTACCCAAAATGCATAGAATATCAAGCTTTCTGGTCAAAATATAAAGAAATTTCAGCTCGCCCTCGGCACTCGCATTATCTGTGTATCCTCCTCATGAGTTTCTACAAACAGTCCTAAACAGGCACCTTTTTCCTGTTTTCAGGTCAGTATACTAAAAAATTTCAGCTCGCGCTTCGCGCTCGCATTGATTTGTTGTTGAGATATGTGTTTCTATCTCATGAGTCATATATATATATATGCATATGTGTGTGTGTGTTTGTGTGAGTTTGTTTGTTTTGTGTGATATCGAGCGCCTTTGGAAAGTTGATTCATGATTTTGCCCCGAAAATCTTTAAAAAAGGATCGACGCCCCTGTGTATATATACCTATATACATATAGTAAAAAAACCTTGTATCTCTATTAATATACAAAAGTTTTGGCCTCATCGCAATAAAAGGTTTAATACACGAGATTTTGAAAACATTCGCGATCTGCTGTTGTGAAAAACATTTTTCTTCCTTAACATTTCATGAAAACTATCCTACATTTTGAAAAGAGCATTTAACAGGGTCAGACTTTACCCCTTTTTCAACATTTTCTTTTATGGCGCCGGTGAAGTGCAAAAATATGTGCGCCGCTCGGCAGTGCGCCCCCCCCCTTTCGCCAAAAGCTGGATCCGCCTATGCAAGGAATAACAAATTTATGATATTTAAAGTTTGTCATTATTTTGGTGAAACAGTTATGTGTTTGTCTTCATGAATAGGCAATTGGCGAGCTGATTATATCAATTTGCCACTTATTTATTTTATTGCATGAAATTGTATATATTCAAGTTGTACTCACAAAGAATTTTTAAAAATGGATTTACAACTGATTTAGGAAATTCAGACCTGAAAAGGGGCATTCTAAAGCTTGTTTGTAGAAATGCACTAAGACCATACGTATTTCATTAACCAAATGATGCGAGCTGAAAATTGTTGATATTGAGATCAGAAAAAGGGACATTTTAAGGACTGATTCTAGGAATTCATGGAGAGCAGACATATCTCACCAATCCACTAATGCGAGCATAAGCAAGGACAAGAAATGTTTTATATTAAGACCTTAAAATGTGGCAATCACTTTAAGTAGTCATGAAAAAGAAGCAAACTGTCACAAAGTCAACAGGAATCTTAATCTTAGAACCATTTTAAATAAGCACTTTAAATAATGGAGATGGGAATCTTAGTAATCTTAGCAATCCTAGCAATCCATACTAACCCAGATAAACAATAGGCTCCCATATCATGCCAGAGTGGTCTGGTGGAGTAAGATCGAGAGGTATGTTAATGATGTGTGCAATGAGCCATGCATGAATGCTGCTGTATGTTGCATGTTCTTGCCACTGGGCAGAGCAATTTTGACACTGGTCAAGACAGGACCTATGTGCTGAGTGAGTAATTGGGGAGTGATTAGAGATGTACAGCACCTAAATACTTATTTATTTTGGTTGGCATCGACGGAAAACCGGGCAAGACAGGCCAGGAAGAAGACTCCTCTCAGCTCTACAGTATGGCTCTGACAACAGTAAGTTATATTTACCTGTTTTAGTAATATTTCCCAGATTTATTCATAGTTTTTTTTATAATGTATATATCATCCAGACATAGGGCGTGGCACCCGAACTAATCTCAGATTCATTATGGGCAATTGGTTAAGTTTATATTTTGCTAAAGAGGAATGGAAGTAACCATTTGAGTAATTTGATTAATTCAAATTTAATCATTTGATGTATTTTATATTTTTGCTATATATGTATATATTCATAGCATTTTGCCATAAAGAAGTCAACCTGCTAAAGGGTTTTGTTTTGTAAAGAGAATAATGTGCCCTGACAAGTAAGAATGTGCTCTATGGGCAGATGTTTTGTTTTCCTTCATAGATATTGGAATAAGGGCAATTTAATTCATCCATTTTAGGTTATGTTCAATTGATACGAAGAATAGAAGAATTTTTATGTTTCTTGAATAATCATGTACTTTACTAGGCAATGAGTGTTTTTGATTTAAATTGATGTGATCCAATTATAATATTCATATTGGTGCATTTTACGATTATAGTTAATATATGTTAGTTTCCTGATTTATTCCAAATGTTCCGGTATGTTTCTTGTGCATGAAGAAACAGCCATGCATAGACAATTTTAGAAAAGATTGTATTTATATATCTATATTTAGTATAATCGCAACTTTATGCTGTGACCTGTAGGCTGTACTATATATTGTTTTTGACAGCGGTCAGGCAGCTGGGTTCCGATTCCGATAGGGATTTCGATAGAGATTCCGATGATTCGAATTCTGATTCTGGGACAAGTCCTCCAGGATGGACTCTGTTCAACCACCATGATGCGAGTCTCCGTCTACTAGACGCGTATATAGCATCGGTGCACTTCTGTTAATCACTACAACTACGACAAGCTTTCGTCGAGGATAGAACGCGACATGCGTTCGTTCATTGAAGGCCTGATGTAAGAACAGTCCATATGAGTTGAGAACATTCGCGGATACTTATTGTTTGTTAATTGATTTAGCTGCAGAATTGCAGAGTTACAGAATTGCTGCAAGCAATTTCTTTGAGATTTTATAGTAATCTGAATTATGAGCTCAAGTGTTAGTTTGGCCACTTAAATTATTGCAGTACACCAATTTTGTTCTATTTACATGTGCCAAAAAGGAATAATTGTTTTTCGTAGGAAAAACAGGTAATTGAATATTTACAAAGTTTGCTATTTGGAAGAAGGATAAATAGACAAAGTTTTTTCATCTGAATATTTAGGTGAGAGTGAAGCATTTGCATTTGAGCATGCATGTATATCATCTATGTAAATGGAGATTATATTGTTTAAATTGTCATGTGAAAATCAATGAGATAATATTCATTCTGAATTGAAGATATTTGATTAATAAATCACAATTTCATGATTTGAATACATATATCAATGCATTGATTTTGATTTATTATTATTGTGTAAATTCTTAGTCAACTTATCTATATAACCAGAATAGCATCTATCGCCAGATAATGCAAAACAGTGCATGAATCTGACACATACTATTGTACATAAAACACTAATAACTCGAAGTGCGAGGAGGTATATTGGAAACGGGAGGTTTTAGTACAACAGGATTATATATCTCGTTAAAGTTTAATAGACAATGTGAGCACCAGGAACAATCAAGACATAGGCCATACTCAAATTATGTTTCATAAAGTTATGAAAAAATGTGTCTTATGTAATATAACAGAATTATAGTATAATATAACATCATAATGAACAATAATTTCTTTTTCATTACGTTTCTCTTCCTCTCTCCCTCTTTTTCTCCTTTTCCTCGTTTTTTTTGTCAGCCAATGGGGGGTGGGGGGCACCTGCCCCCCATGCCCCCCGTAGTTACGCCACTGCATGTAAGAACATAAGAAAAAGGAAAGTGGGGATATGACATTTTCAATCCACCTTATGAATATTCATGACGGTGTGCACAACGGTTTAAAAAAAGATTGAATTTCAGATTTCAATTACTTCGATCATTGTTATCGGATTTTGATGAAACTTTCAGCGTTTTGCTCAGGGAATTTTACTCTTATTTATTTAGAATTAATTACTTTCAGCCCGGAGTACCCCTTTAATAATCAGAAGAGTCACTCACCTCCGGCCCCACTACTCCAACAATATATCTTGAATGTCTAACATCAGTTTTGGGTCGTTTCTTTAACAGTTTGCGTTAACAGCAGGTAAGGTTGTCTTTCGTACAAACATGATGAAAGAGACTGATAAGCGGGTCCACACTATCAGCGAGATGCTAACTAACATCAAGTTCATCAAGATGTATGCATGGGAAGACTGTTTTGAGAAGAAGATTAATGGTAAGACATAGAATTTCAGGTTGTAAAGTGTCATAAGCTGCTCCTAAATTAACGCACGACCTTACACAAGACTACAAGGTGCCACTGGCGGATCCAGGGGGCACATCTGGTCCGTGCCCCCACTTTTGAGAGCCATAATCAACATTTTTAATGCAAACGTGCAGTTTTCTTTAAGTGAGGACCTTTTCTTTTTTCTTTTTTTTGCTAATGAAATTTTCCAAGAAGTGGCCTTCAATTTGAGGAGAAACCCTTTTTTTTTTACCGTTATCATTTTTGTTTGCTTGTCAAATTTGCCGCGCACGAAACGGCCTTCCATTTCAGGCGAAAACCCTTTTTTTTGCTTGTCAAAGATTCATCGGCAAATGTGCCCCCCCCCCCTTTTGAAAAAATCCTGGATCCGCACTGTTAAAATAATTTCAAAAACGCTGTTTACTATGTGAATAGCACAGTAGTTTTTTAAACATTTTAAACAAGTGTTTAAAATCTTAAACAACAAAGTTTAAATTCAAATATTGTATTATCAATAATTTAAGCATGGTTGTTTGAGATTTTAAACACTTGTTTAAACTGTTTAAACAACTACTGTGCGATTCACATAGTAAACAGCGTTGTTTAAATTTATACTTAACAATGCGCCCGTGTTGGGTCCTAAGCCATCAGTGACAAGACATCTTACAACATTTGATCCGGTCTTATTATCTCAGAGGGTGTGGGGTACTAGTAAAAGATATTTTCTTTTATTCACAATAATGTAAAGCAGTGGCGTAACTACGGGGGGGGGGGCATGGGGGGGCACGTGCCCCCCCAATCGGCTGGCAAAAAAAAAAAAAAAAAAAAAGAACGGGGAAAAGGAGAAGAGAGAGAGAGGGGGAGAGAAACGTAATGGGAAAGAAGAAATTATTGTTCATTATAATGTTATATAATAATTATGTTATGTTATATTACATTTCAAAAATTTCATAACTTTATGAAACGCAATTTGCTCAGGGCCTAAGTCTTCATTGTTCCTGGTGCTCGCATTGTCTGTTTAACGAGATATATAAGCCTATTGTACTAAAACCTCCCGTTTTCAAGTCAATATACACCAAATAGATTTCCTCGCACTTCGAATTATTGTTTTATGTAGTGACATATGCTTCTTTTTCATGACTACTTAAAGTGATTGTCCCATATTAAGGTCTTAATATAAAACATTTCCTGCCCGTGCTTATGTTCGCATTAGTGAATTGGTGAGATATGTATGCTCTTCATGAATTCCTAAAATCAGTCCTTAAAATGTCCCTTTTTTCTGATCTGAATATCAAAAATGTTCAGCTTGCGATTCGCACTTGCATCATTTGGTTGGTGAAATACGCATGGTCTTTGTTAATTCCTACAAACAAGCCTTAAAATGTTCTCGTCAGGTCTGAATTTCCTATATTTTTCAGCTCGCGCTTCGCGCTCGCATTAATTGATTAGTAAAATGCGTATGATAACTATGATTACAATGACTGCAAAAAGTGCTTCATGTGTTTAGATGTAATTCTAAAAAATCAGTATGCGCTTGGCACTCGCATTAGATGACTATGGTGAGATTTGTGTACTCTTAATGGATTCCTTAAAAAAAGGAGTCCTTAAAATATCCCTGTTTGTGGTCAATATATACAAAAATTTCAGCTCGCGCTTCGCGCTCGCATCATTTGGTTAATAAAATACGCATGGTCTTCGTGAATTCCTACAAACAAGCCTTAAAATGTCCACTTCAGATCTGAATTTCCTATATTTTTCAGCTCGCGCTTCGCGCTCGCAATATTTTATTAGTGTGATGCGTGTGATAATCATGACTACAATGACTAAAAGTGTTTCTTCTGTTTAGATGTATATAATTGTAACAAAATCAGCAAGCGCTTGGCACTCGCATTAGATGACTATGGTGAGATATGTATGCTCTTAATGGATTCCTAAAATGTAGTCCTCAAACTGTCCCCGTTTGGGGTCAATGTATACAAAAATTTCAGCTCGCGCTTCGCGCTCGCATTGTTTGTTTAGCGAGATAGATATGTATCATGATTACAAAAATTTGCTTATAATATCCCTTTTTGGGTCTGAATATAAAAAAAATTCAGCTCGCACTTCGCGCTCGCATTATGCGATCAGTGAAATACATATCCGTTTAATGGCACTGTCCTTAAAATGTCTGTATTAGGTCAGTTTATCTGGCAACTGGCTTCGCGCGCTCACTAAGTGACTAAAAAAAATTCTGGTGCCCCCCCAATGCCGTGACCCACGGTACGCCACTGATGTAAAGATAATGATTAGTGATCATTTATTTTTCCTGCAGATATTCGCAAAACCGAGTTACGAGCACTAGTTGGCCTAGGCGTCCTTCGTGGAATTCAAAAGAGCTTCAACGTTCTGGTACCAACAGTAGCTGTAGTATCCACCATCATGCTCAAACTCTTCCTTAATGAGAGCTTTTCATCAGACCAGGTATGCTGCAATCAAACCCTGTACTAATAGACATTCAGTACAGCATTGCTTGGAAAATGGGAAGAATTCAATTTCAATTCAATTCAATTCAACATGTATTTCCAAAGGTAAAAGCATGAATACATTTCTAAAAGTTACAATACAATGGAGGTAGCAACTCAGTAAGCAGAGCTTTAGAGGAGTGCACCGTGACATAATATAGACAATAAAGACATAATACATGAAAAAACTATCCATAGAAAGAACGTTACATAACAAGGGGAAAAACAAAAACGAAACAGGGCAACTTTATATACATTATATCAAATGAAACAGTAAATAAATCGTCAAACCTATCATACCACAACTGATACTAAGCACATCACTTAAAATACATCTGGACAAATATCTTCCTAAATTACATTTTGTTTTTCGATCTTTTTTGTGTTCCAATGTGTATTTTCACACTTAACGGCATATTATGACATTTATATTATAGATGACATACATTACCAAAAGTCATGAACCTTATACAGGCGCATTTCTACAGGAGGGGGAAGTCGAGCCCCTCCCCCGAAAATACCACAAAGAGACAAATATATATACATTGATTAATGCACATTGCCATCTAATGCTCTGGAATAAAAACTAGTACTCATTCAAGTTTTAAAAAAAATCTTCTTCGGTTGCTACAATCGCCGCAAAATTGTATATAAACTTTAAGTGCGAGTGTAATAATCCAATCATTTGTCTGTAAGAACAAAATTGCACACTATCCATTTCAAAGAAACTAGGGAGCCAAGCGATTGAACTTTCCTTCTTTATTGTCTAAAATGAATTGAGGATTTGCTAAATTTTGTTAAAATCTCAGTATGAAAATGTAAGTTTTCGAAATTTCAGGGGGGGGGGCAACTCCCCCTGTCGCCTCCCCTCCCCACTGCGTATGGCCATGGTCCCAGACGGATCATTAATCTGTCCATCTTCCTTAAAGGACAAGTCCACCCCAACAAAAAGTTGTTTTTAATAAAAGAGAAAAATCCAACAAGCATATAACACTGAAAATTTCATCAAAATCGGATGTGAAATAAGAAAGTTATAACATTTTAAAGTTTCGCTTAATAGTTATATTCACATCCTGGTCGGTATGCAAATGAGGAGACCGATGACGTCATCCACTCACTATTTCTTTTGTATTTTATTATATGAAATATTTTAATTTTCTCATTGTCAAGTGAAACAACGGGTATTTTCTCAATGAACATGTGGAATTAGCATTGTTTAATACTATATGGTTCAGTCAAGTTAGTCCTTATAGTCAATTCTGTAAAAAATGAAATATTGTATAATTCAAACAATAGGAAACAAAAGAAGTAGTGAGTGGAGGACATCATCGACTGTCTCATTTGCATGTCACTGGAATGAGCATATCACTGTTTTGTGAAAAATAAGCGAAACTTTAAAATGTCACAACTTTCTTATTTTACATCCGATTTTGATGAAACTTTGAGCGTTATGCTAGTTTGGTTTTCTCTATTTTTACAAATCAACATTTTTCTGGGGTGGACTTGACCTTTAATAATTTGTTTCAATGTCTTCCAGTCAAGAGATTCTCTACATCTTTGTGTTTTCAAATGATGTTATGTTTATTTTAGTGTTACTGAATAAATTCATATATACAGGTGTTGACCTATGTCGCTGTCATCTATAGCATGCGTTCTATGCTCACCATGACACAATTCGGTTTCCAATTCTTGAGCGATCTTCTTGTGTCTGTACGACGGATCAAGAACTTAATGATTCAGGCTGAGGTGCTGCCGATCGGTGCAGGTGTGACGGACCGGTCGAACGCGATTGAGTTGAAATCAGTGACAGCGACTTGGGATGACGGCACAACAAAAAACGAAAGGGAGCAACGCGAGACACAACGGGTACGTGTCTCATATTTATATATAAATATATAGTGCGTCCCAAAAAAAAGGAAGCCGTAATCTAGTTATTTTTTTAATTCACGATAGTGGGAAGCTGCTTGCATATGACGTCACAAATGAACAAAAAATCTAATAATCTTTTTGTTAATGTTTGATGGATTTCGTCAACGTTCACCAACATTTTTTTTTCTTTTTGCTGCTATTTTTACAATAATCTTTTTGTCGGTCTAAAATTTCCGTTTAAAAAGTAGGGGGGAAATGAAAAAAGGGAGAGAAATTAAAGTAACAATAAAGAGCATAAGGAGAGGTCTTGGCCATGTTACGTTTTATGGTAGGTACTAATACAGTGTAATACAGTGTATAAATTTATTGATTGGATATCCGATAGCTACAGACAAACAGACAAAGCTCATCTGTACTTTGTAATAGGTTTTATATATTAAAAAAAAACCAAGCAAGCAGATATTTTATTTTGATCGGGCAACAGATCAAACTAAATTTTCATGTAAAATAGGAACATAATCCTTTAAAACATATTTCCATCCTCCACATCATAACTGTTGTAGGGTATACTGCCGTACTTTGGCTGAGGGATCGAAGCAAGTTACAAACGTATCATTTGTTGTAAAGATGTGTGTTGTAAAGATGTGTATTCTCTCAAGCATTTTGCTTATGATAGCTAGCCACTGCATTTTATTTTATATATTATTGCTTACATGTATATCTATGTAAATTATTCTTCTATTATGTAATCGTCGCAATTTGTAATTATTTCATTTATTTTTGTATTTCTTTATATTCATTATGATTACTGTGTTTCATATATTGAATTTTCAATAAATGCAGAAACACCTGCAAAAAAAAAAAAATTTACAGAGGCGCCAATGCAATTTAACCGCATATTTTCTTCAATATCTGTCCATAGAACGATTATTTCTTACCCAAATTTTGCCTGAACTTGCAACACACAAAGGGTGTTTCAGAAACAACAATAACTCAAATTTGACTGATGTGTCACTTGCTTCCTATTGCCAAAGTTGGACAATATATCTATTCATATCTGCTAGTATGTGAATTGTAATAGTGCGATAGATGTATTTTGGGGATTAACCAGCAAAAGTACAGACAGGCTTTTAATACTTGTTTCTTCCTTTCCTTTATATTTCAAATTTCAACCTGCATTTTGGACGTAGAAAAGTGACGGTTATGAAACTTCGGACCACGTGGACCATGAAAGCGACCCGTTGTCGAACTCCCCCGTAACACATGCATTGAATGATATATCAATTGTATTAAAAAAGGTGAGGAATCGTATTTTGATTGTAGTTTTATGTGACATATGGCTTCTCTAGACATCTGAGCAGGGCACAGCAATTATTATTGCATATAGTTTCGAAGTGTGACGTCATCAATTTTCAGTTTTTGCATTTCAGCGCTTTTTATACCATATTTTGGTAGAGCATGATGACAAACCCCACAACCGAATATGGTGAGAATCGGTCCATGGGGCCCCAAGATATGACCTCATGAATACATGAGCTCCATTTCAGTCAATGCATATTGGCGTGGTTCTAAAAGTTATAGGAACCAGGCAAATACTAGTACTTCAATAGGGCTAATTATGTATTCATGTGGGGTTTTTCATCATGCGCTATCATAAAAATGGCATCAAATACGCTAAAATGCAAAAAAAAAAGGTTTTGTGACGTCATCACTTCGGTTCTCTATTGGTTTTACATGAAATCAGTATGTAATTTGATCTACACCATCCCTCCCGATCAATGAAGTACAAGACATGCAATGGCATCATCCTACTTTTGATATGAATTCGATTGAGGAGTTGTGGTATTGATAACAATAGAATTATCCAGTCCTTCAAAATTACAGAATTTGCATATTATTAGGAAAAGGACATGATCTGCGAGGGTTACATAGCAAAATGTTAATACATCTTTTTAATTACATGAACTACCCATTCCCGGTCAATTTGATAGCTTTTGAAGAAAAGAAAAATTATAATTTATTGCATGATTAGTTGTAGAATATATATTCATTACATACACATTTAATAAAAGCTGCATGGGTATTGGAAAGATAAAGAATTAGAGATCAAATTTGAAGAATTTTCATGATAAATAGGCCTTAGTTGATGTCATGACATCTAATGAAATGAATTAGACTCAAACTAGGTTAATATTTTGTGCACTATTTTCTCAGGGATCACTTGTAGGTGTGTGTGGGAGCGTAGGAAGCGGCAAAACCAGTCTGATACACACCATTCTCCAGCAGACTCGCATTGTACAAGGATCCGTAGCAGTAGAAGGGTCTTTGGCGTACACCTCGCAAGAACCTGACATTTTCCACACAACAGTCCGTGAGAACATCACCATGTTCGGTGATCCTCGTGAAGGTAGGCGAGAGACTGAAGATGGCAATGGAGAAAAGAGATATCGGGACGCAATCAGGGTCAGTTGTCTGAGTGACGACATCGCGGCGTTTCCGTGCGGTGATCGCACGGAGATCGGCGAGCGTGGCGTCAACCTGAGTGGAGGTCAGAAACATCGAATGAGTCTGGCTCGAGCTGTCTATGCTGATCGGGATATCTACCTGCTTGATGACCCGTTGAGTGCAGTTGATACAAGGGTGGCGGAACACATCTTTACTGAGTGCATTGCGGGTAGCCTCAAGAACAAGACGGTACTCTTGGTCACGGCAAACTTACAAGTAAGTCTCCTGCTGTTCACGATGAATCAGCTTGTTACTCTTTCAAAACGGGAGTGTTTGAAAGGGCAGACCTATGCAATATTCAACAGGGAACAACTGGATCACTGTCATTTGATTTCTGTGAGAGACTTATCGACTTATCATAGGCGACCCTTGGCATAATTACTTCACACAGTAGGCCTATTGTCAAAGCTTGGCATTTTAAGATGTGGTGTTTGCACTTCTTTAATTGATTTATTTATATTTTCATTTTGATCATATGAGATAAAGTGATATGATTTGCAAAATATATATATATTTTGGTCCTATTTCTATATTTTTGTTTTCACTGTTATTTTCATGTTCATATTAATGAAATGTTTTGAGTAAAATAGTAGGGCCTAACATCCTCATTGACATCTTTTTTTACCATAGTACTTGAGCAAATGCGATGAGGTGATAGTCATCAGCAGTGGACGGGTGATAGAACACGGTACGCCTACTCAGCTCATGGCTAACCAAGCCGAATATGCCCGACTTATACAGCAGTTCGGATCAGAAGACCACGCAAGAACAGCAGACGACTGCATCGACGGAGACGGTGACAACGGAAAGATGGAACCCAAAGGCCTCTCGGAGAAATTCCCAGCGAAGCATATGAGTGAAGACTGTCAGGATAAAACCAAAGATGGGAAATTGGTGAGCACAGAGACTCGTGAACAGGGCGAAGTCAATGCACAGACCTACCTTACCTACTGCAGATATGCAGGGGGTGTGATACCATGTTTTCTTTCCTTTCTGTTATACGTTTTATCGCCGGCAAGTGCTGCATTCAACAACTTTTGGTTAAGTTACTGGCTTACCAAGGGCAGTGGTGACCCTCAGAATGGTACCAATCCACAGCAAGACGATCAACCAGATATTCTGCAGAATCCTAAATTCTGGTTTTACAGGGATGTATATCTGTACAGCTTTTGCTGTGTGATGGTAATATGCAGTCTACGCATAATTCATTACGTTATGATTACGCAGAGAGCGTCCTTCAACCTGCACCGATCACTCTTCCAAAAGGTACTCAGTTGCCCAATGGAATTCTTTGATACAACTCCATCAGGAAGGGTCCTGAATCGTTTCTCTCGTGACATCGACGAAGCTGACAACGAAGTTCCGAATGCTCTCGAGACGGCACTCTGGACCTTTTTAAGTGTGCTTTCAGCAATTATTATAGTCATAATTGTCTTTCCGTGGTTTATCATAGGTGTTATCATCGCTGCAATTGTTTTTGTGTATTTATCTCGGATGTTTCTACCAGCTATTCGTGATATCAAACGTATTGAAAATATCAAACGATCACCACTCATCAGTCACATTAAAGCTGCAGTAGAGGCTCAGACAACCATCCTGGCATTTGGGATGGAAAAGGGATTTATTGAAAGATGTAACAATCTTTTAGACACCAGTGCTGTTCCAAAAATACTTTTTGTACTGGGGCAGCGATGGTTGGCCTTCAGATTGGACTTGTGCGTATCATTAGCCCAACTGGTACTTGGTCTTTCTGTTGTGTTCACACACAACACTACTGCTGCCGCTTTTGCTGGTCTTGCTCTTGCTTATTCTGTACAGCTTCTAGGAACTCTTCAGTATTCTGTGCGACTGATCACAATCACACAAGCCCGTTTTACATCAATTGAACGAATCATTGATTATGTTAAAAGATTGATATCAGAACGATGCACCAGTAAAGGGTTGACGATCAAGCAGGGTTGGCCAAAGCATGGAAAGGTCACATTTGATTCAATTGAGATGAAATATCGAGACAACCTTCCAGCAGTACTGAAGAGCGTTTCATTCCAAGTTCATTCTAAAGAGAAAATTGGAATCATAGGAAGAACAGGATCAGGAAAATCATCCATTGCTGTCGCTTTGTTTCGTCTGGTCGATAAAATGTCGGGCAGAATTCTTATAGATGACCTTGATATCAGTAGCATCCCTGTCAGGGAGCTTCGTTCATGTATCTCGGTGATCCCTCAGGATCCAGTTCTCTTCAGAGGAACTCTCCGTTTCAACCTTGACCCCTACGATCAGTTTTCTGACCTTCAGATTTGGGATGCTTTGGAGAAAACATTCATGAAGAAAAGTATATCTGGTATCCAACGACAACTCCAAATCCCTGTGAGTGAAAATGGGTCAAACTTTTCCGCTGGAGAAAGACAGCTTCTTTGTCTAGCTAGAGCTCTCCTGCGGAACTCGGTGATACTGTTCCTTGATGAAGCAACTGCTGCTGTTGATGTAGAAACAGACAACCTCGTCCAAAGTACAATCAGAACAGCATTTTCAAACTGCACAGTTTTGACAATAGCTCATCGTCTTCACACAGTCTTAGACTCTGATCGCATTCTTGTTATGGAAGACGGTTTTGTCTTGGAGATGGATACACCATCAGAACTCCTTGCCAACCCAGACTCTAGACTGAACGGATTTTTGAGATCAGGACAAAATAAAAACGGTGATATGGATGTCTCCTTTTAATGGATGCAACACATTATGGCTATCAGAGTTTCAACAGGAAAATATATGGCAGATTTACTTATTGAATTTACTGGCCTTTTTGGGTGTTCTGGGTCAGTGTTCTTCTCGGACATGGCCCCAGGTGCCCTAATGCCTATTTGGTCAGTGCCTTAGACTTGAGCATGCCTTAAGGATTTGAACCTTGAAAACCCAAGGCAGGGTATATAAATTTTAGATTTATTTTTGTTGTGGATAATATTAAAAGTAGTAGCAGATGAAGTAGAAACAGTAGTACTAGAAGTAGTAGAAGGTTCACTCAGTTATTGTAACTTGTAATATCACATCTCAATTAACTTACTACCATAAGAATACTACTACCTCTATTAGTATTACTACTACTACTACTATTACTCATAAAATGATTATTATGGTAGTCATTAACTCTGGAGAAATCATTGCTTCCCCATTATCCTGGTCTGTATAGTTTGCCCCAAAAGATATAAATTGCATTTTCCGTTTTCTTCATTATACTTGCCATTCCAGTTCAGTGAACTTAAAAATAGCTGATTTTGTGGATAACTCTCCCTTTTTTGTTCCCAATTCTTTTAAGATTTTCCCCATTATCTTTCGAATCGCCTCTTGACACGTACTAGCACAACATATGCCACGGGAAATTAATTCACACCACTAGTATGTCAAGGTTAGGAGGAGCATGGACTGACTGTACTAGTACCATAAAATATGTAAGATAAAGGGAACATCTGAAAATTTGTGGACACAACCAATGGAGAGTTGCCCGCAAAGTCGACCATTTTGAAGCTTGTTTGTCAATTTGAGGTGTCCTATCTGCTTATTGCAAGAACTTTCAAACTTCCTCAACTCTTTTATTTTATAACCGATTTCGGTTAAACTCATTTCAAATTGTCCCTCTCATTTTCCTTTTCCAATAAGATTGCTTCTCCCTTCAAGTTGTTTTATGTCCTGTAAGTGTGATATGATTATCACTGACTTTAGGATAGCTAAACATCACACTGAAAATCGACTTCTATGTTTATGCATCTCTTCCGCAACGTTCCTATCTTTAGGAGTGGACACAAATAAAGAATAGCTGAAAAAAAAGGTGAGTGTTGACAAAAAAAATATTGAAAGAGCTCCCATACTTTTTATACAGAGGAAACCTAAAGTGATCTGATATTAAGCTGGAAAAAAAATTGTTGTATGGCTAGAATTATTGAAAAAGTATGAATTGATGACTGTCACAGGCTTTCATGATGGTGGTGGTAGTAGTAGATAATTAATGTGGAGCGTTGTGACCCAGTGGATTGAAACCGAGGGTCGTGGGTTCGAATCCCAGCCATGGCGTAGTTTCCTTCAGCAAGAAACTCATCCACGTTGTGCTGCACTCAACTCAGGTGAGGTGAATGGGTACCCGGTAGGAAGAAATTCATTGAATGCTTGAGCGCCTAGGCAGCTCAGCTAAAGCCGGGGTAATAATAATAGCAGGGCCCGCTGGGAGAACAGTTTTCTGAACTAGATGTGGATACCCTGGGTAAATATAAATACCTATATTATTATTAGTATTATCACTAATGTAACTATGATTACCTTTTTTCCAAATCACTTTTTACATATTCTTGTTTGTTTGTTTGGTATTACATTAACTGTTCTGTATTAGTAACAAGATACATTGTAACCCTCTATATTGTTCCTCGAGAACTGAGATCCCAGGTGTGTATTATGTGTTATTATCTTTGTTAAGGATATAATTATAATAATTTATCCATAAAAATGTGTTTTTTGTAACGGGGTTATTATGATTTACCAATAAAGAGGTAATGTGATACATGTACGTGCATATTTGGAATGATGATAAATTGATATTGGTATAATGATAATGCATGGCAACGATGATGTTGTTGATGCTGGGAATAACGATGTCGATGATGGTGACGATGATGATATTCAGGGTCTGTTTTGTGTTTATTTATTAAACTAATCAGTTTGCCTAGAAGAGTTTGTGTTGTATATAATTTTTTTTAATTCCTTTTTTTTTTCAGTTTGTATTTTGCGATCCAACCCCACAGATTTTCAGAACTTTATAAAAAAAAAACCTCGCGTTCAGTAGTAGTTTTATAGTACTTTTTATGAATTTATCTTATCATACAAAATTAATTAAATTGTTGATGACGATGATCAAAATAGAGAACAAATGGAACACCTTCGGAAGCCTCGCGTGCCGTATGGAATTGAATATAGCAGCAGTGTTGACTTTGAAGACTACATAACATTCATTTTATATCAAAATAATAAGTTCTTCTGACCTCAACGACCTTTAACCTTGACTAAGAAACCTGTTTTCCATGTCATATACGTATCACGAATTGTAAATGGCAATCATTGCTTTAAGATGCACTTTATAGCTTATTAGATTTCTTTGGGGATCCACTTACTTGTGGACCCTTGTTCTCATAGAAACTTATCCTCACAGACCCTCGTCCTTGTGTGCTATTGTGGACCCTGGTCTCGTAGACACTTGGCCTCATAAACCTTTGTCCTAGTAGACCCTTGTCCTTGTGTATCCTTATCCTTGTGGGTCTCTATCCTCATAGATCATCGTCCTTGTGCGCCCTTGTCCATGTGGACCCTTGTCCTCATAGAAACTTGTCCTTGTGTGCCCTTGTCCTTGTGGACCCTTGTCCTCATAGACCCCCGTTAATCATTAATGTGCCCTTGTCCTTATAGACACTAATCCTTGTGGTTCCCTGTCCTTGTGTCCCTTGGCCTTATAAGACCCTCGCACTTGTGGACCCCTGTCATCTTAGACCCTTGTCAATGTTTGCCCTTGTCCTTGTGAACCCTTGTCCTTGTGGGCCCTTGTCCTCATAGACCCTCGTCCTTGTGGACCCTTGGCCTCATAGAACCTTGCCCTTTTGATCCCCTGTCCTTGTGATCCCTTGTCCTCACTTTTTTCCAAAAACGTAAAAATTACCATATGATTGTGATTTTATGCGTCTATTATGGTCAGCCCCCCACTTTTGAAACCGTTCTGCTGACTCCTTGTGTCCCTTGGCCTCATAGACACTCTTCGTCATGTGCCCTCGTCCTCATCCTTGTGGGTCCGTCTTTGTGTCCCTTGGCCTCATAAACCCCGCCCTTGTAGACCCTCGACCTCGTGGGCCCTGTCCTTGTCCTCATAGACCCTCGTCCTTGTGGGTCTTTGTCCTCATAGAGACCCTCATCCTTGTGGGCCCATGTCCTTGTGAACCAATTCTCTTAGACCCTCGTCCTTGTGGACCCTCGCCCTCATAGACCCTCGTCCTTGTGGACCCTTGGCCTCATAGAACCTTGCCCTTTTGATCCCCTGTCCTTGTGATCCCTTGTCCTCACTTTTTTCCAAAAACGTAAAAATTACCATATGATTGTGATTTTATGCGTCTATTATGGTCAGCCCCCCACTTTTGAAACCGTTCTGCTGACTCCTTGTGTCCCTTGGCCTCATAGACACTCTTCGTCATGTGCCCTCGTCCTCATCCTTGTGGGTCCGTCTTTGTGTCCCTTGGCCTCATAAACCCCGCCCTTGTAGACCCTCGACCTCGTGGGCCCTGTCCTTGTCCTCATAGACCCTCGTCCTTGTGGGTCTTTGTCCTCATAGAGACCCTCATCCTTGTGAACCAATTCTCTTAGACCCTCGTCCTTGTGGACCCTTGCCCTCATTTTTGTCCTTGTTCTCATAGAATATTGCCCATGTCCTTGTGGTCCCTTGTCCTTGTGTACCCTTGTCGTTGTGGATTCTTGTCCTCATACCCTCGTTCTCATGTGCCATTGTCCTTGTGTACCCTTGTCCTCATCCTTGTGGACCCTTTCATCATACTAGGGCCGCGGAAGCGGGGGGTGGGGATCCATACGGATACCTGACATCACATGCCAGCAACAAAGACAGATCCACAACCTCGGTAGATTCTCCCTCAAACCCCGCCCTTGTCCTTGTGGACCCTTGACATCTTAGACCCTCGTGTATGTGTGCCCTTGTCCTTAGACCCTCGTCCTCGTGGGCCCTTTCCTTGTCCCGATAGACCCTCGTCCTTGTGGGCCTTTGTCCTCATAGGTCCTTGTCATCAAGTGCCTTCGCCCTTGTGGACCCTTTCATCATACTAGGGCCGCGGAAGCGGGGGGGTGGGGATCCATACGGATACCTGACATCACATGCCAGCAACAAAGACAGATCCACAACCTCGGTAGATTCTCCCTCAAACCCCGCCCTTGTCCTTGTGGACCCTTGACATCTTAGACCCTCGTGTATGTGTGCCCTTGTCCTTAGACCCTCGTCCTCGTGGGCCCTTTCCTTGTCCCGATAGACCCTCGTCCTTGTGGGCCTTTGTCCTCATAGGTCCTTGTCCTCATGTGCCTTCGTCCTTGTGGACCCTTTCATCATACTAGGGCCGCGGAAGCGGGGGGTGGGGATCCATACGGATACCTGACATCACATGCCAGCAACAAAGACAGATCCACAACCTCGGTAGATTCTCCCTCAAACCCCGCCCTTGTCCTTGTGGACCCTTGACATCTTAGACCCTCGTGTATGTGTGCCCTTGTCCTTAGACCCTCGTCCTCGTGGGCCCTTTCCTTGTCCCGATAGACCCTCGTCCTTGTGGGCCTTTGTCCTCATAGGTCCTTGTCCTCATGTGCCTTCGTCCTTGTGGACCCTTGTCATCGTAAAGGGGCCGCGGGGGGAGGGTGTGGCTTCCCCCACTTTTTTCTAAAAACATAATTACCATATGATTGTGATTTTACGCATGGTCAGCCCCCCCCCCCCCCACTTTGAAAACCGTTCCGCTGCCTCTGTCATAGACCCTAATCCTTGTGGGCCCGTCCTTGTGTCCCTTGGCCTCATAGGCACTCTTCCTCATGTGCCCTTGTCCTCATCCTTGTGGGTCCATCCTTTTGTCCCTTGGCCTCATAAACCCCGCCATTGTCCTTGTGGACCCTTGACATCTTAGACCCTCGTCTTCGTGGGCCCTCGTCCTTGTGGACCCTTGTCATCATACAGGGGCTGCGGGGGGATGGTGTGGCTTCCCCCACTTATTTCCAAAAACATAAAAATTACCATATGATTGTGATTTTACGCATGGTCAGCCCCCCCCCCACTTTGAAAACCGTTCCGCTGCCTCTGTCATAGACCCTCATCCTTGTGTCCCTTGGCCTCATAGGCACTCTTCCTCATGTGCCCTTGTCCTCATCCTTGTGGGTCCATCCTTTTGTCCCTTGGCCTCATAAACCCCGCCATTGTCCTTGTGGACCCTTGACATCTTAGACCCTCGTGTATGTGTGCCCTTGTCCTCATAGACCCTCATCCTTGTGGGCCTATGTCCTCATAGAGACCTTCATCCTTGTGGACCCTTATCCTCATATAATCTTGTCCTTGTGGGCCCATATCCGTGTGAACCCATTCTCTTAGACCCTCGTCTATGTGTGCCCTCATCCTTGTGGGCCCTTGTCCTCATAGACCCTTGTCCTAGTGTGCCCTGGTCCTTGTGGACCCCTGTCCTCATAGACCCTCGTCTTTGTGGGCCCCTGTCCCTGTGGACCCTTGGCCTCAAACACTTGTTCTCATAGAGCCTTGTCCTCATAGACCCTCATCCTTGGGGGCCCTAGCACTAGTGGGCCCCTGTCCTCGTAGACCCTCGTCCTCATGGGCCTTTGTACTTGTGGACCCTTGCCCTCTAGGGGGGATCCCAAAATGACTTATTGCCTGCATTAAGCGATTACTTTTGATGAAATCATACCAAACTAATGGGGATAATTGTGTGAGGGCAAGAATGTGCAAGTCTGGGTGACAGTGGCGGCACCCAAGGGGAAGGGGCTTGCTCAACAACAAATAAATTAAATATCGCGCAAGAAAAAGAAAACATCATCCTCGCAATATTACTGACAAAAAAAGAAATGACTGATGAAAGCACAATTCTGAAGCAGGAGTTATAATTGTATAAAAAGAATCATTTTTTTTATATATAAAAATGAATATCATTGAGAAAGTGCAATTTCTCCCTCTTCATTTCCAATTGATATAAATCTGCCACATGATGTGTATCTTCAAACTTTATACATCAAAATTTAAAGGGAATCTTGTTTTCCAAAAAGATTACTTAGTACTGTAATGGAAAAATGATATAGGTATAATGAAATATGAATATTTTTGCTTAAAGCACATGCACACATATATATTTTTTTTATATACTTATATTTTTAATACATGTAAATATGCCTAGTGTATTAGTTCATTTCCGTTAATACCACATTAATATCAAATAGAAAATATTTACTTTTCCCGTTACATAAACAATTGGTATAAAAACAGGTGATACCTTGGCTGACTGATTTCCATGTCATTGGTCGTCATTTTGAAAAGCTATCCTGTTAGTAAGGTTAGTAAGGTTCCTTTTCCTTACTATGTCATAATCACACTGATGAAAGAGACCCACCAAAAGATTTACATCGGTCGGTTTGGAATCGGTTTTGCAGGTGTGACTGCAACATTTCTGGGCCCTGTTGCATAAAGTTACTATTGTGGTAACGTTGCCATCAAATAGCAACTGCCCTGAAATCCTTGATTCTGATTGGCTGATTAGCATTGCTACCATTGGATGGCAAAGTTACCATAATAGTAACTTTTATGCATCCAGCCCCTGATCAGTTTCCATCAGGGAAACAAAAATTACGCAGGGACTTGGGGCGATTTTGCCCCCAAAATACTCAAAAGAGCCTTGAAAATGATTTTTAAAAAAAATTCCCATTCACTGCAATGATGAAGCTCATCCAATGTTACAGATTTAGGCAGTACGTTGTTGGAAAGTAGCCCCTGAAAATAAAATATATATTTTTTGTTTTCCATTCACTTCATCCATTTTACCTAAACATGGAAAAAAATCAAATCTATACCATTGTCTTTTTTGTGCATGGTTTCAGAGGAACAAGAATTGATAAACTAAGGGGCCACTCTTTCATATTCTTGTAAATTTTAACTTCAATATATGATAATCTTGAATAATATCTCTCTAATTTTGGACAGTAGCCGTAGAAAAAACCTGGACCCAGGCTGACCATCGTACCCATGGACAGAAACACTTCAATTTTATTGAATTACAATAAAAATACTCAAACAAAACACATATGAAAGAGAGTATAATTATTTCAGCAGAGTTAATAGAGTAAATAAAAATGCACATAATCTTTAAATTGATAAGTTCAAACATGTGGTAAATACATGTATCATACACTGAAACTTGTTACAGTCGAAAAACAATATAATCAAATGAGCAACAATAATGAAGATTATATAAGACTCTATAGTTCGTACTGTATTTTCCAAGTACTCGAATTTGGTGACCTTTCATTGGCTAATGCTCCTGCAACGATTCTCTTTTCTTAATTCATAAGAAGACGTACATGTAAATGCAGAGTTTAAGTTACAAAAGGGCTTTACGATTATGGGGAGAATTTCATGAGACAAATAGTCATTAATTTCCACTGACTATTGTTACAAGCTACTAAAAATCCTTCCATTTTATCGGCTAAGGGCAATAATAATAATATAGGTTTTGTATAGCGCAAGTATCCACCTTGCTACATGTAGGTGCTCAAATCGCTCCTATATTACCCCGGCTAAGATAGTCTACCTATTCCGGTGCACACAGCTTTTTGAGGAATTACTACCAGCCGGTACCCATTTACCTCACCTGGGTTGAGTGTAGCACAATGTGGGTAAATTTCTTGCTGAAGGAAAACACGCCATGGCTTGGAATCGAACCCACGTCCTTCAGATTGAAAGACGATAGTCTTGACCACTAGATCAGGAGGCCACCCAAATAGTTTAGCAATTTAGTCTGTGAAAAATCTTTGAAACTTTTCATGAAATGCCCCTCGGCTTTCAATTTTGACTTAACCCTAAAAGGGCTGGGCTATTTGAGATGTATTGAGGATGGGGGGGGGGGGCATGATGGCCCCTCTTCTGATCGTGGCCGCCGTTCATCGCGCCGAAATTTGGCACACACATTCTTTACCACATAAACTACAAGACAGTATAAAAAAAATATGCAAATTTATTCATGAAAAACATTATTTGCACATTTAACACCCAATTTCACTTCAAATATTATTCTTTTTTGCAGATGTCATCTTTATAATCTAATTTACACAAAGAAAAATTGCGAAAGCCAATTTTTCCTTATGTATTTCTTTGTTTTTAGAATTTCTTATATATTTCCTTCTTTTTTCATCTTTTGTTTTTCATTGTTTTTTTCAATGGAAACTATTACAGACCATTTAACAACTAAATTAAACCCCAAATTAATTAAGCAGACCAATAAGAACGAAAAATAATCACCCTTTTATGACTTTCATTTCCCATTGACTTTGTACACAAAGTATAAAAATGAGCCATTTTTGGCATGACATTGTTTCGTAAAAAGTCACGTGACGTCGCGATGCTATACCAGTATGTCGCGAATTTGGTCTCAAAAGTTGCCAAGACTTCAAAGAAAAAAGTCATTAAATTTTGCGGGGCTATCTTTTTGCGTTTCGGAAATATTGCGCGAAGCGTCGACGGGGGGACCATCATGGCCCCCCCCCGTCCTTTAGGGTTAGTGATGTGCAGATTTTCCAAAGGAGCGATTGTTGCTTGAGCTACCATCATGGAATCATTGAGTTGTTATCTGTAAAGTGGGCTTGGCAATACATTAGTAATTTAGTAAGGGCAGTCGATATCACCCATCTCCACATAGACACTCTTAACCTGGGTGAAATGGTTGATCGTATCCAAGGCATTCTCACGACCGAGGCCGGACTGCTTGTAACCGCCGAACGGAAGACCAAACGGGTTCATGTTGTAGTTGTTGATCCAGCAGAAGCCCGCTTCGAGCTTTGACGCTACACGATGAGCACGCTTGATATCACTGATGAACAGGGAAAGGAATGAAGGGTTGAGATAGAGTCAATAAAATTAAATGTACATGGAAAGAGAATGGCGGGAAAGATGATGGATGGAAGGAATGATGGGAGGGCGAGAAGTGAAGTGGGAATAGATTAGTTGAAGGAAAGTGAAGAGAGGATAGAGGAAAAAGAAGAAATGAGGGAGGAGGGAGAGAAGAGGGACAAAAGCTATAGGAAGAAGATTGAGAGAGACATGTAGGAGGAAGAGGGGAAAAGGAGGAAGAAGAGGGAGAAAGGAGGAAGAAGGGAGAATGGGATGTGGAGGAAGAAAGAGAGGAGGAAAAAGGAGGATTTGAGAGGGAAGAAAGCAATAGGAATGAGGTTAAAAATGGGAAGGAAGGGAGAGATAGAAAAATGATAACTTGTGAAAGAGACACTGCAGAAGGAAAGGCAGAAGGAAAGGGGGAAAGTGGAAGAGGAAACTATGAAGTGGTGAAGAAGATGAAAGTGTAAGGGGAAAGAGGGAGAGATATTGAGAGGGGAAAAATGAAGAGAAAATAAGGAAATAGGGGAGAGCTAGGGGAGGAGACGAGGGTAGAAGGGGGTGGGGTGGTGGAATGAAGCTAGAGCAAGGAGGTGGAAGGGATAACGAGAATACAATGAAGAAAGGGGAGAAGAGAGAGGAGTTGACAGACAGGGATGCGGGGGTATTATAGACATCTACACTTTCAACTGTTACATGTAGCTGCATATCATTTAAATATTAAATATAAAAAAAACCTTACTATACCTGCCATTACTAAAGGTACAAATTTCCTTGCATGAAGAGAACTTTTTTTTTAAACATTAGAGCAAACATATCACAGGAATTCATAGTCTCTTTAATCAGACAAGGTCTAAGGTTAAAAAAATATGGTGGTCAATCAGGGGAGCATGTCAACATTCGTTGTCGGACAGGTTGTCGGGTCTGACAACTTTCCTTGATTTTTGATTGGCTAAGGAACATGGTCCCTATGGTAACTGTCGGCTAAAACAGGACTTGTCAGATCAAACGTCTGGTTAGTCCGTTCATGAAATGCTCCCCAGGATACTTACGTTGTAAAAACACCGCTGGCCAAGCCATAGTCTGTATCGTTGGCTCGCTTGATGACCTCTTTCTCCGTGTCAAAGGGCATGACGCAGACGACCGGCCCAAAGACCTCCTCCCTAGCAACCGTCATGTCATCGTTAACGCTGAGGACGGTTGGGCTGACGTAGTAACCCTCTTGGCAGTTCTGGTCAGGCGGGCTGTGCCTACCCCCTCCGCAATGCAGAGTGGCACCCTGAAAAAGGCAATGGTAGGATCTAATAATCATCAGGTGATATGATAGCTGGATATTCTGCATATGAATGTTAGTGGCACTAGTCAGTCATGGATGCTGCAATGATTGTCATATCTGAATATTTGATTCAAGAGCTAGTATCTTGATTTAAAGTGCTAATAATTTTCATGACAAGGTGACCTGTTCATTCCAAACTCTATTTTGTACTGAACCCATTTTTTTTTTTTTTTGGGGGGGGGGTAGGGTTACATCCACCAGAGAATGTGTGAGATGTCACAAAATATACAGGTATACAGACAACACATGAGCAATTAGGAGTTTCATTTAATGAATTAGAGAATGATTTCATGCATAAGTTAGTGTAATAAATCCATAATTAATCAGATTTTCAAAGTAATACAACAAAAAAGTTTTGGAGATTATGTAAATTCATCCCGAACCTGTGGTCAAGGACCAAGATCTCGGGGGAGGGGGGGGGGGGAATGAACCACCTCCCATCCCTCCCTTTCACCCCCCCCCCCCATCTAAATCACATGGCTCTATAAGGGTTAACTCAATTACAGTGATTACAATGATAAATGTATTATATAAGTACATGTATGAGTGTACATGATGAAGTGTTTTCCGGAAATAGTCCACAAACATCCATGCTGTGAAAAAACAATCAATTATCCTCCGCAAGAACACATATGTTCTATTAATAAATAATAAGATACGATAATTTTTTTTTTTGCATAATTCAATGATAGAAACAGTAAATTCTTTATGCTACAGTGAATTGCTATTTATAGATAAACAATCAATTTAAACCTCCACTTGATGACCGTACCATTGCAATTTGATAGCCAATTTAGAAATTATACAAAATTAATACAAATAATAGTATTTCAGTGGCATCATTCATACCATATGGATGTCAATTAAATGATAATTTATTACAGTATCGCATTCCATGAGTGGTTCACAATTTGTTTTTCTTCAGAGCTGTATACATCAAGGTATGAGCATTTCACAAACCATGCATCTCTAAATCCATTATCATGAGATGCCTAATCATTTCATGCGCCGAAAGTGAGAATTGAACAATTAAATAAATTTTTAAAGGAAAATTAAACTCTGGGAACAAGCTAGCTTATGTGAAAACGGAAAAATCAAGAAAAAAAATTGATGAAAGAGTGAGAAAAATTGAAAAAAAAAGAAGAAAGCTATGAAATGAATGTTAAGATCACTATGATGTGGACATCCTCCCATTGGCAATGTGACCAACAAGTGTGATGTCACAATTGTAAAACTCCCCAATTACAATGTACTTTTCTACAGTTTTACCAAAATTGTATCAAGTCTATTTACAGACCAGTGTACCGTCTTACAAAGATGTATGATTGATCAATCGACCTCAGTACAGTATACAATGACCATTGCAACCTTTGACCTCTGTCCTCATGACCCCTACATCTAAATCAGATCATGATTACTCTTATTTGCATACATGTACTTGGACCAAGTTTGAATTTGATCCCTGAAGCGGTTCTTTTGATATCACAAGAACGAAAGCAGGATAGATGGAAGGATGCTCCGAAACCATAATGCCTACAGCAATTACCTAAGGTGGGCAGGGACGTCAAAATATATGTTGACTGCAAAATTCAATGAAATAAATTCATTATACTGTAATATACCTCTTTCTTGGCGCCATCAATATATCCCAGGATCTTTGACATTTGACCTTCGTTGATGACCGCACCCATCATAGTGTCTTCCTTCAGAGGGTCTCCTATCTTTAAGGTCTTGGTCTTGTTGACAAAGTTCTCCAGGAACTTATCGTGGATGTCCCTCTGAACATAGACCCTTGTCCCATTACAGCAGACCTTCAAGCACACAAAAGTAAATGGCAGAATTTTCTTATTCTAGTTTGAATAGACTATTGCCCAACAACCACCCCCCCCCCCAAAAAAAAAAACATGTACAAAAATAATAATAGTAACAATAATAATGCTAATAATGTAATGAAAATAGATAAATGCAGTAAACAAAGGCTGTATGGTTAATTTTTTTTTAATAATAAGATTTTTCTGAATTAAGTATGCCAATTTATGCATGAAATAAAACATTTGCTCTAATCAATTATAATGTGGTCCCAAAACTGCTATTTTTTTATTCACAGACTCTTCATAGGTTCCCAATCAAATGTACTTTTTAAAAAATGGTATCGCAATTTTTTTCTTATGTATTTTATTTTATTTTTTAAAAATTTCTTGTGTATTTCTTTGTTTTTTACTTTTAGTTTTTTGTTTTTTCGATGGAAACTGTTGCAGACTTAATTCTGATCATAAACAACACAAAATTAATTAAGTTTCATCAGTAAAGGTAGAAATAATGATACATTTACAAAATTTTGCTAAATACACAATTTGCATTTGATTTCTACATGAATTCAAGTTTTTGAGCAGTTTTGGGTCTGACATGCACTTACATAATGTTGCGTAATTTCGTAACCGCGTACCAGGGTATCGCAAATTTGGTTTCAAAAGTTGTGCGAGATTTGAAAGTAAAAAGTCAACGAGCAGCATGGTTGAAAAAAGTAGGGCAGCGGATTTATCGTGAAAAATGTAGAGGGGGGTGGAATCTAACTGGAATGGCATGATTGTTTTGCCAATATTTCAGCTGCAACAACACCTTTTTTTTCTTAAGAGTACCATTTCACATATTTTTTTTCTATCCATACAACTAAACACTTTGGTGGTCATTTTATTGGATTATGTTTGAACTCACTTTTAGATTGTTACCAAAAATTGTAAAAAAAACAACAACAAAACCTTGGGCTGCCCAACTTACCTGCCCTTGTGTTAGGAAGTTGGCAAGCATGGCTCCTTTAACGGCATTATCCATGTCAGCGTCGTTAAAGATGATTAGTGGAGACTTGCCTCCCAGTTCGAGGGTCAAATTGGCAACTCGATTGGAGCAACTCTGCATAATCTGCAAGGAATCAAATGTTTCAAAACGTGAAGAACAAATTAAATGTGTCAAAGCATCAAGATCAAATTGAGTGTTTCAAAACGTATAGAGCAAAATCAAATGTAATATGAATGCCTGTGTATTCTGTTTAAACATGCTTGAAAAACAAGGAACTATAATAGCATAAGTTAGATAGATACATGCATGTACCTGTATATAAAGGAATTGAAAGAATATTAAGGTCTCCAAAACTATTTAACAATTTTTGAATTTTTTCATAGAATAAAAAATGGGCTTTTGGCTTTCAATGCCAACGCCCTTAGAACTTGACCATGGAGATGGGTGGTAGTTTTAGAGACTTGAATTTCTTTTAAGTAATTTTTTCATGAAGGTCAATAGCAGGCCAAAAATCAAGCTGTCCTTTTAGAAGGAAGAAACAGTGTAGAGATTAGTTACCTAATGCATCTTTCATATAAAAAAAAAACGTCAAGATCTACAAAATAGACTAGAAACTGGTGACTTATCAGAGGAGAAATTGACTAGAAAAAGACCATGAGGAAAATCTAAAACACAATTAAATATTAAATGAAAAAAAAAAGAAGAACCATCACACATGAAATGACTGACAGTTGAGAGTGGATAAATCTGATCTTCCTGTCTGAATGAACAATGGCCTTATAGGCACTGAAAACATGAAACACAGCTGATCTTTACACACAAAATTGCCTAAAAAGCACTGCAAAAAACGAACACCAAACAAACAAACACATATAATGACTGACAGGTGATAGTGGAGAAATCTCACCTTCTTTCCTGTAGGCACACTACCAGTGAAAGACACCTTGGCCACTTCAGGATGCTTGGAAAGATACTCTCCCGTCTGCCCTTGCCCCTGGACAACATTAAACGCCCCCTTCGGAAGTCCACACTCGACAAAGACCTCGGCCAGGATGGGTGCGGTGATGGGGGTAAAGGGGGATGGTTTGTACACCATGGTGTTCCCGCAGGCCAGGGCGGGTGCGGCCTTCCAGCCGATGTTGGGCAGGGGGTAGTTCCACGCCCCTATACCTGCGCAGACTCCTAGGGGTTCACGCCTGGTGTAACCAAAAGACCCTCCTGCGCAGGGCACATGCTCTCCTGTAGAAGTACACATCACAGAAAAGAAAGGGATAGAACTTATAACACCTAAGTGTCAATGTCATTCTGAATTACAGCCTTTTTAGGTAGGATATTCATATGTACAGGTACATGTAGTTCCAAATCTCGAAAATTGGCAAAGACGCCTAGTGGCTCGCGCATAATGTACATCACCTGACTTTGTGGGAGTGACAGGGGTGCAACTTGCGCACATGCATTAAGAAGCACACTAATTACATAAAAGTCTGTCTTACCAACTATTCCTGGAGCCAGGCCGCCAAAGTAGTCCAGACACTCTATGATGTTCTTGATATCCTCTCTAGCCTCCCATATAGGTTTGCCATTGTTCCTTGTTTCCAAAACGGCCAATTCCTCCAGTCTCTCCTGAATACAGATAAGTGAGGTTGGACAGGAAGCAGTTAAATAATTGGACTTGCATTGCAATAATGAAAAAATAACAAAAATGTGACCGCCACCCGAAAACCAACAATAAGTCGCCCAAAATGGATTTTGAATATTTTATTGAGATCGAAAAGCAAATCCTACGCTTTAAGACAAGACACAAGTACATGTATATAATACATGAAAAGTGACCAAGAATAACCTACATGAATACTTGATTGAATGCAAAAACTCAGTGACAACAATGCTTGAAATGTGAGGTTCACTGAAGTACATGTATGAGATGCGCACCGTGTGCAATCTCAATCAAACTTCCAAGCAGTCCATGGAAAGCTAGTATCAAAGCTTCTCTTGTTCCTTGTTTTCTATTTGACTTCACAACTTGAAATTTGACAGAAATTTGCTCCCCCATTTCCATTTAGTTTCAAATTTACTATTAGAACATATCTTCTACCAAAACATGGACATGGCAAAGATTCTTTTCCATCTCAAAATTAAGATTATCCAGAAGTCATTATCCAGGAAATAATTTTCCTGGTATCGCATGATTCGCATCGCTATTTGCTCCATGTTTTTAAAAGACTGCTACACAAAAACGATGCAATGAGGCAGAATTTTTATACGAATGTATCGAACTTAGTTGAGAGCTTTTCTCTTATGACCACAAATGCTAATCAAATTCGCTATGCAAAAGTATTCCCTTTTATATCTCACCTCTAGTTTCCTTGCAGTCTTCTGCAAGATACGTCCCCTCTCCAAGGCTGAGACCTCGGACCAGACTTCAAAAGCTTCCTTGGCAGACTGCACGGCCCGGTCTACATCCTCTTTGCTGGAACTCTTGCACTCACAAAGCACCTTACCTACATGTACAACAACGAGCAATTATTCAACATTTATTTCTTTAAATATTTTGTATGTCATCCACTTTATAAATGTTTGTCATATACATGTATGGATTTTTACAGATGAACATGTATTTGTAGTGTTCAATTGACTACTTGGTATTAAATGTGTTATATCCACAATAAGTTAAAAGTGAAAAATCATAGAAATTTGGAAGAAGTTCACAGAAAATTCAAGGAAAACACAATGTGGAAAGCAAAGCCTCAAAGTTAATTACCAAAATATAGCAACTTATACTATAAATAAACAAAACAATGGTCATGTACATGTTTCAGCAGAAATTCTGTATCAAAGACAAGACAAAATGTTCATACAGATCTTGCTATTCAAAACTGCTTTGTATCAACTGAGAAAAAAAGTAAAATCGAAAATCAGAACACTGAATTTTTTTTTTTTTGACAACAGAAAACTGATAACTTTTATCGTGATGAAGAGCATTATGTCTTGATGTATCAGGGGTTTTAAATGTTCTTTGCCTAGTAACAATAAAAAATTACTTCCAAACCCATAGTTGATTTTGGAGCTAATAAATCAAGCCTGAATTATGCAATTGACATCAGCACCGAACACTGTACTTGCAAACATTTATTGCCCCAGGCAAAATATATGTTCTAGAATTGTGTACACAGAGTAGATGTCTTTCTACATCCGATTTCATAAAACAGGAGAGGTTGCCCTTTGAAATTACAGTTTCCAGATGTACAACACAGTACTTGCATTGGACCTTGTACTTTGAGACTCTCAAAGTAAATCTGTGACCTCCCTAGCGTACGGGGGGGGGGGGGGGGGGGCTGGGGGGACGGTACATGTAGTGTCCCCCCCTGCAGAATTTGGATGGCCCTGGATGATGATTGCCTGAAGTCAGATATTTCTTACAAATAACAGTGAGCCAGCCCAGTGACCTTTGGCATCATATCCCCCCCCCCCCTTTTTCAGAATAATATTGCCCCTTCTGACAAAGTGCTCTGGGTACGTCACTGTGACCTCATATATCATTCTGAATGACCTCATCTAAGCTCCTTATCAGAAGAATAAAAAGCAGAGGATATCCTTTCCGATGTGCATTAGAAATCCTGATAACGCTTCCATTTACCATTTTGCTAATACATTTTTGAAAAATAATAAAGTACTAAAAGCAGCAACTTTGTAAAAGAATATGATTTAATTCTTCTACTCAACTTGTTTTTGGTATTTATTGTATAACCCAGATTCCCATAATTCCATACATTCTATAAAAGATTATTTGCTCTTTCATTACTCCTATTTTAAACTAAAAAAAAAAAAAACATAATATACTTTCAAATGCGGTGGATTAGTGAGGCATTCTTTCCAAGGTTGCTGTTATACCTTCCCTAGAATTTGTACGAAACATGTAAACCTAGAGCGAGAGTTTGACCAATTATTCTCATGGTAAATTGATAATTGGTCTACATTTGGTTTGATTTTGCATTTGGGCTATCTTTCCTCTTGGTCTAAATAATCCTACTTTTTATATTTACTATAGGCAAAATAAAAAGCTTAGTTTACCAGTAAGCCCCTTTACAATTTTGTCTAATTGCCAGTTATGGCAGGCTATACACATTTTATCTACTATGACTACCCTCTTTGTCTAATAATGATAAAAAATCTATGTGATTATGAACCGTTTAGTCAAAAAATATTATTTAGGTAAGTGAAAAATAGTACAAAGTACTTAGACAATACAGAATTTAGACCATCTGGGCATAAGACCAAAAGATGACTTACACCAAGTAATGGTTAGACTGAATAGTAATTGGACCAAATTGGTAGCAGACTAATACCCCTTTCATAAACCCAATTATGCGGATAATATCCGCATAATTTGGTCGTAAAATCGGAGCGGGACCAGAGTTATCCGCATTATTTCGATGCTGCAATTATCCGCATAATAGCGGCATCGGGACCAGATTTTGACTCTATGGACGCATTTCCAAAGTAATGCGGATAATTGCCATGGTGCGGTCACAAGGTCATCCTTTTCCAACACACCCCCATCGGAGGGGGTGTGTGCAGTTGCCATGACAATTATCCACCTTTTTTCTGGTCGGGCGCTCGTGAAAAATAGTGCGGATTATTTTCGGAGTATGTGAATGCAATTTTATTGAATTATCCGCATTAATCTTAGGCGGATAATTGGAGGATGGGTTTATGAAAGGGGTATTAGTGGATTAGACGATCTGAGAATTAGACCATCTGGGCATTTTCACCACAGATGGACACAGAGGCAAAAAAATCAAGTTGATATTCATGTCAAATGCTTTATGTTTTTTAATAAAACAAGACCTGAAGTTTCCGAGACAAAAAAATTTCCGACTCTGGCAGCCATTTTTTATTTCAAAATGGCTGCCAAAGTATGGATACAAATTAGTGTTGAAAATAGTATATTGATACATATTTTGTTTTGACAGATTTTTAAAGAACAGGTTTGATCATGATGTTTTCGCCTGTGATTTAGCTTGCTATTATAACACTTTTTAAAATCCCACAGAAAGAACACCAGTAATTTATTCATCTGATAAAAAAACATTGATGAAGTATGTGATATGGTATGTAATGTCAGTTACCGAAAACATGAACTTTTTTTTTCTAATTTCCTGGAAAAGAGGATATATTAAATGAAACTTGGTAGATTTCCTCTCTAGGTAACACCCCTCCCTTCTACGCCAAAATTAAAGATTACCAATTAACAATGAAGCCATAGGGTACCATTAAATATATGTAATGTCAATTACCAAGTGGAAAATGTAATGTCAGTTACCGAGATGTAATGTCAGTTACCATGATAAAACGTTGGTTACCAATATTGAAATGCAAATATGTGGTCAATTTTATGGTGAAGAAATATTGTATACTTGTTATTTAAGTCTTTCACTTTAAAAGTCACACCAGAAGGAGCTTGCTATTGACTTTTAAAAGGTATAGTTCACAAGGAATACTATATGAAATTATGAAGGAAGTTGCATTCCCATCAGGCAAAAAAAAATTACTATGAAATTGTTTTGTACATGCACTTACCAAGTACCTAATTGTATCAGACAATTTTTTGTTTGATTTTCGGGGGGGGGGGGGGGTAGGGGGTACTTTTCCCAACCTATTGCCTAAATCTGCAACATTTTTAAAGCTTAACATTGTGATGAAGGGGATTTCCAGTGTCCCTTTTTTAGTTTCTAGGATTCTTTTGAGTATTGCCTCGCTAAAAGTATATTCCTGGTTTTTATACCTGTTAGTAGTGTGGATGTGTGATACAATTTTGTTTTTGGTTTACAAGTATAGATGAAAAGTGAAATTTGACAGTTCTGATCAATGTTGCATGGATCTACTAAAACTGTTTTTTTTTTTCTAATTTACAAATAGTTCATTTTCAGTTTAGAAGCTGGAGTTTATTTTTTGTTGACAGTTTAAAAAAGAAATAAGCAAAGGGAATGATTAAACAAATTATGAAGAGAATTGAAATCCGACAGATATGAACAAGCATCGCTTGCACTGACCAGAATAGAAATCAATAAAAATACATGGCTGCATGAGATTCAGGGGAGGGGTACATGTAGCCTAGGGGAGGAGACCCTTATTCATTTTGCCTTTTTTGAGGGGAGGGGGAGGTTGGAGAAGGAAAAGGTTTAAAAAGTCAATATAAAACTGATGAATATATTATGGGTGTATAGTCAGAAAAATCCATGTGTACAGTCAATGCAATATTAAATTACTATAGGAAAACATGTAGCTGCTATGACCCCCCCCCCCCCCCGAGTAAGTAAAACATACATTTCTTATCTTTTGATAATTAAAAATGTGAAGTATTATGAAACTTTTATGATTTTAAAAAGCCTTACATATAAGTATCAAGAAAATTATGCCTTTGAAAATCATATAGCACTGGTAAATGTTAATGTGTATTGTCAGTTACCGACAAGTAATGATAAAAATGTTCAAATCAAAGAAAGGAATTAAGAAAAAGAAAAAGTTTTTTCATTGAAATGTTCCTAGAAACTCGGGTATACTTCCACATCAAGCTCACTTTCATGTGAAGCTCTGCACAGAAGATACAATGCAATGATTCCACACATTTGACTTCCATGTGTATATCTCTATGGCAAATTAAGTGTAATGTCAGTTACCGTAATGTCAGTTACTAGCATGGTTGTGGAAAAATTATCATAGCCCCCAAAAGACAAAAACGAATTGTTGAATATTTTGACACATCTTAACCTAGTAACAGAGGTATATTTACATATTCAAATTATAACTCTATCTACTCAGGGACATGAGATATTTCAATTTTAATGAACACCCTGAAATTGCATGTCCTTTTGCGTAATGTCAGTTACCGACACATTTTTGCTTGCTGATGCGTAAAAAAATGTGGTTACATAGGAAAACTTAGTATCAGGTTATACAGCAAGGTTCACTTTATTAACTCTATCAAAAGCAAACTCCCATCATTTGTTGTTTTAGAGATACACACAATGAAAGGTGTGAAAACATTGTGCCGTGTAATGTCAGTTACCGTGAAAATGCCCCTCTGCTAGTAAACCTACATGTAACACACACATGGGCGAAGTCTACTGCAGTTCAGTGTAGGAAGTACAGGAGGGTGACGGGCAATTTTGCCATTGTAACAATTAGCCCATAGCCCTGAAATTCCCCAAATGGAATGCTCTGGGGTGACCACCTTTTCTGAAGTCCCCCTCTGCCACAAAAACTATCTAAGAACATGCATTTAGAAAATCAATATTCCACATGCTGCAGAATGACATCTTGCATTTATCCCATAGCTGCTTGTGGCCCAAACAAAGCAGCACTTCAAATGAAAGAAACAGCCCCCAAAATACAGCAATTGCCCGAATGTGAATATAAAAATCCCATCTAGAAAAAAATTATCTCCTGTACCCTGCTGCAGGGACAAATTAAAAAAAGAAAAAGAGAGGCTTACCAGTGGCTGGCTCATATACTTTGAAGTCCTGGGTATCATCAGTATTTGTAGGTGAGACCCTTTCACCATTGATGAAACTTAGGGGTGCTGTCAAGACAGTGTCCGACATCTTTAGACGGGTTAATCTAAGAAAAATGATGATTAAATAGAACATTAAGAGTTACAGTATTTGGAACATAATAAACATGCAGGTACTGCATCTGACTACATACATGTAGGGGAGAGTAGGGGGTAAATACAACTGTAAGGCCATGGGGTAAAAAGGCCGCCTGTTAGTCTTTAAATCACTGCTCAAGAATGGTAGGGTCAAATGGATTCCCGTTTGTGTAGTATTTGAGACAGTTCCTTAGCACAGATTCTGAGCATAGAGAACGTCTCACAGCCCAGTGCACATGGCCAGGAGCACAAAACCAGCAGCATCTCAAAAGCAAAATTTTGAAAGTAGCATTGCCACTTTAGAGAGGCAAGTACTGTACCTACCTATTCATGTGTGCTAACTTTATCTCAGTTTACTTACAAGTGTAAGGTATTTGTGCATGCCAGAACTGTGGTAAATTTCATCACTTTCCCTCTTTTTTTTTGTCTTAATGGATGCCTATGAACTCAACACGTCCAATGGGGCAAATGAGGCCACCCTGGATTAATACATAATTTAAACTCTATATTTTACATAGATCTGTTAAAACTTTAAAATGCAGTGTAGCCGTTTGGTACTGGCGGTATGGGGTATAACTATGGTGGTCCCCAAGTCTGCCCACCTAACGATTTTTAGTTAAAATTTAACATGAATTTCTTTTTATTTCACAAAATCTTTCACTCAGTTGATGTTCCTTATAAGTGTTCCAAATATCTTGCACAATTTTGAAAGAAATGTATGATTTTCTTGGGCAGTTATTTTCAGATTGAACAAAACAAAATGGTGCCCCACGACATGTCTGCGCACCCATTCACTTTGCACCTGATTCAGGGATTTTGATGAGAAAGGCTGCAATAAGAAAATAATTTTGTATTTGAGGCCGTCACATGAAATGCCCTCTAGAGACCAAAAGCTTCGACCTCTGTTATATTGGTTGTTCCGCTGAACTCTGTTGGCTCCACTCACCAATTACATACCGAAGTTGTAACTCGATCTGTACAGGGACTCAATGGCCATATGTTTATGTATTAAGTTTGGATAAACCAGGGAAGTGGGAGTTGCGCGACAGCGGAAGTCACTGTTTTCTTTTCCTTTTTAAGTTTATTTTTCCCCATTTTGGTGCATTTCAGGCCAAAACAGAATTTTATTTTGGTCCAGTTCATTTTGTACATTTTTATATAACAAAGACAAAAATCGATGAGCCCCGTCGGGGAGATTTTGCATTGTTAACACCCTAATGGTAGGGTGTCTGGAGAAAAAAATTATTTTTCTTATTTCAAGAAAATATCATATTTTCTTTGTGAAATTGAAAAGAAATTAACTTCAGACTGACAGAAATGTAACATTTTTGAAAAAATTCCAATTATTGGCTGCAAAAAAGAAGAATGAAATTAGGTCAATTTTCAGCATTTCTCTGCCATAGACTGTGTAGTTTTAAGAAATGGACACACACAAATCCAAATTTTTAGCTTCCGAGTGCTGTTATAAATTAATTATTAATGCCAAAAACTTGTCCATAAAGAGTCCAATAGGATTTTTTATGCTCTTTCTGATGGTATGATTTTTATAAAGATTTGGAAACCAGATCACAATGAAAAATTGCGACAAAGTGAAAAAAATTGTGCAAAACAGAAATTTCATTTTCCCATAGGAAATGCATGGGGAAATGGCAATCTCAACACACACAAAAATAAGGGTTTGCAATTTATCTCTAAATCCTTATTTAAAATGATCATATATGATATAAACTTGTCCTTACTGTCAAAAGAAGCCCCTGAATTTTCCCTTTCCATACATGCCAAACACAAGTCAATAATCAATTCAGATCACATTTTTCTAGTAGCCTGAACTTCCCGAAAAAAATTGCCATATTTTCCTGTTTTATGCCGACACTTTTCAGTGTGGCTTCACCTTCAGTCACGGCTGCACGATCGTGAGCCGTCTGTGTACGAGGAGAAATAAATAAAAAAATGTTTAAAAACTCCTCGAAGACGGCTGCCAGCTGTCTAATGCCATATGCCCAAGTCAAAAATCATTTTTCCACCATTTTGAGTCGGATTTTTTTAATGAATAGTTTGTGTTCATTGTGTATAAAACTAGAAAAAGTAGAATCGAGCAGATACACACGTGCGCAGACTTGGGGGAACTTGCCATACCTAGGCCTACTAATCAGCTATCCGGCCGTCGGGCCCCGGGCCCATTCGGCGACCACATGCTACACCAGCTGGGAGAGGTCTACAGTCTAGTAACAGTCCAGTACCGTTGCTGACTTGGAACTTAATTAGACCTCATACACTTCTTTATAGTTAATATCATCATACCGTACTTCGACTACATATGTAGTCTAGAGTAAAGCCTCAATCTAAATTAATACATTTCAAGGAAAATGTAATCAAGGGTACAAATTATCTCTTTGACTTACAGAAAACCAAGACAAGAAAAAGACCGAACGATGCTCGCCCACGTCCACGAGAAGACAAAAGTTATTATGTCAAGCTAATAATATCGATATTTGTATTGGTTCGTTAAACATGAAATTATGATCCACACCACATTTCAAGCAGTACCTAAGGTAAGCCAATTTAGTTTTACAACCAATAGGTAATAAAAATACCCATCACTAGCAATAAATTCAATGGAAAGTCTATTTCATTTGGTTTCTATGTTAGAATTCCTCACCATATTTCGCACTTCATAACACTTATCAGCGAGGTGGGTGTGGCAAATAGGGTGCCTGTGGCTGTGTAGAATCCCAGGGGCGAGCGAGGTGGGCTGTGGGCATAGAGATATATATTAATAATTAGTATACATCTCTATATGGCTGTGGGATTGTTTAGGTTAGTTTACTCCAACGATATCGTAGGACTAAGCCTGTTCATCGATCAAAGTAGAATGTCTATTGCTGCTCTCCTTCAGACAAAATTGCGCTGCTTATGTTGGCAGGGAGGGGTGGCAGGCACTAGCGTACCTACGGGGGGGGGGGGGGGGCAGATGGGGCAGACTGCCCCCCTGACCGTAGTCACAAATACCCATGCAAGGGACATATCCCTGCCCCCCTGACGAGTCTTGAAGACTTATTAGATAAAATACTGAATATTCTAATTTTCACCTCATTGTCAAGTGAAACAAAGATTAATTCCTACCTGAACATGTGGAATTAACATTATTTTAATACTATATGGGTCAGTCAAGTTGGCCCTTATTGTCAAATATGTAAAAAAATGAAAAATTGTATAATTCAGAAATAAAAAACAAAAGTGAGTGATATCATTGACTCTCTCATTTTCATGTGACTAAGTTATGCATATAACTGTTTTGTGAAAATAAGCGAAAGTTTAAAATGCCATAACTTTCTTATTTTACAGCCGATTTTGATTAAATTTTCAGCATTATTATGCTAGTTTGATTTTTCTCTATTTATTCAAATCGACATTTTCTGGGATAGACTTGACCTTTAAATGCAATCACTGAACAGGCAGTAACTACATCTCCTGGGACTCTTCCACACATCTATCACTCGGTTAGCAAAGAAAAACTTACACACATCAAGACGTGAATATCTTTTCTCTAGCTTTAAGGAAGGGGAGGACGAAGAGGATCGGGGGGGGGGGGGGGAGAGGGAGAGAAAGGGAAAGAGAGAGGAAGGAAGGGGAAGGGGGATACTCAGATTTGTGGGGCGAACGTGAATAGGCCCTATATATGCAGCGGGATTCTTTTATAGGCGACTGCATGCATGCACGCCTTTCCATTTAAAGCAGCAAGTTCAGGAGCCAGCAGGCAGCATCCTTTAATTTAGCGCCACAATCCCTCAACCACTCACATCTGGCCAGCTTTATGCAACATTATGAGCTGTGTAGTCTAGTGATATAGGAAAATTGAAGCATAACATACTACTTATTCACCACTCAACAGATTCATATGGTCCCTCCCTTTTATTTTTTAAATTAAATAGAAAAAACAACATTAACAGAGGGCGTCCCCACTTTAAAAGCTCAGGTTGCTGGTGTAAATGCAGTGAGAACTTTTCCTTAGCAAGGGCCTTTATTTCATGCTTGCCAGAGATTTTGGGGGTAAAATGTTTTTGTAAATGGGCAGAATATTTCATTTTATTGCTTGCCAGTGAATTTTGGGGGAAAATTCTCAAAAAAGTAACTTTATTTGTGTTGTGAGCGAATTTCTAGAGAAAACATCAATCCTGAATCCGTCCATGCATGCCCCACATCCACACACGCACATCAGCATATGAATTATTTATTTAATTTTTTTTTGAGGAGCATCTTTTTTATATTGACTCACACCTATACCCTAAATCCCCTTACACACCCTCATCCACACACCCTCTGACAAGAAGTAATGAGAGAGGGCGCTATGATTTAAAATGTAAGAATTTTCCATATTTAATTTCGAATATGGCCGACTTATAGCAGAACAAAAAAGCATATGTCCAGTAGCTCATTTTTACGCTATATATAATATTGTCACAATTTTAAAAACAAAAATATATGTTGAGAACGAATATGTTAAACGAATTGTTGAAGGCCATCCATCCAAACAAAATCCCCAAATATCAGAACGAAAATGGTGCGTTGAAAAATAACGACTGTTACAATTTCACAAGCGATGATCACTTCATAAACCCCATGACTGTCTCATTTCATTCTTTATTTTCAGAGCCCAGCCTCTCTTATTTTCTCCGAATTCCTTTTAAATATAGTTGTTATTGTTAATTTTCTTCATTTATTATATGTTCAAAGATCGCCGCAGTGTTCATTCGAAGTGAAATCTTCGCATTAGTGGCGACTACGTCATTTGCTTTGTATTTCCCTGTTAACACTCCTTCCTCTATCAGTAAAAGTTGCATCAGCGGTCATCATGACGTCACAGCCGTGTAGATAAATGAAAATTGATCTAAACAGGAAAAGACAAATAGGGAAATTTATGAGACCTATCGGCTCCGAATTATCCAATATCGATCCAAACAATTATCTGGTACATAAAAGTTTATGACAGGGATGTGCACCGACTTATGCAACTTTGCACCATTCCTTGAGAATATAAACTGATGATAAAAAATATAAATGAAGCTCAATTGAACTTCTGCCCAACCAACGCCCCCCCCCCCTCCCCCCGTCCCCAACCGCTAATCCGCGCATGTACAGTACATGGAAATAATATCAATGGCAATCAAATTGACTTCCTCATTAAAATTGTGTTTTGTTATTTTGTATTATTCGCCTATAGCTATTTATATACACCAAGATAATAGCATGACTACATAGCGGTGAACTATATATGACTAAGTGTGTGTGTGTGTTGGGGGGGGGGGGCAATGTCCCGACACTTAAGCAGATGAAAATTAAAATAGCGCATATCATGCAAATAAGTGCGAAAGCTCAGACTGTAAATATTGTCTGATTTACAGTTGTGCTCAAAAGTTAGTGAACCCCGGCCGCAACCATAAAATGAACTCATGCTGATATAGACAACCGTGACACTGTAATGTTAGACGAGCCCTGCTGGGCCGGGGAAACAAACTTTATTGAATGCAATATTTTTATCACCTGACTTCACCATTAAATATTTAAAACGGATGGCAGAACTTGAACAATTCAATTTTTATTTTTCATTTTCTGATGGGGTTTCCAAACTTTTGAGTACTACAGTATACTTTTATATTGATTGCTCTGAAGTTCTATAAATTTTATTGTAGTTTCATATAGACATCCAGTATGTTGCACAAAAAGTGTGCAAAAACAACAATGCATGCTATATTATCAAAAATGTTAAATAATTGATATAACAAGTTAAGGGGGGGGGGGCAATTTGCCTTCCCAAGAACCGAACTTCTACATTCAAATTATCTTTTACTTTTGTGGGAATTAAGCTGGGGGCACATGTAGTGCTCAAAAGTTAGTGAACCCCACCAGAAAATGAACATATCTAAAGTGTTTAAGTTCTGTCATGTTTCTGATTTTGAAGTCAGGTGATAAAATATTACATTCAGTAACGTATGTTTCTTTGCATGGGCTTGTTGTCGACATTCAAGATTCAGTATGAATGAATACATTCTGTGGTGGGGGTCACTAACTTTTGAGTACAACTGTACGTGAAAATTATTTGGTTCCGTTAAAGCCAAGTCCACCCCAGAAAATTGTTGATTTGAATCGATAGAGAAAAATCAAATAAAAATAACGCTGCAAATTTCATCGAAATCGGATGTGAAATAAGAAAGTTATGACATTTTAAAATTTTGCTTATTTTTCACAAAACAGTTAAATGCCCAACTCAGCGATATGCAAATGAGAGTCGATGATATCCTTCACTCACTATTTCTTTTGTTTTTTATTGTTTGAATTATACAATATTTCAATTTTTACAGATTTGACAATAAGGAACACTTCACTTAACCATAAACTGTTAAAATATTGGTAATTCCAAATGTTAAGGGAGGAATATATGTTTAGGGAGGAATAAAATTTTCAAGACAATGAAGGAGAAAATTAGAATTCTTTATATTTCATATAATAAAATACAAAAGAAATAGTGAATGGGTGACGTCATCAGTCTGCCAATTTGCATACCGACCAGGATCTGCATATAACTGTTTTGTGAAATTAAGCGAAACTTTAAAATGTCATAACTTTCTTATTTTACATCCGATTTTGATGAAATTTTCAGTGCTTTGCTTGTTGGATTTTTCTCCTTTTATTCAAATCAACTTGTTGTTGGGGTGGACGTGTCCTTTAATAAAGCATATAAATCCATACATCATTATCTTGGGTATAGTATCAGAATATCATATACCTCTTTTACAATGCATAGAAGTCAGTCACAGATAATATGATGCAATGAGGCAGAGATAAGAATTGGGTGCTCCAATGACTTCTCTCCATAAGAAGCTGAACCTCTCCCTGAATCGTGTCCTCCTCGCCTCCCCTCGCGGTACAGTCGAGCTCTCGCGATGGTAGACGGGGAACAATGAATCACGGGGCGTGCCCGCAACGGGGTCGTAGCCACAGTACTCCCATAGAACTCCGTCAGAGTTGCGAATTCTTTCGGAGTCGTCTGTGAAAGAGATGAGACCCCAATATGATTTTTCGTTCAATCTTGCCAGTGAAATATTATTGCTCTAAATAAGTTTTGCGGTAAATTATTACTGTTAATATATATATCATTTTTTTCTTAAGTAGGCCTAATTAGACATTTCTATCAACGATTTTTATATGAAGGTCCCCATTTTTTTTAGTTCATATGATATATTTTTAAGATTAAAAAAAAAATGCAGGTATATTATATGCCTATTTGAAAATAATGTGATGTATTTTTATTATTATGATGGAAAATGTTCGCTTATTGTTGTAATTAAAAATGATTAGGCTTGTTTTTTTTTTTAATGTAGAAATCAAATCAAATCAAAGAAAGTCACTATCTCAATAATAATAACCTCATATTTTAGAGAACTATTCAATAACAGTATTGATTGCCCCAAATTCCCCCCAATGGGGCCTTCAGCATGATTGGTGGTGGTGATGAGGATGATGATGAGGAGGAGGAGGAGAATAATAATGATGATTTATGGTGATGAAATGATGATGATGGTAATGAGATGACGAGATGATGATGATGGTGAAGACGATGACGGTGCATAGTGATGATGATGATGATGACGACGACTAACAAGGGATGCTTATGGGATGCTGTTGCTGATGGAATGATCATGGTCATTATGCGATGTATTGGTGGTGGTGTTGGTGAAAGTGGTAGTATCATAATTCCATAACCATTATTGCTATTTACCTGAAGGTGTTTGTAGCCAAATCCCAATTGCAACGATTGAAACGAGCAGAATCAGATGTTTAAACAGAGTCCAGTTTATACAATTCTTAGATATAGGTGCCGGTTTTCCATCCCTGGTGTTCTTTTCTGTACCATTTGAAGTTTTAACCATTATTTCCGTTTGTTGATATTCCATCTTAACTAAATTTGCCTTTTTCGTATCGTTAATTTATTTACAATGGCACAAATCTATAAGCATGATTGTAGTCATAATCGTATATGCATGCACGTAATCTCTCTGAATTAACATTAACATCCATAATAAGCATGCGTTTACATGACAATGGTGACGAGTTTGATGCGCGCGCATAATTTACCTTCAAAGTTTACCCACTGATTATTACGTCATCAATGATTGTTCCAACCTTCAGCCCCCGGCCTTTGTTTTGTAAGGAAAAAAAATAAAAAAAGACATTTTCACTCCAGAAGGAGCCACAATGCATCCCCAAAGGATGCAAATCCCCTCTCTAAAAAAAAAAAAAAAAAAAAAAAAAAAACACGACCGCCCCCGCCCCAATCCGAGAGGAGTGCAATAGGGGCCCGTTGCAGAAAGAGTTGCAATCAATCGCAACTCTAAAAAACTTGGGCAACTTGATTATCAACCAAGCAACAGCGCCCATTTGGACCTTGCGATGGATTTTTTTGACTTGCGTTTAAACGCAACTCTTTCTGCAACGGACCCCAGACCAGCTCCCTCACATTTAAAGTGTTTAATCACTGTATACTTGAACTTACTTTGCCTCAGCATCCCTTGAAAATAAACTTGTCCCATTTTCTGAAATGGTTTGTTAGTAATTATAAACCGAGCTCTGTTCAGCTAGTTTTCTTTCTTCTTATCTTCTTGTATTTTCTCCTTAATCCGGTTAAGTGTTGGCGGATCTTTTGTGTTTCTACCATTTTTAAAATCATATACTTTATAGGATAATCATATATGATTTAATAACTGAGCCTCTCCTCTATATAGTTAAACCTTCCACGCCAACGTGAACATATTTTTTAAAATCTACATTTGCAAGAGTTGAAGCATGTCCCCTTGCTCTTTCCACATATATATATAGTTTTTATATTATCACATGAAAAAAATATGATCATAACGTTTCTTCTTTTTTTTTATACTGCAAAATGAACATAAATCATCTGTTGTCATTTTAAATTAATAAAAATAGTTTTTATGTATACTAATAGTATATTATGTAATATGTTATATTGAAATTATCTGATACCGCTTTCACACCAAGGCTCGGTCGTAAAGACCTAACCATGCAGCGACCGATCGGACGTGCTTTCACACCGCCGTCAAAATTTGGTCAGGCCCAGAGCGTTCGGTCGCTGTATAGCTGACCTAGCCGGAAGCGGAAGTAGATATAGTGCGTGGGCATGTATGGGGGTCATTGCATTTCGATCGGTCACTAAGTACGTGTGCTTTCACATCAAACTTGCATCGGAAACAGAAGTAGGGAATAACAGGTTATCAGAGCCATACTCCGAGTAATGGAACTCATATACTAGCTGGATTAGCTTACAAAAGGTTTTTGACAGTGGTCAAAAATACAGTATTAAGATTAATACCACAGTATATCTAACAAATTGTAGGTCATGCTTAGGAAACAAAGACGTTGAGAAAAAAAGATTGATCTCTGTTGACGCGATGAGATTTATCTTGGATAAGATTAAATAAAAAAAAGAGTGGGCTCGATTTAAAAGTGATGGAAAGCATAGTCATTTTCACCCATATAATATTATAAAAGAAATAATAATAATAATATAGAGTATTTCTAAAGCGCCAAATCCACATTGATTATGTGCTCAAGGCGCTGAAAATATACTTGGTATATTATCACCCCGGCTGTAGCTGAGCGACCATATAGGCGCTAAAGCATTCAAGGAATAAATCCTACAGGGTACCCATTCACCTCACCTGGGTCGAGTGCAGCACAATGTGGGTAAATTTCTTGCAGAAGGAAATAACGCCATGGCTGGGACCCTCTATTTCAAAGTCCGAAGACTAATCCACTGGGCCACAACGCTCCATTCATTATAAATAATGAATAATTCATAGTGTCTTCTGCCTTGGAAAGCAATTACGATCGGATTGAAATTATTCTCTGGTTTTGTGCTCTGATTCGTTAATTACGTTCGATGAAATGAATTGAATTGAAATTGAAGGTTTGGCGGATATATTTCACAATGTAATCGTTAGAATGACAGAGTGAGAGCACGATTTGTGAGGTTCAGTAAGCTGATAAAACAGAAAGTCGAGGCATTCATTTTGTACCGAAGAATTAAATCATAAATGGCTCGTTGTGCTTATATCAAGGACTTTTTGGGAACCAATTTCGTTAATGGGTTCGTTGATTTTATTCCTAATCTTGAAAACTAATACAGAAGATTATTTATTGATAATTTTAATTATCTCTATATGCCTATAGATTATTTCTTGTGATTATTATAGATGTGAAAAATGATGCGTAAGAAATTTTCCCGGCGGGGGGGGGGGGGGTGGCACTTACATTGACGAGTGGATACCATGCGCGACCAAAAAGCACATAAAAAGGATGTATTTTTCAAGGTAGGGCACGTTACGTACGTGTCAAAACACTAAAATAATGAAAAAAGGGTATCTATTTCGCGAGGAAAGCTATACGTGTTTAGGGTCATATATTTGCGAGTGTATAAAAATTAAGACTAAAATGTTTTATAAAGGATGTACTTTTTGCCCCAACAGTCAACACTGTCTGTCTATCTCTGTTTTTCTATTCTGTTCCTTAATAAGCACATTTGACTCTTTTATATATAATGTGGCTTAGATATAGACTTTTCAAAATAAAGAACCCACGAAAAATAAGACTTCTAAACTTCTAACCGCTTTTAGACGTGTATTTTGGCTTCCAATGAAAGTTTGTTGACCTTTCCTTGACCTTGTCTTGACCTTTTATATCTTCTGGGTAAGAACTTCTGACGATGGACTTATCAGAATCGAAAATAAAAAAGTACACACATGCATAAAAACACGGAAAAATTTGCTCTCTTAACACCTTCAGTGAAATTTGCCATCTAACGAAAGTTCGTTGACCTTTGACATTTCCGGTCATAACTTTTTAACGGAAGGTCAAGAGTATATGCTTGTGTACAATTTCTTGTTCAGTATAACAAGACAGGGTTGGCGGATCTTTTGTGTTTCTACTTTTTTCTAAAATCATATACAAGTACTTAATAGGATTATTATGGGATTTAAAATTGAGCCTCTCCTCTAGTTGAACCTTCAACGCCAACGTGAACACCTTTTGTAAAAATCTATATTTGTATCTTAGGAGTTGATGCATGTTCCCTCACTCTTTCCATACGGTTTTTATCTTATCACATTAAAAAAAATGTTTCTTCTTTTTTTTAACTGCAAAATGAACATAAATCATCTGTTGCCATTTTAAATTAATAAAAATATTTTTTGTGTATAGGCCCTATACTAGTAGTATATTATGTAATGTGTTATATTGAAATTATCTGATACCGCTTTCACACCAAGGTACGGTCGTAGAGACCGTACCCAACGACCGATCGGACCTGCTTTCACACCGCCGTCAAAATTTGGTCAGGCCCAGAGCGATCGGTCGCTGAAAAGCTGACCTAGCCGGAAACGGAAGTAGAGATAGCGCGTGGGCATGTTTGGCGCCATTACACTTTGATCGTTCGCTAAGTACGATTTAAAAAAAATATCGGTCGCGAATTTTTGTATTCATGATACGTACCTGTCTCACTAAATAAAACAATGCGGACGCGAAGCGCGAGCTGAAATTTATGTAGGCCACTAGCGTACCTACGGGGGGGGGGCAGTCTGCCCCCCCTGACGAGTCACAACCAATGCAAAAAACGTATACATGCCCCCCTTGACGAGCTTAAAAAAACCTTTTTTACCCCCCCTGACGAGGTTGAAGAACTTTTTTGCCTCCCCTGACGAGCTTGAAGACCTTTTTTTTTTTTTTTTTTTTTTGCTTGTCAATTTTTTGTCTGCCACGAAATCCTTTATATAGTGTGATTGAAGACCTTTTTTTTTTTTTTTTTTTTTTTTTGCTTGTAAATTTTTTTGGCGGACGGTTTGCCCCCCCCCCCTGTGGAAAATCCTAGGTACGCCACTGATGTAGGCCTACATATCGCCCCCAAACGAGGACATTTCAACGACTATATTTTTAGGAATTCATGAAGAGCATATACAGTGCGTCCCAAAAAAAACTATACACTTTTGAAATGGCTGCCAAATAAAAAATGTAGCACTTTGGGGAAAAAGACTTACATATATGGAAAGCCAATAAAGTCAACTTTCAAATGACACCAAAAAGTGGGAAAACTATTCATGCTTGAGCTAGCACTGCCCACTGAAACAAAGGGTATGAAAATTAGGGTGGGCCGGAATTAGCCTTCCAATTTCTTTCAGGTTTTTTGTTTGGTACATGCAAAGTTGAGGGTTATTTGGTGAATTAAAGATCAGTTGTGATCAGTTTGTTGATTGTGAAAATTTAATGCGTTATTAAATTGAAATGTAATGCATGAGTGATCATGAATTGCAATATTTAGTGCAGCATTTTGTCTTTATCATGTGGATCTCAACAATGTGTTCATGACAGTCAGGAGAAGAGGGGGTAATATGACTAAGGTAGGTGAAGTACGTTGATGGGATAAAGGTCAACAGAACATTTAGCTACCCCTCTCTCCATCTCACCCCCCCCCCCCCCGCGCTTCTCTCCTGAGAGACTTAGCTCGGCTAGGCTGGGCAGGAATTAGCCTTACAGTTTTTTCGAGTGGTTAGTCCTTTGGAACTTGCTAAGCTAAATTAATGAGTGAGATAAGTTTTGGTTTCTTAGGCAAATTTCATGAGTTACTAAATTGAAATTTAATGCATGAGGGAACAGGAATTGTAATTTTAGTGTAGCATATTCATCTTGTAGACCTCAGAAGTGTGTTCGTGAGAGTCAGAGTAATGTGATGGTACCTGTTACAAGCGAGAAGGCGAGATATGCTAAGACTTGGTTAAAAGGGCATTCCTCTTCTTTTTGTCCTTTTACAAATTAAAAGTCATATGTACCCTCCCCTCTCCACCTCCATTTCCCAACCCCCCCTCTCTCTGTCTCACTTCCTGGATTGTAGCCTATACAAAACTTATAACTGCCAAGTGACCGGTGGCTGATGGTCAGTTTTTTTTATTGAATGATTACCAAGAAATTTAATGATTATGATGATTAATGAAATAATTTATTTATTGAAAGAACTGAATGTTTGATTGATCACATTGCACATTGAATGAGTTGATTTACTGATAAATTGTTGATTAAATGATTGATAGGAAAAAGTTGATGCCCCAATTCAGAATTATTCATTAAATCAACATTCTGCTCTGGACTTCACGCGTACATGATAATAGCCATCAGTCTCTCAACAGGAGGAGAGGGCGGGAAAGAGGGAGGGGGCGGGGGCTAAATGTTCTGTTGACCCTTATTCCATCAACCTACTTCTCCCACTTAAGTCCTATCTCAACCCCTATTCTCCCGACTCCCATGAACACATTGCTGAAATCCACATGATAAAGTTGAAATGCTGCCCAAAAAGAGATCCAAATAATAAAGTTGAAATGCTGCCAAAAAAGTGGAATTTGTGTTCACTCATGCATTAAAGTTCAATTTAATAATTTATAAAATTTGCTTATGCAACCAAAACTGGTCACGGTTGATCATTAATTTATCACAACGCCCTTAACTTTGCAAGTTTGAAAGGATTTGCCTCTCAAAAACTGACATAAATTGGAAGGCTAATTCCAGCCCACCCTAATTTTCATACCCTTTGTTTCAGTGGGCAGTGCTCGCTCAAGCATGAATAGTTTTCCAACTTTTCGGTGTCATTTGAAAGTTGACTTTATTGGCTTTCCATATATGTAAGTCTTTTTCCCCAAAGTGCTACATTTTTTTATTTGGCAGCCATTTCAAAAGTGTATAGTTTTTTTTGGGACGCACTGTATATACATTATCTCACCTTAGTCCTCTAATGCGAGCGCTAAGCGCGTGCTTTTATCATTATTATTTTTTTTTTAAGAATTACACGTAAACACATGGAACACTTTTCGTGGTCATTGTAATCATGAACATGACACGTAACTCAATAATTAAATATTGCGAGCTGAACATTTTTGATATTCAGACCTGAAGATGGGCATTCTAAGGAATTCATTACGACCACACGTATTTCACTAACGAAATTATGCGAGCGCGAAGTGCGAGCTGAAATTTTTTGATATTCAGACCAAAAAAAAAAAAAGAAAATTTATAAGGACTGTTCTTAGGAATTCATGAAGGGCAGACACATTTCACCAATCCACTAATGCGAACGTAAGTACGGACTGGAAATATTTTATATTCACACCGGAAAGGGGGCAATCACTTTAAGTAGTCATGAAAAAGATGCATATGTCACTACATAAAATAATAAATGCTCGAAGTGCGAGGAAATATTTTGCCCCCCCTTGGAAAATCCTGGATCCGCCCCTGGACCGCGGTAGATGATCAATGCCGCAGCATGCACTGTTAATTGAAAAAAAAAAACTAATAACAAGTTATCAGAGCCATACTCCGAGTGATGGAACTCATATACTAGCTGGATTAGCTTACAAAAGGTTTTTGACAGTGGTCAAAAATACAATATTAAGATTAATACCACAGTATATTAAAAAAAATGTAGGTCACAAAGACGTTGAGAAAAAAGATTGATCTCAGTTGACGCGATGAGATTTATCTTGGATAAGATTAAATAAAAAAAGAATGGGTTCGATTTGAAAGTGATGGAAAGCATAGTCATTTTCATCCATAATATTATAAAAGAAATAATGAATAAATTCATCGTGCCTTCTGCCTTGGAAAGCAATTACGATCGGATTGAAATTATTCTTATTGGTTAGGTGCTCTGATTCGTTTATTATACGTTCGATGTTTGGCGGATATATTTCACAATGTAGTCGTTGGACTGACAAAGTGAGAGGACTATTTGTGAGGTTCAGTAAGCTGATAAAACAGAAATTCGAGGTACAATATACGTATTTCATTCATTTTGTAACGAAGAATTCAATCATAAATGGCTCGGTTTGCTTATATCAAGGACTATTTGGGAACCAGTTTCGTTAATGGGTTCGTTGAATTTATTCCTAATCTTGACAACTAATACAGAAGATTATTTATTGGTAATTTTAATTATCTCTATATGCCTATAGATTATTTCTTGTGATTATTATAGATGTGAAAAATGATGCGTAAGAAATTTTGTTTTACCGATAACATTTTGATTGAATGTCCCTGCTTGGTAGCGGGCCCGGCTAGCGGGTTCACACTTTTTTAAAAATCAAATCATATTTATTTTGAAATATTTTTCGACATTGTAAAACATAGCATAACATAAAATACTGTTATTGAATTCATAACACGAATGATAAGACAAAAATGTACGGATTGAATACAGCATAATCAAAATAATATATCTACAGCAAAATCATATTTCTGTATCTAATGATACAAATTTTCTATTATTCTTAAGATAAACATAATGATTAACAGAACGGCAGTATATAATTTAACATAAACCATTTGATAATAGTGTACTTATGTACACTTTTATCAAATGGTTATACTTATATTTGTTTAACAATATATATTTGGCGGATAAAGTAATGAAATCAATTCATATATTTCCATAAAATCCAAATAAAAAATGATTAAAAAAACTCCAAACAAGTCCACACATTGGTATTCATAATCTTTATAGCATTTTCATTTATTTGTTGTAAAACAGCAATGTGGATAAAATACCTTGCTCAAGGGCATCAAGTGCCATACCGGGAATCGAACCCCGATCTCCAATCAAGACCTAGACCACTCGGCCTAAACAAGAAAAATCATTTTTACTTAAAGGAACTTTATCTCCTAAAATAAAATAATGTACATCCATAATAAAACCTTGAGTAATTGGGCAATCCTAAAGTAAATGTTCCATGTTTTCGGCAGAGTTATTGCATAATGAACAAAGATCAGAATTCGAAATTTTGTGGACACTAGTAGGCCTATATGGTGATCAATTTAAACTCTAAATTGATAACGAATACGTGCGGAAACAAGATTTGAATAGCTATAAACATATCTTGGCCCAATCTAAATTTGGAGCATTTAAACGAATATTTCATTTATTAGTTAAATGCCTTAGGGGGTTAAAACAATTTGTTCACCCTTGCTAATACCACCATTGAAATACAATGAATACGCACCCTTGCTAATACCACAATAAATACGTAATGTAGTTGAGAAGGGGGGGGGGGGGTAGAAGGGTACAACTGAAATGTTTGCCCCAGCTGAAATGATACCTGTATGCGTCACTAAATTAACATGTTTTATCTCGATTCTAATTACTTTCTTATTAATAACATTGTTTTTACCAAAAACGATAATTCCATCAGCTAGATGTTGACACGTGCTCCATGAACATGTCGTTATTTTCATTTTTTTTAGATGGCATTTTGTATTCTCACCATATTCACCGTCTTGTTCCATCATTGTCTTGTTTATCATGTTTATGCTGAGGGTAAGTGACATTGGTCCATTTCATTACCTTCCTTTCTTTATAATATCATTTTTTTCAATTAATACATGTTATTAAGTAAATTATTGTTATGGTAACGTTGCCAATGATCCAATCGTAACCACCATGTTAACGATATAGGTGTGTTTAAAATGTTAATTTTAACTCTCTGTAACTTCTTAATTATTGAGGTAATCAATTAAACATGCCGATGGTCATACACTCATACTGTGAACTTTTATAAACTGGTAAATTTGTTTAATCCCATTTTTATTTTCATTGGTCTTTCTTTTGCCAGTTTGTGACTTTGGATTCCGGAATCAATTGACTCGAGGGGCTACAGCCTCTTTGTTATTAAACCAATCTTTAATTATTGACATGTGCTTTAGTAAAGATTATTGAAGCTAGCCTGTGTCAAAATTTTGTTCATTTTGACTGAGTGGAATTTGTGAAGTGTGAAGTTTGATAAGTTTATTTTGGAACCGAGTTTATATTCACATGTGCAATAAGTGATACCTGTACCATAACCTCACCTTTTCTTTGTATTTTGTTTCATATACCTTCATACAATATGAAATATTTCTCTTCTTTTCCAAAGATGTACAAAAAGGACCTCTTTCTTGTTTTGTCTCGCCTGACGAAGTTCGGCAGAGACTTACTAATCACTTTTCCTGTTGGTCTGTTAGAAAATGTTAGTTTTTGTTAAAATTGCTCGTATTTCTTTATTTCTGCATCAATTATGTTCATACTTGGTATATATGATCCTTGGGTAATACCACATATAAGCCTATGAAAATGATTGGGTCACAGGTCATCTAGGGGTCAAAAGGGCAAATAATATATCATGTACACCCCTTTTTGAAGGTTTTGTTCAATTTGCATCCATTTCTGCATCAATAATGTTCACACTTGGTAAAAATGATCTTTGGGTAATACCACATTCTGTTGCTCAGGATGATGGGGTCAAAGGTCATCTAGGTGTCAAAAGGTCAACTTGCTCCCATATCTTTATTTCTACTTCAATTATTTCTTAATTTCCAGATCAATTTTGTCTACACTTGGTACAAATGTTCCTTGGGTAATATCACACGTGTGTCCATGATAATTAACGATGGAGTCAGAGATCATCAACGGATCAAAAGGTCAATTAGCTTGCTCTCATTTCTTTATTTCTACATTGATTATGTTGATCCGGAATAACACATGTGTGTCCATGAGGATGATGGGGTCAGAGTCGTGTAGGGGTCAAAAGGTCAACTCATTTTTTTCAATATTGAGTCTACATCAATTTTGTTTACACTATAGGCTTCGTATAAATGATGATTGGGTAATACCACATGTGTGTCCATGAGGATGATGGGGTCATATAGGTGAAATAGGGGTCAAAATGTCAACTCGCTCTCATTTCTTTATTTCTACATCGATCGTGTTCACACTTGAATGATCTTTGGGATTATACCAGTATTATATATATTATAGCATTTAGATTACATGATATATGGGGTAGCTGCTCACATGTGATATAAGACAATTTAGAAACCCATCTTAAATTTTTTAACCCCTAATAATTTTCTCTATTTTTCTGCTTTTATGAAAACCGACTCATCAGGGTAAACTCCCCTTAAATAATAAAACAATGCTTTCTAGTTCTACAATTTTCAATGAATTCATAAAAAAAACAATTGAATCAAATACAATAGATCCATACAGGAACAAGAGTGTCGCTAAGGCGAGCACATAATACGCTTGCCTGTAACACGGAAATTGGAGTTATTGGTCAAGCAAGAAAACTGGAAGGTGGCAACTTCACCTTTGACCTTCTGACCTCAAAATCAATAGAATTCTTGGGTTCTATGCTAGTATCATACACATCAAATTCTATTACATAAAATTTGTTCAAGTCTTCAGAGGGTTAGCATATTTCCAGGTGCTAGGCAGTGGGACCACACAAAATAAATCAAAAGTAATTTTTAATCAAAATGATTAAGGGACCCTATAGTGTTACAATATCTGCATGTCTATGAGATTTGAGGAGCATGCAATGATCCTGCCAAAAGAGGGCGCTACAAACGTTTAGTACTTATTAAATGTTACTCTCTCGACCATACAGAAGCTGTGTAATTCTGTTTGTTTCTGACTCATAATATAACTTGAAACATGGTGGCAGCGGTAAAAAGTTACATATTTTCGTAGAACAGTTATTATTCTTCTCCCTGAAGTCTATTATGTATCTGCAAACTGTGATTTGGCCTGGATTTCGCCAGCTTTCTGAGAGTAATTCCTGCATGTGTCCCACATATGTAAGTCTGTGTACTGTTTTCTACATTATTTCAGTATCACTGTTGTTGGTGTGAATTACCATTCTGACCACTCACACTAGTACGAGGTTATGCCCACTCATCCTACGAACGAGGTTATAATATAACCTCGTTCTCGGCTGTATACCTCTCTATTGTTAAAATATACATTGGTCATTTTCCCCCCATCTGTTGCCCAAAGCATCGCGAATCAGTTCATACTTGAACTGATCCGTTGATGTTAACTGTTATTTTGACAGATATGACTTTAAATTAATAAATATGATATAAAAAATGAATAAAAACTCACCGATTTCTCAACGTGAACCTCATCCAACTGCCTCCATTACGTCTATTGTGTTCGACAGTGACAAATCGAAAAAGAAAAAAGAACTCACGAAACCATAGAGGCTCATCAACCCGTTTGGACCACTGACCATTGATGTTTCGACGAAACTTTGCTTGTAATGAATTCTGGTAAGGAAGTCTTGATAGCCTCAATCAAGACAAATTTGCAATTTTGTTTCATGTTTATACAAAGTCAAAAGTGATACTAGTAGTTGTGAAAGTGGAATGAAATAAGACATTTTTGTATGAAATAAAAAAAAATTAAGGAGAAATTCAGTTGTTTCGATTTTGTTAATTTTCTGTTATGGGACTCTTGATGAAAAAGCCCCTTATTCTTTTCTAATTAATGAACCTGACGATAGAAATACTTTTCACAAAGTTAGGCATTAATTTCCAAATTATTATGTAACAGAAATTCAGAATAACAAACTTTACTGTGGGTCTAATCAGGGGAGAATCCAGGATTTTCCAAAGGGGGAGGGGGTGGTTTCTTTTACAGAAAAAAATAACAAGCTCCCCCCCCCCCGTGAAGGAGATTTACGGTAACGAATAATTTCACAATTATGATTTGATTTTGATTTATTTGATTTAGTTATTTATTTATTATGATAACAGCTCCTCGCTATACAGTATGAAGTTTCAAGTTTGTTTTCATTGATTTAAAATCCTAACCTAAAGGATTTTCATTAAGAAATAAATAAAATAAAAAATCACTTACCACAAAGGCCTATTTAGGGGTAGATCACAATTTTCAAGGGGAGGGCGGGAAAGTTTCAAGTTAATTTAATTGATTTCAAATCCAAACATAAAGGATTACAATCAAATGAAATTAACAGTACAAATTATCAAACAAAATGGATGCAAAATAAATGTGTTCTATGGCTTTCGAGGGGGTGGGCACGAGCCTGATGTGCTCCCCATCCTGGATAAATAAAAGAAACTCATTAAAAAGAATTGGAACGTAATTATGTTCTGTTTTATCACTTTGTCTTGAGTTTCTTGCCCCTTCCATTCTTTTCACATTTCAGCCTTTACCCATATTAATTTCAGGATGGTACAAAATGTTGGCTTACAAAAGTGATATGATGATGAATATTCCATAATAATATGAAAAATGATAGAAAACCAAAATAATAATATTAATAATTAACCCTTACAATGATAGTACTCAATAAAAGAGAGGCATCGGGGATCGAGAAAAGAAGCAATAACCCCCCCCCCCCAAAAAAAAGGCATCATATTTCCTTTCAGCATACGACAAGATACAGTTCATTATAGAATAAACTAAGCTGATGGCGCTAAAATTATTCTGATGTATAAAATAATAAAAATAAAATATTGTGTGTCAGGGGAGAAAGAGACTACTATCGCTGGATCTTGGATTTCCGAAATAGAAGCATCACCGGAAACAGGTATCTGTGGTGAGAAGCATTTTTATACAGCTTTGTAGAGGACAGTGGTGTGGTCGCTTCCGTTAGCTTTCTTTAATTGAGCACAAGAGGGCGCGTTACATCCTCTACGTAGAAGTCTATGCGCTGCTGAGGATCATGACAAATTTCATCATACATTCTGACGATTTACCGAAGAGTCCTCGAATAATTGACAAGATATAGTTGAGTCCAAGATAAATTCCAGCAACAACGGAAGGAAGATCAACGTTTGGTTCGGGGGGAAAGACTGGTAAGTCAAACTCTCTTACTTTTACATTTTTATCACAAATTTTGTCTATGAGTACGCCTCACATACCTCTAGTCCCATCCCCTACCTTTTGCTGTTTGGCAAATGGTCGGGGATGACGAGTGGTTATGCCCAGCCGCCATTAATACCGCTCATCTAAGTAAAAAATCCGGGACGGGCGCAAAACGCACACATATGAACACACACAGTGCTTCGCTTCGCGAAGCACTGTACCCGTGTGTTCATATGTGTGCGTTTTGCGCCCGTCCCGGATTTTTTTTTGTTGGTAAAGCTTTACGCGGTATATATAAATCTTAATTTCACTACGACGAGTGAATAGGTGAGCGCGGCGCAGTGCATAATACGTAGGCATCTAAGCGTTAGTGGATCGAACCTCAACATGTTTTTTTTTTTTTTAGGGGATCGGGGATGTGAAGTATTTCGGTGCTATTTCTAAAGGTCGACATTCGATCGTTTTTATTGCGTATTTCATGAACTTCAACAACTTTTCTATATTGCTTAAATCCGTATTTTCAGGAAATTTGTCACTCTATACTAGCACCTTAATATGCCCAACAATTTTTATATATTGCTTTATTCCGTATTTTCATGAAATTTGTCACTCTATACTAGCACCTTAATATGCCCAAAAGAATTTTGAATAAAATATGCCTTTCCTACTTTTCTCTTTTCGCTCTATCCCCCCTCAGACATTTCAATCCCCCTGTCCGCTGCTTATATACCCCCAAAAGAAAACCCCTTTTCTCGCCCTCCGGGCCAACACGAATTATTAGAATCTTGGCTTGTTCATCACTCTATACTAGCACCTTAATATGCCCAACAACTTTTCAATATTGCTTTATTCCGTATTTTCAGGAAATTTGTCACTCTATACTAGCACCTTAATATGCCCAACAACTTTTATATATTGCTTTATTCCGTATTTTCATGAAGCTTGTCACTCTATACTAGCACCTTAATATGCCCAAAAGAATTTTGAATAAAATTTGCTTTTCCTACTTTTCTCTTTTCGCTCTATCCCCCCTCAGACATTTCAATCCCCCTGTCCGCTGCTTATATACCCCCAAAAGAAAACCCCTTTTCTCGCCCTCCGGGCCAACACGAATTATTAGAATCTTGGCTTGTTCATCACTCTATACTAGCACCTTAATATGCCCAACAACTTTTCAATATTGCTTTATTCCGTATTTTCATGAAGCTTGTCACTCTATACTAGCACCTTAATATGCCCAAAAGAATTTTGAATAAAATATGCCTTTCCTACTTTTCTCTTTTCGCTCTATCCCCCCTCAGACATTTCAATCCCCCTGTCCGCTGCTTATATACCCCCAAAAGAAAACCCCTTTTCTCGCCCTCCGGGCCAACACGAATTATGAGAATCTTGGCTTGTTCATCACTCTATACTAGCACCTTAATATGCCCAACAACTTTTCAATATTGCTTTATTCCGTATTTTCATGAAGCTTGTCACTCTATACTAGCACCTTAATATGCCCGAAAGAATTTTGAATAAAATTTGCTTTTCCTACTTTTCTCTTTTCGCTCTATCCCCCCTCAGACATTTCAATCCCCCTGTCCGCTGCTTATATACCCCCAAAAGAAAACCCCTTTTCTCGCCCTCCGGGCCAACACGAATTATGAGAATCTTGGCTTGTTCATCACTCTATACTAGCACCTTAATATGCCCAACAACTATTCAATATTGCTTTATTCCGTATTTTCATGAAGCTTGTCACTCTATACTAGCACCTTAATATGCCCGAAAGAATTTTGAATAAAATTTGCTTTTCCTACTTTTCTCTTTTCGCTCTATCCCCCCTCAGACATTTCAATCCCCCTGTCCGCTGCTTATATACCCCCAAAAGAAAACCCCTTTTCTCGCCCTCCGGGCCAACACGAATTATTAGAATCTTGGCTTGTTCATCACTCTATACTAGCACCTTAATATGCCCAACAACTTTTCAATATTGCTTTATTCCGTATTTTCATGAAGCTTGTCACTCTATACTAGCACCTTAATATGCCCAAAAGAATTTTGAATAAAATTTGCTTTTCCTACTTTTCTCTTTCGCTCTATCCCCCCTCAGACATTTCAATCCCCCTGTCCGCTGCTTATATACCCCCAAAAGAAAACCCCTTTTCTCGCCCTCCGGGCCAACACGAATTATTAGAATCTTGGCTTGTTCATCACTCTATACTAGCACCTTAATATGCCCAACAACCTTTCAATATTGCTTTATTCCGTATTTTCATGAAGCTTGTCACTCTTTACTAGCACCTTAATATGCCCAAAAGAATTTTGAATAAAATTTGCTTTTCCTACTTTTCTCTTTCGCTCTATCCCCCCTCAGACATTTCAATCCCCCTGTCCGCTGCTTATATACCCCCAAAAGAAAACCCCTTTTCTCGCCCTCCGGGCCAACACGAATTATTAGAATCTTGGCTTGTTCATCACTCTATACTAGCACCTTAATATGCCCAACAACTCTTCAATATTGCTTTATTCCGTATTTTCATGAAGCTTGTCACTCTATACTAGCACCTTAATATGCCCAAAAGAATTTTGAATAAAATTTGCTTTTCCTACTTTTCTCTTTCGCTCTATCCCCCCTCAGACATTTCAATCCCCCTGTCCGCTGCTTATATACCCCCAAAAGAAAACCCCTTTTCTCGCCCTCTGGGCCAACACGAATTATTAGAATCTTGGCTTGTTCATCACTCTATACTAGCACCTTAATATGCCCAACAACTTTTCAATATTGCTTTATTTCGTATTTTCATGAAGCTTGTCACTCTATACCCGCACCTTAATATGCCCAACAACTTTTATATATTGCTTTATTCCGTATTTTCATGAAATTTGTCACTCTATACTAGCACCTTAATATGCCCAAAAGAATTTTGATTAAAATATGCTTTCCTACTTTTCTATTTTCGCTCTATCCCCCCTCAGACATTTCAATCCCCCTGTCCGCTGCTTATATACCCCCAAAAGAAAACCCCTTTTCTCGCCCTCCGGGCCAACACAAATTATTAGAATCTTGGCTTGTTCATCACTCTATACTAGCACCTTAATATGCCCAACAACTCTTCAATATTGCTTTATTCCGTATTTTCATGAAGCTTGTCACTCTATACTATCACCTTAATATGCCCAACAACTTTTCAATATTGCTTTATTCTGTATTTTCATGAAGCTTGTCACTCTATACTAGCACCTTAATATACCCACAGAATATTAAATTGTGTTCAAAATTTTATATATCGCTTTATTCTGTATTTTGATAAGTTTGTCACTTTATACCAGCACCTTAATATGCCAACATTTCTGTATTGCTTTATTCTGTATATTTTGTATGCACTCACTCTATACTGCATCAAATTAATACGGACTAAAGCAATAGAGAATTAAGAATCTTGGCTCGATCATCACTTAGTACTTTATGCCCACAAACTTTTCTTTATTACTTTATTCCGTATTTTGGTGAAGCTTAATTGTCACTCTTTATTAGCACCTAAATAATTATGCCCCCCCCAAAAAAAAAAAATATATATATATTATTGCGTTTCAACTTTACTATATCGGTTTTTACGTATTTTGTTGAAGATTTTATACTAACACCCGAATATGCCTCCCATTTTTGTTGCCTTATATACTTTTCCTTCGCTCTACCCCCCGCCCAGCCAGACATTTCAAACCCAGAACACCACTTTTCCCGCCCTCCGGTCAATAGTAATTATTAGAATCTCGGTTGATTCGTCGCTATGCTCACCAAGTTTTCTTTATAAGCTTTATCCCGTATTTAGTGAAGTTTGTCACTATACTAACACCTTAATCAATTTGCCCATCAAAAAAATCAAATTGCGTTTTAACATGTGTTTTTCCTTTATTCCGTATATTTGCAGCTAATCACCTTTGAAATATACATCTGTACCATTAAAAGTTCGTCTTGCTCTTTCTTGAGGAAAATAAAAATAAGCTAACATTGACAAAATCCATTTATGATAGGGTGACGATGGAAGAGTAGAAAAGATACGCAAAAATGTTGGACATAATAAAGTGCCCCATATAGAGTTTAACAATTACGGAATAAAGCAATATTGCGAAGGAGGAAAATTGAGAAACAACATAAAAATACAGCATAAAGTGAAAGTTCATGAATAAATAAAATCATGAACAGATGAAAAAAAGAAAAAAAAAGACACAGAGACACGTAATAAAAGCGATATACACCATAAAGAATGAAGACTATAAACAAATATAACAAATTTATTCATTTATTTAAATATCTTTATACAGGATAACAAGCTCAGATTCACTGTTTTTAAACATGGTCCTGTTAAAATGAAATAACAATATATACAAAAAGATAAAAGTGTAACTTAGGTTCTATATACAAATAGTGAATAAATTCGATATCAATAACATTAAAATCAGAATCATCACTAGTAAAACAATTGTATAAAAATAACATATTCAATTTTTGAGGAATCAATTAAATGAGAACATTTCTCTCTTGCTTTATTCCATATTTCAAGAAATTTGGGCCTGTATACTAGCAACTTAAGATGCCCACCGACTTTTCTATATTGCTTTATTCCGTATATTTATGAAGTTTGTCACTCTATACTAGCACCTTAATATACCCACAGAAAATTAAATTGTGTTCAAAATTTTCTATATCGCTTTATTCCGTATTTTGATAAGTTTGTCACTTTATACCAGCACCTTAATATGCCAACATTTCTGTATTGCTTTATTCTGTATATTTTTTATGCAGTCACTCTATACTGCATCAAATTGATACGGACTAAAGCAATAGAGAATTAAGAATCTTGGCTCGATCATTCATTAGTACTTTATGCCCACAACTTTTCTTTATTACTTTATTCCGTGTTTTGGTGAAGCTTAATTGTCACTCTTTATTAGCACCTAAATAATTATGCCCCCCCCCCAAAAAAAAAATATATATATATTATTGCATTTCAACTTTACTATATCGGTTTTTACGTATTTTGTTGAAGATTTTATACTCTCACCCGAATATGCCTCCCATTTTTGTTGCCTTATATACTTTTCCTTCGCTCTACCCCCCGCCCAGACAGACATTTCAAACCCAGAACACCACTTTTCCCGCCCTCCGGTCAATAGTAATTATTAGAATCTCGGTTGATTCGTCCCTATGCTCACCAAGTTTTCCGTTTTCTCTATAAGCTTTATCCCGTATTTAGTGAAGTTTGTCACTATACTAGCACCTTAATCAATTTGCCCATCAAAAAAATCAAATTGCGTTTTAACATATGTTTTTCCTTTATTCCGTATTTGTAGCTAATCACCTTTGGAATATACATCTGTATCATTAATAGTCCGTCTTGCTCTTTCTTGAGGAAAATAAAAATAAGCTAACATTGACAAAATCCATTTATGATAGGGTGACGATGGAAGAGTAGAAAAGATACGCAAAAATGTTGGACATAATAAAATGCCCTATATAGAGTTTAACAATTACGGAATAAAGCAATAACGCGAAGGAGGAAAATTGAGAAACAACATAAAAATACAGCATAAAGTGAAAGTTCATGAATATATAAAATCATGCATAAAAGTTTATGCATTATGTGCGAGATGCGGCAAGACACATCTTGATGTCAGTGGGGCACGATTGACATGGAGGGCGCAACTTTTCGCAGAGGATTAGAGTGAGGATTGTTTGAGAGGATTAGAGTGAAGAAAGAAAGGTTTAATGAGAGAGATGATTGATGAGCTTGCCGGGCGAAAAAAAAATGAGGAAATTTGTTGACTTGGAATATTTTGGCGGAAGGAGTGAAGGAGGTTAAAATTCAATATAACGGGGCATTTATATATAACCAAGAAGGATAACGCAAAAGTGAGTATATGAAATTATTTACAATTTCTTGTGCATACTTTTTTTTTCAATTTTGCCGTGCCTACCAAAATGCCACATTTATTTGAAAATATCCGAGAAGATCGTATATTGGCGGACCGATAGCGACATGATGTTTGCTGTAGAGGGGATAACTTGGGAGTTTAGAATGAAAAAAAGGAAGCTATATATATGTTAAAATAAAGTTTTAGGCCTACACGCCGACTACGAACATCAAGTGCAAACTAGTTGCGTGAGTTTTTTGTTCCATGTTTAGGCCCCCTGTTGCCTAAACAGAGAAAAGTTCCGGGTGTTATTTCAGGTGACTCAATATACTCAATAGTAAACGCACATCGTGTTAAAATACATAGCGATAATATAAACGAAGTGAAAAAAATAACAAAATCCTGTTTGGAATTATTGGTACCATTATCTATAGCCCCTGGATCCTTAAATATATATATTTTCTAATTAATTAAATCACGGATCGTTGATTCCCTGGCCTGCTAATTACTGCCGCCGGGGAAACCTCCGTACGACCGTGAGCGCTAAACCAGTTTCGGCTGTCAGCTCATCTCATGTGGCGTGCTGACTACGATGCTGGACTGCAGATCAAAAGGTTCGAGTTCGATTCCCATCAAGGACAGAAAAAATAAGGTTAGTAAAACAGTGTTATGTAATATGATATGAAATGAAATGTACAGTATGATGAATAAATTGGATGGAATGAATGAATGAGGAATAAATCCACCCACCATGTATCATACAGAAAACACAAAAAGAAAACGAAAATACGATGCACATAGTATTTTATTGAAAACCCACCGATTTCATATATTTTAGTGCCCCTTCACCCCCCCCCCATCCCTAATCCCCGCCCCTCTCTCGCACAGCTGAAATACCCATTAACACGCCACTTCACTGAACGCCGATATCCCGCTGACTGAGCTTTGTTATTGTGCGGTCATGTGTGACACCGGTCGCACATGCTCTTACGCACGTCTAGCGATAAGAATTTTCACTGGGCTGAGCAGTTTTAATGGCGCTTGGGCACAATAGCGAATTTGGCCGAGGTTAGTATATACATGTGTATATATACTAACCTCGTACACCGAACCGTGTTTGACCCTTTATTTCGAAGTAGTCGGCAAACATCGCTTCATTGCTGAAGTAATATTACTTTAGCCTGTTTAGGGAGACCGGACCTAATTTTTATCTTTGGATAAGGTTTGACTTACGTGCTATGACTTAGGTATGTGTGAATACGGGCGCATCGCGAACGCTGGTTTTGGCTGCACGGTTTTCGCGCGGGTTTTGCTGCAAGTGGCATCGCCTCTGTCTGGGCGGCTCATCGAAAATGGGGTTTCATGCGCATGCGCACATAGTTGATGCAATCTCGTGCCTCGATACAGACAGTTGAAGACTTGCTCTTTCTGTACATATAAGTTTCAATGTGGATACTCGCCTGTGAAGTGTGGATATCGGAGCTTGAAAGTTCATCAAATTTTTGGATGCGCAAATGATCGAAATGTTTTAATGGTAAGTAGAACTACAATCCAATTATGTATCTTGACCTTTTAAAAATGTATTCAAATTGAAAAAAAAACTATAAAAAAAATGTTCTCGTGTGGAGCAGTCCAGATATAAGAGGCGCGAGCTACCCTTGTCACAACCGGTCTCTCGCCAGATGAGCTCCCCGATGCGGTGGGCTCCCGACGGTCTTTCGGCAGTCGAGCTACCGGTACCCGATGCGGAGGGCTTGGTGACGGGAGTGGTCGATAGTGAGTCGTTCATGCTGGATTGAACTGGATCTAAATTGTTCACTTGATAATATTGTGCCTTTTTCTGAAAATGTCTGTCATTACCGTAGATTGTTATTCTGATATTGATTTAAATATATACATTTTGTCACAAAAACATTCTTTCCTCCTAAGGTTATAGAATCATATTTTATCATTTGGAAACTGGATTCTTTTGGGAGTGGAATATTAATGTTGACTTGACTTATTAAATTAAAATGCAAAATCTATAGTGTTTCTTTTTTTCTTTTGTAGAAAAAAAAAAACATTTTGAAACTTTTCAATCATGTTTCATTATTTTGAGACTGGATTTGCTTTTGAAAGGAGAATATCATAAATGTTGACTTTTTAATTAAAATGCAAAAATTATGTTTATTTTTTAGTTTCTTTTTTTTTTTAAATATATTTTTTTAAGTTTCTTTTTTAAATTATTGTATTGTTTATTTTTTTCATATTTCATTATTTGGAGACTGGATTTGCTTTTGAAAGGAGAATATCTTAAATGTTGATTTGTTTTTTTTAAATGCACGAACTAGATGTTGTTTATTTTATGTTGTAATTTTTTTCATTCTTGTAAGAAAATACATGAAAACTCAGAGGAAAGAATATTTCATTTCCAGATGGGTCTGAGTCCTGTATTTATGTTTATTATTAATTGTACTATTTATTTTTTTGTTCACTTTTCTTTTTTTAGGGATGCAGGTGGGGGTTGTATTTTGAATTGGAAAATGGGGATGGGATTGGTACAAGTTTTTGTTTCTCTTGTTTTCAGTGCTTGTTTGGAGCTTTGATGTCTGTTTTGTTGTTGTTGTTTAAAGCTTTGTTATATATTTTTGCTGGTTGTTTTTTGCTTTGTTTTGAAAGAAATAGACCACTCTTTTCCTTTTCTTTTGGATTCGACTAATAATTTGAATTTATTTTTCTTTAAAAAGAGAGCTCAAACAGGGCTTTTGTAATACAATGTATGTATACAAATCTAAGAAATTGACAACTGATACAATATATTAAAACTTCATGTTCGTCCTTCTTGATACTTGAAATAAATTGCATACAATTCTACATACATATTTTACACTCAGCTGCTCATTCCTTCTAAAAATGTAATCACATGTCCATTATCTCTCAAATCAAAAGCTACATATTTTAACAAACTGTTGAAACAATAGAATACATAAGGAAGTGGTGAAACAATAAAATACATCAGAAAAAACACACATATTTTTATTTGGTCATACAAAGTACAAAATAATTTTTTTCTTATGTAAAAAAGGACCCCCGTACAAACACATACAAAATTACAATACTAAGTTGAAAAAGAGCTTGTAATTTATATCAGAAAAACAAAGAAATACATTAGAAATTACAAAAACAATACTTAAGACAAATTCATTAGGAAATTATCTACATGATGCTGTTTTGATGCCAACTAAATTATATGAATTATCTATCATAATCACCTTCATTTGGCAAAAAAAAGAGGGAAGTAATTGTGATTTTCTGTTATTTGCATAATTAATTAGGATTAATTAGAAGAAATTATTTTACACATAATAAGAAAAATTACTAGATGAATTGATACACATCAATTAAGCATTCTCTCACCTTTCCATTGATACCTAAATTACTTCATAGGGCTCAAAAACAAAGAAGTTAGAGCCTGTTGAAGGCTTGGGTTCAAAATGGTCACAAAATGGTCACAAAAATCGATTCTGTACTCCATTGACTTTACATTAAGACAATGACCACAAATTTGGATGAATATGTGCGACTTAAACTGGAATAACTTTATAATTTCTTTATGAAAACTAAAGTTCTTGGTATCATTTTAAAGGTCTTTTTAAGAGCTTTCAAGTGATACCAAATTTATTCATATTTGATGATTTTCATTTTTTTTGTCACATACCTATATGACTGTAATCATTTTATAGGGAAAATTTCACTCATACCAACTGCCGAATTTCTTGAAGTAATTCCATTTTACTGCAAAGTTACAATTGAAGAGAAATTGACATTTTTCTGCCAATATTAATTAGTAGGGCACTCTAGGCGACACCGCAATACTTACCCGTGTTAATAAAGTGGGACTCCGCTCACGCGCGTTTGGGCCTCCCTAGCTTAGAACTAAGCACTAATATCACCTTAAAAACTAAATCTACAAGGTATGTATAATCTATTTAGTAATTTGATAATGTTTAAACGGTACTCACCAGTTCTTTTGATGTATTTTCTCCAGAATTCCCACGGATTTGTCCCAAATCTTGCGACAAACCACGTCGCGGTAGACAGCTGTACATTTTTTTTTTTTATAAATAAAGCGCCCCTTACGATAGTTGTTAACAACGCGGCCAAATCGTTAGGTTTTTTGCACTGTGTCCAAGGCTTTTTTATTTTGTTTGATTTTTTATTTTTTAATAAATATTTTGTTCAATAGCGATTTTTACGTCAAATATTAAATTTATATCACAAAATATTTTTTAATTGTAGAAATATACATAATATTATGCAATAATTTATTCTATATATATTTTATAATAAAATTTATAATTGTTGCGGTCTTTAAAAAAGGATAGTCGATTGATCAGGTGATGACCACACGTATCACGTGATCTGAAAATCAGCTTCATACCGCTTTGATCGCACTCGACGGTTACCGGACTGACTGCCAAAAAAAGATCGAAAAATGACTCAAATGTAAGTTTCCCTTTATTTTATTAAATTCAAATTAGGAATAGGAATATATTTAATGGGCAATCTTTTAATAAATGATAAACAAACGAGGACAAAACTCATATTTTGGGAGTAATATCATACTTGGGTGCAGGAAACAGTACGGTTAGAAGTTCTAACCTGTTTTTAACGCATTGTCGCCTATGAGGTCCATACATGCTAATGTTTGGACCTCATTGGTACTAGGAGTGTACTAATAGCTCAAAAACCTCCCAAAATATGGTCATCCACGATACGCGTTCACGTCCAATTCAGGAAATGAAGGCCTCCCTCGTAAGGAGGAGTCTCCGCGAATGTTGCTAATGACGTCGGCGCGCCATGATCTTTACGCTGCACGGTCATGAATATGTATTACTTTGACCCCGACTGTCTTCAAAAGTTATGTCAAAAGTTCGAGTTACGCACCCGTACGGCACTCATTCAATGAACAAGGTTATGATATAACCGTACGGGTGCGTTTAGGTCAAGCCATGTCACGAGTAGCCAGGCGGCTTCTAGAGAGTGAAAATCATTTACTAACGTAAGGTCACTCTCATACGAAGCCAGGGCTTCCGTCATATACTTTTGCGTGTACCACCAAAAAACCTGAAACTTTCGCCCCCGAGATTTCTACTTTCTTTCTAAAAGATCTAGCCCTAAATCATGTACATGGGATAAAACTTAATTTCCGACATTTCTACGCTCTCGTTGTTATTTTTTAACAAGAATTCATAAAAAAAATGAGAGAAATATTGTGTAAAGACGGAAGAGACTTGCCCGATGTTTACGCCGCCATCTTGTTTCCTATTGTTCTTCGCCAACGTTACAGACGCGTGCGTCGGGTAACGTTTAACAGTTGAATCACGATCAGAGTTGAAACATGGAGAGGGACCTCCATGGTTGAAAAAAAAGACACTCTCGATCTGGAATAAGTGGAATCAGTTCATATAGGATTATATAAGAGCATTTCTACTGTAAGCATTAAGATGAAGGAAAATAATGACTGAAATGAGCAAAATATTTGGACTTGGAGACGGCTTTTTTTTTTAATCATCCTTCGAAGTTCGAGGGATATATACGAAGACGGCCAGCAAAATTATTGTTCTATGAATTTAATTCTGCATGTAATTGATGTGTGATTCTCTTTCTTATTCGTGATCCCGTTGATTCTTCTTGAAAATTGTTTTTAAATGCTTTTAATCAGGGCTGGTGGGGGGGGGGGGGGCGACAAGTTTCCATCCACTCCATTTTGATTTCTTTTTGCTTGATTGTCAGAAAATTATCGAGTTGTCAACTTCACAGTGGCAGCCAACTTCTTTTCGTTCAAACAGCGTACCCCCCCCCCCCCCCCCCGTTCTGGTAATTCCTGGATTCACCCCTTCAAATATAATCAACCCCTCTTTTTTATTTAGCATTTTGGTTGTAACTGATTCCAACACAGTCATTATTATATTTGTCGTAGATAGCGAGTTGTAATTGATAAATTTCCTATGATTTGTGAAGGCTTTGAAAACTGGGATCCAAAGAACTTATATGATTATAGTTACTCTGTCATGGCAACTACCGTGGGAACGGGGCTCGACCACAATCGTTTCCATGTTCAGAACATTGACCCCTGGGAATGACGCGGCATTTAATCTCCATTCTCAGTCTCCAGATATTTGTAAACAATGACCACCTGCATGTTATCTTGGCCGCCGGTCACCATGGTAACGGATATTCCAACGAAAGGTCCATGCACAGCTGAATCACGATCAGAGTTGAATCATGGAGAGGTATACCTCCAACACCATGGTTGAAAAAAGGACACTCTCCATATGGAATAAGTGGAATCATTTTATATAGGATTATAAGAGCCTTTCTACTGTAAGTATGAATTGTATACAAAGTGAAAGTTAAGAAAAATAATGACTGAAATGAGTCCAGGAAATGGGCAAAATATTTGGACTTGGACTTTTTTTATCATCCTTTGAAGTTCGAGGGATATATACGAAGACGGACAGCAAAATTATTATTCTATCAATTAAATTCTTGTGCCGATGAAGGTACAGGTTGGTGGAGGGGGGGGGGTAGATTGTACATGCCTTCTGACTTTTCAGAAATGCCATTTCATTGCCATATCAAATGAAGTAATATTGACATCATCCAGGAGACCAGGACTATATAATTTAGCATGGTCAACGTTTGATTTTTTTTTTGCTTGATCTCTTTTGTTCAATTACATAACGTGAACTTGTCTCTACCCCGAGGTCTCTACCCAATTTACATAAATTCTCATCACACTGCTACTCCGACCTCTCCCCTTACATCTAACTTATCTCTTATTCTGCTCCCTCTCTTCTCTTCTCAACCCCCCCCCCTCTCTCTCTCTGGGTGCATCATCTTTGGTCAATATATCAAAGTCTGGCCGGCTCGAAAATTCATTAAAAAAATATATTTAAAAATGTTGAGGTCTCGGTAGCACACCGGCCTTGATGCATCTTGATGAAATATTATTTGGACTGTCTTCTTCCACTTACATTGTTGTTTTGGTTGAATATGATTGCTGCCGCGAGACTTTGATATATCGACCAAAGATAATTCAAAAATTGATGTAAAACAGGGGATGATAAATGGAAAGATCAAAATACATGCACGGTTTAATGATTACACCAGTGATGAGTCACTAAGTTTACATACTGTGCAAATGCAAATCATCCACGTGCATGTGTGTAAGCGATACACTCACGATCATTCACAAAGTACATGTAGACAAAATTCCAGACAAAATTGCATTGAAACTCCATAGCATTGCGCACAGCGACACCCGCGATGAACTTTGAATTCTCGCGCCGGTTGGGCACGTGACCACAGGCGCGGGACCGCTTGACGTCATAAGAAAGCGCGTATTTAATCTGGCGTCATCGGGTTTACCACGCCCTTTTTTCGCTGTTCAAAAACTCGCATGGTAAGGGTATTTTGAATTGCAATCCGACACATGATCCTCAGGGATATGCGAAAAAATGATGTCATAATCGGATTCAGCATCGTCGAAAGTGCAAACTGGACTCGGTTTACGTACAGAGACTTTAATCGTACTCTCGCTATCGCAGAAGGAATGTTACTTCTCATTATATCTTTTTTTGGCGAAAGCGAGTGAATTGTAAACCGATATGAGTATACAGAGCAAATTATTTCCTTTCTTTTGGTATATAGATCATGATCATACGATGTGAGGATCAAGTGTCGAAAATGCTTCAAAGTGGAATTTTGCTCCAAAATCTCTGACCATTTTGAGGGGAAATGCGACCTACGCGAATTTGCGTGTGTTAGCGCTCGCGCTGACGAACCGTTGTTCAAACCGGTGAGTGAGGGGTCATTTCCGTTGCTTCAAAAGCATGATAAAACACCACTATCTCTTCTATTTGGACATTGATGAGCTTGAGAATATACTTGATGATGATGTTGTTGGCTTATTTTGATATATATTGACTATTTTGTTTTGTGATGGCAAAATAATGAGAGACATGTCGTATTTTTGTGAGCTGCTCGTTGAAGGTCCGTGCGGCGTGTAACAAAAGGCGGAATACAATTGACGTCCGCGCGGTCTCCCTAGTAATATTTGCCGAAACTCCTTCTCGCTACTCACCGGGGCTCTTTCCGGTAAGTAGCAATACATTAAAAAATTAAAAATGTAATTTGAATATAAAAATCGGTCAAAAAGAGCAAATTTCGCTTACCTCGGCCTGGAAAGTAACTTCGCTTGTCTCTTCTACGGAAATTCAAGGAGGCCCGTTGGTGGCGCTAATAAATTTCACAACCTTGATTCAGCTCCTCGGTAATTTTATAACTGTGTCTAAATTCTTTGAATGCGCAATTCTTATGATTAATTTACTAATTATGGGCACCAATAAATGAAATACCTTCAAAAACATAATTCAAGATTATTATTGGCGATGATAACACTTTTCTGCAATTAATTTAAAACGATGACTAATAAAGAAAAATTGAAAAAAATGTACGTGCCTGGAACGAAACCAGCAGTACAGGCTTTAACGAACATCAATAATACGGTATACCAAAGTCTTTACAATGAAAAGATTGGACACTTCACGGACTTTGCGTAATGACCTGCGTCAATTTGCGTGTAAAATAGTGTAGGTGCCTAGTCTTTCCCTTGTCGTGTCTTTGATATGAATATAAATTGCGCGCCCTCTTTAGACGAAAATTGATATCGGCGCTGACCAAATTTTATCTCCGTGAAATCTTCACTAAAGATCAAGAAAATATACATATTTTTTAGAAGAAACTTCAACTTAGGAGAAGTCACGGAAGGATCTAAATGATTGGATAAGTGTCATAGCAGAATGTGAAATCCCTAATTATGTGTGATGTTTTATGTGGGCGAAAGCCCAGTAGTAAATGGATGTGTCGTGTGTGTCGCGTTATTATGAATGATATTCCTTCGCACGCGAGATGATATGAGCCCATGGGTGCATTCTGACTAGACAGGAATAACCGTCGTTTCTGGGGATTTATTCAACAATTTCTGACATTTTACTATAATCCCCATTCACCGACGGTAGTGTGTTAGTGAGAGCCTGCATGTGTAATCTGGCTCGCCAATTCGGAGGGTGGGTTTTGTCCAGATTTTTCATTTCTTTTAGATTCTAAATGACATAAGATTATCTTGAACGAAGGCCCACTATTTTCTTTAGACTTTAATCTTTCTATTGATACGATGTGAAATATATAAAATATCGAAAATATACGTTACCGATGAGTTATTCCCCGGGTTATTCCTTATTTTTTAATTTTCTGCCGGAGAGGAAAATATCGCAGCCGTCAATGAGTTGTGCTTTTATCAAGGCTTTCCGATTAAATTTTCGATATCTTGGCCAATCAATGCGAGCGACATGTTCCGAACGCACGCACATCTATGTACAAGCGCAAAGCAGCGGCACAAATCGCGATATATAGCGACTGGTAAATACGTCTGTAAGGATGATAACGTCATCCAAGATGGCAACTTACGTTGACCAACGAAAAGGATCGAAGATGACGATGTTTCGATCATCATTTGAAAGGAATTAGCGGTAACTGCGGTCTAAGGTACGATATTTCTGAATTTTAAACATTTTTTTGTAAATAGGCAAGTGAATTCTTTTTCATAATGTGACATTTTATGCACAAAAAAACGATCGGAAAATCGGGTTTCCGCCGAATGTTAGATTTAATGTTACTGCTATTACGTTGTCTGTACGTACGGGCTTCCAAGCTCTATAGTCTATGTATTGGTGAGTGAGCCAACGCAGTTCAGCGGAACAACCAAAATACAGAGACTGAAGCTTTTGGTCTACATTCTGACATACTGTTACTAATGTTGTAACCCGCAAGTGAAAACCCGAACCGTACCGTCCTGTATAATCCAATAATTTGCAAGCGGGACCCGCTGACCCGTCGGGTTTCAACCCGCAAGTCAATTTATCTTTGAAAAATGAAAAATATTATTTCTGCAATCCCCACACTATACCACCAATGACCACTCACACTAATACGAGGTTAGTATATATACTAACCTCGTACAAGGGACCGTGTTTGACCCTGGATTTCGAAGTAGTCGTCAAACATCGCTTCATTGCTGAAGTAATATTTGCCAAAACTCCTCGCTACCCAAAACTCCTCGCTACGCACCGGGGCTCTTTCCGGTACGTAGCAATACATAAAAAATTATACATATGATTTGGAAATAATTTCATTATAAAAACAGCAAATTTTGCTTACCTCGGCATAGCAAGTGACTTCGTTTGTCTCTTCTACGGAAATACAAGGAAGCCCGTTGGTGGCGCTAATAAATTTCACAACCTTGATTCAGCTCCTCGGTAATTTATAACTGTGTCTAAATTCTTTGAATGCGCAATTCTTATGATTAATTTACTAATTATGGGCACCAATAAATGAAATACCTTAAAAAACATAATTCAAGATTACTATTGGCGATGATAACACTTTTTTGCAATTAATTTAAAACGATGACTAATAAAAAAATTGAAAAAAATACACATGCCTGGAACGAAACCAGCAGTACAAGCTTTAACGAACGTCAATAATACGGTATACCAAAGTCTATACAATGAAAAGATTGGACACTTCATGGACTTCGCGTAATGCCTTTCGTCGATTTGCGTGTAATATAGTGTAGGTGCCTAGTCTTTCCCTTGTCGTGTCTTTGATATGAATATAAATCGCGCGCCCTCTTTAGGAGAAAATTGATATCCACGCTAACCAATTTTTATCTCCGTGAAATCTTCACTAAAGATCAAGAAAATATACATATTTTTTAAAAGAAACTTCAAGGAGAAGTCACGGAAGGATCTAAATGATTGGGTAAGTGTCATAGCAGAATGTGAAATACCAGATTATGCGTGATATTTTATGTGGGCAAAAGCCCAGTATATTTTGGATGTGTCGTGTGTGTCGCGTGAATATGACTGATATTCCTTCGCACGGGAGATGATATGAACCCATGGGTGACACTATACAGGCTCAAATCAGGAAAATATATGCCAACTATTAACCTAGCCTAGAGTGAATTTACTTACAATTTGCAAATTCGCCTTTTATTCCGGAGAGAAAATGTTTTTTGGGGTGACTTTGTACCACGAAATGGGTCCGCTCTGATCTCGAAATTGAAAGCATTACGCAATTAACTCCTCTGATTGGAGCCGCAGCTCAGCGCGCGCTAGCTAGCCCAGGCTGCCCAGCAAAGATCGGCAATGTTGTTTTTCAGTCCAGGTCGGTCGACACGGCGACTCTCAACAATCATTATTACAATATTCAATTCTATGGGACCTCGTCTATAAAGTAATCAAAATTGAAATAAATACCAGGATAATGATACAGTCATTTTTTTCTTCTTGTATATCTCCACATTATTTCCTTCTGTTTTTGTATTTCTTCCAATTCTTTGTAAACTAATACAAACGTGCACGAGGGCACCCATGAACTTACATAAACAGCTCGTGTTACTAGTGCTTAGCTAGCTTAGCTAGGCTTTTATTTATTTTTTATCTCTCTCGATCGATCGGTCAAGAGATAGGTATTTGCAAAAAACTTGCAATCCATTGCAATCCAATTTTACATCTTCAGAAATCTTAAAGACTTTCAATCAATTGTACATCGGAAAAATTAAGAGATCTGGGCATTCAGGGTGCGGGGGCTTCAGTTTTCATCAGAAAATGTATGAAATAACGAAAAGGAGGGTTAGTTAGCCACTAGATTAGACCAGCTTAGCATGTCTTCAAAAAAGGGCAGCTAACACTCATACCTGACGGCACGCTCTATCAGGTCATGACCTAATTTGGTAATCCAATAAGCAAACAACTGTCTCACAGCCGTGCAACGCAAATCTCTTGAGCTCAAACAGCGAGCGTTGCCATGGAAACAGGCTCGACTCGCCCCACTCCAAGTCATAAAGCATTTCTTTCTCTACCACGTGGCCTATCTTCTTCTTCTTCTGCATCCTTCCTCCGCTGTATCGGAGATCCGCAGTTTAATACTGCATTAATATTAGCGTTACATATTTGGACGTGAGAGTAAGGTAGACCGAGAGAGGTGAATCTTATAAATGCAAGAAATTTAAGACAAGTAGGTTGAGGTCGTTTCTGGAGGAAGGAGGAATCTGCTGATTCGACGTCAGGAAGAAACAGGACGGAAGCGGTAAATTGTTGAGGTTCTTGATCATTGAAATGCACAGAAAAATACTGCAGTTCCTCGTCTTCTTTTATTAAGTTTAGAAGGGTTTTCCTGTGTGTGCTAAATGCAGGGCATTCTCCAACAAAATGTACAACACTTTCCAGTTCGGAGTGGCAGAACTTGCAGGACTTTGTGGTACTTTGATTCAGAGAGAATAACCTTCTATTCGTTGGGTATGTACTGCAGGATAATTGAGCTCTGATGGACATAGCTTCCCTCAGGAGAGGGCTGGAGACTTGCTTTGGGTAATAATTCTTTTTATCACGTTGGGTCATGCCCGACCATAGACTTAGAGAAGATTTTTTAGCAATTGCAATTTCAAGGGCAGCATAGTGTTGTTTATAAATTTTTCCCAGTGCTAGCTTCTTCCATACTTTATATGGAATGCGATCTCTAAGGATGTTAGTGAGACTTGGAAGCTCATAACTATTGAGGATTTTTATCCAGCGTCTTACCAAAGGTGTATTGTATGCTATACCATTCAACAGGATTCTTCTCTCAGTGCGCTCGTCTGAAAGGCTTGCATATTGCCCAAGTAAGAGAAGAATTTCATAGTCGATTCGCTTATCCATTGGGAGGATATCGAGCAATAAATAAACAATTTCGTCCGCCGCACTTTTTGGCAAACCAAGCACTCTTTTAAAAAGAAATGTTTGAGCCTTGTTCAAACGGGACAGCATGTAGTTGGTAAGTTGAATAATCTGAATCCCATATAGCATTCTTGGTATGCAGAACATTTTCCAAAGATGAGTACATATTGGTGGCAGCAGGCGTAGAGTTCCTTGCTTAGTTCCAGTGAGAGAGAAGAAGGTGTTATATCCCTTTGAAATGATGTTATTGGTATGGTCAATATTACAATTGCTTTTTACTATGCCAAGGTGTGGGTGCTCTCTGCTTTCCTTGATTGTCATTCCTCCCATTTTCCACTCGACTGAACTTACACTGGTTGATGCTTTTTTGTTTATTACTACTACGGCACTTTTTTGTGGATTAATTTTATATCTCCAAGCACAGGAATAAGAGAAGGTGAGGTCCAGCATTGATTGGAGTTCTCGGGGGCATGTACTGATTAGAGCAACGTCATCTGCTAGTACTATCACTCCCATGTAGCAACCATTAATAGAGCATCCAAGACAAGCGTTCCTTAGTGATTTGATCAGGCCATCGATGAAGACTGTATATAAGGTGGGAGAGAGCACACTCCCCTGTTTTACACCTTGAAGGATTTGAAAAGGAGAGCTGACTTTTCCTTCCCACATGACTCTACTGGTACTACCGTTGTAGAACTCTTCCAGTTTAGATAACAGGGATTCATGGAGGCCTAGGTTTTGAAGCTTAGAAAATAGGCCTTTATGCCAAACGATGTCAAATGCTTTCTGTGCGTCGAGAAGAGCAAGGTATGTTGTACATTTCTTGGCAGAGTTCAGTTGGATTATTAATTCCAGTGAAGATGCAGTAAGGAGGCAAGATTTGCCTTTCTGGAATCCAAATTGTAACTGGTCTGGGACATCATTTATTGCGAGTGGAATTTCTAGAACTTTGAGATTTGATGAGCATTTCCAAAACTTTACCAATTGTTGAAGAAACTGTTATGCCTCGGTAGTTAGAAGGATCTTTTACATCTTTTCCCTTTCCTTTGTGAACTGGGACTATAAGGCCGGACTTCAAAGGTTCAGGAATATACTTTAGGGATATACATCGATTGATGAGGGCGAGAAGTAATTTCCGAGCTATTGGGCCAAGATATATAAGATGCTCAGGAGATATATTATCAGGTCCTGCAGCTTTTTGTTTCTTGAGAGAGTTAATAGCTTCATCTAGATCTTTTGAAGTAGTGGGTTGAAGTGGTTGATTCAAATTTTCCTGGAACGGGCGAGTGGGAATAGCTTCATCCAATTCAGGCGGAGAAGAGGCACTCATGTAATCCGGTTTAGCAAGATCTGAGAAATGTGAGCTGAAGCCATCTAAAACTGCCTCTCCTTCATATGTTGTACCCCTATAAGACAGTGTATCAGTGGACCGAGATCCTTTAGTGCTTTTGACAAGCCTATAGAAGAGTTTATCATTGCTACCTTTAGCATCCTCAATTTCTGAAAGGAGATTATTGTGATACATCCGCCGTGCTTGCCTGATGCTACTTCTAAATAGACGTTTTGTATATACATGCTTGATCCAGAGAGGGTCCTTGCCTTTTGGTTTTCCGCTGGCCCTCCAGAGACGCCAGTAATATTGAGATTGTTTATAACATGCCTCTACCTTTTTGGTCCACTCTCTTTTCCCTTTCCTTTTTCTTTTCTGACGGCCCTTTGAGTGTGGTAGAGTTAGTGATACCTTCAACATTTCTTCGCTAAGTTGATCAAGCAGCAAGTCGATTTGAGTCGGATCCAAGCACATTGCAGGAAGATTATAGAAAAGGTTCTTTGATATTTGTTCCATAGGAAGAGTATAGAGAAGGTGCAGCTGGTCAGCACTGCACTGATGCCAAGATATCTTAGGACGAAGTATAGACTTTCCAGATCCTTCAGCTTTGCGATCAGGTATATCATGATATACTTGATAATTGGCTAAAAGTGGTAGTGAAAATGTCACTTTAACCGGTGTGTGGTCAGAGGTGTTTAAAGGATCATCATGCTGAATAAGAAGGTCAGAGAAGCAGTTTTCGAGTTTTGCAGGAATTATGAAGTCATCAATGTATGATTGTCGTAAACCATCATCTGATTGGAAGGTGTATAGCTCCTTTTTATTTTGGAGAGATGATAAGTTAATCATGTTCTCACTAATCAGAAATTCCTTTAGAATACGCTTTGTAGGTTTCTTACACGATGCATTTGTCAGATCAGCATTCAGATCTCCACCAAGTATAATCAGGGCCTCTTTATGGGTTGTTTCGATGTGGGATATGGTAGAGAGCATATGATGATACTCAGAAATACTATTGGCATCAACATCACACGGAAAGTATCCATTGCAGATAATTAAATGCGAGTTTAAAGGCTCATAACGTAGATCTGTAATGACTAATCTTTGCGATTGAGAATCTATCTTTGTTGCTTTCCAAGAGCTTGATGTTCTGATGAATGTAGCTCTACTCCTCCCTTTGCTCTCCTTCTTGGTAGTGGTAATGATGAGTTATTTTGCTGTGATATACTAAAGACTTGGAAGTTATCATTGATATTAGTAAGCTCATTAAGGTCCCAATGGTAAAGCCAGTGTTCTTGAATTAATAGGATATCCAATTCTTCTAAAAGACGTGATCTGAAAGCATTGTTAGATTGTGCCCCCCTGCAGTTGAAGGTTCCCATTCTTAGTTGTTTTCCTTGTTGTTTTCTAGTAAGTGGAGGCTTGTGGAGGTTAAGTGCAGTATTTGATGGTGTTGGGCTCTCAGTACTTGGCGAATGACAGGGTCCGTAGTGGATAGGGGTACTGCCAGAAGATTGATTGTATACATCACTGCCTGGTAAGTGTCCTCCATTAGAGTTTTGTGGTCGGCGGTTGAGGCTCGGCCCTACCGAAAATCCTGTTGCTTTGATGAAGGTGTTAGCTTGGAGGCCTCCTGATTCGGTACTTGGGTGACCGATGATCTATCTTTCGTGGTGCTGTTATCCTGTTGTTTCCTGGGCTGTTGAAATTCAAGGCATTCTTGATGAGATATTGAGCTGAGGGGCCTAGAGGTGTGGTATTGGCTGTTGCTATTTCTTCTCTGAGGTAGATCTGAATCATTAGTATTATGACAAAAGTAACTTTGCTCTTGACCATCTTTAACCTTGTCTGCATAAGATACAAACTGTGCCTGCTTGTCATTTATCTCACTTGCTGTATCCCGTTCAGTTTTTGATGTTACATAGCTTGTTCGGGCTGGCCATTGATCATTATAGTTGACAGCACTTTGCCTTCTTTCATTTGAGTGAAACTTTGAGTTTTGACTTTTCCTATTATCATTATTCATTCCTTTGCTGACATATGGATGGTTTGGTTTCCTTCTGATAAATTCCGGGTGTTTCTTTTTCACACTGAAGGGTGGTTGAGCCTGAATACTAGTATCATAGTTAGGAGCCTTGCCTGAGCTGGTATAGTCAGGTAAGAAGCATTCATCAATCAAAGGAGAAAATGAGTTCCTGGTGGGTATTCTATCTCTTGTATTAGATGTGTTCCTTTTCATATGACCTTTAGGCTCATTTATGACTCTAGAAGTTGACTTTGAAGTATGTTGCAAGGGAGGATTCCCATTCATCATAAGATCAACTCCTTGTTGTAGGCACTGTGCATACATGAAGTCGAGTTGAAGTTGTAAGTCATACACTGAATCATCCCGATCCTTTACAGCCTTCTCTAATTTATGAATGTAGTGATCTTTCTGTTTAAGTAGATTCTGATCATTAAAACGCAGATCTTGTAACTGCCTGATTTCTCTGGTGGACTCCCCCATCTGCCTGTGAAGACTCTCATTTTCGCTAATGGTCAGGCTGGTATTAGTGATCTCTGAACTTTGAGGTCTTCTCTCAATCGATCCTTTTCTTTCTTCATTTTGAAACAAAGAGTGCAGGGACCTGTAGAATCCAAAGAGTCTTGACTTTGATTGGCATTATTACTCTTCTTGAGTAATTTTTCCCCTTCTGGCTCTAACTGCTCTACTGGAGAAATGATGGAGGGGGACTGGTCAGCAGTAGGAACTGAGTCAGGAGTACCAGAAGATTCTTCTTCCAAAACCTCTGGAGTCTCCATGCTCAAGGTTGGAGGATTCACAATACTACAGGAGGTGCAGATGATCGAGTTGTCATTAACTGCTCTGGTAGGGAGGCAATGTAGGTGAAACCACTTGCAGCAATCTTGACATTCAACAGAGTTTTCAGAGTTTGGTGTATTGCAAATAGCACAGTTTGCTTCTTGAGAAACCTGACTTTCATGAGATGGTGTAGGTGGTGTAGACAGCTTCATAGGTATATCTTCCTGGAATCTGCAATCTGCACAGATGTAATCAATATCATCCATACCTAGAAGGTGGGTCAAGTCTTGTCGAGACGAGTGTGCATTCGAAATGTAGCCATCTGTTGCAGGTGGCACAAAGAATAGTCTCTGTACAGGCATGAGTATCGCAAACTGGACATGTACATGTAGCCTTTCCTTTTCTTTTGCAATCGCACCCATTGCGCTTCATGGGAGTCATCTTGGAGAGCAGGTCTAGTCTCCTTTTAATCTCTTCTAGAGTTGATTTCACATCAGTTATGTCCACTTGAAGGTCAGAAGCATCCATGTTAATAATTTTTGATAACAGCTCTGGAATCAGCTGTGTCTGCTTTCCTCTTACTAGTAACTTGCTAGTTGCTCCAAAGAAAGTGATGGTTAATTTCTTCTGTTTGCCTCGCCTCCCATTAACGAGTTTATTGTAAGTTTCGATGGTATTCTTTGCAATCCCTTTGCTATTAACCCCTTGTGTTAGAACAGACACATGTTGTGGGTTGATGCCCCCTTTCTGGGTTGAAGCAAGGATGGCTAGATTCTGAAGATTCTCAAATAGTGGGTGTGGTAGGGTAACTGCAATTTGTTTTTCACCATTCCTAGTAAAACTACCCATATTTACATCACTTAAAATACACGAAGCCATGGTCATATCATAAATTCAACAAATTTATCACAAATGAAAGAAATTCAACGAAGTATGAAGAAATAAAATAATGACAACAACAAACCAATTATCACTAAGATTAAGAATAAGATTCTATTTCTAATAACAAGTAAGCTGTAGCTGCAGGATAGGTGAGAAGAAAGGCTGGATAATGAACAAAATAATAGGATGATGATGAAAAAAATCATAGAATAAAATTGAAGGATGTAAGGTGAGAACGTTGAAAAATCTTCCAGCTCACTGGCAGCAATAGAATAAGTGTTATCAAGATGAAGTTTAGCGAAGTAGGGTGTAACGTTAGACAGTTAATAAGCAGTGTGACAAAAATAAAGAGGCGATGAGTGCAAACGAAAAGGATGATAGGGATGACACTGAAGCGATGGAGGATGATTAAGGATGAACGAAAAGAAAGGATGAGTAACGTTAGACAATACTAGCATAAGCAAATGATTTGAAGGATGAAGGGTGACAAAAATCATAAGTCTTACTCTTAGAGTTAGACTAACTTAGAAGTTAGAGAGTGAATACTATAAATAGAGACAGTGTCTGATGATCAAAATTTGCTAATAATATTGTTTTATGTACTCACTCCCCTGTGTCTTACTCATGTGATGAACTCGAGTCTGATGAAGGCTAGAAGTGAGGATCCAATTCATTCATCAAAGAACTTGAGCTTGATTGACTTGATAAAAGGTTCCGCTTCAGGCTCAATAGGCCAACTCTTAAATACACGACTGGGACCACGTAGAGAAGTTGGGCGCAGGTTGTCGCGTACACAGTAACACTTGTTTACACTTGTTTACATACGCAGACCAAGACGCAAGTTAAAAAAAAACTTTTTCGGAGAAAAGGTCCAAAAATTCAAGAAAATCGACAAAAATCCTGCCAAGACTCTCTTTTAATGAAGAAAATTTATATGGAGTAGATTGGCTGGAAAAACCTGAACAAGATGATTCCAAAATCAATATCATTGAACAATCCTATCCGCAGAAAAATCGGCAAATTTCGGGAGCACAAAGAAACACGTCCGCTCTCTCACTCGCTCCTTGCCAGACATGATTACGTAATGTATTCTGGCTTCTGTTTACATTCTCCGAACACATCCCCTCCCCTCTCTCTCCCCCTCTCCCAGTCGTAAAACATTCCTTTCTCTGACTGCGCTGCACTGGCGCTCCTTTGAAAGAGCAACTCGATGTATTATGTCGAACTGTCTCAGTCCTGTTCACTGTTCACAAGACAAAAATATGCCGGCATTTTAAAAGGAAATATCTACGTCTCTAAAAGAATCCGCCACGTAAGAAGCACATGATCCTAACTCAATTTTCATTGTTAATGTTTTCATTATGCGTCGTTACTTCTCCCTTTTTTTCGTATGACGGTCTGCGGGTTTGAGAATGAACTCGGCCCGGCCCGCAACCCGCGATTGGGGGTATACCGGCAGGTTGACCCGTACCGTAACGGGTGCGGGTTACAACATTAACTGTTACTACTGTTGATTGCATGATGACTGATAATCATAGTGATGGGTCTCCTTCAGAGCTTCAGCATGGAGCTACATGTACTTTTGCTATTAAAGCCTTCCATTCAAAACTTTCAAAGCTTTTTCTAATTGATCTTTTACCTTTCTGAAGACATCTATGACATGTGTAGAGGAGAATTTTCTTGTTCTTTTGACACCGTTTATTTGACTAAGTATAATCTCTGGAAAAGTGGAAAATTCTGAGTTTTGAAATCCGTTGACTTTGGAACAATACGTGATCGTGTATTCACTGGAGGCCGCCATTTTGTTAAAATTTCTGACTGACCTCTGCACTCTGATACTACTTCCGCGGCATCAAACTTGCATAATAAGGCCGTTGTCGACGGTGATTATACGCTACGAGAGATTCTAAGCTTTCATTTTATACCAAGATTGTCGAGGTTTAGAGCATTTTTCCTGGTGTTAAAAGTCAGAGAACAATCAGTCTTATTTTTTGCCATATTTTAAGGTATTTTCTTGATGAAAAACATGTAAAAAGAGTATGAAGGAGGAGGGGGAGAAACCTAGTAGAAACCCATATTTTCTGAAAGTTTGAAGTTTTCTGAATGTAATGGTATACAATGTTTATGCATTTATACAATCGCATACGCTTGAAAAAAAAAGGCACACATGGAAAATGAGGAATCTCGTCGACCTTGTTTTGACTCATTACGTAATTATATGGCATAAATTTTTTTAGTTTGTCTTTTAATTAGGAAATATGTTGCCTTGTGATATTTCTATTGTTGAAATTCATTGTAAATTTGTGTTGTGAATGTGATATTTGTTTGGGGAGTGGGGGCAATTGTTACCAAAATTATATATAAATATATATATATGTATACCATAGTGTGATGATAAGTTTACTTCTACCAATAGCTGTTGAGTTGTGAATATTAAGCATAATGAGATGAGGCGAGGCCAACTCAACAGATGACGCAGGACACCATTATTTGCTTTAGCTTTCGTCTTTTAATTGAGACTTCGTCAGAAGCGTCTGAAAAATATAAGGAGATACAACATCCAAGTTTGTTTTGCACATCAATGAATTACACCAAGTTGAATATATTCCATAATGACAAATTAATGAATGAACAGATAAATAAATTAATGAATAATAAATAATTTAATCAATTAAAATAATAATGATATAAATGAAGAAGACATACCTGTAATTACAGACTATTGTGATAGTTAAGTATGACCGTATCCTATCTCGTTCTTTAGGAAAGTGGCAAAAATTGCAAAATGAAAACATTGGTTGCTAGGTGGTGAAAGCGCAAAGCGCATTGGTAATGCCCATATAATTTATGTCACAATGAATATGAATATTCATGATATTAGATATCGTAAGCTGGAGGATGATGACGAAAACATTGTTTCTTACAAGCATAGTAATTAAATCTCTATGAAACAGTATAAAATTTGAAATCAAATTGAGTAAAGATTATGAATAAAATTGTTGATAATTCGCGTAATGACCAAAAGTCTCACTTCTCAAGCTTAGGTCATCTAGAAAGCACCTAACAAATACATAACAATAAGTATAAAAAATCATTTAATCATTTAATTAGTGATACTGATGTAACAAATGTGACACACAATTGAGGTTAATTAGAAAATATCTATTCTTCTACACTTCTACATTGATGCCGTTTGGTACAAGTGTCTGAAGTTTCAGAATCCAATATGACTCTCGTTTGAGTATGATTGATTCATGCTGTTTTCTGATAAGTTCTATTCCTACAATTTGAATATCATCTGTGGAATGATTATCAGAACTGAAGTGGGCAGCAATTGGGATTTCCTTGCGTCTACTCGTGTGATATTTCTTTATGTCTGATCGTGTGTTGCACATTCTTGTGTACAGTGTATTACTAGTCTTCACGACATACTGTTTGTTGCAGCGTTTGCAAGTAATGAGATATAATACCCATGAAGATTTGCAATTGATTTGCTGAGTAATTGGGAATTTCTCTCCTGTAACTGTGCTTACGAAATATTTAGTGTTCAACATGAATGGACAGATACAACATTTCTTAGCTTCGCATTTGGATGAGCCCATGTGTTCACTCTGATTGTTTTCAGAGTTTTCAGAGTTGACTGAAACACGGGACGATACTAATAAGTCTTGAAGAGAGCGGCATCGTCTAAATGCGATAAGGGGAGGTTCTGGAAATATTTCCTTTGTCACTTCAGATTGGTGAAGAATGTCCATGTGTTTGCGAGCAATTTGGGCAACTTTACGCAGGTTGGGGTGATAGGTGAGCACAAGAGGTGTTCTCTTCATTGTTTTGTCTTTCTTCTTATAATGTAAGAGGTTTTCCCGAGGGATTTCTTTAGCCTTGTTGATGGCTTTGCTCACTGAATGAGGATTGTAATTATGTTTCTGGAGATGTTCTTGCAGATCTGCGATACTAGATTCACAGTTGGCTTCTTCGGAACAAATGCGCCTTATTCGGATTGTCTGGCTATAAGGAATGCTATTAAAAACATGGTGTGGGTGAGATGAATCGGGAAGAAGATAAGCATGGGTGTCCGTAGGTTTGGAGTAGAGAGAGGTTTATAGAACGTTCTCTTTCATGTAAAGTAGAACATCAAGAAAGGAAACTTGAGAGTTAGACGTTTCAAACGTGAATTTGATTGTTGGATGGAATGAATTGGCAGCTTGGATAAATTGGTCAAGAGACTCCCTGTTTCCAGACCAGAGAAAATTAATATTGTCTACACCAGGATGATCTGTAAGGCTGTTGTGAGACTGAGGAGAGGAGTTTGTCTTCTAAGTCTGCCATAAAGATATTGGCATAAGAGGGTGCAACTGGAGTGCCATAAAGATATTGGCAAAAGAGGGTGCAACTGGAGTGCCATAAAGATATTGGCAAAAGAGGGTGCAACTGGAGTGTCCCAAAAGACATCAAGCAATTACTAATCCCTATCAAATCGGAATGCCCACAAATGTACTTTTTGCCCAAAATACATAAATTGGGCAATCCAGGAAGACCAATTGTTTCCGGATGTTCTTGCCCTACTGTTCAAATATCTCGCTTTCTCGACACAGTATTGCGTCCATTGGTACAACATACTAAGTCTTTCATACAAGACACAACGCACTTTCTGAAACATATCTCCAAAATAAACTCAGAGGGCCCAATTCCTAATGGGATATTCTTGGTCTCAGCCGACGTCAAATCCCTGGATACCAACATTCCCCATGCAGATGGTATCCAAGCCTGTAAGAAAGCTCTTGAAAAACGGAGATCAAAAGATCCCCCTACTTGTGATATGGTTCGATTACTTGAACTTATTCTGAAGTTGAACAACTTTCAGTTTGCAGGGGAATTCTACATTCAGAACCAAGGAACAATTTTTATCTCCGTGAAATCTTCACTAAAGATCAAGAAAATATACATATTTTTGAAAAGAAACTTCAAGGAGAAGTCACGGAAGGATCTAAATGATTCGGTAAGTGTCATAGCAGAATGTGAAATACCAGATCATGCGTGATATTTTATGTGGGCAAAAGCCCCTTATATTTTGGATGTGTCGTGTGTGTCGCGTGCATATGACTGATATTCCTTCGCACGTGAGATGATATGAACCCATGGGTGGTAGAAACCCATATTTTCTGAAAGTTTGAAGTTTTCTGAATGTAATGGTATACAATGTTTATGCATTTATACAATCGCATACGCTTGAAAAAAAAGGCACACATGGAAAATGAGGAATCTCGTCGACCTTGTTTTGACTCATTACGTAATTATATGGCATAAATTTTTTTAGTTTGTCTTTTAATTAGGAAATATGTTGCCTTGTGATATTTCTATTGTTGAAATTCATTGTAAATTTGTGTTGTGAATGTGATATTTGTCTGGGGAGTGGGGGCAATTGTTACCAAAACTATATTCAAATATAAATAGATATATATGTATACCATATATAGATTTCTATATAATATATTATGTCATTCACTTCAATGTATTCAAGTTAATTGTGTCAATTTTTTTATTTTCTTTGTTGCTTTATTATAGAAATAATGTAGTCTATTATTGATATGATTAGGCCCTATTAATGTTATCATTAATATCATTATTATGATAATTTTTTTTTATTATCATCATCGGTAGTATATGAGAAAAAAAAAATTACTACTGTTACATTTGAAAGGGGTAGCATCTTTTAGCTCGTATGCCTTATTTAGTGAGAGTTAAACTGAGCACTCTTGTTTACAAATAACCTTTATTGTACAATTATTTAATTAATATATTGTGCCCTGTTCAATTAAATTTATTGCTTTGATAATTGTTTACATCAATTGGAGAAGATTGGAAAATAAGATATGGTTTTTGCTGTTATGGTATGACATCACACTATGTTTTGTTGATCTCTAGATTGCCAAAATGCATTAAGGATTGCATCAATGTTTTAGTTTACCACACAGTACCATATTTGGTAGCAACTAGCATTCATGAATAATTTAGCTGCAATTGATGAAAGAAGACCATGTGTGTCTAAAGTTCTGCTAATATGTTTCCCCTACAATTTGGAATGACTAGAGGCAAGAGTCATAACTTGCATTTGCAAACAAGATTTTATTTTTTGTATATATTATATACAGTGCGTCCAAGAAAAAACAAAACCGAGATTAAGCGATGATTTATCATAACTTAATCACAAATACAATAGACAAATGACCTACCAATGCAAAGCTTAGAATCTCCTCTTTCATCTGATATTACTTAGATTATTCCTCATTCATGCATGAGTGAGCAAAAACAATTTGAAGAAAGGATACCAAAAACCCATTTGGCGTGGGGTATCTGAATTTCAAAAGGAAAATCACATGCCTAAAAAGTTCAATATCTGCTCTTTTATTTGATACCTTAATCACAAAAAATGGTCAAGAAAAAAAAAAGTTATGTTCCTTCGAAACAATACTTGTATTTCCATAATTTCATTAAATAAACGTGTTTTCACCGGTTTCCCACAGAAGCTATCTCATGGTTAACAAAAGACTTAATGCATGGCTGATCATCAACAAAATGGAGTGTCGAGTGGTTTGAACGCTAGCCTGTAGAACCTCTTCATTTTATGAAATTATTGAAATTCAAGCCTTATTTCAAATAACCATAACTTTATTTCTTGACCATTTTCTGTAATTGAGGTATCAAATTAAAGAGCAGATATTGAAATTTTTTAAAATTTGGTTTTCTCTTTGAAACCCAGATACAGCCTGCCAAATGACTTTTTGGTATCCCCTCTTCAAATTATTTTTGCTCACTCATGCGTGAATGAGAAATAATCTAAGTAATTTCAGATGAAAGAGGAGATTCTAAGCTTTACAATGGTAGGTCATTTGTCTATTGTATTTTTGATTAAGTTATGATAAATCATCGCTAAATCTTGGTTTCGTTTTTTGTGGGATGCACTGTATATTTCAGATGCCTTGGTTTCCAGAATGGTATAACACAAAGTATGAGGAGGATCCTGCCATCTACACATACAAATTGCTGGAGGACTACAAGGATGGGGACTTGGAAATTGTAGTCTAATGGTGCATATTTACATACATAGCATTGGTCATAATAACCCACATCCACCACACCCCCTCCCTCCCACACTTTAAAAGAAGTTGAATACTAATAGTTCATTTCCTCTAATCCAGTTTTTATTTTACCAACATTTTAATTTCAGCTGCCTTGATTTCATTTCAGCACCATTGGCCTGGATGAGGATCCTGCCACCAGTTTCTGCAAGAAAACCAGACAAACGTGTTAGAACAGAAGGATCGCACAAGTACATGTAGATGTACATGTATTGTCATCTGACATTGTTTAAAGGTACTTATCATTCCTTGTTTGTTGTTTTTTGTCTCATAATAACTTAGAATGTTTTAAAGTGTACTGCAATCAATTTTTTTTTTTGGGGGGTAAATAGACTCTATTTCATGATATTTCTTACCGGGGGAATGGAAGGCGACAGACATGAAATGGAGATTCGCGAAGCTAAAATTGCCTGTAACTTCTCTAATATTCAAGGTATGGAGCTGATTTTATTACCATTCTTTTTCTCTTTTAATTATCTTTCCAATGATACCAAATTTATGGGGGTGCTGTACAAAAATCAAAAACTCACCGAACTCCCTAATGTGGAGCCAGCAATGGGAAAATTACTCTATTCTAACAAATCTCTCTCAACATTCTGATAGTTATCAGACTGCCCTTCTCCTTCACAGTGTTGGACCGTAATGTCTTCGCGTCTACAATGGCATGAAATTTGCCACTGGGCTGATAGCATCAAATGTTCTGTGATTATGAAAGTTTAACACACATTTCCTTGGGGAGAGCAGGGAATTCTTTGAGAGATTTAAATTCAACCAGCGAAATCAAGAGATTGATGAATCCATTGAGCAGTATGCCACGGTTCTTGGTATGATGAGCAAAACGTGTGGATTCTGTGACTGTATGAAAGACAAGCTGCTTGTTGATCGTGTCCTACTCGGTGTGCGTGATGATCGTGTCTAAAGCTGTAGAGGCTACATCTGTCCAAGTGAAAGCTCTGAGTCAAAAGAATGAAGACATACATAAGGTTGGACAGAAACATTTCCCAAAGTCTGGAAAAAAAATAGCATGCAGAAACCACTCATCCTACGAACGAGGTTATGATATTTAACCTCGTTCTCGGCACTATACCGTGCAATAGTCAAAATATACATTGCTCATTTCCCCCCATCCCTTGTCCAAAGCATCGCGAATCAATGCAAACTTGGACTGATGTCTTTATTCAAATTGTTCCACTTTATATGTTTGTCATTTTGCCTCCGACGAATATTCTGCTAGGATCGAAAGCTTAGGCCTCTTTTGACTCTCTAAATTGTTATTTTGACGGAATAGTGATTTAAGTCATCAATATGATATAAAAAATGAATAAAAATTCACCGATTTCTCTACGTGAACCTCATCCAGCTGCCTCCATTACGTCTATGGTGTTTGACAGTGACAAATCAAAAAAGAATAAAGATCTCACGAAACCATAGAGGCTTATCAACCCGTTTGGACCACTGACCTCTGAGGTTTCGACGAACAGACTTGCTTTTAATGCATTCTGGTAAGGAAGTCACAATAGCCTCAATCAAGACAATCAATCCTAGCTTTACAGTATGAAGTTTCAAGTTTGTTTCATTGATTTAAACTCCAAACCTAAAGGATTTTCATCAAAAAATAAATGAAATAAAAAATCTCTTACCACAAAGGCCTATTTAGGGGCAGATACAAATTTTCAAGGGGGAGGGCGGGGAAGTTTCAAGATAATTTTATTTATTTCAAATCCAAACAAAGGATTACAATCAAATGAAATTAAATTTTTTTACAAATTATCACATAAAATGAATGCAAAACAAATCTGTTCTATGGCTTTCAAGGGGATAAATAAAAGAAACTCAATACAAAAAAATGGGAACATAATTATGTTCTGTTTTATCACTTGAGTTCCTTGCCCCTTTTCATTCTTTTTATATTTCACCCTTCACCCATATTAATTCCAGGGCAGTACAAAATGGGGGCTTACAAAAGGGATATGATGATGAAAATGAATATTCAACAACAATATGAAAAATAATAGAAAAACCAAAATAATATTAATAACCCTTACAATGATAGTACTCAACAAAAAGAGAGGGATCAAGAGAAGAAGCAATAACCCCCCCCCCAAAAAAAGCATCATATTTCCTTTCACCATACGACAAGATACAGTTCATTGCAGAATAAACAAAGCTGATGGCGCTACAACAATTATTCTTGTGTATAAAATTTTTTTTTTTAATATCGAGTGTCAGGGGAGAAAGAGACTACTATCACTTGATCTCGGAGCTTCGAAATAGAAGCATCACCGGAAACAGGTATCTGTGGTGAGAAGCATCTTTATACAGCTCTGTAGAGGTCAGTGGTGTGGTCGCTTCCGTTAGCTTTCTTTAATTGAGCACAAGAGGGCTCGTTACATCCTCTACGTAGAAGTCTATGCGCTGCTGAGGATGACAAATTTCCCGATACATTCCAACGATATTTCAAAGAGTCTTGCGATAAATGACAGTATATCGTTGATTCCAAGATAAATTACAGCAACAACGGAAGGAAGATCAACATTTTGTTCGGGGGGAAAGACTGGTAAGTCAAACTCTCTTACTGTTACATTTTTATTAAGAATTTTGTCTATGACTACACCTCACATACCTCTAGTCCCATCCCCTACCTTTTGCTGTATGGCGAATGGTCGGGATGAGGAGTGGCAGAAACCAAAGGGGAAAGATCTACAGAAAGGTAAATCAGAGGTTAAGAAGTGCAAGTTCTGTAACAGGGTTCATGAGATGAAAAAATAGTCCTGTCCAGCATGGGGACAAAAGTGCAAAGCTTGCAGTAAGCCTAATCACTTCAAGCAATCTTCAGTGTGCAAGACCAGGAATGTCCACCATGTCGGAGATGATGACTACTCATCCTCAGCTGAAAGCATTAGTTTTGTGCAAATTAATGCAGTGGATATGGACAAAGAGCCAATTATCTGTAACATGCTTATCAACAATCAGAGGGTACCGTTCCAGCTGGACTCAGGTGCAACAGTGAATCTTCTACCACAAAAGTATCTAAAAGAGGAGGATGTAGTTCAGAGTGCAAACATCCGTCTATGTGGAATAAAGCTACAACTCAGGCTATTGGCAAGTGTAAGGTGATAACCAGAAATCCTGCTACTGGCAAGAAATACAAACTTCAATACCTCAGAAACAGAACCAACCAACCCAGCTTCCCTGAGACGATCTAGATGTCAGCGACGCGAACCGCTTTAAAAGATGAGGGATTTTGTTACGTTTTGAACATTTAAACCAAAGAAGGAAAGAGAGTGAATGCTGAAATAAACAAACTGAACACTAACATTTCTCAAACAACTTTTTTTTTTTATATCAAGCAAATTTTGAAGTCAGAACTTAACCAACAACCAACTCTTTCATCAACTCATCTATCTGGACTTTTTATTTTGTGAAATCAACCTGGACATTTTGTTTGCAACTGGAAGAACTGTTTTGAACTCAATTATTTTTCTGCAACTACAAAAATGTGAAAGTCTCATAAACTGGTATTTTGGTTTTATATTTTGGAAATATTTAAATACATTAATTGTTTGGTTTATCACTGATATTTTTTTTATTATCTACATTCTCTCTAGCACAAAGCTCAAATAAGGGAGGATTTAACAATATCTGCATGTCTATGAGATTTGAGGAGCATGTAATGATCCTGCCAAAAGAGGGCGCTACAAACGTTTAGTACTTATTAACTGCTACTCTCTCGACCATACAGAAGCTGTGTAATTCTGTTTGTTTCTGACTCATAATATAACTTGAAACAAATAGTAGTCGATAGGACGTGCAATCATCTTTTCATTTGTGCCGTGGCAGTTAGGACACATTATTTTCTACCAGCATGCAGTCAGAGGAGCCCGGAGATACCATCGAAATGCTGAGAGCAAGAAAGGGGGAAACTCTGGAGGACAAGCTGGTCGGTCCGTCGGTTTAGCTGAAAATGTCTCGGTTCATGGACGTTGTGTCCAAGACTAAGAGTGAGACAACCATGACAACCCCACGTGCCAAGCACGTGATACCACGGAGATACCATCGAAATGCTGAGAGCAAGAAAGGGGGGAACTCTGGAGGACAAGCTGGTCGGTCAGTCGGTTTAGCTGAAAATGTCTTGGTTCATGGACGTTGTGTCCAAGACTAAGAGTGAGACAACCCCACGGGCCAAGCACGGATAATAATGTTGGAGTAGCTCCATGCTACAAACGCATCCATCTGTACACCCGTCTGGACATCGCCCGGCAGGGCTGACAGTTACGACCCTGACATTGATTTAGACTCTGTCGAAAGGCCTGAAGATGCAGTGGTCCTCCCTGTTGATCGCGACCTGTACAAAGGCGCAACGGAATTCGGTGCACCGGTTTCGGATTCTCTGGTTAATCACATCGCATGTCAAAGGCGGTAAAGAGAGTCCAAAAAGTTGCTCAGCAATATCTCATTCCTTCGAAGTGCTCACTGAGGGTACCCCCAGGAACTTTGGAGTTCGATTCCATCGAGAGTTCGTACTACTGAGGGTCGAGTACAAAAACTTAAGTCCCATACGATGAAGGGAGTCAAGGGACTACTCCCATATTTTAAATTCCTGTGTGAAATGTTGGTTTTGTAAGTTGTCAACTGTCCTTGAAAGGAATTTGTTCCTTAAAAGGAATTTGTTCTTGAAAGGAATTTGTATGAAGATGATTGAATGCATTACAAATTTTCTTTATAAAGAAAATGAATATCTATGTTACCAAATGAAGAAGGTAAAAAACAAAAGACTGTCAGAAAGTCATTCAGAAAGATACAAAGATACAAGGAGTTCTTATGTTTAAGAGAAAGGAAAAAAAAAAGAGATCAAAGAAGAAGAAGAAATGATAAATCTATCAAGATATTGTAATCATAATTAGATATCCTATCTTTGTTATCATGCTATCAAGTTTTTTTACATTGAGTAAACATAATTATAAACTCAGATTCTTATGTTGCATTTTTCATTAATACATGCCTTTTTGTCATATAACTGTTTCTCTTCAGTTTCTGAACATGAAACGCTCTGAAGACTTGTACAAATGTTACATAATAGAATTCCTAAATTAGACAAGCTGATAGCTGTCAACAATCAACCATTAATGGGTATGACCTTGAAAGAAACCCAGTCTGTTACAAGAGTCAGTATAAAGTAAGTGCAGTGTTGATTATTACTTATTGAATTGATAACTTTATTATCCCCTGACGGGAAATTTGCTTTTCACTGGTGCATTACAAATACAAAACTAGATTTTAATTCGTCATGCGGACGAATTAGGTGGTCTGTCCTTATTCTCGCCATCATGATCACTATTACCATGTTCAAGCAGATCAATATGATCTTCATGATGACAACGGAATGTTCATTATGGATGGAACACTTGTGAAAGACGGGAGATGATAAAGCACTGTGAAAAGGGTCTCTTTGATATATGAAAATACATGTGATGTGAAAAAAGTAATTATAATCTGTTTAATCTTGCTAAATTTTAACTTTCATACCTTTTAATTATCATAAAGGATCATGTACGAGGTGGTAAAAAGAAAAAAAAAATGAAAAAAAAAATCATCTTGTTCACCCCCAGGACTCGAACCTGCGCCCCCGAGAACTCAAGTCAAGTGCGTTATCCATTGAGCCACGATATTCCCCATAGAGATTACACGTTCCCATAGAGATTACACTTAAGCAAATTTCAGAATTACAAATCCAATTTTGCAAGCGAAAAACGGGCATGATCCTGGCATCTGATCGAAAAATGGAGGGCACACTTCCGAAAGCTTAGAATCTCAGCTACATCATACCAAAAGCTCAGGGATAACTAACAATAAAAAATGGAGATATAGCTCACGAAATAGAGGAATGTAGAATCTAGTTTTGAGAAAAAGTCATGTCCCATAGAGATTACACGTAAAATGAGGAAAAATGACATGCCTCTTTTCATCGCAATTTTACACCATGATGCGTTTTTCAAAATGAAAAGTTATGTGAACTGCTGAGAAAGAGTACATTCTAAACTACAACATGTCGAAATCTGGGTGAAAAATGATCAATATTGACGGAGTTATGATCAAATTTGCATAAATTTGATGACGTCATTTTTGAAAAAATGAAATTTTCAGTTTAGGCGCAATTTTGATGACGTCATGATCAAATTGAGGGACAATGGTGACATGAAATCAAATCTACAAGTCATACTCTATCGATATATGAAAAAAAACATTGGGGTCAACGGACTATTTAAAGAGGTATAGTGAATTTTCAATTGCCCTTTTTTTTGCCCATATATAGCCTGTAGTGAGAGCTCGCGCGCACACGTGCTGCAAAGTTTAACAGGTGATAATTTCGTTATTACTTGTCGTAGAAGGTTGATCAATGTATCAAATTGTTCAGAATTATATTATCGGTGCATTGATATAAAAAAATTTGGCGATTCTATGTTGGAAGATGCAATTACGCGCGCGTCGTGACCTCCAGGTGACCTTTGATGACATGACTTGTTGACCCTTGACCTGAAGTTGATGTGATGTTAATTTGATTGATTTTTGATAATTGATAATGGAGATATGATCGACAATGTGATTTTACAAAATGGCGCCTGGATGACGTCATCATGACCTGATGACCTTGAAAAAGTTGATTTTACTAGAAATCATAAGGCTTGATGACTGACAGAAATTTGAAGGAAATTGACTTTGTCGATTTCGAGTGAACGTGTGTACAAAAAAGTGTACGGAAGAAATAAAAATAAACTAGATTTTAATTCGTCATGCGGACGAATTAGGTGGTCTGTCATGATTTTTCATTCATTGTCGGCTAATGTTGTATAAAATGAATCCCGGGAATGAATCATTCAGATATGATTGATAATCTTGATCATAGACATCAAAAGAATAAATTTTGACCATTGCTAAATGTGATTATAAATGTAGTGATGACAATCGTGATGATTATAATGATGGTGATAATGCAATATGTTAAATACGAAATAAAGTTAGGAGCATGTAAAATGCCTTAAAAACTCCTCAAAAATCCCAGACGATTTTACCGAAATTGGCTTTCCAAAATTGCGCAATGAAAGGCGCCTTAATTTTCACAGCAGCTAATTTCTAATCGACATTTTGATGTTTTTTTATGCAAAATCTTGTTAAAAATTGTTTGTACTTTGAGCATTTTTTTTAAAGATTTCACCCACTGACATTTCACAATGTCAGTGGGTATTAATTTCACAGAATTCACAGAACAGAATTTCACAGAAGTTTCACAATGCTATAATTTCACAGCATTCACATCAAAATTCATCAGTGATGTATTTGATAAAAGAACCAAGTAGAATTTTTTTTGGTAAATGTTTGCAAAATTTCTGCAAATTTCGAAACATTTCAAATCATATTTTCCGTGAAGAATTTTCAATATCGATTTATTATTTGTGTATGACTTTGACAATTACTTGAAAATTCTTTATTGATGATTTTTACTAAAAAAAGTCACGTAAAAGATTCAAATCCTGGCGATTTTCTCGCAAAATTTCGGAAACATGTGTAATTAACTAAATTGCACAATTTTTTCATTTCACAGAAGGTACCTGAAAATTTGTTATACGTTATATTTAGTAAAAATGAACAAACAGAACAAAAATCCAGGATTTCCGCAAAATGTCCAGAATTAAAATTTTCAACCCAATAGCGTTTAAATATTGCAGCGTTTACTACAAAAATACATAAATGATGTTTTACAATGTTAAAATTGCCCCTTAAAAAGTTCCGACAAAATTACAAAATATGTCCTACAGAAGTAACCGCAAAGCAGGTGGGCTTAAAATTTTCAGCAAGACTGTAAAATTGATTAATAAAGCATTTTCTTCAAAAAATTCTCAAAAATTAAGTCCAGAAAAAAATAGCAAAAACTTAAACAAGTCATAACACACTGATGCTGTGGTCAAAAGTGAAAATTAGTCACATGTTATTTGTAGAGAATTGTCTTAAATACATCATATCAAAATTTGGGAGAAAATCGACCACTAATAACGAAGATACAGCCAAATATAAATAAATACTAAATAAATAAAAAATTGATGAATTGCCGAAAAAATGTTTTTTTACTTCGAATGGGATTTTGATGTCATCACAAAATCTCCAAACGAGATATTGACTATATCCAAGAGTGAGGAAAAATTGGGGGTTCCCGTTCGTTCTGAAGAGCTACAGTGAATTTTTAATAGGCATGTTTTTGCCCATATATGGCCTATAGTAAGAGCTTGCGCGCACACGTGCTGCAAACTTTAACGGGTGTTAATTTCGTTATTAATGGTCGTAGAAGGTTGATCAAGGTATCGAATTGCTCAGAATTATATTATCAATGCAATGATATAAAAAAAACAGCGTTTCTGCGTTGCGTTGGAGGCGTTACGCGCGGAAACGCGCGCGCATACGTGTGCGAGCGCAAATTTTTGAAATGCTTAAAATGACCTGAAACGTTCTTTACTTTGGTCAAAAAGTGATTTTGAGCAATTTAAAATTTTGACGCGCGCGTACGCGCGCGTCGTGACCTCCAGGTGACCTTTGATGACATGACCTGTTGACCCGTGACCTGAAGTTAATGTGATATGAATTTGATTGATTTTTGATAATTGATAATGGAGATATGATTGATAATGTGATTTCACAAAATGGCGCCTGGATGACGTCACGATGACCTGATGACCTTGAAAAAGTTGATTTAACTTGAAATCATAGGGCTTGATGACTGACAGAAATTTGAAGGAAATTGACCATGTCGATTTCGAGTGAACGTGAATACAAAAAAGTGTACGGAAGAAATAAAAATAAATAAAGAATAAATAAATAAATAAATAAAGAAAGAAAATTCTAACGAAATCAATAGGTGATCTGTCGTTGACAGACCACCTAATAAAGAAGAAAGAATTGAGCTAGAATATTTCCCATAGACTTTACACGTAAGGAAAATACGAGAATATCCAATCCAATTTTGCAAGTGAAATACGGGCATGATCCTGGCATCTGATCGAAAAAACAGGCTGACACTTTCGAAAGCTTAGAATCTCAGCTACAACATACTAAAAGCTCAGGAAAAACTGACAAGAAGAAATGGAGATATGGCTCACGAAATAGAGGAATGTCGAATCTAGTTTTGAGAAAAAGTCATGTCCCATAGAGATTACATGCAAAATGAGGAAAAATGACATGTCTTTATTATTTGCAATTTTTGAGGATGATCCGTTTATTAAAATGAAAATTAAAGGCAATAATTCAGAAAGAGTAAGACTTAAGCTACAACATATTGAAAAATGGGCGAAAATTTACCAATATTCACGGAGTTAGAGCCTAATTTGCATAATTGTTATGACGTCATAACAAGGAAAATGGATATTTTAACTTCCGACGCCATTTTGATGATGTCATGATCGAATTGAGGGACAATGGTGACATGAAATCAAATCTACAACTCATACTCTATCGATATATGAAAAAAAATTGGGGGTCAACGGACTATTTAAAGAACTACAGTGAATTTTTAATAGGCATGTTTTTGCCCATATATGGCCTATAGTAAGAGCTCGCGCGCACACGTGCTGCAAACTTTAACGGGTGTTAATTTCGTTATTAATGGTCGTAGAAGGTTGATCAAGGTATCGAATTGCTCAGAATTATATTATCAATGCAATGATATAAAAAAAACGGCGTTTCTGCGTTGCGTTGGAGGCGTTACGCGCGGAAACGCGCGCGCATACGTGTGCGAGCGCAAATTTTTGAAATGCTTAAAATGACCTGAAACGTTCTTTACTTTGGTCAAAAAGTGATTTTGAGCAATTTAAAATTTTGACGCGCGCGTACGCGCGCATCGTGACCTCCAGGTGACCTTTGATGACATGACCTGTTGACCCGTGACCTGAAGTTAATGTGATATGAATTTGATTGATTTTTGATAATGGAGATATGATCGACAATGTGATTTTACAAAATGGCGCCTGGATGACGTCATCATGACCTGATGACCTTGAAAAAGTTGATTTTACTTGAAATCATAGGGCTTGATGACTGACAGAAATTTGAAGGAAATTGACCATGTCGATTTCGAGTGAACGTGTGTACAAAAAAGTGTACAGAAGAAATAAAAATAAATAAAGAAATAAATAAAGAATAAATAAAGAAAGAAAATTCTGGCGAAATCAATAGGTGATCTGTCATAGACAGACCACCTAATAAAGAATAAATAAATAAATAAATAAAGAAAGAAAATTCTAACGAAATCAATAGGTGATCTGTCGTTGACAGACCACCTAATAAAGAATAAAGAATAAAGAAAGAAAATTCTGGCGAAATCAATAGGTGATCTGTCATAGACAGACCACCTAATAATGCTTACAAGGATATGAAGTTTACAAATGAGATGACAAATATGAATAAATCAACAAGTCAGCAGGAATAATAAACTTAATTTAAACATAATTTAAATGTAGGGTTTACATGGTCAAAATCTTGTAACAATAATAACTTCTGAATAGAGATTAAAGTGTAAAGAATCAAGAATCCGGGCATACACTCATTCGGTGGCTAATTGTCAAATTGATCAGTATCTTTGTGCAGTAGCGTTTAAGAGGTGGACCGAGTTTGGGGTGAAAGATTGTCTCGTCCTTGCTCGGGCAGATCTCGGTACGCAAAGGCGAAAACCCGACCTATTTTAGTTATAGTTATAATGGAGTGGATGGGTGGGGTCATTCATGATTCTTTTTTACTTTAGCCACTACTCTTTCCTCATATAGAATGGTCATTGAATCTAAATCATTGCATCCAATTATACGTTGGGCTACTCCCCTCATTCTGTCTAGCTTTTTTTTATATCTGCCTGCGTTGCATTACCAAAATAGCAGATGATGTTGTATGTAGCAACACTTTCAATTAGTGATCTGTAAAAGAGAATTAGTATAGTTTTATCTACATGCATTTTTCTCATCATTCTCAGGAAATACATTCTCTGATTGCACTTTTTCCTAAAAAAAGTGACATTTGGTGACCGGTCGAGAAACTAACATACAGTTGTTCCCAGATATTTATAAGTTTGCACTCTTTCAATTTCTGACCCTTGAATAATAATCTGCTGTCTTGCTTGTGGATTTCTCCGGAAATCTATGACCATTTCCTTTGTATTTGAGACATTCAATTTGAGGTAGTGGCGTTCACACCACTCTACAAACCAATTTACGCAACTGACATACTCATTTTCTTTTCTGATATCTGATATATAGCCCTAAATTACCCTATCATCGGCATACTTTGTGATGTGGCAATTTGGCAATACACTCTTACAATTACTTGTGTAGATAGAAAATAACACTGGGGAAAGAACACAGCCTTGGGGCGCTCCAATACTAATGGATCTGACATGAGAGTTTACGTTTCCCATGTGAACATATTGTTGTCTTTCGTTTAAAAAATCTTGAATCCATAAAATAAGGGTAGGATGTGCTTTCATCTCTACAAGCTTGTTAGCAAATATATGCGGTACAATTGTATTGAAAGCACTTGAAAAATCAACGAATAAGCATCTAACAGAATTACCTGCGTAATCCAAGTGATTATATACATTATGTAGAAATGTCAAAATTGCATTGTCTACTCCTCTACCTTCTCTATAAGCAAATTCAAATATTCAAATATGATTCAGTACAGGCTGGTTTCCTGTAAACACTGATGGATTATAATTGGATCATTGTTTACACAGACCATCGTGTCCCAGAAGTTGAATGACCTCTGAACTTCTTCGTCAAGAGTGAAGTTTTGGTCAATGTTGTTGATATAATCGGTGAATTGTTGATATGGTCACAACGATTACTAATGTGTCGTCCACGTATCTCTACCAAATCTGACGGGGTGTGTTGCTTCCATGAACCTGTTATAGTTTATAGGTATAAAGAAGTGAATGTAGTTGTTTCTTGAAAATTCCCCAAGATTGTCAGAAATTCCCAATCTTCCCACAAATTCCTGTTTATTCCCATGGAAAGTTTCCACCACAAAAATTCACGGGAATTTTGCAACACTTATACAGGCAAGTTGCTGGGTCCTCCTTTTGTTACCTCTCTGCCACATTGTTGATGTTACCACGTTCAACTGCTCGGCCTACCTCTCCCATCTGAGCTTATCCCTCCATGCCCCTGGAACAAGGTTGTAGACTTCATCTTCTGCATACATCTGGCCAAAATCCAAATTGGCATTCCCCATTATCGTAAGGTTGTGAAGGAAATACAAGCAGTGGCTATAGTCCTCATAATCTTTGGAGTTTGAAGTGTTCTTTCACTCAATCATTGACAGTTCTTGTCAACTCATCTCCTTTTGTGAGAGATGGTAATTGAAGATCTGCTGATGTGTGACATTGGCATGCCTGTAAGGTCTTGTCATTGTGGTTCTCATAAGAAAGATGTCATCCTGAAGTATGACAAATGGAAATCATTTAAAAGTGTCCTGCCGTCGTTCAAGATTGGTGATAGATCTGGGAACCCAATGCTATCGTCTTTAATGCTGTCATCCCATTCGCAGTTGTTATAGATCTGCGCATCGGATTGTTGGTCGGAGTGGTCCAATCCTCTGATATCAAACCAAATGAACTTGTACTTACTGTTCATCAGTGCCATGAGGACAATGTTATAGTGAAACCTTTATAATTGTGATAGAGGCTTTCGGAGTGATCTAGTTTCTTGATGGCCATGTGCTTGCCATCTAATGCTCCCAAAGCATGGGGTATATTCCACCTTTGTTTCGAGCCATCCTACTGGGGTTAGGGGGGCAGGGTAGTACTTCTTCCTTGTATTCAGCTGCAGTGGCCCTGCAGACCTCGGGTACGAAAGGGCATATTGATTCAGATGATGTCCAGAAGTCAAATGACAATGAAGTGTAGGTATCAGCAGTTGGCATGTACCTTAACCTCATGGCCAGCTTCAGGCATGCAGTGATAGTTCTTCCGAACTATGTAAACTGCTTCTGCATTCAATGATGTACTCAATGACAGGGTCAGTTGAATATTGCTGGGGTAATTCTCAGGTACCTTTTGAACGACTGTATGTCTTCAGCTTGGAGTTCTTGCATGTGTCCAAACTGAAGCCTCCTTTCTGTTGTCACCATGACCATGGTTTCACAAACCCTGCTGTAACGTCTTCTTTTTTCCTTTTGATAGCCAGGGCTAGTCCTAGTTGAAGTTCAGCAAGATGAACGGGTGTGATTGCCATGACGCAAATAGGTACATGTACACATAACGCTATCTGTGTTTTAATGCCAGCACAGAGCATACTTTTTCACACAACATTTAGCTTTTTTTAAATTGTGCTTTTATTTTCTTTCTCTCTTCATTTAATTCAAATCCAAGTTGAATACTTAATCAAGGGGTTTTCAGCTGTATACAAAGGGGTTAGGGGAATACAAGAACTTTTTAGTCAGGGTTTCATTGATAGCTCTATCTGTTATATGGGCTATTCCACGGTTACTCACGTTACATTTGGAGACACCTTGACTCATACTTGGAGCTGTAACTCCATTATTATTGATAGGAACTAAACATCTCCTTATCACAACAAAGTACACAGTCTGACTATCCTTTGTACAAAAACAAAACTTGGGAAATTTTATTATGCTCCTGGCAAATCTTTGGAATGTGTCGGTTACTCACGTTACATGATTTGGACATGCATAAAATGAAAAGTCGACATAAGTGAAAAGTCTCCTCATACAAGGCTTTTATGAAAGTTGATTATATCCATTTCAAAGAAGTATATTAGGGAGACAAACTTTGTATATAATTAAAAAAATAAAGAACACATGGTTTTTACTTGGGGTGCAGATTATATGGTTACTCACGTTACGGTTACTCACGTTACATTTTGTCCATGTATAGTTAACAACACAAATGTCATTAAAAAATTCAATGTGTGTAAAATTCATTGCTAGGAACATCAAAAAGAGATTTATACAAAAAAATTGGAACAATTGGAGCTTTATTAGGAAGTAAGAGGGAAAAATATGATTTTGCTTACTAATTATGCATAAATTTTCATAATTGCTTAATACCAATTTGCATGAAATAAATTACTGTATAGTATTGTAGATTATGTCCAAGACAACCTGCGTGCAAATTTTTGGCGTGATCGTGCAGCCAATGGCCGAGATCTCAAGGGGGGCCTGGGAGGCCCCACCCACCCCCCCCCCCCCCCGGGCCATATTAACTCCCAAAATACCCCAGCCTAGATAGGGTTACAGGTAAGGACATTCAATGTGTTGTTCGAACACTCTTTAAAGTTTGGTTAATCGAAACCAAGTCTTACTAATAATGCACTCTCGCATTGTGAATACTTCTACTAATATTCAATTTTTTGTGTGATTGTATGACCACTGATATTTTGATGAACAAAAAGTCACATCAAAGAGGTGTACCCTCATTTTGCTTTTAATTAATCAAAAATAACTTCACAACTCACCATGAGACTTAAAACTTGACATCCCACAGAAAATGTTACCTAACTGCATAATTTTTACTGGTTACTCACATTACGTGATGGTTACTCACGTTACAAAGTTACTCACGTTACAGTTCTTCTTCATCATTTTTATAAAAAATTGTACTTTTTAATGATTTTGATAGCCATCACTGTGTCAAAGATTGTTTGATGGAAGAGAATTTAAAATCCCACCAATTAACTGTGAAGAATTTTTCTCTCAGAAAACAAAGTCATTTTTTTCGGTTATTCACGTTACATCACCTGACCAGGTTGCAATATTCATTTTTGAATGAGTACTACAAATTTACTTGAAAAGCTGTTGTGTATTTTAGGTAATTTGACTCTTCTAAACTTCAGAAATATATAAAGTGGTATGATGTTGCAATAACAAAATGGTAATAAGGCATATTTCATTTTCCACTATTTTTCTTGTATTTTGGTGCAGAATGGAAGACACAACTTTTGACAATTTTTTTCCAAAGTATACATATGAAAATAAACTTTTTATTTTTTGTTCCTGAAACTATCATGTATGAAGGACTTAAAGTATTAAAAAATTCAAGAAAATATTGAATTTGAATTTTTAAGCTCATGTCCACCAACCTGTGGAATTGCCCATATTCAATATAAGAAAGTCCAAACAGAATTTATAGATTATAATACTGTTACCTGTATCAAGAAACTTTTCTTTGCACAAGAAGCTCTTCTGTCTGCACAAGAAAGGTATTGTGAAGAGCATAAACAGACTTGAAATCCAAAATTGTGAAATTTTGGATTGGCAGTGCATTTTAAACATCATTTCACAATCACTTTGAGAGGATTTCTTTCATTTTTCAAATTCAATACTGAATAGTAAGAATTAAATTTTGTCTTGAATTAACATTTTCTCTCTGCAGCAGGCACAAACTTCTATCCAAGAGAGCAAAGTCCTGAAATCAAGGGTTTATCTGGAAGTCCTCAGAAGTCACCTAACATGAAGCAAGCAATATGGACAAGGTTAGGAAGAAGTCATTGTCGTGCTGGAGGGATTCCATGACATTTGCTCCAGCAACAATCGCTCTTGTTTTAAATTCTACACACTAAACAAATGACTAACTTCAACCCTGGGTTTAACGCTATACCCTACCCTAAACCTAACATAGGACCCTATTGCAAACCTAACCCTAACCCTACATCTTACATAAAACGAAGTCCGGAGCAACTGTTGCAGGAGCAAATGTCTTGTCACCACTGGAAGATGGACTCGACAAACTCGGTCAAAGGTCAAGAAAATTATCAGAAATATGCTGTGAGATCCAGTGGTAAGTTGTGCAATATTTATTATTTTTATCTCTATAGGGCATTGTAGCAGTGCATTAAAAATACTTATTTTTTATAAATGTTTTTTTGGTGCAATATCAGGGCATATTTAACAATGGCCAAAATCTGATCAATTCCCCATAGAGGCAACCTGCTGTGCAATGTCGGGCCTCAGGTCACTTTGATAAAAGTATTCAATTTGTATCAAACATTGTAGGAAAGCGACGTTTCGTACAACGTTTGATACATCGTGAGACAACTGGTTATTTCTTCTACTCAATCCTTCACCACGATGAACCTCTTCCACATCATCTCTCAGAAGTATTCAATTTCTTTGTGTGAGATGATTTAATATTTTATATCAATAATTATATTCTGTCATGAAAGTTCACCTGAAACTTCTACTGACGATAGTAAAAGAATAGCATGTTTTCAAGTCATGGTCAAATGTTATATTAGGTCAATGAACTTTGGATTTTATTATCAAATAAAATAATTTCATTTTGAAAAATTGTTCATTTTGATTACTTTTCATGAAGCTTCTACATGTATAAAGTGTCTCATTTTCAAACATAATTCTGAACCTAATCTTATCCTCATATTATTATAAACTTACAAGCTTTGCTTTTTGATAAGTCCCTCATTTTCATTTTCACATGCTAACTGTAATCTATAATTTGTCTAATTATCAAAATGTGTTTGGAACAAAAAGAATTATATATACTCTGACTATTTCCTACGAATTTGTTAATTAATTATTGAAGTATTCTTATGACACTTATTCTGTTATGTACATTCATACATATGTATATATGTTTGTTATGTCTATTATAAATCAGAAAATGGAAGTGAAATAAACTAAACTGAAACTCAACTGAAATAAACCAAATCCAGTCACTGCCTTCAATCTTATGTCTTCCATGAAACTTAGATGGGAGTGGTCTGTCACCGTAGTAACTGTTTGGTCAGCCATTGATAGGAGCTATGCATTGTATCGGGTTTCAGTACAGTGAAGTTTGCTTTTGCAATCACCTTTTTTTAAATATAAACTTGATTACTTTTTCATCTTACAAGAAGAGCATGATCGGTTAAGGGTTAGCATTGAGGTGAATTTTTTTTTTATAAATATTTCTATCAAAATTGCTTTTAAGACAATCTTTGATATCTCAGGTTTCAAAGAACTCAGTTTCATGAAGATTGATAAATCCGAAAGTACTGGAATACTATAGTCCATTTTATTTGTGGGGGTGCTATTACCTCTCATCACGGACGGACATTTTTACTCAAATTAAATTCTCTCTAGTTTTATTGTTTTTCAAGTTATTCTAATTTGGTTTGGATGTTCTTGCACTCTGAACATTAATCTATTATCAAACATAAATTAGTAGAAAAAAAATATTGGGAAGTAATTTTTTTGGGTAGGTGTGAACATTTCCATTTTGAAATTTCCGTCCGTGATGAAAAAAAAAAAAAAAAATTTTTTTACTTTTTATCAGAATAGAAATAAAAAATAAAAAGGTGTAGAGGTATCTCACTAAACACTGTACATCATTTTATATGAACATAGCTGAAATCCATACATTTTATTCATATCATAAACTCAATCAAAAATGATCACGGACGGACATTAATTTCATCACGGACGGACAATGTAAATTCACTCAAATTCAATTCACTCTAGTTTTATTGTTTTCAAAGTTACTCCAATTTGGTTTGGATTTTCTTGTACTCTGAACATTAATCTATCATCAAACATAAATTAGTAGAAAAAAATATGGGAAGTAAATTTTTCTGCTAGATGTTAACATTCCATTTTGAAATTTCCGTCCGTGATAATTTTTATTGAGTTTATGATATGGATAATATGTATGGATTCAGCTTTTTATTCTTTATCAGAATAGAAACAAAAATAAAAGTGTGTAGAAGCATCTCACTAGACACTGTACATCATTTCATTTGAATATAGCTAAAATCCATACATTTTATCCATATCATAAATCAATCAAAATAATCGCAGACGGACATTAATTTCATCACGGACAGACAATGAGCAAATACTGAGCAGATTATGAATTTAATTTTAGTTCCAATTTGCAGTGAAAAATGGCACTGAGAATTATTCAGAACTCAAATGGATGGAAACCTACAACTCTTCACAATTTTTTGTGAAATCTTTCTTTGGCTGTTATTGGGGTTTAGTTGTTGTCAGGAATTTTTTTTTAAACATAATTGGAATGCAGATAGAGTTGGAAGCTACATGTATGCCAAAAAGCAGGAAATGAAATAGAGCAAGAATAAGTCAAAAGCTGTATATTTCATCAATTGAAGCTTGCAGAAAGTGATTGAAAAGAAGAAAGGAGAATGCATATTCTGATAAGCAGAAAGAAAAAAAAAATCATCATTTTTTTCCATGTACAACCCTATGGATTCACAATGCTTCTAACAGAACATGACATCACGTCCTTGAGGCTTGTGAAAAGTACAAGAATTCCTTTTTTTTAAAGTCCATTTTGGAGCTAATTTTGAGCAAATTGCTGATCTAGAAATCTGTGAAAATGCATACAATTCATATTAAAGCTTGCACTGCAGTGTTTAGAAGTTTAATTGGTATCTGATTTCAATTTTGGATTCAGTCAGGGCCTAAATACATGAGGGCTGTTGATGTGAAGGGGTGTCTCCACATTCGCAGGTTCCGAAGGTTCGGTTATTCCGAAGGTTCGTATTTCCGAAGGTTCGTAATTCCGAAAGTTCGTTAGTCCGAAATCGAAATGAAGTACGTAATTTCGAAGGTTCGTTAGTCCGAAAACGAAGTGAGGTTCGTAATTCCGAAGGTTCGTTAATCCGAAAAAGAAATGAGGTTCGTAATTCTGAAGGTTCGTTAGTCCGAAAACTAAATGATTAACTAACCTTATTTCGTTTTCGGACTGACGAATCTTCGGAACAACGAACCTTATTTCGTTTTCGGATTAAGGAACCTTTGGAACAACGAACCTTATTTCGTTTTCGGATTAAGGAACCTTCGGAACATCGAACCTTATTTCGTTTTCGGATTATCGAACCTTTGGAATAACTCCACAAATGTTCGGACTAACGAACCCTTTTACGTTTTCGGATTCACGAACATCGAGGTATAGGCAATTTGCGTGTTTCGGAATTACGAACCTTCGGAATTACGAAGTGTAACCCTCCACTTTAATATGGACAAAAGATGAATTTGAAGAGAGCCTAGTCAAGTGTTGTGGTCATACTTGATCCACCAAACAAGCATAATGATAAGCAACCTGTGAATCTTTTGGATTTAGTTAATGGACATCTGTGCTCTTAGAAAATTAATGCCTAAAAATGTATGAACATGTATCATCATGATATATCATGAAAAGTATCAACATGATCATTAATCCACTGGATGTTGATTTGGTACCAACTACAGTATTCTCTAAATTGAAAAGAAGACAATGTGCATTAGGATATTTGATTTTGAAAAGAACTGTGTTTAAAAGCAATCATATGGCTAGATTATTTTGTGTGTCTAGCATAGAAATCATGTTGCTACAACTTAAATCAAGTTATAGCAACTTGATTGAAGTTGTAGCAACTTAATTGTGCAACTAATATTGTTTAATCATATAAAGAATGTACAAATCATCAATACAATAGCATTTGTTCCCCCAAACAAGTAATAAGAACTTCTTACAAGGTACTTCCAATGTATTTTAATTGTGTCCGTCCGTGATGTCCGTCCGAGATGTCCGTCCGTGATGGAAAATATTTGCAATTCTCTCGGAAGTTTGATATTGGTTAAGAATTCAATATGCTAAACATAGAAGCTAACATACCTGAGTGTAAGTTGCATTAACAATTATTGGTCAAAGTTAAGCTATTTAGATAGAAACAATAAAAATGTTCAAAAATTCTGAAAACCACATTTCTATCATGTCCGTCCGTGATATGGCACATTTAGTGGCTACCTATGTTTGTAGGTAACCATGGCAACAAATTTTTTTCATCATTCAACATACTTTGCCCTACCCTTCACTATAAAACACAAAGGAACCATGTTCATCTTATTCCTAATTTGTTACAAGTCTTCAAAGTTTTCAAAATCTATCAAATGTCCGTCCGTGATGAACCGATCACGCTCAGGACTGGAATAATTAAGTTGTTACTTTTCTTTGGTTCACAGCTTTACCTCATAGCTGAGAGGAGGCTTACACAGCTGATAGATGACAGTGCTATGTAAAGTGAGTATAGGGAAATAAAGATAGTTGCAGTTCATTGAAAAAAAATCTTGATTATGGAATGCCAATAATGCAATATTGAGTGATTTCAAGTTTAGTGTTGTTTGCAAGCACGATTGCGATCACCTTCCATAACACCTAATGGGACTTCATAACAAGAATGATCCAAATCACTTTGTTAGCTCAACATAAAGTGAGATTGGTTCTTGAACCAGCTTCACTTAAACATAAATGCCCAGTTCTAGTGACAACATGTAAATGAGTTAAAAAAGAATCCAATAAAATGACCACCCAAGTGTTTGTATGTATTTGACAGTGAACAAATATGTACCAGATGATTCTAGTAGAAAATGTGTAATTGGTGAGAAATGGACAGAATAAACAAGGCATTCCAGGCAGGCATTTGGGTCTTCTTTTTTTTTCCAAGCAATGATGATGCACTGTACCACATGTGCTTATCTGTGTTTATGATCTTGAGTGTAATCATTTTCAGCCAATATTTCATGATTTTACAGATTTAGATTGATGTACCGATAAATGAACCATGACTAGGTAGTGTGATTTCAGTTATGACACAGTGTACTTCTTCATCAAAGAGGCTCTTTTCAGAAGAAAACATTTTGGAGAAATTATTTTTCAATGCTGGAAATATATGTGTGTAAACATCATGCCTTATGCTGCAATATGCACATATGAAAACTATATACAATGTAATCGAGTTAATTAGCAAGATGTTTTTGATGATGTCAATGAATTGATGCAAATCCCCAAATTAAATTTTGTTTCAGTGTAGTCTAGCGGTAGTACATTTGTCCGAAATGCAAAATTGTATTAAATCCTATGTAGATGTGTCACAGTACAATTTTTATACAGGATATATTGTTAGAACTTCGAATAATGTTTTGTTCTTTCTCCTTATACTTGCAGTCATGTCACTCGGTGTACAACATGGATGCACCCCCTATCTGGGAAAGTCTACCAGAGCTAAAGATGTGACACCAATCTTGACATCTTCATCTGCACTGACTGTCTGGTGCGATCGTTTGTTGGTACATACATGGACATGATGTATAATCCACCTGTATAGAAAGACCAAATGTTATATCCTTTGAAACATACAACAAAGGAACCTGTTTTGTAAATACCTCTTTTTCTTATCTCTGAGAGAGACGACTACCAGGGACTGGTACTTTGACACCAGACATTATACATGCTCTGTTTTTGGTGCTCCACTTAATATGTACTTAATATGGAAATTTCCACCATGTAAATCAAATTGAACGAACCAAATGCTGATTTAAAAGACTATCTGCATTCGCTACTTATGAACCAGGATGGGAAATGGTTTTTGTCTCACCTGCATAGCAGAGTGAGACTATAGGCACCCGCCGCTTTTCCGACGGCGGCGGCGTCGGCGTCAACACCAAATCTTAACCTAAGGTTAAGTTTTTGAAATGTCATCATAACTTAGAAAATATATGGACCTAGTTCATGAAACTTGGACATAAGGTTTATCGAGTATTACTGAACATCCTGCTTGAGTTTCATGTCACATGACTAAGGTCAAAGGTCATTTAGGGTCAATGAACTTTGGCCATTTTAGAGGTAATTATTAGATTGCTGTCATAACTTTCAAAGTTTATAGATATAGTGTATAAAGTGTGGATATAGGGGTAATCAAGTTTCACTGACAAGTTTTAGATCACATGATCAAGGTCAAATGTCAATGAACTTAGTATTGTATCATATGAATGGTGTTTTTTGTGAATAATTATTTGATAGTAGTTTTCAAAGTCAGCACTGCTGCTATATTGAATTGCGTGATGCAGGTGAGACCGCCAGAGGCATTCCACTTGTTATTTTTTAGGGGCTATTTTTGTCCACAATGGGGGTGATTGCTGACTTTTTGGGGCTATTTCTTTCATATTAAGAGCTACATTTTTTGCAACAAGCACTTATGCTGCAAAAGCATTTCTCATCATTCTGCTGTATGTAGAAAATTTATTTTTAGACAATATTAGCGCCCCAAAGTGTTCAATTTTGTGAATTTTCCAACACTGTCATGAACCCATTTTTAGGTATTTTATGATGACTTTTGTGTATCTCAAAGAAGCAGGTCCAAGCTATTATCTCTGAACAGTGATTTTCAGTTTAAATTAAAAAAAAAGACCTTTTCTCTTTCTTAAAACCTTTTATTCTGTTTCAAACTTGATCGAGAATGAAATTCTGTTTTTGAGAAAACGTACACATAAAAAGCACGAATTCCATTTTGCAGTGAGTTTTCTCCCTAAAAGTATAGAACCAAAACAGATTTTTCGTTTTGATTTACTGGTAAACAGAAAATCACTGTCCCTAATTATTTGCTGACTTTCCAAATTATCTGAATTATCTGTTGTTTGATTAATGGATGCATAGAATGTAGAACATGATTACTAGGAGAAAATATGTGCACAAGGTTACAAATGATATCCAAGTATCATGAGGTTTATAATAAATATGGTGTGGTAATTAGGGCTTGTAGGTTTTTGTGGAGTTAACTCGGTTTACATGAAGTTAGTAATTGTATTTATTTTGTGTTTACTATTCCGCAAAAGTGGACCCAAAGGTTTTCCAGAGTTTTCCTCGAATGAATTTTATCTCTGGTTTTTTACCCTGGATCTACTTGTCGTAGAATAATTGTTTAAAGGGGAACGTAAAGGCTTGTTTACTTTATGCACACAATAATAATACTGTACTGGATTAATGAAATCAAAAATTGGAAAGCGCGAATTTAACCCATCCCAGGGTCATCATTTATTTGAGTTGCCGAAGTTCTCTTCAATCTTTCGCCCTAGACTCTTAACTTGCTTCTGGATGGCTCTGCGCCAATTATGTGATACCCCTTAACCCTATTAGGACTGGGAGGGGGCCATGATGGCCCCCCTCGACGCTTTGCACAATATTTCCGAAACGCAAAAGGTAGCTCCGCAAAATTTTATGACTTTTTTCTTTCAAGCCTCGCAAAACTTTTGAGACCAAATTTGCGACCTACGGGTATAGCATCGGGACGCTACGTGACTTTTTACGAGACAATGTCATGCCGAAAATGGATCATTTTTATACTTTCTGTACAAAGTCTGTGGGAGATGAAATTCATAAAAGTGATTATTTTTCATTCTAATTGGTCTGCCTAATTAATATAGAGTTTAACTTAGTTGTTAAGTGGTCTGTAATAATTTCCATTGAAAAAAAAAAAGAAAAACAAAAGATGAAAAAACAAAGAAATACATAAATTCTAAAAACAAAGAAATACATGAGGAAAAAATTGGCTTTCGCAATTTTTCTTTGTGGAAACCTTTAAATTAGTTTACAAATATGACATCTGGAAAAAAAAATAAAATTTGAAGTGAAATTTGGTGTTAAATATGCAAATACTGGTTTACACGAATAAATTTGCATATATTATTCATAATGAATAAAAAATTATTTTCAGAATTCTTTTTTTTATACTGGCTTGTAGTTTATGCGGTAAAGAATGCGCAAACGGCGGCCGAGATCAGAAGGGGGGCCATCAAGCCTATCATGCCCCCCCCCCCAGTCCTCATTATGTCTCAAATAGCCCAGTCCTTTTCTCTGATTTTATTTGTAATTGCTTTTTCATGTGACCAGCCACCCACAAAGCAACAATAAGTTGCCAGGGAAGCTTCTCTGTAAATAGCCAAAATAGCAAATTTGATCCTCAAAATGAAAAAAGAAATACGGTATCTTCTTCTTCATACTGTCAGAATTTTAGATTAGAAAAGTTAAATAGAAAAAAAAATAGATACAAGAGTTTCTTTGACATTAGTTTTTTGCAGGCTGCTTGAAAGTTCACTTGCGTCCACCTTGAACACAAAGATCCCCCCCCCCCCCCCATTTGAATTTGTGCGTAATGCAGCACAATAGCTTGATATACACTTATTTTCCATGAATATCATTACTATGTTCTGTCCAGTTTCATAATTTATTATGATACAAAAAGAGTTTATGATAATTTTTTTTATTTCATATTCTAAATAAGAGATTAAGGCTATTTCAGATGCAGGAATAGCAGTTTGTTCTAAGCTAATTCAGTCTATTTTTTTATATTAATTTCACAAAATATTTTTTGTATCATCTGCATAGATAATGAAATGTGATATTTCAAAGGATTCAACTTTGTCATTAAAGGAGAATGAAACCCTTGAAATTAGCTGAATCCATATCAAAGAGAAAAATCAAAGAAACATATTGTTGAAAGTTTGAGGAAGATTGAATGAATAATAAGAAAGTTATGAGCATTTGAATATTGAGATCACTAGTGCCATGTAGATCCTCCCATCGGCAATGCGACCAAGATCTGTGATATCACACACGTACAACTCCCTCATTACTTTAGTACTTATTTCACTTATATTCTCACTTTTATAGAGTCTATCACAAGGTGAGGTGTTCTCTTTATGAGATGACAAGTACAGATGTTTCACAACATTATATCATTGATGAATCGTTTGTCATATGATTAGAATGAGCAAAAAGAGATGTTTTGGGGTATATTTTCAGTGTCCAAATGGGAGAGTTGTACGTGTGTGACATCACAGATCTTGGTCGCATTGCCAATGGGAGGATCTCCATAGCATTAGTGATCTCGACATTCAAATGCTCATAACTCTTTTATTGCTAGTCCTATTTTACTCAAAGTTTTGTTGATCTTATTCTTTGATTTTTCTGCTTTCACAAAAGCTAACTTGCTCCAAGAGTTTCATTCTCCTTTAACACAACAAACACCCAAGTACACTTCATTGCAGGATAACTCATGTTTCGGAGAGAATGTTTTTGGACAAAGTATCAGATCAATAGTTATTGAAAGAAGTTAACTAAATTGGTCCTGAGATGAAAAAGGTCACAAGTCAAAAGTCGCAGAGGTCATTTTGTACCCCCACAATATCCTTTTTTCATGAAAAAATAAATAACTGTGTGAAGATTCAACTTCAAACTTACCTCTTGCGTATGGGTATGACAAAGCTCATGAATCCATCTATTTTATATCAATTTTTGTTTCATTAGTCCCAGTAATATATAGTGCTAGACTGCTAGTGATATGTTTTTCTTTTTGTTTCATAATATCCAGAGTATATAGTCATGGTGTTAGATTTTTGAAAAGTTTTATAAATCTAGCAAAATGATTCTTCGAAATTGTTTCACGAATAGACTGAAAGTCCTGCCTAATTGTTAATGTGCATATGATATTTCATGTGCAGTCTCATTGATTCATACACAGTAGAGTGCATCTACTGAGGGTGATCCAATCAATATGGTGATCTGTTTCTTTCCACATGCAAGTGGAAATTAAGAGCAATTTTTTAGTCACACTCAAATCTTTGTGAAACACTCCTTTGATTTGTCTCTTATGTCACATATAATGCCAGATAGCTTGGACCTGCCCAATAATGTTTGTTTGTCTGTACTATATACTTGTTTTGTATTCATGATTTTATACGTATATGTATATGTAAGACCAGCAGCCTGGAAGATTTATTCAAGTTGCAGGACCATAGCAGTTGACCTCGATTGATGGTGGTAGGCCCTAAACCTTACAAACATGGCTTCCCGTCTGGTTTGAGCTGGGATCTTCCTGCCAGAATCACACAATTAGTGACGTCACTACCGAGAGATCTATTTTTCAGTATGCAGAGAAGGGCACTGGACACTGTTGTGCATGGTATACAACTTACCACAATGTAAGTGCGTTAATAATGATTTCAATGATATTTTGTGTAGCCTAGAGTATGCAAGACAATGCAATCGGTTTTCCAGTAATTATGTACTGAGGGCAATAACTTTTGTGAAAATATTGGGTGGCAATTTTCCCCATATCAGGATTTTCTCTCTCTTTTCTTTTAATGACTGCAATCCCTTCTCTTGACCTTTACTGTTATTTCTTCCCATTTCTGTATCCTATTGTTGGGTATAGTCTTTGTTTCACATTGTTGCAACATGATATTTGCCATGACTGAGTTAATAATTTGATAAAAAGATAAACAATTTTTATAAGAAATTTTATATATGTATTTATATATGCAGACTTTGATCATGTTATTTTTTTTAAAGCAGAGCAATGATAGAGCAATGTAAAATATGTTGCAAAATATTTATTCTCCTTTTCTGTATGTGTTATTTTTGGGGTCAGACTAAATTTGAATTACTATTTTCAAACTTTATCACGGTCATTTCACCATTTACCTTCATGAACCTCATGTTTGTGCTAAAGCCGATGGCAGCACCAGAAACATAAGGGTTGTGCGAGTGCCGAGTGTGTATCCATCATGTAATCACAGAATGAGAAGAGGTAAAGTGGACTGCACGAATGTTAAGATATGTGATGATAAGGTAGATTCTCAATATAGGTTTGTTTGCCCAAATCTTCAACTTCGGATATGAATTTTTCACCCATCTTTATGAGGATAATGCACCTGAATGGTTTTTCCACGGTGTGTGAAAAAAAGATCTCCTTCAATCAAAGCAATATATGTAAGTCTGGAATCTTGTTTTAGAAGTGCAATGTCAAATTTTGATTTCTATAGCCTTGCCAGTATAGTGTTTCAAGTTGACCCATATTGATATTTGAAATATTGATGGGGCGGTTTAGCCAATATGGCTTTGGAGCTCGGTGACATTTGTCAAGATCGATCAAAAACTGGTTTGCACTCCAAATTGACGCAGGTAACCATTTATTCTGCACAAAGAGAAGACAGAGGAACTGGCAACGTATGTTTGAAGAGAGGGATACTGACTTCCGGAAATTTGTTTAAGTTGCATGTGACATCTTTATATTTGGTCTTTGGAATCTGGTAATGTTGCGATAATCTTCAATCACTGTCTAACCACAAGGAATGGTGCTCCTTTCAGCTTTAATATGCAAGATATCCTTGATATGCATGGTATCCTGGCCAATCCTCTTCAAAACCTCATACAAGTCACATACTTCTTGGATTCACAGATGCTGATATGAGTGTGGGCCTCTTTGTGGTTGCATTACAGGTTGCACTGGCCTAATCACAACTGGCAGGCAAAAGATATTCATTCGACCCAACCCATTGCTCAATTGTTAAATTTGATATTGCTGATTGACAAAAATGAATGAATATGACTGACAATCTAACACTGATTCTAGGGAGGGTACCTACTGATCTTACTTTTTCCAATTTGGAAAGATATATCACCACTATGGAACTATATTTTTACTGGCGGAAGAATTAGGGTCATTTTACTCTCTCAAGTGATGAATTTGATCTCGTCAGGTGTAGTCTTAATAAATGCAGATTTATTTTTAAAATGAGCTGGTCAAGGTACCCTATTCTGGTTTGATATGGAATGTCAGACATTTATCCTATCCACTGGTAGTAAACATTCAACCCTCAAATTTCCTCCTTATTTTTTATGAATTCCTTTTAAGTGCCACTTTAAGTGCCACGTGGAAGCGTTGTGGTGTAGCGGTTCTGACTCTCGCCTTGTAATCAGAGGGTCGTGTGTTCGAATCCCGCCATGGCCTAGTGTCCTTTGGCAAGGCGTTAATCCACAATTTGCCACTCTCCACCCAGGTGTTAAATGGGTACCCGGGAGGATGCGAAAGCCTATGTAGTATGCCTAGCAATTGAGTCTTGGAACTCTTGTTGGAATGCTCCCCAGGGAGTGGAGAAGGTGCATACATTGTATGCGGGCATGCAAGGATCCGATGACCGGGGTACCCGGGGGGGCCACTTACATTGACGAGTGGATACCACGCGCGACCAAGAAAACACGTAAAAAGGATGTCTTTTTCATGATAGGGCACGTTACGTACGTAACGTGATAAGGGTGTCAAAAACACAAAAATAATAAAAAAGGGTATCTATTTCGCTAGAAAAGCTACGTGTTTAGGGTCACATTTGCGGGGATGATAAAACAAAATTAAAATGTTGTATAAAGGATGTCCTTTTTGCCCCAACACTACGTGTTTACAGTCCCGATTTGCGCGAGGTGAGGAAGATGGGACCTTACTAACCCAAATGGTGTGTAAATTAGGTAAAACCGACGACCGACGGACCCGTGACACAACAATAAAATACTTGTTTAGGGGTTCATTTCAGGGAATACTTGCCAAGAGTATAGTTTCGTTTCCAATACTTGTTAAGGGTAGGATTTCAGACGCCAATACTTGTTAAGGGGTGCATTTTCAGAACATGGAAAATACGTGTTTAGGGTGCTTTTCGAGACCCCGTGGTCGCGCATGGTATCCACTCGTCAATGGAAGTGGCCCCCCCGGGCCGGGGTAATAATAATTATATCTGTAAAGCGCTTAGAGACGTCGTTTCGATGTGTTAAGTGCTATATAAATGCGGAATATTATTATTATTATTATTTAACACACGAGTCTATGGGAAATGAATTAGGCCTGTGAGCCCTAGAGGAATTCTCAGTGGATCTAGTTCCAGGTGGATTTGTGTCTTTTCTAGCCATTTGTTGATATTTTCCTGTGTTTATGAGATTTTCCCAGATTTATTTGCCTCTGATGAAATGAAAGGCAATGTGAAGTCTTGGTATTATAGAGTCAGAGTCAATAAAGACAATTTTTTGCTCCTCATGCATGTCTATATTGTCACCAAAAGGGAAGCTTCATACATCTGATACATTTTCTGGCTCAGTCTGTAACTTTATTATTAAACCACAATGCACTTGTTTGAATTCTGATAAGGCAGATAAGGCAAACATTCTTTATCTGGAAAGATTTTGAATAGATATCCTGTGTAAAGGAAACTTATTCATGTTCAGGTATTCAGAAATGTAATCCCTTAACCCTAATTCTCCCGGGGGGGGGGGGGGGGCCATAATGCCCCCCCCCCCTCGACAATTTTCGCGATATATCTGCTGCGCAAAATTTTTTGACCTCGCCGCTCACTGACTTTTTACTTTCAAGTCTCGCGCAAATTTTGAGACCAAATTTGTGACGCTCGGGTACGCGGTTACGACATTACGCAACATTATGTAAGTGCATGTCAGACCCAAAATTGCTCATAAACGTGATTTCATGTACAAATCCAATGCAAATTGTGTATTTAGCCAAAATTCATAAATGTATCATTATTTCTACGTTTACTGATTAAACTTAATTAATTTTGCCTTGTTTATGATCAGAATTAAGTCTGGAACGATTTCCATCGAAAAAACAATAAAAAAACGAAAAGTAAAAAAACAAAGAAATACATAAGAAATTAAAAAAACAATAAAATACATAAGAAATCGGTCTTGGTACCAGAATATTTTTCATTCACAATTGTTAGGAATGCTATAAAGAATATTTTCACCAAAAATAGCATTCTAGGAGCTTTATTTAGTGAATCAGAGCAAAAAGTATGATTTCATGAATAAATTAACATAATTAATTCATATAAAATAAAAATATATGAATTTAGTGAAATTTACCAATGCAACTGCGTAGATTACGTCATTCTCTACCATCATGCAAATTTTCGTTGTGATTGCGCAATTCGCGGCTGAGATCTTAAGGGGGGGGGCCATAATGGCCCTCTAACCCCCCCCCCCCTCCCCCCGGGAATGACAAGAATCAAAATACCCAGGGAGATTTAGGGTTAAAGTGAGGGGAAGTTACAGTGTACTGTGTTTAACCCTATATAGCCAGGGCTATTTTGAAATTGCATAGCCAGGGGCTTAAGGCTTTTTAGCCACCCCTCCCCCCCCCCCCCCAGATCTTGGTCGTTGATTAGGGCCGGTATTCAATTTGATACTTAGGCCAGAATTTTAAGTACTAGTATTTAACTCAGTATTTTGCCAAAAAAAAAAAAAAAACATCCATCTTTGGTATTCAATTGTATTTGGCTTAAATATAAGTCAGCCACATTCCAAAGTCTGGCTAGCATATACCGTAGTTTACAAACGTGATATGCGCAGTCATACATTCTGCGCTCAGATGATAACATACATTGTGCGTTATTTGGCTCAAACTTTATCATGATGTCAAAATGGTTGTTACTTGTTAGTATTTTGCTTAAATATGGCTGAATGAAGTAAAATACTTGGATGTGATCTAAATATGAGTTTTTTTTTTAAGCATGTACCTGCTTATCATCATTGCCAGTTATTTTGGGAGAAGGACCTCCACTCAATTATTCTGAATTTCAATATCCTTTGATCTTGTGCCATCTAAAACTCTTTCATGGGAACTTGCGAGTCTTTCATTTTCTTTGCAATGATCATACAATGCATAATTTGCAGACCATCATAGAATTATTTCCTTCTGTCAGAAAAATTTATCAGCCAGGTCCTGAAGCTTGACATGAAGTGATGCTAGGCTGTTCATTCATCCACCTTTCAGTCTGAGGGTAGGGCAGTAATTGGTATATTTTCCAACACTGTCCCTGTGGCTAAAACACATGGTTTCCTATATCCAGCATGGAACAAGTTTGGGAAATTTTGTTGGGTGCTGTCTGTTAGATTTGACATTGCATGTTTTGGAAGACTGTTCCAACTCTCTGTGACCCTTTGGCTAAAGAAGTGGTTTCCTCCATCCAGTCTGGAACAACTTTGGGCAATTTTATTGGGTGCTGTCTGTGAGAGTTGTCATTGGTTCTTGATGACCATTTGGCTGAATATATCCATGGAAAGATTTTTTCAAAATAATTTATTGGACGTCTTCTTTGAAATTTGACATTTTGCTTCACTACTAGGGTTCATGCATTGTATTGTAATGATTGATGGGGGATTATAGACCATTGTGGGATATGAAGTGTACTCCCTCAGGACAAGCCTATGTTGAGGTCCTAACCCATTAGATCTATCTTTCATTGTCGGTGCCTCGCCTGATCTCTCAGAGTTCATGGTTGCACGATGGATACAGTAGGCAAGCAAACATTTGGTTCATGTATGATGGTGAATTAATAAATTAGCTTGACAGGGATTGGTTTCTATTTTGATCAAAATGCAGTTTTCATTGAAATTCATAGAAACGCTATTGCATCATGTACGGAAAAGGGTATATTTAATTTGCAATATATTTTTACTATGTTTCATTTGCTCTTTTGAAAAAAAAAGCCCCCCACCCAGAAAAAAAAAAAAAAAAAAAAGCACACAAAAAATAGCCAATGATTTTTTTTAATGTGATGTATAAATTGACTTGTTTAATAAAAATATGAAAATGATTAGTGATAATACTAAAAAAATATTAAATTGAAAATTAGAACTCTGTAGGGTCAGTCATGGATAGTTAATGTTGAAAGGATGTGAAATGATTGAAAATGGGCAGATACAGGGAGTTAGTGATTATCACTGATTTGCTCTAAGCCAATCAGATGCAAGGATTTGTCGGTGAAAATCACTGACAAAAATCTTCATGAAATGCTTCCCTGGATGGATAGTACAGGGAGGTATACGAATAGAGCACAATCAGTGGATTAAATGCTATTTGTATTGAATGGGGGAGGGGGTGGTGGTTTTGTTCCAGGGCGAATGAAAAGACTACAAAGGAGATTAAAAGACAGAATCTTATGGCAAGGAAGGGGAGTAGTTTGGAAAGATTGAGGGGGGGTTAAAAGAAATTGCTTCTTGAGGCAAATTTCAGATGAATATGAATTAAGTTCCCCCCCCAAAAAAAAAGTAGTAACTGTTGCCCCCAGGAACACAATCACTTGGAAAGTTGATCGATTGTCTTGCATACTATTGGCTACATGAAATATCATTTAAATCATTAACAAAGCCCTTTCATTGTGGCAAGTTGTATACCATGCACAACAGTATCCAGTTGCCCTTCTCTGTGCACTGAAAGATAGGTCTCTCAGTGGTGATGTCACATATTGTGTGATTTTGTCAGGAAGACCCCAGCTCGGACAAGGCTGCTGGTCATTTTGTGAGGGGGTAGGGTTTGCCCCATTGAATTCAGAGGTCCGCTGCTATGGTATCCTGTATACTTGAATGAATCTTCTTGGCTGCTGGTCATTTTTTTTTGTTCACTTTCTTTGTAAAAATGAATTAAAAATCTTATAAATTAAAACTTATTTTCGGCTCATTTGTGTATCTATATACGTACTGTGACAAATCCCCCCTCCCTTATCAATTTGACCTGCCTGCCCTGCCCCCCCCCCCCCTATCAATTTCAACCTGCCCCTTTTTTTCTTCCATTTTGACAACCCCTTTCCCCTTTTTTTATTGGGAGTGGGGTGCCAATGGCCCTGTTGCATAAAACTACTATATAGTCATTTTGCCATCTGTTTCCATGTTAGCTACCATTGGATGGTATGACCTTATACAATACACATCATGGAGGGCATTAGAAAGAATCATACACACAATGTAACTGGAAGTTCCAATATCCTCAAGGCAGAGCTGAGTGTTTGGAATGTTTCTAAAGTAACAAGTGTGTGCAATTATTCTAATGCCCAAGCAACATGATGTGCATTATTTTTTAATAAGATAGTGATATGAATTCCTATTTGATAAACCATCATCTCTTCACCATGACCGGTCAAAAGAACAGTTTTTTTCCTGAGTGCATAGAGAAATGTTGATGTGATATGCACTATATAGAAAATATGATCGTTAGTAGCATCAATTTTGGCAATTTTTCGCTGTTAGCTAAAATGCATTACTGATCATGTGATCGATTTCAGCCAATCATTTGATTAGGATCCATATCACTATTTTATATTTTTTATGCAACGGGGCCTGTATTCTGAAAAATCGTGTCATTTTTACAACCCCGTTATTAACTTATGTAGAATAATGTCATTATTTATAACATTTCTGTACTTTTCCTTAAAATGAAATATGAAGTAACCTGGACTTATTTTCATTGTACTTCCCTTTTTTCATATCGAATATAGTCAATATGCAAAAATATATATATAAAGCAGCCATGAATACCATCTAAAAAATTGTAATGGCATTCAATATAGAAAAGGTAATGCAAAGAAAACACGATTTTCAGAATACCGGCCAGCTTTTAGGTTGTACAATGTGCAGAAGGTAAACCAAGAATTAGAAGACTTATGCTTGATTGTATTCTTCCAGTTTTTTTTTAAAGAAAATTTCTTGGGCCTACATTTTCCAGGTGCAATTTCCATCTTTTCCAAGATTTGAGAAGGCGGAGATGAAATTTCAAGTTATGAATAGACCGAGTGATACATCACTGAACATTTGTAATAAGGAGTGGACGAGTTCCATCTCGTTTTCAATGACCCTCACAATCCAAATTACCTTCTGCACTGTATAAGCCAAATAATCAAGTTAGTGGCAATTTTGCAGGTGATTATCTTATAAAATTAGTGAAATGCGAAACCACCACAATTTCAGCATATAAGTTACAAGGATCTTGTCAGTTCGACATTTAAAAATATTCTCAGTTTTTAATATTTTAGAGTGAACTTCACAAAATGAAAATTATTTTATTCAATACATTTTGATTTTGAACTATATTCTAAATTTGCTTGAATAGTATTTTAAGATGTGCTGTATTTTGTCACCTATTTGGTTCATATTTTTAATTAATCATCAATGCATTAAGAAATGCAATACATAAAGATTACAGTATATGGAATTTACAAAACAAAAATGAGTATTGTTTCAAATTGGCAATGTGAAAGGTTATGTTTAGTTAGACAAATTTGAGTTTTCCAAAGTTTGTAACATCTATTATAAGATGCTTTGCTCAAGTTTTGAATTATAGTTAATTCATGTGAAGATGCATTTCACTAAGTTTATTTTTCAAAATCCGTAAGAAAATGAGGTAGGCAGAATATACATAAAGGGGATTTAAAGATTAGTCATTCGACCATTGCGGGCATTACTATCATGGGCAAATTTTAATGTAACCAAACGGTCGCAAAACTAAGTGTGAAAGTCCCTTCAGAGGTAGATCATCATCTTCTTTGCTCATGAGCAAATAAGATCTGCAGGGGGGAGAGAGAGAGTTGAGAAAGGAGAGGAGAGAGACAGAGGGGAAGAGATTGATGAACAGAAAGAAAGAGAGGGAGAAATGGCAGAGAGGAAACCGTTTTGTACTAGAATAAATACAAGTAGCCAAAAGGAGCTTAACCATTGGCGGCGATTTCATGGGATTTTTGGTCCATATGCATGGGGGGATGGACGACAGCCCTCTCCAATAAACTTCTGTACAAAATTTTAAAAATCAAAGGGGAAGGGGGAGCATGTTCCCTTCACCCGGAATCACCGCCAATAGTTGTAACACAATCATTTATTAATTAATCATCAAGGCAAAATAACAATTCTTTAAAAATTTGGCCATATTTCATTTACACAGCAACTAATAGTTCGGATTTACCAGGTGCACTTGTAAAAATAGCCCTACCGTATTTTATTCTTTTGGGAGATGAGAGCAATCAAAAACATACAACGAAACATTTTTATTTGTCGAATTCTATAAAGCTTATTTTTTGTCAGGTGATAATTACCAGTACTGACCGCACAGAAACGTTGTTAGGGTAACAATGCGTTCACAGAGGCCCTGTTACAGCAGGTAATGTGGCAGCGATGCCTAATGTTACAACAATACATTATTTACACATTGAAATACATGTTTTGACTTCACAATCCGGAAGATGTGACTGGGCTTACTGTTAACGTTCTGTTAGACTAACAACGTTTCTGTGCGGTCGGTACAGAATGGACTAATTCATCAAAAGCAGATATCAGAAATATATCGTTACTTAGTCCCACCCCATCCCCCCCCCCCCCCAAAAAAAAAAGAGATAGAAATGTCCATAAAATTAATTCACTTCAAAACGGTCCATTGAAATATTTGCCTTATCACCGGCAGTCTTTTTTTTTTAATGTGTAATGGAATTTGCATCTGAGAGGTTGTATGGTCTACAAATTTTCTACACTTCTGCATCTAACATGTGCACCAAGAGTGAATGAAGATAATCACCCTAAAAGAAGTAAATATACCAGGGCACTGAATAAACATAAATCAAAGAGAGGAAGTAATCAATATCAGACAACATAAAAAAATTACAATATATATATATATTACAATTTTTGTTCATTTGACATTCGTATATGAATTAATGAATGGATGGATTGATAAATGAACGAATGAATGAACAAATGAGTGATTGGATGGATGGATAAATAAATAAATGAATGCATGTGGTCATACACAAATCAATGAATGGCTAAGTGAGTGAATGAATGAATGAATGGATGGATGGACGGATGAATGAATGTATGCGAGCATACATGAATTAATGAATGGATGGATGGACGGATGGATGGATGGATAGATAGATGAATGCATGTATGTGAGCATGCATGAATATTAATGAATGGATGGATGGCTGAATGGACGGATAGATTAATGGATGGATGGGCGGATGGATAGATGAATGAATAAATGGGTGAATAGATAGATGGATGGTTGAATGAATGGATGGATGGATGCTCGTCCATGGACTTTCAAAATTGACCCTAAATTAAACATTCTTCATTTCAGATCCCTTCTCAAAGGAACGATACCCGCCTAAACAAGTATTTTTCATGTTTTCTCTAGCCTTTATAATACCCTTTTCACGTATCCAGAGTTGGAGATTACTTCTTGGGTTTGTACCCTCTAGTACCCTCCCTTCCCTGCTCCCTCCCCAAGGTTCCTCAGGCAAGCGGAAGATCAACTTGATCTTGATCACCTCCTCAGCATGATGGACTACATCGGGAGAAATTTCCACCATGGTATTTTCAGGATACTCGTCGACAGAAGTCTACCATCCACGTCCTACTCCTCGTACTTAAATTGAGTCCTTTCGTGGATGGAGGAAGTCAGTCGACTTGCATGGCCATTCGACAGTGACATCAGACCTCATCTCACCATCAGATAGCTGCGTGCAGATGGGCGGATGCCTTTCAAGTTCCAAGCAACTTTCTCCTCTACAACTAATTCCTGCTCCATGAATTTCTTCGCTGACCAGGCCGCATGGATGGTTATGTGTAGTCTTCTCGAGTGTAACTCTATTCCACTTCCAATTGTGGCTCAGGGTGTACTTGCAACAGATGGCAATCGATCTTATCGAAAGTCTTGGACCACTCCGGATTACTTCTTTGCTGATGGAAAAACGAAACAGAACAGAAAACAAATGAAACAATCTGATACATGTTCCGTTTTTTTTCTATGTCATCGAACATCGTTACTCTCGTATCAATCTGAAAAATCCCTGCAACCAAATTAAGTTGATTCCTGTTGACACACATAATTGCTGTTCAAGACAACTCGAATATATACAAATTTGCAATTTACATAAAATGAGCAAAATAAACAAGCACAATTAAATTTTTGTCAAAATCTAATGTAAAACAAAAAAAATATATAATATAAATAAACTAAAGATACATTAAAATACATTGCCACGGGGCATAACAATGGATAACTCTGAATTTGAAAGAGTAGATCACTATATCTACCTTGGGCAACACATCAGAATGGATCATGAAGAACTGATGGAAGAAGTTAAAAGGGGCAAGGGCTGGTTGGAACGCTTTGGTGAATTCCAATGACATTAGTAAGAGCAATATGCTTATTTACCTTAAAAGAACAGTTTTAATCAATGTGTTCTACCGGCAATGACCTATGGTTCCGAAACCTGGACTGTAACAAAGAAAATGGAACAGAAACTAAAAACCATGCACTCAACACAGTGACCATGCACTCAACACAGTGTGGAATGTACAATGTACGGATATCAAAACGTGACAGAAAAACCATACAATGAATTAGGAGCCAGACTAGAGTAATAGACATAGTTAAATCAAAGCAATTAAAACAATGAAATGGTGATGAGCTGGCCACCTTGCAAGATCTCTTGATATAGATGGACCAAACGCATCACAGAATGGAGACCATGGCTATATAGGATCACAAAATCGGGGTAGACAAAAACTGAAATGGAGTGACAAGCTCCCAAAGTTCATTGGCATAAAGTGGATTGCATCAGCACAAGACAAGCACATTTTGGCACCAACTTGAGGAGGCCTTCACCTTGCGGTGAGCTGAACATGGCTGATATAAATAATGATGACATCAAACAATCGCTTATTTTTTTAATAAACTTAACTTATGCACAGCACGGTGATATGCAATAAATGAGAGAGATGGTATCACACGAACATTATTCATTTAATATTTCATTAAATGTATTATATAATATTTTTATTTTTTGCAAATTTGACAAAAAGGAAGCTCTTCATTTAATCACAATTACAGCAATGCTAAATGTCTATGGAGAAATAAACTTATTTTTTATGCTTTATAATGAGGAATGAATTTAAATATTTGTTATTTCATATAAAACTGAAAGTAGAATACAAAATGTCTAGTGAGTGCATGACGTCATCTTTTTCGTCATTGGTCTACAAGAAGGATATGCATAACTATTTTGTGAAAATTCGAAAATTAAAAATGGCGTAACTTTTTTATTTCACATCCGATTTTAATCAAGTTTTCAGCGTTATGATTGTTGCATTTTTTCTGTTTATTCAAACCAATTTTGTTGAGGTGGACTTCACTACTAGAGGCGGAGCTAAGTAACTTTGATAATTTTTTTTTTTAATTTACGAAACATCCTATGCACAAGGCACCAGAGCTAGAGCACCCCCCCCCCCCACCCCCCTTCCCAACAAAAAAAAAGAGAAGGGAATAGAGAGGGGGAAGAAAAAGAAGAAGAAAGGAGGAAGAAAGAGAAGGGAATTAGGGAAAAGGAAAGGACGAAAGAGAGGGAAAGAAAAAGAAGGAGAAAGGAGGAAGAAAGAGAAGGGAATTAGGGAAAAGGAAAGGACGAAAGAGAGGGAAAGAAAAAGAAGGAGAAAGGAGGAAGAAAGAGAAGGGAATTAGGGAAAAGGAAAGGACGAAAGAGAGGGAAAGAAAACGAATGTAAAGAATAGAAGATAAGAAAAAAGTAGGGAAAGGGAGAGTAGGATTAAATGCCTTATTTCAATATACCCTTATTCATATACTTTTAATAAATGCCCCTTTTCTTTTCTAGTTTGTTCTGTTGATGTTCTGATTGCGTTCCTTATCTTTGAGAACAAGTGTTCCTAAATGAAGGGGGAAAAATTGTAAGAATAATCCTACGTGCCTTGAAGACCCAGACCAGACCTAAAAGTGAAATTGAAAAATCCATATAGGCGGATCCAGGGGGCGAGGGGCCTGGCGCATTCCCCCTATTGGCGGATAAAAAAGGGGGAGAAATAGGGGGGAAGAAAAAGAAGGGAAAAGAGAGGAGAAAAAAGAAGAGGAAAAAAGAAAAAGAGGAGGAAGACGAATGAATGAAATAATGTGAGGGGAATATCAGGGGAGTGTTTCCGACAAAGTCCCATTTTATCCGACAGTTACCATAGTAACAGTGCTTCTTAGCCAATCAGATTAAAGGAAAGATGTCAGATCTGACAAATTGTCGGACGAAAATGTTGATAAAACGCTCCCCTGGAAAATAATTTTGAAAAATCTTTATATCACAATATTAAATTTGCGCTCGCATTGCAAGTTCGATGAGATACATATCTTGCTAAATGAATAGGCTGATATGGGCCTTAAAATGTCAAGTTTTGAAGTCAATATACAAAACGTATTTTAGCTCGGACATTGAGCTTTCATTATTTTGTTTGATTTACAAATTTACAAAATTACAAACAGTGATCTGTAAATGTCCGTTTTATTTTCTTTTCGCGATTTGCGCTCGCATTAAATGTTAAATATATATATATATATAAACACATGCTTCCTATTCCTAATTACAAAAGTGTTTTAAAATGTCCAGTTTTCAGGCATTAATATCATCAAATCTCGCGCTTTCATTGGGTTCATTACATTGATAAATAAGATAACAATATTTTCATAAATTGCTAATAATTAAATTGTCCCTTTTTTGGGAAAGGAATATCGACAAGCATTATCTCGCGCTTATAGGAAGATAGTCATAATTTTTCATATGATGAGAAAATGTCCTTAGAATGCCCTGGTCCTAGGTCAAAATCATTTATTAAGTGCAATCCGGATATCCACTTCACAATTTTCCTATACAGTGCTTGAATTAGTTTTTAAATGGACCCTATTTACGATCGGAATATCGAATATTTCCAGCTACCACCGATGCTCTTATAATAGATTGCATTTGCTTGGTCATTGCAGGGTTGAAGCCCAGGAGGGTGACCACCAAGATCTCTCTGAGATGGTATGGAGTCTTTCATTTATCCACAATGGGTCCGATTGTACATCTTCACATGTAGACAAATTAAACTTGCATCATTACATACATCTCAGAGCTTCTTTTTGTTTCATTTAATTTATGGAGTATCGTACAAATTTAAGTCAATTTTTACCTGGGGGGGGGGGGTAATATTTTAATTTTTCAAGAATCACCCGATGTTCGTTTAACCCTAAATTACTAAATTCACCCTATAAAAGGCCTTCATCTCCCCGTATTGTGTCTGTATAATCATGTGTATATATTGCAACTTACATTATGTTCCCCAACCCGACCACCACTCCTTATTGTCCCACGGTGATAATGACATTCCTTCCATCCCCAGACCAAGTGTGTAAACATTGACCATACTGTATTACCCCCATCATAAACAACCCCTCGTTCTATCCATCTGGGCCCCGTCTTACAAAGAGTTGCGATTGATCCGATCAATCACAACTATGGACGGCCAGCAATGTCAATATCTATTATGCATGTTTGTTCGAAATATTTTCTAACTATGATGTATATTCATGCATTCATTGTTTTCTTGAAAATTCACTGTGCTTCTCTTTGTTTACAAAGGACTTTGTGCAAATTTCCTGAGGAAAAAATTATGTAACTGATGGATTTCCATAGACTTACGATTGATTGGATCAATCATAGCTCTTTGTAAGACGGGCCCCTGGTCTATACCCCCATTATCACCATGCCACTCAGAAAATATTATGTAACCATGTACACTGTATAACATGTTTTAGTTTAGTGGAGAATAAAGTCACCGAGTTGCGATTGTGACTCCAAGCCAAGCAGTCATGCCCAGTTCTTGAGTAGAGATCGAGACCGAGATCAAGTGTGTATTAGAGTCAGAATACACATACACAAAACCCCCCTTGATTATGTCGAGACCAAATTTGCAAAATACAGGTAGAGCATAGATACAATCTATTTGTCCTTAAAACACACATTACCCATGCAGCTGGTTCAATAAGAGAAACTCTTTACTCCTTTTGATAAAAGTTGGCTCTGGAAGACAATTAAAAGGAGTGCACGATGGCAATATGGCCTTCCACCTGGACACGGGTCCATCATAAATCGTCAGTGATTTTACGAACCGGCACAAAACCTTCCTTGGTTCCAATATACTATTTCCAGATATTCGCGTTCAAAGTTCGGATGTTTTTCAGATGCTCATAACTTCACGCTTTGAAAGAAACCAGAGCAATTACTCAAACCAATTGAAAACTTACAATCTATTCTTTTGTAATATACAAAATTTTGTCCGCAAATAAATTTCTTTCTCCAATATTTGAAATGAAGTGCATGTATGCATTTTAGGAACTGTTTATTTTTACGAAAATCAGGTTTGTGCCATTTCGTAAAATCATGCACATTGTTAAATACTGAGCTTTTAGCCAAACCACCGTTTGTGCCGATTCGTAAAATCATTCAATGCATATATGCAACATCTAGGTCAGGTTATTGACCTCTGAGTGTCATCCCATAGACTGCTACAGTACAGAAACAATGGTTCAGGCTGGTTCGTAAAATCAGAGGGGTATGTGCCGTTTTGTACGAAATTTGAATATGTTCTGAAGTAATTCAATAGAGTTAATGATGGACTTTCATATGCAAAAACCTCAATTTCAAATATCTTACCAAAAAATTAGGTTTGTGCCTGTTTGTAAAATCACCAAAAAAAAACTGTGAATAAGTTCATACTCATCGATATTTGATTGAGTTACTCATCAATATTTGAGCAATTTACTCATCTATATTTGAGCGAGTTATTCTTCAATATTTGGGTGAACCAGTTCCTCATCAATATTTCAGTGAGTTACTCATCAATATTTGAGCGAGTTCCTCATAATTGTTCAAATGAGCATCCAACCATCTGAAAGTATCAATGTCCATTTTCCATCACATCTGATATCTGTAATTTCTTCACAGCTGGTGAGGAGCTCTGTTTGGCTTGCACATTCACCTAATATAATAATTTTTTTTACAAAAGGAAGAAAATAGACAAACACATAAATATGAATGATAACATGAAGGTAGTAAAATGTCAGAATATACAATAGTTCATAAACACAATCTGAAAATGCACAGATAACTGAAATTTTGTACACAGTGACATTGACATTGCATAACATGGTGGGAATCAATTCGTGCTACATGTAATTGGATTCTGAAGTCTATCACTCCAAATTGATTGTAAAACAAAAATATGTTTCTTAAGAGAGGATAGTGAATTATTAAAGGTCAAATTAGATCAATGCAAAGTGTTAAAAAATCCTTAAAAACACACAAAGGGAGAATACTTGCTTGAAAATATGCAGAGTAGATTTCTTTTAAATACTAAACTATGAGGGTGGTATTCTGAAAAGTGTCTCAATTTTTTTTGTAAATTATCTTCTAGAACTCGACAAGATGAAAGCTCGCTAATATTATCTCAAATCAGTATTCTATCTAATCACTGTACAGACATCCCATATTTTATCTCTGAAACACCATTTTTTGTTGTTGAAACCAATTATCTGTTATACATGATTTAATAAAAAAATAGAAGCATCTCTTCTGTAAAAATGTTTAGCGCATTATTGGCATGAGGGGCAACATAGTTTTCATTGCACCCCTGATGCATTTGAGTTTGCCCTACTGAGCTGAAAAATAAACGTGGCTATTCTCCCAGGCCCATTTTCTTTGAAAAGATTCATCATCTCAAATGAAATATTCAAATTGTTGAAAATTCTACTAATCCATCTCTGTAGTGTCTTTGGAATGTCTCATTTTGAAAAAAAAAGGTTCTTATGGGATCCATCAAGAAACTTCTATTTTTGACCAAGAAATTTCACAATAACCACCTAACTAAAGTCTTGTACATAAAAAAGAGAGAATTTTCAAAATATCTCGACATAACATAAAAAAGTACCCCGAAGTATTAAAAAAAATTGTCATTTTGTTGATTTTTTTTAAAGGCTGTACCCTGGGTTGCCAAAAAGTGGGAAATTATTTTGGTGTGATTTTTTTTTTCAACATTCGATTCTGCCCCATATTCTTGTAGAAATCTGTATTTTTGTCTTTCTTCATTGTCTCTATTGACACTTGCCTTCCAAAGAACTGCTACCACATCAGCGGCCTGCTCGTCCCCTAAGTCCTATATTGCAAAAGATCGTGCTTGCTCAAATTTTTTGGCCCTTGAAATCTTCTGTCTTTTAAGTCCTTTCCCTGTAGTAAATCTCCATATCCACCATCAACTTCCATCAATGACATTTCTAAGTTTCAATGTTTGACAGTAAACAATGTCGATGATGCCATGTTTTTTTAGGAAGACGATGATGCTATGTTTTTTTAAGGGTACATGCAATAAAATCAAGTTCTTATTTAGCCCCAGGAGGCGACGTCGAAGCTAACTAGTGTTGGCCACTGTAGTGTGCTTGTGATAGCGCGCGAGTGGTAGTGCGCGCATAGCATGTGCACTGCATAACTCTCAGGTTGTACTCGAATGGACTGGAATGGGTAACGCGTGGTACATGAGTTATCTTGCGCACAGAGAGATTCATGCGCCGTTGTCAGCTTTACACATATCTTAAGCTCTGACATCATTCACCCAACATGAAACGATAAAAGAATTTTCAGAATGCGGATTTCATTGCAGATATAAGATTATTTGTCATAAGATTATTTTCAGAATACAGCCCCAGGTTTTTTGTAAATTTCTTTTTTGTTAAGGGGAGAATTCAAACTCACTTTTCCAGGGAGTGTTTCATGAAGTGACCCATTGCAGGACTTTTCACTGAAAACTGTTATAAGCTACTGAAATCATTGCATCTGATTGGTTGAGAGCAGTGATGATCACTATCATGACACCTCCCCTTTTCTAAAGGAAATAACTGCCTTTCACATACCTTTTGTCCATCCAGTATGTGTTGATCTTTGTTCAGAGCTGATTGGATTCCTGATGTATTACTAAAGCTAACAAAACCAAACCCTTTAGAGAAACCAGTTGAATCATCCTATAGATATAAACAAAAAAGAAAAGACAGGCATAGGTAAATATTCCATTGACAAGCACATTCACCCCTGGATGACGATTTTGACAAAAAAATTATGTAGGTGGATAGTGCACGTATCCACCTTGTTAGGTGCTCAAGGCTCTCCTATATTACCCTGGGCCCGGCTAAGCTATTCACCGATTCCGGTGGTCCGAGCTTTTTTACCCATTTGCCTCACTGGGATGTGCAGTACAATGTGAGTATTAACATTTCTTGCTGAAGGAAAACACGCCATGGCTGGGAATCGAATCCATGTCCCTCAGATTGGAAGACGAGTCTTAACCCTCAATCTCCCGGGGTGTTTTGATTCTTGTCATTCCCGGGGGGGGGGGGGGCCCATTATGGCCCCCCTTAAGATCTCAGCCGTGGATTGCGCGATCACAACGAAAATTTGCATGATGGTAGAGAATGATGTAATCTACGCAGTTGCATTGGTAAATTTCACTTAATTCATATATTTTTATTTTATATGAATTAATTATGCTAATTTACAATTATATATTAACAATTGTGAATGAAAAAAATTCTGGTACCAAGGCCGATTTCTTATGTATTTTATTGCTTTTTAAATTTCTAATGTATTTCTTTGTTTTTTTACTTTTTGTTTTTTTATTGTATTTTCGATGAAAATCGTTTTAGACTTAATTCTGATCATAAACAAGGCAAAATTAATTAAGTTTAATCAGTAAAAGTAGAAATAATGATACATTTATGAATTTTGGCCAAATACACAATTTGCATCGGATTTGTACATGAAATCACGTTTATGAGCAAGTTTGGGTCTGACATGCACTTACATAATGTTGCGTAATGTCGTGAACGCGTACCCGGGCGTCACAAATTTGGTCTCAAAATTTGCGCGAGACTTGAAAGTAAAAAGTCAGTAAGCGGCGAGGTCAAGAAATTTTGCGCAGCAGATATATCGCGAAAATTGTCGAGGGGGGGGCAATTATGCCCCCCCCAGGAGAATTAGGGTTAATCACTAGACCACGACGCCCCAACTGATATCTTAAATACAGGACGGGTACCAATAATCTTGCTCTGAATTTTTTTTGTTATTTTAGAGCTTCCTTCAACATTGGATGTGGGCAAACATCTCCACATTAAATTTACAAGAACGATCATCTTCCCTCCTCTCCACAAAAGAATGAAAGAAACCCACAGAAGATAGATACTTACAAAGGCTATTCTGCAATTCCTCACAGGTCCAAATTGAGAAAAATAGGTTCGCAGCTCCTCTGTAGGGAAGGATATGAAAGAGTGATTTAGGTAAAACACAATAACAGTAAATAATACTAGTAATACGTAGGAATTATATGGCGTCTTTGATGAGTTTTTTAAAGGGGAATTCAACCCCATTGGAAACTCTTTTTAAATGAAATGAGACCCTTTTAAACCAGTTGAATTCATAGAAAAATCAAAGAAACAAAGAAAGTTTGAGGAAGATTTAAAAGTTATGAGTATTTGAATATTGAAAATCACTTTAGACCCTTCCATTGACAATGCTCATTTATTTACAAGAACTTATTCAGACCTCAAAATTACCGAAAATAATTTTTTGTAATCACTCCGAACCAAGCAGGTAAGTTCTTGAAATTATGAGGATAGGCCTATACAATATGGTCTGACTAGCAAGCAGGGTGCGTGATTCAAAATGGTTGGCTCAGCCGCCCACAACTTCTAAGTTCATTGGCCTTAAATGACCTTTAATCTTAGTCATGTTTTGAAAAATCCTGAATATGAAATGCATGCTGTAAACATGCTTGCTTTTCAGAATGGAAACGCATGGAGCTTAGCAAACATGTCTAAGTTTTAGAGACGGAAGAGGGCAGGGGTCTCAACACAGGGACAGGTTAGTCATAACTTTATCAACTAACCACGGAGTTGGCTCCAATACACCCATTTCATAAAAGGCTTCCTAACAAGAATCCCCTGATATCAATACTATCGGCATAAAGAGCAGACAAAACGTAGCCTTGGTCACAAAAAAGCAAAATTATGATAAAACTTAAATTATTGTGACGAACTGGGAAATACATTTAGTGAAAATAATAGCAGTGGCAAAGTACATGTATGCATCATACATATTTAAACTATGAAGACTGGAGCATTTAACTGCTGAAAAAAATTATGAATAATTCATTTCATTACTAAAAAATCACATCTGGATGTTGAGATGGGTACCACCACGATATAAAATTTGAATAGTTTAAGCAGGTGGTTTAAGGAAGTAAACCATATAGGTTTCTCTTGTAAAATTATAATTGGTTGCATGTCATTAGGTGGTCCAAAAATTATTTTTTTATATGTTATAGGTATTACCATTCTGTAAATAATGAAAAAGTTTTAAGTCTCAAATAACATTTATTTTTCCTTAAAATGACTAATTAACAGATTATGCAAATAAGAATTTCGAAATGCTTTTTTCTAAAATTGGACCTGCTGCACATAAAATTGTGTCAAAAGTTAATGCAACATTGGATCACCCTAGTATATTGCAGTTTTAATCTTGCAACATCAATAATCAAATCTGTAACAAAAATCAAATATATATGTTATTTTATGCATATTAATTACACTCATTAATTAACAATATTTAATTTCACATTTTTGCCCCCAAAATGCCTGTCACTGTTTATATGCTTGGCAAAATGACTACATCACGGGTAGGAATATTTCTTGCAATGATTAACATTTGTACTAAAAATTAAGATTGCAAATAATTAACAAAATTTCTCCAGTTGGCTAATTGATTAGGTTGCAGATCAGACCCGACTAACACATGTATTTCATTCCTGCATAGTTTCAAAATTTGTCAAATTTTTATAACATTTAGCATTTAAACTGCCTAGAAATATGAGGCTGACAGTCATATTACATGTATATTAAGTTGTTAATTAAATCTAATTAACATTCTATCATTCACCGCATCTATCGGCTCTGCCACGCCCATTACTTCAAACTTAATGTGTTATAGTTTTTGTTCCTGATATTGTATTGATCTAATTTATAGTAATATATTTAGCCTATAGTTCTAGCTTCAAAATGAGATCATAACTCAATAAATTTGGTCAAGATTCTGTGATGTAGCAAAACAATTTATTCATGCACCATGTGAAAAATTGTTCATCCGCCACCCTTTTTGCATGTATACCCAACATACGAAATGCGACCAATTATATGCTTTTTATGATTCCAAACATCAATTATAGTGTAACATAAAGTTGTTAAGGCCATGAGAAGTAAGGTATTAGATTTGCGTCCGAAAATTTTTCAAATGACATGAGGCTTTTTTTCATTATTCATTATTTACTTCTAGTACCTACTTTTGACGATATTCTTGCTATCTACTTGCATAGTGTATGTAAACATTAATACTGTACAGTGGCAAATTGTATAAAACGAAAAGCGGTGCGTTCAACGCTAGCGGGCATGTACATTTTGCTTATTACATGACGTTATCCAGCCACTGCCGAGAGCCAATTTATGAATGAAAATATAGTAAGCATGCGCATTGCAAGCCTTCCATAGCCCCACACAGTATTCCACCAAAACAAGTGTGCAATTCTCTATCACCTCATACCAAAATCGACCTAGAATTTCACTTTCCTATATTTTATATGAATTATGAAAGGTATTCTCGGAGGATCTATTTTCTCACCGATACCGCACAGGTAAGTGAATTTCGATTACTTCTTGCATAGTGTATGTAAACATTAATACTGTACAGTGGCAAATTGTATAAAACGAAAAGCGGTGCGTTCAACGCTAGCGGGCATGTACATTTTGCTTATTACATGACGTTATCCAGCCACTGCCGAGAGCCAATTTATGAATGAAAATATAGTAAGCATGCGCATTGCAAGCCTTCCATAGCCCCACACAGTATTCCACCAAAACAAGTGTGCAATTCTCTATCACCTCATACCAAAATCGACCTAGAATTTCACTTTCCTATATTTTATATGAATTATGAAAGGTATTCTCGGAGGATCTATTTTCTCACCGATACCGCACAGGTAAGTGAATTTCGATTACTTCTTGCTTTTCGGTCAAAATCTTACGAATTAGCGTCGATATGGCATCGTGTTCATTGGAGTTTGTAGAGTCTATCGCAACGTGTACAAAGTCAATTGATTTCCGGGTTTCGGAGCGTCGCGTGAATATGCATGAAATTCCTGAGTCTCGATAATTTTCGATCGATACTGGAGCGATCCGATCACGAACCAAGACCATTTCCCGCATAGACAATATGACCGGATATCGTTATCGCTATCGATACTTTCGCACACAGTCCGAAGGAATTATTTTGGCGACCATATTGTCATGACGTGATCTGCGCGATTTGCCAATCAGCTAATGTTGTAAATCGGATCAAAAATCAGATCGAAAATCGGATCGGCAGTTAAGCTTCTAAAATCGAAATCAAATCGAAAATCGAATCGGCGATGTTTAAAAACAAAGGAATACATCAAAATGTTGTTCGCGGTCGCGTGCATCTTCCTGACAAAGTCACAAAGACGAATGCATTGGAATGGAAGTCGCCAAAATGCGCGATCGTTCGGAACATGTTTTAAAGCCAGGGGTTTCGAGGTGTTTTTGCTTTAAAATAAACCGAGTGATTTTTATTAGAAATATAAACGAAAGACGCATCTTCCGAGCAAAGGCGCAAAGGAAAATAAAATGAAAATATTTCTCATAGATCATAGGTTAATGAACGATCGGCGGGACATCTTTTAGAAGTATTTTTAGGTGCTAGCGATTTAGAATTATTGGAATGATCTCTTACGACGCATCATCTTAAAGTCGCAAGTGCAATTAAAATGAAGTAGAAGACGCAAGCACGCACGATGATTTGAAATATGTTATTAAAATGTTTTGGGTAGCTAGCGTTTTCAAATCAATTTGAAGTTCACGGCGGGGTCCGCTATCACCACGAGATTAGAGAAGTTGTCTATCATCATAAAGGGGGTAAGAGAGTAGCGCAGTGAGCTCCGTCGGTAATACGACCTTTCAAAGTTCACGGCGGCATCCGCTATCACCACGAGATTGAAAATAAAATGTATATCATCATAAACGATGTAAGAGAGTAACGCAATAAGCTCCGTCAATAGTACAGTCTTTAAAAGTTTATGGCGGGGTCCGCTATCACCACGAGGTTAAAGAGAAGATTTATATCATTATAAAGGGGGTAAGAGAGTAGCGCAGTGAGCTCCGTCGGTAATACGACCTTTCAAAGTTCACGGCGGCTTCCGCTATCACCACGAGGTTGAAAATAAAATGAATATCATCATAAACGATGTAAGAGAGCAACGCAATAAGCTCCGTCAATAGTACAGTCTTTAAAAGTTTATGGCGGGGTCCGCTATCACCACGAGGTTGAAGAGAAGATTTATATCATTATAAACGATGTAAGAGAGTAACGCAATGAGCTCCGTCAGTAGCACGATCTTTAAAAGTTCACGGCGGGGTCCGCTATCACCACGAGGTTGAAAATAAAATGTATATCATCATAAACGATGTAAGGGAGTAACGCAATAAGCTCCGTCAATAGTACAGTCTTTAAAAGTTTATGGCGGGGTCCGCTATCACCACGAGGTTGAATAGAAGATTTATATCATTATAAAGGGGGTAAGAGAGTAGCGCAGTGATCTCTGCGGTAATACGACCTTTCAAAGTTCACTGCGGCATCCGCTATCACCACGAGATTGAAAATAAAATGTATATCATCATAAACGATGTAAGAGAGTAACGCAATAAGCTCCGTCAATAGTATAGTCTTTAAAAGTTTATGGCGGGGTCCGCTATCACCACGAGGTTGAAGAGAAGATTTATATCATTATAAGGGAGGTAAGAGAGTAGCGCAGTGAGCTCCGTCGGTAATACGACCTTTCAAAGTTCACGGCGGCATCCGCTATCACCACGAGGTTGAAAATAAAATGTATATCATCATAAACGATGTAAGAGAGTAACTCAATAAGCTCCGTCAATAGTACAGTCTTTAAAAGTTTATGGCGGGGTCCGCTATCACCACGAGGTTGAAGAGAAGATTTATATCATTATAAAGGGGGTAAGAGAGTAGCGCAGTGAGCTCCGTCGGTAATACGACCTTTCAAAGTTCACGGCGTCTTCCGCTATCACCACGAGGTTGAAAATAAAATGAATATCATCATAAACGATGTAAGAGAGCAACGCAATAAGCTCCGTCAATAGTAGTCTTTAAAAGTTTATGGCGGGGTCCGCTATCACCACGAGGTTGAAGAGAAGATTTATATCATTATAAGGGAGGTAAGAGAGTAGCGCAATGAGCTCCGTCGGTAATACGACCTTTCAAAGTTCACGGCGGCATCCGCTATCACCACGAGGTTGAAAATAAAATGTATATCATCATAAACGATGTAAGAGAGTAACTCAATAAGCTCCGTCAATAGTACAGTCTTTAAAAGTTTATGGCGGGGTCCGCTATCACCACGAGGTTGAAGAGAAGATTTATATCATTATAAAGCGGGTAAGAGAGTAGCGCAGTGAGCTCCGTCGGTAATACGACCTTTCAAAGTTCACGGCGTCTTCCGCTACCACCACGAGGTTGAAAATAAAATGAATATCATCATAAACGATGTAAGAGAGAAACGCAATAAGCTCCGTCAATAGTACAGTCTTTAAAAGTTTATGGCGGGGTCCGCTATCACCACGAGGTTGAAGAGAAGATTTATATCATTATAAGGGAGGTAAGAGAGTAGCGCAATGAGCTCCGTCGGTAATACGACCTTTCAAAGTTCACGGCGGCATCCGCTATCACCACGAGGTTGAAAATAAAATGTATATCATCATAAACGATGTAAGAGAGTAACGCAATAAGCTCCGTCAATAGTAGTCTTTAAAAGTTTATGGCGGGGTCCGCTATCACCACGAGGTTGACGAGAAGATTTATATCATTATAAAGGGGGCAAGAGAGTAGCGCAGTGAGCTCCGTCGGTAATACGACCTTTCAGAGTTCACGGCGGCATCCGCTATCACCATGAGTTGGAAGAGAAGATATCTATCCTCTTAAACATGGCCATAGATAATACCGCGTCTTTCTCCCTGAATAATGCGACCTCTAAATAGCTAGCACCTCAAAAACAATCTTGAAATATGTTCTGAGCGATCACGCACTGTAACCAGATCTACGCCGATTTTTTATTTTCGATTTTTTCCTTCAAGGGGCATGATCGAAGATCGGCAAGTGATTGCCGATTGTGGTGAAATCGAATGGAATCGGTTGCCGATTGCAAAATCGGTTACAAGCTTACAATCAGCGATCTCCGATTCGCTGAGCTGAGACGGTCAATCCTTTGAACACAGTCTATGGACAATTTGCCACTGCGCTGCAGTGGTATACCGTATGCACGTAGTATTAAGTGCGTAAATATAACCTTTTACTGCCCTGCGATGATTTGGAACTTGTAATTTCATGATGGAGAGTAATGAATTTTTTTTTGAAATAATGAAATTTTCATGCGGGCGGTTTTCATTCTCTTGGCCTAATGTAATTATTTTAGAGAGCATAATATTTTTTTCCCTTACATACCATTTTTATTTTTAAAAAAGTTTGTAGAAATTATGTTGTTGATCTCACAGTAGAGGCGCACGGCCAATATTGGAGACCGTCTCCAATGTGGGAGATTATCTCCAATATCAGAGACTTTTGTAAAGAATTTGGGAATCCAATTTCAGAGACAGTCTCCAGTTTTGGAGACCAATTTCCTTTGTTTACATTTGCTGCAAAAGGATTCCCTTGGCGGCAAATAAAAATGTAATACTGTAAGCAGATTCCTCATGAGAAATTACCCCTTTTCACTGTCTACTTTAAAAATTCACCATCTACTTTTGTTTTGATAAGGATTTTTTTTGTCAATCACACACAAAACAAAACAAATGGGCTTCTGACCTCAGTTAGACAAAATTTTGGGTGGAAAAAATCATGCTTTTGTCGGTGTTGTTTCTTTTGTCCTTGCCAAAGCAAGTCTCCAATGTGGGAGAGTCTCCCATATTATTGCCTTATATATTGGCCGTGCGCCTCTACTGTCTCGCCAATCTAACATGGCGACAGATACAAGAATGTCTTAAAGTTAAACTCGAAGCGGCTGTAAATCTATAGCTAAAATAATGAATGGGAGAGAACGGATGCTGCCGTAGGCCTATAATATGCGCATATGCCGAAGACGAAGTATTATTTGGGTTTTTTTTTTCAGGCCAGGCCCAGGGTCAAGCTCTTTTTCTAATTATATGATACGGACCATGAAGACAAACATCGATAGAATAGAGGAGGTGCATGATTTGCATTTTTAAAATAATTTTGGTGTTTTGAAGATTTTCGTGACGATGACGCAGAGATACCACAAATTGTTGTACCTCTGCGTCATCACTCCTAGTACCAATGAGGTCCAACATTACATGTATGGACCTCATAGGCGACATCAGTAGTATTTTTGGTTAGAAATCTCTGAGAACAGGATATTTATATATTATATCACAAGTACAAGCTATATTCCTTTCTCTTATTTAAATTATAATTTTATAGTGTAAATGCATCGTTAGCAACAACAAAAAATGAAAGAAATGAAGGGGAACTTACATTTTCACGGCTTTTTCCTGATTTTCTGGGCAGCTGCTCTTCTCTTCTGACTCGCGATCGAAGCTGATATGAAGATCACATGATTCGCGTTCTCGTCAGCTGATCGGTTGGTTATTCTTTTCGTCAGACGTTAATAATATATATTTTATAATGCTAGCATTCATCGCTAATTTAGGTGAAAGAGATTGAAGTTAAACAGCGCCAGGTCGGAATCATAATTATTTTGGAAGAGTTTATTTATACACTCGATCTCATACCTGACGTAGACGGCGCTATTCAACAAATGCACAATCTTCAATATAAAAAATAAAACAGAAAGAACGCCTTGAACACAGGCCAAAATGCCTAACGATTTCTCCGCGGCATTAACAACTATCGTAAAGGGCGCTCCATTTATCAATAAAGATGGATGCTAAGTAGACCAAAAGCTTCGGTCTCTGTTATGTTGGTTGTTCCGCTGAACTACGTTGGCTCCACTCACCAAATACATAGACCGAAGTTAAACCGTCGTCTGTACAGGGGCTCAATGGCCACCGCTAATTTCTTGTTTTTCTCCTCGATACCGCGATATTTTCCACCAAAAGTTCATACATATGCACCTATAGCTGAAAATGTATAAGTAACGACAGTTTCTTACCCTAAATTCCCGCTTTAAAACTGGCAATCAGGGGATTAACTCTGAAATTGACACTTGCGACTCGGACTAGTGGGCAGCCATCTTGGTAATGAATAATTCATGAAAAAGCGGCCGACGAAAGTCAGACTCCGCCCCATGACCTTTACGTCACACATTACAGAAGGGGAAAGAAAGGAGCAGTTAAAGAAACAAAAGAAAAAAGGGGAAATAAAAATTAAAAAGAAAAGTAAAACAAAAAAGAGAGAAAACGAAAGAGATAATGGAAAATGAAAAAAAAAAACATCTAGAATTTTAGTATTCATAAACAGTAGAGGCGCTGGTCCAAAAATTGGGATTGTCCCAGAAAACAAGGATATCCTCATAAACCAAGACAAATCATGTCTTGATAAATTGAGAATGTCCTTGTTTATGGGGATGTTTTTTTTTCACTTCCCCCTACGGGACAAAGACAGCAATTACGGGAATTGAGAGTGCTAAAAATAGATTCAGTGACCTCAATTCCCCCCAGTTCACCGTCTATTTTTCATGACTTGCTGTCTTCCAATAATCTTGTTATGAAACCCGATATGTTTACATTGACTAGCACACTTGATTGGTGTCGGCACTTGACAGGTGAATGAACTTTCCTAGATTTCTTGTGTGAAGAAATCCTTATAAACTGAGACAGTCCCTGTAAACTGGGACGATCCCAATTTTCTGACCAGCGCCTCTACTGATAAACCCGACGTAAAAGAGATGATCTGATTGGCCAATGGTTTTGATACGCAGTTGACCCGGAAGTTCTTCCAATGGCATATGTTTGTGTGTTATATCGACTTCGGATGAACGAGTGAACTAGGAACAATGCAAATTCCCCCCGACGGGGCTCATCGATTTTTGTCTTTATTTCATAAATATATATGAAAATAAATGGACAAATATGCGAATTAATGTTCCCTCTTGGCATTAATTGCCAAAAACGAGGGAAAAATAAAGTTAAAAGGAGAAAAAACAGCGACTTACCTCGGCTGTCGTGTAGCTCCTAGTCTAGGAGCTACACGACAGCCGAGGTAAGTCGCTGTTATATCGATAGTATCGGAAAAATATTTAGTCTTCATCGTCACCTGAACCTTTTATTTCGGAATGGCGACTTTTCATAAAATCATATATTTCAATAAAAGGGGATCAAATAATGTTTTATTTATTACTGATTGTAGAATTGATGTATGGAGCGTACTTTATGAGGTAAAAAGAGAAAAAACTTTCAAGATTCACAAACATAACTGGATAAAATCGAAATTTTCATTATTTCACTTATTTAGAACACGGTGTCCTTTTAAAGACACCTTTCATTGATATTTCAACGAAAGAGACCCTTGTCCGACATAAAAATTGATTTAACTAAGTAATTTCGACATTTTATTAGTTCAATATACTGATTTTTTATAGAAAACATATATATAATGATGATTTTGCAAATTATGCGTTAATATGTTATCTGTTGAGGTAAAAATAGGGTTTGAATGGAGTAAACAAAATCAACAGTGTCTGATTGTATGAGACTAAAAAGGAAAATATGAGAGGCTGCGTGTGAAAAATCTAATTTATTTATTTTATTTGTCAGATATAACGCAAGAAATACAAATGTGAGTGTTTAGAGTATAAACATACCTCAGTTGCATGATGAGTAACCGAAGACAAGGAAAATATGAAAATTGCTGCAAACATGTCCAAGTGGATAAAGTAGTGCTTTGCAATAACAATTAAAACATAGAAAAAGGTGTGCAATCCGCAATGGAAAAAATACTATTTACAGAAATAATGCTAATATTACAATGATCATAAACGTTGGTAATCTTTAAAGTTGATCACTTAATTTATGGAAGCTTATATAAGAATAAGGTTTAAGAATATAAAAAATATATATGTTCAACATTTCAAAGTTGAGGAGTAGAGAATACATTATTGCTTTAACATTTTAGTAGGGGCCTAAAGGGGCCTACCCTAAAGTGAAAATGCGCCTCTTTGTATGGACTCATTTCCATAATCTTTTCTTTAATGAACTAGCTTATCTTCATTTGAAATGATTGTGATGGATTCGTAAGCTAAAGGCCTAATCTGTATCTTAAATTCAATTAGGTATTTTGTTACTGCAGATTTTTTGTTTGTTTCGCTGTTTCAGTACATCTCAAGTTAAGCCCAAATCCGACAATTAATTTTCATTGATTAAAATTAATCTCAGCAAAAAAAATAATCATAATGAAAATGCAATAAAAATAAATGAATGATTTACCATGTTTAAGATTTTAGTTTTGTATCGTTTTTTTTTTTTTGCTGAACGTTATAAACACGTTTTTTACCTTACATAATTTCTTTTAAAGAAATTTGTTTTCATGTTGTTTAATATTATCTGTAATGAGAAAGCATGAGGGGTCAGAGAGATAGTGCCGCCCATTTCGATATTTCAAAAAAAAATAATGGAAATGGTGTGGGGATAGGACGGACCATAAAAGAAAACATATTAATTTTAAAAAAATATTGGGGCCTACATTACCCCCGGACATATAAAGCCCGGAGAAGTTAAAATGACATCTGTTTTTGCACGGCAAGACGACCTGCAATTGATGACAACTAGCCCCCATATAAAAAATAACTTGGCGCCATCCCAGATAAAATGCATCAGTGTGCAACCCCAAAAAATGTTTAAAGTAACCCAGAGAGCTCCCGCCCGTGCAGCGGGCGGGAGCCCAGAAGCTTACCGTGTATTTTACCATTGTCACCGGACTAGGGTGATTTATGGTCTAAATATTTCTCCAAATGAATTGTGAAAATGGAAAGTATACAATTACCACGATTATATGGATGAAGGTCTAACGAGTGGCAGATTCCTGACATCTGGGCACAGTCTGGAACCTCAAAAAAACGAAAAGTTCTCTCCTTCTACCCAGTCTCGATCGGCCATTTTGTTACGATTTTTAACAAAAATGGCCGATCGAGACGGGGTAGAAGGAGAGAACTTTTCGTTTTTTTGAGGTTCCAGACTGTGCCCAGATGTCAGGAATCTGCCACTCGTTAGACCTTCATCCATATAATCGTGGTAGGCCTAATTGTATACTTTCTGTTTTCACAATTCATTTGGAGAAATATTTAGACCATAAATCACCCTAGTCCGGTGACAATGGTAAAATACACGGTAAGCTTCTGGGCTCCCGCCCGCGCAGCGGGCGGGAGCTCTCTGGGTTATGTTTAAAGGTGATATGTCAGTGTGGCTTGCCGTAAACGCATTTTTTCTCAATGCCGACGGTGGCGGGCGGTGTGCAAAGAAGATCATGCCTACGTAGGACATGTCTGGAGGTGTCTTTCCAAGGACCATTCTTCGTATCGCCCAAATCGGCTTTGTGAAACAGTTGAGCGATATCTCGTTCTTACGTAGAATGGTTCTACGAAAGACCATTTCATGCAACAGGCCCCAGCGTAATACCGAGGCGATAGCCTGCCGGGCTGCCTCGGATAAGTGTGGGGCCGAGGGAAGCTCAGCTCCGGTATAATCGTGCTTGGAAAGTCATTTCACAAAAACCGGTAAGTGGCTAAAACAGGGGCAATATACTTACGCACACCGACAGTCCATGGCAATTTAGAAACAAACACTTCAAATCCTTTCCTTGATGCCATTTCGGGGATTTTGTAGTCGAATTATCGTTAGAGAAGCGTGTTCGCAGAATTCAGAAATTGCACGAAATTATGGTGTTAGCCCTAAGGCGAATAAAAAAGGAAAAATTAATGTGGGCATGGGATACAACATGCTCAGCTCAGCAAGTTCACTGAATGTGTTCAAAGTAAGGGCCTGTTGAACGAGAAAATATTTTGATCAGTTATCTTGTATGATGCATTTGAAAAAAGAGTTCTTAAGTCAATTCGTATCAATCTACAATGTTTCTTTTTAAAGGACAAGTCCACCCCAACAAGAAGTTGATTTGAATAAAAAGAGAAAAATCCAACAAGCATAACACTAAAAATTTCACTAAAATCGGATGTGAAATAAAAATTTATGACATTTTAAAGTTTTGCTTAATAAAAAAAAAAAAAACAGTTATATGCACATGCTGGTCGGTATGCAAATGAGGAGACTGATGACGTCATCCACTCACTATTTTTTTATATCTTATTATATGAAATATTCTAATTTTCTCCTCATTGAGTGAAACAATGATTAATTCCTCACTGAACTTGTGGAACTAGCATTGTTTAATACTATATGGTTCAGTCAAGTTGGTCCTTATTGTCAAATATGCAAAAATTAAATATTGTATAATTCAAACAATAAAAAACAAAAGAAATAGTGAGTGATGGACATTATCGACTGTCTCATTTGCATGTCACTGAATTGTGCATATCACTGTTTTGAGAAAAATAAGCGAAATTTTAAAGTGTCATAACTTTCCTATTTTACATCCGATTTTGATGAAATTTTCAGTGTTATGCTAGTTTAATTTTTCTCTATTTATAAAAAGCAACATTTATCTGGGGTGGACTTGACCTTTAAACATTGGGGTTACCATGGTAACAATATCTATCTTTTCCATCTTGGCTAATTGCATAGTAAAAATGATCTCCCAGCATTTTTCTGTTCTCTGATATATTTATTCACATACAAACAGTTCACACAAACAGGTTCACAAGATCAGAGATAAAATTACTGTTTTGTATTTTGGTCACTAGCGTACCTACGGGGGGGGGGGCAGGGGGGGCACTCTGCCCCCCTGACGAGTCTCAACCCATGCAAAAACGTATCTTTGCCCCCCCCTGACGGGCTTGAAAAACCTTTTTTGCCCCCCTGACGAGCTTTAAGACCTTCAATGCCTCCCCCCTGACGAGCTTGAAGACCTTTTTTTTTTTTTTTTTTTTTTTTTTGCTTGTCAATTTTTTTCTGGTACGAAATCCTTTATTTGTGATCGAAGACCTTTTTTTTGGTTTTTTTTTTTTTTTTTTTTTTTTTTTTGCTTGTCAATTTTTTTCTGGTACGAAATCCTTTATTTGTGATCGAAGACCTTTTTTTTTGTTTTGTTTTTTTTTTTGTTTTTTTTTTTTGCTTGTCAATTTTTTTCTGGTACGAAATCCTTTATTTGTGATCGAAGACTTTTTTTTTTTTTCTTTCTTTTGCTTGTCAATTTTTTTGGCGGACGGTTTTGCCCCCCCTGTGGAAAATCCTAGGTACGCCACTGAATTTGGTCCTGGTAAAAAAACCTGAAGCGGGGGTTGCAAATGATAATATCCAAGCACCACTTACCGACTTTAGGCGTGTAGAAAAATCTGAGTAGAAATCCTCCAATATATATAAAAAATGTTCCATTTATTGTACGATCCCAATATTTGACACAATATACACAAAATCACACAGATATTATAACAAATCTAACTTGGCTAGCACAAGCGGTATTTTTGATTTTTCTCTTGGTGAAATAAAGGAGAAAAAGGGACGACATTTGGATCCCTAAGTCTCGCCTTCACATCTGGTGGGCGAGACAAAAATGGCAATGGGCTAGTTCATGGTTTTTCATGAAAAAAAAAATTTCTTCATTTGTTCATCTTTATTGTTTGTCTCCCTCATCACACATTGGGACACTTTTCAGAAAAAAAATTAAAAAAGATCACTTTTGGGGGAAATATCATGGAGTTCACGATTTTCATAAAAATTGATATTGTTCGGGAGGTTCTTCTTTCCTTTTTTTAATCCATTAATGCTCCCTTATCCAAGGAAACACATCAATAACCTATGAGTGTAGTGGTGACTTGGGGCATTCTTCAGAATTCTTTTTGAAATAAGCACTCCATCAAAAAAAGAAATGGCAAGGGCTTAATTCAAGATTTTTTAAATAAAAAATATTACCTGTTTTGCATGTTCCCAGACAGTCAATTTCAAGAATCATGTTAATTTTGAAAAAGATTTCCAACTGAGTGAGCACCACATACTTTGTGAAAAAATTGGAGTTACATGTAATAATAATAATTAACATTATTTGTATAGCGCTTATCACAAAACATGTCTCTAAGCGCTTCAGAAAAAAAGTGTATATATGGATGGAACGGATGTGAATCATGAAAAGCACATGCCATGTAGCTATTTTAACTAGGCCGGGGTATTTTGGGAGTTCATATGGCCGGGGGGGGGGGGTCCCAGCCCCCCCCCCCTTGAGATCTCGGCCGTCGACCACGCCATCGCGCCGAAAATTGTCAGGGACATCATTGTATAGTAATTGCTATTAAGTGATTATGCTAATTTATGTGTAGTTAGTATGCAAAATCATACTTTTTCCTTTAACTCCCTAAATAAAGCTCCAAATGTTCTAATTTTTGCTATAGAAACTCTTTGTGGTGTTATTAGCAAGTGTACATGAAAAAATTGCGATATCATATCGTTTTCTTGTGTATTATATTTTTTTGCAATTTCTTATGTATTTCTTTGTTTTTTTTACCTTTTATTTTTTCAATGAAATTTGTTGGGGACTCTTCTGAGGGTGCCAGGTAAAAATGGCAGAGGTAATAATGGCAGAGGTAATAATGGCAAAGGTAAAAATGGCAGAGGTAAAAATGGCAGAGGTAATAATGGCAGAGGTAAAAATGGCAGAGGTAAAAATGGCAGAGGTAAAAATGGCAGAGGCAAAAATAACAGAGGTGTAGATCATGGCATGCTACAGAGCCTTTTCAGTTAATATCGGTACAATTAATTATTGGCCTTGAAGGGACTCCTATCGACGCAATGAGTATTATGAACTGAAAATATATTATTTAGATTTTTTATTCATTTTAGGTCAGCTCTATACTTTATCGTTGATATGATTAAACTCAAACGTTTTCATGCCAAAATGATTTCAATAAGTGAGTGATGAAATGATTTATCTTGGCCATTTTGTAGAGTAGAATAGCAGTTAATGACAAACATACCAAACGAATTTTAATGTAAACACCAAATTTGCGCTACCATTAACACGCTGAAATAGACAAGTTCGGGATTTCTTCGAACCACTTGCATTACTTTGATAACAAAAAAAATAACAAAACGTTCTGTAATAAAAGTAATTTTCATATTTCAACATCATAATGGATCCGAATAGACATTGATATGATACGTATATAGTTCAATAAAAATGATATAATAATAGCAATTAGCGTTCAGTTATTCAGAGAAATACCTCATTGCAGCTATATAGTCCAAGTGGATGTCAGGTTCCTAAACTAGTTTCTATGGTTACGGTTACCGCATGAATTTTGAAATGTGTAGTGAATCAAGGATTTTATTTCAAATTTATTTACTGTAAAAATAGCAGAAAAAAAAATTGGTGAAGGTTTACGGAAAACCCATCAAATATTAAAAAATTTATTAGAAGTTTGAATTTTTGATCTGTGACGTAATAATATACGAGCAGCTGCCACGTATTACTTTTCAAATTTTTAATCAGTGGTTCCTGATTGCTAAAAAAGTCTTTCAGGATCGAGCGGATGTGAAATGATTTGTATGTTGATATACAACAATAATTATTTAGAGGCGTCCACACAATACAAGCACTGTTTTTAGTGGATCCCTCCATTTTCTCAGAATTTTATTTTATAATGATGTTTTGCTAATATATAATACTTTGTTTTGTTTTACTTATGGAAAAATATCATATATTGTACATGTCTCACTTTATATTGTCTGTATAAGTTCATTGTAATTATTTCGACCACTTTACTTTGTTCTGTTGAAAATGAAATAAATTGAAATTGAAATTGAAAAAATTAAAATACAATAAAAACCATTTTTTAAATGACAATTCATTGATATATTGTATTACACCAGATTTGGAAAATACGGCTAGAAAATAACGTCACCATTAAAATATAAAATTCTAATAGCTTTTTAAATCTTTGATGGATTCCCTTAAGCCCTAACCAATATCATTTTAATTATTTCCTGCTATTTTTACAATAAACTTTATGTCAGGGTGAATTTCCCCTTTAATGAACTAAGTACAATACTTGGGATCCAAAGTGTGCTTCAAATTTGAATATTAGAAGAGCGATTTGACATGAGAAGGCTGTGCATGTATTAAAGTCCATGCAGGAATATATTAAGAAAAACCAACTTAGGTGTTATCAATTTGGTGCAGAAAATCTACGTATGATTAAAAAATGTTACCCATTCTATTCTCTCTATTATCAGAACCTTTCTTATTTAATCTACTCTACATGGAGGGGCTATTAGGTTTTTTGGCATATGGGTTTAAGACTGGCCATTTATACCTCTGTCATTTTTTACCTCTGCCATTATTACCTCTGCCATTTTTACCTTTGCCATTTTTACCTCCGCCATTTTTACCTCTGCCATTTTTACCTCTGCCATTTTTACCTCTGCCATTTTTACCTCTGCCATTTTTACCTCTGCCATTTTTACCTTAATTTGCCATTTTTATCTCTGCCATTATTACCCCTGCCATTTTTACCTCTGCCATTTTTACACCGAGCCCTTCTGAGATCATAAAAAGCATAAAATAAATACATTTAGACCAGCACGTACATGCACTTACATAATGTTGCGTAATTTCGGAACCACGTACCCGGGTGACGCAAAATTGGTCTTAAATATTGCGCAAGACTTGAAAGTAAAAAGTCAGCGAGCGGCGCAGTCAAAAAAATTCGTGCGGCAAAAATATTGCGCGAATCGTTGAGGTCCCTGCCTAGATAGGGTTAAAAGATATTCTTTCCTTTCCAACTTTTCTCCTTGCCAAACACAATCCCTCAAGCAGTACTACTCCCCCAACACCATCATGATATATGGTTTTCATGTAGCCGTGAACTATGTAAACGTATAAGTGCAACCTAGATGTACAGATAATAATCTCTAAACATGCCATCATCCTTTAGACAACACAATATCTCTGATCTCGTCGTTTCTTCATCTTAAAATGTTTTTTCAGCCATCAGAATTCATACTGTATTGACTATTTTTTTAACAATTACAAATCGAATTTGGCATTGGTAATGTTTTTATTTCAATTGCAATAACCCTTTCAGCATTTACTTGGGCATTCACTTTACAAATTCAGCCATGAGTGTCTTATTCCTGGTCAAATTTCTTTCAATTTTATATTTCTCCTTTTACTTACTGTGGTTGATTCCATCTCAACTGAAAGTAGATCTATTCTTTCCTGGTCAAAAATATTTCAAAAATGAAGAAATGGTGGAGTATAATAAAAATTACACCTCAACATTTTTAACTAAATGAAAAAATTGTCATAAACAAACAAGTATTACAAATATCCCAAAAAGACTATCCCCCCAAATTTAAAACCATTTATCAATTATATATTTTTCATACTTGGATAATCAGGTTTCTTACTTTGATGTAAAATGTGTTTTTTTGTGTATAAGACATGAATATAATGAATGAATATCAATGAAGTTACAATCTTAAAGAGTTGCAGCAAAATTCATTGCAAATACCTTGTTTAATAAACACTTTTTAGAATTGACTCCCATGTTAATTTAACCCCAACTAGGCCAGGCTACTTTGGTAGTTTATAAGGCCAGGGAGGGGAGGGGCCTCCCAGCCTTTGTGATCTCGGACGTCGATCGTGCTGTAAATTGGCACGAATATGCTGTCCATGGCATAATCTATAAAACTGCAGAGTTGATATATCAAAAAGTTGTATAGTTCTATTATGCTAATCTATGCATAATATAAGAATTCTGCTCTAAATCAAGAAATAAAAGGCCAAATATCACAATTTGGGCTCCAGACCCTCTTTGTAGGCTACTTTGTGAATCTAATATGAAAACATACGATGAACCAAGTTTAATCCAGTTAGAAATCATTGCAAGAAATCAGACGGGTTACCCTCAATGAGTGCCAAGTCTCAGCAAGGGTCATGCCTTTCAGCTGCTTAAACTTGATGATAGCTTATTTAATACCGTACTCAGGTTTGTCCATTTTTCATCACACACCTTTATAGGAACATCTAAAATATGACTAGATATCGCTATGACCACGACATTGGGTTGGTAGGATTAAGTATTGTGTAAAATTTTAATGGCCCAAATTTGATCTTCATATGTTCTTAATCTATCTATGCTAGGCTCAAAACTTTTCAGTCGCCCCTTGTACATGACATCCGTTTTTGAGCAACTTTGGGTCTGATGTGCATATGTAAATTTGGAACTTTCAGACTTCGTATCTGCATGGGTGTAGCAAATTTGGTGTCAAAAGTTGCGCGAGACTTCAAAGAAAAAAGTCAGGGCAAAATCTCTGCGCAATTTGGACTTACCAGGTGAAAAGCCGAAGGGGGGGCAGGGCCCTAGTTAGGGTTAATTGAAAAGGTATTTTGCAATGATGTTCAGGGAAGCTCATGAAGTATTATGATTTCATTCATTGCAGTCATGCCCAATTACTTTGACAAATATGAAATTCACCTTTTTATTATCCAAGCAGTAATACTAATAATAATTTTTTTGGGGGAGAATATATTTTTAAAGACATATATATAGTTCTGTGTGTTCATAATATTTTTTCATTGAAATTAGCAATATTTTGAGATGTAAAGTTTTTTTTTCTGAATTACTTGGTATAAAAAATAAAAACAGCCAAGCTCTGTATTGTCAAATGTTAAAACAATGTTAAACTTTTAATTGATACAGTTGCCATGGTATCGAAGCAACATATAGCTTCAATATATTCACCACATCAAGGTCCTAATAAAGCTCTATGGAGCAAGCAAGGACAATTCATCATTTTATTTCATATTCATAGAATCATCAAGATCCTTTATAACATTACGAAAATGTCCCGTTAAAAGCTCTCCGAGTTAGCCCTGGCAAACTCGGAATTGACTTCTCTGCAGCACCAACAAGAAACCTTATCTTCCCCCAGACCGCAGAATGCCCTCGGGCGCGATAAGGGCTTGATAACCACATAATATACAACTACTGAATTCCGACTGAGCTGCATGGTTGAATAGCTCTATGGTTGAATGAAACTCTCCTGTACCAAAAGTTGTCTCTTATAATGGAAAAGTTATTAACAAGAATTGGTATCCCAGAATAAGCTTTAAAGCATGAAAATTGAACTGGTAATAGATGAAATATACTCAAGAACACTCTAAACACAGACATGATCAACTTGCATTTCGAAGGGAGTAGCCAAAATATGTTATTTACACAATAGTCATAGCCCATCACTGGTTCTTGGCTGTGGTTTTTAGTTTTACCGCAAGTGCAGATAAATCTGACTGGCTATTTCTGGCCATCATGATTCGTTTTCTTGTTAGTTATTTCATCTTCATTTTATGAATAGGACTTCTTAAATTGATAGCTATCCCAGATATAACTTTGAATGGCTGAAAAGGACCGAGTATAAGCCAAGATATGTTATATTCAGTGTATATGTCTCTCTGCTGAGCGTGCTGTCAACGCTCTTCATGTGTCCTTATCAAACCAAGGAGAGAGTGATATCTCCTTGATCAAACGAACGCGTTTGGCCTCGTTTAAATCGAACAAGGAGATATCTCCTTGAATTGAAACATGACTTCCGAGTTTCCCATGTAGGCAATCTTCGGGAACTCGGAAGTCAGTGTTTCAATCTGAAAGACAGCAAACTCGTTATCATTGACTAGTCTAATTCATAGACCAGTATACTGTTCTATAAATGTATTTTTGGTTTCTTATGTAAATGAGAGTGGTGTAAATCACTTCACAACTTTTAGGTTTAGCATGGCGATGATAATACTGATTCAGACCAGAAAAAAGGGGAAATTTTTAAGGACTGTTCTTAGGAATTCATGAAGGGCATACACATCTCACCAATTGCGAACGTAAGTCCAAGTACGGACTGGAAATAGTTTATATTCAGACCGTAAAGGGGGCAATCATTTTAAGTAGTCATGGAAAATATGCATATGTCACTGCATAAAATAATAAATGCTCGAAGTGCGAGGAAATATTTTGCCCCCCCTGGACCGGTAGATGATCGATGCAGCATGCACTGTTAATTGGAGAAAAAAAAACTAATAACAGGTTATCAGATCCATACTCCGGCCGAGTGATGGAACTCATATACTAGCTGGATTAGCTTACAAAAGGTGTTTGACAGTGGTCAAAAATACAATATTAAGATTAATACCACAGTATATTAAAAAAATTGTAAGTCACAAAGACGTTGAGAAAAAAGATTGATCTCAGTTGACGCGATGAGATTTATCTTGGATAAGATTAAATAAAAAAAGAATGGGTTCGATTTGAAAGTGATGGAAAACATAGTCATTTTCACCCATAATATTATAAAAGAAATAATGAATAATTCATCATGCCTTCTGCCTTGGAAAGCAATTACGATCGGATTGAAATTATTCTTATTGGTTAGGTGCTCTGATTTGTTTTATTACGTTCGATGTTTGGCGGATATATTTCACAATGTAATCGTTAGACTGACAAAGTGAGAGGACTATTTGTGAGGTTCAGTAAGCTGATAAAACAGAAATTCGAGGTATGTATTTCATTCATTTTGTACCGAAGAATTCAATCATAAATGGCTCGTTTTGCTTATATCAAGGACTATTTGGGAACCAGTTTCGTTAATGGGTTCGTTGAATTTATTCCTAATCTTGAAAACTAATACAGAAGATTATTTATTGATAATTTTAATTATCTCTATATGCCTATAGATTATTTCTTGTGATTATTATAGATGTGAAAAATGACGCGTAAGAAATTTTGTTTTACCGATAACATTTTGATTGAATTTCCCTGCTTGGTAGCGGGTTCACACTTTTTAAAAAATCAAATCATATTTATTTTGAAATATTTTTCGACATTGTAAAACATAGCATAACATAAAATACTGTTATTGAATTCATAACACGAATGATAAGACAAAAATGTATGGGTTGAATACAGCATAATCAAAATGATATATCTACAGCAAAATCATATTTCTGCATCTAATGATACAACTTTTCTATTATTCTTAAGATAAACATAATGATTAACAGAACGGCAGTATATAATTTAACATAAACCATTTAATAATAGTGTACTTATGGATTTGTTTAACAATATATATTTGGCGGATAAAGTAATGAAATTAATTCATATATTTCCATAAAATCCAAATAAAAAACGATTAAAAAACTCCAAACAAGTCCACACACTGGTATTCATAATCTCTATAGCATTTTCATTTATTTGTTGTAAAACAGCAATGTGGATAAAATACCTTTCTCAAGGGCATCAAGTGCCGTACCGGGAATCGAACCCCGATCTCCAATCAAGACCGAGACCACTCGGCCTAAACAAGAAAAATCATTTTTACTTAAAGGAACTTTATCTCCTAAAATAAAATAATGTACATCCATAATAAAACCTTGAGTAATTGGGCAATCCTAAAATAAAATCAATGTTCCATGTTTTCGGCAGAGTTATTGCATAATGAACAAAGATCAGAATTCGAAATTTTGTGGACACTAGTAGGCCTATACGGTGATCAATTTAAACTCTAAATCGATAACGAATACGTGCGGAAACATAGCTATAAATATATCTTGGCCCAATCAAAATTTGGAGCATTTAAAAGAATTTTCATTTATCAGTTAAATGCCTAAGGGGGTTAAAACAATTTGTTCACCCTTGCTAATACCACCATTGAAATACAATGAATACGCATCCTTGCTAATACCACAACTGAAATACGTAATGTAGTTGAGAGGGGGGGGGGGGGGGATAGAAGGGTGCAACTGAAATGTTTGCCCCAGCTGAAATGATACCTGTATACGTCACTAAATGAACATGTTTTATCTCGATTCTAATTACTTTCTAATTAATAACATTGTTTTTACCAATAAACTATAATTTCATCAGCTAGATGTTGACACGTGCTCCATGAACATGTCGTTATTTTCATTTTTTTTAGATGGCATTTTGTATTCTCACCATATTCATCGTCTTGTTCCATCATTGTCTTGTTTATCATCTTTATGCTGAGGGTAAGTGACATGGGTCCATTTCATTACCTTCCTTTCTTTATAATATCATTTATTTTCAATTAATACATGTTAAGTAAATTATTGTTATGGTAACGTTGCCAATGATCCAATCGTAACCACCATGTTAACGATGATTAACAGCCAATCAACATCAAGGATTCCATGGAAGTTACCACTGGATGGCAAAGTTACCATAACCAATCCTAATCCTTATAAATTATTCTCAACTCATTACAATCCTAACTCTAACCCAATGGCATTCCAGATATTAAGACCAGATCGAGCAAACGTCGCAAAGTTACAAAGTAAAAGACGATGAAAAAAAAAAAATAGCTCGAGAGCAATAAGAGAGAGAGAGAGAGAGAGATTAATGCAATACTAATATTCACTTTTAGAAATATATTCAATAAATAAAATGCTTCTTCTCCTCCTATACCCCACCTCCTAATTTCTCGATATCTCTTTCCTTCTTTCTATCCCTTTTCTCTGGCTCACCGTTCGACCGACGGTACGTAGCTTGTGAATCTGGTCAAAGCGAGAAGGGCGGATCATGTTACTACTTCTCAGGAGAGAAAGTAAGCTTCTCCTCATCAGTTTCAGCTTGTGAGGATCTGGGAATGCATCTCGTCTACATAGGAACTCAAGAAGAACAGACCTTCTTGGAGAATAGCCTCCAGGATACCGGCGAGAAGCACTGGATCGGACTGTCCCCACTCACCTGGATGGACCGTACAAACTTGGCTTACAATAACTTTCCAGAGAATAACATTTATACTTTTGATAATGGTGCAATCTGTTTCCGATTGTATGAGGGGGATTCATGGTTTGACAGGATCTGTTCCACTTTGTACTATTTCATTTGTGAAAAGGAAACTGACAGTGAAGGTAATTAAGACTGTTGTCTCGCAGTAGACATAATGTAAGACAACACTTTTCCCCCCAAAGATATCGAAATCATATATACACACTACTCTTTTGTTTAATAAAAATGACCCTATATATTCACACCCTCAGCAATCTCGATGGACACGTCTGCACTCGGAAATTCAAATATGGATACTGAAGAAAAAAAAACCCAACATATAAACACATAGACCTTTAACTGAATGTGGATTTATGTATATTCCATCAAAGCATATCCAGGCTATGGGGTGCTGCAAAATGCAGTTCTCTTCTCATATTACACCCACCCCCCCCCAAAAAAAAAAATCACGTCTCAAACGTTCAACGTTAACTTTTTAATAATGTCTCAAAAATCATGTCAATAACCAAAATGATGAAAGAAGAAAAGTTTAATTTCTTTGAAAAAAATGCTTGAATTTCAATGATGAATTTTCTTATAATTGTTTTATTAATACTTAAAGCCTGTGCCGACAATACTCAAATCAAGATGGAAGGGTCGTGCTATTACTTCTCAGAAAACGAGTCAGACTTCGACTCATCCGCAGCAGCATGTGAGGAACTAGGAATGCACTTAGTCTACATCGGATCGGCAGATGAGCAGGAAGTTCTGAAGGAGAACCTACCCCGTGAAAACCAGGATTATTGGATCGGATTGGCACCAGTCACCTGGTTGGATGGCTCGGGATTGACTTACTCCAACTTTGCCGATCATAAGGACACTTTCAAGCGTAACGGGAGGTGTTTCAATCTAGATCCAGGAGAGTCTTATCAGTGGCGAGATGATGACTGTTCCGATGACCATCGTCACAGGTACATCTGTGAGAAAGAAGGTGAATTACCGATCATCACTTTCAACAATATCAATATGATGATGGTGATGATGATGATGTGATGCTGATGGTGGGTGGTGGTGATGGTGTTGGTTGTGGTGAAGGTTGTGGTGACAGCAATGACGATGATGATGGCGATGACGATGATGAAGGTGATGATGCCGATGGTGGTGATGATGAAGGTGATCGTGATAATAAGGCTGCTACTGTAGGGGGAAACCCCGGTGTAGTGGTCCACCTGCATTCCCCCAACATATCGGGAGGAGAGACCTGCGGGTCACAGTTCTGTGTGCGCGCCCTTCTAGGCGACCCAGATTGGCTGGCTCCTCCAAAAATGCTCCTTTGAATGTCTTTGACAGATATATGGCGCTATACAAGTGCTGTGCATCATCATCATCATCATTATTGAAAATGATGATAATGCTGATGCTGAAAATGATGACGATGATGATGATGAACAACCATGGTAATGGAAAAAATGAAAATGTTGGCGATGATGATTTTGATGATGACGTTTTTGGTGCATCCGTGATCCCTCACAATTCCTAAAGCTACAGTGTACACAACACTGTTGTACTGTAATGCATAAAATGAACATCGATGATTTTGTCTTCTAGTCCGTAAGAAGTCAATTGACGAGACCCATGGGATTGTCTGCTTGCCCTCTAATCCTTATACTTTGTCGACTCGACTAGCTTCTGGGAGACATGTCTTTTTACCCCCCCCCTTCCTTACTAAGTCGACTTGACTAGATCCAGGGAGGCCATGTTCCTGTCCTTGCTTCCTCACTAAGTCGATTTCATGAGATTCCGCGTGGAATGTCTTTTTATCCCCCCCTTCCTCACTAAGTCGATTTCACTAGACCCAGGGAGGCATGTTCCTGTCCTTGCTTCCTCTTGACATCATGAGATTCCGGGAGGCATGTATTTTTGTCATCTCTTCCTGGCTAAATCGACTTGACGAGATCCAAGAAGGCAGATGTTCCTGTCATTGCTTTCTAAGTCGATTTAATGTATCCATTGATGCATGTCTTCTTGTCATCTTGTCCTCAATAGAATAGATCCAAGGAGGTGTGTCTTTTCCCCTTCCTCTTCAAGTCGACTTATCTTCACTAGGTCAACTTGACGAGATCCAGAAACATCAATCATCTGTCATCTCATCTTCACCAGGTTGACAAGACTTCACCCAATGATGTCTTCCTTGTCATCTACTCATCCTTGAGAACCAATGAGGCATGTTTTCTTGCTATCTCATCCATGCATGTTGCCACACTTTCAAATGAATTTTTTTGTCATCCACAGAAATTCAACCAACCTCTACACAGCAAACAGCACCAATAACCACCACCACCACCCCTGCAAGTACTGCCCTAACCAGTACTACAACTCATCAAACAATGTCATCAAGAGTGTCAAGTTCCACCACCGGGTCTACCATGAGTAGTTCAACACAATTTATAGTTACCAGTGAGACGGGGCAAGGGTCAACTCATTCCTTTCTTTCAACTGATGCAATTCCGGAAACAGCGGCGACACTCACAACAGAGACAGCAGCAACTGCTACCTGTCAATCTCTGGTCAGAGGTAAATACTACTACTACTACTACTACGACTAATAATAAAAGAAATACTAATAGTAATAATGATGTTAATGACAATGATGATGCTAATCGTAATGACAATAATAACATAATAAAATAATGTCATGCACTGACAGGTTAGGTACATTTAAGGGAAAAATAGCCTGTTGAAGATAGAGTTCCATTGAACTGCAGCTAAAAAAAGTTGCAAATGCGAGCTTTCAGTTGGTTCTGTTTCAGGTGGCATATAATTTTTGAAAGCGCATTTGTTTGCAACTCTTTCTGCAAGTGATCCCATTTCTTGGTACTTTGAGAGGTAGAGTAGTTAACCAAACTCCAGGTAGGGTTGATGGAGCATTTTTCGAATAAAAAAAAAAAGTAGGTGACTATTACGTATGCTAAATCTGTCTCGAGGAGTACAGATCACTGGGAATCTGAAGGCGCACTTCCATTATGTCAGATAATCGCTCAAGTTGAAACATTGTTGTTTTTTCAAACCAAAATGCAACTTATTTTTATTTGCATCTTCTTTATTAGTCGAATTCTGCCCTAATCAACGGATTCATCCGGTCTCACAGGATTTGACTATGAAAGGCAAATTCATCCATATGAATCTCTCACTAGGAATTGTTTTGTCTCATCTATGTTGAAATCCTTCAGGTCGCGATGGTGGCCGCAAGGGCTACAGAACATTCCAACCACTTGCCCGGAACGTTGCCCTAACCGATGGCTATGTTCTGTCATCGTACATGGGTTCATCCCTTATCGAATGCAGCCAGTTCTGCCTTGCTGATCAAGGTTGCTCATGTTATACTTTCGTCGCCGAAGAGGGCGTTTGTCAGCTTGGTCAGGATTGCCCGAATCTGTCGATACATGCTTGGAAAAAACAGCAAGGAACTATAGCCTATTCAGAGCTCAAAGAAGGCCGCGGATGTTTCTAGGTCATTGGATCTTTTGGCCAGTCAAAGTGCACTTTTGAACAGGAAACAGAATGATGAGCCCATATTTTGGCACCTCTGTGAACTTTACGGAAAATGCCCCTCCGGAAGGCACACATAGGTGATTTAATTGCATGTTGAATTATCTTATTTCATAATCACATGGGAAAAAGGGCAAAAGGCTTTATTAATTTGTTCATGAAAAAAATATCTCTTGTAATACCACTTTTTGAAATGACTAAATGATGTGACTAGAAAACATAGAATTTTAAGCACTTTTGTATTTCAATTTAAGTCCTTTCAAGTACTTTTGGTAATAAAGAGCAGACGAACAATCACTTTAAGTAGTCATGAAAAAGAAGCATATGTCACTACGTAAAATAATAAAAGCTCATGCGAGGAAATATATTCCCCCCTTGGAAAATTGAGTATTTGCCCCTGGACTAGCCTATATATATATATAGATATATAATGTAGGTCATGATTAGCAAACAAAGACGTTGAACAAAAGGATTTATCTCTGTTAACGTGATGAGATTGATCATGGATACGATTGAATAAAAAAGAATGGGTCCGATTTGAAAGTGATGGAAAGCATAGTCATTTTCAACCATAATAGTCATGATAATATGAAATAATTATTGAATAATTCATAGTGTCTTCTGCCTTGGAAAGCAATTACGATCGGATTGAAATTAATCCTATTGATTTTGTGCTCTGATTCGTTTATTACGTTCGTTGTTTGGCTGATATATTTCACAATGTAATCAGAAGTTATAGATTGACAGAGCGAGAGGACTTTTTGTGAGGTTCAGTGGGCTCAAAAAACAGACAATAAGGCGAGGTATGTATTTTGTTATATTTTGTACCGAATAATTAAATCATGCTTATATCAAGGCAGGGGCGGCGGGACATATTTTCGTTTGGGGGGGGGGCAACACCAAAAAGGGCACCTATATGTCAAAATGGGCATTTTGGTGCAAACGGATATTTTTACCATGAGATTATCATCTACGCGAAATAGTTGTGTTTTTTGTAGTAATTAAAGTTGAGCAAAGCCATTTTGACGTAAATTCTGATTGATAAGATTTATAGTAATAAGGCTCATCCGCGAGCGAGCGGTTTGGAAAAAATATCAAATCTGAAGTTGTAAAACTTGAATTTTGGTCAATTATGGCGCTGATTTCTGTTGAAAGGGCATCCTTGCGAAATGTTGCAAAGGCCATTCGCGAGCTCAAACTTTTGTAATAAGACATGAAAAATAAAACGTTTTTAGCAGTTTTTGTTATCCTGAAAAGATGTGTAGACATATTTAACTAAAGAATTAACGCGAGAGCGATGCCCGAGCTGAAATTTTTAATATACTGACCAGAAAAGTAACCCGTTAAGGACTAAATTTAGTGGCTCATGAAAAGGATACATATCTTACCGGGATATCTTACCAATCGAATAATGCGAGCGCGAAGTGCGAGCTGAAAATGAGTGATATTCCAACCTGTAAACTGGACATTTTAAGCATTCTTGTAACCATAAACAAGATGAGTACACAACCTTAGTAAACAATTTTTTGTCAACATGTTGACAAAAGCTTTGCATTTGTTCAGTAATTATATTTGCATCCGTATGATTTCTTTTGTTTTCTTTTTCTTTCCTGTAATACATATATGTATGCATATGAGAATAAGTCTACTATACTTCCTTTCCAAGCTAGGGGGATCCACAATTTACAAGCTTTGCTTTTTAGTGGATCCCCCTCATTTCCATTTATGCTCTATATTATACTGTTTTTCTGTGTTTTTTTTTACGAAGTAAGAATGCCCTTCTGTAAAATTGTACTTGATTTGTATTACTTTAAATTACTTTGTATTATGTTTTGAATGGAAATGAAATAAAAGAATTGAATTGAATTGATATGAATACCATAAAACGGAGTCCGACATTACAGAACACTGTTTTAAAAATCAATCATTGTACTGAAGAAATCAATCATTGTAAATCAAACAAAATAGTGCCTAATGAAAGCTAGATGTAATAAGAGAAATGTTTTGTATATTGACTTCGAAACTTGATATTTTAAGCTCCATATCAGCCTATGAGCAAGATATGTATATTTCATAGAAAAGGCAATGCGAGCACGGAGTAGTCTGCAGGCACAGACCCTGATTGGAACTTTGATCAATAAGTGTGCCTCCACGCAAAGACTAGCACATACAAAACTTGCTGTTCAAATACAGAGCGAGAGAGCCTTCAGTACACAAGGCATGAGTAGGCTGCACATTCAGACCATTAACTCGAGTGAAGGGTTTGCCCAGCAGACTAAGCACGGAGCGTGAGCGAAATCTATAGTGACATGAAAGATATCCTCCCCTCACCTTATTTTATTCACTCGTCTTCCTCCTCTTATTTTTCCTCTTCACAAAAAGTGGGGGGGGGGGGGGACGCATCCCCCAGCCTGGGCTTTCCGTTGATGATGTATTTATTTTGTGTGTTATCGTGAACAAAAATTGAACTGGATAATGAATACACTCCAAAAGATCAATAGAAAGCAATAAAAAAATCGTTAGAAAAATCCACTAAGAATTAATTGGTTAATACAATACCATAGAAAGCAATAGTTGACAATTATAGAATCATTTTCCGTGAAAGCCTAATCCCTATACGTTCGCATTATCCTTTTCTTTTCAAGTTTGGAAATTAGGTTCCATGACAATTGCTCCGCCGACATTTGCTCCACCGACAATTGCTACGCAAAATACGACAACTCAACTGCTCCGCCGACAATTGCTCCGGACAGTTGCTCCGCCGACAGTTGCTCCGTCGACACTTGCTCCGCCGATATTTGCTCCGTCGACACTTGCTCCGCCGATATTTGCTCCGTCGACATCTGCTCCGCCGATATTTGCTCCGCCGACAATTGCTCCGCCGATAATTGCTCCACCGACATCTGCTCCGATTATACGACAATTGCTCCGCCGAAAATTGCTCCAATTATACAATTGCTCTGCGACATTTGCTCCGCCGATATTTGCTCCGCCGACATCTGCTCCACCGATAATTGCTCAGCCGTCATGTGCTCCGATAATACAATTGCATTAACATCTTACAAATTGTTTTGTTGTTTTGTTCTTGTTATTCGTTAATGTTTTATTTTAATTATTTCATTCTCCCCCTATCATCACAGCTTTCTGCTTAAAAAAAAACAAATCGCTGCCACTTGACAAATTGTAACGGAGAAGGGGAATGACACACTCCCCATTGAAATTGTGAATCTTTTTTTTTTTTGGGGGGGGGGGGGTGCTGGACACAATATCTCTTCTGCTTTCCAGCAACTTATACACCATACATTCGCGCGGGCTCCCCCCCCCCCCTCTCTCTCTCTTCTTTTTCGTTTTGTTCTTTCACGCTATTTATTTTCGTTGGTGACCGCTTGATTTATTGTATATTTATGAGCATTATAATTATTAATATTTTTTTTTTTTTTTTTTTTTACGTCTTGGGCCTTATCTAACCTTGCACCTTTTTTCTTTCCATTTGTTTCAAACGAAAGTATGATCATCACTGGCGTACAGATGGGGGAGGGGCGTGCTAGGGGTCACGGATCCCCCTTCTCCCTACCAATGAAAAAAAAAGAATAAAGGAAAGGAAAATAAATGTCATCCTTGTCTGGCCCCCTCCATTTTTTTGTTGTTGGCTCATTACGCTACTGGTGAGTTACTATATAAAAATAGACTTCGGATGTATTTTTTTTCTATTCTGTGCAATAGCGACAACATAAATATATTTTAATAAATGAATATATGTATGTATCTCTCTCATAACGTCTAAAAAAATAATGTTGTTTTTAAAAGACAATAAAATATATACCTGTAATAACATAGTTACACATTCATGAAACCCCATATGCATCTCACTGAATTTATAATGCGAGCACGAAGCGCGAGCTGTTATTAACCTGGAAAGGGGACATTAAAGATGTGAAAGTCATTGTAGCTTGTCCTGCATTGTGTGCGCCTCATCGGTGACAGGCTGGAATACTCCCCGGGAGTGGAGGATGTGCATACGTTGTGTGCGGGGATAGCTGATTAAAATGATGACCGGAGTGATAAATATGTAAGCGCTTAGATACATACAATGTCTTAATTGATAAAGATCTGAAACTTTCCTTGATTTTTGATTGGCTGAGGAGTACTGTTACTGTGGCGACTGTCGGATAAAACATGATCTGTCAAACATGATCTGTAGGATAAATTTTCCGACAAAGTCCTTCCATAAAACTTTCCCCAGTTCACCAAATTTTGCACAGAACCTAAATATTCCAAATATGCAAAACAAAAATGGGTTTATGTACTTGCCATTCTTGTTCAAATTCTTGAAAGGTTGTTTTTCTAGACTTACTGCAGTAAGTCTATCAAATAAATTGTTATCCAAAAAATACTCATAAGAATTTTTTGGATAACAATTTATTTGATCTTTCTCAATTTGCATATCGTCCCAACCACAGTGTGGGAACTCTCCTGGTCAATGTATCCACCTCCATCCTTCAGGGAATGGACAAAGGACAATACCGTTATGGTTAATCACACAGTTCTGCTAATACACTCGGTTCACTTTAGTGTTAGGGTCAGGCATATGAATGGTTTTAGTCTTATCTTTCCTGTCACTCACAGATTATTTGTGCAAATCTACCAGTATGCCTCTTACTGACGGTGTTCCGCAGGGTTCTGTGGGCGGGCCCACTTTATTTTCAATTTACTTGATTAGTTTGGGACACATCTTACCACGTCATATTATGAAACTCTATTAATAGTCTCCTTCAAACCAAACCAGGCTGATGCAAAAAAAAAAATGGAATCACCCGTCTTGAGAATTGTCTATCTGACATTCACTCATGGCTGGATAGTCATTCATTAAAATGGAATCCCTCCAAAATTGAGTTCCTTATTTATGGTTCACGGGCTCAACTTAGTAAGGTCAAGTTGTCATCCGTCTCTTTTCGGGATGTACCATTCGCCATTAATTGTGTGTTGCTTATTTTATGTAATAGCGCAACCTTGTGGTCGCTTTGGCTTGTTGAAGTGTTTTTACTGTTTTGCGTGCTTTGTAAGCACTTCGGTAGCATCTCCTACCTGCCGCGGATCGTGTTGAATAAAGAGTTCAAATTGTACGCCTTGTCTGTCGACTTGTTTGTTCTTTCGATTAATGTGTCCCAGACGTGTCGCAACCTAGGGCTCATGTTAGATTGTGGAATGTCTGATTTCGGGAATGCCTGGCTTTTCAATTTTCCCAACACCCAGCTGTCCAAACTCCAAAAGCTTCATATGCTGCAGAACGCATGGTCACCCTAGTACCAAGAAAACATGTTCATATCACACCCATTCTGAAATCTCTACATTTTCAAAATCTTTCTTGTAATCCATGCAATGAACGGTCCTGCTCAAAAACAATAAATATTAAAAATGATGAAAATAATAACAATGATAATAATAATGATAATGTATTAATAATGATAAAAATAATACATGCATTCAAACTAAAACCCCACATGAAATTTAATGCTGCTCGTATTAAAAGACAATCAGGACAGGAAATGTCCCTTTGAACCTCATTATTAATTTTCATTATATGTACTTCATCACTTTCCATATCACAATTCATGGAAGAGTGCAAAAAGAAGATCTCGATTTATTCTCGACTGTTGGAAGATAGAGTTCCATTGAACTTTCACTGAAAAAGTTTCAAATGCGAGCTTTCAATTGGGTCTGTATGTGGCATATAATTTTTGGAAGTGCATTTGTTTGCGACTCTTTCTGCAAGTGATCCCGTTTCTTGGTACTTAAAAAGGGAGGGTAGTTAAAGGGGAATTAAACCTTTGGAACAAGTAGGCTTATGTCGAAACAGAAAAATCAAAGAATAAGAACAAAGAAAGTTTGAGAAAAATCGGACAAATAATGAGAAAGTTATGAGCATTTGAATATTGCAATCACTGATGCTATGGAGATCCTCCCATTGGCAATGCAACAAGGATGTGTGATGTCACATGTGAACAACTTTCCCTTTGATGGACTATATAATACACCCAAAATGTCTCCTTCGCTTTTTCTTATGGTGATACAAACTCTTTATCCATGATGTATTCTTTAAATATCTGTATTACATGCCCTCCTATAGAAAGAACACATGCTCTACTGATAGATGTGATAAAAGAGGCAGTTTAACTGAAATATATACTAATTGAAAAGTAATTGGGAAAGTTGTTTACAAGTGACATCACACATCTATATCGCATTGCCAATGTGAGGATCTCCATAGCATTATTTGTCCGATTTTTCTCAAACTTTCGTTTATCTGTTTCTTTGATTTTTCTGTTTTCACACAAGCTATCTTGTTCCAAGGATTTCATTCTCCTGTAATCACATCACATTTCAGGTAGGGTTTGATAGAACAATGTTCGAACTAATAGTTTTAAAAATAAATCTTTTATGGGACTATTACTTATGCTAAATCTGTCTCGGATTATATCTCACAAGAAATCTGAAGGCGACCTTCTATGTTTAATGATTAATCGCCCGAGTTGAAACATTTTTTAAACATATTCTTCTGACCTAATCAAAATATTCCTCCGGTCCCACATTTGACCTAGGCAAACTCATCCATACGCATCACTCACTAAGAATTGCTTTGTCTCATTTATTTTGAAATTAATCAGGTCACGGAGGGGGTCACAAGGGCTACGCAAAATTCCAACCACTTGCCCGGAACGTTGCCCTAACCGATGGCTATGTTCTGTCATCGTACATGGGTTCATCCCTTATCGAATGCAGCCAGTTCTGCCTTGCGGATCAAGGTTGCTCATGTTATACTTTCGTCGCCGAAGAGGGCGTTTGCCAACTTGGTCAGGATTGCCCAAAACTGTCGATACATGCTTGGAAAAAAACAGCGAGGAGCTATACCCTATTCACTAAAGTATTCAGAACTGAAAGAAGACCCTGCATTTTTCTAGAACAACTAGCTGCATGTATATGGCAGGTCATGAATCACTTTGAAACATGAAACAGAATGATGGGCTCACATTGTGTGGACTACCCGTCATTATAGAAAACCAAAATAACACATCATTGGGGCTGGGTGATGTTTCACAAAAAAAATTAGCAGGGGCCATAGAACAAGAGGGGAACAGGCTTTAACCCCCATTTTTTCCACAACCTTTACAGAAACTTAAAGCCATAGGATTGTGATTTTTTTATGGTCAACCCCTCCCCTTTCAAAACTGTTCCTCAGCCCCTTGTTAAGGCTACAGAAAAAAAAGTTTGTGATATTGGAATGTAAATGGGAAGCTCTTAAAAAACATATCATTAAACAAATAAATGAATGCATATTTATATTAGAAAACAAAACCACCTTCATCGGGATCGACTTAAAAAAACATCCATAAAGAAGTCCTACAGATGCACTTGAATCAATATAATATAAACAAAGTTTTAATGCACACCAAACGAAGAATGATCAGTAGACATGTCACGGTAAATCATGTATCACATCACTACCAAACAAATGAAAACTTAGAGGAAAAACACTTCACACAAGAAATATGTTCACATAGATGATCCGACGAATGATTTGTAATCTTTGATAACTTATACACCCTTAAGCAAAATACACTCAATGTACCTTAAAATGTGAATGTTTCATTAATTCTGTCAATATTTAGGTTGTACATTTAATGGCATATCCAGCTATGGACAAAAAGTGTTTGATCGGGGTGGGGGTGGTAGAATCTACCCAGGGGCAGATCCAGGATTTTCCAAAGGGGGGGGGGGGGCACATTTTCACGGGTAAAAAATTGACAAGGAAAAAAAATGCAAATAAAAGCTAGGGAAAAAAAAGTGTTTGATCGGGGTGGGGGTGGTAGAATCTACCCAGGGGCGGATCCAGGATTTTCCAAAGGGGGGGGGGCACATTTTCACGGGTAAAAAATTGACAAGGAAAAAAAAATGCAATGTACCTTAAAATATGAATGTTTCATTAATTCTGTAAATATTTAGGTTGAACATTTAATGGCATATCCAGCTATGGAAAAAAAGTGTTTGATCGGGGTGGGGGTGGTAGAATCTACCCAGGGGCAGATCCAGGATTTTCAAAGGGGGGAGGGGCACATTTTCACGGGTAAAAAATTGACAAGGAAAAAAAAATGCAAATTAAAAAAAAGGTTGGTTTTGAAAAAAACAAAAAAATTAATGACATTTCGTCCACGAAAAAGTTTGACAAGCAAAAAAAAAGAAAAAAAGAAAAAGGTCTTCACTTTCAAAGGGGGGAGGGGGGAGGGCACACTTCTATTTTAACATTACAAATTTTCATTGTGCCTCTGAAGTTAACTTTAGTAAGGTCAAAGGCAGGGGAAGGGGGGGGGGGGAGGAGGGCGTCAAGTGGTGAATACTAGTCTTTTGGTCGGTGGTCCTACATGAAGCAGACTCTAGCCTTTGAAACAAAGGGCCATGGGTTCAAACCCCAGCGATGACACACTTTCCCTCGTCAATAATTGATCCACATTGTGCTGCATTCAAACCAGGTGAGGTGAATCGGTACCAAGCAGAATAACATTTCCTTTAATGCACCAAGCGCCTAAAAAAAAAAACAGGATATGAAGCCAGGGTATGGTCCTTCTGAAGTGTACCATTGAATGGGCAACTAGATACTGGATATGCCATTAGATGAAAGTTTGGTCAAAGGTCTTTCAAGGGTCTGAAAATGTGCAGCAATCATCCAAACCTTCTGCAGACAGACTTGGTAAAGGCCACCGCACACCTTACGACTGTTCGCGATCTGATTTGAAACAAATCGCATTTTACTCATTTTCTGGAAATGTGAATGGAACATTTCATTTTATTTGAGGTTAAAATTAATTGAAAGAATGCTAATATAATCATTTTGAAAGATTGCAAGCCTTTATTTTGGAGTAAAGGTCAAATTAGTTTCAAATCGTAACCAATCGTACGACTGCTACGACGTCATTACGACTAGATATTAAATTCGCTTTTATTCTAAGAAGGATGATAGCATAGTCACAGATTTGAACATAGGTATTCGTACAATGATTTAGAACATTACACAGTAAGATATTCCAAGTCTCAATATTAGCATCAAATTCTATACTACATTTTATTATAAAATTGGGTCGCAGACCAATCGTAAGGTGTGTGGTCGCCTTAATATAGCTAAAAAATGAGGACAATTTAAACTGTTTGGGAATTGCTAATGTGACGGACACAGTGATGGAGCACTTAACACCTATTGCTTGCTTATACATCTATGTAATTCCCAAACAGTATTCACATTGTAGGAATGTCAAGAGCATCAACAAAAACATGCCTATATCTACTTTTGTACTAGTATGGCTTTCATGGACACAGAAATCCTTACTTATCATCACTAAGGGGGGGGGGGGGGACCATGCCACTGTTATCACCCCAAGAGAGGACAACTGGGCCCTTTCACATTTATAAAACCAAATTTGTAATTAACAGTTTCGAATCATTTGATTTGATTGGCTAAGAGTGAACTGGTATTGAGCATTATAACGAGTCTTATGGAAAGGGACCATGAACAACATGAATCTTACATTATTTACAAACAGAAATAATATCTCATCTCAAAAGGTCACTATTAAAGCATCTTAAATTTATTTAAAAGGAACCCAAAGTCTGTGACCTACCAAGGACTTTTTTGGGTTCCCCTCCCCTAAAAAAAGAACAAGCACTGCTATTGATAGGATACAAAATATCTGAAAGAATAGGTAATCCACAGTACTCGACTTTAATGCCCATGTATTACAGAAAAGGGAAATGCTTTGTCCATGACAGGCAATGTAATTTACATGGAATAATTCAATTTACATTACATGTATATACCTATTAAATAAAAATATGAAGTACCGGTACATTATATGCAGACAGAAACTTTACAAATGTGTAAATTGTGTATTCATATATGTAATTTTGTGTGTTATCGTGAACAGTGTTTAAACTCACTAATAAATACACTCAAACAGACCATTACGAATCAATGAAAAATAATTCTTTAGAAAAAATCCACCAGGAATTGATTGGTTTAATATACAAGATCATAGTTAGCAATACTTATAGAATCATTTTCAGTAAAATTGAAATATTAATAGTTCATTTTCATACCCATCTCTCTGTATATCTCAAACACATCTGTCAATATTTGCTAGACACTGTCAAACATGTATCTTGCGTGTATTTACAAAAATATCTTTTCCTTTCTCTGTCTTTATTATTCACAATATATCTTTTCAATATATAATCTCGACAGCTACACGTACAGTAGCATCTGACAAATAGAAAATACTGTTACACCATACAAAAATTAATCACGATAGCATCATATTTAGGACACTAACATCAGGACAGTAATATGACCAAAACGAAAATACAGTATGACCAAAAATAAAAGTTGTTCCAGTTGTCAACTATGTAGAAGTTAGAGACATTTACCATGTCACCATATGCATGTATATGTTGTTGAATTGAAATGCATGTAAACTGGAAGTTCCAGAACATACATCTACATGTAGGATATTACAAAGAAGTTTCCAATATATTCAATATAATTATAAATGGCTTCAATAAATCTTCATATTTTTGTGAATGAAACAGATCACAGCATCCTTGCTGTAAACAATGAAGTATTTGAAATGAAACATCATCTTTAGGCACAAAAGACCCATCTAGGATGTCACAAAAATGCACATTTATAAACTGGCATATTGAACCACAGACACACTTCCAGTATTATCATCCTGTTTTGTACAGCTATATCAAAATGGATATCACAAAGGCTTTCATGAAAGTACACACAAGTAGAATCAATTTCTGTCAATCAAAAAAGAAAAGACACACAGTGACTAAATATTTTTCTTGAAGGTCACTTCAGAGTCAAAGCACTTTAGAAAATACATATACATCCACTAAATATACATATCATGGAATGCAGTAATAGCCAAAGACAAGAAAAGGGGAACTAGCAAGTGTTTCACAAAGCAAACATGATAGTTCAGTCGGTAGGGCCGGGGTTCTGGACTTCAGTGACCCGGTTTCAATTCCTGCTTTGCGCATTAATGCACTTTTAGTATTAAAAAGTCATACATCTTTATTACCAGGTCCCTCGGAAAGACCTTTAAGCCTTTGGTCCTCAGCTTAATTGAGGCATTCGTGCAATTCTTCATGGCAGCAGACAAATGTATTGAAATAGATTATAACATAAATATTTCTTATGGAAAAATAACACACACACGGCTTACCATACAGGTGGAAAGGAAATCACATATTCTGAGTATTTCATTACAGTTTAGGAAATCGTTATGCACACAATTAATACACATAGTATGACTGCAAATTATACACCTGTGCTCAATCTCACAAAGAATTGCGATTGATCAGATCAATTATAAGTATCATAATTACATGTATGTATGGCAGCCAGTAACGCCAAAATGTAGAATGCATGTTCGTTAAAAGAGTTTTCTGCCTGCCCAACAAATTTTGTTTTGGTGGTGCAATAATGCACTTAACACTGTACTTTTGTGCATAGGATTTCGCGCATCCTATGCACGCCAAAACAACCTTAGCAGTATGCATTCAAGTGCACTGCGTAAGGACGTTTTTGCACCAATGTGGTGCGCGAAAATCAAAATGTTTTGCTATTAAAGGACATTCTTGCGCCAACACAAGGATATAATGTAAGGTATTGCAATGCATGCATCATAGTCACGACAATTTATCTCTGCTTCCAAAGTGACACTATGTACAATTCCTAGAGGAAGAATCATGACTTCAATAGAGATTGATAAGATCAATCACAACTCTTTGTCTGACAAGGTCCTGAAGTATAATATCATCCACAATCAGTCCACCAAGTAGCACAAACATTTGAGATCAATCGCATAGTTGAAACACCACAGATTGGTTACTGGGCAGTCTTTCTAACAACATTCCACATAAACAACTTTTGAAACACTCACCAGTATTTCTTGTTGCTTCACTACTGTCAAGAAAATAATGCTATCATATAATATTCATTTTAATAGTAGTGTTCACAAAAAAATAAAATATAAAGTTATACAAGTATCACCATTGGGATCAGTGCTGAAAGAGAGATAAATATCCATCCAGTCTTGTCTAGAAATCTTAACTGCCCCTACTAATACCACTCACAACCTGGACGGAAACATAAATTTTTCTTGCCGTTAGCTATCGATGAGGAAATAAAACGGATAATCAGGAATTTTACTCTCTCACCTGTCTCGCTAATCTGTATATAACAGCATAAGTTTAAAATCAAAGTGATGCCATGTTTACTTTGTGTATTTATATACTTTGAGCTACAATGCAAGTACAAAGACATTCTGTGTTATTATGGTGGAGCAGCAATGGGAATGCAGTAGACTGGCATCAAATCCGACAAAAAATATGACACCCCTAAAAGTGCATAATACCCCCAATGAACAGGCAATAGTCTCTTTAACCATTAGTACCTGCTGCACAAAAACTTTGTTAGTGCTATACAGAATGTCCTAAAAACAGAGGCCCTGTTACAACCGGTAATGTCGCGTCATTGCCTAATGACACAACAATGTGTTACTATCATCTTGGATCAACGTTTTGACATCACAATCCAAAAGATGTGATTGCGTGGCCTATTGTTACTGATCTGTTAGCACTAACAATGTTTCTGTGTGGCTAGTTCAGAGGTTCACACATTTTTTTCTCCAGCTTTTAATAAATCTGTTTGCAAAATCAAATTGGCAACCATCATAATTTTATCAACCCTGTTACATGATTCTTAATATGAAGTATGATTAACCATGGACCTACTACTCAGAGAAGTAGGCCCATGACACAAGTAAAGATAAATGAAAATGGGCATATCTCATTGCCAATGTGCATTTTTTTAAATGGCGATTGTTATCATTCTATTGCCAATTCAGAGAGCATTCAAGGATTAGTCTCAGCTAAAGGAAGTTTTATTCAGATAAAGCACAATCAACTGCACTGAAAATAGTTTGATTCTTAGTACATTTTTCTCTTCCTAATGATTTTCCTTGAGTGATTGCTAGCAGTCAGATTGAAGAGTAATTCTGCAAAACCGTTTCCTAAAGGAGAGAGAACACCTTTATAACAATGTGAAAGATGATTTGTGGTATAAGACTGAGCCGTGAAACCTTCCTGCTTGTGGCCAGTCTGATCGCATCTCATGATTCAGTTTCTCAGCCAGGTCCTGCCGCTACATAGAGGAGAACCGTCCCTCCGTCTTTCAGGGCCCTTTAACATAAAGCTTAGCGATGAATTGCAGGCCGATTTTATGATCGATCATTTACCATAATTAATGCTTGAATTCATTGTAGAAACCAGCCTTATGATCGATTATAAAAGGTTCATGTTACCAGGCCTTGGCGGAGTGTGGGGCTGTGATCCATCAAATACACCCTGTACACAACACACTCACCTTCTACTCGGCACAGTACACACAGGGATATTAAGTTCATCTCGGTGTACCCTTGTTGAAGTATATTTTGTAGGGACATGGAAAGATAGGGATGGGACTACACAAGATAACTAACTTGACTGTACACTCTGCAGATGCATCTTGGTGGCCAGTTCCAGGATTGCAGAGATGTCGGGCCTTTGGTGTGGGTTGGGATGAATGCACATTGCAACCAAATTACAGAGCTGAAAAGGGTATAAAAAGGAGAAAGGGTTTAAAAAAAAAGCAAAATAAAACGGTAAATTTCCATTTCGTCCACTCACCACATGGTCTACTTTCATTGAGTCTAAAGCCATTCTGTCCATCAACGTTTCATCACAACCAGTTGGTCCAATAACCATTTGGTCCAATCACCACTTCGTCTAATCACCATTTCGTCTATCACCATTTCATCTAACAACCATTTGGTCCAATAACAGGTTGTTTTAATAAATATCCATTTCATTTCATTCATTTTGCACAATTAAAGGGATGGTCCAGGCTCAAAATATTTTTATCTTTATACATAGAGTTCACTGAGCAAAATGCCGAAAATTTCATCAAAATCGAATAACAAATAATAAAGTTATTAAAGTTTAAAGTTTAGCAATATCTTGTGAAAACAGACGTCATGAATATTCATTAGGTGGGCTGATGTCACATCCCCACTTTCCGTTTTCTTATGTTATTACAAAAAAATCATATTTTTGTCATTATTTCATACTTGCGTGAATAATATGTCTCCCTTATAATGACATAAGTTGCAGCAATAAATATCTTATGCACTAAATCAGTTGTCAATCCAATTTTTCTAGTTCTTAGAGGAAAATATGAATAAACCTAATTTCATTTAATAAAGTACAAAAGAACAAGTGGAGATGTGACATCATCAGCCAACCTAATGAATATTCATGACGACTGTTTTCACAAAATATTGCTAAACTCTAAAATTCAATAACTGGGAGAACAGTTTTCGGAACTGAAGTGGCTACCCTGGGTAAATATGCCGCTATTATTATTATTATTATTTGTTATCCGATTTTGATGAAATTTTCGGCATTTTGCTCAGTGAATTCTACTCTATTTATTAAGCTATAAATATTTTCAGCCCGGACCATCCCTTTAACACTAACATGTCGTCCAATTAGACCAAATGGTATATGGACTAAATGGCTATTAGCCCAACTGGGTATTAGACGATTGGTGAGTGGACAAACTGGCAGTTAGACCTTTTGGATAGTGGACAAACTGATGGTAGACCAAATGATAGTAGAAGAGTTGGCAATTGGAGAAAGTGGCATTAGACGAATTGAAAATAAACCTATATACATGTAATTACATCAAACTGTATGATATTAAATGTGACAGGACTGAGAATGTTAGATTTAAAATCTAGATAATCAATGGAAAGATTTCAGGCTTGCATCCACTATTTCCAATAGCCAATGCTGTAATTCATTTAACCCAATCATGGCTAAACCAACTTGGTCTACTGTTATTTTGATCTTATTACCATTTGGTCTATTACCATCACTTGGTCTGTTATATGGTCTAGTTTCCACTTTGTCTACTTTATCATAAAAAAATAAAAGTTAATTGAAGTTTATATTACACTCAAACGAGATTCACCTTGCGGTGTAATAAGTAATGGAGCATAAGTTTAAACAGATATTTTTTCAATGTTGAAATCAAATTTCATTTGGCACCATAACAAAAGTCAAAGGCCCAGAGCCTGGTCTTTTAGCAAGAATCCACGCAAGCATCTTTGCATCTCTAATTCTCACATGCAGAGCTGCCAACCTGTAACTTTAAAAAAAGGTATTTTTCAGCTTGAAAAAACATATTTGGTCAAAAAAGGATTTTCCCCATTTCAATATCTTTCTTGGTAAAATGCTCTTGCAACGATGTTGTATTTAATCAATGTTGGAGATGGGCTGTGAAAGGTGCATGGTTGTGATTGATCTGATCAACCACAACTATGGAAAGCCAGAATCATCAACATATAGAATGTTTTTTTTTTTTTTTTTCAAACTGTTTTCTAGACATGATGTACATTCATTTCTTTCTTGACAATTCAGTATGCTCTTCTTTGTTTACAAAGGGATATTGTGAAAAAAACCCGGAAGAAGAATTACGATATTGATGGATTACCATATAATTGAGGTTGATTGGATCAATCACAACTCTTTGTAAGAAGGGACCCACGATTTACGTACATACATGTATACGAGTCTCCAACATTTCAATTCAGAGCAGGGTCTTTCCCAGAGGAATTTCGAAAGCATCCTTCCATGGCTAATTCCCACATTTTGTCATATTACAAACAAACAATGGGGCTTGCTTGAAAACTACTGTGGAAGATGCGTAATATAAGTTTTAGGGTTGGATTCTCCCAAAAAAGATGCACCACAGACTTTTTTCAAGCTGCCTTCATGAAATACAGTGTATGTTAGAATTAACTACATGCAAAACAAGGTCAGGATGAAAGGAAGAGATTATTTGTTATCAAATCAGACATAATGGGATAAAGATTTAGATTTAGTTTGAAAACATTTAAAGTTACATGTACAGTAAGTATAGGATATAAAATGAAATTTTAGTTTTCATTTCTAATAAAATTGGGTAGTGAAAGTTTCAGTGATCAAAAAGACTGACATGAATGTAAAAAGTAATAGATTATGATAGATTTATCCAGTTGCTGTCAATTACAACAAGAAATGTATGATCACGCAAACATTCGCTCTGGTAACAATTGCTTCTTCACTAGAAAATACAGCTAGAATGGAGCTGTGAGATTATTTTTGGTTCAAAATATTGTTTGGATTATCAGAAGATAATGATTCAAGATAAACAAGAGTTGGTAAAGATGGAAATAGTCAATGGACCCAAAGACATTGAACGCACCTGTGATACCGATAAAAAAACCCATGTAGTTTATGATGGCAGAGGCTTACATGTAGCCACATTTATAGCTAAAATTACTGTATGAAGTCGGGTTTAATATAAGCTCTATTCTAAAGTTGTGGTTGAACTGCGGATAGCCAATTGAGACACAAATCTCTTACAGTACAGGATTGATTTATCAGCTCATTTGACAATGAAATCATTCTTAAAGGGATACTCCAGGCTGAAGATATTTAGATCTAAATAAATAGAGCAAAATGCTGACAATTTCATCAAAATCGGATAACAAATGATAAAATCCATCCATAAATGATAAATCCATAATTTATTGTTCGAAATAGACATGAAATGAAGTACTCCGAAAATTTGCTTTGCCCAATTGATCGTGGGCCCGGCGGCCGCTGTGCAGCGCCAGATCGACAAGGCTCTATCCCTTTAATTGTTGAACGCCAAACAGGGTAGCAGCAACTCCCATCTTTTTACGTCTTTTGGTCTGACGCGGTCGGGGTTTGAACCCCCGACCTCCCGGTTGTGAGACGGACGCTTTACCAACTGAGCCAACACACCGGTGTTCAATAATTCAATAATGAAGTTATTGAATTGTAAAGTTAAGCAATATTTTGTGAAAACAGTAATGAGTGTCATCATGAATATTCATTAGGTGAGCTGATGTCACATCCCCACTTTCCTTTTTTTAATATGTTATTACATATGAAATAATAATTTTTCCATTTTTTCATACAGGTGTAAACGATGTGTCTCGAATTATGATGAAATAAGTTGCAGCAATAAATATAAATGCATATTAATCAGTTGTCAATTTAATTTTTTAGTAGAATTTTTTTAAATAAACCTTACATGTACATGTATTTCATATAATAAAACACAAAACAAGAGGGGATACGACACCATCAGCCCACCTAATGAATATTCACGAAGACATGCCTAGAACTGTTTGACTGGAATAATGCATATCTTTAAAATCCAATAACTTTGTAATCTATTATCCGATCGTGATCAAATTTTCAGCATTTTGCTCTGTGAATTTTCCTCTAATCATTGAGATATAAATATCTTCAGCCTGGAGTATCCCTTTAATTGTCTAGGAAAGTATTATAAGATAGGTGCCTTCACCACAAAAGAATATAAAGGAAGAGCACAAACAAAATTATGTATATCCCATTTGCAAATCACTTGGTCATTCTTATTTTCCTCTTTCGTCAGATTGTGGAAGGATATAGGCATGAAATGCATTATTAAAGTCTATTATACTTGCCAAGATTTCGAAACCACCAGTCAAAATATTTTCCCTATATCTATACAAAATGATTCCGTAATTTCCTTCATCATTTATGTGTGTATTGAACTGTATTCAGCCATCATACAATACTCAACTATTTTCATGTTTGAATAGGTTTCTATTCCCTTGAAAAGTTGACAGAAGGCAATTACCAAAAGTTAACTTTTTCTTTCAATTGCCATGTATGTTAATTGTGTTTTGTATTTCTTCTGTCGAATAGAATAACAATATATAATAAAAACCAAAAATTAGTCAGTTGGATACATGTTTCTAAACTGTTGTTCTTCTTCAGGATGGTACATGTATAGTGTACCATTAATACTTTCATGGATTGAATATGGATGTCCATAAGTACTTACCTGTTTTGAGTAGTGGGCTGGTAAGGCAGGGTATTCACATTTATCAATCTTCTGGCAAAGAGAGTACAAATCCAAACCCTCCGCATAGAACGGTGAATGTAACGCTGCCATCTACCAGTTTACCATACACCCAACACACGTCCCACCATTACACGATTGAATCGTGAGAGGACACAATCACGTTTTTTTGTGTGTGTGTGTGTTTGCAAATGTTAGTTTTCAAATGCCAGATCGAAATATTTTGAGGGACGTTTTATTTTTTTGTTGTAAATAAATTTTTGCACACACGTGTGAATTTGGGAGTTGGTATAAGGTGAATATGGTGCAGCACACAAGACGGCAACAGGGGTGGGGTCACACACAAATATGAGAGATAGAGACACAGAGACAGAGGTAGAGAAAGCAAGGCAGAGAAACAGAGGTAGAGAGAGACAGACAAAGAAACAAATAGAGAAAGAGGGGAGGGGAGCGAAATAAGAGAAAGAGAAAGAGACAGAGATAAATAGAAAAATACAGACAGAGAAAGAGAAAGACAAACAGCAACAGCAATAGAAGAAATATAGACAGGGGTGTTTGGTCACGCACAATGATGAAAGGAGAGAATGTGAAAAGAGGGAGAGATAAATACATTTCATTAGTGATATGTTAATAATACACAAGATGATCGCACTCTGGTTATTCTACATAGTACAACACAACAAACCGATACTGCTTCACGACAGAATGCCAGTAACCGTGGCAACTAAAAAAAACACTCCACCCTACCTCCTGGGAGTAATGATCAGCGGGAAGGGGTGGGTAATCGCAGTTATCAATCTTCTTGCAAAGTGCATAAAGGTTCATCTTGTCGCCATAGAAGGGGGACTGTAAGGCTGCCATCTAATCGACGTGCAGACAAGCCAGGGTAGGGGTGGTGAGGGGGTGGGGGGGGGTGTAAAAGGTGAGGGGAAGAAAACAAAATGGTCAAGGGTGTTTAAGAATTTCAAAGGCAAGAATTTCAGGTTTGGAGTGTACATATGGCACAATTGTAAACAGTCACATACATTATGCAAATTTGTACAATAAAACATCCCTTTCTTTAAAGAGCATCAGTGAGCATTTTCGAGCACAGCATGCCAGAAAATTTGTTACATGAAGTTCCACAGCTCTACTGATCTATAAAAATCATCAAATTCAAATTTAGTATACTGTAAACCATAATAATTTCAGGAAATTAGATAGGAAAATGCCTAGAACGTGTAAAGGTGTCCTATTATTAGTTTTCTCTTTCTGCCAAGCCTGGACAACTGGACCCCAATGCAAAGAGTTGTGATCGATGCAGTCGATCACAACTATGGAAAGCCAAGAACGCCAACTCCTCTTATGAAAATGCATGTTTATTCAAAATAATTCCTAGATATAGACGATATACACTCGTAAGTGTACATTCATCATTGTCTTGACAATTCAGTGTGCTACTTATCTGTTCACATGTACATACAAGGATATTGTTCCGATTTCCAGTAGGAATGATTATGACATTGATGGATTTCCATACGGTTGAGGTTGATTGGTTCAATGACAGTTCTATGTAAAACGGGAACATTGTTGTTGTTTGCTTGATAAGTTTCTAAATTTGGGATTAAAATAGGAAGTACCGCACCTGGACCGCTTCCTCTTCATTCAATACAGTACAGAGTACAGTACCTGATAAATCTTTATATAAATTTGCAATGATTTATTCGTTTTTAGTAAGGAATAATCCTCAATATGCCCTTTACGTGCAATACATAACAAAAAGCTTCCACTTTACTTTCTTACTTTAATGTAATCCACGCATTTTCACTAGTATGAATTTTTTAGATTAATGTCTTATTAATTTTAGGGTTGGTAATATTCTATGCAATTTTGAAGAATAATTACATGTAGTTTGGGATTTTTCGAAGTCATTATGTCTATTGTCCTCAAAATTTTGTATGTATAGATATGCCCTGCAGTATTCTCCCATCTCGTATTAATCTGAAATGTAATATGCTTGAGAATTCATGTAAAGCATACCAAATTTCAGCCATCTGGCTACATGTATGTACATGTATGCAGTGCATTTGTGAAATAAATATCATAATTGAATTGAATTGAACTGAATTGAGAGGAAGAATGGAACGGGACGGGGGGAGGGGATGCATGACCTGTGTATGATCACATGTGGAGGTGTACATGTACATGTACGTAACTAACGGCTGGGAAGATTCTCCTCAATCTTATAATATGAACGCTCGAGGAGACATTGCCATCTAATCCAAGATTAAGGAGTTAGGTGACAACATTCAGAGGGGACGCGAGTCTTGATGCGCTATCAGTAGAGCAGCCGTTTTCATTGAATAGGTGGAGGAAGAGCACCAATGGCACATTCACATAATCAAACTTTCTCATGATTGCCCCAGTGCAATGGGGTCAGTTGATTGAAGAGTAGCATATTATAATACTAAAAAAAGCAATCTCTAAACTGATTCCCCTGAAGGCCTGGGGGATCAGTTGATTGAAGTGTACAGTATTATCAATAATTAAAGGACAAATCCACCCTGACAAAGAGATGGTTTGCATATGATAAGAAAACCCCAACATGCCTAACACTGAAAACTTCATCAAAATCGGATGTAAAATGACAAAGTTATGACATTATTAATTTTGCTAAATTTCACAAAATAGTTATATTCACATCCAGCTCAGTATGCAAACGAGGAGACTGAGGACATCATCCACTCACTATTTTCAATACACGAAATATGAAATATTCTAATTTTCTCCCCATTGTCATGTGAAACAAAGTTTTATTTCTCCCTGAATACATGTAATTATCATTGTTTTAACATTTTGTGGTTCAAACAAGAGGTCCTTATTGTCAAATCTGTAAAAATTGAAATATTGTATCTTTAAACAAGGGGAAAAAAACCCAAAAGAAATAGTGAGTGAGGGACATCATTGACTCTCTCATTTGGATATCACTAAGTTGTTCATGAATATAACTGTTTTATGAAAAATAAGCGAGATTTTTAAATGTCATAACTTCTTCATTTTACATCCGATTTTGATGAATTTTTCAGTGTTCTGCTTGTTTAATTTTTCTCTTTTTATTCAAATCAACTTTTTGTTGGGGTGGACTTGTCCTTTAAAGAAGCAATCGCTATTAAATGACTCTACAACTGCCTGGGGAATAATGTGAATGCACATGTAAACTGCATGTAGTGGAAAAACTTGGAGGTGAGAGGGCACAAAATAGGGCCTACATGTACATGTACATGCTTTGTACCAAAGAAATATGGTGCAATTCCAATATCAAATAAAACACATCCATATATGCATTACAAGCATTTTAACTAAAATCCCATATCAATTTGAATGCTGCTTGTATTAATAGACAATCAGGACAGGAAATGTCCTCTTGAACTTCCATATCAATCTAATTAATTATGGATGCTTCATAAGTTTCCATATCACAATTCATGAAAGAGTGCAAAAAGACTTCCATATCAACCTAATTTATACTATGTATACTTCATAAGTTTCCATATCACAATTCATGGAAGAGTGCAAAAAGACGATCTCGATTACCAGTGACATACGGATAAATTCAGTGTCATCAAAGTCTATGAAAATGAGCAAGTTTAAGAAATAAATGTCATATTGAAATCAAAACTTTTAATACATGATACTAAATTTCAAACTTTTAATCAACCAAGAGGGATTATTTGGACATACAATTTTCCGAGCAGGATTTCTCACTTTTCTATCTATACACCCCTAATATTCATTTTTTGTTTCCTTCAAGACAAACTGAGATTGTTTTAACTTACCCCCTCCCCTTTCCCCACTATAAAAAAAAACTTGCACTTCCCCTGATAACGACAATTTTGTACTCTAATGAAGAAAATCAAGTCATCTAAGTGTCTCCAATAATATAATTTATGAACGTAGTCAAGAATGATATAATTTTATGTTTTTTGACTAGGCTTTACTATCTGATAATAGCATTTATATTATAACGTTGTTTATTTAAATGCATACACATTTCAATACTGGGTATTATAATTGCACATGGAAACAAACACTCTTTATCTAAACATATATTGCCATTTTCTACCGATCTTATTTTTGTATATTTGTAAACCCCGACTAGTGAGGAGAGCTTTATAACAGAAACTAGTTTTTCTTTTAGTCATCCTCAGGCACTAGTCGGTGGTAATTTCTTCCTCTTGTACATATTCATGTTGTCTTTTGCCTGGAAATAAATGAATAAACAAATAAAAACAGTATCTCACCTCGTATAACAAGCAGCCAAGTGACCAGATATCTGATTTGAAGTTGTACCCGGTCTCGTGAATGCGCTCTGGTGACATGTAGTATGGCGTACCCACCAAGGAATGTGCTGCAGTGGTCTTGGAGCTGAAGAAACGCCCCAATCCCAGGTCACCTAACTTAACCTTGCCATCGGCGGTGATGAAAACGTTAGCAGGCTTGATGTCTGTGTAGTGAAGATATGAAGAATATTTGCATCAAAATAGAAGTACATGTAACAAACAAAATAAATTGCGCAAGATAGTAGCTTGCGCACAGTGTATTTTAGAGCGTAAGATGGCAGCCCCCATAGCCGTTCTTCAAACAAGCTACCTGGCAATAAGTTTTCAGTAAATTGGCACTGATTTTACATGTTTCCACTGTTTTTTTATTGGTTTGACATTGTACAGTATGAGAGATCATTGTAATTTATCCAAAATTTATTGAAATTTACTGTCATTTTATTTTTTTATTTTCAAAACAACCACATGCCCGATCGGGCAATCGACTTTGAGAAATGCTTGCCTGCACGTCATTTTCAATTGACCCAGGCAAGTGGGTTTGTCGCGCCCTGATACATATACAGTACATCTGGGCCCTGCTGCATAAAAGTTTAATACCATTATGGTAACTTGGTAGCTTTGCCATCCAATGGTAACTTGCATGGAAGCCTTGATTTTGATTGGCTGTTGATCATTACCATCATGGTATTTACCATTGGATGGCAAAGTTACCAACTTTTATGCAATGGGCCGATATTTGCCTTGGTATTGATTTTTAATACATGGTTGTAGTTCCGAAGAAAGGATCACCAGTTGTTCCTAAAGTCGCTCTAATACGAACAGCTTTATGAACACTCAACAGAAAGTAAGCCACAATACTATTTCTCAGATCATTTTCAGTTTGATTCACTTCCATACCACAGCCCCTAACCCCTCCATCTTAATATCTGTCTTTACCATGCCAAAAACGGGTTTACCACAATTAAATTTCAAATTAACCATTGTTAAAACTCTTTCTTAGATGGCTACACGCATATTTTACAAAGGAGGTAGATCGTGTGGGATACTGTACCTCTGTGCATAACTCTCCTCGTATGCATGTGTTCTAGAGCACTGCAAAGCTGCACAAAGTACTTCCATATGGTTCTCTCTGGAATCAATCTCTTTTGTTTCTTGAAATGCTGTATCAAAGAGGAAAAAACAAAACCCCATAAATGCTCCACGTTGTATTGTATCCCTTGTCTTAATAAGATTGTTGCATTGAAAGTGTACACACAGAGCAAAAAAATAGATTTACTTGGAAATGCGTTTCTTATGAAAGGGTTCATTTCCTTGCTCACGTCATGTACTGTATCGTTCATATTTTCCCAAGGGGAAAGGCGAGCTTTTTGTTTTTTCCATTACAGAGGCATTACAGAGGAATTACAGAGGCACAATAGGAAAAATACAAATTTTGCAGAAAAGGGGTTTATGAATATTATGGTTTCTAATCATACAGCTGAATCCTGGCAGAGTCATTGTGACATATTTGGTGTTGACTTTATCAATTGGACAGATAAAATATGTGTTAATATCCTGTCTCCAAAATAGCTCATTGAGGAAAAAATAAAGTTCATGGCCTGCACTGCTCTGACCAAATGTAATTCAAACCAAAGCAATCGAAGAACACTTTCAGATGAAGTCTTCTTTGCTACGTGACCTCTACATGAACCGACACTTGTTGCCTCTGAACGACCCACATCCAGAGTTAATCCCTCTTATTTCCTACAATACTCTGGAGTCACAACATTCATCCTACTGAACTCCTAACGACCCCCTCACCACCTTGTCCTGTCTCGTCTTGCGATTTCACATCTAAGCTATTACAGACTTGATTCGGACTGATCTCCATGTCCAATAAAATTAGGAAAGACTTTACATATCCTGTTGAGACATCCCGGGGGGGGGGGGGGGGGGGATACTCGACCAAAAGTGGTAGGGGTGTGCTGCGGGCGAGACAAAAAACGGGGGCCTTGGAGCGGGCTTATTGTAAAAAAGGATCAGGGTCCTCGGAACGGGCTTTGGAACTACAAATGCTTGTGAAAACGGGGGTCCTTGGAACGGATCCCCATCGTGTGAGTGCGTATGCATCCCTATGGAACGGGCATGCGTGCATGATGCAGCTAGCCCAGCCGCCGGGTGCGCTCGCGCAGAGGTGATGGTCGGACAGCGCTCTGAGGCTGCTTTTCACCAAAATTGCAGCTCATTATAGCAGATCAATGCGATCGGAACGGCGTAACGAAAAATATGCAAAGCTTTGGAGCGGATTTTTTTTCTTTTTCTCGATAAGAAGAAAATGATATGCTTTGGAGCGGCTTTCTTTGTTCTTTTTCTCAATAAGACAAAAATGCTATGCCTTGGAACGGAAATTTGAGTGCAAAAATGCATTATATACTGAGTGCACCCCCCCCCCCCCCCCCCCCCCGGGTGAGACATACACTGTAGCTGTTACGCAAGGCCCTGCATGTGAAATAGTTCTATAAGATGCTTGGCGACTTGAAAAACCAATCTGAAAACAAGGGGTCTGTTTTAACCCTAAAAGGACTGGGCTATTTGAGATGTATTGAGGAAGGGGGGGGGGGGAGGGGATGATGACCCCCCTTTCTGATCTCGGCCGCTGTTCGCGCCGAAATTCGGCATGCACGTTCTTAGCCACATAAAATACAAGCCAGTATAAAAAAAAAATCTGAAAATAATTCTATTTTAATTATCATGAATAAAATATGCAAATTTCTTCGTGAAAAACATTATTTGCAAATTTAACACACAATTTCACTTCAAATTTTCTTCTTGTAATCTAATTTAAAGGTTTCCACAAAGAACAAGTGGAACGCCTCTGGCAGTCTCGCCTGCATTACGCGATTTAATATAGCAGCAGTGCTAACTTTGAAAACTACAGGTACTATTAAATAATCATTCACAAAAACACCATTCATATAATGACATAATAGTAATACCACGTTCATTTACCATAGATGACATTTGAACGGTGACTTAAGACTTGTCAACTACACCCATGTCCACATTTCATTCACTCTATCCATAAACTTTCAAAGTTATGATGGCAATTCAACAATTACCCCAACATGGCCTAAGTTTATTGACCTTTACTGACCTTTGACCATGGTCATGTAACCTGAAACTCGTACAGGATGTTCAGTGATACTCGATTACTCTTATGTCCAAGTTTTATGAACTAGATCCATAAACCTTCAGAGTTACATGTAGGATGGTAATTTAACAAAGACCCCCAACACGGCCAAAGTTCATTGACCTTAAATGACCATTGACCATGGTCATGTGACCTGAAACTCGCACAGGATATTCAGTGATACTTGATTACTCTTATATCCCAAGTTTTATGAAATAGATCCATAAACTTCAGAGTTAGGATGGTAATTCAACAAATACCCCCAACACGGCCAAAGTTCATTGACCTTAAATGACCTTTGACCATGGTCATGTGACCTGAAACTCGTACAGGATGTTCAGTGATACTCGATTACTCTTATGTCCAAGTTTTATGAACTAGATCCATAAACCTTCAGAGTTAGGATGGTAATTTAACAAAGACCCCCAACACGGCCAAAGTTCATTGACCTTAAATGACCATTGACCATGGTCATGTGACCTGAAACTCGCACAGGATATTCAGTGGTACTTGATTAACCTAATGTCCAAGTTTCATGAACTAGATCCATAAATTTTCAAAGTTATGAAGGTAATTAAACAAATACCCCCACCTTGGCCAAAGTTCATTGACCCTAAATGACATTTGACCTTGGTCATGTGACCTGAAACTCAGGAAGGATGTTCACTAATACTTGATTAACCTTATGTACAAGTTTCATGAACTAGATCCATAACTTTTCAAAGTTATGATAGTAATTCAACAAATACCCCCAACTTGACCAAAGTTCATTGACCCTAAATGACCTTTGACCTTGGTCATGTGACCTGAAACTCGAGCAGGATGTTCACTAATACTTGATTAACCTTATGTCCAAGTTTCATGAACTAGGTACATATACTTTCTAAGTTATGATGTCATTTCAAAAACTTAACCTTTGGTTAAGATTTTGAAAATAATTCTCCCAACATGGTCTAAGTTCATTGACCCTAAATGAGCTTTGACCTTAGTCATGTGACCTGAAACTCAGGCAGGATGTTCAGTAATACTTGATTAACCTTATGTCCAAGTTTCATGAACTAGGTCCATATACTTTTTAAGTTATGATGTCATTTAAAAAACTTAACCTTAGGTTAAGATTTGATGTTGACGCCGCCGCCGTCAGAAAAGCGGCGCCTACAGTATAGTCTCGCTCTGCTATGCAGGCGAGACAAAAATTACGAAAGCCAATTTTTTTCTTTATGTATTTCTTTGTTTTTAGGATTTCTTATGTATTTCTCTGGTTTTTCATCTTTTTTTTTCATTGTTGTTTCAATGGAAATTATCACAGATCATTTAACAACTAAATTAAACCCTAAATTAATTAAGCAGACCAATAAGAACAAAAAATAATCACCCTTTAAAATGAATTTCATCTCCCATAGACTTTGCACACAAATTATAAAAATGAGCCATTATCTGCACGACATTGTCTCGTAAAAAGTCATGTGGTGTTGCGATGCTATACCCGTATGTCGCGAATTTGGTCTCAAAAGTTACGCGAGACTTCAAAGTAAAAATTCCTTTATTTTGCGACGCTGCCTTATTGTGTTTCAGAAATATCGCGCAAAGCGTTGAGGGGGGCATCATGGACCCCCCAGTCCTTTTAGGTTTAAGATGTTTGTAGGTTACACATGACATGAGAGATGTCTGATACCCCTTTCTTGAATATGTGCTATAAAGACACCCCTCCCCCATTCTGTTTTTTAAACCATTACGAATTGGGAACTTGAGCATTTTCTATAACCCTTCAAATTGTGAAAAATTATATACAGATGCTTGACAATAAAAACATTCAAACTAGGTAGGTACATGTAGGTGCACAAAGATCAGATTTCAACTTATAAGACCTGTCTTAATCTTTGATAATGGGTCACTAATCTGAACTACATGTATACCCAAATATCATTAAACATTACAATAACAAAATCGTACTTTCATTGAATACACGTTTTACCTTTCAGAATTTGAAGATGGCATTTTTTTCAGCCTTTATGATTTAAATTTAAATCTAGGGCCCCTCTCTGTAATGTTTTAATTTTTATTCAAAATAGCCATTGGTACTTTAGATATTTGGTAATTATTGGACACATACATGTATGTATACATTACATGAAAATCTACATGTAAATGGAAGTGAACTTTTTAGACACACTTGGTTCTGATGTGAAACACCATTCGGGTCTCTAGACCTAATAGTCGACAGCTACATGTAATGCACATGTATTTCAGCCTCTAATTGATTTGGAAAATAACGTAAGTGCCTTGTCAAAAGGTTAACCAAGATGAGGGAGTGAGAGCCACTTGGGATGGGGGATTTCCAATGAATTCCTTCCTTGCAAAGTTCAAACAAAGGGGAAGTCCCACTGCAAATGCGTGATGTCATGCACTCTGGCATTCAAGTGTGACATCGACCGAAATCCCCGGATAGCTAGTAACCCGGGATCAAGGCATGACTATGCTTTAATAAGATCTTCTTGGAAATTCTAATAATTCAATTTAGAAAACAACAGGATATTGATTTCTTAATAAAAAAGTGGGATATAAAGACAGTTTTGTCAAGACAACTTAGTTCTTTTGGAAAAGTGGCATTTCGCAATTTCTTACTCGCCAAAGAGGATAGGAGAAAATAAGAGAAAAAAGGTGATAAGACTTTTATACAACTTCAATTTCACATGTATTGATATATTTCAAAATGGCTTTTTGATGGAAAACTTGTATGGAAACAGTTGACACTGAAAAAATATAAAATCACACATAAGAATTCATGTTATCAAACATGTCTGTTTCATATTAAAACATAAAGCAAATTTGAACATCAGATAAATTGAGATCTTGATGCAGAAACTAAGTAATTTGAGGCAGATATAAAATGCCTCAATGGTGGGTTTGCAATGTTCAAATCTTAAAATGAATAGCAGCAGCCTAGAAGTTATACTAATTTATTTTCAGTACACCAGCTATGACAAAATCGAACCAGGTCCAAACCAAAATGATGATGATCCACAGCATTTATATTGCGCCATTTATCTGCAAAAACGGTTTAAAGAGTTCTACACTGTCAATTTCACAAAGTAACGAAGGGAATCAAGGGCTCAGGGAGTTCCAAAAGTGTGGAGCAATAGAAGAAGAATATTCTTCTAGAAAATGGTCGGTCGGAAGTTTGTTAGACTGTACCAACTCAGCGCTAATTTGTATTAAAAAAAAACAACAAAAACATTGCTAATTTTCATCATCCATTTTTACCTTGATCATCCTTGATAAGTCCCCTGCATCTGCCAACTCTAGTACAATGTTCAGCTCGTTGTTTTCAACAAATGACGCCAAATATTTGATCACATGATCGTGGTTTAAAGACTAAAGGAACAAAAGATGAAAAAAAAAACACTAAAAATATATCTAGAACAGCAACGGTTTCATTCTCATATCAATAACACTGTCTAGCATAAAACAAGCTGAGCTTTGTACAAAAAACAACAACAAAATAGTTTTTGTTAGACTTAATTTATGAGTAACAGACATGTTCCCACTTTCCCCATGGGCCAGGTAAACACAAAGCTTTGAGATGGAATGCAAATTTGAAAGAACAATCCTAATTGGTTCCTGATCAGTACTACAAAAAAAAACATTCATGCAACAATTATTCTGAATGGCCATTGTGATTTTATAGTAATTGGTTCCAAATCTTTAAGTGCTACAAAGTCCTTGATATACACGTACACGCACTTTCTTATCAAATCCAGGGCTCCGTAAAAAAGATTAGCGATCAATCGCTACATGAACTGACCAATCAATATCAATGTTACATGCGCATTAGGTTTAAAATACTGACCAGGGACCAATGAGTGCGGTTCTTTCATATTTGCGATTCATCGCAAACCTTTGTGTTACGGAGCCCTGATCTAAAAATCGAAATTTACCCACATCGTGCTGCACTCAGCCAATGTGAGGTGAATGGGTACCTGGTAGGAATTGATTCCTTGAAACGGAGTGCACATAACAGCTGCTCTGTTAAAGACAGCGTAGTATGCTGCCTAGAGACTTCTGATAAAAAATTAAGTGTTATCATTGTTTCAATTCTTTCAAGCAAGGTTTTAGGAGAGCACTCTCAATTACCTTCAGTAAATCAATTTCCTTTATACAGTCATGCCTGGCTTTTGCATCCATCATTTCAAATATCTGTGAATAAAAGATAAATTGCAAGTTATTTACAGAATACATGTAGAACACTGCTATAACAACTTGATAAAAGGGGCAGAGAAACCAAGACACGGCATACATGTAGATAAGAACAAATTACTGTACGGCAATTTCCAAAATATATGAACACTACAGATAATTTTTCTCAGAAAGAGGAAGACATAGCTTAAATTGGCAAATTTCTTTTAAATAACCTAAAATTGGAATATTCCTATTCAATAAATTGGCAGAAGTGAGTGTATTTTAAAGACGATTTCTGCACTCTGTAGATAGAGGCTTTAAGTTAAACCAACATTACAAAAGTTTTTGAGAAATGTCAAAGTCAAATGTGTACAGCTGGTCTGGATAGTGCACTTGTCCACCATCCAAAATATGATATTCAAAAGTTGCTCTGATACTGCTCGGACAAAGGTCCATATGAGAATTGGAAGATGGGGGTACATCTCTAAACATTTCCAGTTGCAAGAGAATAGCTTTCTATACTATTCTGCACAGTCCTGTGTAAAAAAAAGTGGGCGACACATTTGCTCTTGCGACAATTGCTCCGTGCTTAATTTAATCTAATATGTACATGCACAGTGTAGGGTAAGGGTTGCAATAAGGTTTTCTGCTAGGTTTAGTGTAGGGTATAGTGTTAAACCCAGGGTTGAAGTTGGTCATTTGATCAGTATGTGGAATTTAGAGCGGAGCAATTGTCACTGGAGCAAATGTCATGGAACAAAAAAAGGCTGCCCAAAGGAAATTTTGCGTAGCAGTCATATGGAGCAAATTGCAATGCGATACCTGGGCCCCATCTTACAAAGAGTTACGATTGATCCAATCAATCATAACTCTATGGAAATCCATCAGTGTCATAAATTTTTCTACAGGAAATTTGCACAATGTCCTTTGTATTGAGAAGCAGTGATTTTTTAAAGAAAACAATAAATGCATGAATATACATCATAGCTAGAAAATAATTCGTACAAACATGCATAATACACGATGACATTGCTTGCCGTCCATAGTTGCGATTGATCGGATCAATCGCAACTCCTTGTGAGACGGGGACCAGGAATATTAATTCCTGACAGATATCGTTCAAGTATTATATCATTCAGACAGAGCAGGGTTCTGAGGCCTAACATGAAAATGTGATCACCATTCTTACCTGGACTTTTTTAAGTGCCATGACTTTGTCGTTGACGAGGCATCTGGCCCGGTATACCTCGCTGAACTGTCCCTTTCCTATTCGCTTCTCAATATTGAAATTGCTCAGCTCGGAATACATCGCAGGATCCTCGTGAGCAAGCTCTACAGTGAGTCAGGGAAAGAAACAAAATGAAGTAGGGGTTGTTGCAAGCTGAAGCAATCTCAGGGTTCCAAGCTTTTCAAGTAAACAGACTTCCCTGATTTTTCTCTGATGAAGTTTAAAAATTCCCTGATAATTACTTACATGTAATTGTAAACCCATTCCCAGTTTCGCATACTGTTCAAGTTGTTGCAGTGAATTACATGTACTTTCAGTATCAAAACAATAATGTAAAACTAAGTAGTATCACCATAACCAGTCATTCAATGGATGTTGTTTTGATATGCAGCAAAATATAACAGAGTCTGAATGACTACCGTGCTTTCAAATTTTGGGCTGATCAAAATTCTGTTTTCCCCCTCATTTGAGGCATTTTTCCCTGATTTGAGGCATTTTAAAAATCAAATTCCCTGATTTTTCCCTGACTGGAAAAAAGTACAATAATTTTCCCTGATTTCCCTGATGGGCTGGGAACCCCGAACCTGCAATCTATCAATCGGATGTTCAGTTTAGGTACCTAAATCAATCACAAGAACTTTCAATTTATTGCAAATTTGCAACTGATCCATCCATCACTTGGAAATTATCTGCAACTGCTTGAAAATTTGACTGGTAGCAAGTTCATGTCAGGTCCTAAGTCTTAAACCTTGCAACAATACACGTACGGTACTACAAATTTGTATTAACTCTTTTATCTCTTGCAAATCATCTGCAACTGGAATGAGAAGGCTCAAGTCTGGAGAAGTTTGATCATTAATTTTTTCTGGCCTGCAGCCAGTGAAAAAGATCACACACTTATGGCACGCCCATAGGGAAACAATTATATATATATTTCACTTGAAAAAAATATGTTTCTCTTCTACTAAACCATTTCACTCAAAGAAATTTATATTTCACTTTTCAAAAAAATATATTTCACTTTTATAAAAAAAATATATTTCACTTTTCCAAAATATATATTTCACTTTTCAAAAAAAATATATTTCACTTTTCAAAAAAATATATTTCACTTTTCCAAAAAATATATTTCACTTTTCAAAAAAAAATATATTTCACTTTTCAAAAAAATATATTTCACTTTTCAAAAAAAATATATTTCACTTTTCAAAAAAATATATTTCACTTTTCAAAAAAATATATTTCACTTTTCCAAAAAATATATATTTCACTTTTCAAAAAAATATATTTCACTTTTCCAAAAAATATATATTTCACTTTTCAAAAAAATATATTTCACTTTTCAAAAAAAATATATTTCACTTTTCAAAAAAATATATTTCACTTTTCAAAAAAATATATTTCACTTTTCAAAAAAATATATTTCACTTTTCAAAAAATAATATATTTCACTTTTCCAAAAAAAATATGTTTCACTTTTGAAAAGAATAATTTCACTTGTTACATTTTAATTTTGAAAGAAAACAAATCCTTTCACTTTTGTTGGATATCACATGCGGCTGCCGTATTAGACCGTACGTAAAATTCATCTATCTATCTATCTACCTACATGATATATCTATCTATCTCTCTGCCTAATATATATCTATCTGTTTAAATCTATCTATCTATCCATCTATCTGTCTGTCTATTTATCTATCTATCTCTCGAACTATTTATTTTTCTATCTATCTAACAATTATCTGTTTAAATATGTCTGTCTATCTATCTATCTGTCTGTCTCTTTATCTATCTATCTATCTATCTAATATCTATTTATTTATTTTGATATGTCTATATCTGTTTATTTATCATTCAATCTATCTATCTATCTAATGATTTATCCGGCTGTTTAAATGTCTGTATATCTGTCTTAATTTCTATCTATCTGCCTATTTATCTTTATCTATCTATCTATCTATCTATCTATCTATCTATCTATCTATCTATCTATCTATCTATCTATCTATCTATCTATCTATCTATCTATCTATATATCTATATATCTATCTATCTATCTATCTTAAGTCTATCTGTTCAAAATATGTATGTCTATCTGTATGTCTACCTTTTATCTTTCAATCTAATATATATTGATCTGTGCAAATAATCATGTCTGTTTATTTGTCTGTTTATCTATTTAATATCTATCTATTAAATCTGTTAAATATGTTATTCTATCTGTCTATCTATCAATAAATATATCAATCTATTTTCTCTCTATCTATATATCTATCCATCTGTTTTTCTATCTGCGTATGTATCTATGTATCTATCTGTCTCTGAATCTATGTGTATATCAAATATAATATCATAATCACCGTTATCATCATCATCATATTTGCCATCAATCATCAGCATCATCCTCCTCGTCGTATTTTTTATCATCAATCAATATCTATCTAATGTCTATCTGTCTATCTATCTAATACCTATTTATCTGTTTATATCTATCTATATATTAATCCCTTTTATTAATATATATCTATCTTCTATTGATCAATCCACCTATCATTTATCTCTCCATCCATCGATCTATCTATCTATTTATCTATCTTTCTTTATACGTATCTGTTTAAATATGTATGTCTATCTGTCTGTCTATTTATCTTTCATACTTATATCCACTCATTTGTATAAATATGTCTGTTTATCTACGACCGACCACCTAATTCGTCCGCACGACGAATTAAAATCTAGTTTCTTTTTCACTTGTTACATTTTAAATCTGAGAGAAAACAAATCCTTTCACTTTTGTTGGATAACACATACGACGGCGGCTGCCGTATTAGACTGTACGTAAAATTCATTCCTCACGTAAAAATCCATTCCTCTCGCTACGTAAAACATTTCACTCTTGTTGCAAAATTCATTTCACTCAATTGCAAAAAAATACGTTCCTCTTTTTTTTCGGCCTGTAGGCGGCGCACATCATTGTTGGCAGGACGAGGTAACAGAGATGGTTGCAAAATTTTCGCTGTGCTGAGGGGAGAAATCATGAATCCGGTTGCAACACACAAAATGACAAGGATATGGGGATACCAGCGAACCCAATTACGACACTTTCCCACGCGTGCCCGAGAATACACCACGAGGTGGGCCCATGAACACAAAACATAAAGTTTGATTTTATTGATGATTATGCACAATAGCCAGTGCAATCAGCTGTTGCATTCTGCCCTACGATCAATCACTAACGTTTTGTAGGCATGATATGAAGCATGAATAGCTCCACGCATGGCACTACACTATCTCCGGAGCTAAATGGACAAGGTGTTGAAATTTCCCTTTTCTCCATTCCGTCTGTCTTTTACTTCATTGACATACGATAATCGCGATGATTGATGAAATGAAGCTTACAAAAGGCTACATTTCACTGGTCAACTCGCTTGTACTTCCGTTGCAAAACCAAATTCTCACCATTTTGTCACGGGCAGTGCTTCTTCAAACCAGACATAGGCGGTAAAGCATACATGACTGAATGGGTGAAGACGTCATCGCTTTCGGTGGACATTCTCGGCTAACACCAAATTTTTAGGGTTGAGCGATGACGTCATCACTTAACTTCAGTCCCGTATACTCACTTTTCATGTCTGTTCAAAAGACGGTGAAGTACTGCCCGTTCTGAGAGTAGCATTGGAAAACCCCCCATTCATGTCTCGGACAAACTGGAGAGAATTTGGTTTTGCAGTGCAGGTACAAGCGAGTTGACCAGTGAATTGTAGCTCTTTGTAAGCTTCATTTAATCAATCATTACGATCATCGTATGTCAATGAAGTAAAAGACAGACGGAATGGAGAAAAGGGAAATTTCAACACTTACCTTGACCATTCAGCTCTATAGATAGTGTATGTATAAAGTATTCATGCCCCATGCCTACAAAACGTATAGCCAGACCGTGCTAAGGTTAGTGATTGATCGTAGGGCAGAATGCAACGGCTGATTGCACTGGCTATTGTGCATAATCAGCGATAAAATCAAACTTTACGTTTTGTGTTCATGGGCCCACCTCGTGGTGCATTCTCGTGCACGTGGGAAAGTGACGTAATTGCGTTCGCTGATATCCCCATATCCTTGTCATTTTGTGAGTTGCAACCGCTTTCATGATTTCTCCCCTCAGCACAGCGAAAATTTTGCAACCATCTCTATTTCCCGCCAACAATGAAGCGCGCACCTACAGGCCGAGAAAAAAGAGGAACGTATTTTTTGCAATTGAGTGAAATGAATTTTGCAACAAGAGTGAAATGTTTTTCGTAGCGAGAGGAATGGATTTTACGTGAGGAATGAACTTTACGTACGGTCTAATACGGCAGCCGTCGTATGCATGTTATCCAACAAAAGTGAAAGGATTTGTTTTCTCTCAGATTTAAAATGTAACAAGTGAAACTAGATTTTAATTCGTCGTGCGGACGAATTAGGTGGCCTGTCGTAGATAAATAGATAAACAGACATAATTATTTAAACAAATGAGTGGATATAAGTATGAAAGATAAATAGACAGACAGATAGACATACATATTTAAACAGATACATATAAGAAAGATAGATAAATAGATGGATGGATGGAGGGATAAATGATAGGTGGATAGATTAATAGAAGATAGATATATATTAATAGATATATATATATATATATATATAACAGATAAATAGGTATTAGATAGATAGACAGATATTAGATAGATATTGATTGACGAAAAAATATACGATGATGAGGAGGATGATGCTGATAATGATTGATGGCAAATATGATGATGATGATAACGGTGATTATGATATATTTGATCTAAACATAGATTCAGAGCATGGGCGGAAATCCCAGGGGGGACAGGGGGGACGTGTCCCCCCTACTCAAAATAGTAGGGGGGACACAATATCAAATGTCCCCCCTACTATGTTTGGTCTTTTATGATGGTAAGAAATACATCATTCTAAATCGAAATAAAACATGTATTTGGGGACGAGTTGGGACAAGATGACCTTACTTTTGGGATAACCTTTTTTTTTTGCTTGTCAAATGTTCCCGCCCCTTGTCCCCGTAGGCGGACCAGGGGGCCGAGGGGCCCGCCCCCCCTCCCCCTCTTGGCGGAGCAAAAAAAAGAAGAAAAAAACGGAAAGAAAGAAGGAATAAAAGAGGGAAAAGAGAGGAGAAAATGAAGAGGACGACGAGTGCATAAAACAAGATGAGGGGAAGACTTGGAAAATAAAAAGAATCTTTCGATCGTGCCACTATATATAACATTTTAGCTCTCGCTTCGCGCTCGCATTGCCTGTTAGGTGATTTACATATCTTGTTAAATATGGAGCTCGAATGTCAAGTTTGGAAGTCAATATACAAAACAAATTTCACCTTGGAAATCGAACTTTCATTATTTTGTGTGATTTACAAATTGATTTTTAAAAAGTGCTCTGTAAAAATGTCAGTTTTATGGTCTGAATATTAACATTTGCTGCTTGCCTTACAATTTTTCTACAAAGTGCTTGAAATATAAAGCTGAAATTGACTCTTTTTTCAGATCGGAGTATCAAAGTTTCATGATTTACATGATTAAAGATGTACATGTATATAGAATGCTTAGATTCTAGGTCTAAATAATTTATGAAACACGCGCGCGCATGTTTATTCAGATACTCAACTTGTTCTCTATTTAAATCATTATCCAGTTTCAGATCACAATATCAATATATTTCTGCTCGCGCTTTGTGCTCGCATTATTAATGTGGGAAGACCCAATATTACTCATCCTTTTGTACATCATGAACAGAGTGGCCCATTTTTAGGTCTAAATCTCGTTTTTTTTTCTGCTCGCGCTTCGAGCTCGCTTCAATTATTAAATTATATAGCTATCCTGTTCACGATAACAAAAACTGATTAAAATTTTCCATTCTTTCTTTAGAAAGTTCAAAAATTTTCAGCTTGCGCTTCGTGCTCGCATTTTTTTATTGTTGAAATATGTAACGCCTTCATGGCTAAGTGCAAGCAGTCCTTAACAGTTACCTTTTCAACAGGTACCAGTTCAAAACGTATATAAAAATTTTCTGCTCGCGCTTTGCGCTCGCATTTTTAATACTCATCATTTTCATGATTTACAAAACATGAGTAGAGTGTCTCGTTCAGTAAATATTATAGGACTAAATCTCGAAATTTACGCTCGCGCTTCGCGCTCGCATCAATTGTTTACTTATATACCTATTCTGCTTGAGTTTCAATTCTTTAGGTGAAAATGTCAAAAAAAAATTAGCTCGCGCTTCGCTCGCATTATTTGATTGTTAAATGCTACTTTAACAGGTATCTTTTCCATCAGTTTATTTCTGCTCGCGCTTTGCGCTTGTAGTAATTATTAAGTTGCATACACATCTTTTTCAGGATAACAAACATTGCCCAGAATGTTCAAATTTAAGGAAAAAATACATAAAATTTCCAAAAAATTAGCTCGCGCTTCGCGCTCGCATCATATAAATAAGGATTATGATACTATATATTAATTTATAAGAATAAAGCTAAGAGGTGACTAAGGAGGACTGCCCCTTCAAAGAAACAAACAAAAATCTTCTTCGAGCTGCCGATCGGGGAAAATATGGCTGAAACAAATTTCCGCCCCCCCCCCTATTGGCGAAGGCTGGATCCGCCCCTGTGTCCCCCCCTACCTTTTGGGAGAGATTTCCGCCCCTGATTCAGAGACAGATAGATACATAGGTACATACACAGATAGATAAATAGATGGATAGATGTATAGATAGAGAGAAAATAGATCGATATATTTATTGATAGATAGACAGATAGAATAACATATTAAACATATTTAATAGATATATATTAAATAGATAAACAGTCAAATAAACAGACATGATTATTTGAACAGATCAATAGATATTAGATTGAAAGATGAAAGGTAGACATACAGATAGACATACATATTTTGAACAGATAGACATAAGATAGATAGATAAAGATAAATAGGCAGATAGATAAAAAGACAGATAAATCATAAGATAGATAGATAGATAGATTGATTGATTGATAAATAAACAGATATACAGACATATTAAAAAATATTAGATAGATATATAGATAAAGAGACAGACAGACAGATAGATAGATTCGTAGATAGATAGACATACATATTTAATCAGATAATTATTAGAAAGTCAAAAAGGGGCCTAAGCTTTCGATCCTAGCAGAATCTTCGTCGGAGGCAAAATGACAAACATATAATATATATATATATTAGGCCCCTTTTTGACTTTCTAATTTACTCCATTGGCTCTCTTTTATTAGATAAGCAGTTTTCAGCAGCTTCTTTTTGCCAGATAATTATTAGACAGATAGATAGAAAAATAAATAGTTTGAGAGATAGATAGATAAACAGACAGACAGATAGATGGATAGATAGACATATTTAAACAGATAGATATATATTAGGCAGAGTGATAGATAGATAGATAGATATATCATGTAGGTAGATAGATGAATTCTACGTACGGTCGAATACGGCAGCCGCATGTGTTATCCAACAAAAGTGAAAGGATTTGTTTTCTCTCAAAATTAAAAAAAAATTTGTTGAGAAGTGAAATATATTTTTTTTCAAAAGTGAAATATATTTTTTTGGAAAAGTGAAATATATTTTTTTGAAAAGTGAAATATATTTTTTTTGAAAAGTGAAATATATTTTTTTGAAAAGTGAAATATATATTTTTTGAAAAGTGAAATATATTTTTTTGAAAAGTGAAATATATTATTTTTTGAAAAGTGAAATATATTTTTTGAAAAGTGAAATATATTTTTTTTGAAAAGTGAAATATTTTTTTGAAAAGTGAAATATATTTTTTTAGAAAAGTGAAATATATTTTTTTTGAAAAGTGAATTATATTTTTTTGAAAAGTGAAATATATTTTTTTGAAAAGTGAAATATATATTTTTTTCTTAAAGTGAAACATATTTTTTTGATAAGTGAAATATAAATTTCTTTGAGTGAAATGGTTTAGTGGAAGAGAAACATATTTTTTTCAAGTGAAACATATATTTAATTGTTTCCCTATGAGCGTGCCATACACACTGGATCACAAAAATACATGTTAAGTCTTTAAAAATAAATATTTAAAACTGCAGTCGACTTGAAACTCTCATATACATGTACATTGTATTGATTGCGGTTCAGCGACTCTACCACCAGGCCATTTACTGAATGCAGGGTGCTACATATTAGCACTTGCCCGATTGCCCGGGGCAAGCAAAGTTAGAGTCGGGCAAGCGTTTTTGAAGTAAAGACCAAAACTACTTGCCCGAATTGGGCAAGCAAAATTCTTCACAGTAAAATGACAAAAATTAGGGTCGATATGATATTGACCCTAATTTGGTCATGGCAGGCAAGATAAAATCACTTTTGAAAAAGAAATGCAAGGTAGATCAGTTCATGTCAAAAGAGAGAAAAGGGTCAATGGTTTATACAACTGCAATACATGTACTTTCTTTTGAAGAGGTAAAACTTTTTCTGGATTTTTTTCGGGCAAGTAAATGAGATTTTCTGGCAAGTATATTACAACTATTTAAAATTTTACTTGCCCGACTGGGCAAGTGTTTCTAAAAAGTCACGTAGCACCCTGTGAATGTCATAGTCACAATAAAATGAAACAAATGCATACATAGGCTGGTTTTTAATCTGAACTGCATTTTTAGTCTGCCATGGTCAAAGGAATGGATTTCTTTTCAGATCGAATATGGTGTGAGTTCTTATTTCTTTAATAACCAGAGATGTGTGTTGGCCAAACAAGTCAAAGGGCAAAACTACTAGGTAGAAATTTTCTTTCATAGACTTGGCCTTGATCAATGCATCTCGGACTACTCCCAAATGTTTCACTTTCTTTTCACATTCCGTTGCTATATAGAATTACAGTTCATGATACAAATTATATCTGTAAGAATCTACATTGCAGTATTTGTACATATGATATCAGGGATGACACAAGGTCGCTGGAGAAAACCTCCCATAGAGTTTGTACACATGACTCGGACCAAGGTCAAGGCTGGAAAATGATACCTTGAGGCCGAGGTCAAGGCCGGCAAAATGAGGTGAGGCCTCGACTACATCCCTGATGACCATATTATAGATAGCATTAGATTGATTTATAGTGATTACAGAAAATTTGTCAAAGCATTTTATGGGCTATAATTTGTCACCGCCTTTGACTGACAGTGCAATAATTCTGATCAAAGAAATTTAAAGTTACAAATCATGGAATGGGACCTTGTTTTGCAAGTTGGTTTCAATCACATTAAAAGTGATCTTCTTCATGAAAAATCTGTGTCGTCCAGTACTATAAAAGGAAGTTCTGCCGGCCGTTATATTTTCAACTTCCGTACAGCAGGAATCAAATTGAGGATTCAAAGGGGCAAGGTCATTTTTTAATAAGGCACTGAAAGGAAAGGGGAGACAGTGCTCACTTTAGGGGGCATCTACATGTAAGACCATTATTAAAAAAAGAGCATCGATAGTAAAATGTACTTTTCATAGGGACACATGCACTGAATTACCACAGGGTACCAAGGCTTCAGCCTAGTAAGACACTTATTTTCGCCATAAGTTTACATACAGTATGTTTGAAAGGCCATCAAGGTCATTCTTTAGGCAACAGAGACCATGGCCTTGAGTGGCCTTTGGTTATTTCAAGCCCTCATAAAGTTTACTGCTTTTTTATTTGGATCAACTAGAAATAGAAAAGTTTACTTACGACTCGGTTGCTCAAAGTCAGCCATGGTTACAAAGGTTCTCTGATGATAATATTCAGAACTCCCTCATCGATGGCCAACCGCTTGCTTGTAACTACTAAAAGGGTCACACTGAAGATACCTGTATTGGAGAAAAAAAAAACCTAATGCTTTTTTAATAGAGCAAGTAGACCCTAGACAAATACATATACCCTATATTGCATTGCGCAATTCATGAAAAAATGCTTGACTTCGTGAAAAGGAACGAGTACCAGTACTTGATGACCCTTTGTAGAAGAGTAATGAATTAAAAATTTAGTTTAAAATATTTTTCATCCTCTTATAATACAATGTAGACTGGGATTTTACTATCAAAAGGTGACTCCTTTCCCCACATACATGTATACCGGGACATCAAAGACACTACAAGTGCAAGACTATTGTTAAAACAGCGCGACTACTGTTAAAACAGAGCATAATGAAATGCAGGGGAAGGGTGCCCGACAGTGTTGGGTACCTGTCTACATGTACATGTATGTACTGTACATTACCATGTCATCATTTTGGGTGGTGTATAAAACACGGGGGGAAATGGTCGACAGGAGCGATTTTGACATTTTTCCTCTTAAAAAAATGCTTACAAAAAATAGAAATAAATGTATGTATCTCAGAATTTTTTGAAGAGGGGAGATGGTATTACATGTATCCCCGTGCACCACCTCTCATACATGTATGCCCTCTCCCTCAACCCATACATGAACTTACATAGGCTTTAAAGGACAAGTCCACCCCAACAAAAAGTTGATTTGAATAAAAAGAGAAAAATCCAACAAGCATAACACTGAAAGTTTCATCAAAATCGGATGTAAAATAAGAAAGTTATGACATTTTAAAGTTTCGCTTACATGTAATTACACAAAACAGTTATATGCACATCCTAGCTGGTATGCAAATGAGGAGACTACATGTATGACGTCATCCACTATTTCTTTTGTAATATGAAATATGAAATATTCTCATTTTCTCCTAATTGTCAAGTGATACAACGATTAATACCTCCCTGAACATGTGGAATTAGCATTGTTTAATATGTTTCAGTCAAGTTGGTCCTTATTTTCAAATCTATAAAAAATGAAATATTGTATAATTCAAACAATAAAAAACAAAAGAAATAGTGAGTGATGGACATCATCGACTGACTCACCTAGTTGTGCATATCACTGTTTTGTGAAAAATAAACTATAAAATGTCATAACTTTCTTATTTTACATCCGATTTTGATGAAATTTTCAGCACTATGCTAGTTTGATTTTTCTCTATTTATTCAAGTCAGCATTTTCCTGGGGTGGACTTGACCTTTAAATTTCCCCCTATGATTTGTACGTAATGTACTGACAACAAATTATCTTTACAATGCCAGTCCCCATGTGGGCATTTTCACCACAGATGGACACAGAGGCAAAAAAATCAAATTGATATTCATGTCAAATGCTTTATGTTTTTTTTAATAATACAAGACCTGAAGTTTCTGGGACAATTTTTTTTTCCGACTCAGGCAGCCATTTTTTATTTCGAAATGGCCGCTAGAAAAGTATGGATACAAATTAGTATTGAAAATGGTATATTGATACATATTTTGTTTCATGACAGATTTTTAAAGAACAGGTTTGATCATGTTTCCCCCTGTGATTTAGCTTGCTATTATAACACTTTATAAATCCAATAGAAAGAAACACCAGTAATTCATTTACCTCATAAAAAAATATTGATGAAGAATGTGATAAGGTATGTAACGTCAGTTACCAAAAACATGAACTTTTTTTCTCATTTCCCATAAAAGAGGATATACATGTACATCTATTATATAAAACTTGGTAGATTTCCTCCTTAGGTATACCCCTCCCTTCTATACCAAAATTAAGATAATCAATTAACAATCAAGCCATACAGTAGGGTACCATTAAATATGTGTAACGTCAGTTACAAGTGTGAAAATGTAATGTCAACTACCGAGATGTAATGTCAGTTACCATGATGAAACGTTGGTTACCAATAGTGAAATGCAAATGTGGTCAATTTTATGGTGAAGAAATATTGTATACTTGTTATTTAAGTCTTTCACTTTGATAGTTAAATCACACCAGAAGGAGCTTGCTGTTGACTTTTAAAAGGTATAGTTCACAAGGAATACTATCAAATTATGAAGGAAGTTGCATTCCCATCGTACAAAAAAATTGTTTAGCATATACATGAAAGACATGTACCATTGTTTGTATCAAACAATTTTTTTTTTTTTGGGGGGGGGGGTGGGTTTTCGGGGGAGGGGGTACTTTTCCCAACCTATTGCCTAAATCTGCAACATTTGATAAGCTTAACATTGTGATGAATGGGGGTTTCCAGGGCCCCTTTTTTAGTTTCTAGGGATTCTTTTGAGCATTGCCGGGCTAAAAGTAAATTTCAGGTTTTTATACCTGTTTTAATAGTAGTGTAGATGTGTGATATAATTTGTGTTTTTGGTTTACAAGTATCTAGATGAAAAGTGAAATTTGACAGTTCTGATCAATGTTGCATAGATCTACTATAAAAACTGTGTCTTTTTTCTAATTTACAAATAGTTCAGTTTCAGTTTAGAAGCTGGAGTTTATTTTTTGACAGCTTAAAAAAGAAATTAGCAAAGAGAATGATTAAACAAATTGAAGAAAACTGATGAATATATGGAAATGGGTGTATCAGTCAGAAAAATCCATGTGTACAGTCAATTGATGCAATATTATTTACTATAGGAATACATGTAGCTGTTAAGCCCCCCCCCCCCCAAGTAAAACACACATTTCTTATATTTTGATAATTCAAAATGTGAAGTATTATGAAACTTTTATGATTTTAAAAAGCCTTACGGACATTTTTACCACAGACGAACACAGAGGCAAAAAAATCAAGTTGATATTCATGTCAAATGCTTTATGTTTTTTAATAAAACAAGACCTGAAGTTTCTGAGACAAAAATTTTTTCCGACTCTGGCAGCCATTTTTTATTTCAAAATGGCTGCCAAAGTATGGATACAAATTAGTGTTGAAAATAGTATATTGATACATATTTTGTTTTGACAGATTTTTAAAGAACAGGTTTGATCATGATGTTTTTGCCTGTGATTTAGCTTGCTATTATAACACTTTTTAAAATCCCACAGAAAGAAACACCAGTAATTCATTCATCTGATAAAAAAACATTGATGAAGTATGTGATATGGTATGTAATGTCAGTTACCGAAAACATGAACTTTTTTTTCTCATTTCCTGGAAAAGAGGATATATTATATGAAACTTGGTAGATTTCCTCTCTAGGTAACACCCCTCCCTTCTACACCAAAATTAAAGATTACCAATTAACAATGAAGCCATAGGGTACCATTAAATATATGTAATGTCAGTTACCAAGTGGAAAATGTAATGTCAGTTTATACCAAGATGTAATGTAAGTTACCATGATAAAACGTTGAAATGCAAATATGTGGTCAATTTTATGGTGAAGAAATATTGTAAACTTGTTATTTAAGTCTTTCACTTAAAAAGTCACACCAGAAGGAGCTTGCTATTGACTTCTAAAAGGTAGGCCTATAGTTCACAAGGAATACTATATGAAATTATGAAGGAAGTTGCATTCCCATATTGCAAAAAAAAAATACTATGAAATTGTTTTGTACATGCACTTACCAAGTACCTAATTTTTTTTTTTTTTTGGGGGGGGGGGGTAGGGGGTACTTTTCCCAACCTATTGCCTAAATCTGCAACATTTTTTAAGCTTAACATTGTGATGAAGGGGGATTTCCAGGGTCCCTTTTTTAGTTTCTAGGATTCTTTTGAGCATTGCCTCGCTAAAAGTAAATTCCTGGTTTTTATACCTGTTAGTAGTGTGGATGTGTGATACAATTTTGTTTTTGGTTTACAAGTATAGATGAAAAGTGAAATTTGACAGTTCTGATCAATGTTGCATGGATCTACTAAAACTTTTTTTTTTCTAATTTACAAATAGTTCAGTTTCAGTTTAGAAGCTGGAGTTTATTTTTTGTTGACAGCTTAAAAAAGAAATTAGCAAAGAAAATGATTAAACAAATTATGAAGAGAATTGAAATGCGACAGATATGAATAAGCATTGCTTGCACTGACCAGAATAGCAATCAATGAAACTTCATGGCTGCATGAGCTTCGGGGGAGGGGTACGTGTAGGCTAGGGGAGGAGACCCTTATTAATTTTGCCTTTTTTGAGGGGAGGGGGAGGTTGGAGAAGGAAAAGGTTTAAAAAGTCAATATAAAACTGATGAATATATTATGGGTGCATAGTCAGAAAAATCCATGTGTAACAGTCAATGCAATATTAAATTACTATAGGAAAACATGTAGCTGCTATGACCCACCCCCCCCCCCCCCCGAGTAAGTAAAACATACATTTCTTATCTTTTGATAATTAAAAATGTGAAGTATTATGAAACTTTTATAATTTTAAAAAGCCTTACACATAAGTACCAAGAAAATTATGCCTTTGAAAATCATACAGCACTGGTCAATGTTAATGTGTATTGTCAGTTACCGAGAAGTAATGATAAAAATGTTCAAATTAAAGAAAGGAATTAAGAAAAAGAAAGTTTTTTCATTGAAATGTTCCTAGAAACTCGGGTATACTTCCACATCAAGCTCACTTTCATGTGAAGCCCTGCACAGAAGATACAATGCAATGATTCCACACATTTGACTTCCATGTGTTATCTCTATGGCAAATTAAGTGTAATGTCAGTTACCAGCATGGTTGTGGAAAAATTATCATAGCCCCCAAAAGACAAAAACGATTTGTTTAATATTTTGACACATCTTAACCTAGTAACGGAGGTATATTTACATATTCAAATTATTACTCTATCTACTCAGGGACATGAGATATTTCAATTTTAATGAACACCCTGAAATTGCATGTCCTTTTGCGTAATGTCAGTTACCGACACATTTTTGCTTGCTGATGCGTAAAAAAATGTGGTTACATAGGAAACCTTAGTATCAGAGTATACAGCAAGGTTCACTTTATTAACTATATCAAAAGCAAACTCCCATCATTTGTTGTTTTAGAGATACACACAATGAAAGGTGTGAAAACATTGTGCCGTGTAATGTCAGTTACCGTGAAAATGCCCATTATGCCATTGAAAATCATATAGCACTGGTAAATGTTAATGTGTAATGTCAGTAGTAATAAAATTTTCAAATCACAGAAAAGGAATTAAGAAAAAGACAAAAAGTTTTCATTGAAAATGTGAATCTAGCAAGACGCGCGTGCATTTTTCGGCTACGTTCTAATGAGTTCCGGAGAACCCCATTTTTTATCTGGTCTGTTCCAGAGCATTGCATTTTTAGCAATCATTGATCCACGAGCCGTTCCAGACACAGATTTCGTTCCAGAGCCCCCTATTTTCGAGTTGGCGTGGCACATAAGTATCATGTTATAATTCAAGTACCCCCCCCCCCCCCCCGGTTGCTAACATGCTTTTGACACTCTTATTCCATGATTCAACTTGAACATGCATACATGTACTACACGTACTTATGCAAAAAAGCTGACCATATGACTACATGTATTGTAAGTACTTCTATTTTACCAAATTTTGCAAAAATCTACAAGAGTGCTATTCGACTTTCACTGCCATTATTCATTGCCATATTTGTACAGCAAGAGAAATTGAAAGTACAGGAATATGTACAGGAATTGTGAATGGGGAAAATAAGGCAAACCGAATAATAAAACAAATAAATAAATAACCACAATAAAAAATTGATTTGAATTAAAAGAAAAACAGAAAAACCATAAATTGTATTATTTATCAAGCCTACATATTTTGACCAACATGTAGTTCATTGCTGCCCAAATATGTATGTAAACATTGAACTCAAAATAGCAAATCTGCACTAAAATGGATCCCAACATCAACGCTGCTGCCGTACAGTATACACTATATGTATGTATATACTGCATAGGGAATGGGACACATGTACATGTATGCAAACTTGTCTCAATCCACGGCTTGCTAATGAAATGCTTGCCATCTCCATAGCAACCACTACCATACATGTAGGCACTCGGGAATTAATAAATTTATGCACTATAGGTGAGAGTACCTGGTACATGCAAGGACTCCAGTCATTTCACAGCTTTTATACGCAGAGCAGCTGGCAGTATTTACTGTGTCAAACTACGTGTGCATCCTTGCAATTGCATGCCATGAACATCTTTGCTCTAAAAGCTTTTTCAAGCAAAGATTTTTTTTTTATTAAAAGGGCAAACCATTTTATACCAGTATTTGATTCTAAAATTGTTTTGTCTGAGTGGAATTATTATTATTATCATCATTATTATTATTATATTCTTGTATTTTCTTGTAATTTTATCTGGGAATATATGTGTCTTGAACATGTAGATACTGTCCACTTTATATTTCAAGGCTTCATTCTTATTCTTTTCTTACCATAAATAAGACATGTACAGTGTAGGCCTACATATTTCTTGGGATCAATACACATAGAATAATACAGCAGCCAATCACACCAAATGTACATGTAGCTCCTAATTAATTAATGTGTGAAAAGTGATAAAGGAATCCAATAAAACTCGGAAGGCATGCATAAATCATTCACAGGCAGCCCTTGTGAAACAATGGTATATACTGTATATATATTTATTTATTAATTTATTTATTTATTCATTCATTTTATTCTTTTATTGATTCATTTATTTATTTATGTATTTATTCATTCATTTATTTTATTCTTTTATTGATTGATTGATTTATTTATAAAATATTAACAATTAAAATGAACAGATTTTATGCACCTCCACTTTCAAAATCATTCCGCAGCCCTGTATTTTGTTCATCCATGTAAATCTTATTATAACTACTGTACATGTAGCACATCAATGATGTGGAGCTCATCCGGCATCTCGCAACGAAATTTAACACAATTTTAATTTCAGCCCAGTTGACACTGTAGTGAATGATATTGGTGACATAAATTGAGGATATAGAATTGAAATTGATGAAGAAATGACATAGAAGCATTTTTTGTGATTTATGAATAAATTTCATATAAATCAGCATAAATAATTTTCTAGTCAAAATTTCTTAACTCTTGTGTAGAACCTTGATGAACCTCATGTAGCTCTCAGATGGAACAAAAATAATCAAAATCAATCAACAAATAAATAAGTATTTTTTGTGAGTTTTGAAAATATATGAATAAATTAGCATATTAATGAGTTTCAAAATTCTGTGTTGAAATTTTGTATCACCACCTAGAGCTATCATATAAAGCAAACAAAATTGAAACTGATCAACAAATGAAGGAGATAAATCATTTTTTGTGATTTATGAATGAATTTTGCATAAATTAGCATTAATAATTTTCTATACAAAATTTCAAAATTTTGTGTACAAGTTTGGTGTTCCCCATGCATCTCTACCAGATAGAAGGAAAAAGAAATCAAAATTGGTCAACAAATAAAGAAGAAGCATTTTATGAATTTTTAAAAATACGCATAAATTAGCATAAACAATTTTCTAGTCAAAAGTTCAAAATTCTGTGTAGAAATTTGGTGAACCTCATGACGCTCTACCACATGGAAGAAAAAAAATCAAAATCGGTCAACAAATTCAGAAGAAGAAGCATTTTATGTGAATTCTTAGAAATATGCATAAATTAATTTCGCATAAATTAGCATAGAAATTGTTCTACTCAAAATTTCGAAATTCTGTGTAGAATTTTGGTAAACCTCATGAAGCTCTACCAGATGGAAGCAAACAATTCAAAATCATACACACAATGAGAAATGTGTAAAATTGTGCCGTGTAACGTCAGTTACCTTGAAAATGCCCAGTACATGATTTCTATGTGTAGATCTATATGGAAAATGCATGAGACTTTCAGTGAGCAGCATGGTAAAAAATTGAGCTTGGAAGAATTATCACAAAAATGTTCCTACATGTACAGGCTAAACTTTACATGGGAGTTTAATTAAATTCTGTTTTTAATGACTACAGTCTCTACTTTGAAAATGTTATCCCTCTTTCTAATGAGTCAATATAAAGTGAAAACTATAACACAAGCTGCTATTTAAAGGAATAAATGTGAACTAAATGACACTGCGATGGACGTACAAATTTTGGGAGGTTGGACGTACACAGACGTACAAAAAGTGTACGTCTAACCGCTCGTTAATTATTTAATTAGTAGAAATAAAAATAAAATTTTAGGTCAAGTGGCTAGAGACCCTATAGTTAATTTTGCATTGACATTATGAATTTCCTGAATATTTTGTTTCCCTTGAACCCTAAAAAATCTAGTTTATTTGTGATGGACGTACACAACCTTTACATGTTATGCAATAAAACTTCAATTAGTTATCATTAAAAAACTCAAATTGAAAAAATCTGGACAATTTAATGTCTCAGCTTTCAAATGGTATGCAGTTTAAGTTTAGCTCATGAATTTTGAAATTTTACCGAGGTTGATACATTCACGGAATTGCCTTACTCAAAAAAATGCAATCATGTTTTCTTTGAATGCCTTGTGTCTAGGATGCAATTAGAGAATAGACACTGTGATATACATGTACATGTAGGCCTAGTTAACTTTCTTGAAATTTCTGAGGTCAACTTGAACACCAGATCATAATACATATTAAATTTGTTAATAAGGACCTGCAACCATATGCCTAGTCCTACATGTTAAATTTTCAATATTCATCCCTTCCAAATCATCAGAAAATAGAAGTCTTCCGGGGAAGTCATATTAATGCATTGAAATGCTATGTCCAAAGCAAAAACAATTTGGGGATGTATATCGTTGGCCTGTATAGTATTATATTATGCGCTATATGCCTACCTGTACAAGGCCTTTTTGTCCTCAGTTTAATGATTATTTATAATCAAGTTTCAAATTTTATTATTTGTTAAATAATAATTTTTATTTATAATTTGTTCTTCAAAACGGCATTTTGTATCATCGCTTTTAATATATGGAAGCTACGTCATAACGAAGCGGTTCAAGCCTATTGTATTTGCGGTGTTTACGAATGGATCAAGGGATCTACATGAAATCGGTCTGGTAAGAAACCTCTCATTTTTTATATTTATACTACATGTAGGCCTAACAGTTTGTTCGTGTATAAATAATAGGTATGTTACAATAGTGCCCTCTTGGTGCATTCTGAATGAGGCATTGAGTGTGTTGCCTAGTATGATCGCATGGGGACTGTGGGGGCATTGCTTTGCATGGTGTTTGCATGTGCAAGGAAAGGTTATTCCCCACAAAATCATTGTTATGACATAGTTGAATGTTTATGGCAGCTGTCTAGACATGAAAAAAAATCTCACTCAGTGATCTTTCAACTATGTGTACTACAGGAACTTTGGCCAAGTTGCATTCAACCTCTTGCTAATCATATTTACAGGTATCATCCCACCTTAAAAGGTATACTGAAGAGGAACATTTTAACTACATTGTGGTGAAATTTGAATGAAATCTACTGACAATGCTAAGTCTGTTTTTTATGTCCCTGTTTTGGCGGTGTCTGTAATTTTTGGGAGTGTTGTTGCGCAACGGCATATCATCTATAGGTCTATACATGTGTGATGCTGCACATGTGAGTGATGCTGTATGCATGGACGATTAATTATTAATTAATTAATTGATATATCAATCAATGCAGTATAGGTTATGCATAATTTGTCTGGTGAATTGTTAACTTTTACAAAGGTTAAAGCAGATTCCTGGCTTTAACTCCGAAAGTTGAATCGAGACACCTTCATTAATATGGAAGTTATAACTTATATTGTGTTGTGTGACAGCATTATTACGTCTTTCAATTAATTAATTTGTCAGGGTCACCAGTAAATAGGCTTGAATTGTAATGAATTCTTCTCAGTACACATTGCTGGAAGTTTCATATACAAATCTTCTTTCAAAAGGAAGTTTGCACATTTTTGTTTTTAATTAGAGTCTAGCGCACTTTGGTCAAGCACAAACTGTCAAGCACATCAAAAAGATATATGCATTTGACTCACTTCTAGCGATCTCCGACCTTAAAGGAGGAAGGATACAAGAGAGAGAGGTCCCATTTTAAGGTCACAACTTTTGTTTAAAAAAAAAGGAATACCGGTACATACATGTACATGTAAGAATTGAATAGGCGATTTGTAGGAACTTAAAACTACGATAACTTTCTTATTACTGGGGCTATTGAGATGAATGAGGTGTTTAATGAAACTAAAGGTCTTGATGAGCTCTAAATGATGCTATGAAGCAAACACCAACCTTGTGAGTTCTCAAATTTTTCGTCTAATGAGCGAAAGAGGGCGCGCGATTTATCTTCATATCAAAGACACTACAAGGGAAAGACACAAAAACTATCTTACACGTAAATCGATGTAAAGCGTTACGCGAAGTCGGCAAAGTGTCCAATCTTTTTACTGTAAAGACTTTGGTGGAACATTAATTGACAAACGAACAGTAAGCACTTGCGGGGCTTCGTTCAAGGTACGTAGAATTTTCTATATTTTTTGTTTAATACACTGTAGGCCTATGTCATCGCTTTGATTATTTTCCAAAAAGTATTATCGTCAGCTCAGCAAAAATAATAAAAAGTATGTTTTTTAAGTTATTGCATTTATTGGTGTCTCTATTTTATCAAACAATCATTGGAATTGCACATACAATGAATCAAGAATCTAGTTTTTTAAATACCGACAAGCTGAATTAAGGTTGTGAACTCTACTATTAGCGCCAACAACGACCTTCCTTTTATCTACCTGGAAGAAACATGCGAAGCCACTTTCCAGGCCGAGGTAAGCGATTTTGCTCTTTTTTGTGTCCTTTTTAAATAAAAAAAAATGTTAAAAATTGAAAATGGAACGCTTTTCACCAGAAAAGGCCCTGGTGAGTAGCGGAATGGGTTTCGGCTGACATCATTCACGTTATGAAGCGATGTTAACGACAACTCTAAAATCCATTGCGTAAACACGTTGGTTGTGCGAGGTGTGAGCAGTGACGTGGTGGTCCAGTTGGGCTACGAAAGTTTTGATAAATTGTCATGTTTTCTATTGTTTTAGGATTTACATGTAGGGCCTCAAGCCAAGGGCCCAACTGGTCCAAAGCCTAAAAGGCAAAGACAATTTTGGTGGACAACTCGGACCACCAAAGCTGCCATGCCAACTGACCAAGAAAAAAAGATGTGGAGGCACTGCCACTGGAGCCTGGCTTGATTTAAGTATTTTAACTGTTGACTAATTACTTACCAATGCTTCTGTGCGTAATTTGTAGGAATCAGCAGAGTTTCTTCTTCCTCCACGCCTTAGACGACTAATTAGTTAGATTCAGAGTCCGAGAGAGAGCTCGTCGAGTATTTAGCAGCGGCTGGCTCAATGACAAGAGCTCCTGGCTGTGCAGCTGATCTGACCTGGCGGGGCTTCCTGGCTTGTGTACCGTTCCGTAGTCCGTGGCAGCCGGCAGGAGCTGCTCTGACGCTAAACCCGACGCGAATAATACAGTTTTGAAGTGATACTACGGTGATCATGAATGATTTAGGCCACTTTCAGTTATCAAAGATTTCTTAGCTATTGTTAGGCCGGGTTTTATTTCAGTTTAAGTCTTGAGAACTTACAAATATATCAGTTATAGAGCCGATATCAAAAGGGTTTTTTTCGGTGGCGTCTGTCCCCAAGGCCAACTCGAGCTCACGCAATGTCAACAAAATGTAATGAACGTTGAGGGCGTCAACAGTGTACAAAATTTCAAGAGTTCCATCAATTTTGACAAGTTGTCAAAATTTTCCTGGGATTGTAATTGACACCGTGTAATTGACTGACGAGTATTAACGGCGGAGCAGATGATTATCTTTTGTATTTTTCTGGGGGGGGGGGCGCAACAAATGATGCCCCCCCCCCCTATTGAACAAATTAATTCTGCTCCGCCGCCCGATGATATTATTATGGAAAGAGATGGGGTATATAGGCCTATATTCTGAAAGTTATTCAGCTCAGAACTTCTTGATAAACAATGGATTGATTAATGACAGGCTTTAGCGTAAAAAATATGAAGGAAATATGTTATCATCATGTACAAAAAAGCCCGATTGCTTGATTGACAAAAGTGTAGCAAACATTAGAGGATTTCAACTTTAAAAGCATCTGTAAGGTTGTTGTACATAGTGGGCTTAATTAGAGAGCTAAAGAATAGTTGAATAATTTGACAAGCTGTAACGGAAATGGAAACATATCACCATCTTTTTAAGTTTTTGAAATATTTTGAAATCTGGTAATAAATATTTCCAGTTTCTCTCTCCCCCCTCCCTCTCTCTCTCTCTCTCTCTCCCGAACTCTTCCCCTGGCCAACAGCTTCTCCTTAATCATGTTAATTTTTAACAGCTTCTCCTTAATCATGTTAATTTTTAACAGCTTCTCCTTAATCATGTTAATTTTTTAACGGCCCGTGAAATACAGGACAAGGTATTCTTTACGATGCCCCCTTCAGCTTCCCAAAGCTAGAATTGAACATAAAAGAAAATCTTTCGCATATGTCGGACCCAAATTATTTAATGCACTTCCTTCAAATTTACAAGTTTGTACCTCCTTGTTAGTTTTTAAAAAATTATGCAAAGCCTTTCATACGAATTGATAAAGAGCGAAATGATATTCCTTTGATTTACAATGCTATGTATGTTTAAATTGTCACTTCCCACTCTATATTTTGGTGTTAATTGTTTCTGATGTTAGATATTTTGTATTTTGTATTTTTGATGTTGTTTGTTGTTGTTGTTCATAGTTATCTTGACATGTATTTTAAACTGCAGGGCGCCTTTGTAAAGCAGTTTTAAGAACTGAACAGGCCTACCCTGCAGTATAAAATAAATAAAACAAAATAAATAAATAAATAAATAAATAATTTTAGCTAATACTAGCCTATAGTTGTATTGTATTTATTTATCAGTTGTATATATTTAATATATTCTTTTATGGTAATTGATTTCATATGAATTCTTGTTAACAAAAATGAAGAAATTTTGTAAAATGGAGGAAAAAACATGTTTATTTGAAATGAAAATGAAAATATTTTAACCGGAGAGTAGGCCTATTAAATTCGTGATATTATTAACATATTTCTCTTTAATGCAGCATTCAATTAGATTATTCCTTATACTTAAGCCATTTGTAATTGATTAATGTTGATGTACAATTGTTTAAGTGTTATATTAAGTAATTTCCACTGTTCTAATTTATGATTTTATTTCTGTTAAGTTCATTAAGATTCCTTGAAATGCGCTATATAAGAAGTATATTATTATTATTATTATTATTATCATTATTATAATTATTATCATCATCATCATCATCATTATCACCATTATTATTGATATTATTATTATTATTATTATTATTATTACTATTGTTTTTATTATTAAACGACTCAAAAAGAGCGGGTGTTCTTGAAAAAGATATTACACCATCTTTTTCAATTGTCCTTTACAAGATAAATCATCTTTTTCATATGTCATGTAAACGTGTATAACGCTGAATAACTGAGGGTTATAGAGACTGATGTATCTTCTCGTTATATCGGTTGTTTTGAACTCGAAAGATTTTTCTCTATTGCATAATGGTTAGTTTCGGTCATTATCGCTCATTTGGTTTACGTAGCAGACGATGCTAGCCTGCTAGTATATAGTATACTTACGCAGACCCTATTGCAAATCAAAATCAATTCCGGACTCGATATTTGCTTCCTCAAACTATAGCTATATATTATAAATATCAGTAGGCAAAGTTTTGTAGTAGAAGAACATTTTTACTTTCAACATTAGATGCTTTAATTAAGTTTATTTGGACTGCATTAATTGTTTCAAATGAAAAGGGTCTAGAAACGGAAACTATCATGCGTTAGTCAAGTGACGTTGTACACAGAAATATGCCATGTTCTGCCTGCTCGATCTCAAAGTTTGGGGAAAAAATGAGATGTAACCATTATACCATTCATAAAGTATTATACATCAAACTGTATGTAATCTATTTAGCATTGAGATGACAATCAATCTCGACCTCTTTGACCCTTAGGGATATTCCACTGGGAAAACAAAGGTGCCAGGGTCTCGAAAATATGGGTGATTTCAGACCGTTTGCCATAGCAAGAGTTGTGAACATGGACACTTTCAAATGAACAGCGAGACGTAAATAGTAAATTAATTGTAATAATATTTACATCACATTAATGGAATTTGATAAAATTTTCACACTATTATCAATCTGGTGTGAGATTATTAATAATCATAAAGATATACCCGGATTTCTGCAATATTATGTTCATGAAAACCACTGTTCTCTGTGTTGAAGTTGTGTGTGTGGACTTTCGGACACTCAGATGCACGCGACTAACCATTATGAGTTTTCTCTTTTTTTTGCCCCCGCCCCCGAATGCTGTGTACGGCCGTGAAAACAACAACAAAACAAAAACAACACTGATGATAATAGTAATAATAATAATAATAATGGTGATGATGATGATGATGGTGATAATGATAATAACAACAATATACTGTTTGCAATAATATATTACTATTATTGTTGTTATAATGATAATAATAATAAGAATAATATTAATAATAATTATCATCATCATACGTAATAATGTTGATAGTAATGATAATAATAATGATAACAATAATAATAATAATAATAATAATAATGAATGATACTTTTCGCAACTTCACATTCATTCTAATTTCAAATTACATATAGGCACAAATCATAAAATCATTTATTAATGTAATGTTCATAATACAAAAGAAAAATATATTGCTCTTGATTGCACTCTTAGCTTTTGTCCTAATGTGTTTTTTTTTTTTCAGTTTGTATTGTATATCTGAATAAAGAAAGTCTATTGTTGATCTGCTTGCTCATGTGTTTTGTAAAAGTACTTTCATGCCTTTTTGATTAAGAAAAAAAAAAGTTTCCAGAAACTTTTCCCTTATCGTCAATGTAATACGACTCGACCTTCTTTCTCTAAATATTAATAGTGGCAAATTGTTTTTTTTTTGGTCAATTCGTCATGTGAAGTCGATGTGATCATTCCAGTACCCTGTCAGGACAAAGCGAACGTAACGAAACGTAAATTGTATAGCGCCACCTATTGCTATAAACATTATATTCATGGATAAAAAAATAGCTATCTCAGTTCGTATAAGAGCTTGATTCACACACACACACACACACACCCTCACACACCCACCCACAGAAGACATGCACTGAATGTTTGAAAAAAAGTATTCAGTAAGTGTGAACAATTGATATATCTCGTATTCCCTCTAATTTGCCACTAACCAGGGCCCTGCAATTTTTTTTTAAGCGGGTGCAGATGAAAATTTGACACGCAAAAAATAATGATAATAAAAAGGGTTTCACTAAAAATGATAATTAATTTAGTCCCGATAAATTTGACAAATACAGGAAAGGTTTTACTAATTTTATCTATGCTGCAAATGACGGACAAACCCCAGGCCTATAAACTGTAGCGGTAGCTGACTTCATTATGTAGACCCCGGGGGGGGGGGGGGCACTTCCATTGACAAGTGGATACCATGCGCGACCATGGGGTCTCGAAAAGCACCCTAAACAAGTATTTTCCATATTCTGAAAATGCACCCCATAACAAGTATTGGCGTATGAAACCCTATCCTTAACAAGTATTGGAAACAAAACGATACCCTTGGCAAGTATTCCCTGAATTGAACCCCTAAACAAGTACAGCGATATTTTACTTGTTATGTCACGGACGTCGGTTTTACCTTTACCTACATCATTGGGTTTAGAGTACGGCCCACCTCCCACACCTCGCGCAAATCGGACCCTAAACACGTTGACTGTTGCCGGCAAAAAGGACATCCTTAATATAAAATTTTAGTATTTTTTACACCCTCGCAAATATGACCCTAAACACGTAGCTATCCTAGCGAAATAAATACATTTTTCATTATTTTGAGGGTTTTTGAAACCCTTATCACGTTACGTACGTAACGTGCCCTATCTTGAAAAAGTCATCCTTTTTACGTTTTTTTTTTGGTCGCGCATGGTATCCACTCGTCAATGTTAGTGCCCCCCCCCCCCCGATGTAGGCCTATACCAACGTGAACTAGATATGATAATTTTAAAAAAGTAATCAGGTAATGGCGAAACGTGATGTGCCTTTTGCGACAGCAAACAAAATGCCTAAGTGAATTCAAAGAATTGCATTGGATATACAACATGATAAAACAGATTTTTATTATGAAATCGTTATAAATGCAGATTGATCCTATACGTACCACATCCTGTAGATGATTAACCTTAAATATTATTCGAATTATGGTTATTATCTGTTCGCTGATAACCGTTATGCCCACAAGACTTACTAATTTATCATTTAGAGCTACTCCGGGCCGAGAAATTGTAAAGAATGAAAATGCCTGTATTGATGAAACACCTGAAATTCATTGTTGAAATACCTCTTTAAAACACATTAGATAGAGAGTTTTCGCATTTACGTATGGGCCGCTCTCTATACAACGCACCAAGTTTGGAAAACATGGAAAATGCAAGTCAAATCACGATGGAGAGCTGAGAGGCTTTAAAAGTTGGTGGACGGCCGGGACAGCGTCGTCTCGTGACTCTTGAAAACAACAATATTTGCAATCGTCGGAAGACCTGCTGTCCCGGTCCACGAACTTTCGACTTGTAGAGAGCGCGACCCCGTAGTAAATGCGAAAACTCTCTAGTATCTTTTCGTCGGCTCGTCACCACACGCGTTAAAGCTTAAAAGCGGGTACATTCTTATCGTTCATAATACCTCCCCGATTTTTCGACAAGTTGAAAGGATGATTTGAGTTGTGCTGATATTGGCCAAAACTACCGGGAGTATCGGTAAATCATTAGGAGGTTAATCGGGCTACAAGTAATTTTGTCTTTGAGTTATCTTCACAACACTTACAAATAATAGTTGCGATTGATCCGATCAACCACAACTATGGAAGCCAGGAAAGTCAACATCGAAACCGCTTGTTTGTTCAAAATATTTTCTAAACATGATGCATATTCAAACATTCATGGTTTACCTGACAATTCAGTGTCCTTATCTGCGTTACCAAAGGACATTGAACGAATTTCCTGTAAAGAAATACCATAGATAGATTTCTATGTACACTGTAAAAAAAATTATACAACGCTGTTTACTAAATGAACCTTACAGTAATTGTTTAAACAGTTTAAACAACTGTTTAAATCTTAAGCAACAAAGTTTAATTTTCAATATTTAATTTTAAATGAATTAAACATGATTGTTTAAACGGTTAAACAAATACTGTAAGGTTCATATATTAAACAGCGTTGTATAAAATCTTAAACAGCCTTTTTACTGTGTATATAGTTTAGTTTGGTCCGATCAATCGCAACCCTTTGTAAGACGAGCCCTGGATGATACGAAAGAAGTAACATCCACGGTCATGTCGAGAATCAGCTATGAAGGGTGTGCATCAAGAGCTAATTAAGATCCTCGGGTAAAGATGACGGAAGAGAAAAAATGTTAGACGATGCTACTTGAAGATCCTGTCACAAACTTTCTAGACAAAAGGCCATGTCATATATAGGGCCTTTTCACACGTGAGTCTTGAATCTTTAGTGTAATGATGATTGCAATTCGTCTTTGGAATCATCGGACCTTTCACACGCTCACTCGAAAACTGTGATTTGATTCCCGAGCGAAGGCGGTATGTGTCCTAGGTGAGTTGTCAATCAAAGCACTGCATCACAATTCATGCAAATGCAAACTACAATGCCCTCATCTCGGCTCTGATAATGGGTGATTTCAAGTCCGGTGTTGGCCTTGGTGTTGAAATTTGGATTGCTTCCCCTTGCTCCAAAACCTATTCTGAGTTTGTAACACTGATCCACATCATATACTGACATCTCACCAACTAGTTAGTGACCTTTCGGGACCATCTTCATTGTAGGTTTGGTGTTATAATCGTGTAAAAATTGACCTAACACCAACACCAAAAGGTCAACACTGGACTTGAAATCACCCATTGTATATTTGGTTTTTTTTAGCCCTCCTAAGGCTTTTCATTGAGTCAAATAATTTCGAAATGTACAAAATAAAAAACAAAATATTACACAATAAATGAATGAACTCGAACAATAACAATACTTCACATTTCTCTCAAGTAAATAATGAATAAAGTGACATCCATTTAGTATTAAATCTGTAAAACATACCTGATATAGAACATCCGCTGTGTATCTCTCATGTTCATAATACTGAATAATTTTTTCTTCGCATATGCAAACACAGGATTTTTTAGATTTCTTGTGCAGAAATAAATATTGTTTAATCATACATACCAGACAATTCAATGCATAATTTTCCCTTCTCATCGAAACGAAAGATTATTGACATGCACCTGAGAACCTTCTTTTAACAAATTTTCTGTTTCCATCCATTTTTTAATACTAATTTGACATTCATAAAAAATGTGCAATATATTCCTGGGGGGGGGGGGGGGCACTTACATTGACGAGTGGATACCATGCGCGACCCCCAAAACACGTAAAAAGGATGTCATTTTCAAGACAGGGCACGTTACGTACGTAACGTAATAAGGGTGTCAAAAACACTAAAATAATGAAAAAAGGGTATCTATTTCGCTAGGAAAGCTACGTGTTTAGGGTTAGATTTGCGAGAGTATAAACAAAATTAATACTAAAATGTTTTATAAAGAATTTAATTTTTGCCCCAACAGTCAACACTGCGTGTTTAGAGTACGATTTGCGCGAGGTGTTGGAGATGGGGCCGTACTAAAAACCCAATGATGTATTATAGCCTTTTAGGTAAAGGTAAAACCGACGACCAACGTCTGTGACAACAATTAAAATATCGCTGTATTTGTTTAGGGGTTCAATTCAAGGAATTCTCGCCAAGAGTATCGTTTTGTTTCCAATACTAATTTTGTTAAGGGTAGGATTTCACACGCCAATACTTGTTAAGGGATGCATTTTCAGAATATGGAAAATACTTGTTTATAGGGTGCTTTTCGAGACGCCATGGTCGCGCATGCTATCCACTCCACCCCCCCCCCCCCGGGAATATATTCCAACTCCTTAATACAAAATGAACATTTTTCATTTTTTCAAAACAATTTTGATCTTATACATTTGTAATTCAAGAATAATACTCCATTTACTATCGATCTCTGACAATATTCATTTATTAACGGATGCCAGTAGCCAACGCTATAGCGATCCAATAGAGGGCACCAATATTTGCAGGACTGCTTGAATGGATTTAGCTTTTTGTTGAAACCATGCTATACACTGCAATGTGTTCCAAACATTAGTTTAATCAAAATGATAACAAGCATTATTATCAATGATTCCATCTTTTTTTTTAAAGGGAACTGACACGGATTCCTATAGCCATGTTGAATGTTTGGTCTTTCTTGCCCCCCCCCCTTCTTTTCTCATCTCATGATTTCTTCTACATCTCGATCTCTCCTTAGACTCATTTTCTCTCAAAATGACCCTTTTTACCTCTCAACTTCCTGCTTTTGCTCTCTTCTTGATCTTTCTTGGACACGGCTCTGTTTGTCATTTTCTCTGTGTTTTATGTTTACCTGCAGGAATACCATTTCATTCCATAACTTTTTTTTTATTATATTAAATCCAATATTAGTATCCTGCTTCCAATAAACTTGTTACCGAAATTAGGTGTTTAATAATGTTTTTTCGCTACCATTTTTCGATAGCACGTACCAAGTAAAAACGCTTTTTAAAATTTATTGTTATACAACGTTGTTTACTATTGTATGAACCTTACAATAGTTGCTTAAAGGACAAGTCCACCCCCCAAAAAAAGTTGATTTGAATAAAAAGAGAAAAATCTAACAAGCATAACACTGAAAATTTCATCAGAATCGAATGTGAAATAAGAAAGTTATGACATTTTAAAGTTTCTCTTAATTTCACAAAACAGTTATATGCACATGACGTTCGATATGCAAATGAGAAGACTGATGACGTCATCCACTCACTATATCTTTTGTATTTTATGATATGAAATATGAAATATCTTAATTTTCTCCTCATTGTAAAAAACAACGATCGATTCCTCCCTGAACATGTGGACTTAGCATGATTAGTATTGTTTAATACTACACTGTAAAAAAAAATCTGAATCAGTACTTAACACTTAATGTATGTAAGTAGAATTTATGATTTGTAATTATTTTTCGTTTTTTAAAGTAGTTTGTACATGTCTTTTAATTTACTTGATTTATTTTGGTTCAATATACATTTAAGAAAATTCACGTATTGCTAGCTTGCTTTGATTGAGTAAATCTAACTCAATTAGGCAAGAATGATTATTACTTATAAAATCAAGTTGAATGTACACATATTTTTCAAATAACGCCTTTTTTAAATAAGGCATGAATATTCATTAGAGCAAATAAATGTTTTTTTTAATAACTGCCATATCTATTTGTGTTTGAAATTGTTTTGGACAAGGGTGTGCTAACTAATTTATTCTTTTGTTGAATCAAAGAATGAGCAACATTATATAGTCATTTAGCAGAAAATTTCAGATTTATTTTTATTTTTCGGAAAATGCTTGTATAAAAGTGGGACGATGACTTGCAAATCACGAAAGTCCACTCCTCCTTTTGATTTTTCAAATATTTTAGTGATTTTTTTACTTAATTGAATTAAGTTATTGTAACTTAATTTTCTTTAGTAAAATGGATGCAAACAAACTAAGTAAATTTTACTTAAAACTGCCAAACTCATAAATACTTGAAAAAATTAAGGCAATATTTTGCCACAATTTTATTGAGTAATTTCAACTAATTTTTTTTTTACAGTGTATAGGTTCAGTAAAGTTGGTCCTTATTGCCAAATATATGTAAAAAATGAAATATTGTATAATTCAAACAATAAAAAAAAATAGTAAGTGAGGGACATCGACTGTCTCATTTACATGTCACTGAGTTGTGGATATCACTGTTTTGTGAAAAATAAGCGAAAGTTTTTTTCTGGGGTGGACTTGACCTTTAAACAGTTTAAAGAAATACTATTATGTAAAATCTTAAACAACAGAGATGAACTTTTCATACTTAATTCCCAATGAATAATTATGCATGATTGTTTAGACTGTGAAACAACTCTGTATGGTTCATTTTAGTAAACAACGTTGTATAATTTTTAGACAGCGTTTTTTTTTATCAAACAAGACGTGAATTTCTTCGTAATGATATATTGTATGATCATGTGCCTATAGATCTTGAACATCAGCCCCATTAAACCAGTGTAAACTGACCTGCATGCTGTATAAAAGTATGTTTCAAACTTTAGAAAGTGATTGGTTTTTTTAGTTATGCTTGACCCTCGAGAAAAAAAATCCCCCAAACAGCACTGCAAATAGTCGATTTTACACAAGGGCGTAAATGAAGTACAACATGAATTTAATGATAACATAAATACAAATAAAAAGGAAACGAACACAAGTAGTTGCAATGTTTAGTTTATTAAAGATAATCGAAAGATGTGGGGAAAGACAAAAAAAAATCATTGTAAGTTTTCACATTCTTTGCATGACATTCAGGGATAATAACTAATTTTTATCAAGTTAATAGTTACTGAAATCCTTCAATCTGATTGGCTGATAGTATTTTTTTAATACAAATTGTGCATTAATTTTGTTATCATAACAAGTCTTAATAAAACGGGGCCAAGGATTACAATGTCTTCAAAATGGCCCATCACTGAAAAGGGATTACCCTTCCACTGCTCTTATGTTATGTTCAAAGTATATATATAACTAACAAAAGCTAAATGACTCTCAGTGTAGGCCTAGTCCTTCATGCTTGCTTTGCGCGTGACCTCTGCCAGTATTGAGCCAATTTGTTAAAATTTTGGCAATTATCTTGCTTCCCAGATATCATGTTTTCAGGAACATTCAAACAGCATTTCATTATCACTTTCAGACTGGTTTCTTCATTGTTCATATCCACTTCTCCTCTTCCACCTCCTCCTTCTACTTCTATTTCTTCTTCTTCTCCTTCTCCTTCTGTATTCCGCTCTTCTCCCACTCCTTCTCTCGCTTCTAGTCCTATACCTCCCCCTCCCCCCATGAGACGGTACACAACAAAAATTGTGGTGTTAACTGGTGTACATAATAGAGGACCACACCAGTTATTTTACTCCGGTGTTAAACTTGACAGTATTAGTTTAACACCTGCAGGTGTTATGTTCAATCTCTAGGGTGTAATTTTAACACCTCATGGTGTGGTCCTCTATAGACACCAACTGGTGTCAGTTTTAACACCACAGTGTAGGGTGTTTTCGCTTCCACGACGCACAGCGTATTCAAGAACATAGGAAACGTATTGTCAAATACCATTCATGGCAAATCACAACCAAGAAGTCTTCGTCGAAAATTGATGAATCAAAACAGTAGTTTCGTCCTGGATGTGCTCTGGACAGAATTTGTGAAGCGTAATGACCAAACCGCTGTTCCGTTTCACAAATTCTGAACAAAGACCTCTTCGATGTTCTTTGTCATTAATTTTGACGGGCAATTTCAATACATTTACTGTGTCCTTGAATTCGTCCTCGTTGCAGTTGTGAAAACTTTTCTTTGTTACCGCAGGCTCGGTCACGATATTCGGGAAAGAGGTTGCATAACAAGGACCCAGTTCGAGCCGGGGGGGGGGGGGGGGAGGAATCCCGAATTGAACTGTTTTAATTTTGCAAAGTTTAGAGGTATTCCTTCCGAAAACTAAACCCAGATTTTGTAACAAATATTTTCTTTTCATATACATAGTAGACATTAGCAGACACCCACTGGTCTGACTGGCATTCTGCATGTGGGGGCTGGTACCCCTATTGGCCGTGGGTATATAGGCATAGTGAGCTGACCGGGCTTGTCCTTTAAATTGTCAGTGAACGGAGCAGCAAGCAGGCGGGCACCAGGCCGAATCAGGAGGTAGCTAGGAATTCTAGTGACTGAGGCAAAATTGCTTTCTATGAAATATTGCTACCATTTGCATTTTTCTAATATAATATTTATTTATAAAATTTGTTTTCGTGTATATTTGTAGTTTTATGTGTATATACACAGGACTTTTTGCCGGGCTAGCGCCATGAGTGTCTACTGACGGTGTGTGCGTTTCATGAAATGATACAATTATTATTATTATCATTATCATTATTATCATTATTATTATCATTATCATTATTATTATTATCATTATTTGATTTTCATCGAGCATGTATGTATAAAAACTACGCGGACGTTATATATAACACATTATTTGAATATAGTTTAATCGTTCATCAAATATATTTTACAAGTGAAATACAGCCTTGATGACATGATAAGTGAACAAATAAAATCTATGAACATGATGAATGCCGATCCCAGAATTTGCACGATCGAAGTTTGCTTTGGGGCCCCATGGTAACGGTTAGAACAGGCGATTGTAAATTATCTTCAGAAATTTAATCACGGGGTACATACAGCAGACGGTTTTCGGTGTCAGAAGGTAGACCACTAATAGCATTCTTGGTCGATGTGTCGATCAGGGTCGCCTTGATATCAGCAGGTGAAAGGTTGGGATTCTTAGATAGTAGTTGTGCTACAGCGGCTGTAGAATAACCATTAAAAAAATAGAGAAAAGAATGCTTGATTTCGGTTTAAAATTGAGGTAATTCTTTACGAAAGCAACACAACATCATCATTAGCAATGGAAATTGCAACAACGAATAACAATTTTCATTTGATTTTGTTTGATAATAAGGAGTTCATTGTTAGATGACATGTTCGCCAATAATGCAAATACTTGCTATTATTAAAACTGACATGACTGAAGCGGCGAGGTCCCCGGGGCTAACGCAGGAGTAGAATCACGTTTTCAGAAAAATATTTCCCTTGAACAATACAATTATATGCAATTTAGAGTCAAGCTAAGCCAAATTTTGTCAAAATTATCTTTTAGGGCATATGGCGGCCATTTTGAATTTCAAAAGTACAGCATTTATCACTTACATGTACAAAATGTAACATATTTAGTCACAAATCACGGTTTCAGAAAATATTTTATTCATAGATCACAGATCACACGCTTTTTATGGTTCTCATTTATGTGAAAATTAGTTTCCCTATAAGATTCGCACATTATAAAGTAGTTAGGGCTTGTGGCGGCCATTTTTAATTTCAAAATTCAGTTTATATCTCCTTCATGGCAACAAAAATATATTTCATAAAAATCATGTTATCAGTTTGTATTTCACTCCTTATACAACACAAATACAATTTATGTATGCATTTTATAGTCAAGCAAATCCAGATCGTATTGTAATAAAAATCATGCCATGCCAAAAATGACATAATGCAGGTCATCTTCCCCTCCAACTATGTCATCATTGTAATGATAGCCTAGGATGCCAGTATAGGTCCCCATAAAACTTACCGGTAACATGAGGGGTAGCCATGGATGTACCACTTATGGTCTTCGTCCTATCTGGTCCTCCGATCCATGCGCTCGGTATGTCAACACCCGGACCGAATATATCCACGCACGTTCCGTAGTTTGAGAAAGAAGCCTTTGCATCATTGATATCTGTTGCACCAACGGTTATGGCCTAAAAATAAAAAAATAATTGATTGATTGATTTTATTTGTCAGGTAACTATGAACAAGTACAAGGAAAATAAACAGAAGTGTATACCTTGACAGGATTTACCCATGAAAGCCGAGATGGCTTATTTCCAATGGGGTCCTTACATCAGTAATTGAAGACAATGTACATCTATGAAAAAACACCTATAGAAATCTACAAACTACATCAATAATAATAATAATAATAATAATAATAATAATAATAATAATTGCCACTGAGTTGTAGTAACGATTTCGAAATTAGTTTGTGACGTCCAATCACACTGACCATCACCCGACAATATTAAACCGAAGTGTCTGTCTTCATAAATTAAAAACATATATGTGCCAACGGAATGCCAAGAAATCGTGTAATTGCTGAGAAAACAGCAAACAAGAATGAAATTTGAGCACGATGCCGGATCGTTATCGTTTCCCAAGCGATAATGAGACACAGTCCTACTTGGGCTTATCTGTGTTGGAGTTTCCCTAAATTCAGTTAAAGGGATGCTCCGAGCCGAAGACTTTTATATCTCAATACATAGAGTAAAATGCACAGAGCACATTGCTGAAAATTTGATCAAAATCGGATAACAAATAACGAAGTTATTGAATTGTAAAGATTTGCATTTTCCGGTGAAACAGTTGGCTAGGTATGTCTTCATGAATATTCATTAGGTGGGCTGATGATGTCATATCCCTTCTTCTTATTTTTGTATTTTTTAATGAAATTAGGTTTATTCAAAAAAAGAACTAAAACAAAGGGATTGACAACTGATTTAGTGCATTAGTTATTTGTTACTGTAATTTATCACAATGGAGACACATCAATTACACATTCATGAAAAAATGAAACAATTATTATTTCATGTAATAACATAGGAAAAGGAAAGTGGGGATGTGACATCACCAGCCCACTTAATGAATATTCATGCCAATGAAGACATGCCAAAAACTGTTTCATCGGAATAATGCAAATCTTTAAAATTCAATATCTTCTTTATTTGTTATTCGATTGTGATGAAATTTTCAGCATTTTTCTTCGTGAATTTTACTCTATTTATTTAGATATAGATATTTTCAGTCCGGAGCACGTCCCCTTTAATAACTGTTCCAGATCTCGATCTACGATGATACTGGCGATTAACCTTTGGTTTACAGGCTTTCTCATGATATCATAGCGATTACTGCAACTACGTCCATTTATCTTAAAAGAGATGGGTTCGAAACGACATGCTATACCTGTTGACATATAAGGCCAGGGCAGGTTTCAGAAGAGTTAGAAGTAGAAATAATGTGAACTGGAAATCAATCCGGGGGAGAGGGCACTTCCATTGGCGAGTGGATACCAGGCGCGACCATGGGGTTTCGAAAAGCAACCTAAACGAGTATTTTCCATATTCTGAAAATGCACCCCTAAACATTTACGTTTATGGGCCTGCTAAACCCTAATCTTAATTTGAAACAAAACGGTACACTTGACAAGTATTCCCTGAATTGACCCCGTAAACAAGTGCAGGGATATTTTAATTGTTACGTCACGGGTAACGAAGGGTAACAAAATTAACTTGTGAAGTAAGTTGATAATCAATGTGTATCAGTGATAAACATGGTAGATACAGCAAGGGTGGAAATCTCTCCCCAAAGGTATGGGGACCAAGGGCTGGAAATTTGGCAAGCCCCCCCCCCCCCCAAAAAAAAAATGAAATCCACCGCCCCTGGACAGGTGCACAGTTGCCCCTCAGGAATTTTGAAAACTTAAAATACACTGCACACAGCTAGTATACTCTGCCCAGTAGCTTCATAATAACTGGGCCTATTAGTCGATCCTAGGCTCTTGTTTCCCCAGTTGGAGCATTTCACCATGTTCACCCTGGGCTTTGGTCATATCGGCCCAACATCGTCATGATCATTGTGTGTTTATTCTGCGAGCGCCAAAATCCTATTTGTATTATTGAGAGGCAACAAATCAGACATTACAAACCACAAAAAAAAAGAGCCCAGATTTGGTCAGATAAAGGTAATCAAGCAATTTGACCTTTCCGGTCAAAAAACTTTTTGATGGGATGTCAAGGGTATATAGTTCTGTACACTTAATGTTCAGTATAACGAGATAAATTAGTTGATGTATTACTCGACACAATCGGGGCAATTAAAAAAAACCCTATTGACCCCATTTTGACCCCCAAACATGGTCAACATGAATAACAGGAAAGATGTTCCTTGTCATGTCACCAATCACGTAAAAGTGAAAAACCAGACTTGGCCATTTTGTCGGAGTAGATGACATATGCTGCCTTGCTATAAGCAATAAGGCCATATACGTTCATAGCCCATCATTTGTTAAACTGGTTAGCTTTTATTTTCACCAAGAATTCGCAGAGGCTCCAACCCCAAGTACTTTCTGATCTGGAGATTCTGCCGCCTGGATCCCCTAGCAAACTTGGGGACTCCAACTTGATGTGCGCGAAGGATGAGCGTGAAGATAGCAGTAAGTAATTAACAATTAAATAAATCAAATCACACATTTTGGCTTAATAAAACTTCTTTTCATATATGATTATTCATGCATGCGATCTAAAAAACCCTACATTTTTGCGATACCTTTGATATGAACATTTTAATTCCAGTTTTTAAAAAGGTGTTTGGGCGGGAGAGAGATCGCTTTAAACGGGAGAAAATACATCTCAAGCAGGAGACACAGGGGATGGGTGGATATATTAAATCTCAAGCGGGAGAACGGGAGATTTTATGAAATTGGGATTTCGGGGGCTTTCGGCGGGAGATCTCCCGCCGAAAGCCTCCGAAATCCCAAGTTGGAGTCTCTGAATTCGAGCATAGTTCCATTTGCGTGGAATCCGGGCTAATAGAACCAACCTCTTGTACACGAGCAGGTGTTCTACTGCAGGCATCGTCGTTGTTATTACCAGCTGCTACAACAACGGGAATACCAGACTGAATAACGCTTTGAACGGCCTCGTCGGCTGCCGTGTTACGATAACCTCCAATGGACATCGAGGCAACTGCCGGCTTCACTCCAGACTTCACAAGGTAATCGCAGGCTGAAAGTATGACCAGAGAAAAGAGTAACATCCGATTAATTTATGTTATTCAATACTACTACATCCATCTGATACAAAATTATACAATGCGGTCCGGAAACTTGTTGGGGGAGGAAGGATCGGTCTCTAAATTACAAAGAGCATTTGTTTGTGTGTGTGTGGGGGGGGGGGGGGGGGGGGGGCAAGGGGTAGAGGGAGTACCAAAATTAGACGAATTCTAACAGGTGCTACAAGTAAAATTATTTTCGTTACACTCGTCTCCTCACTGTTCCCTCCATACAAATACATATGGTCAAAGAGCCCTTTCATTATCTGCCCCTGTACTCTGGAATTCTCTACCGTTAAATATAAGAACTGCACCATCCTTCCCCATGTTTAAATCAATGCTCAAACCTCACTTACTTTTGTTATAATTTGTATTAAATATTTTAGGTTTAGAGTTTAGGTTTAGTGGATATTTAAGATAAGGTTTAATGTAAAATTTAGTGATTTAATATATTTTGTAACTAAGTGCATAGAGAGTCTTTTATATATTATGCGCTATATAAATTTTAAATATTATCATCATTCAAGGCCCATTTGTTTATATTATGTAATTTCGCCTGATTTTTGGGGAGGAATCGAAAATCACACGATTCGGGAACGGTTATTACATAAGGAATCAGTCTATTTGTTTTCAATTTGCACCAAGACCTATACAGGCGCCATCTCGGCTTTTACAAAAATCTGCGTATTAAGTGGATACCAACGAACGTAGAGGGCAGCAACACACGGCATTGTTGCTATTAGGAAGGTCCACTCGATACGCGCATGCAATTTATATGACACCTAAGCTGTAAACAGGGTCTGCAGCACAAGACTAGCTGATGAGGCATTACTAATTCACAATTTATTGCATTCACATTGCAATGTATATTTTACCAAGTAGCAAAACACTAAGGTACTTTCTTCTCAAAAGCATTTCAGTGTCTCTAAACAAATATAATAGGGTAATTTCTATTCTCTGTAAGATTATTTACAATATATAGTCAGTGAGCGACAACGCACATTGATGGTCAGCTCTGAGTGAAATGTAATGGGAACTCCATCTAACTTTCATAAAAATAAGTTGTCGTTTGTTGGCGATCATTATACAAATAATTTATGTTTAAGAGTGCTGTGAATCATATCATCTTTTAGCGAATCAATTATTCTGTGCATTGCACGATTTTTAAATTGTTTTCACCTAAAATAGATCCTTGTCATTTGAGTTTTACAAATTGGATGCAAAAGCGCATGCATGCAGAGCTCTGAGCTAGCGCATATACATGAAACAGAAACACACCCTGGAAATACGAGTGGTTTCACGTGTATAGTGCCTGCCGGTGGTTCAGCGAGCGTGTAAAGGACAAAATCGGAAGGATAAAATAATGGATCCAAAATTGCCCGAATAATGACGTCATTGTAAAATGGGCTTAATTATCAATATCAAACAACCAATCAAATGACAAGGATCGAATTAGGTGCCATATAATCCTTGATATGTACCTGATATTAGGTAGCTCCATTGACCGGATCCACTGCAGGTAAATATCTTCAACCCATATATATTTACATTTGGTGCTGCTCCGTATATACTTGCTCCTGCTGTACCAGCACAATGCGTGCCATGTCCGTTACAGTCTCTAGCCTAAAATACAACAACAGTCAAATTTCATGTGACGATCTTTTTTTCTTTACGTCAAAAATTTAATGTATTAATAAGAGTTCTTCGCATGAAGAAGTTGAGAACAAAATCAAGTAAGATGAACAGAAAAACAAACTATCAACATTTTCATATCACTTTGACTTGGCTCCATCTTTCAGGATATCAAGGACGCCCATTCCTTTTTTTATTATTATTTATTGACATGTTGACGATGTCATTTCTTCATTCCTAACATTTCGTATATCAAGATCTTGATTTTAGACTCTACACACGAAAATATATTGAGATATAATTTGAATGACGGGAGTGGATATTTTTCCTGGTTTTTCTCGTTTCTAAAGAGCGTTCCATCATGGCTGATCGTATATTCATTTTCCGGGGAGCGTCAAGACGCGTAAAAATTTTCAAAGAAACTCAAAAGCGATAGAGCGAATAAATCGAACTTGCCATTGGGGCGCTTTGGGGTTTTTTAAAGTGAAATTTAAGAATTTCGTGCACACTTTTGATAACTTTGTTGGAAATCTTCTAGAAAATTAAGTAGGCCAAGTGCAACTCTCCTTCCTGCCCCCCCCCACCACTTCGCTGCGTACAACCTTGTAATCCACCACGGCATACTGACCGCCAGTCGGAGGCCACAACTGCTCGGTAAAAAAATATATACATGAGAAAATATCCGCCCAATAAACCATATGCATTGCTTTGAATGCGATGGTAGTTAGTAGTAGTAGTTGAATATGATGGCGCTCTTCAATCTCTCCGGATTATACGCGCCAGCCTTCGTAAAGGCCTTGGGACCGTTTCATGAAAGGACTTGTCGGATGTTTTATCCGACAAGTCCTGTTTTATCCGACAGTTACCATAGTAACAGTGCCTCTCAGCCAATCAAAATCAAGAAAAGATGTCAGATCTGACAACTTGTCGGACAAAAATATTGATGAAACGCCCCCCCTGGTCACACCGCCCGAGCGTTGTTGGAGCGGTCGTGGAGCGGTAGGGAGAGAGGGTCGAATTTCGACAACGCTCGTCACCGCTCACAAAATTGGGGGAAAAAAAATCGAAAACATGGGTGTTGCCTTAGCGGTGCACCGCTGAAGCCAGCGTAGCTTTAGCGTTGGTTTAACGGTGGCGAGCGGTCGCGAGCGCTGGTTTAGCGGTGACTCGAGCGTTGATAGAGCGGAGTTCTGCGCATGCGGGCGTCGCACAGTGGGCCAAAATGAGTTGAAAGTGCGCCAAAATTATTTTCCGTGTTATATTTTTACTTTAACATGTAGATTAAGGGTAATTTTGGGCGTAGAATCGACTGAACATAATTTAAAGCCCATATGACGTCACTTTGATACCAAATTTTGATTGGCTGCTTAAAACCTATCTGTGAAAAGAAAAATTACGCTAAACAATGTAAAGTATATTAACTTTGTGTTATGTGTTACTTTAAGATTGATCAAAGTGAATGTTGGTTTATGCTTCTCACATGCCTAAAAAGTGTGTGTGAGATCCTGAAAATAATTTTATGGCATCAAAATGATCATAGTAGATTTAAAAAATACTTTAAAATCTGAAAAATATTAACCGTGCTTTATCAAGCTGTGTAGACTTGGTTAAAACGCAGAGTATATAACACAACGAATGTTTTACTATGATGAGGGTTTTTGGCTGAAATTATTCTACAATTAACTTTTCTCTCTGGAAGAGGGCTGGGTAGCCCTTATATGCGTTATCAACCTTTATTTTGTTTACATTAATTATGCCCGGAATTTCATGGAATGGAAGGGGAATCGTCCCCGCCGTGCAAAATTGCAAAAATGAACGGCAATGTACACCCCACACGGTGCGCTGCGATGACTGCACGGTATAAAAATGACCGTTTTTGAACAGGTTTTTGGGGTGATGTCTCAAGTAAAATCGGCTCTAACATAAAAACGGGCAAAACGGGCAGCTAAATTTGGTATTGACTTAAAGCTTAGACACCGGGCGAAATGATGATGATAGAATTTAAACGGAAATCCACGGAAATCAAAACGTTTCTCATGTAAATGCAAAAAACATGGATTATCAGCCCATTTCGATTCCAAATGAGCTCCTTATTCATTTTTCCCCGTATTTATAGCCAAATTCTGGTACCGCTCCGACACCTCCATACCAACGCTAAACCAAGTTTCATCACCGCAATGGATCGCTACTTTAACGCCCAGCACCGTTCCAGCAATCCCATGTCCGCTCGGAAAACGCTTACAACCGCTCCACCAAAGTTTGTGAACCGTTTAATCACCGGCCGGGCAACGCTGGCGAAGCAGCGGTTGTCCAGCGTTCAAGATTTCTGCGTTGGCCTAGCGGACCCAAGCGTTCACGAACTTTCGTCTAGCGGTGCCAAACTTTGACTGGGCGTTGTCAGAGCGGTAGTCAACTTTGCTGGAGCGGAAAATTGCCCGCTCCTCACCGCTCGCAATATTTTGAGCAGCTCAAAACTTTCGGAGCGGTAGGAGGGACCATCAGTGGTGGCCGAGCGTATTCGGCGTTGCCTTAACGGAGGCCAACTTTGGTTAAACGGTGGTGAATGGTAGCGAGCGGTGATTTTTTCTCTCCGCTCCGCGACCGCTCCAACAACGCTCGGGCGGTGTGACCAGGCCTTTAGTAGGGCTTCCGCGACGGGAAAGCCCATTGGACGTTAATCCAAATGGCGACGATTATATGAATACGTTAATCTTAATTATAATTTTATTTAATCATAATTTTATCTAATTTTAATCATCTGATAAAATGCGCTATGACATCATGACGTCATATGCTTAAGGTCGACCAACTTTATGGCTTGCGCGCAACTTACTAATGGTGGACCATCGTCGGATGCATCAAAGACAGGGGAGGCTCGACCTCCAAAAAACAAACTGTCTGTGTAAATTCCTGTATCGGCGACATACACATTAACACCTGCTCCACAACCTGTATTAAAAATAAAATAATAATAATAATACATAAACCTCAGTGTCATGCCTTTTAGGAGGATATCGTAATTTGCAGACTATACATTTTTGTCACATCAGAAAAGTCATGGCATTTGAAAGGCCTATAGACAATATGCATATGACGTCATTGTCTCATTGCGCCCGCTCTCCCTCGGATAATTATGGAATACGCGTAAACGTTTGTCAAGCACCAACTGCAGATTGCCAACGCATCCGAGGCAATGGCATCAGCCTCCAAGATGGCAGTGCGAGGACGTCATACATAAGGTCTATAGTACACTTCTGCATGATGGTCGGGGTCGAAGCAATTCAATGTTCACGGGATGACGATATTGGAAACCATGTCATGTACGCGAGAAATAATTGAAAACCATTCTGAAAATAGTATACTTCTCGGACAAAAGTTTTGTGGTGATTTAAACAAAAAAGTCGAGCTCAGAAGGTGGAATATTTATATCAGATAGCAAAATGTTATACAATTGGTCAATTAGTACCACGTACGTGTTACTAACGCTTTTGATGATTTCTACTTGCAACAAAATGTTTGTTGAGAAGTTCGGATATTTAGCTTGAAGGAGGAGAATTACAAGCGGAAGTACCCGCCGTTGACGATGAACGAGATCAAATACCGCAGCATCGGCTCCATCGCAGTGCCACTGCAACTGGCATAATACAGGCACCGCAATAGCTTGCAGTTTTCAACAAACACTGCACTGTACTGGTGCAAAATAGCGAATATTTCGAAGTCCTAACTCGGTCTTTTCAGTTTATAATTCAATAAAAACGTCTAAAATAACACAACTTCTGTTCACTATAGTGTTTGAAGATGTATGAACCAGGAATTGAATATCCAGGTACACGGAACAAACGGTAAAAACTTGAAGAAAAAACAAATCAGGGAGGGGTTTAGATGCATGCATACATTACGCGGGGAGCAGGTCGGTGGTGTAGTCTGTGACGTCATCATTAAGACTGTTTGCGACCGCTCAGGGGGCCTGTACGTTGCACCACAAATTGTCGCCCCGCGACAATTTTGTGCCGATCTCAATTTGTAAGCATATTGAGCCAATTTGTGTAGGTAAAAGGAAACCTAGAACCACAAATTGTCGCCCATTACACAGTTACACAAATTGTCTTCAATCACCAGTCTGGAGTGTAGTGTATGTGCAGTGTGTGTCGTTGTTTGTGCTAAGGTTGTGTGCGTGTGTGTATATGTGTGCATTATTATTTTTTTAATTATTAGTTGGGGGTATATCCATTTGGTCTAGCAGTGGCAGTTGGTCAAACTCTCTGATCGTCTAATACAATACGAGCTAAACCCATTTGCTCTGGTAACAGTCTGGTCTAACTTCCGCTTGGTCTAATGTATAGGACTTGGTCGTAAACAATTGGTCGGTATAATACTGCCGAATCGTGGAATAGCCATATGGTCTAATCGCCTTTTCGTTTAAATCCCAAATAAATATTTCCAGTCGACCAGTTACATGAATTGACCAAGTGGTGTTAGACCAATTAGAAATTAGACCAAATTGAAATTAGACGGAATGGTAAATAGGTAAAATGACAATTAGATCAAAAGGTGAACTGGTTGTAGACGTAATGGAATTAAACCATGTATATAGGATGAGGCTAAATGGCCATTAGTCAAATCGGGTTTAGACCAACTGGCAATTTACCTTTGGGGAGGCTAATATAGAGATCAGCAGCAGAGCCTGTGGAAAATTCGGTTTTTATCCACATGGTCTAACAACACATGGGCTTAACCAATTTGGTCTACTGATAATTTGGTCTAATTTGCAATTGGTCTAATATATACTTGGTCTAATTCTCATTTGGTCTAGTGACTAATTCGTCTAATAGTCGAATGGTCTATTTGCAATTGCAACACGACATGACCAATTTTTTTTTTCTTAAGTGTGAAGTAAAATGGGGCGACAAATTGTGGTGTCCCCTCCTCCACAAATTGTCACCTAAATTATGCGGCAATTTGTGCAGGGGCGACAATTTGTGGTGCAACAGGGCCGGGAAGTGTCTCTGTATCTCTCGCATTTCCATGGCATCTATGAGACTCTTTAGTGACATATTTGTGTATAACAAGACTAGACCTTTCAATATATAACTTGACTGTAATCATCACTTATCGTGAAGTTTCTTTCGATGGCTATTTTAAAGGGAAATTAGTTAAAGGACAAGTCCACCCCAACAAAAAGTTGATTTGAAAAAAGGAGAAAAATCCAACAAGCAAATCACTGAAAATTTCATCAAAATCGGATGTAAAATAAGAAAGTTATGATATTTTAAAGTCTCGCTTAATTTCACATAACAGTTATATGCACATCCTGGTCAGTGTGCAAATCGGCAGACTGATGACGTCATCCACTCACTATTTCTTTTGTATTTTATTATATGAAATATGAATTATTCTAATTTTCTACTCCTTGTCAAGTGAAACAAAGTTTTAATTCTCCCTGAACATGTGCAATTACCATTACTTTAACAGTTTATGGTTAATTTAAGTTAGTCCTTATTGTCAAATCTGTAAAAATTGAAATATTGTATTATTCAAACAATAAAAAACAAAAGAAATAGTGAGTGATGAACATCATCGACTCTCTCATTTGCATATCGCTGAGTTGCGCATCGAACTGTTTTGTGAAAAATAAGCGAAACTTAAAAATGTCATAACTTTCTTATTTTACATCCGATTTTGATGAAATTTGCAGCGTTATGTTTGTTTGATTTTTCGCTATCGATTCAAATCAACAATTTTTTGGGGTGGACTTGACCTTTAATTATCCAATAGCTTGATATTTATCTTTTTCAATTTATTATTTTTTACTTCAAAATCTAGAATGAAATTCTCTTCGACAATTCCAGTAAAACGCGGAAATAACACAAAAAATATATAGGCCAGTATTTAATGAAACTATTACAATAATATACAGCACATGTATGGAACAAATTATACATGAACAACAGCTTTGGCAACAGTTTGAGTATCTAAGTATTTGTTTTAATCCAGCTGAGGCATGGTGGCTTGTCATTGTTCAAAACTCATTTATACCCGAAAAAGGAAATCTTATTGGTGGCGTCGAAAATCCTTTTCTCTGACGGTCAATTGGGTTTGTTTCGCCCTTGCTGGTAACCCATCTCTGTGGTCTAGTAGTTGAGGTACCGGCATTCTAGTTAAGCTGGGGGCCATGGTTCGATTCCCGGCAGATACATTTTTTCGGTCTCACCAAAGTTTCAAAAGGGTAGGTAGCTCTGGGAAACCTTGATTTAAGCTTCGCCTACCCCTTTTCTCTTCATTAATTTTTGTTTACAACATATTCAGAAAAAAAAGAGTTGCCAAGACTGTTTCTCACATATACATGTAGATATGTGGGTTGTGGGGGTGTGTGTTAGATAAAGAAAGAGAGAGAGAGAGAGAGAGAGAGAGAGAAAGGCAAGGAAGGAAGATATGATTGCAACAGTTAAAGTGATTGGTTAACATTGGTTTGACTTTTAAAAAATCTGAGCTAGAAGGTCAGACTTGTCACCTGTGTCTGTGATATGTTACAAAAATGAATCCCAGAAAAAAATTGCGTTCTAAAATAATTATTTAGTGCTTAAAAAATTGAAATATAAAGTGACCGAAAACACCATCTTAATTTCATCCCATACACTTATGTGTACTATTTAGGCGTCTATAAGACGCCTATTTACAAAATCGGGGTTTGCCTTGTAGTTTTAGTTTTTCATTCTCAATAATGGTTGTTTTCAGGGTTTATTAGTTCTAATACATGCACTTGTACACATGTTTCATCTTGGTTTGAGCATTTTTTAAATCGGCTGCTCACAAAGTTAAACAATACCTTTAAAAGGGTTATTATATTCATCATATAAAAAAAGAAAATAAAACTTACCCTTGGCCTTGTAAGCTCCATCCAGAGGCAATGAACGCTGATCTATGCGATCCAGACCCCAAGACGAAACAGCCGCAGTGTGAATTTCACCATCTTCCGTAATGTACTTGATCTCCTCTCGGGCCAAAAGCTATCAAGAGATAATACATCAAATATGACTGTGACAAATGTTTTTGCCCGAGAGTGAAATATGTTAATTAAGAGTAAAATTTAAGAGCAAAACATTATTAGCTCGAAAACCATAGAGCAATATGTATTGGACATGTCCAATTGTTTCTTCAATATTGGAATGGAATAAGCTTGATAATTCAATTAGAACAGCTCCTTCTGTCATTTCATTTAAGAGAATGTTTAAAAGAACTTGTAATTTATAAATAACTTGCGGAACATCCACTGTTGTGCGTATTTTGTGTTAGCATGACCTTGATGATTTGGTGTATATTATCAGTATTTTCAAGATGTCGTTCTTAGTTAATTTGATTTTAATGATATTTGATTATACGTCAAACGAGTGCCCGTCTGCGTTTTGTACTTGCTGCTAAGTTTGTTAATGTTTCGTTTTACATTCAAATCCTAATGTGAATCTTAATGCCGTAACATTCTGTACATACGTTATGCATTTTGTAAATATGTTTATTCAGGGCCCCATGGAAGACCACTACTTATTGGTGAATGGGCTACCCTGTCAAAATATCAGAAATAAATAAATAAGAAAATAAATATAGCGTGTCCCTGGGAAGCGGGTGTGTTGGGATAAAAAATCGCCGTTCTCAGTGCTCTGCCATGTAGGTAAGCTACACGAAGGCTTGTTTTCTCAGTAAATCCGAAAAGCGTTCAATTACTAACTAATACCTTGGTCATATTTGCTCTACGGCGGCCGTACGGCGAGTCGAAAACAGCCGTTTTATTAATTTTAATTCAAACCACCTATATGTAGTTGGTCCAAAAAATGTTGAAACGGCTGTTTTCGACTCGCCGTACGGCCGCCGTAGAGCAAATATGACCATGGTATAAGTGACAAGGAGAATCTCTTAATGGTTCCAAGCACTGATCTGTATACAGACCAATGATTCCAAATTGGAAATCCACTTCACAACAACGCATTGCTCCTGGCGTTGCTGACTTGTATTTTCTTTCGTTTCATGATTTTAAGTTCATAATGCATTTTTTCTGGTTTTGTGGGCTGCAAAATTGTGTACAATTAGGTAAATCATGTCGACCCTGTTTCTCTTTATCAGTTCCAGGGTCCGTTACAGAGAGTTGCGTTTAAACGCCGCTCTAAAGATCAAGCACAATAACTTCGAATATTCGCCTATGACTGACTCAAAATCAAGTTGCATTTGATTTCTAGAGTCGCAACAGGCCAATGTATTAATTTACATTGATTATGTGATACACATACCTTTTCGAGAGCCTGGTTGTTGAGTTTAGCTGAAAACCCATTGATGGCAGCAGTGAAGGTGTGCTTGATAGAAACATCGCCGAAACTTCCCGAGAGGTCAGTCAGAAGAAGTTTCTTGATCACTTCGACGTCATAACCGGGCTGCATGATCAAATGAAAAATCAATACTTTTGATAATATTTGATTTTACAATAACATAATTTTAACGATTTTTTTAGTATTTCACAATAATATATTGTAACAAAACAAAAGTAGTGTTTCACACTTAAAATTCCGCATGACGTCACATTTCATTTTTCTTTTTTATATTCATCGATCGTTATATTATACCTCGAAGGAACATGATTAAACAACATCCACACTCCAAGTTTGGTAGGTATATGTAAACGTGACACTAGATAATATTATGACCACATGATTTCCTTATACTTACATACAGAGGGGAGGGGGTGGCTTTCGGGCCACGGACCCAAACATTATTTTTCAAGACAAAGAAAAGTTGCACAACAAAGGGTGAAATACGGAAATCCATCCCAAAATTTCATGTTTGTATTTTTAAAGGTTAATGTTTGTTGCTCGTTAGCAGGGTTTTATAACACATCCCCCATACGCTATGTCTGGGTCCTGACATTGTTGTGCTCATTTAGTCACCGATTCCTGTTTAGCCCAATTGAAATCCTTTTTGGAATATTTCCCTGTTTCTAAAAGATATAATGGTGATACAATTCATAATTTATAGATCTTCATCACACATACCCATGACCATCTGAAATTGAATTCCGTTTTTCCTTCTTTTGGAATTACAAATGGGCCAACATTATCGGCTAGCTGATATCTTTCTGCTATTTCTACCGGCAGTTTACGGTTTAGGGGTACCACGATTACATCAGGAAGGGAAAGATATTCATTCGAGCCAATACATAGGTGAATGACAAAAGTGTATGTATGTGATTTGCCATCTAACATTGATTTTAGGAAGGGCAAATCACTCATAGGCGGATCCAGCTTTTGGCGAAAGGGGGGGGCGCACTGCCGAGCGGCGCACATATTTTTGCACTTCACCGGCGCCATAAAAGAAAATGTTGAAAAAGGGGTAAAGTCTGACCCTGTCAAATGTCCTTTTCAAAATGTAGGATTTCAAGTCATGACATTTTGCATGACCACACGAAGATAATATTTCCGGGAGGGGACGAGACTAGAACAAATTTTAGAAAAATACAAACAAACAAAAAACGAAAGAGTAAACGGACCGAGCTGCTCAATGGGACGATTTTTTTTTTACAAGTGTAATATAAGTATTTGGTGCACATTTTTCATAGTTTTCATGAAATGTTAAGGGGAAAAAATTGTTTTTCACAACAGCTGATCGCGAATTTGCCCCCCCCCTTCCCCCTTGCTGCGTACAGCCATTCCCTGAAGTCCACTTAAATCTCATTATAACAGAAAATATACATAAGTATAATCTTTCTAAAAGATATATAGAGAGGGATAGAAAAACTTAACAAAGAAAGTAACAAGCAAAAAGTAACACAAATTATGCATGTTATGTGCGATTTATTTATATGACTCATGAGATAGAGACACAAATCTCACCAACAAATTAATGCGAGCGCGAAGCGCGAGCTGAAATTTTTTAAGTATACTGACCTGAAAGCAGGAAAAAGGTGCCTTTTTAGGACTGTTTGTAGTAACTCATGAGGAGGATACATATCTCACTACACAGATAATGCGAGTGCCGAGGGCGAGCTGAAATTTCTTTATATTCTGGCAAAATTAAATGCTCGATATTCTAAGCATTTTTGGTACCAATGATTAAGATGGGTATCTACAACAAAAAAAACAATAGATGCGAGCGCAAAGCGCGAGCTTAAAATTTTGATATTTCGATCTGAAAAAAAAAAAAAGTTCAATGTACGTTTTTGATATAGAACAAGATTATATCCAACAATAGATCATTGCAAATAGAAGCGGGAGTTCTTTTGAGGTTCAGAACTGAAAACGAGACATTCTATTCACCTATTTAATCATGAAAAGTATGGGGGTTTGCTACAGAAATGATGCGAGCGCGAAGCGCGAGCTGAAATTTTTTATATTCCAATCTGAAAAGCGGACAATTTGAGCACGATTTTAAATAAAGAACGAGTTGTGAAGCTCAATCTCACCTTTTCTTACTAAAGCATTGGAAAATAAGATCAAAATTAAAGGATTTGCTCTACACTTTTGTATGATTCTGGGATTTTTTAAAATAAAAAATTAAAGATTTCATGACATCTGTGGGCAACTGTCCCGCCCCAGTTATTCGTTATGACCATTCAACAATACAATGTATAACCAGGTGCCGCTTATCATTCTTGACTGGCGCCGATCTAGATTTAGGTGGCGCCGGTTACGACAAATGCAGCGCCGATTTGTCTTGACCGGCGCCGATTTAAACAAGTAGTGCTGATTATTTTTTACCGACGTCACATAAGATTCAGGCAGCGGCAATATATGCGTCGATTTAGAACTAGGAGGCGCCGATTATTCTTGACTGGCGCCGATTTTTAACCAGGTGATGCTGATTATTCTTGTCTGGCGCCGATTTGGATTTAGGTGGCGCTGATTATTTAAGTTGATCGGCGCCGGTTAAGACTCAGGCAGCGTCGATTTACAACCAGATGGCGCTGGTTATTCTTGACCAGCCCCGATTTAGATATAGGTGGCGCTGATTATCCTTGATCGGCGCCGGTTAAGAACGCAGGCAGCGCCAATTTCTCTTTACCGGCGCCGATTTATAACCAGATGGCGCCGATTATTCTTGTCCGGCGCCGATTTAGATTTAGGTGGCGCTGATTATTTAAGTTGATCGGCGCCGGTTTAGACTCAGGCAGCGCCGATTTATAACCAGATGGCGCCGATTATTCTTGTCCGGCGCCGATTTAGATTTAGGTGGCGCTGATTATTCTTGATCGGCGCCGGTTAAGACTAAGGCAGCGCCGATTTATAACCAGATGGCGCCGATTATTCTTGTCCGGCGCCGATTTAGATTTAGGTGGCGCTGATTATTCTTGATTGGCGCCAGTGAGATGCAGGCAGCGCACTGCTACCGGCGAAGTTATTGGTAAAAAGGTAGTTAAAAGAAAAGATAAGGAAGATGATATGATTGTGCTTTGCTGGTGGATAGTCTTTTCTTTACTTTTTCTAATGTTATACCAGTGTATATTTTTTTAAGAAGCGCCTTTTCTTTTCTTTCCTTTATTTTTATTTTTTCAAGCGGCGCGCCTTTTCTTTCTTTTACTTTTCTTTTATTATTTATTTGGAGCGGCGCCGCTCAAATATTAGGGGGGGCGCGCGCCCCCTGCGCCACCCCCCTGGATCCGCCGATGTCACTGAACTTCCTTAACCCAAATGGGAAAAAAAATATCACTTAGCTTTTGAAACTATGTTACTGTCTGTGTAATTGAGGCTATTTCACCGTTTCAATTAGATCTCATCAGGGTCCCACAACACAAAGGTTAGCAATTGATCGTACGCATGATTTTCACGATTGATTGTACACTGTAGTCAATGCAATCAATCGTAGACAAATTTTCTACGACCATTGCTAAGCTTTGTGTTACGGGCCCCAGGAGATGTTTTTATAAGATGGGGGCGTCGTGGTCTAGGGGTTATACGACTCTCGTCTTGCGATCTGAGGGACGTGGTTCTAATCCCAACCATGCCGTGTTTTCCTTCAGCAAGAAATTTACCCACATTGTGCTGCACTCAACCCAGGTGAGGTGAATGGGTACCCGGTAGGAAGGATTTTCATCGAATGCTTGAGCGCCTGTATGGCGGCTCGGCTACAGCCGGGATAATAATAATTATGATACCAATTTTTAAGCGCATTAGAGTATATTAATATATTATCTGCGCTATATAGATAGTCCATATTATTATTATTATTATAAAATGCCGAATGATTTCTGATATGACCCGGTCGATCGACACATAATTTTCTGTTCAGATATCAACTGGTAGTGAAGAGCAGTCCCTTTAATATCATCCCAACTTGTTAAATTGATTTTAAGTGCAATTTTAACACTCGTGTCGCATGGTGACATTCTTAACGCGCATGAGATTGTCATATGGTTGTGCTACACAAACATCGAAAGTGGACTGAAGCCGACGTCAGAATTTTGTGTATCACCAATGTTTCTTCTTGTTGTTGTTCCTTTATTTTGTTTTGTTTTGTGTTTTTTTATTGCTGGACTGACGCCGCCCCGGACTGAGTCCACATTTGGAAGTTGTATGAAGGCGCCTTTAGTTCTACAGTTGGTATGTGTATCACCTCGTGGACTCATGTCGGCTTTGATCACTGAACTAGATATAGATCATATAGCAATAGTAATTGCTAGCGAACAATGGAAAATATTGGCGTGAAAAGAACGGCGACTCGTGTCACGTTAATAGGCGACATGGGGCCTGCTTACGTATATCAGGGGGCTATTGATCTCGAAGCAGCTTATTGTGTCCACTTTCGGCTATAAAGTGTAACGCCACCAACAATGCAGGCGCGAAGGTGGCTTCAAAGGCGGCGTCGGGGGCGGCTTGAAATCAGGCGAATGTGTATCAGCGGCCGCAGTGACCTTCATAATAGAGCTGTGTTACGTGTCTGGTTGGATAGATAGAAGTTCTTGTTATTTTTTTTCAGGTTTTTTTTTTGCATTTCATTGATTTTGATTTAAGACCTTAAGATCCCATAAGCTACTAAAAGCGATCCAACCTTTCTTGTTCTTTACTCTTCCCTTTCCTTACTGAAATTCTTAACCGTGATCTGCATAAAATCTGATTTTCGGTTTAATTCGATCCGATTTTCATTTAATTCTCAAAATCCCTTCATTATTCATGCTACAAGCAGCTTGGGTCTTATTATGTCGCTGCTTAATTATTAAGCCTCTTTTCCCGGCCGCGATTTTTCTTTTGTCGGGACATTTAGTCAGGCTACGCCTCATGAATATTCATTGACACGAAACGTTAATTACATCGCAATTTCTGACACATCAATCGACTCGATTCATTTGGTGTAGCTCAATCAGTAAACCAATCCCACAGTCGGTCTCAAGGACGCAAGTTCGCGTCTCGAATGGAACACCTTTTCACAGTTTTTGTTTTCATTAAAAGAAAATAGAAAGTCCAAGATTTGTGGTCTGATTCAAAGCCTATACGAAACAGCCTATTATTATCGTCATTCCCACTTCCCTCTCGCGTCGGGTGCACAAGTACTGACGAAAAAACAAAATCGCATCCCGACTCCTTTTCGCCTTCGGCATACACTCGACGTCATGCCCTGGAACATCTCCATCTTAACACTTTCTTTGCATTTCCTAATTATTTATCAAAACGATAATTTTAGTTTGGTGATGATTATTTAGTTATACGTATATATTCAAAATACTAGGCGTACCGGGACACTTTTAGTATTGGGGGAACGAAGCTAACACGGGGGGGGGGGGGGGGGAGGGGACTTTTTAATGAATTATAATATTCGCGTTTAGAGAGCATTTATAATAAAGTTCTTTGGAATTAACCTGACTTAAAATTCACTGCCGCGAAGAACTATTATCGTATCCAAAGAAAACTTTTCATTTTACTAAGTACACTGTACGCGCAGAGCTCTCAGAGTCTATCCGAATAGAAACTAAAGTATACATCAAAATGTATGTATGTATGTATGTTTTATTTATTTGATTACGGGATAAAAATCCTGCTTTCAGCCGCAAGGCTGTTTTTCAGCAAGTCCGTACATAAAAGTTGAAAAACATAAAACAATAGAGTATAAATCATGAACAAAATAATAATTACAAACATTTGAACAGATATAAGTTACATGGATGCAGTGGCGTACCTAGGATTTTCCACAGGGGGGGGGGGGCAAAATCGGCCGCCAAAAAATTTGACAAGCCAAAAAAAAAAAAAAGGTCTTCAATAAAAAAATATAGGTTTTCGTACCAGAAAAAAAATTGACAAGCAAAAAAAAAAAAAAAAAAAAAAAAGGTCTTCAATACAAAAATATAGGTTTTCGTACCAGAAAAAAATTTGACAAGCAAAAAAAAAAATAATAATAAAAAAAATAAAAAAAGGTCTTCAAGCTCATCAGGGGGGGGGGGGCAAAAAGGTATTTTAAGCTCGTCAGGGGGGGGGCAGGTATATGTCTTTTGTATGGGTTGTTGCTCGTCAGGGGGGGCAGAGTGCCCCCCCTGCCCCCCCCCCCCCTCCCCCCGTAGGTACGCTAGTGCATGGATGACATCTCAGTTATACTTCCCTACCGTTTTAAGGGCGTTCCACGGTAAGAATGATATCCATGCCATTTTTATCAAATTTGACAGAGAGTAAAGATTAGAACCTTAATATTCCATAAATAAAAAAGATAACATGAGTACACGTGCTTGATTTTTTTCTTTATTTCTTGCTATCGAGCTCTGAGGTTCACCCAATTGAGAGTTCTCGAAAATTACCCAATCGAGAGAACTGGGCATATTTTTACACCTCACGAGATCACAAGGTTGAGTGTAAACCTCTATTACTCTAGTTAAAATCCATTTGAATCTCATCACATTTTACAGTTCAGGATTGTATACCAAACATGGCAAATCCATTTAATAATATTCATTTGCCATGTTCGCTCTTTTATTTACGAAAAAATAGGTGAAAGATAACAAAAATGCATCCTAAATATTAAAAATTTCTATAACGAATTAAAGAAGTACAAGTAATGCTGAACCTTCTTAAAAACCAATGCCATTTTCACCAAATATTTGCAAAGCTCATGTGCTTGTTTTCACACTACCAGCACTTTTGTTGGATCAAAGTAAAAAAAATATCATAAACGCGCCAAATTCCAAACAACTCTCATTCTGCAGCCTGTTCATTCATTGTGACATCATTGCGCATTTCGTGAAATGTGAATTCCCAGCCAGGATCGTTGCCCCCCCCCCCGCACTTTTGTTGGATCAAAGTTTAAAAAAATATCATAAACGCGCCAAATTCCAAACAACTCTCATTCTGCAGCCTGTTCATTCATTGTGACATCATTACGCATTGCGTGAAATGTGCATTCCCAGTCAGGATCGTTGCCCCCCCCAAATTTTGAAAACTGAAAACAATATAGTAAATGCTGCCATAAGCATCCTGCTCAAGATGTAAAGTGCTCCAAAACAGCATTTTTGTCTCTTCAAATTTTAAAATGTACCCATCCGGTCACTGTTGGCTTCCAACACTATTTGTCACTAAGTCTACATTGACTTGATTTATCTGACTATTATGTGCATCATTTGAGCTTAAAACTGCTTTACAATGCAATGTTTTACCATAAAAAAAATAATACAATTTTCTATATACAGCACCGCTTCCTCGTAGGCATGGTAGATAAGCAATTTAATTTTTTTTACTAGCTATGAGGTACCACAAATTCCTATTTCCCTGATTTATCTACTTATCTAACTTTCAAAAAAGAAAACGGATACATCTTCAAGACTATGTTTTTTTTGTAAAAGCACACAACTTTTTTTAGATAGGAATAATCCTCACTCCGTCTAATAGAATTATTCCTGTCCCTAAAAAATATATTTGTTTATTATGTATGAAAAAAATAAAATATAAAAAGAAGACAGATATTAATTAGAAATGAGTTAATTCTGTTGTTTTCAAGGGGGTGCATGGGATCCAGAGCGCTCCGCCTCTCCCCAATTGGTGGCGCCAAACAGTGAATGAGAGGAAGAAGAAAAGGAAAGATAAGGAGTAAGAACAGTAAATGAAATAAAGGGAGGGGAATGGTTGGAAATTGGATATATTTTTCGCGTAAATATATAAAAATCAAAATTTCGCGCGCGCAGTGGCTGATGTTTAATGAGATAAATAAAAGGTCTGCTCAATAGGCCGGATAAAACTGAGCTTACTTATAAATCCATTAAAAAAAAAAATAATTACACACAAATGATTCTTCTCGCGTCTCGAGTTTGCATTATTTGTTTTAGCGTTATACGCATCCTGCACTATTTTATTCATATTTACAAAATAGTTACAAAATTTTCAGCTCGCGCTACGCACTGGCATCAGCTGTTAAGTTAGATACCCTGTTCATGGTTACTGAAAACGTTCGGAAAGTCCAGCTATTATCTCGGAATATCAACAATTTTCAGCTCACGCGTCGCACTCGCATTATTTATTTGGTAAGATATTACTTTCATGATTCACTGCAAACAGTCATTAACAGGTTCCTTTTCAGGTCAGTATATTAACAATTTGAGCTCATGCTTCGCTCCCGACTTTGTGAAACATGCAAAAAAATTCGTGTCCGCCTTTGCCACTCCCTAAATATTCTTCTGCCCCCACTTGCCTCTCCCCTAGTTCATATTATAAAACAAATCCTGGTGTTGCCACAGTATATCTCTTTGTATCAACGATTGATACGCTTTTCACATTCGTAGTTATTGAATTCAACAATCGCAATAATTGTATATAAATTTCCCCCTCTAACCTATACTGTGTATGTTAATAAATTGATATAGTTCTTCGATGATTATATATCATGTTTATACCTTAATAATCAGTATCAATGCGTAATTATAGATTCAATGATCTCTCCAGACTTCATGTAGCGTGCAAAGAGTCACACATTTCCATTTCGGTCTATTCTTAATTGTCACGAGCCTAATTGCAACATGAACGCACAAGATATTTATATTCTACCGATATTTTATTTCTTACAAACAGGTTATTTACAAAAGAGTATTCATATGATTCGCCATCAACACTAAGGAATGGCAAGCACCGATCATCCTATTCCAATATGGTGAAGAAATATTTACTGAACATTTGGAGCTACTTGTCTGGCGGAAGAATTAGAAATATTTTATTGTTCAGGTGATGAATTTGCTCCCGTCAGGAGATATCTTCATAAACGTCGAATTCGTTTTTTCTTTAATGAGCGGGTCGATGTACCTTTTTCTGGTCGAATATGGAACGTCAGATATGTAGCCTATCCACTGGTAATAAATATTAGACCGTCTAATTTCAGCATTATTTTAATGACTTTTTAATGTGCCGTTTTATTACACGGGTCTAAGAAATATTATTTGCACGAGTGGCACTGATTGATTGTCTCCTTGGTCCGAGGCGCATAAACTAGTATATTTGTTTCATTTATTGATTTCTGCAACACTTTTCATAAACACATTAACAAAGAAAAAACAATAATAATATATGCATAACTGACAAGCAAAACATTGAACAAATTTGCATTTTCTGCGTGGCAACCCCACACATTAATCACGTTGTTTAAACACGCCACTCTAACAACTATTGTTAAAAGTTCTAAACAGGTTATTTAAAGTTATTAACAATTTGTCTTAAAAACAATTTACAAGAAATAACAATCATTTAACAATTTAAACAACTTGATAGAGTGGTGGGGTTAAACAATGTGATTAATTATAGTTAATAAAATTTAATGCGTAAATTATATAGCGTTTGCTTAAAATCATTGAGGCTCATCAAAAAAGTATTAAAGAGTACTCGTGACGTCGTCATTTCCTTTTAATGTAGGGCCTACACTTTAGATGTAACAGTCTTACAAGTTGTAAGATTGTTGCATCAAAAGTGTGCAATAAAACAAAATTCATGATGAGGGACGTAATATGAAATAAAGAACTCTGAACTAAGTTCAGAGTTCATTGAACCATAATATCTCATCACTAGTCTTAGTTAAGTATCATTCATTGTATGTTCACTTTGGTATATTATTATCATTATTCAAACTTCATATCAAATCACTTGATAATATACATAATTAAAAGGGAAAATGTCAAACTAGCTTGAGAATGACTCGGCGCACGTTAGTAAACAATCTTTAAGTTCCGACATAAAAACAAGTTCTGACATAATATGTACACTAAAAGAAACCATCCCTAATGTCATATCAGACAGCCTTAAGATGATTTTAGGGATCAGAATGGCTTCGGATGAGACTCTGCTTGTCTTAGAAACGGGGGCATAATGAAGAAGGTGGGATCGACAAGGGAATGTAGTCTGAGCGACACTGACTCACCTTCAGTACAACTATGTAATGGTCTTTAATTGCCTCTTCCACCGTGTAGAATGTTGCATTTTTAGCACTTGTGGCTACCACTAAAGCTGACAAAATTACGACAATCAACTTCATCGTGCTTCTTCGCTGTTCGATCCTTGCTCGCCAAAGACGATTTAAAATCTTGCTCATGAACAATCTATATTTATGCGTGAAAGTTTCAGCGGTGTCACTGACTAAAGATAATCCCAGTGTTACAAAAAGAATTACAAACCTGGCACAATTCGAATCGGCTTTCACGCATTGGTGGGAGCTAATGATCGGTGACCCCCCCCTACCCGACAGGAGTGCATGTTCTTATCCATTTTATTATACATTTATCAATTTTGTATTTAATTTGGGCCATAAGTTGTTTTTTTATAAGGGAAATCGATAAATCGGTCTTGCAAGATTATCTTGGAATAATCTCAGATCATATCACATTAAGATTAAAAGCAGCTTACATTGAATGGTCTGTCAGAAAAGTGACAAAGAACAGTGCTCTACAAAATGGGACAAAGTCCTCGGCAGACATTGGAAATCCAAAGAGCAAAGGTGAATATAGATCAATCCTTCGTTTAAGCCGTTTTTTAAATCTTAATGTAATCTGATCTGAGATTTGTCCAAAACAATCATGCGAGTGTCATTTCCTTAGGATTATCGATCCATAAGAAACTTATGGATCAAAATTGATACAGAATTGATAAATGTAGAATAAAATGGATAATAACACTTCTGGCGGATCATGCGGATAGGGGGTTTACCGATCATTAGCTCCCACCGATGCGTGAAAGCCGATTCGAATTGTGCCAGGTTTGTAATTCTTTTTGTAACACTTGGATTATACCTTTAGTCAGTGATACCGCTAAAACTTTCACGCATAAATATAGATTGTTCATGAGCAAGATTTTAAATCGTCTTTGGCGAGCAAGGATCGAACAGCGAAGAAGCAAGATGAAGTTGATTGTCGTAATTTTGTCAGCTTTAGTGGTAGCCACAAGTGCTAAAAATGCAACATTCTACACGGTGGAAGAGGCAATTAAAGACCATTACATAGTTGTACTGAAGGTGAGTCAGTGTCGCTCAGACTACATTCCCTTGTCGATCCCACCTTCTTCATTATACCCCCGTTTCTAAGACAAGCAGAGTCTCATCCGAAGCCATTCTGATCCCCAAAATCATCTTAAAGCTGTCTAATATGACATTAGGGATGGTTTCTTTTAGTGTACATATTATGTCAGAACTTTTTTTTATGTCGGAAATTAAAGATTGTTTACTAACGTGCGCCGAGTCATTCTCAAGCTAGTTTGACATTTTTCCTTTTAATTATGTATATTATCAAGTGATTTGATATGAAGTTTGAATAATGGTAATGATATATCAAAGTGGACATACAACGAATAATACTTAACCAAGACTAGTGATGAGATATTATGGTTCAATGAACTCTGAACTATTTATTTCATATTACGTCCCTCATCATGAATTTTGTTTTATTGCACACTTTTGATTCAACAATCTTACAACTTGTAAGACTGTTACATCTAAAGTGTAGGCCCTACATTAAAATGAAATGACGACGTCACGAGTGCTCTTTAATACTCTTTTGATGAGCCTCAATGATAACGCTATATAATTTACGCATTAAATTTTATTAACTATTATTAATCACATTGTTTAACCCCACCACTCTATCAAGTTGTTTAAATTTTTTAATGATTATTTTTTGGAAATTTTTAAGACAAATTGTTAATAACTTTAAATAACCTGCTTAGAACTTTTAACTATAGTTGTTAGAGTGGCGTGTTTAAACAACGTGATTAATGTGTGTGGTTGCCACGCAGTCAATCTTAGCTTATAGTGGCAACCCCTGCAACCTTCTAAAATCGATATGTATTAATAGAAAATGCAAATTTGTTCAATGTTTTGCTTGTCAGTTATGCATATATTATTATTGTATTTTCTTTGTTAATGTGTTTATGAAAAGTGTTGCAGAAACCAATAAATGAAACAAATATACTAGTTTATGCACTTCGGACCGAGGAGACAAACAATCGGTGCCACTCGTGCAAATAATATTTCTTAGACCCGTGTGATAAAACGGCACATTAAAAAATCATTAAAATAATACTGATATGAGACGGTCTAGAATTTATTACCAGTGGATAGGCTACATATCTGACGTTCCATATTCGACCAGAAAAAGGTACCTCGACCCGTTCATTAAAAAAAAAACGAATTCGACTTTTATGACGACATCTCCTGACGGGATCAAATTCATCACCTGAACAATAAAATATTTCTAATTCTTCCGCCAGACAAGTAGCTCCAAATGTTCAGTGATATTTCTTCACCATATTGGAATAGGATGATCGGTGCTAGCCATTCCTTAGTGTTAATGGCGAATCATATGAATACTCTTTTGTAAATAACCTGTTTGTAAGAAATAAAATATCGGTAGAATAAATATCTTGTGCGTTCATGTTGCAATTAGGCTCGTGACAATTAAGAATAGACCGAAATGGAAATGTGTGACTCTTTGCACGCTACATGTAGTCTGGAGGGATCATTGAATCTATATATAATTACGCATTGATACTGATTATTAAGGTATAAACATGATATATAATCATCGAAGAACTATATCCATTTATTAGCATATACAGTAGGATGGGGGTCGGGTGTCCGGACACTATATTTTTGAAGCCTTCTTTTTTGTCTTTGGATTACACTAAAAATGTGAATTCAATAGTTGTAATCATCTACTATTTTGTTCTCTATAATATTTCCTAACATTTTGTACTAAAAATTGATGAAACTTCGCTTGTATTTTTTTCCGAATGACTTTCTAAAATTGATCGTCCGGACACACAACCTGTCCGGACACACAACAACTGGGTAATATACAATTATTACGATTGTTGAATTCAATAACTACGAATGTGAAAAGCGTGTAAATCGTTGATACAAAGAGATATACTGTGGCAACACCAGGATTTTTTTTTATAATATGAACTAGGGGAGAGGCAAGTGGGGCAGAAGAATATTTAGAGAGTGGCAAAGGCGGACACGAATTTTTTTTGCATGTTCAAAAAGTCGAGAGCGAAGCAGGAGCTCAAATTGTTGATATACTGACCTGAAAAGAAACATGTTAATGACTGTTTGCAGTGAATAATGAAAATAATATCTTACCAAATAAATAATGCGAGTGCGACGCGTGGGCTAAAAATTGTTGATATTCTGAGATAATAGCTGGACTTTCCGAACGTTTTTAGTAACCATGAACAGGGTATCTAACTAAACAGCTGATGCCAGTGCGTAGCGCGAGCTGAAAATTTTGTAACTATTTTGTAAATATGAATAAAATAGTGCAGGATGCGCATTACGCTAAAAACAAATAATGCAAACTCGAGACGCGAGAAGAATCATTTGTGTATGATTTTTTGCTTAATTTGATTTATAAGTAAGCTCCGTTTTATCCGGCCTATTGAGCAGACCTTTTATTTATATCATTCAACATCAGCCACTGCGCGCGCGAAATTTTGATTTTTATATATTAACGCGAAAAAATATATCCAATTTCCAATCATTCCCCTCCCTTTATTTCATTTACTGTTCTTACTCCTTATCTTCCTTTTCTTCTTCCTCTCATTCACTGTTTGGCACCGCCAATTGGGGAGAGGCGAAGCGCTCTGGATCCCACCCCCTTGAAAACAACCGAATTAACTCATTTCTAATTAATATCTGTCTTCTTTTCATATTTTATTTTTTCATACATAACAAACAAATATATTTTTTAGGGACAGGAATAATTCTATTAGACGGAGTGAGGATTATTTCTATCTAAAAAAAGTTGTGTGCTTTTAGAAAAAAAAATAGTATTGTAGATGTATCCGTTTTCTTTTTTTTTGAAAATTAGATAAGTATATAAATCAGGGAAACAGGAATTTGTGGTACCTCATAGCTAGTAAAAAAAAATTAAATTGCTTATCTACCATGTCTACGAGGAAGCGGTGTTGTATAGCTAGAAAATTGTATTATTTTTCAATGGTAAAACATTGCATTATAAAGCAGTTTTAAGCTCAAATGATGCACATAATAGTCAGATAATTCAAGTCAATGTAGACTTAGTGACAAATAGTGTTGGAAGCCAACAGTGACCGGATGGGTACATTTTAAAATTTGAAGAGATAAAAATGCTGCTTTGGAGCACTTTACATCTTGAGTAGGATACTTATGGCATCATTTACTATACTGTTTTCAGTTTTCAAAATTTCGGGGGGGGGGGGCAACGATCCTGACTGGGAATGCACATTTCACACAATGCGCAATGATGTCACAATGAATGAACAGGTGATTCAAACAAGCACATGAACTTTGCAAATTTTTGGTGAAAATGGCATTGTTTTTCAAGAAGGTGCAGCATTAATTGTACTTCTTTAATTCGTTATAGAAATTTCGAATATTTAGGATGTATTTTTGTTATCTTTCACCTATTTTTTTTCGTAAATAAAGGTGCTGCTAGCCTTAAAAGAGCGAACATGGCAAATGAATATTATTAAATGGATTTGCCATCTTTGGTATACAATCCTGAACTGTAAAATGTGATGAGATTCAAATGGATTTTAACTAGAGTAATAGAGGTTTAAACTCAACCTTGTGATCTCGTGAGGTGTAAAAATATGCCCAGTTATTTTGATTGGGTAATTCTCGAGAACTCTCAATTGGGTGAACCTCAGAGCTCGATAGCAAGAAATAAAGAAACAAAAATCAAGCACGTGTACTCGTGTTATCTTTTTTATTCATGGAATATTTAGGTTCTAATCTTTACTCTCTGTCGAATTTGATGAAAATGGCATGGACCTCATTCTTACCGTGGAACGCCCTCAAAACGGTAGGAAAGTATAACTGAGATATCATTTTGATGTAAACATTAGTTTCTAATCGGATAGACTCTGAGAGCTCATTAACGATCGCTCGCTCTGTGCGTACTTAGTAAAATGAACAGTTTTCGTCAGATACGATAATAGTTCTTCGCAGTGAATTTTAAGTAAGGTTAAATCCAAAGAAAATTATTATAAATGCTCTCTAAACGCAAATATTATACTTCATCAGAAAGCCCCCCCCCCCCGGCCCCCTATAGCTTCGTTCCCCCATTCTAAAAGCGTTGCAGCACGCCTAGTACTTTGTATATATACGTATAGCTAAATAATTATCACCAAACTGAAATTATCGTATCGATAAATAATTAATCCCGAGAAAATGCAAAGGAAATGTTAAGATGGAGATGTTCCAGGGCATGACGTCAAGTGTATGCAGAAGGCGAAAAGGAGTCGGGATGCGATTTTTTTTTCTTCATCAGTACTTGTGCACCCGACGCGAGAGGGCAGTGGGAATGACGATAATAATAGGCTGTTTCGTATGGGCTTTGAATCAGACCACAAATCTTGGACTTTTTATTTTCTTTTAATGAAAACAAAAACTGTGAAAAGGCGTTCCATTCGAGACTCGAACCTGCGTCCTTGAGACCGACTGCAGGATTGGTTTACTGATTGAGCCACACCAATCGAGTCGAGCCATGAATATTCATGAGGCGTAGTCTGATTAAATAAACCCACTCGCATCGGGTGCACAAGTCTCGACAAAAGAAAAATCGCGGCCGGGAAAAGAGGCTAAGCAGCGACATATAGATAAGACCCGAGCTGTTTGTAGCATGAACAATGAAGGGATTTTGAGAATTAAATGAAAATCGGATCGAATTAAACCGAAAATCAGATTTTATGCAGATCACGGTTTAGAGTTTCAGTAAGGAAAGATCGGATCGCTCTTCGAAGCTCATGGGATCTCAAGGTCTAAAATCAAAATCAATGAAATGCAAAAAAAAAAACCCTGGAAAAATAATAAAAAGACACGTAACAATGCTGGCGTCAGTTTAAGAAGCTCTATATGTAGGTCACTACGGCCGCTGATACACATTCGCCTGGTTTCAAGCCGTCTCCGACCCCGCCTATCAAGCCACCTTCGCGCCTGCACTGTTGGTGGCGTTACACTTACGCCGAAAGTGGACACAATAAGCCGCTTCGAGATCAATATTCCCTGATGCACGTAAAGCAGGCCCCGATGACGCCTATTTACGTGACACGAGTCGCCGTTCTTTTCACGCCAACATTTTCCATATTTCGTTAGCAATAACTGTTGTTTGCTATTTCTAGTTCAGTGATCAAAGCCGACATGAGTCCACTTGGAGGTGATACACATACCAACTGTAGAACTAAAGGCGCCTTCAAACAACTTCCAAATGTGGACTCAGTCCGAGGCGGCGTCAGTCCAGCAATAAAAAAAAATAAAAATAAAATAAAATAAAATAAAGGAACAACAACAAGAAGAAAAATTGGTGATACACAAAATTCCGACGTCGGCTTTGAGAACAGTCCACTTTCGCTGTTTGTGTAGCACAACCATATGAAAGTCTCATACGCGTTAAGAATGTCTCCATGCGACACGAGTGTTAAAATTGCACTTAAAATCAATTTAACACGTTGGGATGATATTAAAGGAGAACTATATTGATTATGAATGTGGTCTTATTATATGTCAATGGAAAGGTAATGATGTGGGGATTATCAGTGGGTCATTCAAAAATAACGAAAATAATACATAAGGTGAAAATCGCCGATTAAAAAACGCTCAAAATGCCTCTCCGAAATATGCCTCGCATCGGTCTCTGAATTGACTTGAATTTAATGACGTCACTTTCTGTACGAGATGCGTACTGGCTCTCCCACGTGAAGCTCCACTTGCATGCAAAACCTAATGCCAGGGTACGTTTTCTCCACACTGTCACTGAATACTTCGATCACGAAATGAAAGAAAACCCAGAATTTTATCTAGATTTGGATTTTCAAATTGATGATTTTGAAGATGAAGAGAATGATGATGAAATGAACAACAAAGTGACGTAGTTGGAGGTAAAATTGGGGAATTACGCCGATGATGTCAGACAATTCAACTTGCAACACGATCACATGCCGATTCGCTACCTAACTCATGCAGCTGCTAAGTGCTAGCTACACCGCGCGGGCCAAATTGAATTCATGAAAATGAATTACCACACTGTCCAGACAGAGTCTCTTACCTCTGTGACTATGAAGAAGGAAAATAATTATAAAACTGTACTTACAAACAAGTGAATGTAATCCGAACCTGAAGGCAACTCAACGAATAGCAGCAGACGATATGCACCGACGATAAACTTCATGTGGCTGGGATAGATTGTCACTCGTTCTGTTAGATGTAATTTTTATCTCATTAATTTCACAAAATTACGAAACTCGGGGAATTATTTATCTATATAAAAATATAGTAACATCTCGTATTATTTTTTAAATTACGATAAAACCTTTTAAAAGCTCGTATATGTGATCGTAATCAAAATCACAAACATGCCGTATTGCTTGCTCGCCAGTGGCTGAGAGAGTAGATCTATGCACGTGTTGCACAGCTCTCAATCAAGCTACGCATGTTGGGGATCTTTTACGTCTAATTTAATTTTACCTCAACGTTTTCCTTCAAAAAACGTTTTATCGTAATTTAAAAATTATACGAGATGTTACTATATTTTTATATAGATAAATAATTCCCCGAGTTTCGTAATTTTGTCAAATTAATGAGATAAAAATTACATCTAACAGAACGAGTGACAATCTATCCCAGCCACATGAAGTTTATCATCGGTGCATATCGTCTGCTGCTATTCGTTGAGTTGATTTGCCTTCAGGTTCGGATTACATTCACTTATTTGTAAGTACAGTTTTATCATTATTTTCCTTCTTCATAGTCACAGAAGTAAGAGACTCTGTCTGGACAGTGTGGTAAGTCATTTTCGTGAATTCAATTTGGCACGCGCGGTGCAGCTAGCACTTAGCAGCTGCATGAGTTGGTAGCGAATCGGCATGTGATCGTGTTGCAAGTTGAATTGTCCGACTCCTCATCATCGATTCCCCCAATTTACCCCCAACTACGTCACTTTGTGCACTTCATCATCATTCTCTTCATCTTCAAAATCATCAATTTGAAAATCCAAATCTAGATAAAATTCTGGGTTTTCTTTCATTTCGTGATCGAAGTATTCAGTGACAATGTGGAGAAAACGTACCCTCGCAACAGGTTTTGCATGCAAGTGGAGCTTCACGTGGGAGGGCCAATCACGCCTCTCGTACAGAAAGTGACGTCATAAAAAATCCCCAATTTCGCGGACGTAATTCTGCGTGTTTGAAGCATTCAGAGAGAGAACTTTAAACTATCAATTAACTGAGTTCCATCGGTCTCCATGATAAATGATGTACACCATCGTGTTCTCCTTATTTTCTCCTTTGATTTGATATATGATTCTCCATTTTTACGATTTTCAATATATTTCTCCTTTAAAGGGACAGCTGTTCACTACCAGTTGATATCTGATATTTCATATCTGAACAGAAAATTATGTGTCGATCGACCGGGTCATTTCAGAAATCATTCGACATTTTATAATAATAATAATATGGACCATCTATATAGCGCAGATACTAAACCAAACATTTTCCGTTCATATCATTGAACAGGCAATGGCGTCATAAGGCAAAAATTTTGAGGGGGCGATATGGCGTATCGGGCAAATGTATATATATATATAAGCGAGCGAGCGAAGTGAGCGAGCAAAATATTTTTGACATCTTTATTGCAAAAAATCCAATTTTGTGATAGATTTTGACATAATGTTAAAAAGATGATATCATATTCACCCTCCTCTCTTTCCTCTTTTTCTCTCTTTTTTTTGTACGCCACGGTGAACAGGATTTTTGTTATGAACTTATGATTGTGAGCATCAGGGCGAAGCTCTATATGCTTGAGGGGGCCGAGTATGGCGCTTTTGGCAAGAAGTAGCTTAATATAGGTCCCGAGCGAGCGAAGCGAGCGAGATAAAAAATCACCTTTTCATGAGAATCTAACATGAAGATAGATTTTAACGTGATATTCAGAAAAATATAATACACTTTCCTTTCTTTCCTCATTTTGTTTGTTTGGTTGTAGAACTTTTGGGGGCCATGGTCCAAACTCATCCATATAACAGTGCTTTATGGGTGGCTCCAGGGCAGAGCCCCGGAACCTCTTGATATCAAAGCCATTTTAAACCTTACAGATGGCCACTTATTTTAATCAAATTGCGTGTATATTTATATAACTTTAACACAACACATAAATTCAATGCAATTGTGTATCGTAATCATCCAAATATTGTGAGGGGCACACCATAGCAAATGTGGGAAAATTTGTAAAAAGTCGCCAGCGAGCGAAGCGAGCCAAAAAAAAAAGGCCTGTTGAAATGAAATTCTAATTATGTGATAGATTTTTACATTATTATAGCAAATATCATGTCATATATTTCTTTTCATTCATCTCATTTCGCTGCCTCCTTTATTTTCTTTTATTTCCCCTTGGCTGTGGAACCACCCCCCGGTACGCCAGTGCTTCAACGTAAAGCTTAATGCAGGAAGGGTCCATATAAGGGCCCGTTATAGAACCCATTAAAGGTTACAGATGAAGAGCCCCCACTGCACGGGGTCTTGACTCTTGGACAGAGCCTTAGGAGATTTAGCAAGTTTATGATAGACTTTCATACGACATTATGCTATATACCATCCGTTTTTCTTCCCGCTCGTTATCTCAATCCTCGGCAGCCCGGTAGTGTACGTTATCTTGTCCCTATTCTTTATTTTCCAATTTAGATTTTGGCTAATTCCATTCTGCCTTTATTTCCCGCTTTTGTTTGCCTTTTTGTCATCTTTAATTTATTTCCCTGTCTTACTAATCATGCTAATGTATTTGTATATCGGGGCGAATTGTTCTTTGTCACTTGTTTTTTTTTCCTTCCTTTTCCCGTTATCTTTCCGTTTTCCCTTTTTTATGTTTTTTCTTAGTTTTCTTTTCCCTTTTCCTTTCCCTTCCCCCTTTTTTCTTTCCTTTCCCTTTCCCTTTCTTCCCCCTTTTTTTTTTCTTTTTCCCGGTTTTTTTTCCCGGTGAGCTCTGCCCCCCCCCGCCTGTTACGCCACTGCCCATTTGTAATTCCAAAAGAAGGAAAAACGGAATTCAATTTCAGATGGTCATGAGTATGTGTGATGAAGATTTATAAATTATGAATTGTATCACCATTATATCTTTTAGAACCAGGGAAATATTACAGAAAGGATTTCAATTGGGCTAAACAGGAATCGGTGACTAAATGAGCACAACAATGTCAGGACCCAGACATAGCGTATGGGGGATATGTTATAAAAACCCTGCTAACGAGCAACAAACATTAACCTTTAATAATACAAACATGAAATTTTGGGATGGATTTCCGTATTTCACCCTTTGCTTTTCTCTTTTTGTTGTGCAACTTTTCTTTGTCTTGGAAAATAATGTGTGGGTATACGTGGCCCGAAAGCCACCCCCTCCCTCTGTATGTAAGTGTAAGGAAATCATGTGGTCATAATATTATCTGGTGTCACGTTTACATATACCTACCAAACTTGGAGTGTGGATGTTGTTTAATCATGTTCCTTCGAGGTATAATATAATGATCGATGAATATAAAAAAGAAAAATGAAATGTGACGTCATGCAGAATTTTAAGTGTGAAACATTACATTTTTTTCGTTTCAATATATTATTGTGAAATACTAAAAAAATCGTTAAAATTATGTTATTGTAAAATCAAATATTATCAAAAGTATTGATTGTTTATTTGATCATGCAGCCCGGTTATGACGTAGAAGTGATCAAGAAACTTCTTCTGACTGACCTCTCGGGACGTTTCGGCGATGTTTCTATCAAGCACACCTACACTGCTGCCATCAATGGGTTTTCAGCTAAACTGACCAACACAGCTCTTCAAAAGGTATAATCAATGGAAATGAATATATGCATAACCAACTTGAAATCATGAAACAACAAACGTAGAGGGCAGCAACACCGACAACAATGGGTTGACGCCCTGTACGTTCGTTGTCATGAAATGAATTAGCAACTTATAATCATTGATCTGTATACAGATTGCTGATCTGAATACTATCAGATCAGTGCTTGGAATCATTACGTGTCCCCACGCACTTAGTTGATAATTGAACCATGGAGGTAAAAAGAATGGAGAGACAACGATATGCAAATAGCTTCCAATTTCTACAGAAGTACGAAAGAATACATAATGTGCACTGTAGCCTTTGGTGGCGACCTATGATGCCGTCAGTTTCAAGCGAAAACTGAAAAGTGATATGAGTTGAAAATAGATAACTGGGATATGTCCTTATTTATTTGACCATGCAACATAAATAACGAACACAAGTCATGGCGAAATATACATGAAAGTCTTATTGTATTTTGGGCACAAAAACATTTTTCACAGTCATTATTTATATCTTTTAATAGCTTCTGGCCCGAGAGGAGATCAAGTACATAACTGAAGATGGAGAAATTCACCCTGCGGCTGTTGCGTCGTGGGGTCTGGATCGAATAGATCAACGTTCATTGCCTCTGGATGGAGCTTACAAGGCCAAGGGTATTTTTAAGTTCCAAAGATTGACATATTTTTCTTTAAAGGGATGGTCCAGGATGACAATTTTTATATCTCAATAAATAAAGTAAAATTGACAAAGCAAAGTGCTGAAAATTTGATCAAAATCGGACAGCAAATAACGAAGTTATTGAATTTTAAAGATTTTCATTATTCCGGTGAAACAGTTCGAGGTATGTCTTAATGATGAGTGTCATATACCTACTTGTTCTTTTGTATTTTATTATATGAAATTAGGTTTATTCATTTTTTTCTACCAAAAACTAAAACAATTGGATTGACAACTGATTAAGTGCAATATGTATTATTGCCGCAACTTATTTTATCATATTGGAGACACATCATTTACACATTTATGAAAAATGAAACATTGATGATTTTATGTAATAACATAAGAACAAAGAAAGTGGGGATGTTACATCATCCAGGGGCCGCGGAAGCGGGGGGCTAGGTGGAGGCTTCAGCCCCCCCCCCCCACTTTTTTTTCTAAAACCGTGTACAAAAACGTAAAAATGACCATAAGATTGTGATTTTTTGCAAGGTCAGCCCCCTCCCACTTTTGGCTCAGCCCCCCCCCCACTTTGAAAACCATTCCGCAGCCCCTGTCATCAGCCCATCTAATGAATATTCATGAAGATGTGCATATATAACTGTTTTCACAAAATATTGATAAACCTTAAAATTCAATAACTTTGTAATTTCTCTTACGATTTTGATGAAATTTTCAGCATTTTGCTTTGTGAATTTTACTCTATTTGTTTAGATATAAATGCTTTCAGCCCGGACCATCCCTTTTTAATTAATCTAAGAGCCTTCATCTTGTTGCAATTAAAAACTTTCTCCCTGGCTAGCTCTCCCCCTCTCCATGCTCTCTTTCTAGCACACTATCGCAACCCTCCCACACAAACATTATATCTCTCTAAATGTAAACGAGCGAGTTCGTCACTCGATGTTATTGTAACGAACAAACGTTCACTCCTCATTGAGCGGTTATTCACTCTGATCCGAGTGTTCAGCACTATATTTCGTCGTCCGCTACCTCACTCGTCTTCCGAGTGGTCAATTTTCCTTACTGTACACAGCCGATCTTTCGCTCAATATCACTCGTGTTGTCGAGTGTGTGACCAAGGAGAACTTGACCAATACGAAGCAAGCGAATTTCGCACTTATAACCAATCACAAGTGGGCACGCCATTGCTCGAGAATCGCGCATCGCATCAACATGGCGAATACAAACCCATTGGGAAGAACTCCTGAAGTCTTCAGGCATCCGAGTGATATCGTGTTCACTCTGCTTTTCACTCGAAAAGGGATTGTTCTCCATCTAACTACTTGAACAAGTGGAATTTCACTCTTTTTTGAGAGGATTTCTATATTGACATATTATACATATATAGACATATATAAATTATATATTCATATGTCTTCAACTCACCCTCTCCTTCACACACGAACACACGCACACATACATAATTATACATACACATTTAGCCGAACCGTCCCTTTTTCCTGACGAAGCGGTTCGTTCCGGTTGCAATATACAACCAGTTGGGGTAGAACTTTTCTATTTCACTTCTGACTCTTCGCTCCTAGCCAGATCAAATCTCACGGAATCGCAAAACCGACATGCCCAAACAAATCCGATGAACGCCACACAACCATGTCAAGACCGCATACCGCTTATTTTATGGGGATGCGAGGACGCCCATACCAGTCAGTCGGCAAGCCCTCAAAAAGTAGCTTCTTTTATCCAAGTGATATTCATAACTAGAGGGGTTTTGCATTGTTAATGAGCTTGGTGGGGATGAAAACACCTTTTTTATTCGGCCATTGCTGCTCTAAATATTGACCAAATTTCATGTTTTTGGTATCATTATAAAGAAGAAATATCATTCTTTTAGGTCACGTGTCTGGATTTTTAAAACAATTTTGTAACATAGGTGAAACCATTGATCTAAAACATGAAACAAAATAATTATTTTCATGCAACAAAACTTGTTGTTTTTACACTTAATTACTGGTTGTGCCCTAATAATTTTTAGACAATGATAAAGCTGAAGATCTAAGCTTTAATATGATATAATTTTTATAAGAAGAGGTATCTTAGATAGGTCAGTAGCCAGCTTCTCATAGGCCAAGTACATTTAGCAGTTTAAAAACAAGAACACTGCGCTCTGATTGGTCATAGAAACCACACACCCACGCAAATTCCAATGTTCCCACACTGGGCCTCTGCAAGGTCACACTCACCATGTGGTAATCTTATCAAATTACCCGCGCCTGGTGTTTTGAAAACACTAATCAACCAATCAGAACTCTGGATTTTATGCTACTCAGAAATTTCAGAAATCTCGTCTTGCATTTTGTTGGAAAAAGCTGGCTGCTGACCCATCTAAAAGGTGCCACATATCAAAAGTGACATAGTAAGAAAGTACAGAGTTTGAGCGTTCTGATGATATAAATAATGTTTGTGCCTAAAACACACAATTTTGCACAATTTGCAAGAGAAAAAAGAGGAAGAAAATTATGTTTGAGGCATCTTTTCATGCTTAAAATTCACTTATTTATCAAAATATTTTATTCAAAAGAAATAATCAGTATAAAAAAGTAATGTTTACTCTTTCAAATGGTAGAAAAATAATTAATTTTACTCAAGGAAAAAGTGGTTAAATTCTTTGAGAAACAAAGTCTCACAATTCACGAGATTTTGCAGGGACATGAATTCAGCCACGAGAGGACTTGGATAAATCTTGCTCATTTGCTCATTAACACAGGGGCTTGCAGATAGACTGATACGGTTTATCTCCAATTCGTCTAATGCCAATTCGTCCAAATGCCAACTCGTCTACTACCATTTGGTCTATCATCAGTTCGTCTACTCACCACATGGTCTACTTTCATTTAGTCTTATGCCATTCCGTCTAATAACCAGTTGGTCCAATAGCCATTTAGTCCATTTACATTTTGGTCTAATTAAACTAAAGCGTTGATTGTGCAAAATGAATGTCAAGTAAATGGGTATTATACCAACTGGTTATTAGACGAAATGGTAATAGACGAAATGGTGATTAGACGAAGTGATGATTGGACCAAATGGTTGTTAGACGAAACGTTGATGGACAAAAAGGCATTAGACTAAATGATGATATACCATTGTGGTTAATGGACGAGTTGGCAGTGGACGAACTGGCAATTTACCGCCCATACACGGTACTTCTCACTCAATACGCCTATCCAGTAATTCTACCCTTCCCAGTAATTCCAGTATTTCCAGTAATGCAGCTATCTCAGTCCTACCAGTATTATTGCCAGTATCATTTTAAACTTTCCTCTGTTTCTGACATTCAGGTCCTCCTACTTCCTCAACCATGTATCCCGTCGCTCAGTTTGAATAAATAAATAATTACACGCATATAGCCGAAATATTATTATGTCTTCAAATAAAACTATATAGAACGTGCTTACCCTGTCGCGCAGATTGCGATAATTATGGGACAGAATTTCGAGCGCAAATCCTCCGAAGGCACACTTAAAGGGATGGTCCGAGCTGAAAATATTTATATCTTAATACATAGAGAAGAATTCACTGAGCAAAATGCCGAAAATTTCATCAAAATTGGATAACAAATAATAAAGTTATTGAAGTTTAAAGTTTAGCAATATTTTGTGAAAATAGTCATCATGAATATTAATTAGGTGGGCTGATGATGTCACATCCCACTTTCCGTTTTCTTATGTTATTACATAAAATCATAATATTTTCATTATTTCATACTTGTGTGAATAATATGTCTCCCTTATAATGAAATAAGTTGCAGCAATAAATATCTAATGCACTAAATCAGTTGTCAATCCAATTTTTCTAGTTCTTGGAGGAAAATTTTTGAATAAACCTAATTTCATATAATAAAATACAAAAGAACAAGTGGGGATGTGACACCATCACCCCAGCACCTAATGAATATTCATGACGACTGTTTTCACAAAATATTGCTTAACTTAAAAATTCAATAACTTTGTTCCCGATTTTGATGAAATTTTCAGCATTTTGCTCAGTGAATTCTACTATATTTATTGAGCTATAAATACTTTCAGCCCGGACCATCCCTTTAAAGATAAAGGCCAGTTGTGGTAACGATCTCAAAATGACTTTTTACAGAATACAATGTAATGACCACCCAAGTGTCTGTTTGTATGAATACAAAATATGTGCCGGAGGATTCTTGAAGAAATTGTGTAATTTCTGAGAAATAAACAAAATAAGCGCGGATTCGGGCACTTCCGTCGGGTCTTTATTACAGCAATAATAATATACACTGTCCCACGTGTGCCTATCTGTGTTGGCGATCTCCAGTGTGATCGTTTTTTTCAGCTTGGATTTTATGATTTCACAAAGTTCAGTTTATGTAACTGTACCAGATCTAGATCCACGATGATATAGTAATACTTAACCTTGGTTTTACAGACTTTCTCACGAAATCAGTGTTTTACTGCAACTATACTTTCATTTAGCTTTAATGCTCGGCAAACGGTCTAACATGAAACAAGATTAGTGGGTCCCTCCATTTTCATCTTAATTTAATTTCTATTGAAAAATAGTATACATACATGTATTTAAAACCTACAATGTGTTGCCCAAATTGTCTAAGTGGTTTTTTTTTCACAACATATGTATAATAATTTTTTTTTTGCAACGGATACAAATATTTGTTGATGGAAGTGAAATAAATAAATTTGAATTTGAATTTGAAATTTGAATTGCATGATCGATCAGGCTCAACGATTCAAGATGTCGCTTAATAATTGTTAGGCCGTAAATAGTAAATGGTCATAAAGGAATTAAATGTTTTAGCGTTAATGCTAATATAATTTCTCTTTATACGAAAACCGTGAAGAATAATTAGACATACATATTCAACGTAATTATAAAGTATTAACATCGATGTTTCGCTGTATTAGTGGAGGTGTCGTGGCCGATTGGTCTAAGGCGTCTGAATATCCATGAAAAGTCCGGGGTTCGATCCCCGGCCGCGGCACCTATGCCCCTGAGCAAGGCATTCAATCGACAGTGCTCTTTAATCCTGCATTAAAATAAATGGAAATGCTATACGCATTCTCGGTAACTAGGTGTGCACTTGTATTTAAAAAAATAGTTGTGATAATGTATATTTTAAGCAAAAACCCTTTGGAATCGATTACAAAGGATTACTAGATTTCCAAGCAATTATATATATCAATGGATTAAAAATAATTCTATGTACTTGACCGTTCCAAAAACGATGCTTGACATGAAATAAACCTTTTATTTTGTTACAATATATAAATATAAATGACGAACAGAAAATAAATATGTTCATCTGGACTTACTGTTAACCTGTCTGCTCCCATTGATTTCAGTCTGGTGGCGATCTTCAGGCTTATTAAAATACAGATTGGCAATCATTTCTCTGGTACATGGCATAGTTTCCACATCGTCATCCCGTAAACAGTGAATTGCTCCGCTCATTTTGCAGGAGTCTAACCATGATAGAACTTATGTATTGACGTCATCGCACCGCCATCTTGGAGGCTGAAGCCATTGCCTAGACCACGATGCGTCGGTGATATCTTCAGCTGGTGTATCTCTTGACAACTTCCTATATTATCCGAGGGAGGGCGCAATGAAATAATGACGTCATATGCATATTGTCTATCTGTCTATCGAATGCCATGACTGTTCTGATATTGCACAAATTAGTTGTCGGCAAATAAGGATACCTTCCATAAAGGGATGAAGCTGAAGGCTATGTATTCATTTACATTTTTATTTTTTCATACAGGTTGTGGATCAGGTGTTAATGTATATGTCGTCGATTCAGGAATCTACCCAGACCATTTGTACTATGAAGGACGAGCCTCCCCTGCGTTTGATGCAGTCAACGACGGTAGACCGTTTGTAAGTTATTACAGTTGATCGACCATATGCATATGACGTCATGATCTCGTAGCGCCCTCCATCAGAGGATTTGTCACAGATGCATGCACCAGCTGGCATTGCATGCAAGGCAATGGTCAATTCAGCCTCTAAGATGACGGTGCGATGACGTTAATGCATAAGGTCTATTCTGCCCAACTTTGGCAAAAGGAAGCAAGTGACACATCAGTCAAATTTGAGTTATTGTTTTTTCTGAAGCACCCTTTGTATGTTGCTATATTGTTATTGTTCATTTTACATGTATTATTATGATTTTTTTTTCTTACATTGGGGCCAACGAGCAGTTGTGCTTTCTTTGACCCCTCCACGTGTAATATATCTATTAATGTTATTGATTTGTATATATGTATATTTTGACTGTGGAAATAAATTTGAATTTGAATTTGAATTGCACGTTCAGGCAAAATATTTGGAGGAAATTATCGTTCTATGGAAAGGTAATTGCATTGACGCCTTTGTAAATGACGAACATATACACACATTGCTCATTTACAACAAATTATACTTTTGTAACTTGCTTCCTCTTGCCAAAGTACGATAGTATTAGTCGGATATTTTCTCGTCGAATATTTTTACCGGGCTATTATATGGCTATGGACCAGCGGCCGACTTGCTGTGGTTGGTTGCATGGTCATTAGCAGCGGGGGGGGGGGGGGCAGAAAGGGACCCCACCGAAATAATGAAAACCTTAATTTTTTTCACAATAATCAGCAGAAGTGTGCACGATTTTTTTGGAAAATTTCTCTTTAGCAGACGCAAAAGCGCCCCGGGGCGGTCGTCTTACTCTATCGCATTTTTTTTAAATATCTTACTTATCGATATTTTGTGGTGGCGACGTGGTCTAGTGGTTATGGCTCTCGTCTTTCATATGAGGGACGTGGGTTCGATTCCCAGCCATGGCGTGTTTTCTTTCAGCAAGAAATTTACCCGCATTGTGCTGCACTCAATCCAAGTGAGGTGAATGGGTACCCTGTAGGAAGAAATTCCTTGAATGCCAGAGCGCCTGTAGGCAGCAGGGCTATAGCGGGGTAATAATAATATGGTAATGCGCAGTTGAGTATATGAATATAGAAATTGTGCAATATACATGTGTAATTATTATTATTATGTTTATTATCAGATATGACGTAATGGTCTCAAATTTTACATGCTATGGAAAGTTATTGATACATTAAATTCTTTGATGATAAAAATCTATTTTTTAAAAATCGTCACATGAAATACGACTTTTTCATTTTAGGGGATAGACTGTCTTGGACACGGCACACACTGTGCAGGAACAATAGGAGCGAGCATGTACGGAGTAGCACCAAATGTAAATATATATGGGTTGAGGGTACTTGATTGCAGCGGCTCTGGTCAATGGAGTTCCCTTATAGCAGGTACATATCAAGGATTATATGACACCTAAATAGATCATTGTAATTTGATTGGTTGTTTGATATTGATCATTTAGTAAATTTTACAATGGCGTCATCATTCGTGCAATTTCGGATTGATTCATCGTGCAAGTTTTGATCCATACGATTTCGTCAATTGGGCACCCCATATTCATGGCCCACTGCACATTAGACAAGAGCGAAACCAAAGTGCACAAAATGTAATTTCGGGCATTTCGAGGTTTTTATATATTTTTGTTTCCATGCCCAGTTGAAAACGATCAATTTGAAGAAAAATTTCTTAACAAAGTATATTTTTTAAACCCAACTTAATGGATCAGAAATGTTCTTGACCTTGTACCAGAACCTGAAATCAGGGAGTTGCCTCCTCACAACTCCCTGCTGAAATTATACTCATCTAAATTTTGATATCTGATAACCATTATATTCATGTTTCCCTTGTTTGTATTTTGTTTATCTTGAATTTCAAAATTATGTATAAAATGTAAAATCCTAACCTTTTTTTATCAATTTCAATTGATATGAATATTGAGTTGACCCAAAATCCATTCATCCATTTCCCGATAGGACTAATTCATGACCATTATAAGAAGGTTAAATCTTAGCCTTGATTAAGTTTAGATTCTGATACAATAACATTGTCAAAAGTTCATTGACCCTAAACGAAGTTTGACTTTGGTCATATGATCTGACACTCATGCAAGATGAAAATTGATACTTCATTATTTAATTACCCATACGCTCGTCAAGTTATGATGACTTAAAAAAATAATTGGTAAAGATTTCAAGTTGATACCCCCACATGTTTAAAGTTCTTTGACCCTAAATGACAATTGACCTTGATCATGTGACCTGAAATACATGCCATATAAACATGTATAACACACTGGCTATATATTTGCCTTAAGGAAAGGTATGATCAGGTCGCTATAAATTTGCAACATTAAATTTGAACTTTTATGTGAGTTCCTAGTCTGGTAACTCGAAGAATTTCGTAAAATTTTATTTTATTGATACCAATAGATTCCTTGACCTCAGAAACGATGAGTTATAGGTGCCAAAAATTACGAGTCTAGGACTCTAGGTTACTTAGAAGCCGAGATAATATCGAAAACCCTGTTTTTGAAAGCCATTTTGTAAAATCCAAGATGGCGGCCATCTAGGAAACATTGTTTTCCTAATTCCTCATACCTTTACCAAAATGTATAATTTGCAATCTAAAAAAACGGCGAAATTACAAAGTGATGATGGGCCTAGTTAACGAAAGACTTCATCCATGACGTAACGAAAAAAACTATGCTTGTTGCGCCAGGTAGGAATTGTTTAATTTTGGTAGGCCTATATTACTTGCCCACCCCTCTTCCTAAGACACATACAAATACTCTGTGTAATTTACAGCCCGACCCCAACGGGTTTATGGACCACATGTTGTATAATTTCGTATCTGATGGATGAACTATCGGATGACATTGATTAATCGGATGTTACTCTTTTCTCTGGTCATACTTTCAGCCTGCGATTACCTTGTGAATTTTGGAGTGAAGCCGGCAGTTGCCTCGATGTCCATTGGAGGTCCTGCTAACACGGCAGCCGACGAGGCCGTTCAAAGAGTTATTCAGTCTGGTATATCCGTTGTTGCATCAGCTCGTAATGCCAATAGTCCTACCAGTGCCTGCTCCTCTTCACCTGCTGGTGTACAAGAGGTTGGTTCTATTTACACCCGACCCATTCACAGTGTAACCCGGGGGTGTTTCACAAAGATGCAAGTATGACTTATTTCGCACTTAAGATACAAGATATTATACAAAGCGCACTCTTATTGATCAATACGCAGTAGAGCGCGTCCTCTTCTGATGATCTGACCAATGCGGTCATGCCTTTTATACCGCACGCAAACAGACATTTAAGTGCGACTCTAAGTCATATGCTTAAATCTTTGTGAAACACCCCCCCCCCCGGATTCCACTGAAATGAGAACTCGAATTCTTGGACAAAATCTTGGTCCCATTGTATGATTATAGTTGCGGATCAGATCGAACTCTTACGGGCAGTGAATTTTTCAAAAAAATATTGACAAAAAATGTCACCGCTCAATTTTACGGGGTGCGCAATGAAAGTATCCTATGGGTTGCACCATTATGTTTTAAAATGGCAAGGGGTTCGCCCGCATCTATCACCACCGTGACACCTAAAACAATACATACAGTTAAGGTCATATCACATTCATTATTATTTTTTTTGTGTATTAACTACCACTTCCTTCATTACTCCCTATTCTCCTTTATTCATCTGTGAAAATATAAGAATAAGTATTCCTAACTCCTCTTTTTCATCTAGTCGTTCTGTTGACCAAGACAATTAAAGGAGAATGAAACCCTTGAAACCAGCTGAATCCATATCAAAGAGAAAAATCAAAGAAACATATTGTTGAAAGTTTGAGGAAGATTGAATGAATAATAAGAAAGTTATGAGCATTTGAATATTGAGATCACTAATGTCATGCATGTAGATCCTCCAATTGGCAATGCGACCAAGATCTGTGATGTCACACACGTACAACTCCCTCATTACTTTAGTACTTATTTCACTTATATTCTCACTTTTATTGAGTCTATCACAAGGTGATGTGTTCTCTTTATGAGAGGACAAGTACAGAGGTTTCACAACATTATATCATTGATGAATCGTTTGTCATATGATTAGAATGAGCAAAAAGAGATGTTTTGGGGTATATTTTCAGTGTCCAAAAGGGGAGAGTTGTTCATCTGTTACATCATAGATCTTGGTCGCATTGCCAATGGTAGGATCTCCATAGCATTAGTGATCTCGACATTCAATTGCTCATAACTCTTTTATTGCTAGTCCCATTTTACTCAAACTTTTGTTGATCTTATTCTTTGATTTTTCTGCTTTCACAAAAGCTAACTTGCTCCAAGAGTTTCATTCTCCTTTAAGGTCTCTTGTTTGGTGCAAGCTCACTGATTGAATCATGAAATCTATCATGAAGATCGCCAAAACATGAGGGTCAGTGTCTCACTATTGCTTGGAAAAAGACCCGGCATCGTGCCCGGGGGGGGGGGGGGGCAGTCAAATATATTGATGTACACACGCGTGACCAAAAAAAACGCGTTTATAGGGGTGTTTTTTCAATTTTGGACGCGGTCCGCGCGTGGACTCGTTAAGGGTATCAAAAACACCGATTTTCAAGAAAAAGGGTGGTTTGCTCGAATTTCATTCTTGTTTGCTAATTTCTCAGCAATTACACAATTTCTTCGAAAATCCTTTGGCATATTTCGTGTTTTTGTTATGTTGGCTATGGTCAATTTGATTCGATTATGTACGAAATACATTTCGAAATCGTGACCAAAACTCGGTGGCATTTATCTTTAACTGTTTAGGCTATAACCGTTGGTGCAACAGATATCAATGACAGAAGGGCTGATTACTCCAACTACGGGACGTGCGTGGATTTATTTGCTCCTGGTAACGATATAAAAAGCCTATGGATTGGAAAACCGGATGACACGCGGACCCAAAGTGGTACATCTGTGTCTACCACTCACGTTACCGGTGAGTTTTATGGGACCTATAGTGACACCCTTGCGGGTCAGATTATTACGAGTTGGACATGGACGGGGGGAGGGGGGGGGGGGTGGGTGATGACCTTAATGCACCATGATCATGCTTACTTAGTGGCAATATATATACATACATGCCTTTGAAAATGTAACCAATATATAATTCATCAGTAACCCAACTTGATATTCAGTAACACCTCCCGTAGCATGAGGGATTTTGTAATAAAAATAATAATTTATTTACCCAGGGTAGACATTTCAATTAAAAAAAATGTTCTTCTGACGGGCCCGGCATTACATACCATGTTATTATAACCAATCTCCAATCTAAATGCTGAGCGCCTAGCAAGAAGCCAGCAGGTCTTACATTTTGGTTTGACTCGGCTGGGGAGCGATGAGGCGACCAACCTTCGACAATGACCTATTTTCTTATCTGTGATTTGACCGGCATTTTCAATTAATAGATTCTGAACGTTGCAGAATGCGTCACCGAAGTGGATGCTGAAATACGCTACTATATCTCACTTTTTAACCAAAATCAAGCATTCTTTTCTCAATTTTTTTAATGGTTATTCCACAGGCGCTGTAGCACTACTGCTAGCTAAGAATCCCAACCTTTCACCTGCTGATATTAAGGCGACCCTGATCGACACATCGACCAAGAATGCTATTAGTGATCTACCTTCTGACACCGAAAACCGTCTGCTGTATGTACCCCGTGATTAAGTTTCTGAAGATTATAAGTTACAATAAGTTCTCACTGATCGGCGATGATTTCTAACCGTGAACGCGGAGCCCAATATATAAACTTTTGCATAAACCTTGTGTATACAAAAAATATCGTCATTCAGAGATATTATAATTTTGTTCAGATATGTCACCAAGGCCGTATTATTTTTACTTGTAAAATGTATTTTATGCAAGATTTCACTGTATTCAAATGTCTTCTTTATTTTATTTTTTTCTATTACCAATCATTTCATAACGTCCGTGTACTTTTCGTACATTCATTCTCGATGGAACTCAAAATGCAGTATATACTTAGAATAGAAGGAGGGGGAAGTGTGGGGGGGGGGGGGTTGGAGCAAATACTAGTCCACTAACCCACCCTTTCCGAGGCGGTCAACCTTGCGCAAATGTTTGCTCCAGATTATTACAGATACCCTGGCTTTTTAATGATGACATATTTTTACCCACTATCAACGTCTCTGATTAGAAGCGAAAGAAGAAGGAGGAAGAACAGAATAATAAAAAAGAAGAAACAGAAGGAGAAGAAGATGAAAGAGATAAAAAAGAAGATGAAGTAGAAAAGGAGGGATATGATGATGAAGTAGAAGAAAAAAACACTTGATCTATGTCATTGTTAATATGTTCAGTGCACTTGCCCAAACAAAAATTATTAACTGGTGTAGACGTGATATATGGCAGGTAATTTTCCATCATCCCCGATGAAAACAAAAACATACACAATATTTCTTTAACTAAAGGTTTTTTATTTTATAAAAGTATATAAATTCTTTATCCTATTTTTTGTAATATAATCAGATATAATATTTTATACTGGTTATGGACTGCGGATATGAATAATGAGGAAAAAACCCGTCTCAAGGTAATAATGAAACGCTTATTGAATACTCCTGAATACTTGATTTCTGGAAGGCCATATAATTGCCATACAAACAAATTGACTCATCACTACAGAAAGTCGCATGCAATGCAAGCATGTATGGTACGAGGCCTACATCGACAGTTTTAATTTTTGCTCGTCACAGTTTCAATATGAGAGCACTGGAAGATCATTTTTCTTGACATTCTAATCCTGGGCCCGCGTTTTATAAAGACTTGTTTAGATAACAAATGCACAATTTCTATGAAATATACTATCAGCCAATCAAATTTACTAAATCTTTCTTTTCTTTTGAGACAATAAACATTGCAACTAATAGAACCTGAGTTCCGTTTTCTTTCTAAATTGTTTATCTTACCATTAAATGTTGTACTTCGTTTGCGCCCTGTGTAGGCCTACAGATCGGCCATTTGCAGTGCCGTTTGGGGAACATTTTCTCGGGGGTGGGGAAGCATAATTAGAAAAAAAAAACGTCTTTTGAAGTTTCAAGCAAACTTGTGTAAGGCATGCCGGTCAGTTTACCCTGGTTTTAATGGGGCTAATGATCTTGGTTCATTACGAAGAAATCCATATTTGTACCTGCTATCGAAATCTGCAGGGAAAAGGGATTATTAAACATTTTACTTCCCTATCGAGTTTATTAGAAGCAAGAGCTCAATATTGGATTTAATATGACCCCCCCCCTAAAAAAAACTTCAAGCAAGTTAACCTGAAACAAAGAGAAGAGGACGAACAGAGCCGTGTCAGAGAAGGATCAAGACGAAAGAGAGTAAAACGAAAAGGATTACACTGAAAGAAAATGAGTCTAAAATGGAAAGATCGGGATAGGAGCAATGATGAAATGAGAGGAGGGGTGGGTCAAGAAAATTCAAAATGTTGCTCATTGTTGATGATAGTGCTTGTTATTGTTTTAATTAAACCGTCGATGTTTGGAACAGATAGCAGACATGCCCGCAGACATATAGACTGAGGCCCGTATTCTGAAGTTGGGTTCATTTTAAAGTCTGGTCTAAACTTGTGGTTTAAAGGTCAAGTCCACCTCAGAAAAATGTTGATTTGAATCAATAGAGAAAAATCAGACAAGCACAATGCTGAAAATTTCATCAAAATCGGATGTAAAATAAGAAAGTTATGACATTTCAAAGTTTCGCTTATTTTTAACAAAATAGTTATATGAACGAGCCAGTTACATTCAAATGAGAGAGTCGATGATGTCACTCACTCACTAATTCTTTTGTTTTTTATTGTTTGAATTATACAAAATTTCAATTTTTGCGAATTTGACGATTAGGACCTCCTTGCCTGAAGCACAAAATGTTAAAATAATGGAATTCCACATGTTCAGGGAGGAATGAAACTTAATTTCACATGACAATGATGAGAAAATCAAAATATTTCATATTTCATATAATAAAATACAAAAGAAATAGTGAGTGAGTGATGTCATCAGTTCCCTCATTTGCATACCGACCAGGATGTGCATATAACTATTTTGTGAAATTAAGCAAAATTTTGAAATGTCATAACTTTCTTATTTTACATCCGATTTTGATGAAATTTTCAGTGTTATACTTGTTGGATTTTTCTCTTTTTATTCCAATCAACTTTTTGTTGGGGTGGACTTGTCCTTTAACTATGGATAGCCCGCAATTGTGACACAAATCTCTCACAGTAGAGGTTCATAGTGTCAGCTTTCTTAACTGTCTGGGAAGGATAAATGAGATAATTCTATTCACCATTCAAGAATTATGAAATAGCACAGTAAACATAAAAAACATGACATGTTTGGCTACCCATAATTTTAGCACAGAGACAACGGTATAAGTTAAACCAGAGTTCAGAATACGGGCCCACGTGTCGAGATGAACTGCCTATTACATGTGTTAAGGGCACTGTGAATTGGCTCCAAACTTGGTTATCCCAACTAATGAAGGTTTCAGGCAGTTCCACGTGCGAAAGATTCGTAGAATCGATCCTGCCAGAGAGAGAAAATGTATATACAGTATATATATATATATATATATAGATATAATATGAGCATTTCGCACCCCCTTGTGGGCGTGAGTTTGTGTGTGAGATATATAGGTGAGGGTATATGGGATTGAATGAGTGTGGTGGTGTTTGTTTGTGCATGGACCTACTAGCTAGTAGGTCCATGGTGTGACAGAGAGAAAGAACGTGAGTGGGTGATAGGGGTGGGAGCACTAGCGTACCTACGGGGGGGGGGGCAGGGGGGACACTCTGCCCCCCTGACGAGCCACAACCCATACAAAAGACATATACCTGCCCCTTTTTTGCCACCCCCCCTGACGAGCTTTAAGACCTTTATTGCCCCCCTCCCCCTTAATGAGCTTGAAGACCTTTTTTTTTTTTTTTTTTTTGCTTGTCAATTTTTTTTTCTGGTACAAAAACCTTTATATTTTTATTGAAGACCTTTTTTTTTTTTTTTTTTTTTTTTTTTTTTTTTTGCTTGTCAAATTTTTTGGCGGCCGATTTTGCCCCCCCTGTGGAAAACCCTAGGTACGCCACTGGGTGGGAGTATATTTTATGTGTGGGTGAGAAGGTGTGTGGCCAGGATAATTTTGCACTATCATGCTTTCTTTCATATATATATATATTTTGGTGGCTATTATCTGAGCAAGGATGGGAGAGAGGGGAATTAAAAAATTCTAAACTTTAGGTCACTCCCAAAGCCAAAAATATTTTGCCCTATACGCCACGTTCTGCCCCCTCCCCCCCAAAAAAAGGCCGTTATGCCGCTGATTACTTATTTTGAAACGTGAACTCACAATTTTAGGTGTTAAAAGCTGTGCCTTGTATTTATTTTTCCATCAAAGACTTGCATGAATGGAACCAGACACCATCACTGTATGGGGGGGGGGGGGTGATATGAGAAGGAAGACTGAATTTATTGCATTTTTTTCACTAATAGTAATAATCTTAATAACCCTTTATCGACAATCATCAGGTCATGATTGTCATATGGTAACAACTCAACGGTTTTGAAAGTGAGGGGGGGGGGGGTGACCATGCAAAAAGTCATAATCAGATGGTACTTTTTGCGTTTTTTTTTTGCTCACGGTTTTGGCCCTGACCATTAGACTCTCTTTAAAACGCAGCTCTTGTTGACGTATGAAATTAATAATGGTGGTTCAAGTCTACAAGAGGTCAATTACAGAAAAGGAAATGGGCGGGAGATGAATTGTTACGCCCTATGTTGGAAACAGATTGTACACACACTATGTTAGACATTAACTCTATATGTATATTACCTTTTTATATGGATGTACGATACCAAGGAAACATGTGCGATCTTGGAATTTGTGCATTGTGTGATTATTCATATAGATGTATTGTTCGTCAAATATTAACAGATAAATGTGATAATGGAATCTAATACAAACAATCCTTTGATCTCGGAGACTAGCATACCAAACGAATCATTCAATTATGGATGGTTCATGAGCAAAAATAGACTCCTTAAAAATCAGACACATCATGATTGTCAGATGGTAACAACTCAATAGCGAGGTCTTGCTCAGCGAGCCTACGAACAGGGACTTTCAGAGACGCGGGGGTACGACAAGCCCCTTTAACTCTCTTCATAATATATGACGAAATACAATTATTGATATATCAATAATTGTTTTTATATAATGTATATGGGGAATTCATTTTTTTTCACATCAAGAAATAAAATTCTCGACATTGAGAATTGCATATCTTGGTACCAGGCGAGGAAATAAGAATAAATGTTTTAACTCATAAGGGCTAACCTTGCAATACGTCCGCGTCGCTTAGCAAAGCTGCTGTGAGTGTTGTCAAACGGGATCGCTGAAAGTATGCTCTTATTGTTTTTTTTTTACAACAGCTAACTGTTTATCTATTACCCTATTATATGAATTGATCCACACATTAATCAGATTATCATGATTATAAAGCGAATAAAGCAAATTCAAATCACTGACCAAAATAAGTACAAGTTAATATATTGTAATATATTTAAGGTCACTTTTTTAGAAAATAAATAAAAGAGGGCTGAGTGAACTGTCCTGGGTAACACCAAAATTTAGGCCTATATTTTGCCAATGAAAATTTCGGTCATCTAAGCTCACCAACGGGGCCTAAGAATTCCATAATATTACATTTTGTAAATATTTGATATTTATAATCTACCGTTAGCAGTCTGGTGTCAGATTTCATGGGAAATTTTACACCAGACTGCATTATGGAATTTGACGGAATGATTATGTAATAGATACGAATTTGGTGCATGCATAGAGATGCTGAAACACTGTCAAAAATGAGTTTTTCTCAAAAGTTCAAATGACACTAAGGACTTACTCAAACATTTTATAAATTGTTCATAAAGAATTTACGATGCATTGCTATAACAAAGAAATTACTTGATTATAAATCAGTATTGAATTCACATAGTTATGTTACTTAAACAAATCTACAAAATTAACTCACCGGTGATGCGGAATTAAAACAATGCTTGTACAGAATTATTGTTGAAATACCCTGTCAAAAACAGGTTCTCCATTCTCATACTTGAAAACTTTTGACATGTTTGATGATAGAAACTATACAAAACTATAGAAATGATGAAATCAATGAAAATAAAATCGGCTGAGGACCCATGCCCAATTCATCTTCTTCTTCTCTAGCTGGCTGGGGGTGTCTGCCCCAAGAGCACTTTTCTACATGTTCGAAGGAAGCAAGGTGGTCAAACGTAATTTGCATATTCCAATCTGAAAAATCCTAAACACAAAGTAATGAATGCATTTCAATTAAGTCTGGCATAAAGACACTAATACAAGACTTCTTTCACGCTGGACAATTGAACACCTTTCTCCACCACTAAATAACATCTGGCATAATAGAAACTATATACACTACAGTGCGTCTAAAAAAAAACTATACACTTTTGAAAGGGCTACCAAACAAAAAATCACTTTGGGGGACTATACCTATATATATGGAAAGCCAATGAATTCAACTTTCAGATGACACCAAAAAGTTGAAAAACTATTCATGCTTGAGTAAGCAGTACCCACTTAAACAAAGGGTATGAAAATTAGGGTGGGCAGGAATTAGCCTTTCGATTTCTGTCAGTTTTTGAGAGGCGAGTCCCTCGGAACTTGCAAACTTAATTTAATTTAAATTAAATTAATGTTCATTCATGATCGATTTAAATTGTTGGAGCAAATTTAATGAATTATCAAATTGAAATTTCATGCATGAGTGAGCGTGAATTGCAATCTTTAGTGCAGCATGCTTTACAATCAGGATCTCAGCAGTGTGTTCATTGGAGTCAGGAGAATAGGGGTAAGATAGGACTTCAGTGGGTGAAGTAAGCTGATGGGAAAGGGGTCAACAGAACGTTTAGCCTCCCCACTTCAGCTCCGTTCCTCCCCCCCTCCCTCCTGTGAGTTTGAGATTGATTGCTATTACATGCACGCATTAAGTCTAGAGTGGACTGTCAATTTGATAATAAATTCTGAAAATTAGGTCATCAACTTTCACTTATCAATCGTTCAATCAACAGTACGTTAGTAAATCAATCAATGTGATCAATCAATATTCACCTTTTTCAATAAATTATCAATCAAACATTCAGCTTTTTCAATAAATTATTTCATAAATCACCATAATTAGTCAAGCTCTTAATAATCATTCAATGGAAAAGAAAGACCCATCAACCGTAAGTCACGAGGCATTTAAGTTTTTAATACCATCCAGGAGAAAGAAAGGGGTGGAGGGCGAGTACATGACATGTAATTTGTAAGAGAACACAAAGAAGAATGCCCCTTAAACCCAGTCTTACCCTATCTCACCCCCTTGCATGTAAGAGGTACAATAACATTACTCTGACTCTCACAAGCACACTTGCTAAGATCCACATAATAAACTAAAAATGCTACACTAAAATTACAAATCCTTTTTACTCATGTATTACATTTCAATTTCGTAACTCATGAAATTTGCGTAAGAAACCAAAACTGATCTAAATTCATCAGTAATTTAGCATAACACCCTTCCCTTAACTTTGCAAGTTCCAAAGGACTCACCTCTGAAAAACCCTAGAAGGCCAATTCCTGCTCCCCTTAGCAAAGGCAAGTCTCTCAGGAGGGGTGAAAGGTGTAGGGAGAGGGAGAGAGGGAGGGAGGGGGGGGGGTTAAGTGATCTGTTGACCCTTATCCCATCAACCTGCTTCCCTCACCTAAGTCCTAACCCTTCCATGATCACATTGCTGAGATCCACGTGGTGAAAAGTTAAAAATTGTATTTCATGTTCTCTGAACTTCTCTCATGCTTTAATTGCAATTTAATTATTCTTGAAATTTGCTCTAAAAACCTAAATTGATAAATGCTTGATCATTGATTTATTAGAACACCCTCAACTTTGCAAGTTCCAAGGGACTCACATCCAAAAACTGAAAGAAATTGGAAGGCAAATTCCTGCCCACCCTAATTTCCATACCCTTTGTTTAAGTGGGTAGTGCTCACTCAAGCATAAATAGTTTTCCAACTTTTTTGTGTCATCTCAAAATTGACTTTATTGGCTTTCCATATATATAGGTATTTTCCCCCATAGTGACATATTTTTTGTTTGGTAGCCATTTCAAAAGTGTATAGTTTTTTTTTGAGACGCACTGTAGAGCACTACATCCTGACTAATGGATCCTGCTAAGTATCGTCGTACAGTAGAAGTAGAAGGAGAAATAGAAGTATATACACGATTGAAAATTAAACCTCTTTTTTTCCAACACTAATCTTATTTCGTCATCTTTCACTACCAATGGCACATACAAAGTACGTTCATGCTCTATCTATTTCACCTCTCTTTTAATCTGTGTTATTCCCAGAGATGCACAAGTAAATTCAATTATAATTCCACTTTGACATGGGTGGCGCCATCACACGGTTTAATACAGTTTGAGAGTCAAAAGTCAGATTATCAGTGTCCTGGGAATGATTTGTAAGAGAGGAGGCTGGTTTGTTACGGAAAAATATAAAACAGAAAACAAACAGATGGTAGACTCGTAAATGGGGGGGGGGGGGGGGGGGGTGGTCGCGCCGGATGTACCCCTCCCCATTCATACGCAATTGCTTGTTTTCGACAGCTTAGATATGATATATTTACATCATTAATAATTTATATTATTATTTAATATTGAAAAATAAATGCGGAAGGGCGAAGCGAGTAAGCTAAAAATGATCCGTATCCAATTTATACCAAATTGTAATAAATTACATCTCCTAAATGTTAATAAAAGATTATATCAATTAAGAACATGAAAGACAAACGGAAATTCCGAACTTTGAGGAATACTAGGGCCTTATTAAAAAAAAATATGGGTGATAAACGGATTAAAATGAAGAGAATTATAGTCTTCGTATTTTTGGCTGCAATTTACTTTGTTTTATTCTGCCATTGTTGGATTCTATAACTTTTAAAGATTAGTTAACTCCAATGGTAATGCCCTTTGTGCAAAGACAAACACATTGATCTTATGAATAAACAAACGGCGATATACTGTCATGTCAAATCACATCTCATGGAGAAAATCGGGTATCAAAATTTCATGATCTCAAGGGCCAATAGTCCAAATTTACAATCATGGCAAATTGAGGTAAAGATACAATTTCAGACATCTCAATCAAATTACCGTGTTACAGCAAAATAAACATCTACCATGTCTACAGAAAAGGATTCACGAAGTTCTTGGTTATTTGAATTGCTTTTTTTTTACAGCAGCATACGCCTTTGGATTTGAGAAAATGCCCTTTATAATATATTGACGCCATACACGTAGACCAGTGCAATTGAAGTATTTGATGAGACCTTGATTATTTGATTTGTCTTTTTACAACAACATTATCGTCCATTTACCACCCATACGTCTTCTAAGAGAGGAAAATATAGCCCTGGTTAATGTACACAATGGATCTCGTTATCGCATTATGACTCGACAACCTGAGAGAAAACGTATGACAAATGGATTGTTAAAAACACCCTATCATAATGATATGACTATGTCTTCGAAAAAAGGGGAGGGAACAGAGACTCCGGCAGATTGTTCTTTTGTTGAAGGCAAACGGGATGATGGATTTGAAAACGATGAAAGATCTATCCAGGACGTGACTATGTCTTTGAAAAGATGCGAGGATACCTTGACAAGATCAGATTGTTCTCTCGTTCGAGGCGAACGGAATGCTGGATTTGAAAACGATGAAGAATCTATCCAGGATTCTGCTGAGGATTGTGAGGACACGCAAATCGCCACCCAGATAGAACATTCTGACATATCTTCTGTAATCCAGAAGACCGACCTTGCGGATGAGAACAAACCAAAAGAGTGCGGTGGCTCAAGATGGAGTAGATTCCAGATCCCTCATATAGGAATTGTGTATACAATTACATCAGCTGTGATCCTGTCACTCTCTGGCATGATCGTGGTGTACCTCTCAGGAACACTGGGTCCGAACCAGCTTCTATTTTCCCGGACAACTATACAGCTCCTCTTTTGTCTGCCGATGAGTGCTCTCAACAGGGTTTCCTTTTCACACAGCCGCAAAGCCTACGGTCTTCTTTTCCTTCGGTCTATCCTTGGCGCAATCAATACATCCCTGACTTACATAATCTATCAAATCATGCCGGTTTCAAGTTCAAAATCTATTCAGTACAGCGCTCCTGTGTTTGCAGGACTTCTTGGTTGGATATTTTTAAAGGAATCCTGCTCATTTTTGGACACTCTTTTCTCTTTTCTGACTCTCGCTGGTGTTTTCCTGATCGCGCAGCCACCGTTTCTCTTCGGGAATCCAGAATTGGATGGCATAGCTTTCGATGCGAGAGTTCTTGGTTCGGTACTGAGCCTCTTAAGCGCTTTCCTTTCCGCGACCATCTTGATCCTCATGCGAAAACTTGGGTTTTATAAGGTTCCTTCGTTGGTCGTGCTTATTTTCTATTCAATCTGTGGGTTATTCTTATCCGCATTTCTCACGACCGTCTTACAGCAATGGACACTGCCTGGATGCGGAGGGGATCGCATCATTCTCCTTGCCAATGGAATTAGTAACTTCTCCTCCCAAATCCTAATCTACCTCGCCCTTAAAACGGAACGGGCTCAAACTGTTGCTCTTGTCCACTCATGCGACATCCTCTTCTCATTCACCTTAGAATATTTGTTCTTCGGTGTCATGCCGAACTATATTACAGCGATCGGGACCTTCGTGATCATCACTAGTTTTGTTGGGATTACCTTGAAGAAATTGTGGGAGAGTCGAAAACTTAAAGATAGGCAAGAGGGGAATGGGGAAGACAACCAAAGCGGCACCTCCAACAGCTGACAAGGGAGTCAATTTCGTTAAATACGGACACAACGTCGCACAAAGCCTCCGTCATTTCAACAATTGTTCAAATAGTCTTCTTCAAAGAAAACGAAAACATTACTGAGAGAGAGTCCTAAATATCATTATTTAAAACTTGAAAAAAAATCATTGTACGGAAGAATCAATGGATGACCAAAATTAATGCTATCTTTACTTTTGTTAAGTTGAACACGAGATGTAACTCCAAAGAAATGCCTAATAATGAACCTTAATAAAGGTTCAAAAGGCCGTCAATTATTATTTGCTATGATTTTCTCGTGAATGGTATTGAGTCAAAACATATTCTGCTTTTTCTTGTTCATTTTTCCAAGCAATTGCCCCCCACCGGAAAATAATGCATTACATACGCCCACATAAAAACCCAAGTTAATGTAGCAATGAAAACAATATTAAAATGAAAGAATAAATAAGACATCATTACACCTATCAGCAGTCATAATTGAGATAGGTTAACAGCAAATGGCTGATTGCATTACTAAATTTGATAGAGTGATGAATCGGTATGGATTTGTTGTATACATGCATGTGTGTCATTCTGTTTAAGAAACCGGCACGATAGCACTTGATGTCGTTTACCACCTATACAGTGCGTCCCAGAAAAAACGAAACCGAGATTAAGCGATGATTTATCATAACTTAATCACAAATACAGTAGACCAATGACCTACCAATGTAAAGCTTAGAATCTCTTCTTTCATCTGATATTACTTAGATTATTCCTCATTCACGCATGAGTGAGCAAAAACAATTTGAAGAAAGGATACCAAAAACTCATTTGGCGGGGGTATCTGAATTTCAAAAAGAAAATCACATGCCTAAAAACTTCAATATCGGCTCTTTTATTTGATACATTAATCACAACAAATGGTCAAGAAGTAAAAAAGTTATGTTCCCTCGAAACAATGCTTGTATTTCCATAATTTCATTAAATAAACGTGTTTTCACCGGTTTCCCACAGAAGCTATCGCATGGTTAACAAAAGACTTAATGCATGGCTGATCGTCAACAAAACGGAGTGTCGAGTGAGTTTGAACGCTAGCCTGTAAGGCCTCTTCATTTTATGAATTTATTGAAATTCAAGCCTTATTTCATATAACTAGAACTTTGTTCTTTCTTAACCATTTTCTGTAATTGAGGTATCAAATTAAAGAGCAGATATTGATCCTTTTCTTTTTGAAACCCCGATACAGCCCACCAAATGACTTTTTGGTATCCCCACTTCAAATTGATTTGCTCACTCATGCATGAATGAGAAATAATCTTAGTAATTTCAGATGAAAGAAGAGATTCTAAGCTTTAAAATGGTAGGTCATTTGTCTATTGTATTTGTGATTAAGTTATGATAAATCATCGATAAATCTTGGTTACGTTTTTTGTGGGACGCACTGTATAGTATCAGGAAATCAATACAATGATAATGTCCCGAAAACCGAGACAAATTCTGGATTTGCAAGAATACAGTATTTTCAATACCAAATGAACATTTTTTGAAAATAATTTTGGTCTCTATTCATATTCGTTTCATCCAACTAACGGTTTGATGGTGGGTAAGGGTGCGTGTGTGTGTGTGATGAGGGTGTGGGTGGATGTGTGTGTGTGTGTGGTGTTATGAGGGTGTATGTGTGCGTGTGTGTGTGTGTGAAAGAGGGAGGGAAGTGGTTGGGTTGTGGTATTCGTGCCTGATTGGTATTAATGATGTTGATGGGTGTGAGTGTGCATGTCGGTGTGTGTGTGGGAGGCTGAGTGTGCGCATGTGTGAGTGTGTCATCGAGGATCCGACAATATGAGAGGTATGTGGATAGGCATGGGCGTATTTGCGGTAGTGGTGGTGGGGGTGCGTTTAGTCTAATTTGAACATTATTTCTTGAAATAGAGTATACAGACAGATTGCTTAAAGGAGTTTTATGTAGTCTACTTCTGCTACTTTGATGATAGAACGTGACTAGGGAGGAATTAATGATTAAAACATTAATTCAAAACAACGGAATACAGATAAAATGTCGTTAAAGGCGGTGATCGGAATACTGTTCATAAATTGAGCGAAATAATGCCATAATCATAAGTTATTATTGATAAAGCACCATTTTATCATTTAAAGGGTGTTTATTATTTGATTCTTACGACATTCAAAGATAACATTCAGCCTAATTAGACAAATGATCAAGAATACATCGTCATGAACATGTTGTCTGTTTCAATATGAAGTCCAAAGTTTAGTGCATTGGGCAGCCACATCAAGGATTGCGTCGATAACAAGACATAATCTTACGTGATTAATCATTCAACAAACGCTGTAAATGATCAGCAGTCCCTACACTTGTCGTGCCCTTCGTGCGCAGATTTTGACGATATACGAAAAGGTACAGTTTTAATTGATGAGTCTTGACTAAAAAAGGTGGGTTTTGCATCGGCTTGATATGGCTATTCCAGGTAAAAATGAAAAGTCTAAAATCCCGATTTCGATTTGTGTAAAGCTTTGAATTTCATCGCATTTTACAGATACCTTATCAATTATGACGTCATACTTTATTCTGCATTGCTGTTTATTTTGAATGTCATACAATTCAAAACTCTGTTGAATTAAACAGGCATGCATGTTCGTGCTCAGAATCTACAACTGTTTCACAAACCGGTTGAATAAGCAGAAGAGCGTGAAGAAGACGATACAATATACCAACATATCCTAATCCAGGTAGCTTTGATCAAAATAGTATTTATTTTTAGAAGAACGGAGTTACAGAGACATCAACATAAATAATTCTGTCATCTCACTATCATGGCTATGATATAGATTGATAAGGAGTGGATGCCATTAAGAAGCGAATTACCATTTCTACCCATATTATTTGCACTTCTACCATTATAACTATACCATCACTAATACAAGCATCAACACCTACTTCTTCTACTAATACTACGACGACGACAACGACTACTGCCACCATTTCTTCTTGAAAGACAACTTCTACTACTACTGCTACTACTGTACAACTACCACTAATACTTTTACCACTTCTCCTTCTACTAACACTATTACTATTAATACAACTTCCACTACCATCACCACCACCACTATACTACTACAACTATTTACTACTACATGGCTAATACGTTTTCTACTTCTTCTACTACTACTTCTACTACTTCTACTACTACTACTACGCCTGCTGCTACAATACTATTACCACTGCTGCTGCTGCTACGACTGCTACAGTAATCATAATAATTATGATATTGATAGTATTGAAATAATTAGGATAAAATAGTGATCATATCCAATGTATAGATGATGAAAGATATCTAACTCTTAACGATAACATAAATAGTTATATTACAGATTATCAATAGATAAATGAATCCCAATGACACGCAATTCTGAAGATTACTTTTTGATGAAAAATATTATTATTATTATTTTCTGTTTAAATGGAGTAAAAAAGACAACACATATTTGAATGTCTTTGATATTTGAATTTAATATATTTATATAAACTTTAAGATTGTGTATCATAACTTGCTAATCATTTGCATACAAATCAGGGATTATATCATTTATTAATCTTCTTGTCGATGTAGACCTGGTGGGTGTTTCATAAAGCTGTTCGTGACTTACGATGGACTGGTGACCCTTTCTTAGGAACTAAATCAGATCCGATGTTAATCTGATGTAACAGACCAACGGACTAATAGGAAAAGTGATCACTAGCAAAAAGGATATAAAAGGCAATCAACCTGTGGATTTGGTATTCTTTTTTAGGAACTCCACCATCGGTCTAAAAGAAGTCACAAAGATTCAGTCTGTTTTTGCACCTTTGCTATTATTATCATTTAGGTTTCATAAAATAAGTCATTGTACTTTCAAAATTTCGATGATATTTTAAAATTTTAACCTCGGTTAAGCTTTTGATATTGATACAACATGGTAAAATTGTTTTGTCGGTAAATGAAGAAATAGGAGATAGAAGAGTAATACTCCCATCTGCCCATTAAAATGACGTCACCTTTATTAAAATCATCTTGCTCCCTGATCAAGTACCTTGACGCCGCCAATGAAAGTAATACATTAACCATCATTTATTTTTTTGCATTGTACTTATAGAAATACCTCTCACTCTAGCATCGATATATCCATCGCTTTTGACTCGGAGTGTAATAATCATGGACGTTCATAATCTTCCCAAGACTGAAAGAACTCGAAGCCAAAGTGAGATCTTGAGACACCGTTCTTCATTAGTAATCTCAAGAACTCTTGATTCACAAAATCGGACCAGAAGTGATCCTTGCCTAAACCCGAATGGACCTTTTACCCCTTCAACGATTTGCAACGCAGTATACGAAACTTTTGGGGAGCTTGATGAAATCAACGCTAAAAATTTGACTTCAGATTGGAGCGATCCTTCAGACTTTAATAGCTCGAACAAAAGTCACTCATCTAAGAGTGATAATGAGTCAGTCTCTACACAGGTTGCTTGCTCGATAAATCGTTATAAAGGCGTGACACTAGCCCTGCTTTCAACAATAATCCTGTCTTTTGCGACATTAACGGTGGCACTCCTAAGTGGAAGAGTGTCATCCAACGAGGTGGTCTTTGCACAGATGCTTGTTGAATTGTTGCTGTGCTTGCCATTAGCCACCCTAGAAAGGGTGTCTGTTATTCTTTCAGGGAAGGCTCTCTACCTTGTCTTGGTTCGCTCTATAATGGGATCAATCGGCACGACACTGGCTTTCTTTGCTTTTCAGGTAATGCCAATCGGCAACGCTAAAGCGATCATCTACACTTCACCAGTATTCACCGGACTCTTCAGTTGCATATTGCTTCATGAAGCTTGCCCTGCCTTGGACATTCTGTTATCCGCCTTGACACTGTCCGGTGTTCTATTGGTCATCCAGCCGCCTTTTATATTCGGAGGAGAACAGACATCCACGAACATCCTAGGACCGATATTTTGCCTCATTGTTGCAGCTTTGGCCGGTCTTGTCTTCATTAGCCTTCGGAAGATCGGATCGTATCGGATCCATCCAATTGTGATCTTGATATATTTTTCGTCCGTTGGAATGGTAATGAGTGCAGTTCTTTCTAGTGCCCTCCGCGAGTGGGTCATACCACGATGTGGCAGAGACCGTATACTGCTTATTCTCACAGGAGCTCTCCTGTTGATGTCCCAAATCTGTCTAACTCTGGCGCTGAGATACGAGAAAGCTACGACCGTCTCTCTCATCAGGACGTGCGACGTCCTTTTTACGTTTATCCTAGACTATTTGTTCTTCGCGATTATCCCAAATGCCATAACGATATCTGGCGCGCTGTTGATCGTTGGCAGTCTCGTTGGAATCACCCTTCACAAGTGGCAAACGGAAAAGAAGGCATCGGCAAAAGCTTCTGAAGAGCAGACGCCAAAACCAGAACTCAATGAAGGATTCAGTGGTGACAACGTGTCGATAACAAGTTCAAGAGAGGCATAATACATTGATGACAAGAACTTGGAGAACTTTAACAGGTAATGACGTATAGTTATTATACAGTCCGTGCCGGAAAAAAAAACTATGATTTTTCGGTGATTTATCAAATCGTAATTACAAAGACACTTGACATTTATTAACATTATTCATAATTTGTAATATTATTGAATATTGAAAAATAAATGCGGAAGGGCGAAGCGAGTAAGCAAAAAATATCCGTTTTGAACTGATACCAAATTGTAATAAATTACATCTTCTAAATGTTAATAAAAGATTATACCATTTAAGAGCATGAAAAACAACAGAAATTCCGAACTTTGAGGAATACTAGGGCCTTATTTAAAAGAAAAATCTTGGTGATAAAGTAATTGAAATAAAGGGTATCATAGTCTTTGTATTTTCGGCTGCAATGTCCTATATGATTTATTCTGCCATTTTTGGATTCTATAACTTTTAAAGATTGGTTAACTCCAAGGGTAATGTCCTTTGTGCAAAGACAAACACTGTCATGTCAAATCACCTCTCATCAAGAAAACCGGGTATCAATATTTCATGATCTGAAGGGCCAATAGTCCAAATTTACAACCATGGGAAATTGAGGTAAAGATACAATTTCAGACATCTCAATCAAATTACCGTGTTACAGCATATTAAACATTTACCTGTCTACAGCAAAGGATTCACGAAGTTCTTGGTTATTTGAATTGCTTTTTTTTAACAGCAGCATACGCATTTGGATTTGAGAAAATGCCCTTTATAATAAGTATTTGACGGAGTCCTTGATTGTTTGAATTGCCATTTGACATGTTTGACAACAACATTATCGCCCATTTACCATGGATACGTCTTCTAAGACATGGAAATATAGCCCTGGTTAATGTACACAATGGATCTCGTTATCGCATTATGACTCATCAACCTAAGGGAAAACGCATGACACATGTCTTGTTAAAAATATCCTATCATAATGATATGATTATTGGGGTGTTGCAAGAAACTTGCGATTGAACGCAAATCGAACGCAACTCCCAAAATTGAGCGTAAGTCCTCCGATTAAACGCAAATCTGCAATTGAACGCAAGTTACGTTCAACCCTGTTGCAAGAAGTTGCGTTTGATCAATTGAACGTAGATCAAGCGCAAGCTTTGCAATTGATTGCAAATCGAACGTAACTTGTGTGAGATTTTGGAGGACGCGCAAAATTTGCGCTTGATTTACGTTCAATTGATTGACCATAGGCTTGTAAACATAGGCTTTTTTTTTTTTAACTTTTGTAAATTATACCAGTTTCAATTTCCCATGGGTTTTTTTCAAGAAAAACTTAAAATAATGTTATTTTCAACCTTCATAGGCCTCTATACAGCAATTATGCCATTGTTTTCACAAAACTTCACTACATTCTCTTCTAATATCATTTTAAAGTGTGTCAATCACCCAAAATATTCTGCTCTTGTTATCAGCGGTCATGGAATATTCAAATTGTGATTTCTTAAATAATTTGTATGAAGAAATGTTGAAGAAATAATAACTTTCCATAGGCACAAAAGCCACTCTTTATCAAAACACTTCATGCACTGGCAAATTCTCAAAAATATTTCTGAGGGTTTGCAGTAAATACAATTCAGAATTTGTTTTGCAAGAGCACCAAATTGTTTCAATGCTTTCATTCATAAATATAATGAATAACATGCCTAATTAAGTTATTGTAGTTTGATTTTCAAATAAAACATAAATTTCAAGAGATTGCTACACTTCAAAATCGAAGCTCTCTTGTTTCTCTTTAATCGTGAGATTGCATCGTAGATATATATCACATTTGCATACAGGGATGAGGTCGAGGCTGATTCTTCCGAGTCATGAGGCAGCTTGAGAGAACTTCCCATAGATTCTGTAAAGTGACTCAGACCAAGGCCAGCAAACTGTTGCCTCGAGGTCAGCATTGACTACATACCTGCTTGGAATTGAAATGATCCATTGATTTGTGCACAAAAAAGAACACTGCTCAAGAAATTCATAATTGATGGACCTTTTATTTCTATTTTTCATTGTTTCTTGCTCCCGAGGAATTACTTCTGAGATTCAGTTATATAATTTCATCTCCATCGAGTGTTTCACCACAGAATGTCTTGTTTGGAATTGACGTGTATCATGCAGAAGACCAGTCCTTAAGGTTGGCATGAGGAATCCATAGAAGTCCAGTCAGGAAAGCGACAAGCGTCTCTGCTTGAAGGAACAAATCTGGTTTCCAGAAGCAGTCTAATTTGAGATGAATTTGGAGAGCTCCATGGAGTGAAGTTTTTAAACCAGCAAAACCCTTATTCTGAAGTCCACTTCAATAATGATGTTACTACAGACAGGAGCAGCTCTGAATTCAGTTCTGATAATCAACCTGTTCATAAATAAATAATAATATAGGAAATAATGCAAGCCCATAACTATACATAGCTTGGGTTGGTTCAATTTTGTCCTTTCAGTGCAAGAACGCCCTTAGCAAAACATTTTATGCACCCCATCGGTGCAGAAATGCCATTATGCGTGCTGCTAAGGGCGTTGTTTGCACCGACATGATATGATAGAGGGATAGTGGCTTAGTTCTGAGACCATTATAATTGGCAAGTTGCCATGATGTAATCTAAAAAAAAGTGTGAGCCGATTGTTTTTCCCCAAATCAATAAATCATGAAATTAAAATACGCAATAAATTAAATCAATGAAAGCAAAATATACACTTTCATACAGTACACCTTGGACGATGAGCACAACAACCACCCCCCCCCCATCAATGACGTGTCTTCATTGCTGAGAAATTTCCAGTCAAGATAGGGATTTGTTTTTGCCTTTTTTCATTTTGCATTATCCTTGGTACAGATTTCATCCCCAACCCCATTTCGATCATGGTAATAATACAGTTTACATTTAACCTACCATTTGATAAAATGAATCAATCAGCTGGTTGCAAGAACATACATTGTAGCAGACACAGTTATGGAGGTTCTGAGGTTTTTTGTTTATTCCAGACTTCTTTGTCATCGTATCCATTAAACTGTAGTAAGCAATTAAAAACAAAAAGCAAAGAGATAAAACATGTTCATGAAATTAATATACAAGTTAAGCTCAGTTGCCAGTGTGTTAACCATTATAGTAGTCCTAGGGTGTTTTGATCATAGTCACTTCTGGCCTGGGGAGGGGCATTATGGTTCCTCAGCCATGGGTGACACAATTGAATAATTTATGAAATCATACCTTTTGCTTTAATTTACAAAAAAAAAGCCCGTAATGGTATACTTTGGTGTACATGTTCCTTTCTAGAGCATTCCTAACAACTTTACTTTAAAAATCTGGTATCAAAATAAATTCCTTTCATGTTTTTTTAATCTTTTTTTTTTATTTCTTAAAAGCATTTTTCTATCTTTTTTTCAGACAAAGATCATCAGTGACATTAAATTACTATTGTCAATAAAAAAAATACCCAATTATGAATATTGACTTTTTACATGTATTCATGTTTTTGTCTGACATGTACTTAAACACAATGTTGCACAATTTCCTAACCCTGCACCTTTGGCATTGGAAATTTGGTCTCAAAAGTTGTGTGAGACTTGAAAGTAAAACGTCAGTCAGCGGTGCCGTAATCAAATTTTGAGTGGCAGATTTATTCTGAAAAATGTCAAGTAGGACCATATGCCCCCCACGAGCATTATGCTTGATGTAAAAAAAAATCATGATTATGCATTCGTAATGATGCACCATATGAGACACCCTTTTACTGAAAGCACTTGGAAAAGCATTGTAATCATCCATTCATGTGCTTGTATAAAAATCAATTTAAAAGTCAGCTACATAATAGGGGGGGGGGGTACTCACGAAATAAGGCATACAGGGATGTGCCGCTGGAATGGGTTGCTTTTTGGGAAGAAATCCCTAAACATGGGGTATGGATTTATGCTGAAAAATCCCTAAACATGGCCCAATTTTTAGATACTGCATGGCTTTAAATATGGGTCCATATTCTACTCCATTTTCTTAGGTGCAAATACGAATTGACCTTACATTTTGGGTGATAACCTTTTTTTTTTTGCTTGTCAAATTTTCCAGGGGAAAATGTGCCCTCCCCGTTTGAAAATCCTGGATCTGCCCTGTAATTAATTCCTAATGGGTACCTTTTTAGCCAAAATTACATGTAAATATGGGTATGGGTTTTGAGCCTTCAACCGCACACCTTTGTCCAAACCAAATCTAAGTACCCCCCCCCCGGAATAGTAGATCTACATATTAAATCTAAAAAAAATGTATTTACATGTATATCTAATATGTGATGGATATTAAAAATGTGACTCATACAGCACATCATTACAAATCAATGACACAAATAGACTGTCCTTGCAAATAACTTTTTGTGCAATCTGCCCGTAATTTTTTTTCAAAGAGCCCTGGGCTGGCAACTCCCTATTCAATGTTAAAACTTCCCCAAGAATGTGGCAGATGTGGCCAAAAGGTTAGCCCAATAACATCTTTGAAAATAATTAATAATATACATGTAGACCCCCTATACCTTTGTTATTTTTTGGCCTGGCGAAAAATGTGGAGAACCCCTCCAAAAAAAAATGAATAAATAAATAAAATAATGATAAATACAAAAAATCCTCCAAAGTCAAGAGCAAAATTTTCATTCTATCCCAGGCAAGGCCAAGGAAAGTCATAAAAAGGGAGGTTAGACAGACTCTTAAAAAAGAGAGACTAATGGAGAGGATCTAATAATGGTAGTCTTTGATTTAGAGCCTATCATTAAATTAAAAATCCTTTAGTTAAAAACAAAAAATTGCTTTCTGTCGAGTGTTTCTCAAAAGTTGTGGCCATTCGACTGCATTGAATCCATTTACTGGATGGTTATTCGCCGTTGAAACTGATATAACTTAAAAATCATTTCAAATATGAACAATAATAATCTTTTTAGGTCATTTTCGATGTTTCATACATAATTAGAGCCTACAAATTTACTTGCTTCAGGGTGATTTTTAACAGCACTGCACCGGCAATGTCCTGCCGTGTTGTTGGTACAACAGTGCATTACCGACACAAAAAGTCAAGTGTGGGACTGGGTTTAAACTGTGTGGTAAAAAAAATTTTGAAGGTGAAATTTCGACTGGCGATAAAGATACATTTTCACTTTTTACAAAATAATTTTTTCCCTGGCATAGGTCTAAAACATATAAATTCTCTGAAAACATACATAATGGAGAAAGAAAGCTCTGAAAAATGAATATTTTCTACTTACTCTCTTCCACAATCACGATTATCGCAAGGATTATTTTGCTTCATCAGCTAGTCTTGTGCTGCAGACCCTGTTTGCAGCTGCAAATCAGCTGCAACTTGCGTTCAATTGCAAGCCTTTTTCTTGCAACGCAAATTGGCGATTGATTGCTAGTTGCAGTCGATCGGAATCGGCTGCAAAGTTGCAGTCGATTTGCAATCAATTGCAACATAACTTTCTTGCAACGCCCCATATGTCTTCGAAAAGAGGCGAGGGTACAGAGGCTCCGGCAGATTGTTCTTTTGTTGGAGGCAAACGGGATGATGGATTTTAAAAACGATGAAGGATCTATCCACGACGTGACTATGTCTTCGAGAAGATGCGAGGATACATTGACAAGATCAGATTGTTCTCTCGTTCGAGGCAAACGGAATGCTGGATTTGAAAACGATGAAGAATCTATCCAGGATTCTGAGGATACGCAAATCGCCACCAAGAAAGAACATTCTGACATATCTTCTGTAATCCAGAAGACCGACCTTGCGGATGAGAACAAACCAAAAGAGTGCGGTGGCTCAAGATGGAGTAGAACCAGATCCCTCATATAGGAATTGTGTATACAATTACATCAGCTGTGATCCTGTCACTCTCTGGCATGATCGTGGTGTACCTCTCAGGAACACTGGGTCCGAACCAGCTTCTATTTTCCCGGACAACTATACAGCTCCTCTTTTGCCTGCCGTTGAGTGCTCTCAACAGGGTTTCCTTTTCACACAGCCGCAAAGAGTACGGTCTACTTTTCCTTCGATCTATTCTTGGCGCAATTAATACATCCCTGATATACATAATCTATCAAATCATGCAGGTTTCAAGTTCTAAAAATCTATTCAGTACAGCGCTCCTGTGTTTGCAGGACTTCTTGGTTGGATATTTTTAAAGGAATCCTGCTCATTTTTGGACACTCTTTTCTCTTTTCTGACTCTCGCTGGTGTTTTCCTGATCGCACAGCCGCCGTTTCTCTTCGGGAATCCCGAATGGGATGGCATAGCTTTTGATGCGAGAGTTCTTGGTTCGGTACTTAGCCTCTTAAGCGCTTTCCTTTCCCCGACCATCTTGATCCTCATGCGAAAACCTGGGTTTTATAAGGTTCCTTCGTTGGTCGTGCTTATTTTCTATTCAATTTGTGGGTTATTCTTATCCGCATTTCTCACGACCGTCTTACAGCAATGGACACTGCCTGGATGCGGAGGGGATCGCATCATTCTCCTTGCCAATGGAGTTAGTAACTTCTCCTCCCAAATCCTAATCTACCTCGCCCTTAAAACGGAACGGGCTCAAACTGTTGCTCTTGTCCACTCATGCGACATCCTCTTCTCATTCACCTTAGAATATTTGTTCTTCGGTGTCATGCCGAACTATATTACAGCGATCGGAACCTTCGTGATCATCACTAGTTTTGTTGGGATTACCTTGAAGAAATTGTGGGAGAGTCGAAAACTTGAAGATAGGCAAGAGGGGAATGGGGAAGACAACCAAAGCGGCACCTCCAACAGCTGAGAAGGGAGACCATTTCGTTAAATACGGACACAACGTCGCACAAAGCCTCCGTCATTTCAACAAGTGTTCAAATAGTCTTCTTCTTCAAAAAAAAACACGAAAACATTACTGAGAGAGAGTCCTAAATATCATCATTATTTAAAACTGAAAAAAAAAATCATTGTACGGTAGAATCAATGGATGACCAAAATTAATGCTTTCTTTACTTTTGTTACGTTCGAACACGAGATGAAACGCCAATGAAATGCCCAATATTGAACCTGACTATAGGTTAAAGGCTTTCAATTATTATTTGCTTAGATTTTCTCGTGAATGGTATTGAGTCAAAACATATTCTGCTTTTTCTTGTTTATTTTTCCAAGCATCTGTTACCCCGGAAAATAACGCATTACAATCTCTCACATAAAAACACAAGTTAATGTAGCAATGAAAAAAATGTTAAAAAAAAGAAAGAATAAATAAAAGCATCATTACACCTTTTTCAATTGGATTATTGATGACGACTCATATCAGCAGTCATCATTAAGATAGGTTAACAGCAAATGGGTAATACCGCGATTGCTTTACTAAATTTGATAGATTGATGAATAGGTATGGATTTGTTGTATACATGTATTTGTGTCATTCTGTTAAAGAAACCGGCACGAGAGTACTTGATGTCGTTTACCACCTATAAAGTATGTATCAGGAAATCAATACAATGATAAAGTCACGAAAACCGAGACAAATTCTTGATTTACAAGAATAAATTATAATAATGATAATAATATGTTCATTTATATAGCGCAGTTACTATATGCATATACTCAACTGCGCTTTGATACTTGGTATTATTTCATTACTCGGCTGTAGCAAAGCCGCCATATCAATAGGCGCTATATAAGACGTTCAAGGAATAAATCCTACCGGGTACCCATTCACCTCACCTGGGTCGAGTGCAGCACAATGTGGATAAATTTCTTGCCGAAGGACATTACGCCACGGCTCGAATTCGAACCCACGGCCCTCTGTTTCAAAGTCCGGTGACTAATCCACTGGGCCACAACGCTCCACAATTATTTTCAATACAAGATGAAAAAAAAAATTGAAAAGAATTTTGGTCTCTGTTCATATTCGCTTCAGTTTCATCCAACTAACGGTTTGAGGATGGGTTGGTGTGCGTGTGTGTGTGTTGTGTGTGAATGATTAATTGCATGCTGGTGTATGAATGTGCACGTGTGTGTGAGGGTGGGTGTGGGTGTGTGTGAAAGAGGGAGATGGAGGGAGGTGGTTGGGTTGTGATGTTCGTGCCTGATGATATCAATGATGTCGATGTGTGTGAGTGTGTATGTGTGTGGGAGGCTGAGTGTGCGCATGTGTTAGTGTGTCATCAGGGATACGACAGTGTGAGAGGTGTGTGGATAGGCGTCGATGTATTTGCGGTGGTGGGGGTAGTAGACTTGGCCTAAATTGAAATTCATTTCCTGAGTAGTGCATATACACACAGATTGCTTAAAAGAGTTTTACATAAGTCTACTTCTGCTACTTTGATGAAAGAATGCAACTAGGGTAGAATAAAATAAAAACATTAAATAAAAAGAACGGAATAAATATAGAGGGTCGTTAAAGGTGCTTATCGGAACAGAGCTCATAAATTGAGCGAAATAATCACGACATAATTATAAATGAAAATTTATAAGGCACGATTTTATCAATAAAAGGCCGTTTATTATTTGTTTTCTTATAACATTCAGAGATAACATTCAGTCTAATTACACTTAAAGACAAATGATCAGAAATGCATCGTCATAAACGTGCTGTCTGTTTTAATATGAAGTCCAAAGTTCAGAGTATTGGGCAGCCACGACTGAGTCGATAATCAAGACATAATCTTACGTGATTAATCATTCAACAAACGCTGTAAATGATCAGCAGTTCCTACACTTGTCATGCCCATCGTGAGCAGAGTTTGACTATGTGATATACGAAAAGGTGCAGCTTTAATTCATGAGTCTTGAGTAAAAACGGTAGGTTTTGCATCTGCTTTATATGGCTATTTCAGGTAAAAATGAAAAATATATAAATCCCGATTTTGATTTGTGTAAAGCTTTGAATTTCATCTCATTTTACAGATATCTTAACCATTATGACCACATACTTTAACATTCTGCGTTACTGCTTTTATCATTAATTTTGAATGCCATAAAATGTAAAACTCCTGTTGAATTAAACAGGCATGCATGTTCGTGCTCAGAATCTACAGCATGAAGTTTCACAAATCAGTTGAATCAGCAGAAGATCGTGAAGAATACGGTATATACCAACATATCCTAATCCAGGTGGGTGTTTCATAAAGCTGTTCGTAAGTTAAGAGCGACTTTAAGAACGACTGGTGATCCTTTCTTTTGCTAAATAATATTCACCATTAATGTTCATTGGTGATTATTTAGCGCGTAAGAAAGGATCACCAGTCGTTCTTAAAGTCGCTCTTAACTTGCGAACAGCTTTATGAAACGGCCCCCAGGTATCTTTTATCAAAATAGTGTTTATTTCTAGAAGAACGGAGTTACAGAGACATCAACAAAAATAATTCTGTCATCTCACTATCATGGCTATGATTGATATAGATTGATAAGGAGTGGATGACATTAAAAAGCGAATTACCATTGCTACCCATACTTGCACTTCTTTTGGCGTAACAGACAAACGGACTTAACACCAACAAGAAAAGTGATACCAGCAAAAAAAGGATCGAAAAGGCGATTAGTTAAACCTATGGAGTTGGTATTCTTTTAAGGAACCACCTTCAGTCTAAAAGAAGTCACAAAGATTCAGTCCTTTTCTGCACCCGTTGCTTTTATTATCATTTAGGTTTCATAAAAAAAGGTCCTTATACTAATACTTTCAAAGTCTAGAAATTTTAAAATCTTAATCTTGGTTAAGCTTTGGATATTGATACAACATGGTAAAATTTCCTTGTCAGTAAATAGAGAAATAGGAGAAAGAAGATGATTACTCCCATGTGCACATTAAATGAATTTACCTCTATCAGATTCATATTGCTCCTCAATCAAATACCTTGACGCCGCCAATAAAAATAATGAATGAATTAATTAATTATCATTATCGTGTTTGCATTGTACTTATAGAAATACTTCTCACTCCAGCATCGAGATATCCATCGCTTTGACTCGGAGTTTAATAATCATGGATGTTCATAATCTTCCCAAGACTGAAAGAACTCGAAGCCAAAGTGAGATCTTGAGACACCGTTCTTCATTAGTAATCTCAAGAACTCTTGATTCACAAAATCGGACCAGCAGCGATCCTTGCCTAAACCCGAATGGACCTTTTACCCCTTCAACGATTTGCAACGCAGCATACGACAATTTTGGGGAGCTTGATGAAATCAACAACATCAACGCTGAAAATTTGACTTCAGATTGGAGCGATCCTTTAGACTTCGAAAGCTCGATCAAAAGTCATTCATCTAAGAGTAACAATGAGTCAGTCTCTACACAGTTTGATTGCTCGATAAATCGTTATAAAGGCGTGACACTAGCCCTGCTTTCAACAATAATCCTGTCGTTTGCAACATTAACGGTGGCACTCCTAAGTGGAAGAGTGTCATCCAACGAGGTGGTCTTTGCACAGATGTTTGTTGAATTGTTGTTCTGCTTGCCATTAGCAGCCCTAGAAAGGGTGTCTGTTATTATTTCAGGGAAGGCTCTTTACCTTGTCCTGTTTCGCTCTATAATGGGATCAATCGGCACGACACTGGCTTTTTTTGCTTTTCAGGTAATGCCAATCGGCAACGCTAAAGCGATCATCTACACTTCACCAGTATTCACCGGACTCTTCAGTTGCATATTGCTTCGTGAAGCTTGTCCTGCCCTGGACATTTTGTTATCCGCCTTGACACTGTCCGGTGTTCTGTTGGTCATCCAGCCGCCGTTTATCTTCGGAGGAGAACAGACATCCACGAACATCCTGGGACCGATCTTTTGCCTCATTGTTGCAGCTATGGTCGGCCTTGTCTTCATTAGCCTTCGGAAGATCGGATCGTACCGGATCCATCCAATTGTAATCTTGATATATTTTTCGTCCGTTGGAATGGTAATGAGTGCAGTCTTGTCTAGTGCCCTCCGCGAGTGGGTCATACCACGATGTGGCAGAGACCGTATACTGCTTATTCTCACAGGAGCTCTCCAGTTGATGGCCCAAATCTGTCTAACTCTGGCGCTGAGATACGAGAAAGCTACGACCGTCTCTCTCATCAGGACGTCCGACGTCCTTTTTACGTTTATCCTAGACTATTTGTTCTTCGCGATTATCCCAAATGCCATAACAATATCTGGCGCGCTGTTGATTGTTGGCAGTCTCGTTGGAATCACCCTTCGCAAGTGGCAAACGGAAAAGAAGGCATTGGGAAAAGCTTCTGAAGAGCAGACGCCAAAACCAGAACACAATGAAGGATTCAGTGGTGACAACGAGTCGATAACAAGTTCAAGAGAGGCATAATACATTTAAATCAAATGACAAGAACTTTGAGAACTTTAACAGTTAAAATGTATAGTTATTATACAGTCCGTGCCAGAAAAAAAACACAACAAAACAAAACTAAGAATTTTCGGTGATTTATCCAAACGTAATCACAAAGACACTTGACCTATCAAAGTAAAGCTTTGAATCTTCTCTTTCTCCTGATATAACTCAGATAAGTAACGAGAAAAAACATATTTAAAACCACCTAAAAGTCACTTATTCGGTGGTATGCCTAAAAATTCAATATCTACTCTTTATAATGCGCATCCTACAGCACAGAACATTTTCAAGATCAAAGTTCTGTTCATTAATATAATGCTTTAATTTCAATAATGTAATAATGGGGACGTTTTACAGACGAGCTGCCTGAATTTTTCAACACTCGGTTTTGTTGACGATCAGCCATGCATAGTCTGGAAATCCGCGAAAACATATTTGCTTAAAGAAATGGTGGAAATGTGGGTATTATATCAAAGAAACAGATCTTTGTTAGTTGGGGTTTGTGACTTTCCCCTAGAATTAATTGATCTGTTTCTTATAAGTTATTAATGATTAATGCATATAATGAATTAATGGGAAAACGAATACGACAAGGGAAAGAAAAGGGATGATTAATGTAAAATTAAATGTGCTATGCTTTATTTTTATTAAATCCTTTGATCAAATCGAAGAAAAAATTGTGTGTTTGGTTGCAAGATGAGTCCCCTATCCTTCCTTATTAATGGAACACGGTCATCGATGTAAATCACTATGAACGAATACAGTCCACTGGAAGAAACATTTGCATTTGAGTAGGTAATACAACGTTGGTAATACCCGGACGCTAATATTAGGGTCCCCTAACACAAAAGTTAACGCTTAATCATACACTTGATTTTTAAGATTGATTTACATTATAGTCAATAGAATCAAACGTAGAAAACTGCTCTACAATCAATGCTAAGCTTTGTGTTACAGGGGGGTTACAGGCCCCACAGATCTGCTTTTCGTGTGCAAAATTCTTTCCCGCGACACCCGCATCATACATGCATGTACATTACGACTGATGGCTGGAGATATTCGAAATGCAGGACCTACAAAAGATTATGACATGGATAAGAAAGTAGTTTTTCAAACAAATCGAGTACATATTGAGTAAGGAAAAAGTTACTGAATTAAGACTTAGATATAGATCATTACAGTCCATCGAATCGGTATTGCATTTAATGTGGATTATTGGTGGATCACTGGTAATTGATTCCATGGGTCAGATCACCAGTGGCGTAACAGGCGGGGGGGGGGGGGGGCAGGGGGGGGGGCAAGCTGCCCCCCTGGCGGATTTCACCGGGAAAATAAAATAAAAACGGGAAAAAGATATTTAAAAAAAGGAGGGAGAAAGAAAGGAAAAGGGGAAGAAGAGGGGAAAAGGAAAGGAGGAAAAGGGAAGGGAAAAAGCGAAAAGAAAACGAAGAAAACTTTTTTTTAATGGAAAAGGAAGGAAAGCGGGAAAATGTAAGAAAGAAGAACATTTGAGAAAGAACAAATCATTTTGAAACAGGCCTATGTATGCAATAGCATGATGGGAAATAAATCAAAAGATGACAAATTGACAAACAATAGCGGGAAACGAAGGTAGAAACAAATTAGTCAAACACAGGGGCCGCGTAACGGTTATCAAAGTGGGGGGGGGGGGCTGAGCCAGAAGTGGGGAGGGGGCTGACCATGCAGAAAATCACAATCGTATGGTAATTTTTACGTGTTTGTACATGGCTTTGGAAAAAAGTGGGGGGCTGAAGCCCCCCCCCCCCCCCCGCGCTTCCGCGGCCCCTGAAACACAACCGGGCTGCCGATGATTGAAATTAAAGAGCGGGAAGAAAGATGGACTGCATACAACATTCTGCTATAAGCTTGCTAAATTTTATGCAAATAAGCTACCTTTGCCCCATGCAGACCCCACGCAGTAGGGGCTCTTCATTTATAACCTTCAAATGGCTCTATAACGCCCCCCGTTCAATCACGTTCAATCACTGGCTTACAGGCGCGGGGGGCGGGATCTTGGTTCCACACCCTAGAGGAAATAAAAGAAATTATAGACAACGTATAATGAAATGAATGGAAACAATGAAATGTGTTATTTGCTGAATATAATGGGAAAATCTATCACATAATTAGAATTTAATTTCAATAGGCAATTTTTTTTCCAGCTCGCTTTGTACGCTGGCGACTATTTACAAATTTTTCCCACATTGCTATGTTTTGCCCCCTCAAAATATTTGTTTCATTACGCAACTGGGTTGAATAAATGTGTTGTGTAAAAGCTATATTCTGTATATGCCCGCGATTTGATTAAAATAGCGGCAATCTGCGAGGTTTAAATGGCTTTGATATCAAGAAGTTCCGGGGGCTCCGCCCCGGACCCCAACCGTACAGCACTGCGTATGGAAGGGATGGGCCTTGGCCCAAAAGTTTTACAAACAAGAACAAAAAAAGGAGGAAAGAAAAGCAAAGGAAAAGTGTAGGATATGATTTTACTTACTGAATATAATGTAAAAAAATAGCTCAAAGTTAGATTCTCAAGAAAAGGTGATTTTTTTCTCGCTCGCTTCGCTCGCTCGGAACTTATAAAGCAGCTTTTTAGCACATGTGCTATACTCCGCCATCGGTTTTTTTTTTTTTTTTTTACTCTTCACGCTACTGCCACAAAGAATCCTGTTTACAGTGGCGTACAGACCACAAAATAAAGGAATCTATAGAGAGAAGAGTGAAATATATTATTCTCTGGATATCATGTCAAAATCTATCACAAAATTTTTGCTCGCTCGCTTCGCTCGCTCGCAACTTTTTTTAATGATAAATTCTGCCCGATACGCAATATCTGGCCTTCTTAAAATAGTCGCCTCATTACGCCTGTTCATACCATGGTATGACCGGGAAATTTTTGGCTCTTGCCCCCCCGGCTTGCCCCCCTGGCCACCGACCCCTGTTACGCCGCTGCAGATCACCTCTCCAGCCGAAACCATTCCGTATGCGTTGATATGTACACAGCATATGCAATAGGCCTATACATTGTGTGCTAGAGGCATATCGTTTGTGTAGGAGTAAACAAAACAAAAAACCCCTCAAAATCGACTGAAATTCAGACGTATTTGCGGGTTTTTTCTTTTGTATACTCCTTCTACACAAACGGTATGCCTCTAGCACACAATGTAATGGGCATTATGTTTTACTTTCCCCAGAAATGGGGGATTAGATTCAAATTCCCGGGGGGACCACTTCCATTGATTAGTGGATACCAGGCACGACCATGGGGTTTCGAAAAGCACCCTAAACAAGGGAAGCAAGTCTTTTCCAGATTATGAAAATGCGACTCTAAACAAGTATTTAGCTTGTGAAACCCTTCAAGTATTGAAAACATATCCTCCTTTTCAGTATTTTAAACATCGTTTTTGACACCCTTATAACGTTACATAGGCCTATACGTAACGTACTTGCCCACTCTTTCCATTTTTACGCGTGGTCGCGCCTGGTATCCACTCTTCAATGGAAGTGGGCCCCCCGGGCGGCGAAATTATTTTTCCCACGACACTTCTGGACCAATATATGAATGTTCATGACTTGCGTCTTCGGAATACGAGTACGCATCAGTGGTCGTACGTTAGCGTTCACGTTGCCAGCGCCACGAATGAATCAGCACCCTCAAATTGCCGATACCCTTACATTTAATATATAGGCCTTATACTGAGTTATAGGCTTAGATCTACATGTATATCTAGATCCAATTCTTAAACACTTATCAAACTGCCATTATAATGACAAGACAAAATGCTAGGCTATGGCTAGGCTTGGCTATCGCATTAACTTTAAATCTGGACCTGTATATATACATGTATGCCTGCCAGTGACTGATGCCTGCGGCTGACTAATGTCATGGTTAACTTAGAATTGGATAATTCCGAACTTTATGTTTACTTACGTTAGACCACCATATGGCAATGAGCCCTGGTTGCCTTAATAGGTCTAGTCCGTATATAGAACTAGTAACACAATTGCCGATTTGGAGCACGGGAAATTAAAAGCTTAATAACTGGTAAAGAAAATGCAGATCGATCTATTGTTGATCAAGACGTCCCAGACGGGGATCAAGATCTCGAGTTTACTCAGCGATTGCAGAGCCCACGTGCGTTAAACAGTTTTAATCAATTAAAAAAATTACATTGATTTGTGTCATTAAGGTGACTTTACAACCCAATACTCTAATCCTTATCATTTTATCATATCCTATAATCCTAAATTCTAGCCCTAAATCATAATCCTATCCTAATTCTATCCTACACCTAAACACTGAATCTTGTTATTGACTTCTATATATACAGCGAGTTTGCTATACTTGACAGGCAATGGTTAATAACAATTTTCAATATTTAACCTTGAAAAGTTTGTCCTGAAATTAAATGTTTCGATTTTTAATTTTATAGTAATAAATCACATACTTTTCTGAAACTTTTCACGGTGGAATCCTTGCATAAAGATAAACATTTCAATTGTTGGAGCTGTATTAGCTAAAATTTTGGTCATTTACTGTTTTATGAATATTCATGAGTGCAGTCTAGATCGATATTCATCTGGTACATATGGGCCCAGATACATCCCAGATGGGTCCCATATATTTTAGCCCATCTGGGTCCCACTTGAAAATGCCCATCTCCAGCCCAGATGATATTCATCTGGCACATATGGGCCCAGATATATCCCAGATGGGTCCCATATATTTTAGCCCATCTGGGTCCCACTTGAAAATGCCCATCTCCAGCCCAGATGATATTCATCTGGCACATATGGGCCCAGATACATCCCAGATGGGTCCCATATATGTTTGCCCATCTGGGTCCCACTTGAAAATGCCCATCTCCAGCCCAGATGATATTCATCTGGTACATATGGGCCCAGATTTAACCCAGATGGGTCGCACATATTTTAGCCCATCTGGGTCCCACTTGAAAATGCCCATCTCCAGCCCAGATGATATTCATCTGGTACATGTGGGCCCAGATATAACCCAGATGGGCCCCATATATCTGGGCCCCATGTGGACCTACCCACTTCTAGCCCATATGGTTTCCATATGGGCCATATGGGTCCCAGATAACCCACATTGGACCCATATGGGGCCCAGATATTTTTCTATCTGGGGACTCTTTGGCCCGTATTCTGAAGTCGGGTTTAACTTAAACTCAGGTTTAAAGTTGTAGTTTAAGTATGGACAGCCAATTGTTATATAAATCACTAACAGTAGAGATATCATACTTCAGCTCATTTGGCTCTCAAATCATTTATAATTGTCTAGGAAATATGAAAAGATTATTGTCTTCACCATCGATGAATCAGGAAAGAGCACAGTAAACATGAGAAACATACAACTTAATAAAATTTTTGATACTTTTGGCTTCCCATACTTAAACCACAACTTTAAACCTGAGTTTAAATTAAACCCGACTTCAGAATACGGGCCTTTATCTTTACCTTTACCCGAGATTCTGGAAGAATGCTGATGATCCCAGCAGTCGTTGAAGATAAAATCGACTTGAAAAGGATACGTTTAAAATGCTTGCTTCTTTCCACTCAAATCAAAGACTTTATCAATCACAATTCACATGTCGCATGCCGCAAAACATTCGAAGAACGACGTAGTCTAGGAGATAGGGGGCTTTATTCAGAATTTTTGGTGGGGAAGGTTTGACAAGCTTATCCGGGGTAAAATTGTGCGCTGATTCCAAAAACGTCACTCTTATTGACCGTACTCACGCCATTTTGGCCAATTTTTGACCAAAAATGACCATTTTGACCACTCTTTGGAAAATGGTCCCTTAACAGACTGCTTTTGTAGCCACATGCAATTAAAAGGGTCTATCTTAAGTAAAAATGCACCCATATTCCAGATAAAGTGGTTTCATTTGCCAAATCACAATAGCAGTGGTCATTTTGGCCTTGATTTGGCCAAAAATGACAATTTTCATGATTTTTTTTGTCCGAAATGTGTTACAAATATTGATCAGAGCTGCGACTGGATGTTTTTTGAAATCCACATTTATTTTCAAAATATGCGCTGGATCGTATTAAACCATCAACCTCATGTAATTTATTCCGCCAGTTTTGACCTATGAGGGTCATTTTGGGTACTTTAGACATAACTGACCATTCACGCAGTTTGCATTATTAACTGTTCAAATAGGCAGGAAATTGAGATCTTCAGCATGCTTCATCTTCTTCCCTTATAAAATGAGAATGCATTTAAAGGTCCTTCTTGTGTAGAATTTGATGCTGATTCCAAATATACCAGTCATAATAACCCTATTTAATAGCTTATGGTCATTTTGACCACTTATGGCCTTAAAAATTACCAATAACACCAATTCAATTTATCCTAAAATAATTCAATGTTACCAGAATAGTTACAAGGGTGTGCTGTGACATCTAACATTGGTGTATTAATCCTTTAAAATGAACATTTCAAAAGTATTTTGACCTCATGTAATTTATATCATTAGTTTTTACTTTTGACCTATGAGGGTCATTTTGGGTAACTGACCATTCGTGCAATTTTGCATGCGAATCGGCAGGAATTTGAGGTCTTCGATGTGCTTTATATTCCTCCTTTATAATATTGGAATGATGCCTAGGTCATTCTTGTGTAGAATTTCATGCTGATTCCCAATATGTCAGTCTTAATGACCCCATTTAAAAGAATATAATCATTGTGGCCACTTTTTGGCCCCCCATATGACCAATACCATCTGTTCAATACTTCAATTTATCCAAAAATACTTTGAATGTTACTATAATCGTTACAAGGTGTGCTGTGACACCTAACACTGGTGTATTAATCATTTAAATCAATCATTTAGATTGAGTCAAAAATATTTTGACCACTTTGGTCATTTTGGCCACATTGTCCCCTGCCCCATGTGTATACTAAATCAGCCTATAGCAAACATGGTGAGGAGACAATTCAGGATTGTGTTAATATTAGCATCAATTATTGTTAAATGGGAAGAGTTTGAAAGCTTTTGGGTTAAAATCAATGCAATGATTCCATATAAACAAGTGTTATTGGCCGAACTATTGGACCTTATGGTCATTTTGATCACCTTTCCTCAATTATGTCTAGTGACCACACATTATTTGATTTAAAAAGGGCTCAAATGTTGCTTAATATTATTTTCAGCGTGAGCTACTGCACCAATAATCAAGAGTTTAATGAATGTGATAAAAACCTTCACATCAAGTATACATAAGGTTGTTTGACCATGCACTTTGGTAATTTTCATGATTTTAGGCACATTGACCATTTTGTAAATATTCATGGTAACGAATTCAAGAATGATATATAATTAACATCATTTAATGTTAGATAGGACATATTACAAAAACTTTCTGAATCATACAATGATTTCAAATATATCAGCCTTAATGACTATTTAGTGGTCATTTGGGTCACTTTTGGTCCCTACAATTAGTAATGACAATTGCATGTATCAAAAGTATTCCAATGCTGTTGCTCTGTATTTTTGTAAGATTTGTTGTATTAATCATAATCAGTGACAAATTATTTAATTCAATATGATATTACTAATAGTACATGATCAAAATGTGACCATTTTGGCTACTTTGACCGTTTATCCAATGTGTGAATTTCGAAATAAACATGACTTAGCTGCGGCAGCAATTGTAGGTTTAAGAACATGATGAAATGCGTTCAATCCCTTTTGATGGGAAATATTAAAGGCTCACCTTGAGTAAAAATTGTGCCAAATATCTTGTGACTGTCTACTGTGGCCCCTTTGGTCACTGTATGGTCCTAAATAGCCAGCATTATTTTCCTTCTTTAAAGTAAAATTATACTGAGAATCATTACAAAGCAAAATAGGTCACAGTGAAGTTCACTAAGAGTTTTGACTATCATTCATTTTTACCGTCTTTGTTTTTTTTTGTACAATGCTTTACAAACCTCATATTGGCATGATTGGTGAGCAGACAATTTACCCTTAAGTCTTCTGAAGACGTACTCGGTAATAAAACACATTCTCCATATGAAATCATTCTCTGTGCCGATTTTTGGTCACTCTTTAACAATTTAGGGCAAGTTTTCCACTTTCAACTTTACCAATCATGCCAATGTGAGGTTTGTGAAACATTATACAAAATGGCAAAGATAATAAAAATGCATCATGGTCAAATCTATTCGTGAAATTCACTTTGACCAATTGCTTTGTAATGACGCACCTTTGAATTGAGGATTAGGATTGAGGATCTAGAACATAGTTATCTGTATAATTTAAATTAAAAAGGAGGGAATGATGTTATGGCTACTCAACGACCATACAAAGACAAATTGGGCCACATTAGACAGTGGTGAGGTATTTGGCACAATTTTTTACTCAAGGTGAGCTTGTAATATTTCCAATCGAAAGGGATTGAACGCATTTCCACAATTGCTCCTGTCATGTTTATTTACAAAAGTCATACATGCGATAAATAGTCAAAATGGCCAAAATGGTTACAACATTTTGATTATGTACTATTAGTCATATCATATTGAAATCAATAATTGATATAATACATCTCATTAACAATACGGAGCGACAACAAAATTTGAATCCTTTTTTATACATGCAAATGTGATTGGTCATTGTCGGGACCAAAAGCGACCAAAATGACCACTAGCTCATAGATGGTCATTAAGACTGATATATTTGGAATCATTAATCTACATTAATCTAGAAAAATGTCCTAACATAACATGTAAATGATGCTAAAATGTCTCATTCCTGAATTTGCTGCCCCATATATGTGAGGTTTCCATAAACATTTACTGTGTGGTCAAGGTGGCTAAAATCATGTAAATGACCACAGTGCATGGTCAAACAACCTTATGTATACTTGATGTAAAGGATTCTATCACAATTATCAACACTCTTCACCGATTATTGGTGGCTCATGCTGATAATGATACTGATCAACATTTGAGCCCTTTTTGACTCATCAAAGCATGTGTGGTCTCTCTCTAAGCTGATCCCTCCACTATTTGGAGATTCCTAGGGTCCATGGTCACTGGATGGTGGATGGCCAACCCCTGCAACGCCTCACCCAGAAGCACTTCCCCTCCCCGGGGGGGGGGGGGCACTCAGTGTATAATGCATAGTGGGTATGTGCCGCGGAGGGGACCCCCATTTTTACACTCAAATTTCCGTTCCAAGGCATATCATTTTTGTCTTTTTGAGATAAAGAACAAAAAAAGCCGCTCCAAAGCATAGCATTTTCTTCTTATCGAGAAAAAAGAAGAAAGAAATCCGCTCCAAAGCTTCGCATATTTTCCGTTACGCCGTTCCGGTCGCAATTTTGGTAAAAAGCGACCGCAGCTCCCTGTCCGACCATCGCTTCTGCGCTAGCGCGCCTGGCAGTCGTGCCGCCGGGCTAGCTGCATGCACGTTCCATAGGGTTGCATACGCACTCGCACGCAGGCGACCCGTTCCAAGGACCCCCGTTTTCACAAACATTTGTAGTTCCGAAGCCCGTTCCGAGGACCCTCCTTTTTACAATAAGCCCGCTCCAAGGCCCCCGTTTTTTGTCTCGCCCGCGGCACACACCTACTACTTTTTTGGTCAAGTGCCCCCCCCCCCCCCGGGTTCCCCTCCACAAACCAAAAGAGGAAGCCCAACAACAAGCCAGTGTTCCGTGATTGCAAAGTCTGTTCTGACAGGGATGCTAAATCAGACAGCGACTGTCTGCAGAGACTGCGGGAATGTTGCGCTATGTGATAAGCCGTGTTTCCGCATCTATCACACCGAGCAGAGGTACAAGCGGGCCTGCACTGAGGCATTCCACTTGGATATTGATGATGCTGATGCTGAGCTTGCCGAACAGTAGTTTAGTAGGTGACACGACACTTGCTCCGAATAAAGTTTCCCCAGGCTTAATTTTGTCTAACATGTAAGGTTAGGTTGCAATAGGGTTTTATGTTAGGTTTAGGTTTAGAATAGTGTATAGTGTTCAATTTAGTGATAAGGTTGTGAGGAACTTGCTGCAGAGCAATAGTCGCCCGAGCAAATGACACGGAACCATTTCATAATTCCATGTGATTTTAGATTTCGTAATGATGAATGGTGATAATGAATGTAATGCATACTTCATTCAATATTTGTATTCATTGATAAATGTAGTCCTTTGTATGAAGATACATGACAGTGCATAGTCATTATTTGATAAATTCAATGTGATATTGGATGCAATTGAATTGAGATAGAGAATTAAGTGATTTGGAAATCAGGATTACTCATTGTATGGATATTTATCGGTTTATTGCCATTTCGTCTACTGCCCTTTCCCCACTATCGCATGGTCTGATATCATTTCGTCTACCATTAGTTAGTCAACAACTATCAACATAGTCCAATAACCATTTCGTCTAATTACCATCTCGTCTAATAGCCAGTCTACTAGCCGTTTTGTTTATTATCATTTAGTCTAATTGTATTTTTTATCAATTGGTCCAATATCCACTTTGTCAAATATCACCACGTCTATTACCTTTTGGTCTAATAGCCAATTGGTCTAATAACCACTTGGTCTACTCTCATTTCGTCCATGTTCCATTTGGTCTGACTTCAGTTGGTTCGCTATCACTTTGTCTAAACCCATTTCGGCTAACAATCATTTGGTATCGTTGCCATCGGTCCAATCACCAATAGGTCCAATCACCATCTCGTCCAATCATCATTTCGTCCAATAGGCATATTCATTTCATTTTATAACCATAATGGTCTACTGGCACTAGACCTCTACGGTGACTCTATGTATCATTGCCGACTTGTTGCAGTACTACTCCTGATTTGTGGTTCAGATCAGCTCGCGAGCGCAAAAAAAAACCTTTACCATCCGCCGACAAGGCATAGGCGGATCCAGGGAAAGGTCCGGCTCCCCCCCCCCCCCCCCCCCGCATAAAAAAGGAAGGGGAACGAAAGAAAAGAGAAAAACAGGGAAAGAGAGGAGGGAAAATGAGGAAAAATAAGAGGAGACAGAAGAGTGAATAAAATAGGGTGAGGTGAAGACTTGGAAAAAAAAAAAATCTTTCATGTCTCAAAAGAGGCGCTATAGCTCAGTCGGTAAAACGGGGGTTTCTGATTCCGGTGACATGCATTTGATTCCTAATTGGTGCGTTAGTGTCCCTAATTGGTAAGGCATAATAGTCATTATGCCTACCAGGTCCCTTGGAGAGGACCTTAAGCCGTCTGTTGTCTGGTTGCTCGATTACAAGCATTCATGCTTTCTTAGCAACCAGGTAAAAAAAATCACCATGTACTATATAGGCTAAAATTTTAGCTCGCGCCTCGCGCTCGCTTTATATTTTTATGCTTTTTCAGTTCTGATTTGCTTTGCAAAGTGTACATCGATAATTATTACTATTATTGTTTTTACTATTGCGAAGTTATATTTATGCATTTGTGTAAAATTAAGTAATGAAACTAAGTTTTGGGGCTGGCCTCACATACAAGCATTGCTTATTTTCGGCAGCCCCTCCGTGTTACTCTAAAATACAAAAAAAAATCATTTAAGGCAGCTTAATGTTATTAATTGTGTTTATCAAATGTATAGGCCCTATTATGTTTTATAAGATGTTATGTTTTGTTATATTCTTTAATTTTATGATATGTTCATTATATACAACATTGTGAAACGGAAATAAAATAAAATGATTAAAACATGTATTCAAAATGCCTAAATTCTAGGTCTAAATCTAAAAAAAACGCGCACTCAGCACCCAAGTTTATTGAGATACGCAGCTTGTTCTATATATTTATAACGTGCTTGAATTATCCAATTCCCAATTACCCAAATTGTCTAAGTGTTTTTTCACAACATATGTATCATTATTTTTTTTTGCAACGGATACAAATATTTATGTTTATATATGGTATACAATTTGTTTTTGTTTGATGGAAGTGAAATAAATTAATTTGAATTTGAATTTGAATTTGAATCCAGTTTCAGATTAGAATATCAAAAAACTTCTGCTCGCATTATTAACATTAATGTAGGAAGATACCTAGTTACCCATCCATTTTACGATTTACAAAACATTAAAAGAGTGTCCTGTTCTTAGATCCGAAATCTATTTTTCTCGGCTCGCGCTGCCGTCAATTATTGTTTACTTATGTAAGTCAAGTCCTGAAGAAAATCCCGGTGATTGGACTTATTGGTGATTAGACCCATGGCAACGATACCAAATGATTGTTAGCCGAAATGGGTTTAGGCAAAGTGATAGGGAACCAACTGAGGTTAGACCAAATGGAACGTGGGCGAAATGAGAGTAGACAAAGTAGAAATTGGACCAATTGAAAAAAAATACAAGTAGACTAAATGATAATAAACAAAACGGCTATTAGACCAACTGGCTATTAGACGAGATGGTAATTGGACTATGTTGATAGTTGTTGACTAACTAATGGTAGACGAAATGATATCAGACCATGCGATAGTGGGGAAAAAGGCAGTAGACGAAATGACAATAAACTGTTAAATATCCATACAAACAGTAATCCTGATTTCCAAATTCTCTTTCTCGTGTCTCAAAATACTTAGTGAAAGCATATTTTATATCTTATCTGTAACTCGAGACCTGAAGAAAATACCGCTGCGACATTATGCGTTGCGACATGTGACATTATGCGTTGCGACATGTGACGTTATGCGTTAGAAAAACTACGACATTATGCGTTGACTGCGACATTATGCGTCGGACGCTCTTGGCATAATGTTGCAATCTGCGACATTATGCGTTGGTGCGACATTATGCGTTGGTGCGACATTATCGGTTGTAACAGGGCTAGCCCACTTTGCAAATATGCTGTGTAAAAAGAAAGTGGGCTAAGCTTAACCCCGTACTATAGGTGGGGCTAAATGGCAATTTAGCCCCACCTATAGTACGGGGTTAAGGAAATGTTAGCGTGTGTAAAAAGGGTATCTTAACAGAATGCGGTGCCACTGCAAGTAGGTCTGGGATCAGGCCGGCAGTTACGAGGCTGTAAATTGAATATGGGTATGATACCTCCTTCGTACTTTTCTTTCTGTTTTTTCAGCGTTTCTATCAAGTTAAAAGGACATTTTGGGGGGGGGGGTTGCCAAAAAATAGGGGGGGGGCGGGGCCGGCTCGCCCCCCCCCCCCCCTTGGATCCGTGCCTGTCATTGTCGCAGATTAAGTAGGCCTATACCAATCTCCTTGAGTATACCAGGCAATCTTTCATTTGTTTAAAGAATATACTCAGTCAGTCTGCAAGTCTGGCAAATTAATGAGCAATATTTATCCAAGCCCTTTCGTGGCTGATTTCATATCCCTGCAAAATCTCGTGAATTGTGAGACTTTCCTTTTCAAAGAATTTAACCATTTTCTCCGTGTGTAGAATTGATTATGTTTGTTCCATAGGAAAGAGTAAACGTTACTCTTTTATATTGGTTATTTCTTGTGAATAAAATATTTTTGATAAATAAGTGAATTTCAGGCCTGAAAAGATGCCTCAAACGGAATATTCCTCTTTTGTTTTCTCTTGCAAATTGTGCAAAAATTTGTATTTTTGGCACAAATATTATATGTATTTTTAGAAAGCTCAAACTCTATACTTTCTTACAATGTCACTCTTGTTTATGTGACCCCTTTTAGATGGGTCAGCAGCAAGCCTTTTCCATCAAAATGCTAGACGAGATTTCTGAAATTTCTTAGTAGCATAAAATTTAGATTTCTGATTGGCTGAATAATGTTTTCAAAACAACAGGCGCGGGTAATTTGAAGAGTGTGAGTGTGACCTTGCAGAGGCCCAGTGTGGGGAACAATGAAATTTGTGTGGTTGTGTGGTCTCTATGACCAATCAGAGCGCAGTATTCTTGTTTTTAAGCTGCTAAATGTACTTGGCCTATAAAAAGCTAGCTGCTGACCTATCTAAAATACCTCTTCTTATAAAAATAGTATATCATATTAAAGCTTAGATCTTCAGCTTTATCATAATTTAAAAATCATTCTGGCTTAAACAAAAATTAAGTGTAAAAACAACAACTTTTGTTGCATGAAAATAATTGTTTGTTTTCATGTTTTAGATCAACAGAATTCCCTTTATTACAACATCTTTTTACATTCAAACACATGACCTACAAGAATTATTTCTCCTCTTTATAAAAATACCAAGAACATGAAATTTGGTCAATATTCAGAGCAGCAATGGCCGAATAAATAAGAGGTGTTTTGGGTCCGCACCAAGCTCATTAACAATGCAAAAACCCTTTAGTCATGAATATCACTGAGGGCTGGCCGACTGACTGTACTATAATATAAAAACGCTGTACATAGTAGTTTAAAAGTTTGAAACAACCATGCTTAATTTTTCAAGGTGATCTTTCGAAAAATGACAATTTTTTGAGATTTTAAACACCTGTTTCAACTGTTAAACAAATTACTGCTGTAATGTTCATATCGAAAACGATGTTGTATAAACATTTAAACAGCGGTTTTGTTTTTAATCCGTATAACAATTGAGCACCTATTTATTTAGTAAATCAAAAAGCCGGAAAGGTCATTTTTGGCAGTTGCTATAGAGCTTAATACGGATTTCACTGAAGAGGATCATCTGATTGGTGTGTAGACATGAGAAAACGTTCTTTTTACCATAATCACGAAAATTTACCTGAAGCACCCTGTTGCACCCACAAATGTAATAACGCCCACAAATGTAATAACACTTTACCCACAAATGTAATAATTTTTGATCGCCCACAAATGTAATAATGACTTTACCCACAAATGTAATAAATTTGAAGGGATTTTTGGCGAATCCGTTCTAAACTAAAATCCTATAGTAATGCGTTCATATAGCACAAAAGTGCAGTCTTTTTTCCAGACCCGATTAATTAAAAAATTATAATAAAATTTAAAGTCTTTTTTCCAGACCCGGTTGTTTCAAAAAATATAATATAAGTCCAAAGTCTTTTTTCCACCCACGGTTATATAAAAAAATATAAAATAAATCCAAACTAGGATACGATAATGATATTCCAGTGGAATGAAAATGAGAATCGAGCTTAGTCTTTTCTCCAGACCCAGTTAATTAAAACTGATGGAATTAATGTCTTTGTTGTTGTTTGAACTTATACGGTGCGTATTGTGAATATATGCGCTAAGAGTAAATTGAGAATCAAGCGTAGTCTTTCTCCACACCCGGGTACTTAAAACTAAAAACTAAATCCTTATAGTAATGCGTTTATATAGCACAAAAGTGCAAAGTCTTTTTTCCAGACCTGTTTAACTAAATATTTATGACTTAAGTCTAAATTAAGTCTTTTTTCAAGACCCGGTTGTTTCAAAAATTATAATATAAGTCCAAACTCTTTTTCCAGACCCGGTTGTTTCAATCATTACAACATAAGTCCAAAGTCTTTTTTCCAGACCCAGTTATTTCAAAAAGTATAATATAAGTCCAAACTATTAAAGATACCATAACGATATTCCAGTGGAATAAAAATGAAAATCGAGCTTAGTCTTTTCTCCAAACCCAATTATTCGAAAATTATAAATAACAACAAAAACAGTATAAAGACCCCATAATCTAATTAATGCTGGATAACATGGACATATAGCATAGTCTTTCAGCCAGACCCGGTTATTATTTTTTTCAATAACGCTAACAGTAATAATAAGAAAACTCCAAATCTAAGACCAAACAATCCTTCAACCTAAGAACCTGTTTTAAAAAGAGGTTTAGAGCATTGTCTTTATTCCAGACATAATCATTAAAAAATTTACCAAAAAAAATCTTCTAACGTAAGACTACATCATATTCTTATTCTTCTGGAATAACACAAGTTTTAAAACGTACTCTTTTCTCCAGACCCGGTCATTAAAAAAAATGAATTAAAAAAACTTCAACAGTTCAAATCTAAGACCAATCTTCAAAAGTTACACCCTTACTGGGTGTAACTGGGTGTAAAAATATGTATTTACCCCGCACCCAGATTTTTTTTAAATAATACTAAGACCCCTACAAAACATTGTAATAATGCATGGGTAAAGCAAACATCCTTTCTCCAGACTTGGTTTTTATTTGAAAAAAAGATAGTTTTTACTAATATTCTAAAACGAATACCCAATAATCTAATTACTGTGGAATAACATAAAGATCGATTGTAGACTTTCCTCCAGACACAGTTATTTCAAGAATAAAAAAGCAATAAAACCCAACCCCAACAACGAATCTAAGAACCAACAATCCTCCAAATTAAGACCATGTAGAAAAGCACATGTTTAGAGCGTTGTCTTTATTCCAGACCAAGTCATTTAAGAATAATTCAAACAGTCTTAAAAACACAAGACTTTGTCATATTCTTATTCCTGTGGAATAACACGAGTATTATGCGTAGTCTTTTGTCTAGACCCGGTTATTTAAAAAATAAAGAAATATTGAAAAAAAAAACTAAGACCAAGTTTCAAAATTAAGCCCAGTTAAAATGATTGGGTTTAGAGTGTTGTCTTTACCCCACACCCAGTTCTCTGAAAAATACAAATTAAGTGAAACTTTAATCTTAAAACTTAACCCCAGCATCTTCTAAACTATTAAAACCCTGTGATAAGGCGTACCACGAAAACGACAAATTAATCATAGGCGTAAATATTCATATCTGAATGATACGCACCTTAAAACCCAAGATAACAATAACAACAACGTTATTCTACATGAATGATATTGTGGGGTCTTTGTTGATATAGTTTGTTTGTTTTTATTGTTTCTTATAATTTCCTATTTTGAAATAACTGAGTCTGGAGCAAAAACTACACCATAAGTCTTTGTTTTGTTGTTTTAGTTTGGACTTATATTATAATATTTGAAGCAACCGGATCTGGAAAAAAGACTTTGAAATTATATTATAATTTTTGAAACAACCGGGTCTGGAAAAAAGACTTTGAACTTACAGTATAATTTTTTTAACAACCGGGTCTGGAAAAAAGACTGCACATTTGTGCTATACGAACACATTACTATAGGGTTTTAGTTTTTAGTTACCGGGTCTGGAGAAAAGACTATGCTTGATTCTCAATTTACTCTTAGCGCATAAATTCACAATATGCACCGTATAAGTGAAAACAACAACAAAGACACTAATTCCACCAGTTTTAATTAACTGGATCTGGAAAAGACTAAGCTCGATTCTCATTTTTTTCGGCTGGAATATCATTATCATATCTTAGTTTGGACTTATAATATAATTTTTGAAATAACCGGGTCAGGAAAAAAGACTTTGGACTTATATTATAATTTTTTAAACAACCAGGTCTAGAAAAAGAGACTTTGAACTTATATTATAATTTTTTAAACAACCAGGTCTGGAAAAAAGACTTTGAACTTATATTATAACTTTTGAAACAACCGGGTCTGGAAAAAAAGACTTTGGACTTATATTATAATGTTTTAAACAACTTGGTCTGGAAAAAAGACTTTGAACTTATATTATAATTATTGAAACAACCGGGTCTGGAAGAAAAGACTTTGGATTATATTATACTTTCTTTGTCAACCGGGTCTGAAAAAAGACTGCACTTTTGTGCTATATGAACGTATTGCTATAGGTCCTTATAGGAGTTCAGTTTAGAACGGATTCGCCAAAAATCCCTTCAAATTTATTACATTTGTGGGTAAAGTCATTATTACATTTGTGGGCGATCAAAATTATTACATTTGTGGGTAAATTGTTATTACATTTGTGGGCGTTATTACATTTGTGGGTAAAGTGTTATTACATTTGTGGGCGTTATTACATTTGTGGGCGATTATTACATTTGTGGGTGTAACACACCCCCACAATTTATTTTGGGGTGCTGCGTGTATTATGTAGTCAGCACCCCCCAGGTATGTTAGAAGATGTGAAAAAATGAAAAATGTAACCAAAATGACCTTCATTTTGTAGTGAAACCCTTTACCATTTTATACATTTTTTTTAATCTCCCCCAATCTAACATGTGCAATATTCCATAGAGGACGAGAAACAATCGGTCGCTTAGAGCAACCTGCTACAACACAAAAAATAAATATTTTGGAGAAAAAAAACAGATTCGTCTTGATATTTTCTTAATGATTAAAGAAATGATAATGATGACATAGATGATTGTAATAATATTGATAATATTGATAATAATAACAACAATAATAGTAATAATAATAAAAAGAAGAATTATGATAATAGTAGTAGTAGTAGTAGTAGTAGTAGCAGTAGAAATAGTAGTAGTAGTAGTAGCAGTAGTAGAAAGAGTAGTAGTAGTAGTAGTAGTAGTAGTAGTAGTAGTAGTAGTATAGTAGTAGTGGTAGTAGTAGTAGTAGAAGCAGTAGTAGAAATAGTAGTAGTAGTAGTACTAGTAGTAGTAGTATAGTAGTAGTAGTAGAAGTAGTAGTAGTATAGTAGTAGTAGTAGTAGTAGTAGTAGTAGTAGTAGCAGCAGTTGTAGTAGTAGTAGTAGTAGTAGTAGTAGTAGTAGTAGTAGTCAGGGGCGTCGATCCATTTTTCAGATTGGGGGGGCGAAATCATTAACGTTCCAAAGGCGCTCGATCGTACAAAACACCCACCCACACACACACACACACACACACACACACACATACATATATATATATATATTATATATACACACACACACACACATATATATATATATATATATATATATGTATATATCTATATATATGTATGACTCATGAGACACAGACACGTATCTCACTACACAGATAGTACGAGTGCCGAGAGTGAGCTCAAATTTCTTTATATTCTGAGCTGAAAACTTGATATTTTAAGCATTTTTGGTACCAATGATTAAGATTTGTATCTAAAAGAGAATAGATGCGAGCGCGAAGCGCGAGCTGAAAATTTTGATATTTCGATCTGAAAAAATGACAGTTTACTGGACGTTTTTGATAAAGAACAAGCTATATATCCAAGAAAAGATGATTGCAAATTGAAGCAGTTCTTTTGAGGCTTAGAACTGAAAATGGGACATTTACATTCACCAATTTAATCATGAAAAGTATGGGTTTTTGCTACAGAAATGATGCGAGCGCGAAGCGCGAGCTGAAAATTTTTATATTCCAATCTGAAAAGCGGACATTTTGAGCACGATTTTAAATAAAGAACGAGTTGTGTATCTCAATCTCGCTTGCTGAACATTACAATCTTGTTTTTTTTTTAATGCATATCCGGAATTATTGGGGGGCAAAATGATATGTTTGCCCCCCCCCCCAATATTTTCATTGGTGGGGCGATCGCCCCCCCTGCCCCCCCCCCCCAGGATCGACGCCTCTGGTAGTAGTAGTAGTAGTAGTAGCAGTAGTAGTAGTAGTAGTAGTAGTAGTAGTAGTAGTAGTAGTATATTCAAGGTTTAAGATTATACAGTGGTTCTGTCGGTGTGTGCATGCATAGAAAAGTTGTTTTCAATGGCTTTTTTAATGCATGCATATTAACAAACTTTTAAGATGAAAAATACATAGTATAGTAAACTGTGCATAAATGAAGGAGTAGAAGAAGAATGATGATTATGAGTTTATGTTATATACTGAATTGCATTACATTTATTTTAAACCTTGAAAACCTTGCAGAGATGAAATTATTGCAAAGTGGCAGCTCTAGGGGGAGGAGACACCTCAGACCCGTGCCCCCCCCCCTCCATTAACATTAATAAAAATTAATATTCGTATTGGAAAATGTCGTTTATACGCATGCAAGCAAAGACCATTTTCGTACTTATAACATTTTCGCGACATAAGTTACATTCCTTCGAGATTGAAGAACTCATATTTTTTCTGACAAAAATGTCCACCCCTTGGAAAATCCTCGATTCGCCCCTGTGCACTACAATTCTACCACCTTTACATCCGTTATCTCCCCCCTTGAATGAATAATAATAATAAAAAACAGGCCGTCTTGTGTAAAATGATTAAACTTGGACATAATCATCAAAGTCACCTACCTAAATATATTTTTGAAAACACGTGTGCTTGTATAAGGAATAAAACATTAACTATGCTTCTCTGAAAAATAAACACAATTTGTTGGAGCTGAAACGTGAGGATAATGACGGTGGTAAGATTAACTACATATATAATCAAAACCCTGCCTGTACATGTGACAAATTTCGTATTGAATGTTTATATTTGGAGAAACATAAATATTGCACTAGTTTTTTTTTGCTTGACATTGTTTATATATATATATATATATATATATATATATATATATATATATATATAAATATATATTTATATATATATGCGCGTATGTGTATGTGTGTATGTGTGTTTGGGGGGTTGCTTGCTTTCTCGTGCAGTAATATTATTATCATTATATTTATTTTTGTCATGATGGTGAAATAACGTTCTGGAAAATACAAACATAAAGATTATTAAAGTATACAGAAACTCTTCTTCGTCCACTTTCTTTCTCTTTCTCTCTCCCTTTCCTTCTTTATTTATTTATTTCTTTTTTTCTTTCTCTTTTTTTTTCTTTCTCTTTTCTCTGTTTATTTTCTTTCTTTCTTGCTGTCTTCCTTTCTTTCTTTCTTTCTTTCTTTCTTTCTTTTCTTTCTTTCTTTCTTTCTTTATTTCTTTCTTTCTCTCTTTCCTTCTTTTCCTTTTAGGTCGCTCTTGAATTGACTGGTGATTTATACTTATTTCTAATATCGTATACCAACATGTTTGCTGTCCACCAAACATTTTCGAAATTTTGTTGATTAATAATTATGTAAAATGTTTAAATTGAGTAAGCTTCCGTTATCCAACAATGATCCCAATGACCAATTTTGTAGCTAAGGTTAGACCGTGGGTCTACAAAAAATTGAAGGGCACTTATTGCTTAAATTTAATTATTTACCCAAAATCTTATTACTCCTATTTCATCGGGCAAATCTATATCTTTGAGAGACGAGAGAATAAAAAGGGCTTTTTTTTTGGGGGGGGGGGGGTGGTGGGGGTAATAGGAGAAGTAGTAATCAAATCATGGTAATCTAGTAAAATTTGAATTTTTCTCTCTCTCTTTCCCACCATCTCACTCCTTGCTCCCTCCCTTTTCACGCTCCCCTTGTCGCTTCCATTTCGGTATATTTTTGTTTAACCTGCATGTTTTTATTTTGTGCTTTTTTAGTTCTCCTTTCACACCAGAAGTCCCCCCCCCCCCTCTTATTATTCCGCCCCCAGTAAATTTTGGTAATGATTTACAAGTCCTTCATCATAAAGGCCGCGGTCGAAGGCCCATGTTCAAGATGCTACTTGAGTCCTGTTGTAGTCACATGTCATGTTTCGTGAGTCTTTCAAAAACACCGAAAAGGAGAATCGAACCAATTATTCAATTCTTCACGTGCCGTTTCAGATAAATCAGCGCCTTTCTTATCATTGAGTAAGAAGTTATTGAGTTCGTTGATCAGGATCATGAGAAGATGTCAACAAAACCATTAGTTCATCTGATGAACTAATGGTTTTGTTGACATCTTGATCGTGAAAGCAAACAATATATCTTGAGTTTCGTCGTCTGCTTTGGGTGGTTATATAGGCCGATCGGAAGACTTGAAAATATCATTCTTTGATTGGTAATACCGCCATGAAGGTTCATCTTGTCTGCTGCGTTGTCGCCCTGCTAGCCGTTCAGGTAAGCAGAACTTATTCATCGTCCCCCTCCCCCTTTTTTTTTATTCATACCACCTTATATCGGTTTACCTTTACTTCTACAAAGGATGTGTGTCTTTCTTCTGTGTATTTATATATTTGGGGTATGATCTACATCTAGCTCCGTTTGATCATATTTCGTGATCATAGATTGTTTTGAGCAAATTTGGTTGTCAAATTTACATCAGTATATTCAGTACCCCAACTCCCCAGTAAAGAAAAAGTCGTTCCCAGGGACCTACGTTTAAGGTGGTCAAAATGATATACTCACAAATGGTTTTTATATATTGGCTTTTATACATTTATTAATTCTTTTTAGTTTGTTCTTAATATCGTAATTTTCTGAGGTTATCTTGCACGCTTTAACTCTGACAGAACATTGGGGAGACGCTTATTAAGTTTTAGTGGCAGCTTCTTTTGCAAGCACCTTTTCAAGAAACACTGCTTTGTATCCGTATTTGTCCCTTACGGTTTAATCGTCGCTTTAAGTGCTTCGGTCGATAGGCCTATAATGACAATTGACATTATTTTGTGATTAGAAGCACGATTATTGTTCAAGTTTTCATTATTTAGGCCTACCATGATTATACATCTTTAGGTTTCAAATGGCTCAGCTCTTGTGTAAGGCTCAGTCTATCAATGGCACCAAAGAAAATTCAAAATAGCTACTTCTTGCGGCTATACCACTCCATATACTGGATCGGTCAATTTAAATATATTCTCTGCAGGGTAGGGCTACTACAATGGTGAGCCTATACCGAGGAAGATGAACAAGTAAAGAAAATTAGCAAATCGATGAAAAAAATAGGGCACTTTTCGGGCATGGCTAAATGAAAAATCGTTCTTTACACACTATTTGAAATTAGGCACAAGGTGCTTGGCCATGGGACCGGCTCTTCGCCCCGATCCCATCGACCACGCCCCCACCAACCACAGACCCGACCCCGGTCATTGACACATCGGATGTCCTCGAAGCCGATTCCAGTGTCGATTTCTGGGACGATGTCTACGAGCGCGCCTTCAACGAATACGGGCCCGTTGACGTCCCCTACTACGAGAACAGCCCTTGGAGTGTGTCCTCGATGTTGTTGGGGCTAGGTGATAACATCGTGTCGGTACTGCCGCAGTTCTTCCGTGACGTGTGGTACTACGGTCCCTCGGATAGGGAGGTGTTTGTCCCTCAGGTTCAACCTGGAGGTAAGTAGCCGGTCTCATTATTTGTGAGAGAGATAGGAAGAGACGGAGAGAGAGAGGAGGGGGTGTGGAAAGAGAGAGAGAGGGAGGTGTACTGGGTGGAGGAAGGATGAGGGCATAATAGGCATAGGCCTTACTTTGATAATAAATAAATAATAAAAAAATAATAGGCCTATATGACGCCTGTTAATTAGGAACAGTCAATATTTTTCCGGTCAGGTTCCCGTCTTACAAAGTGTTGCGATTGACCCAAACAATCTCAACTGTAGGCCTATGGAAATCCATCCATACCATTTTTTTCTACATGAAATTTGCACAATCACTTCACTATTAAACAAAGAGAATCGCATTGAATATCCAAGAGAATGATGAATGAATTGCTATACATTATTATCTAAATATATGTTTAAAATATTGCATTTTAGATGTTGAGATTGCTGGCCGTCCATAGTTGTGAATTATCGGATCAATAGTAGCTCTTTGTAATGAGACGGGGCCATATAGGCTATTAATGACTCCAATAGGGCTAATGTATTCATAAGGTCATATCTTGATGGTGCCGCATGGACCAATTCCCACCAAATTCTGGTTGTGGGTGTTTTTCATCATAATGTTCTACCAAAATGAAGATATGCAAAAAATGTGAAAATTGATGACGTCACACTTCGGTACTCTTTTGAACAAATATGTGTAATGCAATGCAGCAGGGCCGTCGGGACGCGTTTACAGATAGGGCAGGGCCCATCCACGGGACTGTTTATCATTATTTGATCACATCTCTCATCACGTTTTGGGATTTCCTTTTGTTTTATAGATCAACATTTACGTGATTGTTATTGTCTGAGAAACATTATTTTACTATCGTAGCTGCCTGGTAAAAAAAATGCTTTCATGAATTGATAAACCGCTCCCCATAAAAAAACGATATTTTACAATTCCTTTGCTTCCGAGTCCTTACTCTTTTTTTTATTATTTATTTTTTTTAGAAAATATAAATATTTTTTTTTATTTGCCTTATTGTGGGGGGGGGGGGGGGGGATCCCCTCCACCCCCACTACCACCACGCCACCTCCCATCATGCCTCGGTTCCGCCAGTCGAACACTCCCAGGTATTTTTCCCCAGGCCAGCCTTTATTACGTCATGCTGAGGGCTTCCCCTTACATAAAGCTAGGCTTATTAAAGAATTCGACGTTTTCTTTAAAAATAGAATAGCAGATTTAGTCAAATTTTGATATCCATTCTAGACAAATCGATCTCTTTTTTCATATTTCTATACTTAAATTTAAAATTAGAAATTAAAAAATCCATAGCAGCGGATTCAGATCGTTGAAATTATTCCATAGATATCATATGCCAATCATTTTTTTCATTGTAAATAGACTAGATCTAACTTCAGGTAATAAACAATTACAAACGCGCAAACATACGAACACGTGAAGTCTACCTATCGTTCAACATCATCGGTGTGATTTATTTTTATTTCAGCCAGCAAAATTAAGGTAAAGTAATTTGTAGTTATAGTTGAATTAAGTGGAAAATACCAGAATATTATTGTGCCATTTTCATCACCTCATTGATATGTTAATGGTATCCATTTACGCGCACTGATCGCAATTTTCATCGAGCCGCGCCGCTGAGCTGAGCTCGACGGACTGCACTGTCGGTAGAATCTAGCTGAGTTTGCTCACGCTCGCTGCCGGCGGCGCGGCAGAGCCTAGGTCTAGGAAGTCTAGGAACCCAGCACGGCGCCAGAGCCAGGTGCGGTAGAACACTTTATCGCCACAAGCCCACATGTCCTCATTCCAACTCAATTCGCTTTGAGTTTATTTCCTTACTCAATGAATCTCTGAAAGACTACCCAGATGTGATCTCTTCTTATAACTCAGCAAACCCTACTCTGTTCACTTGTGTTGTTGTTGTTGTTGTTGTTCGTTTTGACTTTTGGGCCTGTTTCACGCCCTAGTACTAGTAGTACTCACTAGTAGTACTAGTCTCCTCGGTAGACGACTTGTGTTGTGCTTCTTCCTCCTGTATCTGATCCACCAGTCTCTATCAAAGACTGCCTGCTTCTTAAGACATTATTTTTTATCTATAAACTTCATATGTGTCGATTGAAATCTATTGATACATGCTCAGAACCTGCATATACCGGTACATGATATAACCATAATTAAACTGCATGAACCATGTCTTCACGACTTGTCCTGTCTACTCTTAACCCTGGATGATTATTTATTATGGATACTATTGCCTTCATAGGGCTGATCTCCAAAAGCAGCGGAGGGAGAAAACCAGGAAGGAAGGAAGGTTTACTTTAGTACCCCTATCGATCCCTTTTTGTACGATTAGACCAAAAGCTTCGATTTCTATTGTTTTTTTTTGTATTGTGTAGTTTTTATTGACAATTTCAATTAATATACAAAATAAAATATATATAACAAATAGAAGTTTGATGTCCTTACAAATTGACAACTCCAAATTTAAGACTTAAGTTTTAACTTAAGTTTAACACCATTTGATTTGGTTGCTCCGGACAATCAATTTTAAACAGCCATTTCAAACGGTAAAATTGAATCAATTGTTAGGGCAAAGTCTTAGACATTATTATAGAGGGCAAAACTATATTTAAAAAAAGTTGCAACTCATGTTGATATTGTATCGTGGCCTATAAACTTATACTGTAAACTATGATAACTTATGCACTATAAATCTAACCTTAAGATATGGATCTCGAAGTCGACGAAGGCCTGGAATGCTCAGGAAGTTGAAGTCAAAGAGGTCGTTGCAGAGCGCTCTGGGTCCTAGCTGTAGTGTAGCTGCCGTGGTATGGTGCTTCCTCAGGCCGGTACGCTTTCAGCGGTGGATCCATGCACACTCAATAACAACTCATAACAACTAACCTAACTAAAAACTGTCTCCTATTTATACCCTATGCCTTACTAGGAGTTACTGCCAAGCATGGGTGAGCAAGGCATGATGTTATAATAGAACCATATAAATTGCCCAATGCAGCAGCTTAAAGCTAACATAATACAAAGGGATGCATTGACATTAACATCTTGTATCCAAGAGAGGGGAATGTCTATTGTTATAGTAGAGGCTGTGTTCACACAGTATACAATCAAGATTAAGGGAAGTGTTTACATGATACATGTACATAAAATTAGTGCTTGTCTCTACATTGAATTTATTTTTAAAGTTTGGTGCAATCTGAAAAAAAAAAAAAATCAAAATTTTAAAGTGTCTGAACACCCGACCCTCCCCCCCCCCCCATCCTACTGCAATTTGATTTTCATTATCGTGAACACTTCTCATGTAAAGTTCATACTATCGGCAGAGACATGACATAATGAGCTCTTGAATGGAAAATGTGATATTGGTATTTTCCTTTAAGTTTAACTAGGTTTTGGTGGTTGGCTCAGCAATTCTTGCTCTTTCAACATGAGCACCAAAACCAACGCTGAACTTGAATCCCATTTGGTACAAAGATACTGTTATGTTGGGATGGGATCGGTGATTATTGAAGGGAAGCGTAATAAGGAAACTTTGGAGAAAGGTATGCAGTTCAAATCACAAAGTATTTAATCATCAATATTCAGCTACAGTTCGAAGTACATGAAGATTCAGATATAATAGAAGACGATGAATATAAAATAATTTGGAAGTATAAGATTAAGATTCGAAGTGAAGTTAAATTAATACTGGATGGACATCTAAGTCTTGAAGTCAGTCAGTCAGGATTCTTGTGGGTCTAGTATTCTATCGTTGGTATTCTCTTCTCTCTCCAATAATCAAGAAGTATTATTTATATCATTAGTTTTGGGGGTGTAACAATTTAAGGTGGGAGTGATCTCTAAATTCGATCTGATTGGTCTACAGGTAACTGTCTATCAAACTTTCTCTGGTATAAGGGGTGTGGTGATTCTCTGTGCGAGTGACTGGGGCTGGAAGTGTGAGTCATACTTCTTCCATGAAGTAACCTGACGTCACTGAGGGTTGGTCATTTTATGGTCAAGGTTTAGGAGTTAAATGGTCTTGGGGGGTTCGGGGATTCTTAGATGACATTGGGGGACTTTGTAAACAAGTGATGGATGAATGACTGAAAGGATAACAGGAAGTTAACTACATACTACATAACAATACATGTATTTTATTTATGACTGAGAGGTGCTCTCAAAATCTTATAATTTATAAGCATTTCAAGCAAGAGAATGTCAGGAAATTTTGTCTTGCTACATGTAGTAGTAGATGTTGAAATATTTAGTAATTTGTAGATATGAAAATTTGTATGGTTTATATTGATTGTAAGAACATAGACATCCAACAATAATAAAGTATAATTAACAAAAATAATATCAAGTGATTACTATGCATGCCTTCAATATCAAGAATAGTGAGCCTTTAGTAATTTTCTCAGAGGAATTAGTAAGAAGTGTGGTATAAAAAGGCAAGTGTACATGTATAACTTACTAAATCTCTTATTTATTTTTAAGACCATTAACAAAGATCCAGGAATGTTATGTTACAAATCACTTACAAAGGACATAAAAGGTACTTGTTAACAAGTTTGTTAACAGTATGGTTCAGGGAATTTCCTGGTAGGGGTATGTTTAGGGGAGAAGGTCATCCAGCATACATGTATGATAAGGGATTCAGAAGAAAGGTGCGTTTATGCACCACTTTTTTACCGTGGAATCATGATATAAATAACGTTTATAAAGACGTTTCTGCTGAATCATGGTTGCGGTTAGCCAAAAGTAAACTTGTTTCAAATTACCAAAATGAAACTCCTAAAAGGGGCTTTTGGAAAAATGTTTCTGTAGAATCATCTTCGATAAAGGTCGAATAAACGTATAAAGTGTGATTTAAATCGTGATTCTATGAACTCATTGTGTCAGGCTACTTCAGTGTTTGTGCCATACTGCATGCTGCCAGTTGTATTCTTCAGTTTTGCTTCACTTCTCACAATAGTCGTATACATGTATTGAAAATAGACTATAACTTTTGCAAGTAAACCGGTGTTGAAGTTGACACAATTCCTGGGTCAGAGTCAGACTGCGCACTACGATGCACACTGGATAGGTGTGAAGGGAGGGAGAAACAGTGTTGGAGAGAGGGTCAACTAAAAACCCTGATTCTGCAGTTACCGCTATTTTCATTCATCTTTTGAGTCATGATTCATGTTTGTGATTCTAGGTTATGAGGTCATCTAAGCGTCGCCCAAATTTAATTGAAGTAAAAAGACTATCATGTCTATTATAGTCTTGTTATCACCATTGTTGCTGTTACAGTGTGCGTTTGCACTGCCTATATATGTATTGTGCGTTCATGTAATGAACTTTTTCCTTTATCAGTTGGTAAACTTCCCTGAGTTGTCCAACCAATTAGACCAGTCTATGAAAACTTCCCCGAGTTGTCCAACCAATTAAACCAGTCTATGAAAAAAAAAATTGTACCATATCTTAGTAGAATTTCTTTTAAGTCAAAATACTTCTGTGGCCCCATTAGTAACGTTTTTAACAGGCAAAAATACCTGTACTTTTATGTTGAATTTTTTAATTGATACAGAGATGCCGTACAATAGCACCATCCATTGGTTCCGTAAGGGTCTTCGCATCCATGACAACCCCGCCCTCTTGACGGCCATCCAGGGCACAAAGGTCTTCCGGCCGGTCTTCATCCTAGATCCGAGCTTCCTCGAGTCCGGCAAGGTTGGCATCAACAGGTGGCGCTTCCTCCTGGAAGCTCTCCAGGACCTTGACAACAGCTTCAGGGCTTTGGGATCCCGGTGAGTGCATGATGACAAAAATGGTTCCATGAGGTTTGCCACAATTACTCTGCTATAAATTTGACACACTATTCAAATGGCTAGCTATAACCCTGGATGTTATACCCTACCCTGAACCCAACTCTAAACCTAACATAGAAACCCTTTCACATCCCTAACTCCATATCTTCAAAAGGAACAATCATTACAGTCCTGAGCAAATGTCATGTCATGCACATTTTTTAATCCCACTCAGAATATGCCTGTATGCATGCATGCTTTAAAGATTAATGAAAGTATTTGCTGGAACACTGATTTCATGAAAAAGTCTGTAAAACCAAGGTTAATTGTCATTATACCATCATACTCATAGATCTAGATCTGGAAGAGTTTAATACATGAACTGTACTTTGTGAAATCGTGATAGCTGACAGCAACAACCGATCACACTGAAGATCAGCAACACAGATATGCACATGTGGGACAGTATATTTGTTACTTGGAAAAATACTTGACATACTTGTACTGTGCTCAAATTTAATGCTTGTTTTGATGATTTTTAAACAAAATTTTACACAACTTCTTCCAGAATATATCCTTTGGCATTTTTTTTTCACAAACAGGCACTTGGGTGGTTGACTTCTGTATGAACTCATTTTTTAAATCATTACCACAACTGGCATTTATATGATTTTTCGAAAATTAGTGCCCAACTTCAACCTAAACATCTATACTTACAGGTTGTTTGTCGTTCGTGGAAACCCTACAACAGTGTTCCCCGAGCTCTTCAAGAAATGGAACGTGACCCGTCTGACCTTTGACGTTGACACCGAGCCCTATGCACGCCAGCGCGACCAGGAAGTGATAGAACTGGCCAAGAAAAGTGGTGTTGAAGTTGTCACCAAAGTCTCCCATACGCTCTATGACACCGAGAGGTATGTTCTTTTTCAATAATTTCACCCAATTCAGCTTTTGGCTGCCATGTGGTTTTTTAGTAATATTCATATTCGAATATAAAGGTCCAGGTCGATGCCCAGTTTTGTTATGACAAGATATTTTTTTCCCAAACCATAAATATTCATTACATGCTTGTAATATTATTTTAGTGGCTTTCCTTTTGGAGTGTCAGACCTTTTTCTAAGTGGGACTCTCAATTTTATCTAATATTTCTTTGCTTCATGAAATACTAAATCCACAAAAATGTTAGATTATTATCTTCTTTTCATTTGATGCACAAGTGAAAGACAAACCGTTTTAGTATGGTAACATACAGAGCTCTTTCTCTCTCTGCGTTTTTGTTTTGGGGGGAGGGCAATTGATGCTCATTTATTTCAAACTGTGATTTTTAAACCAAACAGAACAATCAAAGCCAACAAGAACAAACCACCCATGACATACCAGAGGATGGTCGGCCTGCTGTCTGAGATCGGAGCACCTGCAGTTCCGGAACTAGCCCCACAGATTTCTAACTTCACAGGTAACAAAAATGTGGAGGGTGATACTTGCATTTGGCACTTTTTTACCATTGAAACACAGTTTTCAAAGAACTTAGACTGTATTTTAAAGTCCAATTAAACTTTTTTTAACCATTGTCTAAAGTTGTGGTTAACTATGATTAGCCAGATGCGACAGCTCTTATATCATTAATTTGATGATCAGTATATCATCACATTTGGCATTGAAATCCTAAAGTCTGAAAATGATAGACAATGGATTGCAATAGCTTTCTTTGCCATTTGAATATGGCAAGGATGTCAGTGAGTTCAAGAAGCATTACAGTGCAAACAAACATTTGACACTTATCGCTTCTCAAATTTTCCTGCCATTCAGTTAGTAATGGTTTCTTTCAGTGATTTTTGGCGATAAGAGAAATAAATATCTTTCAAAATGCCATTATGAAATGCTATGGGGTGTATATGGGGGGGGGGTGTGATTCTGCAAAATCAAAGACCAAGGACATTCAAAGTTGATTGAATGCAATTAAGATCTCAGCAATGATTCTAGAAAAGACTTTCTCATAGTTAAAGGTAAAAGACAGTAGTTGTAGCAAACAATCATTTCATGAGAAAGTCTTTTAAATCAAGGTTAATTGTCAAAATATCATACATCTAAATCTTATACATTAATTCAAGCGTCTTTGTAAAATCATGAAATCTTTAATAGCTCAAACTCGATAATTCTGATAATCACTAACACAGAAAAGCATATGTGAGACAGTGTATTAATATTTCTTCAAAGAATACCTGACATTTGATGAAATTCAGTGCTTATTTTGCTCATTTCTCAGCAATTACGCATCTTCTAGAGCCATTTGGCACATATTTTTTGTTCATACATACAGACACTTTGGTGGTAATTTCATTGGATTCTGTTCGAACTCATTTTGAGATCGTTACCACGACTGGTATTGTATCAGGTGACATATACAGGATTGCCGAAGCAATGTTTCAACACACTTGGAGGACAAAAATTTCTTGTTTGGAAGAAATTAAATCATTGTTGTAAACAAACAAAAAGAATTGTCATACACCTGTAGATTTTGGGTGTGAGATGAGTTAGCATTGATTTATATTTGTTTTATTATAAACTTAAGTCCTTAATTCCGTCATACTGATACACCATGGTCAAGATATGCTACAAATAACTCAATAAAAACAAATATTGTAATATTTTAGAGTAGATATACATATAGATTTATTAGTGATTTATTTAACAAAGTACCATTCAAAGCAATTTTTGTAAATTCCTATGTAACTCTTTTGATTTGGTTTCAGAAGTCGCAACCCCTGTCAAACCCGACCATGATAGCGTATATGGAGTACCAAGCCTGGAGGACCTGGGCCTAGACGCTACAGGTCTTGGACCTCGTCTGTACCCTGGAGGGGAGACCGAGGGTCTCCAACGCATGGAGCTTCACCTTGCCAGGAAGGTATGTGCGCTGGGTGATGAATTGTGGTTTGTTCATCCGTAGATCGGGTCCCTGTCTTACAAAGAGTTGCGATTGATCCAACCAACCTCAATTATATATATCCATAAAAATCCAAAAATCCATAATTTATTGTTCGAAATAGACATGTAATGAAGTACTACAAAAATTTGCTTTGCCCAATTGATCGTGGGCCCGGCCGCCGCTGTGCAGCGCCAGATCGACGAGGCTCTATCCCTTTAATCGATGAACGCCAAACAGGGTAGCAGCAACTCCCATCTTTTAACATCTTTTGGTCTGACGCGGCCAGGGTTTGAACCCCCGACTTCCCGGTTGTGAGACGGACGCTCTACCAACTGAGCCAACACACCGGTCTAGATATATATATAGGGAAATGTATCAATTTCATGATATTTTCTTCATGAACTTTGCACAATATCCTTTGCAAACAAAGAGAAGCACACATAATTTTCAAGAAAATAATGAATGTACAGCATATCTCGAAAAATATTTTGAACAAGTATGTATTTCAGATGTTGACTTTGTTAGCTTTCCATAGTTGTGGTTGCTCGGATCAACCATAACTCTTTGTATAAAGGTGGAGCCCAGACAAACCAAGTCTCACGCTTTAGGCGTGAGACTACCACATTTGGGACCCTTGCGCATCCCCGCAAATCTCTGTCTCACAGCCTATCCCCATATACATTATTCATAATGCCTGTGACCTCACGCCAAGTCACAGAAAATATCATGCATACATGTAGGTGGTCTTTAAATTTGGCGTCTCTGGTACATGTAGATGTACTTCACATGTACCTAGTTTCTCCTTTATATTAGGAAACATTTTTGCAGTTTTTCTTTATCCTCAATGCTAGGTATTGTACATGGAATATAGCCTAGGATGAGACAGATGACAAAATCATTTATCTCACGAAAATGATACCATTTCCAGTGGAGTACATGGTGGTGTTCCTGATTAAAAGCCATTTTAAGTTCACACATGTAATAATTACTTACTATGAATTGGCAATGCCATGAATCAACAAAATTCTTGCTGTGAAAATTTTCAGTTTTGCTGTTGTATAATCATTCACTTTGATTCATGTCCCTCGGATAGGACGTACAATGGAGGCCCCGTGTAGAGGAGAGTCACCACCTTTGCACGTTAAGAACCCACTGCACTATTCGTATAAGAGTAGGGGGAAACCCCGGTGTAGTGGTCCACCTGCATTCCCCCCAATCAGTTATATCGGGAGGAGAGACCTGCGGGTCATAGTGATTCAGTTCGCTTTTCGCCTCCCAGGCACAGGGACGCCAAACAAATAATAATAATAATAATGTTATCATTTTTTTTAAGTGTGAAAATTAGTCGAGAATAAGGATTGTTGCCAATCTTATAAAATCGGTATAATGCAATTAACGGATTAACCCACTGAATAAATTTGATAACAGTATAACGCAAATTTTCCATAGACCTTGGACCATCTACTTTGATAGTAAAAAGGGGGTAATAATTACAATGATGCTTTTTTTTTCTTACAGTCATGGGTGTGCGGCTTTGAAAAACCAAAGACAAGCCCGAACTCCTTAGAACCAAGCACAACCGTTCTTAGTCCGTACCTGAAATTTGGCTGCCTTTCACCGAGGAAGTTCTTTTATGCAATCAAAGAGGTTTATGCACAGAAGGTGAGACTGATACTTCTTATGGGTCATTGCAAGAAACCCATGATCAATTGCAAGTCTAGGTTTGGTCCCAAAATCAATCGTATGACCTGAATGCTGATGCACCTCGCAACAAGGAGAATAGATAAATTATGGAATTGCTCTAGATTTATGCAATTTATTGCAAGAATTTTCTTGCATCACTCCCTTAAGCATTGATTGCATCAATTTAATCGTTTTTTTTTTGGAAGATATGTGTATTTAAACCAATTAGCCCAAGTAAGCTGCGGCACAAATAGACTTCCCTAATAAAAAGAAGTTTGTTAAATTTGAATTTAATAAATATATATGAATTCTTTGTATCAAGATAAATAATTCGGCTTCCCTTAAAACCACCAACTTTCTGTGCAAAATGCCTGACTTACAGGTATGTATATATATGCACCAGTTTTGGCAACGATTTCAAAATGAGTTTGTATAGAATCCAATAAAATGACCACTCAAGTGTCAGTATGTATGAGTGAATATCTGTGCCAAAGGATTCTGGAAGAAATTGTGTTATTGCTGAGAAATAAGTAAAATAATCATGGTATTCCATCAAAATGTCGAGTCTTTTTCCAAGCAATGTGAATACACTGTCCCACATCTGTGTTGGCTGTCTTCTGAGTGTGATTGTTTTTCAGCTTAGAATTCTTGATATCACAGTTCAGTTTATCTAATTGTACCAGATTTAGATCTACATGTATGATGATATGACAATAAACCTCAGGTTTACAGACATGAAATCAGTGTTAATGGGACTGCTTTCATTTATCTGTTAACAGGTAATAGTGACTAAATGTCATGAATTCCCTCTTTTTGTTACTTTTTTCCCGATAATGTGCATGTAATTAATTTCTAGTCTACAGTTGTTCATTTAATGTGCTTTCGCTCATCTCTGTTAAAGAGGACTTATATATGTTATCTCCAGAGGTACATTGAAGGATTGCACAATAAAAGATCGACCCCTGTTGAACAACTTTATTGACTGCATCCTTGATGTAGATAACTGTTTTAACCCTCTTTTCATGTACTGCTAAGTTTTTTTTTGTATTTTTCTTGTGTTTTATACCATTAAAAGCATTGTGATTTATTTGATGATCATTGTTTTACATACCAATTGTTTGATCATTAAGGTTAAAAAAAAATGTTCGCTCATTTATTCTTACAACAGACCAACTGCACCAAGCCTCCCGTTTCCCTGATGGGCCAGCTGATCTGGAGGGAGTTCTTCTACACCGTTGCCGCGGGAACGCCCAACTTCCACCAGATGGAGGAGAATCCAATCTGTATTCAAGTTCCTTGGGATGATAATCCAGAATTCCTGGCCGCCTGGAAGGAGGTACCTAAATCATTCCATATCAAAATTACAAATGATATAACACTGCCATTGGTTGATTGGTTGGGATTTTTACCTGATTGCTAAGAAAGCATGAATGCTTGTAAGCAAGCAAGCAGAGGACCGACGGCTTAAGGTCCTCTCCGAAGGACCTGGTAATGAGGATTAATGCCTTACCAAAGGGCAATAGCGCACCAAGTGTGAATCGAACCCGGGTCACCGGAATACGAATCCCCCGCTCTACCGACTGAGCTATCGCGCCTCCTCAGTTAGGGCCTAGTTGGTGTAGTTCCATTGGGCAATGATGTTGAAGAAGGGTTTTAAAATCAAGGTTGATTGCTCATACATCATCAAAGATCTTGATTGATCTGCCTGTATCTTTATCTCAGGTTTAATTCAAGTTTGGTCTAAACTTGTGGTTTAACTAGGGAAAGCCAATAATACCACTATTCTCTTACAATGCATGTCAAAACTTCAAACTTATGATCACAAGTTATTTTAACATCTAAGTTTGATTTGCCACCTGGAGAAGGTCATGGGTTCAAACCCCTGCCGTTGCATTTTTTCTCCAGCAAGAAATGTATCCAAATTGTGCTGCACTCTATCCAGGTTAGGTCAATGGATACCTGGCAGGAATAATTCCATGTAAGCAGTGAGTGCTGTTGAAGAAGCGGCACCTCGAGCTAAAACCGGGTATTAAATGTCAGTTGCGCTTTGTATCCTCCAACAAAAGCACTGTATTATTTTGACTATTGTTCTTTTTCTTCACTTCCTGTAGGGGCGCACTGGTTACCCCTACATTGATGCCATCATGACCCAACTGAAGACCGAAGGCTGGATCCATCACCTTGCCAGACATTCTGCTGCTTGCTTCCTCACCAGGGGTGACCTCTGGCAAAGCTGGGTCAAGGGTCAAGAGGTCAGTCTTTTCATCCATGCGTTAGTGATGAAGATTCTTTTAGAGATTATCAGATGAAAATGTGATCAGTAGAAGTGTTAATTTTGGTTAAAGTTCTTTTTGGTCACATAATGCTGTTAGAACTATGTAATAGTGACATACATGTATATATGAGTAGCAAATATTAATTCATTTTCATTACTTAGTAATTAAAGATAAGAATTCATCTATTTTATGTGAAATTGGGTCATTGTAAGGAGTTGAAAAGATACACTAAAGCCTGGATAGTTCTACTTTATGATTCTCCTTTGCGAATAGGCTTATTATACCTTTTTTCCCCCCACATTCTCAGTTTCTCTGAATATATTTATTATATATCAGATCTTTCTTCCAATGTTGTCTCTCCTTTCTTTTCCTCACTCTATCTTGCTCCCCCTCTCTCTATCTCCCCCCCCCCCCTCTCTCTCTCTCACTTCAACCTGTGTCTTTGCCCCTTCCTCTCTCCATCCCTCCTATCCTCTCAAGTTTTCTGTGATATGAACTATATAATTGCTTGTACAATATTCATGAAGATGGACTGGGATAACCCCTTTATGATCTTCATAGCTATTTGGTTTATCCCATATTTCTCCCATTTTAATACCCAATTACTTTATTTTACATTCAGATAGGCATGGATAATATCATTTATTCAATTTTGAAGTTTTTATTGTTTGAATGTATTTTATTATAGGAAATTAAATTAATAAGTCAACCCATCAATCAAGCAATCTATCAGTGATATAATCTCCTCGTACAGGTATTTGATGAGTTGCTATTGGATGCTGACTATAGCCTCAATGCAGCTAACTGGATGTGGCTGTCATCAAGTGCCTTCTTCCACCAATACTACCGGGTCTACAGCCCCATTGTGTTTGGCAAAAAGACGGATCAGAACGGAGACTACATCAGGTAGAACCATAGCTTTATATAATTTACAGTTGAATCTGTGTTATTGGCCACCTGTCTATAGCAGCCATCTGCCTTTTGTGACCACTTAAACTGATGGCATTGAGGCAGATTGTGGGTATAAGAACCTGTCTATTGCTGTCACCTGTCTATGAAGGTCACATTTTCTGTTTCCCTTGGATGGTCACCATAGACCGGTTTCACTGTCCGTGGTGTACATGCATTGGACTACTTTTCAAATAGTCTAATAAAACACGGGCTGAACTTATTGTGTCTTCTATTACCTTTGTCTAATTGCTTTTAATGTGTGCACACTCATGCATAGCCTTTTGACAAGGCCTTGTGACTAATTATTTATAAGCATGCTGATGCGCCAATCTGCACTTTCAGTGCGAGATGACTCATTGACCCGGGCTTGAGCGATTAGGCTTTCCTCGCTTGTTGCTCAGTTTCTGAAATACACATGATATCAGACACAGGCCTTTTCGGGGGCTACTTTTCTTAACCCTCTGTCTAAATCTGCCCTATTGGATAAGCTTTGACCTGGCAGTAAATGGGGATTTTCCGAGGCTCCTTTCGAATTTCCCGGGCTCTTTTTAGCATTTGGGGAGTATTTGATGTTTACACATGCAGGGCCCCGTCCGTCTTTCAAAGAGTTGCGATTGATCCAATCAACCACATCTATGGAAAGCCAGCAACATCAACAGCTATTATGCATCTGTTCAAATTATTATCTAACTATGATGTATGTTCATACATTCATTGTTTTCTTGAAAATTCAGTGTGCTTCTCTTTGTTTACAGAGGAAACTTCAAATTTCTTGTAGAAAATATTGTCACAATGATGGACTTCCGTAGAATGGAGGTTGAACGGATCAACCGTAACTTTTTGTAAGATGGACCAAGAAGTTACTTAATAGGTGTGGGAAGACTTTTCTTATGCAATTCAATTTAATTCAGTTCAAATTCTATACTTTCATAATTGAAAAGCTCCACCAGTTTGATCTAGGGGAACTGATATGTCATGTTTATTAATTCTTTCAAGGAAATACATCCCAATCCTGAAGAATTTTCCTGCCAAGTACATCTACGAGCCTTGGACCGCTCCACGCAGCGTGCAGGAGGCGGCAGGGTGTATCATTGGGAGGGACTACCCACGACCGATCGTTGACCACAGCGTCGTCTCAAAGAGAAACATCGGGAGGATGAAGGATGCGAGAGCTTGCCAGCCAGGGAAATCACCAGGTAAGGACCTGTCTGTTATAAGCTACTGAAATCCTTGCTTCTGATTAGCTGAGAGCAAATTTGTCAGTCAAAAACCATTGGCTATTTGTTTCATGAAATGTTCACTGTTACTGGTCTTTTTTAAAGTAGGAAATTGTATCTATTTAGAACCAACTGGGTGTGTGAAATGTTTAGAATATTCATTTTTCTTGTATGAATATTTTTTACTTAAAATGTTTGATTCATTCCATTATAGTAACGAAAGGATTCATTTACAGGGGATGTGTAAGTTTTTGATCGTTAAAGCACATCCTCCAAAGCTTAGATTATCATCATTTGAAATAGCATGAGCAAATGATTTTCAATAATATTCAAGTTGAAAGAATTTTCATTTTCTTTTAATACTTGAACTTACTATCTCTCTTTTCTTCTTTGCACTCTATATCAATCTAAATATTTGTTGTTGTTTTTTTTTCTTTTTATTTATCGCATGCCCTCATTCCCTCTCTGTCTGTCTCCCTCTGTTTCACCCTTTTCTTCTTTTTCTTCTCTCTTTCTTTCTCCCTCTCTTTCCCTTTCTCTCTCTCTCTCTTTCTCTTCTCTCATTGTCTCTGTCTGTATACCATATCTCTGTTCCCAATCTCAGAAAAGAGATCAACTGAAGCGTCAAACAAGAACAGCAACGGCAAAGTCAGAAAGATCACATCTATGCTGAAGAAGAAATAGACTATACAACTTGCAGTGGTACGTGTATGATGGAAGATTCTACTATACATTCCAAAACTAGTTCAGACAGGGATACGATCCCATCATCATTTCTGTTGTTGTAAAAATTAATTGTCTTATGTTCTTTATCCTCTTTTGTCTCTGACTCCTTCCTTTATGATTATGGGATGTATGCCCCTTGAAACCGAGGCAACGCTTCATATGATACATCATTGATAAGCAAGTAAACAATGTTATGTAATGAAATAAAGTGAATGAGTCATAGTTTAAGGGCGAAATAGCGATTTCAGCATCTGATCAGTCAGTGATTGCTTTAGGCTATACATTGTTCGAAGTAGAGCATTAGATTTTTTTTTCCTTATCTGTATATTTTGCACTTTTTTCATCTTTAAGTATTGCTACTGAATAGTAATTCTTGTTCGTAAGGTATGTATTTATTTTTTTTTTCAGTTAGAAAAATAAGCTTAGCAAAGTTCGATCTAGGTAGTTTAGATCAGGGCTGGTATAGATGACCTTTTTTTCTGTTAGAAAAATAAGCTTAGCAAAGTTCGATCTAGGTAGTATAGATCAGGGCTGGTATAGATGACCTTTTTTTCTGTTAAAGACATGTTTTTTTTTAAGTTGTTTTGTTTACAAAATGGCTTTGATAGAATGATATATGAGTAAACAATATATTACCTATATAAGTGTGTGAATTTTCTACAGATGAAGTGCTAGTGATGACCAAATTAATAGTGTGTGAATCAGATGAAGATTAACTGCTCAATTTTCAGGGAAGACAAAATATTTGATAGAGTTTAGAGAAAATGTATTAATACGTATGTTCTTAGAATCACCCACACAGTATTGTATTCAACTTATAAATATTGCAATAATTTTATCCAAGAGGAATCATGCCATTCATTAAAATTATCATGTTATGTGTATTTAAGGTGTTTTTCTACTTATAAAAATATGTTCAAGCTAATGATGTGTACTAAAATGAGCCATTGGTGCTCTTTAAAGTTTGTGCAAAACTTCAGCAACAAAACAAAGCATATGCACTTCAAACTTGCGTGTGATATTTCATATGCATACAAAGCCCGTGCAGCTGATTTGATATCATATCTCAGTTAAACATGATGAAAATTATACATCAACCATATTTTTGGGGAGGAGGGTGGGGCCAAGATGTGGCCATATAAATACCTATTTAGCCTTATTGTAAATTGGCCTGGTTTCAAACAGTACTGAACCGTCAGATTGATGTAAATAGGGTATATTACATTAGGTTTCCGTTTGGCCACTCCTTGGGATACTACTAACCAACTTGTGTCAAATTTGGCATGTGGAGGTTTCGTATAATTTTATACTGAGATATGCTTACAATGCAAAAAAAAAGATGTTGCATCAATGTACCCCATAGGAAGCAAAGACTTAAAAAGGCAATCACACAACTTTTGGATATGCATGAGCAGTGATGGAGATGTCAAAGAATGTCCGCAGTCTGCTCAGGTCTTGACTAACATCACAAAGCAATTTTTAAAACTAATATTCCTGCCATATATATTGTATTCCCGTCTAGGGGTTTGGTGTAATTGGCAATCAAGGAATGTTGGTATCTACAATTTTTGTAGAAGTAGTCAGCAAGCCTATGCTTTTCACCATTTTTTAAATTCCCCATGCCCATGGCAATGAACAACTCGCTCATCTGTTCATAAATTTGTACTAAACTAAGTTGAATATCTTACATTTATGCTAAATTGCCATGAAATCGTGACTACTACAATAATTTGTCACATTTCATGTTTTTTTTACATCATAGAAAAGATACTTTAGTCCGATATTGCAATGAAAATATTGTTAATACCGTATTACAATAAGTATAATTGTTTTGATAAATGATCATGTATTGCATGCCGACAGTTCCCTTGCAAGATGTGAAATTATTTCTTGTTTGTGAGTTGATTAAATGAATTATGGTAACTTCAGCTTAAGTGGTCATGGCTCTTGATATTTTTATATTGTGTTGATAAGACCTGGGGAAGAATTAAGTATACATTTACATGTAGATGTTTTATCCACCAAATGTGAAACTGATTATACGAACATCTTTAAAGTTTTCTAAAGTTCATAAAAAATCATTTCCTTCCTTGTAATAAATCTTTATCACGATTCTCAGGACATTACCTTTCTGGGTAGTAGGTCAACTACTGTCACAAGTTCTTGATATTTCCTGGGACTCCTCCTTTACATTCTGTTTGCCTTGTACAGCTTTGGTTCACCTTGTTTTGTTGGGTCCTGTTCTTGTATTGTTTGTTATGTCTTTTTCTTGAAACTTTCTCTTAGATCCTTTTCATTTAACATTTTTGTTTTATCTTGTGCTGTCATATCTTGTTATTATCAAACCTCATCTTGTCTTTCATTTGGGCGATGATGATTAAAAAGGGTCTTGTCATTACATTTAATATACATTCATATTTATGTTTTATGTTTCTTATTTTAATAATTTCATTGATTTTTCTTCAGGTAAATTGAAGTATGTATAAGTCCATTAATCATTACAAAAAGCTACATCACCAGTTGATACATATACTTTATGACGAGGTGGAAATTTACATTAATTAATTTTTATTTCCAAAAATACTCGTATAAACATCACAATCTCATTATTTACATTGCAATATTTCTGACATAGCCAAACATTAAGAACCCTGGGCAATTAAAACAATCAGCCAGGGCTTAACAAAAAAATGACAAATAACTGAATGGATTCTAATATATGGCACGATCACATAAAAAAACCCGACTCGAAACCAACCGATCTGTCAATGGCAATAATGGCGCACTCACATTTCTCCTACGGCGGCCGTATGGCGAGTCGAAAACAGCCGTATTAACATTTTTTTACCAGCTACATACATAGGTGGTCTGAATACAATATGACCAAAAAAACGGCCGTTTTCGACTCGCCGTACGACCGCTGTAGGGGAAATGTGACTGCAGCCTGAGGTAATAAGAGTATTCGATCCGGAGCTGGTGTCGGCATAATGGTCTGAGCACAAGTGTGCAATTGCTTGCTTTGAATATGAAGAATAAAGAAAGGAAAGAGGGGGATAAAATGGACAGAGAATTGTCAATCGACTAGACGATCAATGAAGAGAGGAGAAAAAGGAAAATAGAGAAAATTAGAAAGAATGAGAGAGGCTATAAAGGGTGGAGGGAGGGAGAAAAGTGATAAAATAGGGAGGGGCGCGTTACGGTTTTAGATGAGGTAGCTCTGTAGCTGAATAGGCGCAAGCAGCAAGCACACAGAATAATATTCGTACATAAAATAAATGGTAAATTGTATATGTAATACTGGGTATCTCAATTGATTCTTATAGAACAAAAGGAAAGAAGAAAAACAAAACAAACGAACAATCAAATTCCACAGTAATCTGTGTTTGCTCGTTATGTCAATCCATGAATAGACTAACGAAACATAGTTGTAAAAAATTTATGATATTCAATTAGTTGATCTATTCGTCAGATACCATGGTTATGATATACAGGCACTATAATGATTAGCCACCATGGATCGTCCACTGTCAAAAGAGTTCTCCTTAAATAAGAAAAATTTATGCAGCAGAGTTTCGAGAATACCTGCAACTTTACATAGCATTGTTGATTCCATTCCAACGAAATTCATGAAAAGTTTGGATAATATAGTGTTTAGATTCATTTGGAACAGAAAAGTAGAAAAAATTAAAAGATGTTCTTTAACAGAAAATTATATTAATGGTGGAATAAAAATGACTGATGTACACCATCGAATGCTAAGCTTTCGGTTAAAATGGTTAGGAAGGTTTTTGAATGACAAAACAGAATCATGGAAAAAAATGTGTTCATATTGGTTTGACCTCCTAGGAGGTATCTCGTTCCTTTTAAATTGTAATTTCAGTACTAAAACACTGAAAATTATAAACGAAAGGAAAATACCAACTTTTTACAAAGAAATATTGGAGGCTTGGGAATTTTTTAGAACTATTACTACATTGAAAGATGTTTGTCTGTTTAACCCTACCTGTTATGATATTCGAAATCAAATACTTTGGCATAATAAACATATAATATTTGATAACCAGTCTTTATTTTATAAAGACTGGTATAGAGGTGGTATAGTTTACTTAACAGATATTATTGGGAGAAATGGTTACATACCAATGGAAAACATTCAGAGAAAGATCGATATAAAAAGAAGTAAGAATACTGTTATTTTCGACTACACAAAACTAAAAAAGGCAATACCAGCAATATGGATAAAAAGTTTGAGCGATAATAGTGGCATCACTATCCGACCATATGGTTTTATTGCTCCACAGGTAATGATTGGAAAAAGTTTGAAATGCATCAGTGATCTGAGTAGTAATACTATATATAAACTGTTCCCCTCAAAAAAATATTTTCACCAATAAATGCTGTTTACATTGGGAGAACAAACTTGATATTGATGTCAATTGGGCAAATGTATTTAAAAATAATCTTATTCAAGTTAGAGAAAATAAATTACGAGAGTTCAATCTTAAGTTATTATATAATCTTTTACCAGTAAGAAGTAACCTGTTTAAATGGAATTATGCAACAAACGATTTGTGTCCAACATGCAAGGTTAAAGAAGATATTATACACGCTTTTATTTACTGTGAACTAAACAAATCCTTTTTTAAATATATCAAAATTATTTTGCGTGAAGTTTACAATGTAAAAGTGGAAGTAAACATCATACAATTGCTTAAAGTTGAAAATGATAGTAAAACAAATCTCTTTGTAACTATTGCATTTTGGTCAATATATAAAGTTATTTTGGATAGGAACAAATCAGGAACTGAAAAAAGAAGTTTTTCTTTTGAAACATGTATTTATAAAAGAAATTAAAAACGGATAGAAATGTACAACATTGCTAGTAAAAAGACCAAAGAAAAAGATGAACTGCCCAAGGGCTTGCTACGATTCGTGTAAGAACAATCTATGTAACTTAAATATGATTTTGTAATTACTGTAATAATACTTTTATATGTTTCATGATTTATGATTAATTGTGTATCCTTTGATTTGAATGTGATTTACTGTGTAACCCCTGATTTGGATGTGAATAAATCCTCTAATAGAGGCAACAACAAAAAAACCATAGCGTAAAATTACAGAAAATACATGTATGTATATGGGGTATGGAATCTTACAGATTTACTTAAAATTGAATTGACTCGTTCTTAATTGCAGAAAATTTCGTGTTATAACAATTTACACATGCTGTGACAAATGGTAATTATTGTCATTAAAAAATAAAATAGGGACTAAAAAATAATTATACGACCTAGGTTTTGGGAGGATGAAATCCATTTATCGGCACATTGGAAGCCGTAATTAGAAGCGGATCTAGATTTTTGCTAAAACTGGGGGGGGGGGGGGTTGGGTTAACCAGTTGGTTTGCCCGATGATGATCGATCAGCTGCGACATACTGCGTCCTGCGCCCAACCCCTCCCGCCCGTATAGATCCGCCATAGGAAAACTGACCCCCTCTCCTTTTCTTATTGGGGGCCAAGGTGAGGGTTTAACCCCCCCCCCTCTCTCTCTCTCTCTCTAGCATGTCTAGATCCGCTACTGCTACCTGTATCTTTCAGAATTCTGACTCTCATTTACGGATCGAAGTACAGAATGATCAGGATTACTGCTCCTTTGGCGCTGCTTTGACGGTTTTGTCGTTCTTAGGGTCCAAAAAATCTTTACCTGTCATATCAGGAACATCAGAACATTCCAAAATTGCGGAGTTAGGCACCTGTTTGAAATAAAACATATGTATAAATTAAATAAACCACCGGTCTTTTCGAAGACTGGATCCAACACTGCTGTGCAGTTTATGTCAAAAATTACATTTCCTCCCATTGCTTGTTCAAGAATTTGCATAATGTAAGGGAGGACCTACATATACACGAAAAGGATAAACTATGATTAGAATAATACTGAGTCAATTACAATGTTGCATAAATAAGTATGCCCTGACGCAACATTCTGAAATTGGGTGAAATTGATGTGAAATTGTTTTTTATTTCATTTCATGTTTATTACTCTAAAAAATTACAGCGATAATCTAAAGCATCGATGAATAATTTTATTCGACCTTATCTAATTTTATTTGTATTATTGATAATTAATTCAATTCTATTTCATGTCATTTCAAATATTTGATGACTCACAAGTCATTCCATTTTATTTTAAAATCGTTTAATTCATTTCATACAATTCCAGGTCATGGTCATATTGAAAATTTTCAATCTATTTCATTTTTAATCAATCAAATTATTTTAGTTGGCCATGTCAAAATTTTTCTTTTACAAGACGCTAACAGATTTCATTTCATCCATCTCCTTCCATATTTTATCCTGATACATACATATTTTTATTTCATCCCAATTTCATATTAATTCAAATTTGTTTTCATTCAAATTTCAATTTCATTTTTACAATTTATTTCAGTGATTACGTTTCCCATCAATCCTATGTATAACAAATCATTTAATTTTATTTGGGTTCTGTCATTTAATTTGACTTACGATGGTCATGGGGGTATACTGCGGATGATGATGCGGAATCACGGGATCGTTGTCCTTCCGGTTGTAAGCGAGGATGAAAGACCACCTCCTCCTGTCGCTGTTGTTGGCGCTGCTGCAATGCAGGAGGTTGCAATGGAAGAAGATTCCGTCCCCTGCGTTGAGCTCGACGAACTCGAAACCGAGTTGTTTCTTGGCGAACTCGACCCGGTCAAGATTGGCACCGGTCTGACCTCCGACCATTTCATGTTCGATGCGACCGAGTTTGTGTGATCCGGGAATTATCTTTTTTTAAAAGATAAAATTATGACACCAGAAACAAATTGATTCCGTGTACATAGGCCTCATTCTGCACCAACTGCAATGGTTGATACAGTCCTACCATTTCACCGGGCTGCATGTAATTTGCCAGTTTAAAGTCTTTAGCAAAAATCATGGCCTATTACAGGGGGCGCCGAACCACCGCTTCCACTTTTTTAAGTAACCATGTACAACTTAGGGACCATCATATGCATGTTCAGCCCCCCCCCCCGACACCCTTCCAAACCGATCGTTCCGCGACTCCTGCCTAATAAACAGAGCTACTTATCTTCTGGTCACGTTGAGAAAATTATTGACCCCCCCCCCTCCCAATTAATGCCTTTATTTTTTTTGAAAAAAAAAAAAGAAACTTGTCTTTTTTTCCCCAATGCAGCACGGACAAAAGCTGATCCAGGGTGCCTAAGCGGCTCAAACCCCATAACTTTTCCAATGATCTTTTTTCAAGGCAGCACAGACAAAGACATGAAAAGCAGATCCAGGGTACCAAGGCGGCTCAAACCCTATAACTTCCTACGATTCAATATACCATGGAACCCATGGCCCTCTTAAAAGAACTCGTTCAGTTGATATCCAATTCAAATAGCGGGGTAACCTCGCGCCCTAGACCCCCACACCCCCTGGATCCGCATATATCCGTGTTAAATTGAAATCTCAACTAAAAACTAACTGTGACCGTTTACCTGGAGACATCCATTCTCTTTGTCACATTTATCAACTGCAATGAATACAGAAGTCATCATGTCGGGGAAAAGGCACCCATTTTTGTACCAGTATCTAAAAAGGAAACAAGTGAAAAAGTGGGACTGTCAGATAATCATTTTAGATGCTCCGCAGAGGTGCTTGTTGAGCACCACTAGCGTACCTGCGGGGGGGGGGGGCAGGGGGGCAGTCTACCCCCCTGACGAGTCACAACCCATGCAAAGGACGTATCCCTGCCCCCCCTGACGAGCTTGAAAACCTTTTTTGCCCCCCCCCCCCTGACGAGCTTGATGACCTATTTTGCCCCCCCCCCCTCTGACGAGCTTGATGACCTTTTTTTTTTTTGCTTGTAAAAAAAATTTTCTGGTACGATTGAAAACCTTTTTTTTTGCTTGTCAAATTTTTGGGCGGACGAATTTCGATTTGCCCCCCCCCCCTGTGAAAAATCCTAGGTACGCCACTGTTGAGCACTGTGAATTTAGTTTAGGCTTCACGGGCCTAATCACTAGAGGCAGGCCATAGATATTCATTCGAGCCAACCCATTGCTATTTTTTAAATTTTGATATGGCTGATTAACAAAGTGTATGCATATGATTGTCCATCTAACACTGATTCTATTTTTGGTAATTATTGAACTTCCTTTTCCCAAATTGGGAAGAAATATCACCAACTTTGGACTATATTTTGACTGGCGGAAGGATTAGGGCTATTTTGCTGTTTGAGGTGATGAATCTGCTCCCCCCGACGGTGTCTTCAAACACGCCAATTTATTTTTAAAATGAGCCGGTCGAGGGACCCTTTTCTGGTCAGATATGGATTGCCAGATAAAAATCCTATCCACTGGTAGTAAACATTCGACCCCCGAATTTCACCCTTATTTTTTATGAATTTTTTAAAATGCCAATTTAACACACGAGTCTATGGGGAATGAGTTAGGCCTGTGATACCTATAGCATTGACCATAGCCTATTACAAGGAAATTCCCTAGTTGATGAATATACCTGCCCAAAAGGGGCCCAAACTCTTCAGTAGCAGATTGCTTTCACTAGTATACATGTTTCAATCATCAAGAGGTCCAAAACTGAACTTCATGGCTATATACAAGGCTACATAGGGGGTATAACAGGTAACAAATTGTGATTAGTAACTCTGTGTTTGTGTACCTAGGCTAGGCCATGTAGGCTGTGTATTTGTCTCTGTGATTCATGTTGTCGTGTGTTTTCGTATACCGACGAGCGCTGATGTAAATCCTGTATAGCACCCATCACAAGATATAGTACACATTAGATAGGCCTTGCATCAATTGCACTTGTGAAATTGGTTCATGGGGAAGGGAAGGGAAGGAGAAGAGAAAACTTTAGAATTTGGCGGAAGAGTGGTGGATTCAATAGGGAGGTGGGGGGGGGGTAGAGAAAAGCATAGTTAGTATGTTGGGGGGGGGGGCTGAGAATGAGTGCTACTGCTATCTTGTTCAACTTTTACTGACTTCTAGCCAGACTAGCCCCCATCCATTTAGAATACAAGCCATCTAACCCCCTCTCTCCCTGTCTCTCTCTCTTACATCCCTTGGCTTGGGCCCTTGTCATAGGAAGATGTGAATGTATAGTATGCTTGTATGTTGATTCTCATTTATTTTTATTGTTATCTAATTTAACTCATGTGAATCTGGTATGTGGGCAGATCTTGAATCCAGATATGCACACTATTCATATCTACAATTTACATTATAGGATTTGGGCCCTACATTGCATCCATTGTTGAGCTACATATAGGCAGGTAGGATGTGTGTAAATCCATAGGGCACTAGACATTAGGAGTAACATTAAAATTGGTCATTACATAACACATCTGTATATTTCATGCATTTCTTTGTGATAAAGTGAGTGTACAGATGTTAAAGAAAAGCCAGGAAGGTAAATTAAAAAGAAACCTTCATGTGCCATACAATACAGGCTTCACGGGCCTAATCACTAGAGGCAGGCCATAGATATTCATTCGAGCCAACCCATTGCTATTTTTTAAATTTTGATATGGCTGATTAACAAAGTGTATGCATATGATTGTCCATCTAACACTGATTCTATTTTTGGTAATTATTGAACTTCCTTTTCCCAAATTGGGAAGAAATATCACCAACTTTGGACTATATTTTGACTGGCGGAAGGATTAGGGCTATTTTGCTGTTTGAGGTGATGAATCTGCTCCCCCCGACGGTGTCTTCAAACACGCCAATTTATTTTTAAAATGAGCCGGTCGAGGGACCCTTTTCTGGTCAGATATGGATTGCCAGATAAAAATCCTATCCACTGGTAGTAAACATTCGACCCCCGAATTTCACCCTTATTTTTTATGAATTTTTTAAAATGCCAATTTAACACACGAGTCTATGGGGAATGAGTTAGGCCTGTGATACCTATAGATGCAAGATGAAATATCCAAAAATGCTTTCTGATTAGATCTTCCAATTTGTTACGTTACGTCTTACCACCTTGCTCTATCCATTGTGTTTACATCATGACAGTCGTCATTATCATTAGTATGATCATCATTGTCCTCACCTTAATCGTTATTTATCATCATCGTCGTCGTCGTCATCAGCATCATCCGGGCGTCGATTTCCCAAGACACGCCAATGCACATAATTATATTTATACATCATGCTTATATTTATATTGTGATGCCAAGTTTACGTTTACCAAACGCTCTTCAGATGGGAGTATGTAACATATTGATCGAAATGAGGGTCTACTCAAAGGATCCCACGCAGGAAACTATTTTCTTAGCTCTGGCTTGCATCTTAAGCATTATTATCTTGAATTTCAATTGAATATCAATACCCGTAATCTTGATGCCATACAAAACTTCCTCCTGTCCTTGGTTCTTTCATGATCATCTTCGTGTGATAGTGATAAGATTCTCCTCCTAAGAGCTGAAGAACAAGAGCAGATAGCAAAAGGTAAAAAAATGAATGAGTGTGCTTGTGAAAGCGCTTATTTTGTGTGTGGGTGTGTGTGTGGGTGTTATGTGTGTGCGAACGTGTGCCTGTGCACGTTTGCATGAGCTCGGGCCAACTGGCCGTTTCAATTTTGGACGTATGGCAGAACAATATTAACTGGGGAAGTTTAGTAAAATGTGGACGGTCCTCGACTTTTGGTATCTCAATTTGGCTGCGTATTGAATGTAAAATACTTGAAGAAATGGGATGAAATTCTTATCCATCCGTAAAGTCCCCAGTTACCGGTAAATTGCCATACGATCACACACACACGCGCGCGCTTGTGTGCGCACCTGATAACGGGTCTTCAGATAATGCTTGTACGTAAATGTATGTTCGGCATGTGAAGTGGTTTTATACCTACCTTTTCGGACGTTCCAGCGACCTTTTGAGATCTTGCGATCATGCCAGTTATATCGTTGCCGGGGTGACTCCATATGACTATTTTAGTATTGCGACCATGACCGTCACTGATTTCGTAACCGTGCTTCGTGATCCCTTCATCGTGGTCGAGCGCCTTCTGTAGCTTTGTGAGTTCTGCTCCACTCAGTAATGACCTGTCGAGATGAAGATGATATCAATTTCACATTAAAATAAAGTTCTTGGTAACGGTCTATACTTGTGAAAGTTAATTAAATCACATTTATATTCATGTGAGCTACAATTTCCTTTAGATATCTTCCTCCCGACAATTCCCCCTCCCGCCCCCTTTCTCTGAACCGTTGCGATTAAAGAACCAACGATCTTTTGCGTAGAGGGCACTTTCGTATAGTTCCTAACTTAGGCTCCTACCAACTATATCTAGACATGAGGTATTTGTAGTTATTACTCTGGCGCTGTGGGCCTGGATGAGAACCATTAATAGAGAGAGTTCGGCCAACCTATATAGTTTAAATGGGTTACCAACATAGCGCAATGTCTTCCGAATTCGGCTTGCCTAACCAAGCATCATACGCCATGTCGGTTACCCGTATTGAAACCGGGTTGACCGAACTCTCTCTCTCTCTGCCCTGGATCTATATCGAAGTTCAAAATGAGCGATCGAATCTCACTCGAACCCCTGGTCTTGACCTTGGCTGGCTTGCGATCACTTCAGTGCCAGAATGTCGCCTCAATGCCGATCACAGAGTGTGTCACTGCCAGTACCATATCAAAAAGAGGTCGTGGCCCTTTTCTTACAACTACTCCCCCTACACACACAATCACACACACACACCCTACCATACCCACCCTTGCACCCTCACACATGCATGCTCACACGTATATGCACCCCACATGAACCTTATTTCAACACACTGTCCTACCCTCAGCCACCAACAAAATGGAAACGATAGAATTTGCTACTTGTTGTAGGCCTACTTTTGAGCATAATTATAAACAAGTGATTACGTGCAAATCTGAACTTCACACAGAAAAAAATGCTTATCAAACTGAACTTTGAAACGACGAGAATAACAAACATTTCGAGGTCCCTGGGTCAGTGACGTACAGATTGGGGCTTCAGGTGCGCTTCCCCCTACCCCCCCCCCCAAAAAAAAGGGGGGAATCAAGACCAAGAAAAAAAAGAGGAAAGGAAAGAGAGAAGGGAGATATATGACATCATTTTCTGAATATTACATGTATTATGTAAAAATCTATCACAAAAATCCAGTTTTGAGATAGATTTTTACATAATACATGTAATATTTTTTTTTTTTTTTGGGGGGGGGGCTCATTTTAGAATGTCATAACCCTGTAATTCCCTGTCAGACTTCGATGAAATTTTCATTTCCTTTGGTCCGATTTTATTATATTTGTTCAAAATTATATTATTTTCACCCTTGAGTTGCCTTTTAAAAGGTGTATTGACTTCACCCGAGACCCTTGACTTATGTTGTACCTTATAGTATCACTAACCTGACAATGAAATATCCTCGATCGTTATACGCTTTCAAAACCTCAGGGTTCGAGTCCAGGTCCTCAGAAAACTCGAAGTCTAAAGGTAAGATTTAGATAGAGAGAGAAGGCTATATGTTAATTTATTGTTCAGGCAAAATACTATTATTGGTCAATATCATAAATTGGGAATAACCAAATCAGTGCCATCGGAACTGTTAGTTGAAATCACGATGTATGCAATATGATATAGGTTAAAACGCACAACATTTAAGACTGCCGTATAAAAGGGGCAGAGTCCCCCCCCCCCCCTTTCTCCCGGATGTTACTCTTCGGGGGGGGTTCCTCTTAAAGGAAAAAATTACGTGCTTGCATTGGGCGAGACCTATTGGACTGTGAAAACTAAGCTATCGTGATATATAATCCCCTGTTACTGTATTATGACAAATCTTAAAAGTGCTGCATAATTATTTTCGGAAATACCTATAAAACCAGTGTGGGCATGTAAGAAAAATTACGTACAATGAAATCACGAATAATAACAATCAATAAGCTGAAACCTAGACTGATCTCATGATACATATGTATATAAGGTGTACGACAAAAAACATAGGCCTATATCATTGTTAGTTTGATTTGAATCCATGGCAACGCTGTTATAAGACGGCACCAAGATAATTGAAGTGGGCGCATTTTAGCGGAAAATGTACTGAAAATAAATTGTAAAAATAAGTATACCTGTTCTAACTGACATGGCTCTCATTGGATTGTTCTTCAAGTTCTTGGCAAAGATATATGAAAACGATCCTCCCCGCAAACTCTATCACTTGACGTCCCTCATCTGCGTGGATCACTTTTGGAAAGATGACGGTCATGAGACATGTAGGCCTACGCGGTTTTTGTTGTTTATAAATTGTAAAAGCTGATTGTACGTTTGAACTTGATCGTGAAACTGTGAGAGGAACGCTCACGAGGCTTGTTAGACGTGCTGGCTCAACACGGTAGTACAGTGACAAAATCTAAACATACTGGCATTATCAGTATTATCACGATCGTGTTGACCCATATTCGGCGACCTTTGGATATGAAGGAGGGAACTTGAAACGTGTTAAAGGCAGACAGCAGACAACTCCAGGGAAGACTTTTTATAAACACCATCAGTGTTCCCTACAATGTTTTTTCTTTTACCAGGGACTGCACAGCAGAACCAAAAGTGTGTTTGTGGGCAGGGGGGGGGGGGGGGACTTAATATGCATAGAGTCAAAACTTGTTTTCACGTTTTTCTAAATGGAAATACAGCCCCCCCCCCTCGTAGGTCATAACCAATTGCAATAATAATAAAATCACATTTATTTTTTTCATGTTTTTCGACAGATATACAATTCCCTGTATTTTCATTTTACCTTTTCTTTTACCTATCTTAATTTTCAATTATCTCCTTATCTTCATTTTCACTACTTAAAAAAACAAAACAGAGGGGCGGGTTGCCCCAGCCCCCCCCCCTTCCCCCTCATAGCGCCTCCCAGCCCTGCATAAAGGAAGTAACAAATAAGTAGGTCATAAACAATTACAATAGTAATAAAATCACATTTATTCTTTGCATGTTTTCGACAGATAAACAATTCCCTGTATTTTAATTTCCAACAGAAATATAATCTAACTCCCTATTTTATTATTGGGTTCGGTGTAAAAATGGCAGAGGTATCAAAGGCAAATGTAAAATGGCAGAGGTAAAAATGGCAGAGGTAAATATTGCTGAGGTAAGAAATGGCAAGGGTATAATGGCACAGGCATAAATTACTTCTCTATCAAGAGTAATAGTAGTTGTCATTTCAATGACATTTTTTATGAGACTAGCGATGTTTTACACATCGTTTCGGTTTCGTTATCGTTCATAAACATGAACAAAAGAAAATCACACATACAGCGATATGCTTTTTTTTTCATTCATTATTTGCCTGAAGTGCATGTCTCGGTTAGACATTTCATCATTATGTGTTCATCGGCCTAGCAAGGCTATTTAACAAATTCTATGAAGGTGTACCGTGGGGGGGGGGGTTAAAGAAATCAAAGAACAAATATTGTTTTTCATTCAATTGATCAGAAGTAAAATGAGACTGCTTTGCCAGGTTTACCGATAAAAATGAGGAAGAGTAGACGTGAAAGAGGTGAAAGACAGAGATAAGAAGGTTTAGGGGGCGGGGGAAAAAGCAAAGAGAATATCGAGGGGAAAGCATAGACGTTAAGTCACGAACGAGTGTGGTTTAATATTTTGTCCTTATTTGTGTGTCTTCTGTTCTATTCTTTTTAGATATTTGAATGATAAATAATAAGCATGCATTCCAAGGTTCGGCACTGATTTTGTTACTTATGAAAATCAATCATAATCTTGTTTTCCCTGGTAAACCAATATGGGGTCGATCGAGGGTCTGGTTCAGATTGTTTGAATAAAAGAAGACACTGGACCTAATACCACTGCATCGAATATGATATTGAATATAAACGCCTTGATGATCATAACCCTTGGAAGCGGGAGTGCTGTTGGGTAATTTGTACACCATAAGCAGCACCCCCTAGCTGGAAATCAGGTTGGTATGCTAAGATGTTAGGATTTGACACAAGTTACTTTTGGACAGAAGAAAAATCTTTGTTTATTATCTAATTATTATTATTATTATTTGGTTGTAATTTTGTCTTACCTAAATGAACTTCACTGTGTTGAAATAAATCCTTTCTTGTTCATTTTACCCTTTCTGAACAAAATACTTTTTTACCCTAAAACCGCCGGGGGTTGATTCAACCCCGGCCCCTCGACATTTTCCACGACCATTCCGCTGCGCGAAGTTTTTCGACCGCGACGCTCGCTGAATTTTTACTTTGAAGTCTTGCGCGTGCGGTTGGAAAATTACGAAACATTACGTAAGTGCATGTCAGACCCAAAATTGCTCCAAAACGTGATTTTGTGTACAAAGTCAATGTAAACTTAGTTTCATGTTATTCATAGTATGATTATTCTTACTTTCATCTGCTGAAATTAATTAATTTTAGCATGAATCATTAGCGAGAAAGGTTCTGCTATAAATTTGGCGAAAAAACAAAACAAAAAGGTCGAAAACAAAGAAATGGCATAAGAAATTCTTTAAAAAATAAAATACAATTTTTTTTTCAAAAAAGGATTTTTTGTTATATTTGTCAGTAATAGTTACCGATGGTATAAAGAATATTTACATCAATGAGATTTTTATCACCCCCTCCGGTCAGATAACACCCCCTAAAAAAAACCCCGGTCTGGTTAGGGTTTACAAACCAGTTCCCCATATCTCTGTCACTTTTGCCTCTGCCATCTTAACCTCTGCAAGTTTAAACTTCGCCATTTTTACCTTTGCCATTATTACATCTTCCATTTTTACCTGTGCCATTTTTACCTCTGCCATTATGCCTCTGTCCTTTTTACCTCGGCAATATTCACCTTTGCCATTTTTACTTTCGCCATTTTTACCTCTGCCATTATTACCTCTGCCGTTTTTACCTGGCATCTGAAAATACGTCATGATTAAAAAAAAAGTAAAGCGCATACTCTCTCATAGGTAGTGCCCTTGATGTGGATGCACCAGACACGGGGGCGCTTGTATAATGTATACATGATATACAGGGTGTTTCTATAAATAAGGTAATCGAAGTTCAAAGGTCAGCTATATCAGGAATACATAATTTATTATTTTGATTTCTACTCTACATAACTGATTGACTCATCAACTTTAAGTTGACACCTTCATTGCGTCACAATTTATTGTCAAGGGTCACAGAGTTATAATCCTTTGAAAGCGAAGGGTACAAAACCTACTTTTTCTAAGTTTGGGGTTTTAATTATGCATGAAACCCATGTTGTTTATACAATTTTGGTTTCATCAGTTTTCCCTCGATTAAATTGTATCCCTTCTGCTACCTGTTTTGCAAGTGAATGTCATGGTGGGTAGTTGGAATTTTGGTTGAGCACATCCTTGGTGACTAAAAGGGCACATGTTTCTCATAAGATAGATGTTCTTCGTCACAATCCTGCAATGGTTATAAGAGCAATGCAAGACATGCAGCGTTGACCGGGAAGGTACTATAAAAACGTTGAAGGTTTTGGTGCAAAATGTAAGAATAAATGTGTTCAACAAAGTTTGAAGATAGGCAGTTGATATGTAAATGCCAGTCACACACACACAAAAATTAACACTGACGGCAAATTAACCAGTGGCGTACCTAGGATTTTCCACAGGGGGGGGGGGGCAAATTTGTCCGCCAAAAAATTTGACAAGCAAAAAAAAAAAAAAGGTCTTCAAGAGGGGGCAGGGATATGTTCCTTGCATGGGTTGTGACTCGTCAGGGGGGGCAGTCTCCCCCCCCCCCCCCGTTGGTACGCTAGTGAAATTAACCTTACTACAATGTTGGTTTCGTGCATGTACAATAAAACCCCAAAACTTGAAAAAGTAGGTTTTGTAACCGTAGCCTTCGAAGGATCATAACTATATGACCAGTAACAATGGTGACCCACACAAGGTGTGAAATGAGAGTTGATGAGTTACTCAATCACGTAAAATAGAAACCCCAAGAATGAATCATGAATTCTTGAAACAGCTGACTTTTGAATTTCGGTGACCTGAAACACACTGTATAATTATAAAGAAAATTCACAAAACGTAGAAATGTAATAAAAAGAACATTGAGCTTCAATAAATCAAAATTTATTGAAAGGCGAAGTCCTTAATATTGAATTATCTGACAATTACTTTATTGAGATGGAACATAAAACATTCCGATGTTTCTTGCAAAGAAAAATGCAAACTACGTTACAACATATGAAGGATGATATTGAAAATTAAGAAGCATTTCCAAAAAACGTCTGAACTAAAAACAAAATCCATGTTAATACCTGGTGCACATTTAGAATTAAAACATTCATTATTATCCTCATCATATCCGTCATCACCGGTATCACCACCTATAGGCCTACCATTGCAAACTTCAAAGCTTGAAAATACTTCACGATTAACTTGGGTTAATCTCATTCAGAAATAACGATAGAACACCCAATGTCGGTACAGTAGTTTTTTTGACCATTTTAACTTCTTTTCTATATCTCAAATATGATTCTAATATTTTCCGTGCTGTGGAATGAGGAAATAAAGCCAAATGAAATCACATCAATCACATCGGACATTACAATACATGGTGCGGTCCACTGAGGGAAATCCATCCGAGTGACGGTATCTACGTTAGATTGCAGCATAATACATTCAGTGGCAGGATCCAAGATACATATATATCATGTACGGTGCGGAATAATCCCGGGTGCTTTTTATCATGCAGCAAGGACCTCTTTAAAATGATATTTGTTGTTGTTGTTGTTCTGTGCCAAAGATATTATAAAACTAGGTAGTTTTTGCATTTACTACGGAGAAACTCTCTTCAACGCATCGATTCCTTTGAAAATGCAATTAAAATCACAATGGAAAGCTGAGAGGCTGCTGTGGAAAGATGGTGGACTGGGGCAGGAGATCATCCGAAGATTTGCACCGGACGAATAACTGCAAATATGTCGTTGTCCAGATTCAAGATTCCGATGCTGTCCCGGTCCACCAACTTTCGACAAAAGCCTTTCAGCTCTTCATTCCATTTTCAAAGGAATTGGTGCGTTGTAAATCGTAGTAAATCCGTAGTAAATACGAAAAGTTCGATTTGTTTCTCCGCAACGGTATTAATTTACTCGAATGTAAACTTGAGATCCGTGTCCGCCATCTTGGATTTGTACCATTCATCAAAGGCTTCGTTCTGTGCCACAGTGAAGTGTTGTTTCCAGCGACCACTCACACCTGCCATGGAATACACAGATATATTTTACGTTATGAATATATCATAAATATGTACGTTCCAGTTAGATTCTCGTATGTTTTTATTACACAAAACAATGCGTAGTTGCAAAGACTTTTTGTATTTTTTTTTCTAAGTCAATTTCCATCTATAAAACAACAACCCTTTATCATTCATCTAGTACACTGTTAAACATACTTGTAATTTTGCAAAGAAAAATCATATAAATGTTTACCTTTTAAAAACAGACGACACAAAGATCATGATGATTTAACAAACTCACGTATTTATGCAGTGTTATGTAACATAGAATTACAAGTTAAATGTAAAACAATGTGAAATATAATAATCTTTGCAAAATGCTAACGAACTATCGTGTTTTTAAGTTTATTGCAGTGCATCTATCGTATAAATAGTGTTCGTATTTGTAAATTAGCAGCGATTTTCATGTTAAATGAATGTTAAAATGGTGTTTTTTTTTTTTACAGTTATCCAGTATTTTGTTCATTTTTACAGCTCATCGTAATTTAATATTTCATACTTTTAATGAGTCCCAGCTGCCAGTAATGATTACTGTTTTTACAGTTATATTCTTAACAGTGTAGGCCTACCAAAAAATCGATCAGGAACTGATAATGATAATAGCTCACGTACGTATTATTTGCATTTTTTTTTTCATTCTTAATTGCAAACATAGTGGAAATTATTCAAATCTGTACAAAAATACTCCTACATATTCCAATTCTATTATATCTATCTCTTTTTTTAATAATCGAAGCAATTCAAAATAAAACATGCGTATAGAGTGTGTTGTTAGTACTTTGCACTGAAAAGGGTGTGAAGGATGCGTGGAGGGGCCATGGTAAGCGATTCTGACTCTCGCCTCGTAAACAGAGGGTCGTATGTTCGAATCCCACCGGGGTCTGGCCTCCTTTGACCCAGGCGTTAATCCACACTTTGCCACTCTCGACCCAGGTGCTAAATGGGTACCCGATACGATGTGAAAGTCATTGTAGCTTGTCCAGTACTGTGTGCGCCTCACCGGCGACTGACTGGAATACCCCTAGGGAGTGGAGGATGTGGACACTTTGTGTGCGGGAGTGACTGATTGAAAGCGTTGGCCGGGGTAAAGCGCTGAGACACGTCTTTCCGATGTAGCGCTATATACAAACGGATTATTATTATTGTTATTAGGGGTGTGGGGTATCTGGTAAAATTGCGTTTGAGAAATAAAACGTTCAGATATAAGGTAAATCCTATCAGTGGGCAGCGATTTTTAATCGACCGTTCACACACTCGCGAGAGGATTCAAAAATTCACAAACGCAGCGCCTAGCAAAGTATCCATCTGCTATTTTCTGACAAAACGCATTGGATCGCGATCATGCGAAAGCGTGGTAGTTCTTGATGTTTTTTCTGTCTACACATGCAAGGGAAAAAAAAATCGATTTTTCAGTCACGATACAAATATATATATGTTTCTCTTATATAATTTCACTTTTTCCATGTGTGTACGCGAACGCCACTGTTGTGCACTGTGTTTAGCCATGGTCACTACTCATCGTGTGTGTATCCATTTGCACCACGTGTATCGCCGCGGCTGCAACTAATTCGGAGCAAATATCTTTGGTTTCTTATTCCCTACTTGTTATTTCCTAAACACGACTTTCCGTATTAAGCAATGGCGGAAATATCTCCCCAAAGGTAGAGGGGACCAGGGGCTAGAAAAAATGTCAGGTCATTTCGACCAAAATAAATTGGACAAGCAAAAAAAAGGTATCAACCAAAAAATAAGTTCATCTCGTCTAAAATACATGTTTTATTTCGATTTTGAATGATGTATTTCTTTCCATCATAAAAGACCAAAAATAGTAGGGGGACATTTGATATTGTGTCCCCCTACTATTTTGGGTCGGGGGGATGCGTCCCCCTGTCCCCCTTGGGATTTCCGCCCATGGTATTAAGAAATTAAATTTAATACGATTCGTTTATCAGATCATTTTTGGCATCATTCCGAAGTTTGGTTGATCCAAAAGAAAAAAAAGGTGTTGGTGTAAACCAACTACTTCACTTGGACTATCGAACTTTACTGAACCCATTTCACTTCGAATTAATGAGTATTTCCTGAATGTGAAACCTTCTTTAAATCTTAGTATAAGAAATCTTTGCTCAAACGAACATTGGGACAAATGACTTTAGAAATAATTGAATTTCGAGTTTTCGAACCTTCGGAATAAAGAACTCACCCTTATTAATGAAAGTGAAGGTGCCAGCAGCCTTTACCAAATTTCTTTTCCCACTTTCCGCCATTTTGTTAAATGTTTCCCTCTGTGCGTCAATATGACTGAACTTCACAACGCGCTGTAGGACTTCATCCGATACAGGGCGACCAATTCCAGAAGCCACTTTCTGAATGTATTTGGCCGGTTCCTGGAAGAAATCATGAAAACCTATTTTTTAACATCCAAAGACGAGAAGTAGGCTACATAGTACATACAGTTAATGTTATCAGGAAACTAAGAGATTGAGTAAAATGAGCGTGTGAGTCCAAAACTATTTGTTATTGTGGTTCTCAGTTCTAGGTATAAGGTCTTTGGCATAGTCAATGACTTCCCGTTTGATTGAGTGAAATATCTAAATATCTGTACCATGTGACCATATGCACATAACATTTAAACAGTCTCTCTTCTTGATATGGATGTGAAGAAATGTTGCAGTGCTTTTGAGAGACGGTTGATAGAATATGTTGCACCACAAATTGTCGCCCAATCCCCACCCCGACAATTTGTGCAAAATTTGACACCACAAATGGTCACCCCTGCACAAATTGTCGCGAGGCGATAATTTGTGATGCACGTGCAGGTCTCAATTTGTAAGCATATTGTGCCAATTTGTGTCTGCAAAGAGAAACCTAAAACCAGAAATTGTCTTCAACCACCAGTCTGTTGTGTAGTATATGTGATTGATTGATTGACAACGAATTTATTCATTCCAAAATTTCAACAAAGTTACAAAGTAAAGCAAAATATAATATAACATTTTGAAATGAAATAGGAACCTTCTGGAAAGCAAAGCTTGTTATTGAAGGTTTCCTTCAATAAATAAGACTTAATGCAAAAAACAATATATATATATATAATACACTAATCATATCGTTCTTGTTGAAGTTCAAAATAGATACAATAAACAAGTCATCATATCTTTCTTGTAAAAATTATATGTAAAAATTATATGTGCGTCCTGGTGTGTTCGTTGTCTGTGGTAAGGTACCGTTGTGTGCGTTAATTGTGTTAGAGGTGAGTGTTGTGTTGGTATGTGTGTTTTTGTCAGGGTGTGTGCGTGTGTCTATTGTGCGTATTATTATCATTTTACATTATTAGTTTTTGGGGGTTATATCAACTTGGTCTAGCAGTATAGCAGTTGGTCAAACTCTCTGATCGTCTAATACCATACGAGCTAAACCCATATTGTCATGGAAATGAAATAAACTTCTTGAATATTGAATCTTGAAATGCTCTAGTAACAGTTTGGTCTAATTTCCACTTGGCTTAATGTATAGGACTTGGTCGAATATGATTGGTCGTTATAATTGCTGAATCGTCGAATAGCCAAATAGTCTAATCGCTTTTCCGTCTAAATCCCAAATGAATATTTCCAGTCTGTTAAAGGAATTTACCAAGTGGTACTAGACCAATTATATACTATTAGACTAAATAGAAATTAGACCAAATGGAAATTAGACGGAATGGTAAATAGGCAAAATGACAATTAGACCAAAAGGTAAACAGGTTGTAGACGAAATGGAATTAGACCATGTATAGGATGAGGCTAAACGGCCATTAGTCAAATCGGGTTTAGACCAACTGTAAATTTACCTTTTGTGAAGCTAATATAGAGAACAGCAGCAGAGCCCGTGGAAAATTGGTTTTTATTCAAATGGTCTAACGATAGTTGGACGAATTCTCCGTTTGTCTAATAGCACATGGGCTTAACCCATTTGGTATACTAACAATTTGGTCCAATTTGCAATTGTTCTAATATATACTTGGTTTAATGACCGATTTGTCTAATAGCCAAATGGTCTAATTGCATTTTCGTGTAATGCCCAAATGAATATTTAGTCTATTACCAGTTTGTTGCTGAGAGCGACCAAACGGTAATAGATAAATGGACGGTAAACGAAGTGGGTATTAGACGAAATGTGAATAGGCGAAGTGCTATATAGACCAAAAGGTAGTTAGACCGACTGGTTTTATAGACACAATGGAATCAAACTATGTGATATGAGACGAAAAAGGACATAAGTCAAAGTGGGTTTAGACCAAATGGCAATTTACCTTAGGGGGAGAACAGCAACAGAGCCCGTGGGAAATTCAATTTCATCCACTTGGTTTAACAACAGTTGGACTAGTTCTCCGTTTGTCTAATAACACATGGGATTAACCCATTTGGTCTACTAATATTTTGGTCTAATTTGCAATTGGTCTAAAATATACTTGGTATAATTCTCAATTGGTCTAATGACCAATTCGTCGAATAGCCAAATTGTATTTGCAACTCTACATGACCTATTTTGTTTGTTAAGTGTTAAGTGAAATGGGGCGACAATGTGTGGTGTCCCCTCCTCCACAAATTGTCGCCTAAATGAGGCGACAATTTGTGGTATCAAATTTTGCACAGGGGCGACAATTTGCGGTGCAATTGAATAATGAAGAACCGGTTTGTGAACTCATCGATTTGTCCAGAAAGCTGAGCACCTGGCCAGGTTCTCATTGATACCAGGAGTAGATCCGGATGATCTGGGAGGCAGGTCAGAGCTCCAAACGTAATCTATCCGGATTAGTTTGACGAATGTGTATGCCTAAGCACGTCACACCTAGGCCTTCCTCAGTTTCATTTTTCTTTTTTTTTCTGGGTTTTGTGGATGTTCCAGTAGCTGGTGAAGAGCTAGCATAGTCCATTCAGGATAAGATCTACCAAGAATTAACAACGGAGTGGCAGGTGTTATTGAGAATGGAACTCGATCAACTGTTCCGTCTCACCGCACCTGTCTGTTGAGGTGTTGATCCACCGTATGGCCTAGCGCGGAGATTGAGGGGTAATAGACGCTGGTTGGAAAGGTTGATTCGCCCTCGCTCGTGGCGTTCATACGGAAGCTTAAAAGTACCCCCAGAAGACGAGATGAGAAGACGAGAAAAAGAGTCAAGATTACAAGAGGAGGAAAGAAGACAAGAAGACGAGGAAAGGAGACAAGAAGACAATTTATTTTACAAGACGACTTGACGAGATTGAGGATCTTGTCTTTTTCTCTTCTCGTCGTAAATAAGTCGACTAGACGAGATCATGGATCTCGTCTTTTTTTCTGACGAAGTTGACTTGACAAGATTTTGTATCTTGTTTTCTTATCTTCTCGTCCTAGTTTAGTCGACTAGACGAGATTGATGATCTTGTCTTCTTATCTTCTCGTCCTGACAAAGTCGACTTGACGAGATTGAGGATCTTGTCTTCTCGTCTTTTCATCCTAAATAAATTGACTTGACAAGATCGAGGATCTCGTCTTCTTGTCTTCTTTCCTCGTCTTCTTGTCATCTTGACTCTTTTTCTCGTCTTCTGGGGGCACTTTTAAGCTTCCGTAAATTCCAGTACCGGTCACACAGAAAGGTTGTTTATAGCGATTAGTATCCTTAGTTAGGCCATGATACAGCCGATAATATCGCAGTGTTGCCTAATAGGCAGTTTTCGCACATCGACGCAGAACGATTTTAAGAACACAGTAAATGTTTTGAAAATGCAAGTTGAATCACAATGGACAGCTGAGAGGTCTTTGTCGTAAATTGATGGTAATAAAGCGGAACAACACGTACAGTATCGTACAGTTTCAGAGCTGACGAAAAAATGGCTGTCATTATTCCAGGGTCACGGACGAAACTGCTGCTCTGGTTCACCAACTCTCGACAAAAAGTGCTTTGTAATAAAGGGCACTTGACAATAGATTTTCTACGTTCCTAAAGGCGTCGTGGAAGCGAAAACTCCCTAATATTACGACAAAGCGTTACCTAGGATTAACGTGACTCCAAAATCCAAAATAAGTGACTGGGCCTACTGTCAGTGCTCTGCTAACGCTAACAGTGAGTCAAAGGCCCTTCAGGACAAAGCAGTCTTTGTCGAAAATCAGTGAATCAAAACAGCAGTTTCGTCTTGGATTCTGAACAAACTACATATTTGCAATTTTTCGTCGGCTCAGAATCTTCTGGACGATAAGCCGTCCCGGTTCATCAATTTTCGACAAGTAGGCCTACCTCTTAGCTGTTCATTGTGATTTGACGGACATTTTCAACACATTTGCCATGTTGTTGAATCTGTCCCCATGGCGTCTGGAGCAGTTGGTAGTTGGGACACGAATGAGTTTCAATCCCCCCCCCCCCACAAGAAAAAAAAAGAGTCGTCAGAGTGGTTGAGAAGGGACCAATGTCAGTCAGTTTTACTTACAGTGCCTGCAGTGCAAAGAAGCCTGAACACCGTTTCAGGCTTCTTTTCTTCGGGAGGGTATGAAATTAAAAAGTCCTATACATCGAGTCTCATTATGAAATATGATTTTTGTTGGTTTATCTATGAGATGGGCGATTCCATGCTAGACAAATCTAGCATTTTTACAACATTTTTCAACCCGTTGTCCAAACAAACGAGTCACTTTAATTTGTTATGTGGTATATTACTGGGTAGACATGTGAACAAATGCCATACAAAAGAAAATGTGCTGTCCATGTTTTAATTAGAGGTGAAAATGTTGCGTGTCGTATGGGACATTTCTGAGTTCCGTACGACACACCACACTTTTACCTTTAATTTACCCATAAGCATTTTTTGTGTGTTGGTTATCAGTTTTTCACATGACTACCCACTATGACTTAATAATTGACAAAGAAGATTTTTTTATTGCTCAAGCGTTCAGCTAAGAGACTTCAGTTGTCGAAATGTCCCGTTCGACACGTATAAAATAAGCCAGTTCACGGTTAGCTCATGATCAACTTTTCTCAAATGACCTTTGTGATTTTTCATTAGGATAAGCACTATCATTTTCAAATGTAGATGTTTCGTAAGCTTTACCGGTAGAGTATTCAAATTCTAAGAACAAAAGGCATTGTATAGACCAGGTGACTAGAATAGTACATCAGGGATAAAGTTTGGAAATCTGTTTTATTGCCTGCCTTTGGCACATTTGACTATTGTTTAGGCTACTGTCAAATACCAGTGATTATGAAGGCTCTATTTATTACTCTTCAGCTTGGATGTGATAATTATTTTGAAAGGAATACATGAATAATCATCAAATCACAAATGCCTATGTCAGTGAATTTGAAAGCCACCTTCATGGTTGTCTCCAATGACCTTTTTCTGCTCGTGCGCAGTTTACAAACGTGAACAGGCTTATTGCCCAGATGGACTTTGAAATATTTTACCCATCTTGAGATTTAAAATAAATCATACCTTCTTGAGATCCTCATAAAAAACAAACGTTACATTCTCATGGTTCCTGAGATCCCAGAACTGACGTACATGCTGCGGCCAAGGACCCCAGTGCACTTCTATTTTAGAGAATATCAATGGAAACACAGAATAGAGAATGAAATGAACAATTGAAAAGTTTTTACAGATCAAACCATATATAGACTGGTACAAAAAAAAATTGGGGAGGCAAATTATCTTAAAGTGACCATGAATACGTGAGCTACAGAGAAAAATAGAAAAAGGGCACTTTCTATTCCGATCCATATCAGCTGTTGAGTGGTGATTAAATTTTCCCGGTATTGAAGCTTCTTGAGACGTATAGTACCAAGCCCATAGCTAACCTTAAGCATATTAAGATTAATGACTCTTAACTGGCGTGGGTCGGTCAAGTTTGAAAACCATGCGGATACATTTCTATAAGCAGCCGCATTAAAACAAAAATTCAAGTTAAAATCCTTGTATACTCAATGTTTATGTGGACGCTAAGTATAGACGAACACGGTCTACGATCAGCTGAAAATTCTGATTTTAAAACAAATAGTCTCGACGAGCAACTTTATGGCTTTTCCTTAGCCAAAATCTCTATCTAACAAAAGTTCATAAGAAAATTTATAAAATAGGAAAACAGAATGACCACAGGCATCCTTACCGTCATTCATCAATTTTTTAATGGCCGCGTCCATGGTGAACGGCAATCCGGGGTTCTTTCCTGCGAAGTTGTACCACGACAAAATGAGATCCTTGGGATTACGGGCCACATACACAACCTGAACAATAATGAAGTAAAAAGCAGTAGTTGTGAATACAGACAAAATTATGAGACTAAAAGTAAATATGGGCGATTCCACGCAAAAGCGGACATTTTCTAAAAAAATTGTATTGGCTCTATTGCAAATCCGAATCAAAGTTTTCTATTAAAACTCACATGGAAGTTCAAAAATACAAAGGGGGATCATAATTAGCCTCGAAAAAAAAAGTGCATCTCCTTATTGGAGAATCCGAACCATACAAACAAATTCTAAGCATGGGAGTGACCGGAGTTTTTCTATCCACAAAAGAAACTTGAAGTTGCTTCCCAAATTAAAATGTCTTATTTGAGACTTCTATATTTTAGTAAGTAATGTTTTGCAGCTAGGTATTGGAGTTGGTAAAGTGTTTTGAATTGAAAGAACAAATTGGAACGTCATTGTGTCCCAGTGTTTCCACAGATCCAAAACAAATTTCCTGAAACTGAATCCCAAATTTCCCGAAATTCATAGACATTTCCTGGAATCTTCAAGTTTGATATTTAACAATCGGGAAATAATACAGCGAGCCAATATTTGATCCAAGTGACCGAAATCAAGGAATTTAACATTTTTTTTTTGTTCACGCCTTCTTTAAAAATAGGAACAAAATTACGAAATGCGAGCGCGAAGCGCGAGCGAAAAATGTAGAGCTACGTATCGAGGTAAACAATTCTTTAAATATAACATGAATATTAAAATTTGCAACGTGTAATTGTTGTTTGATTGTAATTTTCGGATTACCCGGAATTACCTGGAATTACCAGCACCAAGTATTAGAAAAGACATGTAAACAAAAGTATCGTGTTTTTTTTTTTGGAGGGGGGGGGGGGGCTCACCCCCTCCCCCTCTCACCCCCTCCCCCTCCAAAAAAATACAAAAAGAAAAGAAATGTAGGAAAGGAAAGTGATGAAATAAAACGTTTTTTTCTAAAAAAAAAATCATGTCAAAATCTGTGACAAATTTAGATTTTTATTTCTGATAAAAGGACACGTTTTAAGGAAAATTGACGCCGTATGATGTTTCTGTGCCCCTTCAAAAGCTTTGTTTCAACAGTCAAAACCGATCGATGTGTCTAGGTAGGATTTATGAGGTGCTCTGTTAGCATCATGATCATACTCTTTTACTACACCCCCTCGCTCCCCCCCCCCCAAAAAAAAAAGAGCAGAGTTACTACCAATATAATTATTTCTTCTATAGAATTTATACAATACTGTACAAGTGTGAAGTGTTAAAATGTAAAACCAGCAATAAATCGCCAACGAAGGTTGTCTTTTAATAGCTTTAACAATAATTGGTCTTCAAAAAGTAAAAATTAGAAAACTAGCTTATCTCATAGAGTAACGCTGGAAATTCTTCGTACTGTTAACATAATTGAACTAAAGTTGTAAAGTTAAATAAGACGAGATATAAGAGTCTTTTTTGTAAATTGCCAACTCGTCCACTCACAACATGTTCTACCTTCATTTAGTCTAATGCCATTCTGTCGATTGATCACTTCGTCTAATCACGAATTCGTCTATGACCATTTCGTCTCATAACCAATTGGTCCAATATCCATTTTATTTTCATTCATTTTGCCCAATTAACACTTAGTCTAATTTGACCAAATAGTGTGTGGACTAAATGGCTATTGGACCAACTGGTTATTAGACAAAAGTGTGAGTGGACGAAATAGCAAGTAGACAATGTGATAATGGACGAATTTGCATTAGACCAATTGGAAATAAACCTATTTTTAACAATTTTTGCCGGAAAACTTGGAAGTTTCATAAAGTTTGCATATGTGCACATCTCATGCTTGAGTAAACCCAAAACTTTAAACCTTGTTTTCTTCTTATGTCGATCATTTTTGACAAGCTTTATAACATTTTAAATCTTAGGATGTGCTTTTCACGTTTAATGAAAATATCATAATTCATTGAGGGTGACTTATTGTTGGTTTGAGGGTGGTAATATGGCAAGATAATAGTTAAAGGACAAGTCCACCCCAACAAAAAGTTGATTTGAATAAAAAGAGAAAAATCCAACAAACATAACACTGAAAATTTCATCAAAATCGGATGTAAAATAAGAAAGTTATGATATTTTAAAGTTTCGCTTAATTTCACAAAACAGTTATATGCACTTCCTGGTCGGTATACAAATGAGGAGACTGATGACGTCATCCATTCACTATTTCTTTTGTATTTTATTATGTGAAATATGAAATATTCTAATTTTCTCCTCATTGTCAAATGAAACAATGATTAATTCCGCCCTGAACATGTGGAATTAACATTGTTTAATACTATATGACACAGCCCAATTGGTCCTTATTGTCAAATCTGTAAAAATGAAATATTGTATAATTCAAACAATAAAAAACAAAAGAAATGGTGAGGGACATCATCGACTGTCTCATTTGCATGCAACTGAGTTGTGCATATCACTGTTTTGTGAAAAACTCTCTTATTTCATATCCGATTTTGATGAAATTTTCAGCGTTATGCTAGTTTGATTTTTCTCTATTTATTTAAATCAACATTTTCCTGGGGTGGACTTGACCTTTAAGCTGAAAGAGAAAGGCAACCCCACATAGTCTGTTAACCATTCTCTTTTGATTTTTTTTCTAATATTGACGGATGAGGTTTTCATAACGGTGCAAGCGCGTGCATGTATATATGTGGAAATACCGGTTATGTATACTGCTCTGAATAATTTGCTCTGAGGAGAAAATCAACCCTTTTTTTTGCACATTCCCCCAACATCCAAGTCGGTCTAGTACTGCAAGTGGGTTCTCCTGTCGAAAGAGACTGTCAATTTCTGACAATCCTAGAAACGCAAATTACATTTTTTTTAATACCACTGCCTTCAAAAGTGGAAGGTGTATGATCAACAGATTGCGTCTCAGAAATCAGGATTAGAACAATTACCTTGGCCTTCAGTAGGTTTTTGGGTAGAAGATCAAAGTTGAGATGAGTCATAAACACCCTCGGTGAGGGCGCTTTATCGATCACATCCATAAATGGTGACCAATCTATTGGATGCTCCTTTTCCTCTTCCTTCGAACGTGGAATTTTCTGATCAACGCAGATCATTTCTATGGTGGAAGAGTAAAGGGACCGATCTATCTTATCTGGATATCCATTGCTAAGTATCAAGCCGACGATCTCCATCATCCAATGAGTTCCTGTAAATTCGGAAATATAGAGCATAAGAATGGCAGAGTTTTCACAAAACTGGGGAGAGTTTCACGAAGCAAATAATCACACTGCACTTTTTTCCCTTAACCCCAGGAAATTGGTGGGGCTAAGGGGGTCTTAGCCCCACCAATTTCCCGGGGGTTAGCTTAGCCCACTTCGTTTTCACACTACGTTTTTAGCTAAGTGGGCTAGCACGGTAAATAGTACGGTACTATCTGGCCCTGCAAAAAAGCAGGGTTAGCCGGCTTATTGTGGTGCGAAGAGATGCAGTGTGAAACGAAAGTGGGCTAAGGAAAAGTGGGGCTAAGCATTAGCCAGTCACAGAAGTCGAAATTGCACGTTAATCCCACTCTGTATGGTAAAATCATCAATATTCATGAGCTGTATGATGGTCCGGGGTTATGGTGTTAACCCCGGCTAAGCAAATAGTATGGGGTTAAGAAAGACAGTGTGAATCCCAAAAAAGATAGTATGGGGTTAAGGATAGTCCGGGGTTAAGGATAGCATGGGGTTAAGGAAATGCAATATGAAAAGCACCTAATAGATTTATTTGTTCTGAACCAATTAGATCGGTGCAAGGATGTGTTATTAACAGTTTTCAGTGAAAATCACTGGATTTTGTTTCATGAAAATGTTTTCCTGGTTGATGCCACTATATTCGTACAGTTGGCACATCCGAAAGAGACTCAATTTGAGGTTTGCATTAATAAACACAATATCAACTAGATTTACACACATTTGAAATATTGCACAAAATTTATGGCTACTTAATTTGGCGTAACCAATGCCCAAAACAAAGCCAAACTTGATTGTATGTTTTCCGACATATTCTACATCGAATAATCATCTGTCAAATTGGCTTGTTACGATCGTCTGCGTTCGCAGAGCGGGGATGGAGCGGGGATGGCCGTACCCTTTCGCGAAAACCGGGGGAGCTTTTCTCGAAAGGGTGGGTTGAGGGAGGGGAGTCAAATAACTGCACCTTTTCGGGACAACCCGGGGAGCTTTTCACGAAAGGCTGTGTTTAATAGTTTTCTGAACCAGTCATTTCTATGAAAATTATTCATCAAATAATAACAACAATTTAATATGGTATTAACCCTAGACTATTAGTAGAGGTGCACAGAGGAGGGGGGGGGGGGGCTTGCCGCCCCTCCCCCCCCCGAAAAAATGATGACTAAAAAAAAGAAAAGAAAAGAGAGAGAGAAAGGTGAAATATTATCATTTTTAGAATATTTTTATATCAAAATCTAATACAAAATTTGAATTTTTTAAATGAAAATGTCGAAACTTTTTCTTGCTCGCTGACAACTCTTAGTAAATTTTGCCCGATACGACATATCTGACCCCCTCAAATTTTGGGGCTCATTACGCCACTGATAATTAGGAGAAAAAGAAGAGAGCTTGTAGTTTTTTGTGATTTTGAATAAAATTAATTCTAGACCCCAACAATTTCACAGAGTCATATAAAACAATTGAATTATTAGGAGAAAAAGCAATAAATTAGCATTTGCATAGAATTGTAATGAAACATATCAGTGGCGTAATGAGCCAAAGATTTTGAAAGGGCTAGATATGGCGTATCGGGCAAAATAAAGAAAAAAGTTGTGAGCGATAAAAAATTTTGACATTTCATTTTTTTTTTAATCCAGTTATGTACATGTATGGCATAATATTCAGAAAAAATATATTTTACCCTTCTATCTTTTCCTTTCTTTTTCTTTCTTGGTCGTATTTTTTTTTTGGGGGGGAGGGGGCAAACGCCCGAAGTCCCCCTCCCTCTTCTGTACACCACTGAAGCAATTACTTTGAAACTAGATTTCCTTTGAAAGCTGCTGGCTAGTACTATTCTTCTGATATAATAGTTACCACGTACGGCAGAACCTGGTCGACGACGACACGTGCACCGCCGAGACTGTTGAAAATAAATAAGCCTAAATGAAAATGCACAAAATTTGTGTTTTTTGCTTCTTTCCTTCCTTTTTAATGCAAATGTCCGTCGAAGTGTTCCAAAGATGACGCACATGCACCCACACCAGGGGCGGATCCAGCTTTCGCCAAAAGGGGGGGGGGGGCCGAAAAATATTTTCATCAACATTTTTCCCGATTGGCCCCTATAATCTGATTTTTTTCTTGGTTTTTCAGGGGATAGTCCAAACAATAGACTGAAGTTTTAAGTATATGTTAGTTTTTATTGTTATAAACAAGATAAGGTATCTCATGTGGTCTTAATATATAATGCGAGCGCGATGTGCGAGCTAAAATTCTTTGATATTTTATGTCCTTAGAACTGAAGATTCTGAGCATTTTTTATAATCATGAACAAAAATAAGTATCCAACTAAACAATGCGAGCGCGAAGCGCGAGCCGAAATTTTATTATAGTAACGTGAAAAGGGACTCAATTATGACTATTTTTAGTGATTAATGAAATGGATACAAGTATCACCAATTAAATAATGAGAGTGCGAAGCGCGAGCTCTAAATTTTTGATATTCCGATCTGAAAACTGGACAGTCTAAGCGCCTATTTATTTAAATAAAGAACAAGCTGTGTGTCTCAATAACTTGTTGGTATACTCATATGATAAAGGAGCATTTTGACAAATTTTGGAAAGAATTTCCAAAGAGAATAGGTATCTCACAAATTAAACAATGCGAACGCGCAGCGCGAGCTGAAAATTTTGATACAACAATTTGTGTAAATCAAACAAAATAATGAAAGCTTGATGTGCGAGCTAAAATATTGTGTGCAAATTGATTTCAGAACTGGATATATTAAGTGTCCTTTAATCCTCTTGAATGGGATTCATTACACAGGCAATGCAAACGCGAAGTGCGAGCGAAAGTTTTGATATAAAGTCTATTTTCCAATTCTTCCCCTCACCTTTTTCTTGTTTCCTTTCGGGGTCGGGCCGGCCGTTACGAGGCTGTAAATTACACATCATGGGTATAATAACCTCTTTCCTACTTTTCTGTCTGTTTTTCGTAGTTTCTATCAAGTTAAAGAGTACACTTTTTCTGCAAGTTGTAAAAAAAAATAGGGGGGGCCGGGGCCGGCTCGGCCCCCTCCTGGATCCGCGCCTGCACACACAACCTCGCCTCATATGCGGCCTCCATACCCTCACAAAAATAAACAACTGGTACAAGAGACTACTCAGCACTGCCTTTCGTGAAAAGCTCCCCCGGCTGTCTCGAAAAGGTGCATTATTTTGATTCCCTTCCCTCAACCCACCCTTTCGAGAAAAGCTCCTCCGGTTTTCTCGAAAGGGTGCGGCCACCCCCGCTCCGCAAAAGCAGACGATCGTAACAAGCCTGTCAAATTAATTCTTCTATACACACGCACATCCCACCCTTACACACTTTTGATCGCGTTTTATCACACATTTCATCCAAAATTTATTACATAATATCAAGGCATACATATATAATTACAAAAAATATACATACATTTTAATTTACTACAATTATTTAGAAACCACTGAAGCAAAAAATTATGGAATGAAATGCCTAAAAGTAAGTGCCATATCATAATTTCACACACAAACACACTCTATTATAGGCATGTGGTGCTACTATTTAGATGATGATTAATGCATAATTTACGAAATTTGAAATCGGAAGTCGTTTATGTTTATTTTTAAGAAAGAAAGAAATAACGAAAGAGAGAGAGAGAGAAAGGATTTTTAAGTGCTATTCCATTATGTGAGCATGATTATATTTCAACCATAGAGAGTTCAACCATGGAGCTCTATGGTTCAACCATACTAAGTACTAACCTGCTTTGGGATAGGTCACAATGAAGATATCATCTTCGCGCATTTGAAAGGTTTTCATTCGATCGATACTAGAGTCTAGTACCACACCGGGGTACCATATACCTTTATACTGGTGCTCAACAACAATTGGTGGGATGTAGATCTCTTCTGCCATCTAGAAAAGTGATCACAATAGAGAATAGGTTAGGAGTGGCTATACTCTCTAAATGCAAAAGAGCTGATAGTTTCTAATCACAGTCCTCTCGAAGTGATAGCTAGTAGGGACAAATCCCTTTTTAGTGAACTGCACATCCTTATAGAGTGCATTATAGCTCCTTTTGGAGTGAACTGAGCATTGTTTAAGCTTTCACTCCAAAAAGAGGTAAAATCCACTCGAGAAAGATGCACATCTCACTCGAAAATGAGTTCGTCTCACTCCAAGAGAAGTGTGAGGGACCAGATTAGCTCTTTTGCATTTAGAGAAAAATCAGAAAATACAAAATGGCAAGTGTATGAATATAGGCCTATCGCGCCTTAACAAAAATATATCATTATTAGTCCTATGTAATGTTGATATGTTACTAAGCACTGTATAATTCCGGCTTTATCACGGCTTCCTTGATATTATAAAGCTCGAGCGTTCAAGGGATCCCTCCCTACCGGGTACCCATTTATTCACCTGGATTGAGGGTTGCAAATATAAATAAAACGCCTCCGAACGCCTCGCCAAATGCTGCGGAGGGATCAGAACACCAGGGCCCGTAACACAAAGCTTAGCAATGATCATATAACCTTTTTCTACGATTGATTGCATTGACTACATTGTACAATTAATCGTGAAAATCAAGCGTACGATTAATCGCTAACCTTTGTGTTACGGGACCCTGATCTTGCATTTGAATTCCGAATTCTTATCCACCGAGCCATAACAGCTACAGTTGAGGCCATGCAGAAGTTTACATACACCCAGGAAATGCAAGGAAGAGTTGACACTTACAAAACATACTCAAATTTACTGTATCTTATAAAATATTGTTGCTATCATGACGAATTTGATATCAAATTGCCCCTTCATCACATTGCTTTGTCAGCATGAGCTGAAAAATATTTAGGTGTAATTTTTCCCCAAAATCTTCATATTTTAGACAAACTAAAAACAAAAACTTGACAATACATTTCATATTTATGCTAGTTACTTCTCAACACAAACATTTCAGATTACACTTGGTGACATATCATGATAGAGACATGGGCGGAAATCCCAGGGGGGACAGGGGGGACGTGTCCCCCCTACCAAAAATAGTAGGGGGGACACAATATCAAATGTCCCCCTACTATTTTTGGTCTTTTATGATGGATAAAATTGCATCATTCACATTCGAAATAATACGTGTATTTTGGACTAAATGACCTTACATTTTGAGTGAAAACCTTTGGGTTTTTTTTGCTTGTCAAGTGTTCCAGAGTGAATAAAATAAGATTAGAGGAAGACTTGGAAAATAAAAGAATCTTTCATGTCACTATATACAATTTTCGCTCACACTTCGCGCTCGCATTGCCTGTTAGATGATTTTTCAATATGGAGCTTAAATATCAAGTTTGGAAGTCAATATACATTATACAGTTTACCTCGGAAATCGAACTTTCATTATTTTGTGTGATTTACAAACTGATTTTTCAAAGTGCTCTGTAAAAGAGACAGCTTTATGGTCTGATTATTGACATTTTCTACTCGCACTGAGCGCTTGCAAAATTCGATTTATTCAGAACCTATTATTTTTGTGTATTCCATTTAGTTTTGAAAAATATCCCTTTTCAAGTTTGATTGTCAAAACGTAGCAGATAGCGCTACTCGCATTTTGATTGGCGATTTATGTACGTCTCAATATTGATTTTCATGAGATTTGCGCTCGCATTAATGGTTAAAAAATATTTCAACTGATGCATTCTATTCATAATTACTAAAGTGCTTGAAATGTCCAGTTTTCAGGCCATAATATCATCAGATTTCTCGCCCTCATTAGGCATTAATAAATAAGATATTAATTTAATGATCCATATCCACCTCACAATTTTCCTACAAAGTGCTTGAAATATATAGCTGAAATTGACTCTTTTTTCAGATCGGAATATCAAATAGTTTAAGCTCGCGCTTCGCGCTCGCTGATAAATGTGTAGAATGCCGAGATTCTAGGTCTAAATCTGAAACACGCGAATGTTTATTCAGATATTCAACTTGTTCTTTATTTAGATCAAAATCCAGTTTCAGATCACAATATCACAAATTTGCTGCTCGCATTATTAATGTAGAAAGATTCCCTATTATACTCACCCTTTTCATGATTTACAAAACATGAGTAGAGTGTCCCGTTTTTAGGTCTAAATCTCGAATTTTTCTGCTCCCGCTTCGCTTGCATCAATTGTTTAGTTATATAGCTACCCTGTTCACGATTACAAAAATTGATTAAAATTTTTTATTCTTTTTGAAGAAATGTCAAAAATGTTCAGCTCGCAATTTGTGCTAGCATTATTTGATTGTCTTCATGGCTAAGTGCAAGCAGTCCTTAACAAGTACCTTTTCGCTCGATTCAAATTAAACGTATATGATGAATGTTTTCTGGCTGCATTTTGCACTCGCATTATTAATGTAAGGACCGGGTGTAAGGAAGACCCCCAATTACTCATCCTTTTCATGATTTACAAAACATGAATAGAGTGTCTCGTTCTTAGGTCTATAAATCTCAAAATTTTCCGCTCGCACTTCGCAACAATTGTTTAGTTATGTACCTATTATATGTTTAAGTTACAAAAAGTGCTTAGAATTTCCAGTCTTTGGGTAACAATTTCAAAAAATTTCAGCTCGCGCTTCGCGCTCGCATTATTTTATTGTTGAAATATGGAACGTCTTCATGGCTAATTGCAAGCAGTCTTTAACAGGTACCTTTTCCATCAATTAACCTCTGCTCGCACTTTGCGTTCGTAGTAGATATTTAGTTGTATATACATCTTTTTTAGGATAACAAACATTGCCCAGAATGTTCAAATTTTAGGAAGAAATACATAAATTTGCCCCAAAAATTTTGCTCGCGCTTCGCGCTCGCATTATATAAATAAGGACGATGATATTATATATTTATGTTGATTTATAAGAATAAAGCTAAAAAGTGACAATGAGGACTACTCCTTCAATGAAACAGACAAAAATTACCTTTAAGCGGCCGATCGGGGATTAACATATGGCTGAAAACATTTTTCGCCCCCCCCCCCCTATTGGCGAAGGCTGGATCAGCCCCTGTTGTCCCCCCCTACCTTTCGGGACAGATTTCCGCCCATGGATAGAGAATGTAATGTAAATCATAGATTTGACATTTATATATTTCTATGAAAAAGTTGTTTTAAAATATAATAACAAATCATAGAGTACATTTGGCACTATTACTTCTTGTTTCATAAAATAAAATTCCACCTGAAGTATACATTAATCCCAGCGGCATCCCAATCATTTGAAAGAGCTTAATACGCTCTTTCATTGCTACCAAATGTTAGTATTTATATTTCTGAAAATATAGTAAATTTTACGTTGTTTGGCAAACAAACGAATTTCACTGGATGTATGTAAGCTTTTAGCCTCTACTGTACATCCATTATACCTACATTATCTTATTCTCATATTTATATTATGCCCTTTTATATTATTTCAATTTCAATTCGTTTTATTACAAAAACCAGCAAGATATAGACCAACATGAATACATATTTAAATACGTAAATAGTCAAATACAAGTCATGTGTCCATCCTACGAGATATATCATGCTTTAAACGTTTCTTGATAATTGAAATGTAACGGAGACGATAATTTTGCTTGCAACGTGCTTAAATTCATTCTTTGATGAATTATTAGATCAAAAATAAGAATTAACTCTTACCTCTGCAACTAAGAAAGGACCAGACAAAAGGGTGAGTAGACCTCAGTACCTATAGCTACCGAATCGAATATCAAAGCATTAATAGCCGAACGTTGGTAGCTCAAGCAAATTACATTCAAACATGTCAAATGTCATGAGTTGTTCTATCGTGACAATGCGAAAAACTAAGCCCCTCCCCCATGCTATTCCTCAAAAATACATGACAGTGTTGCGATTTCTCCGGTTGCAGATCATATTCGTAATGTCAATAGATATTGGATAGGCCAAGAGGCGTATCCAGGAAAACCGCTCCAGACAGGGCGGGCGTGTACCAAGTTTGCCCCCTCCCGGCCCTTTCATACGCCAGAGGAGAGAAATGGATAGAGAGGCTCAAAGGAAACTCTCGCCCTCTTTCAGCCTTTGACATGTTCCGTGGGCCTTGTTTAATTTCATAGAATTTCCAAGTCTTTTCACCCCCTCTCTCACTTTCTTTCGCCTTTAATATTCAACATCAATAACATATTTTTGCCTAATTTCATGCCCCCTTTAAAGTACGAGAACACTAGACACGTGCCCCATGTGACCTCATCGATAATCGAATGAGACCTGGGGCCTGATCAAAGTTCAGAAGTTATCAAATATTGAGAGATAAGATATTGAAAGATCATCAAGAAGGAGCGGAGGGGCCTGCATGATTTTTAAAGAGGGGGTGTGCTGGTTTGTTATCGAGCAACAACCCCCAGCAAAAGAAAAAGTTGACAAGCAAACAATGGGGCTGGGTGGTAAGCTCCCGAATGGAGGATATTTGTATCAAATCTCTACATTTAAGCATACAACTTAATTTCCAGGGGCGCAACTTATATGGTTTCAGCACCCCCTGCTCAAGGGCAATGGACTTTGGAAACTCTCGCTAAACATGCTAAATGTATATTCTGCAAAGTGCTGCGCAATAGCTCGGCACGTCATAATATGTTGACCTATAAAAGTTCGTTTGCGAACTCTTTACATGGTTTGAGATCTTTCCCTTGTAAGCATACACTAAAAGAAAAGTTTATTTTGGTAATTATTCCGGAAACGGGGTTCAGCAAATAAAGATGACTAGACTAAATACGCCATCAATATAAAAGGTCTTGAAGTAAGTAAATATTGACATTCGCTATCTTCATTGGCATGCAAACCAGTAAATCAGAGCCGTAGTCGGGGGGGTGTGGTTCCCTGGGTTCCGCAGATTAACCCCGCCACTTGCCAACAGTAAAAAAAGACCGAATGGTATACTATCTGTAAAATGACGTCATCTTTGTAACTCTTTCCTTAGTATTTACTATTTTAGACGTCACAGCCAGGTACAGCCCGACTGGAAAGATCAAAGTGTCCCACAGTGTGTTCACAGTGTGGAACGCAGTGTGAAATCACATTCGTACTGTAACATTTTAGCATTTCAACAATGTGAATCATAACGTTACATACACTCATTAAATAGTTGGGCAAAAAATTAAATAGTTTGGCAAAAAATGCCCAACTTTTAACCAACTCTTGGCAACATACTGTCCACACAACTCGTGGTTAATATCTGCCCAAATCGGATAATAAAAACTAATAATTGGGTAATAACTTTACTCAATTGGATAATATTGCCCAGAATATATATATATATATATATAAACAAATGAAGACTTAATAGAAACGCCGTTTCTATTAAGTCTTCATTTCTTTCTACATTGACGCCGACGCAGAACTCTTTGATTTAAATATATATATATATATATATATATATATATATATATATATATATATATATATATATATATATATATATATATATATATATGTATATATATATATAGCCCAACACAGTGGACAGTATGTTGCCTAACATTTTAAGTGTGTAGTCGACGATGTGAACACGGTGTGAACACTTAGTCACACTGTTAAGGTGCCCACAGTTTGAGAATATATTCACACTGTTAAGCCCGTCTCACACTGTGCGATCCGATACTACATTATTTTTAATAAATCACAATGTGCATGAAATGTGAAAGTTAAAAAAAAAAATTACTTAATTTGAAGTTCGGCATAACGTTAGGAATAATGAAATCATCATTTTTCTTTGCGGCAAGCCCTGTTGTCGGAGTAAAGTCCAAATCGGCTTCAAGTGGCAGAAGATGATGACGTCATTACGATTTGAAATTGAATCTGCTTTTATTCCTACACTGCATGAGGTTCGAACTACATTGAATTTTGATTTCAGTAGACCTACAACTATTCTGACCTCGGATCGCTAAGATTTTATTGGTTGGAACGTTCATGTCAAATGTTATTATATTTTCAAAGAAATCATATCGGATCGCAACGAATCGCATAGTGTGAGCCGGGCTTTAAATTTGAACATTTTAACAGTGTGAATAACATCTAACATCTTCACTTGGTCCACAATGTGAACGCCTTGTTTGACACTTTGTTCTTTCCAGCAGGGGGTGAATCCCTGGGAACAGTTTCATCATCATCATCATTTTTTCATCAGACAAATTTATCAGATCCGACAACTGTACTTGATTTTGATTGGCTGAGAAGCACCGTCACTACAGGGCAACTGTCAGATTAAAAAAAGGACCTTTCGGATAAAACTTTTGACAAGTACTATATGAAACGCTCCTCAGAAGATCCTACTAAATTCAGTGGCCAGAAGAGAGCTCGGTTGCCTACCGTCGGGGCCGAACTCTCGCAGTGTCACGGTTGTAGCTGTATCAACCAGATACCGAACGCGACAGCGCCAGCTCTCAATATTTAAGCTTAATTTAGTCGTCTGCTTCATGGCAGCCTCCGGTAGTGAGTAGGTCTACTTTGGTCAGCACACTAACGAAGACTTGAATGATTTCATTACTAAAGTGGACAGTAAAAATACTCAAAAATAAATCAAATAATTACTTTCATTGAGTTTTCCACAAATATATATAATGTAAAATATCTACTGTCAAATGCGTTTCATGACAACGAAGACTTTGTCGAAAAAAACAACAACAGAAGTTTCGTGCGTGACTGTGAACAAACGACATATTTGCATATTTGCGGGAGGGTTCACCGACACTCAACAAAGACTTCATGTGATTTCACTTACATTTTCAATGCTTTTGCTGCGTTGTAATATTCATTCTGCATTGAGCGAAAGCTCGCTTTATTACACATGACATAGGCATGCATAGTTCTTGTACTTCAATCGAGGGTATAATCGTGGTTATTTGATTTGATTTCTTTCATTTAGATTATTATTTCACAAAAAAACACACATCGTGAGCAAATAAGAACATAATGAACAAATTACATCAATGCTTTACAAAGCAAAATAATGACAATATGAGTGACGTATTAAAAAGCGTAGCTTGAAAACATATGTTTTTGGTTCCCAGAAAATATAAGAGATGTAAAACTCCTAACGCAATGAAAAAGACGAATCAAATGAAGAAATATGAATACATAGAGGTCTGCAAGATAGTTACTGGAAATGTCAAGTAAAGCGTTCTACACACAAGCATACGATTGCAAAAGAAACTTTTCAGTCTATATTTAAAATAATACAAAGAGGGCGATTGAATTATATCAATATCAAAATTAGACTTAATGGTTATTATGGTAAGGTGGTGTTACACCTATTTACTTCTTTTTTAGGCACTGTGATGAAACTTGAACTATTTTTCCCCGTGAAGCGTCTTTGGATGCATATGGTAAAAGTATAATTCAACAATGGTTTCCCCCAAAAAGCAACGTTTGGTAGCATGTTGCTGTGGTATTTCATGGAACAAAATCGTATAAATGAGAGTACCTCCATTTAAATTCCCATAGAACATTAACAGTACTGTCACAATTCAATTCAATCATGGTTTATTTCGTATAAAAAACAATACATGTTACACAGCCAAAAGTCTGAAATTAGCATGTTTACAACAAAATGTTCACAAGTCATACATGGGTAAAAGCAACAATTACAATTTAAACAGGTACATGTAAGGATTTGTGATGTACATAGGTTATAAATAATTTTTAAAGAGCAAGTGTACATAAAAATTCATTAAATACAATAAAATAGAATGAAAAAAACTATGTAAATGCAATATTAAAAAGTGATGAATATTAGACAATTAAAAATTCAAATATTAATTGGATTGAAATGGAGACTAAAACAATGGCAAAAATTTGAGTTGATTTCAAGGCTATGAAAGTAAAAATTTATTCAGAATTTAGTAAGTCAATGAAATATGGTATTGCACTTTTTCTAAAATGTGAGTACCATGGTTTGTAACATAATACCACCATAGTACCACCACAGTGCCACCATCATTTACAATAATACTTTTCATTGCTCTCAATAGCATACTTTGATTAATTCAATACAAAAGTATAACCACCGGGTATTTACCACTGATCTTACTTTCAAGACTTGAAACTAAAAATCAGCAGGCAGCGCGGTCAGAAAGTTTTGGGCAGTGGAATAGCCGCAGAAAATGTTGAGGGGGCTGGGACGTCCCCCAACCCACCGGTCCCTTCGGCCGTTTATTGTTAAAACATGCATATACATTATATATAAAGTAATACCAATTTAACGCTTTACATACATTTTCAGAACTCTAGTTTCTCCAACGCATCTACTAACGAAAGGACGTCCCACAAGCTAAGACCCAATTCCTCCTTCAGAGATTTTAGGCAAAATTCTGGCGCCAGGTTTAGCAGGTTCTTGATCTGCTTCAGGCGAGTGCCATCCACCTTCTTGAAACTGTCATTACTGGTGTCGACACCTTTTGATCTCAGCCATTTCCGCGTTTCTTCCCCATCCCACGTCACTATATCTTCAGCCTTGGTATATGAGCTCGAATGCAACAGCTTTTCGTTGCCAGCTGGGTTGTCTGTGAGTCCTCCACCGCAATCTACTTCGTCTCCTGCTATTTCATCATTTTGCCGCAGACCGTGGACTGTTACAAGGCTCGATTCTAAGATACAATGATGAAATATTGATCGTGTAACAGGTGAGAGCACAGCAAAATAACACATAAGGGGAAGGGGCAATTATGAAAATCGTAAACATTGTCTCTGATTTAATACCAAATGACAATGATCCTAGATTCTTTATTCGATAAGACTTCTAATTGCGATTTTTTTTTTAATAGAAACTGAAAGGAACAAAATACAAAAATAACAAAAGAGGATACGATGGAAAAATTCAGCTCCTTTATAAATTCGGCCTACCTGTGAACCCATCAATAAACGGTTCGACCCGATCTGATTTCCCACATTTGCCTCTGTTTCCTAGATCTCGGACCAAGTCAGGAAGGTTTTTTTTCATAAGATCGTCTGAAAATAAAGGGTAATACTTCTTCATTCCAACGAGGGCACCGAGCCAGTCCTCTGGGGCGAACTGATCTTGAAGCATTAGTGGAATTATGTCCTTATTCAGGGTGTAGGCATAGGTGGCTTCTGGAAAATAGAGAATGCAAATCAAAGGAAACAATAAATGGATATTGTGTTACGAACCCTAGAATTACTAGCAGTGGCGTCCTCTTGTATGGTCTTCATTCCGTTACACAGGTCTGTCGAGGCTTCTCTGCTACGAACCCATCACAGGGATAATTGTAATTCGCATATACCGCACCTAGCAATACCAAAACCCATCGGGATATTAGGTGGATACACCATAGACGGATCCAGGGGGGGCCGAGGGGCCCAGGCATTTTAGGTGATTTACATATCTTGTTCAATATGGTGTTTAAATATCAATATATAATATACAAAACATATTTCATCCCGGAAATTGAACTTTCATTATTTTGTGTGATTTACAAATTGATTTTTAAAAAGTGCTCTGTAAAAATGTCAGTTTTATGGTCTGAATATATCATCATTTTCTGCTCGCGCTGCGCGCGAGCAAATTTTGATTTATCAGGTACCTATTATTTTCGTGTATTCCATGAGGTTTTCAAAATATCTCTTTTCAGGTCTGATTGTCAAAACGTATCAGCTAGCGCTGCACGCTCGCATTTTGATTGGCGAGTTATGTATGTCTCAATATTGATTATACAACAAACTACTTAAAATCCCTTTTCATAACAGTGTAGAAAAATAATTAGACTCACAATTTGCGCTCGTATAAATGGTTTATAATATATTAACTGATGCACCCTAGTTATAATTACAAAAGTGATTGAAATGTCCAGTTTTCAGGCCATCACATCATCAGATTTCGCGCCCTCATTAGGCATTGATGCTCCTTTTCTTTTTCCATATATATTGTTCGTTATACACTGATTTTAAAATGTTTACTTTGTCAATTGTATGTTCCACACGGCCCCAATGGAAATCAGTCTGTGAACTGTTTGGGCTTTTTAACCGTGTATAAATAAAATAAATCTTATCTTATCTTATCTTATCTTATTAATGAATAAGATATTAATTTAATAATTGAATTGTCTTCATTTTCATATGATGACATGTTCTTAGGATATTATCATTATTCAGTTTCAGATCACAATATCAAAAATTTTCTGCTCGCGCTTTGTGCTCTCATTATTAATGTAGAAAGATCCCCTATTACTCATTCTTTTCATGATTTACAAAACATGAATAGAGTGTCCCGTTTTTAGGTCTAAATCTCGATTTTTTTTTTCGCTCGCGCTTCGCGCTCGCATGATTTGATTGCTGAAATATGTAACGTCTCCATGGCTAAGTGGCAGTCCTTAACAGCTAGGTACCTTTTCGATCAGTTCAAAACGCATATGAAAATTTTCTGCTCGCGCTTTGCGCTCGCATTATTAATGTAAGGAAGATCCCCAATTACTCATCCTTTTCATGATTTACAAAACATGAATAGAGTATCTCGTTCAGTAGGTCTAAATCTTGAAATTTTCCGCTCGCGCTTCGCGCTCGCATTAATTGTTTAGTTATATACCTATTCTGTTTAAGTTACAAAAAGTGCTTAGAATTTCCATTCTTCGGGTAAAAATGTCTAAAATTTCAGCTCGCGCTTCGCGCTCGCATTATTTGATTTTTAAAATATGTAACGTCTTCATGGCTAACTGCATTCAATCTTTAACAGGTACCTTTTTCCATCAGTTCATTTCTGCTCGCGCTTCGCGTTCGTAGTAATTATTTAGTTGCATACACATCTTTTTCAGGATAAACATTGCCCAGAATGTTCAAATTTTAGGAAAAAATACACAGGATTTCCAAAAAGTTTAGCTCGCGCTTCGCGCTCGCATTATATAAATAAGGATTATGATATATAATTATGTTGATTAATAAGAGTAAAGCTAAAAAGTGACTGTTAGGACTTCCCCTTCAAAGAAACCAAAAATCATCTTCGAGCGGCCGATCGGGGTCTATTGGCGAAGGCTGGATCCGCCCCTGATACACTATGAAACTATTATAGCCCCGTGATGTGAAAATATATTTTTTGGGCCAAACCTGTGCGACAATGTTGACTCTCCTTGAATGTTCGGGTCATGCAAACCAAGACTACCGCAGCTCTCTGAACCGCTTTGGCCATGGAATCCAATATGTCACCTTCTGGAAACAGAAACAATTGAACGACATGGAGAAGTATCAGAAACAGTGCTAGGCCGATAGAGACCGCGAAAATTTTATAAACCATGGAAAAAGCAAGGAGAAGTTAATTGCCTCAAATCGACTTGCTCATAGGGAAATTCGAAGAGAGAATCTAAATTTTCAATCAATAATCTCCTTCGCCAGTGATACCACCTGGCTCATCCTTTCCAATTTCCTGCTATCATTCCTTCAGAATGTAGAGATAAAAATGGAGTAATACTACACTGACAAAGATATTTAGTATACATGCAGGCCTGATGATGGAAAGAAAAATTATGGAAAGTAAATGAGGCCATATTCAAGAAAAATCAAGAATTTTTACCCAATCTGTCCACATCCATCCAGACGTCGTATCCAAGACCCTCAAGGTAGCTCTTGACTTTCAGCATACGATCCCGACTCTTATGCTGGTAGCTAATCATAACATGCCCGTCAGTTTCGTTGCCTGGCAAAACCTCCCTCTTATCCTTATGAGCAGGGATCGGACCTTCGAATACACCATCGATGTCCGACACTTCATTGATAACGAAAAGTGCACCTGCGCATGCTTCTTTGACATCGCAATGATCAGTGGTTTCCTCAGTTTTCCTCAGTGCTGTGAATTTAAAAGAAATAGGCTTTGAATGTAGAAATAAAAAAATTGCCCGACAAAGAATACTTTATGTAAATTAGACAAAGTTGTTGAAAATATTCAATAGCTAGATACATTCAAGAGATCAACCTCCTGGCATATACATTATTATTACATGACCGATTTAACTGTTGCATCAACTGTTTTTCATCGACCTACATGTACCTTCGATGGTTGCTGCTGACTGCCGTATTTTGACTTTGTTCTCTTCTTTGAATGCCATTTGCCACACTCCTCGAGCAGCCCAAAGCTTTTCTTCATTGCTGGATCCTTTGCCAGTTAAGATTCTCTCAAGGATTTCTATCCCTCCACGATTTACGATGAGAAGCTTGTTGCAGTCGTTTATGGCGAGCTGGTTGAGGCCTTGTAGAAGTTCGAGGGTCGAGTATCCGAACGCATTTTGCGCACCTTGAGCGCTCATGGCCGACTCGAGGGCTAGCAGGATAAAATTCAGACATGGTTCATTCAAGGAAATCTTATGAACCTCTGATTTGTCGACAATATACGATAGCGCCAGGAATGCATCGGCCTGAATCACAGGGTCCTGAGATTGCGCAAACACCTGGAGGGTATCGATGAATTCTCGACAGATAATTCTGTTCTCTGGAGCTTTCCAGCAACAGTTATAAAGGATGGCGAGTATTACACCGATTTGACTTTCGTCGAGATCTTCCTTGTGTAGATGAAGAAAAAGCAAAGGAAGACACCCCTTTTCGCCAAATGCATATCCAAACTCTTCCGAATAATGTGTAAGGCTACAAATACACGTTATCAAATCAAAAAAGGTGGAAATGTTTACTTCAGTAAGGTTTTTCCAAACCATCAGGAATATATCAACGATATCTTCACGTGAAGCCAAATATGCAATGATGGCCGATCTCATATCTCTGGTTGCCAGTTGGTTAACCATTGCAAATATGTCATCATCGACGTATATATCTGACAGACTTCGACTTTTCTTGAAATTCAGAAGAAATTTATCAATCCTTTGACAGTAAGCTTCAAATATTTCATTTTGATCTTTCGTAAATATTTTCTCATGTTTTAGAGAGTGTGTTTCGGCCATGATTGCGGCTATATTAATTAAACTATTACTTATAATCAATAATGATATCTTCATGTGTGTACAGGTATGGTGAATCATGATTATATCACTGCAAGTTGTACATTGAACATTGAACTTTAGATTGCGATATAAAATTCGATGAGGCCCAATCCATTGTCTCTGAACGATATTTTTTTTTTCAAAGGAGTAATCAATCTCCCATCTATCTGACATTCATTCTTTCCCTTTTTTTATATCTCCCATCTAATTTTTGTCATCGTTTTTTTTTTCTGTTTGAATTCCTGTTTATTTATGTTTTCTTCCGTTCGAATTCATTTAATGTGTTCACATAGACACAAAAATAACAAAGATGATATTTTATCAGTTAATGCGAGTTTTATGATAACATAATTGTTTTAGTAGGTCAAAAGAGTTATAATTAGAGCCAGTGGCGTAACTATGGGGGGGCACATGCCCCCCCCCCCCCAATCGGCTGGCCAAAAAAAAAAAAAAAAAAAAAAAAAACGGGGAAAAGGAGAAAAAGAGGGAGAAAGGAAGAGAAACGTAGTGGGGAAAGAAGAAATTATTGTTCATTGAAATGTTATATTATATTATGTTATGTTATATTACATAAGAAGCATTTTTTCATAACGTTATGAAACATTATTCGCTAAGGGCCTATGTCTTCATTGTTCCTGGTGCTCGCATAGACTGTTTAACGGGATATATGATCCTGTTGTACTAAAACCTCCCGTTTTCAAAACAATATACACCAAATATATTTCCTCGCAATTCGAGTTATTATTGTTTTATGTAGTGACATTTGCTTCTTTTTCATGACTACTTAAAGTGATTGCCCTATTTTAAGGTCTTAATATAAAACATTTCCTGTCCGTGCTAACGTTCGCATTAGTTGATTGGTGAGATGTCTGCTCTTCATAAATTCCTAAAATCTGTCCTTAAAATGTCAATTTTTCTGATCTGAATATCAAAACTTTTCAGCTCGCGCTTCGCACTCGCATCATTTGGTTAGTGAAATACGTTAGGTCTTTGTGAATTCCTACAAACAAGCCTTAGAATGCCCCTCTTCAGGTGTGAATTACAACAAAAAAAATCAGCTCGCGCTTCGCGCTCGCAGTATTTGATTAGTGAGATGCGTATGATAATCCTGATTACAATGACTACAAAAAGTGCTTAATGTGTTCAGATGTAATTCTAACAAAATCAGCAAAGGATTGCACTAGCATTAGATGACTATGCTGAGATATTTATACTCTAAATGGATTCCTAAAATATAGTCCTTAAAATGTCCCTGTTTGGGTCAATGTATACAAAAATTTCAGCTCGCGCTTCGCGCTCGCATTGTTTGTTTAGCGAGACAGATCATGATTACAAAAAACTTGCTTATAATGTCCTTTTTTAGGTCTGAATATTAAAAATTTTCAGCTCGCGCTTCGCGCTCGCATTATCTAATCAGTGAGATACATATCTGTTTAATGGCACTGCTTGTCCTTAAAATGTCTTTATTAGGTCAGTATACCTGGCAACTGAGCGCGCTCCCTAAGTGACTCGAATTTTTTTGCTGGTGCCCCCCCCCCCCAATGCCGTGACCCACGGTACGCCACTGATTAGAGCTTCTACCCTCATTACCTCGGTCACATTAGTTTTGATCTACGGCGGCCGTACGGCGAGTCGAAAACACCCTTTTTAACATTTTTGGTAATAGCTGCATATAGGTGGATTGATTGAATAACAAGTGGAATGCCTCTGGCGGTCTCACCTGCATCACGCGATTCAATATAGCAGCAGTGCTGACTTTGAAAAACAACCTTTTAATAATTATTCACAAAAAACACCGTTCATATGGTACAATACTACGTTCATTGACATTTGAACTTGATAATGTGACCTAAAACTTGTCAGTGATACTTGATTACCCCTATATCCACATTTTATACACTATATGACAGCAATCTAATAATTACCTCTAAAATGGCCTAAGTTCAATGACCTTAAATGACCTTTGACTTTGGTCATGTGACCTGAAACTCGCATGAGATGTTCAGTGTTACTTGACGACTCTTATGTCCAAGTTTTATGAACTAGACCAATATACTTACAGGTACAGAGTTATGATGGTAATTCAACAAATACCCCCAACATGGGCAATATCCATTGACCTTTGACCTTGGTCATGTGACCTGAAACTCGCACAAGATGTTCAGTGATACATGGTTACTCTTATGTCCACGTTTTATGATCTAGACCACTACACTTACAGAGATATGATGGTAATTCAACAAAAAATAACATGGCCAAAGTTCATTGACCTTACATGACCTTTGACCTTGATCATGTGACCTGAAACTCGCACAGGGTGTTCATTGATACTTGATTACTCTTATGTTCAGGTTTCATGAGTCAGATCCATAAATTTTCAAAGTTATGATGGTAATTCAACAGATACCCCCATTATGGCCAAAGTTCATTGACCTTTGACCTTGGTCATGTGACCTGAAATGCGCACAGGTTGTTCAGTGATACTTGAATACTCTTATGTCCAAGTTTTATGAACTAGACCAATAATGATGGCATAATCACATAGTGATATCCTTAACGTGTCCGCCATTTTTCCTCGCCTGCAAAGCAAAAGCAAAACATGGACGTCGCTTATCCTACGGTGGCGAAGTCAACATCAAATCTTAACCAAGGTTAAGTTTTTGAAATGTCATAACTTTTAGGGTACAGATGTCTTTTTCATGAAACTTGAAGTTAAACAAAGTCTATTGAGACAGGTTATAGTTACAACAGGTTGTCCAGGGTACCTGGAAATCCAACAAAGCGTCCATAACCGCAGTCGTCCTAACATCAACTCCAAAAATTAAAGTAAATCATCAAAATCAAAATCATCAAACAGTTTTCAAGGCAAATAAAAAATTAGGAAATTTTTACAAGATAGTCAGTGAGTGTGTCAGAGACCTTCCAAAATGCCGTCTATAATGGACGTTATAACTATGAAATGGTCCAAATTCATATAATATCCACTTGGTAGAAATAACTTTTTCTACCGAGAAAAAATAAAACATATAACAAATCATGGTTCTAAGGGGGAAATTGCATTGGAAAAATTTCAAGGTTTATCAGTGGTGCAGTTTGACAAAAAAATCATGATGGCTTAAAATGGTTGCCATTAGTTAAAAATTTGGCTACAAAGTGCATATATTATCTACCCAGAGACATATTTGTGTCTTTCTTATGATTTCACGGGTCAAATAATATAGGTGAAGACGAATTACAGGGATACGCTGTTGTCCATTATGTCAAAAAAATGAAGAACGCTCAAAAAATTGCATTAGAATTGGCCACCATTGAAACAAAAATGGCAATACTTCATATCCCACCTAGCGCCACTATTTTGGTGTCTCTGCTATGTTTTTAAGGCTCATAAATATATGTTTTACAAGAGTTAGTGGCATAATTAGATGATGGTGCAACAATAAGTAAACATCCGAAAATAAAAATTTAAGAAATGAGGTACACTTTCACCTAAAAAGTACCATAATTCACTGATAAGTATTTCAAGACACAGCATTTTAGTGCTTAGGACTATCCTATGGTTTCATGATTGGGGGAAAGCACTAATTTTTACGCAATTTTAGAATTCGTTTTGGAATTTTTACGACGAAAAGGAAAACTGACCATCCTTGTTATTTGTCCCGATTTATTATTTTAGCCTTTAAACCACAATAGTGTAGATTTTGTTCACCTAATTATGACTATGTTTGAGTAATGGAAGTCTTTTTAGAATCGTTTTTCGAAGCCATCTTTGAATAATAGGCAAAATGGACAGCTTCATACCATTGTAACTAATCCAGAAGTATCATTTAACCCTTGAAACCATCGTGTACACACCAAAATCATATTTCCCAGATGGATTCTAAATGGATTATGCCAATTTTTAAGTATCAGCAGCCATTTTAGACTCCTTTATTGGACGCCATCTTGGATTTTTAGACATACAAGACCATTGATTGCCCTTGTAACTTATCCTAATGTAAGTTACTTGAGCCTTTAAACCAAGGGTTAGACAACACAATCATATACCCCAGGCGGATATTAAACAAACTATATTAGTTTATAGGTAACAATAGCCATTTTAGACTCAAATTTTTGAAGCCTTTTGGATTCTTGGACATGCTGGACCTCTGAATGTCCTTGTAACTTGTCCTAATTTAGTACTTGACCCTTTAAACCATGGGTTAAACATCAAAATCATATACCCCAGGCTGATATTAAACAAACTATGTCAGTTTTTCGGTAAGAACGGCCATTTTAGACTCCATTTTTGGAAGCCAGTTTGGATTTGTTGAAATTCTGGAACCCCTCACTGCCCTTCTAACTTGTCCCAATGTAATACTTGACCCTTTAAACCATGCGTTTTACTAAAAAATCACATTCTCCAGGCGGTTATTAAACAACCTATGTCGGTTTGTAATTAACGACAGTCATTTTATACTCCATTTTCGCAAACCATCTTGGATTTTTTTACATGGAGGACCACTGATTGTCTTCGTTACTTGTCCCAACCTATTTCTTGACCCATTAAACCATGGGTTTAGACACCAACATCATATCCCCAAGGCAGAAAATAAACTAAAATGTCGGGTTTTAGAGGGTTTTTTTAGATAACATTAGTTATTTTAGACTCCAATTTTGAAATCCATCTTGGAATTTTGGACATAGTAGACCGTTGACTGTCCTTGTTATTTGTCCCAGTTTACTACTTGACCCTTGGAATCACCAATGAATAAAACCCAAATAAAAGACACTAAAATATGTATTAGATGAATTGTGAATTTTTAGGCCATGGCAGCCATTTTTACGCAATTTTGGATTTTCAGGTACCCTGGAGTGCTTATGTTCACTCTTTCCTTTTACCCCCTACACCATTGAATACATATATGCACCAGGAAAGATGTCTAGGGTAGATAAAGAGTCGGTTATGTTAATTTTCAGTGAATGGCGGCCATCTTAGACGCCATCTTGAAAATAACCACTTTCCCGGATGCGGATTTTGGTAGATTTTTAGTATGTTATTCCTGATATCAAATAGTACCAAAAACAGTTGACAATCATTTTTGTTACAAATTTTGGGGGTTCAAAATAGAGCAAAAATGGTGTAGAATGGTGGCCATATTGTTTTTGCCAATTTGAGGATTTTAACATCAAAATCAAGGTTGGCAAACAGCATATTTGGACTCAGCGCCCTCAAATTATGCAATAACACTTCTCAATTCAGCATTAACACAATTTGCCTAAGGCTGTCTACTTTTCTCAAATCTGGACCCGACTAATAAAGGGGACTGGAATGAAAAGAATGGAAATGGGGAGGCTTGACCGGGTAAACATACAAAAGAGACAGTGCTATACAGCTTATAGGTGTGAGTATATAGGCAAGATATATGACTTATTTATTCACGTTTTCTGTAAAAGACAGGGTTGTCCCATTCAAGCCGAATGGCCTGCTTTACAAGGGAGCCCTGTCAAAGTGTACATACATAATAAACATGACATATACAGAAATAAAAACAGTGAATGAAAATAATTCACGACAACGGTTTTCATAGAAAAAGTTTTCACATAAAATAAACTTGGTTCAGAAAAGTAATGGAAATTACCGAAGAAAGGGAATGAAGAAGACAATGTAGTAAAAAAGTAGATAGCGTAGACCAAAGACATGGTATTTGCATTTTATGTGTACGATTAAAATATATCTTTACATTACAAGTCAAAGAGAAAATTCGAAATATTAATCACCTAAAAATCACTCTTTATTTAGTATCACGTGAGACACAGAGACAACTATAGGATAGAAAACAAAGGGAAAGGAAAAGAAGATAAAGATATTAACAAGTGCACAGGAAAGTATAGGAAGAATGAGATAAGGAAAACATGACGAAGCAGAGGGGATATTATGTTAATCACAAAAAAAGGAAATTATAATGAAAATGAATTACACTGTTTTTCCATGTAGAGTTATGTGGAAGTATAATAATTAAAATTGCCAATTAGTCCACTGTCAACTCGTCCACTCATCACATGCTCTACCTTCATCTAGTCGAATGCCATTCCGTCCATCAACATTTCGTCTAACAACCATTTGGTCCGATTCTTCTAATCACCAGTTCGTCTATGACCATTTCGTCTCATGACCAGTTGGTCTAATATTCGTTTTATTTTCATTCATTTTGCCCAATTAACACTTATGCTAATTAGACCGAATGGTATATGGACTAAATGGCTATTGGACCAAGTGGTTATTAGACGGCATGGTGAGTGGACGAAATGGCAATTAGACCATGTGGATATTGGGCGAACTGATGGTAGACCAAATGATAGTAGACGAATGTTGGAATTACAATACCAATTTGGCGATATTAGCGAACATTTGTAACCCTATATGGCCCTGGCTATTTTGAAATTGCATAGCCCCCGGGGGCTGTTTTGCCCCCCCCCCCCCCCCCTGATCTCGGCCGTTGATCTCGCGATCGCGACGAATATTGGCCCGAACGTCACTTATGACGTAATCTCCACAATCATATTGTCAATTTATTTGTAATAAATAAATAATACTAAATAACGCATCATAATTTGGCTGTAAATCTTTAAATATGGCCCCAAAACTGCTAGATTTTGGCAAAGACACTCTACTTAGGATTATTATCAAATGTATATTATAAAATTGGCAATATCAAATTTTATTGTTTTTAATTTTTTTGTATTTACTATTTTTTTATGTTTTTCATTGTCTTTTCGATGGAAATCGTCGGCAACACTATTTTAGTCATAAATTAAAGATGATATCCATTGGTTTTAATCAGTAAAAATAGAAATAAGGATACATTGATGAATTTTGGCTATACATACAGAACTTGCATTGGATTTGTACATAAAATCAGCAATTTTGGATCTGGCATGCACTTAAAAATGTTACGTAACTTCGGCTTCGCGAATTTAGTCTCAAAATTTGAACCAAAATTTCATGAAAGTTAACATCCCAGCGCGATCTTTTCGTGTTACAGACTGTTTTTGCATCCGGGGGGGGGGGCTGGATAGGGTTAAAACTCTAGTTTCTCCAACGCATCAACTAACGATAAGACGTCCCACAAGCTAAGACTCAATTCCTCCTTCAGAGATTTTAGGCAAAATTCAGGCGCCAGGTTGAGCAGGTTCTTGATCTGCCTCAGGCGAGTGCCATCCACTTTCTTGAAACTGTCATAACTGGTTTCGACACCTTGTGATCTTAGCCACTCCATGGTTTCTTCTACATTCCATGTGGCTATACATGTATCTGCATGCTTGGTATATGAGCTTGAATGCAACAGTTCTTGGCTGTCTACTGGGTTGTCTGTGATTCCTCCATTGCCGTCTGTGTCGTCTCCCGCTCTCTTTTCCTGTGACCGTTGACCATGGACTACGACAGGGCTCGTACCTATCAGAAAATGATAAGAACATCAAATGGTGATGAAAGGTTCTCAAGACAAGATAAAACACTCTTTACATGTTTTGTTCAGACAGATTTCATCGGATACATGCCCGGGGACACTCGGCAAAAGCTCGAAAGTGAATATCCTCTCGAATGATTTCACCTCTGGATCACGCTATAGATCAAGAGCTTCATTGGGTTTCCTCGAGTACTCCTCGATGAAAGAGATCAGGAGCGTGAAAGAAATGTTCGACGGCGCAGGGGTGCTGCGTGTGTTATTCTCCACAGGCAGCACCCCCTGGAATTCTGGTAGGTGTGACAAAATGGAAAATGTAACCTTAAATGACCTACATTTTGTATAGAAACCCATTTTTTTTTTGCTTGTCAAATTTCTCGGGACCAAAATTACCTTCTTTGTAGTAAAACCCTCTTGTTTTGCTTGTCAACTTTGCATCAGCACCCTCTGTAACAAAACAATCGTTCACAGGGCCCTGACGGTGAACCATCGGCGAATTCACCATTCGGGACAGCGTAGAATAGGTAAAGCATGTAAAGACATACATGTAAATCAATTAAATCATTGACACCTACACTGTTAAAAATACCGTGATTTAACAAGGAAAAGGAGAAGGTTTTGCAGAAAGCAATAACAGAATCATTCTGTAAATTCATAAAAATTGAATTTTTCTGCAATTTAACAGAACAGGTCTGTTTAAAAAGGGAAAAGGATTTTTTTTAAGGAAATCTGTAAGATTCCATACACCAAATACCAATTTCCTGTAAGATTACGCAATCTTGTAAGATTACAGGTGTTCTCGAGACTCTGCTGCAGGAACTTCTTTTATTTTAAGGATAAATTTTCTAACAGTGTATCACCTGTGGAATTTTATGTTACATATAATTGGGAGGTTGCCTCTTTATGCTGTTGTTTGAAAGATGGATACCAAACGATATCATATAAACATACGCATTTCAACTTTTTACTTTCAAAGCAAAGGTTGTTTTGGTCAACCTTGACAAAGCGTACCAAAGACTCGTCAAATAATCAAGTAATGAACGCACGTTGAATGCTAAGTATTATATTTTATTCATTCCTTGCAGGTTAAATAAGTAAGCTATAGAATTACTACGCCTAGGAAAGAGGGGCAAATTGGAAAAGAGCACACAAAAATGTCGTAGAACCACTGGGGATGTTTTTAATTAATCGTAACCTATAAACCCTACCTGTGACTTCAGCCAGAGATGGCACGACCATATTTGTTTTCTCTCGCTTGCCTCTGTCGCCAAGTTCCCTGATCAAGTCTGGAAGAGACTGCCTCATGAGATCATCTGAAAATACCGGGTAGTACCTTTTCATCCCCATCAAGGCTCCCAACCAGTCCTCTGGGGCGAATCCGTCTTGAAGCATCAGAGGTATGATGGCTTTATTTAGGGTGTAGGCATAAGTTGCTTCTGTAAAGTACAAGCATGGTAATGTAGGCTATGTATAGTAACATTGCGTTGTAAATAAGGGTGGGGGCCGTTTCCCCAGAGTACCACCCTCTGAAAATTCCACATGTTTTTCCTATTTGTAGTTAATTTTTTAAATAGCTCTAGCATGTGCAGTGGCAGTCAACGATCGAAGATCGAAGGTCATTCGAGTAATTCCACTTGGGAAATAGTCTCTACTCTTGCAATGGAGCGGGCTATGCAAGAAAACTATTCATATACAACCAGGGCCGTTATAAGTAGGGGTTCGCGGTTGGCACATGGCGCCCCCCTATCCCCGGCGGCCTCTCTCTGAATTGCGAAAACCCCAAAAATGGGAAACGGGGAAAAGTCGACAGTTTAGGTGAAATTATAGGGCCTATAACTTTTTGCTTGTCGAATTCTCAATGAGAAAAATGTCGACAATATTGGTAGTTGATAAAACTTATATATTTGCCTGTCAAAATCTCGAGTAGCAAATGTCGATTCATTCTACTTCATTGGCCGAACGTTTTCGTCAGCGAAAACAATTTTCGACAAATTGCTCCCTACCCCTTCCAAAAACAAGCTTCTACGAGTTTGCCAACTATGATAAACGGAGAAGCAAAAAGGAATTGATTGTGAAGTTTTCAAGACTAAATAAAATTATGAAGTAATAGTTTTCAATACTTGTTAAAGTTTCTTAAATATTTCAAATGATGATATTAATTTTCAATCTTATCATTAGTATATCTTTTGTACATTCGCATAATTACCTTCTACGACATGCATCCAAGTCAATCAAAATCAGTTTATTGTTTAATTCCGTCCATGAAATTTCAGCATGGCAACATTTTGCCGTATATGGCATGGTCATGTAAAGAAATCGTTTACATGGTTTAACAGCCAGTAAAAAATCATAAATTTACCTGTGCGACAGTGCTGACTCTCTTTAAATCTATGACTCATGCAAACAAGGACGACCTCGGCTCTCTGAACCGCCTTGGCCATGGAATCCAGTATATCACCTTCTGTAAACGCAGTGAAAGATATATGTATAAAATTAAAAAAGACCTATAAAATAAATGAATAATAATGATATAGGATTTGTACAGCGCAAGTATTCACGTTGTGTTCAAGGCGCTTCTATATTACCCCCGCTAAGCTAGTCTGCAGATCCCGATGCTTTCGAGGAATTACGGCCCTGCCGGTATCCATTTACCTCACCTGGGTTGAGTGCAGCACAATGTGGGTAAATTTCTTGCTGAAAGAACACACGCCATACCTGGGAATCGGACCGATGTAACTCAGATTGAAAGAAGATAGTCTTAACCACTTGACCAAGACGCCCCCACATATGGAAAGAAAGAATCAATGAAATAATTCATACAATTCAAAGACACAAAGCGAAAATGAGACGGAGGCGATATCAACTCTATACTCCTAGTTGTTCAAGATTTCTTATTACTTTTTATTTATTAATTTTTATACATTTTTGTATTATTATAGGCTTACTATTTGATTTTTTTTTTTTTTTTTTTTTTTGGGGGGGGGGTAACTGAACTAATATATATATATATATATATGCAAAAATATAAGACTGAACAGTGAATAACATGATGGGGAGAGGGTTAGTGAAAATATATGAGTGGGTGATATTGAGGAAGTAATATTAAAATTCCTACTCATTTTGTCCACATCCATCCAGACGTTGTACCCCTGTTCCTCAAGGTAGCTCTTGACCATCAGCATACGATCCTGACTGGCATGCTGATAGCTGATCATAATATGACCTTCCTCGCCATGACCCGACGATTCCTCACTCCTCACCGACCTTTGGCGGTGTTCTCCACGAGTAGATGCGTGACCTTTGGACTCGTCATCGATGTCCAGTACGTCATTGATGACGAAAAGTGCACTCGCGCACGCCTCCTTGAGACGAAAATGATCAGTTGTTCCCCGAATCTTATTCAGTGCTGTTGATATTGAGGTTAAAAGGAATGAATTAGTTTTTCCGTGTATATCATAATAAGGTGATAGAATTGAAACCACGGGCAAGATGGAAAATAAATCGTAGTCTGTTTTGGGTCTCCAAGTTCAGTTGAGTTCAAATCACGACTTAGGACAAAACGTAAGGAAGTCCGAAAGAGTAAATGTTATGAGAGTTTTACCTGTGTGCATGTATACTTGAGACTATAAAGATAAATAAATGTTATAATCCGAATTGACTTATTTGTTCGATTCTTCAAAAGTCAGAGGACCTAAAACTCGGGCAGTGCAAATTAAGCTTTAAGCATATAAATTTGGTAAGGATCATCAAAAGAGTTAAGAAGAACAAATCGCGGAGATGCAAGTATACACGTTAGAATTTACTCTGGGTAAAGTATATGGATGTCATGTCATTAATTTTACTCACCATTGATGATTGCTGTGCTGTGCCGTATTTTTACTTTGTTTGATTCTTTGAAAGCCAATTGCCATACTCCTCGGGCAGCCCAAAGCTTTTCTTCGTTGCTCGATCCGTCTCTCACCAAGATTCTCTCTAGGACCTCAATCCCTCCAAACTTAACGACAAGTAGCTTGTTAGAATCGTTGATGGTGAGCTGGTTGAGTCCCTGGAGCAGCTCGAATGTCGAGTAGCCATAGACAGGGGACCGACCGTCCGGTGATCCCAAGGCCGACTTGAGAGCCAAAAGGAGAAACTTCAGACATGGCTCATTTAAGGATATCTTGTGGACCTCCGATTTGTCAACGATGTAAGAAAGTGTCAGGAATGCATCGGCCTGAATTTCAGGGTCCTTAGATTGCGCACAATCCTGGAAGGTATCAACGTACTCTCGACAGATGATTCTATTCTCTGGAACTCTCCAACAGCAGTTATAAATAATCGTAAGTGCGAAGCCTGTTCGCCTATCCCCAAGATTTTTCGTCTTGATATCTCGAAGGAGCAAGGTTAGGAGGCCCTTCTCCCCAAAAGCATAGCCGAAGTCATAAGAAAAATCCGTTAAGTTGCCAATACCAAGCCCTAATTGTGCCAACTTACTGAAGTTGAAAAGATTGGAGAATTTTAGACTTACAAGATTTTCCCAAACCATTGTAAATATTTCAAAGATTTCATCACAAGATGCGAAGTACTTGATAATTGCCAATTTTACATCCCTTTGGTCAAGTTGCTCGATTACTTCTAATATGATGTTGCCTTCGTTGAAATGAATATCCTTCAGGCTTCGATTCTCTTTGAATTTCTGGAGAAATTTATCGATCCTGCGACAGGAGGTTTCATAAATTTCATATTGTTCCTCCGTAAGTTTTCGTCCCTCTTCCATGTTAGCAGTAACGAATACTCTACACCAATGGACTTTGATACCGGCTAGCGTGGCCTTATAACCAGCATGACCAATAACATTATAATCCACTTCAAACACGGAAGTGTGTTTCACTGTGTTGAGACCGGATATTTTTCTCTAGGAAATTATATTTAATGTACGAAATGTACGAAAGTAAGTTGGCTTAAGAAAAAAAAAAATTCCGTCTTGTTGTCAGTTGTGTTTATAGTGACAGCTTGTGATTTTGACACAATTGGGATTAAAACCCATTTGATTTTAAAAAAAAATTGTTAATCAAACTAAGTTATATCTGTGTTTAATTTCCTCCAGTGAGTTTTTAGCTCTGTATCATTAAGTTTGAGAGTTTGTACTTAATCAATAAGGTGTTATCTATAATCATAAAGATACGGGCATAAATACAAATTGTCTTACGTAAGACAATTTGTATTTATGCCCGTATCTTTATGATTATAGATAACGCCATGAGCGCGTCATGCATGACGGGTGTGTGCGCTTTAAAAGAATCCACCATTATTATTATAATTTCAAAATAGGCCTACACCTTGTCCATGTGTTAAAACGGGTGTAATTATATCTGCAGTTGCCCAAAGCGTGGCAAATTTCTAAATGTTATCCCTATAAATCTATATATTTTCCCCATAAACATTGATTGATAAAATTGTTTTGAAATCCAATTGTTTTCTGTGCTTCAAACACGGTCCCCTTTTAACTTAATACCAACCATGACCAAGGAAAGCTTTCCTCGCTCTGTTGGCGATTACTGAAAGGAATTAATTATCATGGCAATGTGTATTACACTAATCGCTTTCCTCACTTCTTCACTGCTTAAATTCATCCGAGCCACATCCCCAAGTCAGGAAATAAATACATGTATATTGCAAATTAAATATCTATCAATCAAATTAAAGAGTGAAGATTATGTCTGAACTATCATAGTGAGAAAGATGAAGTGTTTTGCTTACTGGGTATAGTGGGACTTGGTCTGCCCCCCCCCCCCCCACGGAAATGCATACACTCGCTTTCACATTAGATATCTGATCATTTATTGGCAATCATCCCTACTAATAGTTCCGAAACCAAAGTCTCTATTTCAGTGCGATATAACAAGTTCCGCTTCCATCGTGTTGTCATTCAGGAAGGCTAATTGTCATTTGCGTTGATGAATTATCATGGCTAGGGGTAGCGGCCGGTAGCTCCAGATTTCATTAGGGGTCCATTTGGAAGGGGAGCAGAAAACTATCAGACTATAGTTGACCAAAATTTCAGTAAAAATACCGACCCGTTATGATGGTGATGATACACATTTACCAGATAATTATATTCTTCTCTTTGGGAAGTGAACAATAACTGTTTTATTTTATCTTGAATATTTCTTTTTAATGCATATTGTTATAAACTAATTCAATGTTGCATTCTTATTTTTTTTTCTTTTTTTTTTCTTATTTTGTTCAACTCTCGATGGGAATGGATATTAGTATTAAGCACTTTCACTACACATTTATTATGTGTATAGGGACACAGGTAGATAATAAGCGCGTGGGAATGAGAGAGGAAAGTGAACAGATGGAAAGCAAAGGAAGGCTAAATAACAGGGGGGTGGGCTGGGTGGGTTGGATCTTATTTTTAAAAATGCACAAATGGTAAATTATATACGGTATTGCCAAGCAAGAAACGGGCAATTTTAGTGCAGAGGACCACTAGCTTTCCGATCCAAAAAGTGATGTTAATGGCAACAAATCAAATTTTCGATACAGCACCTTAACTTTCTCTGATTTTCTGTTTTATTCGCTCTTTCTCTCTCTCCACACACACATAGACAGTCGCCCCCTCACAACACACACCCACACATGCCGCACATCCTTCATTTTTCTTTACATACTCATTTTACAGACACACCAACGCACGCACGCGCGCACACCCAGTCCTCTCTCGCACACACACAGTATCAAACAAAATGTAGTTTTAGTTTTCATAACAATATGCCTTGGACATTTTGTATGTCAAGACTAATGCATGAGCGAAAGAAACAACGATTTACCATCTCAACCACACAATACCACGTATTCCTAAAAATGCTGTTTAAAATTTCAAACAAGTTGGGTTTTTTTTTCTTAAGATTAAATACGTTTAAAAGTCAAGAGGGGGCTTACCAATCCAAGCTCTGCTTCTTGATAAGTCCCTCATTTTCATAATGAGATACAATCTGTAATTTGTTAATTATCCAAATGTATTGAAACAACAATCTATTAATTTACTCATCATTCTCCTGTGATATTGATAGATTGATTGCATTTAATCTTTTTCATTCCAAAATTCAACGAAAGTTACAATGTAAAGCAAAACACAGAAATATAATATACAGAAATGAAAAAAAGGGAACCCACTGGAAAGCAAAGCTTGTTAGTATGGGTTCCCTGCAATAAATAGTTAATTAAAGTATATCTTTGATCAATGAAATTCAAATCGGAAATATTAATTTTATATTATTATTCATAGATAGAATATTTTTTATCAGCTTTATCCTGTTTTGGATTTCATATGTGCATTATTTGAAAATGGAAATAAATAGACACTTGACACTTAAAAGAATAGTTGTTATCGAGTGTCAGGCCTAAACAGCATTGCTTAAATTTATAAACAGCATACGCACCTACATGAAACCTCACTAGGAGTAGAATGGGAAATGGGGGGGGGGGGGGCAGCACAATATCAATAGACTTGTTAGTCCACTTGATTTAACCCCCCCCCCTTACAAAAAAAGAACACATCAAACATGACTTATGCATCCATCATTGCCCCCCCCCCCCCCCCACTCTCATCCCTGTCCCCTACTTACACACAAACATAAACAACAACCTTAAACCTTGGCAATGTACATTCAATTTTCTCTTTCAATTCACTGACAGTGCTCAGCAAAAAATAACATTTAAAAAAAAAATCAGTTAATTTTAGGTCAGTTTAATTAATCATAACATTGCATACAAAACATACAAAAAATTGCACAGATTATTTTGAACAGATAGAAAAATGAATAAAACAAATACTTAAAAAAATAAACAGTGAAGAGTCAATTATAGGCAGAGTTTATGTTGAGGAATGTTAACAAATCATACTTTTCTTAAAGACGAGTTACATGACAGTCACATTATTTAAAATAGTAGCAAACCCTTCATTTTATAGATGTACTTTCTTTCTCTCTAAATTGGTGGTAATTTCCAGATCAATGTCTTAATAAATTTATTCAACTCATTCACTAATTTATCAATTTATTCATGTATTCATACATTATTTTTTCTATTCAAATATTCATTTATTAGCTTCATCTAAATAGAGTAGCTCACCAGGAAGAGTATAATTGTTGTCAGACTGGCCTTGAATACAAAACAATATTTTACAATTACAATACTTCTAGAAGAATGCAAAGAAAATAGAAACATTACATGTATGTAGTTGAATATAACAAAAGGGAGTAATATGATCATAAAAATGAACAAAGAGCAATAAGAATAACAAAATGTAAAAAAAAAACATATATAAATAAAACAATTAGCATATGCACTCTAATCTGGTTACATTATTTTTAAGGCATAATCCTCAAAGAACTACTTGCATTTTCATTCATTTTATTTTTATTTGGATCATCCCCAAAATAAGGGCTTGAAAAATTATTGTGTAAGTGTACACAGAATATGAAGTTCTGCCTGTATATTTATCACAAATATAAGACTTACTGAAATTTCACAACATACATTGTCATCAAAATGGGGGAATAGAACTAGAAGGTGCCTTTGGCGATGTTTGGATTTTGACTTTACTCAGAAAATTTTTGGGAGAAGGATGACTGGTGCAAGTGGGGGAGCTGCGTGCCCATGGGTTCAGTGTCACTGTTGCCATGAGGTGGACAACTCACCAAGGCGCCTGGTTCTGGCCAAAAAGCCCGGAAGGCGGCTCGCAATGGCGCCTTGTCTGAGACGAGAAGGCGAGATGGCGACTTGTACAAAGTCGCCAAGGCGCCTTGTCTAATACGAGAAGGCGAGATGGCGACTTGTACAAAGGCGCCTTGTCTAAGACGAGAATGCGAGAAGGTGACTCATACAAACTCGCCAAGGCGCCTTGTCTAAGACGAGAAGGTGACTTGTAAAAAATGGCCAAGGCACCTTTGTCTAAGACGAGAAGGCGACTTGTACAAACTCGCCGAGGCGTCTTGTCTAAGACGAGAAGGCGACTTGTACAAACTCGCCGAGGCGTCTTGTCTAAGACGAGAAGGTGACTTGTGAGAACTCGCCAAGGCGCCTTGTCTAAGACGAGAAGGTGAGATGGTGACTTGTACAAAGTCGCCAAGGCGCCTTGTCTAAGACGAGAAGGTGACTTGGAAAAAATCGCCAAGGCGCCTTTGTCTAAGACGAGAAGGTGAGATGGCGACTTGTACAAACTCGCCAAGGCGCCAAGGAGAAGTGAGAAGGTTGCACGCGGCGCGGACGAACGTGCGTGTACGTAGCTGGATCATGTACTCACGTGTTACGTCATCTAACTTAGATCTGAAAGGAGTTGAGGAACTTTCATTAGCTGATGCAAGTATTGTATACATTTTGAATTTTCTTATGGACCCCAAAAAAAACTAGATCGAACTAAATGAACGTTAAAAGACAAAGTGCTCTTTTTGGGCACAGTATAGACAGTTAAGAAATAAAGTGACATTTGAAATAAGACGAGCAAAAAAGAAATATTATATTGATAATTTAAGTTCCTGCAAGGACAGAACGAAATCTTGGAAAGTGTTGAAATCATTGCTGCCTAATTCTAAATCAGTTACTAATTTTCCATTTTGTGAAGATAAATGCAAAGGATTGGCTAATGATTTTAATGAACATATTGTTAACGTTGGTAATCAACTGAACAGTGATATTTCTGGAAATGATGAGTGTATGACTTTTGAAGAATTGAATAGATTAGAATCATGTAATACAACAAACAGTAATTTTATTGTTCCCAGAGTCAGTGAATAAGAATTTTTAAAGGAAATCAATCGTCTTAAGAACAAGAAGTCAACTGGAGTAGACGGCAAAAATCATAGAACAGCATCCTATTATTTAAACATGCAGGTTCAATCAAGACATCCTTAAAAACTTTACTCTTCCTTTTGTATCTGTTTGAATGTAGTCTGAGCAGCATTCTATTCTGTTTATACTTCATATCCTATATTTATCCTTAAGAGGAGAGAGGCATTGGTCAAAGGTATTAGGCATTATATAGAGCAGTATTAATATTGTTTTTCCTGCCTTTTTCAATGTGTGTAAATCATTTTTATTCATAGCTGTTTGGATTAGCATGCAGGCATAACAGCCGGGGCTTAATTATTGACCAACTCGAACCTATACGTACGTCGTACTTTCTACTTAGTTAGCGATCCGTCCATTCTTGAAACAAGTGATAACCAGAGAAAGATATTAACATCTTTTTACAAGAATGATGAATATAACATTCCAAATGGAATAATTTCAAATCGTATAGTACTTAAACAGAAAAACTTATGTATATATTCAGAGGAAAAGGAAGGTGATAACTTATTGAACCCCCATAACAAAAGTATACCAATCCAAGACTTTGTAATAACGAAACAGTACCACTGTACTGCAGAGCCTAAAAATGGCTAGCAATGTCATGTGAATGATAAGACTGCTGATTGGCCACTACCATTTGGATGTAGAATTTGTAGCAGAAACATTGGTAATAATAAGTTCAAACCAATATCGAAAAGGCCGTGCGACTGTCGACTCTCACCCACGCGTTTACCCGGTGTAGCAATTAGTCTTGTTTCAGATGTAAACCTCAGCCTAGAGGCCTTTTAAAAAGGTTACGATAGCTTATGCCATGTAGTAAACTTGGTGTCACACAAAAGCATTTTATATTTATCTTTCATATTTTACAGTGTCTGATGACGAGGAAGACAGGATAATACATCTTCTAAAAAACACTCAAAATACCAGAGACGTCCTTGCTCTGATGCAACGTACATCAAGAAACAGACACTCTTTGATAAGGACTTCTAGGCAAATGTGCAGGAAATCATTGAGAGATACCCTTATTTGCTAAATCCTGATATCGTAAGAGTTAAACCTTCTTGTTTATTAGCTATTCATTCACATAGGCATTTACAATGGACACGTGCCCTGACACTGGGCCACTATAGCATATTGACATTTTCTTGTTTTATATTTCAGAAAATGGTTCGTTCAAGGAAGCGCACAACAAATCGAGGTGAAAATTTGCACCTGCTAGAAGAAGCTTTCCAAGTTGTTTTAAGCCAGGGAAAGTCTGTCAGAAGCGTGGCAAGTGACTTTGGCCTTTGTCATGTTACTCTCAGTAGGTACTGCAATGCCAAAAAGAAAGGAGAGAGTGCCCCAAAATATGGCTACAACCCACACACTCGTGTCTTTTCTCCAGAACAAGAAGCTAAGCTCACCAAATATCTTCTTGAAGCTGCTGACCTGTATTATGGATTGACACCTTCGAAGGTCAGGAGGTTTGCGTACAAATGTGCAATGACCTACAAACTGCGCACTCCTGAAAAGTGGAATGAAAATATGATGGCAGGTGCTGACTGGTTTTCTAGTTTCATGAATCGGAATCCATCCCTTTCCATCAGGAAACCTCAAGCAACAAGCTTAGCCCGAGCTACAGCGTTCAACCGAACAACCGCCAACGAGTTTTTTGACAACCTGAGCACTGCAATGAGGAGGCACAATTTTGCACCACAGAACATATATAATGTTGATGAAACTGGTGTGACGACCGTACAAACACCAAACCACATCGTGGCACAGAAGGGAAAAAAGCAAGTGGGTGCTCTCACATCTCAAGAACGAGGTACATTGGTGACATGTGCCATTGCCATCAACGGAACAGGAAACAGCATCCCGCCAATATTTGTCTTTCCCAGGAAGAACTTTAAAGAGCACTTCATACGTGATGGCCCACCAGGATGCATGGGCACTGCCAATGGCACTGGTTGGATGCAAGAGGAGGATTTTGTGAAGTTTCTTCGGCACTTCGCGAAGCATGCCAAGCCAACTAAAGAACAACCAGTACTCCTACTCCTTGACAACTATGACTCGCATCTATCTGTTGAAGCTCTAAACTTTAGTTATGAGTCAGGTATCATTCTCCTTTCCTTCCCTCCACACACTTCACATAAACTACAGCCTTTAGACAGGGGAGTGTATGGTCCCTTCAAGAAGGCTGTGAACACAGCTTGTGACTGTTGGATGATAAACCATCCTGGTCAAACTATGACCATATACGACATCCCGCCAGTCTTTGCCATTAGCTGTCACACCAAGGAATATTATGGCAGGGTTTGCGTGCACAGGGATCGTTCCTTTCAACCGTAGCATCTTCGACGACACAGACTTTGCCCCATCGCAGGTCACGGACCGTCCGAATCCATCAACTGCAGTCGGCACTGATGTTCCAGCACCAAAGGCCACAAACACATCAACTGCACCAGACCCCAGTACTACTCCCCAAACAGTCACGCCGGATCAAGCTCCCTCCAGCACCCCTGCCCAAACAGTGACATCGGATGAACCAAGCACAAGCACCTCTGTCAAAACAGTCATGATGGATGAACTTGGCACCGGAACCCCTACCGAAACAGTCCCACCAGATGAACCAAGCACTGGCACCCCTGCCCAATCAGTCGAAATGGGTGAACATAGCACCAACACGCCTACCCAAATAGTCACACCAGATGCACCTAACACCAGCATCCCAACTCGAGCGCCGAGCCAATTTACCCCAGAACATGTTAGGCCATTCCCAAAAGCTCAGGCACGTAAGGTATCCAACAGAGGCGGACGGAAGAGGAGAAAAACCGCAATACTCACAGATACACCGGTGAAGAATGCGCTCATAGAAGAAAAGATGGCTGCACGGGAAAAGAAAAACAAAGGAAAGTCGTTGCTATTCAAGTCGGCCAAAACGAAGAAGAGTTCACCCAACACTGGCACTACAGGTACTAAGAAAACAAAGAACTCCAACACATCCAAGACAAAGAATCCAGAACCCAATTCATCTTCTGATAGCGAGGATGAAATGATGAATATGTGTTTGGTATGCTGTGAGGATTATGCCAATAGCCTTCCGGGTGGGAACTGGGTTCAATGTTCTGCCTGTGGTTACTGGGCACACGAAGAATGCACCCCAGGCACTAGTATTTTTGTATGTCAAAATTGTGATTCTGAGTAAAAGTGGGAAAGAGAAGAAAATTCTGAAGTATTAGAACAACAAAATTTGTCTTTAAGGCCAGTGCAATGGTCACAAGCAAAATTTGTTCTTTGAGCAAATCTTTTTATCTTCTAAAGACAAACCCCAAACCAGCATTTTTAATAATTTGAAGCTACCGGGTGTGTTTCATTCCTTTTTTTTTTTTTAAAGCGGTAGCAATTAACAAAATTCTTTAAGTCTTTAAGCTTATCAGACAAAGCAAAATACACGTTGCTCTTATGTAGGAATTCGCCGAGATCCTCCAATTGAAATGATTGTGTTGGTAAGAATTTTTCACTTAGTTACCTTACTAAATATTAAGTTTTAAAGTCTGAATAGCCATGTAATTAATTTCTTGAAATTTATAGCGAAACAATTTTGTTGAATTATACTTTGTCCTATGAGCAAAGATGATATCATACAAAAATTTATGGTTTTAAAATGTAGTCTATGGATTATTATGTCAATGTTAATACGGCTTTTGTCATAATGTTGAACGATTAAGATACATGGCGTTGCTCTGAGTTGTCTTTGCGTTTTAGTTTGAGAATATAGTTATGTATCTTTCAGTGCTTCTTATAAGTGTGGTTACAATCCAATCGTTTACTATATACATAAAAACAACATGATTATACTGTCAGTATGGAAGTTTTTTCTCAAATGTATCTATCTATTATTACATTGTAACTTGGCATGAACAAATGTTGCATAAGTTTTGATATGCATGCTTGATAGAATGTTTTAATTCAATGAGTAAAACTTGTGTTACAAAAGCACTATTCTTTTTAATTACAGTGCCTTTTTTCCTTTTGTAGCTGAATTAAAGTATTACAGGCATATTGAAACAATATAAAAGAAACCTTTCAATTTGCTATTTGGGAAGGAACCCTGAAATATACAAACACGCCCAAGTTTTGTCAAGTATTAAGACGTGTTAAATATGTAATGTTGCTTAATCATTATTATGATGCTTAACATTGATAGACTTGTACCTTCATTGTATTAACCTTGAATAAAAATAAAAAGAGAAGAAATGAAGAAATGACTGGTGTAAATTCCTGTGTTACAATTGCCCCATGGGTGTGTTACAATTGCCCCGTTTCCGGGGGCAAATGTAACACTTGACCCCAGGATTTGAATTGATAACTGCTTCTTAATAAAGGGTTTCAGGGGAACCAAACATAGTCACATTTCATGCAAAGATGACAATTGTTTGTTTTATTCAGGTTACGCGCGGTATCTCAGTGAAATAAAGTTGATATATCGGTTTTGAAAGAAAGTGTTACAATTGACCCCGGTCTCCCCTACTATAAATCTACCAAAATCCGCATCCGGGAAAGTGGTTATTTTCAAGATGGCGTCCAAGATGGCCGCCATTCACTGAAAATGGATACAACTGACTCATTATCCACCCTAGAATCATATTTCGATTCATACTCCATGGTCTAGGGGGTAAAAATTGTTGATACAAGCTAGAGTGAATTATAAGCTCTCCAGTGTACCTGGAAAATCCAAGATGGCACACAAAATGGCTGCCGTAGGCTGAAAACCCACAATTCATCTAAGTGGCTTTCATTTGGTTTTCATTCAATGGTTTTCAGGGTGAAGTAGTACATTCGAACAAGTTACAAGGACAGCCAATGGTCTGGTGTGTCAAAAAATCCAAGATGGTGTCCAAAAATCCAAAATGGCTTCCAAAAATTAAATTTAAAATGACTGTTGATAATTAAAATTGACATCATTTCATATCCACCTGGGACATAATGATTTTGTTTTCAATGTTTTCAATGGTCAAAAGGGACATTGAGACAAGTAACAAGGACAGTCAGTGGTCCATTATGATAAAAAAATCCAAGATGGCTTCCAAAAATGGATTCTAAAATTGTTGTTGCTACTTAAAAAACCCGACATAGTTTGCTAAATATCCAGAAATATGATTTTTGTGTATATACCATGATTAACTGGGTCAAATAATACATTGGGGTAAGTCAAAAGGAAAGTCAGTGGTCTGGTATGTGTGAAAATCCGCGATGGATTCCAAACATTTATTCTGAAATGGCTGCTAATACTTAAAGCGGACATAGCTCATTTCATTTTGGCCTGGGAGATGTGAATTTGATGTCTAAACCACTGGTTTTAGAGGTCGAATAATATGTTGGGATAAGTTATATGGGCAGTCAGTGGTCTGGTATGTCCAAAAATCGAAGATGGCTTCCAAAAATTGATCTTAAAAATAGGCTGCTGATACTTAAAACGGCCATAGCTCAATTCATATCGGCCTGGGAAATGTGATTTTGGTGTCTAAATCACTGATTTCAGGGATCAACTAATACATTAGGACAAGTTACAAGGACAGTCAGTGGCCGGGTATTTCAAAAAATCTGTGTTTGCTTCCAAAAATTGATTCTAAATTGTCTGCTGTTACTTAAAGCTAACATTGTTTATTTCATATCGGCCTGGGAGATGCAATTTTGGTGTCTAAACTACTGGTTTCAAGGGTCAAAATGATGCATAAGGAGAAGTTTTAAGGACAGTCAGTAGTCTGGTATGACCAAAATCCAATATGGCTTCCGAAAATTGATTCTAAAATGGCTGCTGATACTTAAAAGTGGCATAGCTCATTTTATATCCGCCTGTTAGATATGATTTCGGTGTCTAAAATATGGTTTCAAGGGTCAAATGAAATATTAGGACAAGTTACAATGACAGTCAGTGGTCTAGAATGTCAGAAATTCGAAGATGGCTTCCAAAAAAGGAGTAAAAAATGTCTGATGTTACTTATAAAAGGACATAGTGTGTTCAATATCTGTCTGGGGAATATGAGTTTGGTTTCTAAACCATGGTTTAAAGGGTCAGGTTATAGGGTAAGTTACAAGATCAGTTGTCTGTATGTTAAAAAAAAAATCCAAGGTGACTTCAAAAAAATTGGGTGTAAATTGACAGTTGTTACTTAAAAGTATACATAGTTTATTAAAAATACACCTTGGAAGTATGCTTTTGGTGTATACACTACGAGAGTTTAAAGGATCAAGTAATACATTGGGTTAAGTTGAAAGGACAGTCAGGTGTCAGGTATTTCCAAAAATCGCAGATGGCTTTAAAAATTGGGGTTTTAAATGACTGTTGTTACTTGGGGTATTATTTTGGTGTCTACATTAGGGTTTCAAGGGTAAAAAATACTTTGGGACTGGATATCATGATATACAGTTATCCATTTTGCCTTAAAGTCCAAGTTGGCTTAAAAAATGGGTTCCAAAGTGAGTGCTGTTACTTAAAAGTGAACATAGTTCAAACAATATCCACCTCTGACAAATAATCTTGGTGCCTACACTTTCCACGTTATATTGTTTCATGAGTCGGTAACAGCACCCATTTTGATGAAATTTTAGAATCCACCATGGATTTTTTTTTTTGACAATTGCAATTTGTTATCAGCTCTGCCAGACTGAATGGGCCTACATGCCATGGTGTATCATCCATCCATATTTACAAATGCTTCTCCCTCATTCTTTGACAAAATTTGTTTTTATATTTTACTGATATAAAGCTTGATGGGAAGATTTAAGATTTCTACACAAAATTTGGTGTTATGCTAATTTTTCATCTTTCAAAATCAGAAAATACTTCTTCATTTCTAACTTTATTATATTATTGATTTGTATTGGAGATCTAAGTTAGGTGCATCAAACTTCAGTGCACAGAATTTTTAAATTGTACTTAAAACTGCAAATTAATGTATAAACGACAATATGTGTTTTTTCCTTCATCTCACAACCAATTCATATCATTTTTTTTTGTCTAGCATAGAGTAGGAATTAAGACCCCAGTCACACTGCGTGTAAATTGATCGCCAACCAGTCGCCGACCATTACTCAGGAAATTGGTTGTCAGAGGTCGTAAATAGACTTTCAAATGGTTGGCAAAAGGTCAGTGGTCGGCGACTGGTTGCTCGAATAGTTTGGTCGGCTGGAGGTTTTCGGTGCTGCATCGAAAACCTTCGGCCGACCAAAATGGTCGGGAGGTTTTTCATGTCTTTGATTGGTTGTTAAAGGTCGCTGAGTGGACGCCGACCGATTTTGAGCTCCCATCAATTAGTTTTTGGTCAGCGACCAATTGGATATTGGTGGCCGATCATTCGCCAAACATTCGGCAAGTGGTCGGCGACCGATTGGAAACCTACGCCTACGGCAAATATTATCCTTTTTGTCTACAGTGCGTGGATAACGTGTTACAACACACATAAACATGGTGCGCTGCACAGTAAATAGTCATATTCCTCCAGGGAAGCTCATGTCAAAGGCATTTTCTGAAGAAAGGGAAGGAGAAGAGGAAGAAAAATGGGAAAAAAAAAAACAGCAGGCAGATGTGAAAAAGAAAATTAAGCCGGAAATGATATAGTCATAATAATTGCTAGACTGGGCATCTTGGAGCACAAATCTGACAGTGTTCTACCGAATTAAAATCACACATGAAATCATTCTACATTTAATTTGTAGATTTGTTTCAATTAAAAGCACTTAAGGAGTGTGCCAAACTGGCTCTATGCGAAGTATTTGCTTCTTATTTATTTATCTTGAATGTAAGTTATCTTTCCATTGTAGGCAAAAGGTGTGAAAATTAAGTTATTACTCTTGTATTTCATCTTTGCTAAAGTATACGCATATTCAGTGTTATATTTGAAAAGCCACCTCTATCCTTCTAATTACAGCATCCTCAAATGTTACAAATGGTTGAAGTAATTTTTGATAACTTTTAGTACATTATTTGGCATTCTACTTGTTTATTACATGGCCTTTGGAGCAACTGCTCGCGTGTGACCTCACAGTTCCAAAATTGTAAATACCAATAACTTTCTTATTATTTGATGGATTTTCATCAAACCTTCACCAATATTTTTCTTTATTTTTTCTACATTTTTTTAAATCAAGATATTTTCAGCCTGGACTTCCCCTTTAATCCTCATTGTGATACATGCCATTGCCTATATCATTGTAATATTCTTATTGATCTTCCAGGTCACACTATATGGAAGCTGTAATCATTACTATCCTAAAATATTTACCATGTTTAGTCACCATTTATGAATTTTCATGTGTTTGTATACCAGGTTGTACCGGAAGATCTTTGACAAGGCCTATGGTGCTGCAAGTGGCGAGAAAATGCTGAGTGACCTCGAAGCTGCCATTGCAGGGTACAACAATGAGGCAGGGGATATCTGTGCAAAGATTGATCAAGTCACCAACAAGATCGCCATCGCTTTATGTTCTCCTCTCATGAAGCATTGCAGTCAGAAGCATGAATATAGCGGAGAACTTGTCTTTATCGATGTTTCAGGGGGCATAGATCGATATGACTGCAGGGTATTCATGCTGCTGGTGGATTGCCCCTGGGATGCATTACCCTGGCATTGAAACTGTACTTGGACATCATACCTAAAGATGCCTTTTTTGGCCGTGGCAAACTTGGCCCTCGTGTATTTTTGTCTTGATTCTTTGTGTTTTCCACTTGTTGCAGGCAGTGTGGAGATTCCTGTGGGAGGGAAAGAATCACAAAAGGAAGGAGCATAGACCACAGCTGCTTTTTGCTGTCAAAAAGATGACATTCTCAATGACAGAAGATGCTCTTGAGGAGGCATATGAAGAGCTCCATGGTAGTGAAGTTGCTCGCCTGTATCCAAACTTCCAAGCACATGTTGAGAAACTCTACAATCGCCGTCAAGCATGGGCTGTGTGCTATCTTCATGACTTACCCATTCAGGGTAACAACACAAATAACTATGCAGAAGCGGCGATGAGGATCCTCACGGATAAGATCTTCGAGAGAGTAAGAGCATACAACGTTGTTCAGCTGCTGGACTTTCTCATGACACGTGTCCCCAGTTATTACAAACGTAGGCTCACTGACTTGGCTAATGGGCGTGTTGAGGTGAGTTTCAAAGAAGTACCTTCCTGATGGGTCATTGATTCCAGCTGCCTGCATCACGAAGATTGGTGCCCATCATTACAAGGTGAAGAGTGAGAAAAAAGAGGACACAAAATACAATGTTGATACTGATATTGGAATGTGCACATGTATTTCAGGAATGGGTGGTGCTCCATGCAAACATCAGTATGCAGTTGTACGGCATTTCAACGAGACCTCTCTGAATTTCTTGCCCCTGAGAGACCCTCACTTGCAGGAACATACATGTATGCTGTTTCTTGCAACTGGGCAGAAGAATGTAAGACCAGGATGGTTCACATCACTACCAATTGCAGGTTTGCCACTTGTAGAGGAGGATCCCATGGTACAGGTTCGAAACCAGGTAGATAACTTGAGTGATGGTTTTGATGTATTTGAAGCTGTGCACCCTTCTGTTGCTTCAGTTGATGCTCCATCCAGTTCCAATGCGGCTGTGGAGTCTTTGAATGCTCAGAGGATGTTGCAGAACAGGTTTGATAAGAGGAACAGTTTTTCAGTCAAATGTTGATGGAGGTGAACCAGCCTGAAATGATAAACAAGCCTCTTTGGAAGCTGCTGTTAATGACTGTGCCAGTCAACTAATTGCAACGCTTAGGCGTGATCCGGAAGAACTCAGCGAACCTCTTGAAGCTTTTGGTAAACAGTAGCCTACAACTCCCTAAAAGCAAATTCTGCTCTTGTTGGTGCCCTGAAGACCTTTGGAAAATATACTGGTGCTTCCCTGGATATGTCCTCTTCCAAAAAAAAATGAAACAAGGTCGAAGGAAGGGAGTAGCCATCAAAGTTCAGCCAGATGCTGTAAGACGACGCAAAACAGAACACATGTCAACTGATGAACAGGATCAATATGAGATTTCTGCCAGACGAATGCAGATTAATGCTCAGGAGCTGCCAGCATCTGAAAATGTACCTCTTGACAAATGGTGGAATGAGGTATTCAAGACATACCCAGCTATGAAGCCAGTTCTCAAATGTGCCCTCTCCATATTTTCTGGACCAAGAGTAGAACAGAGCTTCAGTATTATGAACGGGGTCATCTGTCCTAAAACCAACAGGCTACATTTGAGCACATTTGCAGCAATCCAAACTGTCAAATATGATGTACTATCTCATCACCAGACATCCATTGAAAAATATCACAGAAAGGACAAATTAAATTCCCCAGTAGGTAGGCAGCTCTGCAAGAGCATGCAGACAGCATTCAGGAGGCACAAGGAAAAGGAATTGATCAAACAGTCCCTTAGTGTCAAAATGAAGCAGAAAAGGACAACAAAGAAAAAGGAATCTGGGTCGGCATGCCAAGCTTTGACTTTCCTCTTTTTTTTTCTCTACCCACTGGCATCCCTGATATTTTAACTATGGGAAATAGTGAAAATATAGATGTGCTTCTAAGAATTACATTCTATATATTTTGCAAAATATTAAAAAAAGAGCTCTCTATTTTTCTTATGTTCTTCTTTGTTCTTTTTTTTTTTCATTATATTTTCTTAATATATCTTTATGGTATCAATGATATACTTATAATGGTAAATGGTAGGCCAGTGAATGGTAGGTCAATGGTAAACCTGTCTATAGTGGCCATGGTAGATCAATGGTGAATGGTGTTTGATCAATGGTATATGAATGGTAAATGGTGCTCATGAATATGGTAATAGTAATGTCCCAATTATTTAAATTGGTAGTTTGAATGGTATACCATTGGTGCTTGAATGGTATACCATTAGTGTATGGTGAGTGCTGTGCGAATGGTATTCCAATGGTATATCAATGGTGTATAGTAAATGGTAGTCATTGGCATACCATTCAATATTTTTTTTATAGGGGTGACAACACCATGACATCGCACTGGAGTGAGGAGGCCACCAAGGCCTTAGTTTCAATGTGGAGAGAAGAGGAGGTGTATACGGCAGGGGCCTCCTCTAGATCTAGTATTAGGAACATAACAATTTACAATACCTTGGCCGCCCGTCTGGCGAGCCTGGGGTTCGAAAGAACCCCAGTCCAAATAAAGGACAAGTTAAAGGCTCTCAAGAGGGACTATAAGAAAGCAACAGACAATACCAGGTGGAGTGGGGAGGAAGAATTTCACATTGATATTTCGAAATGATGGATGAGGTTCTGGGATGCCAGGCGGGGGTAAATCCCTGCGGTGTCCTAGACACTGGTGGTTCCACTTCTGTTGATCTCACTCTCAGTTCACAAGAAGACACATTTTCATTTCATACCCTCCACATCCTAATTGTTTTAGGGCATACAATGTACACATTCTTATAATCAAATAAAATTGGAAGGTTGGTAGATTCATTGGGGGGGAAGAACTGCAGGATATGGATGTGATAAAGGTACCCAAATGAGTTTTTATATTGAGCATCGTGTTACATTCCCAGAGAGTGGTAAGAAAGGATTGCCAATGGTAGATTTCCTATCCAAGAACACCATCATGACACAAGTGTATTGACGCAACTGCATGTAGGAATGGTCAGTCAGTCTCTAATAGATTATATGCAAAAAGGTAATGTCAGGAAATTGATTCGAATCTGGATACAAGAACCTCCGACGACATGACTTTAGATGGGGAAATGTCAACGAACGCCCTTCCCAGAAGCTTACTTCAGCTTAAAGCTTTTTACTCCAGTGAATTTATCAAGGAAAAAGATATCTCTTGCTGATATTGATGGAAAGATGGAAAGCAACAGAATTCAGAGTACAACGAAACCAGTGCTGCCACACCACGCTGGAAGGACATTGTTGGAAACAAAACTTGAAATGCTTCTGAAGGTATCATGGAACAGAAAAACAAAATATTTCACCAATATGTTTTCAGCAAGCTTTATGACAATGTGTGAATAAAGCCATTAGTAGGTTTCTGTTGTTTCTCATGAAACAGAGTGAAAGCTTGTCTCCACCTACATATCAATTAGGTCAACAAATAACAAGTTACTTTCCACCTCAAATCCTCTGAAAGATGAGAAGAATGCTTGGTCCAGGGCAGGGCCCTGGGAATGCCTACTGGGGGTGCTGGTGTAATAAAGCAACAACAAAAAACACACACAAAAGTTTCAATATAGGCCATTTTAGTTACATTGGTTGTATTTCTCCATTTTTTAACACCTACCAGAATTCCAGGGGGTGCTGCCTATGGAGAATAATGCACACAGCACCCCCAAGGAAAATCATGGGGGTGCTTCAGCACCCCGACCTCCCAGGGTCCAGTGGTATATAAATGATTGATTCCTCATGTAAATTGTAATATACATAGTTGGTAATCATTTTTATGATACTTGGCAGAACTTCATATTCAGAAATCAATAACAGATATGCAAGGTGCTTTCGTTACCACTTAACAAACATTTCATATGATTAATAACACAAAAAATATTGCATAATCATTGCTCTCAACACACACACAAATAAGGCACATCCTTAATGGTGCTGGTGGGGAGACATTTGCACAGGGTTAAAGATCACCGACAGGAATATATTAATGGGGGAAAAACCTATGGCAAGGTCCCAAGGAAAGACATAGAAGGAATTATGACATTTTTGTTAAATCCGCAAAAAACATGATAACTGTCATTACATTTCCCTTTGAAACTCTCAAAATTCGGCTAATTCACCTACCGCTCCGTTTCTACAATTTAATAAATGCATGAATTGCTGGTTTGATTCAATTTGCATTCTGTATTGTTTTTCAATATAATACCCATGTTTTTATTTTTTCATTTAACAATTAGGAGATCTCCTGGCATTCAAATTTATCTTGTATTTGTCGTGTTTTTTATCATTTTGCCTAGAAATTAACAAATTAACAAAAAAATTGACCTAAAAAGCCAGTAATAGCCTGAACCTATCAAATAGACATTTCAGATTTGCTTTCAGGCTTTCACCTTACCACAGTGTTGATATCAATTGCATCTTGAGGTTATTTTGATATCTTATTTCATAAACTTGGAATGTTGGAATTGACTCAGATCTTTCAGAAGATACCAAATTATAGTGAATAACGATGTACTTGGAATGCCTGGGAGGAAAACTAAAAAAATAGATGCAGTTGATCAGTTTACCATCAATAGGCAACAGAAAACTGGTACTACTTTTTACACTAAACAATAATGTTCACTGGATGCTGATTTGAGAGATTCGATTATCGAAAGTAAATGGCTATACCCGGTAATCTTTGTTATTTGACAACAAAGCGCGAGATAATAATAAACTCTATGCTAGAATTTCATGAATTTTATAATATTCAACTCTTTCAGGACACTACCATAATGGTCGCGCCAGTGACCGTGCATCATTCAGCTGTGTTGATGTTCGTGTCATAGGAGCTATACTACATGTATACTGTACAGGGACACTCCACTGAGTCAGCTTGCTCAAAATGTGTACCCACGAGTAGGTCATGTACTAAATAGGACGACCTTTCTCAATTTCTGATAATCAAAGGTATCTTTTACTATTTGTCTACCCTGGCGAACAATCAAATGGCAAACAGGGTATTCCTCCCAGGCCTTTTACTTAGTAGATCGGCAGTAGCCACGATGGGTTACTGTCCGTACAAGGATGAAAGTAACCAGACTGCAGGTCTTACTGCAGTAAGAGAAGCATTACAAACCTTTTTCCCAGACAGAAAAGGTGTGCAAATACAGCTTTACCTTTAGACAGGAATAATTATAAAAGATGATTTTCAACTGTAAAGTCAAAGTCATACAATGCATTGATTTCAAAATCAAATACTACAAACTTTCATTTCACCATGAACACAGCTATAAATGTAATTTGTTAACCCTATAACGTACAAGTCGAGAGTCAGCCGTGGGTCATGATAATATCCTTGTGAAGAGAACCAAACCCGCGATGCCGAAAAACACGCTACTCGCAATCACAAAAGGAACAGGGAACTTGGCACCTCTCTGGTCCTGAAGGAGAAATAGATATTGCAATGGAAGAAATGAGTATGCCTTGAAAGAACTAGGATTGTCGGCTTTATAATGTAGCTTTATCGTGGACTTGAAGCAATCAGGGTGTTACATAAGCACTTGCCCGATTGCCTGGGGCAAGTAAAAGTTAGAGTCGTGCAAGTGTTTTGAAGTAAAGACCAAAACTACTTGCCCCGAATTGGGCAAGCAAAACTTACACAGTAGAAAGCAAAATTCTCACAGTAGAATGAGCCAAATTAGGGTCGATATGATATGATATTGACCCTAATTTTGGTCATGACAGGCAAGATAAAATCACTTTGGAAAAAGAAATTCAATAACATGGTAGATCAGTTCATGTCAAAAGAGAGAAAAATGTCAATGGTATATAAAACCGCAAAACTTTCTTTTGAAGAGGTAAAACCTTTTTTAAAGGATTTTTTAGGGCAAGTGAAATAGATTTTTGGGCAAGTATACTCCAACTATTTAAAAATGTACGTCAGTACGTGCCCGACCGGGCAAGTGCTTCTAAAAAGTTATGTAGCACCCTGAGCAATGGTCAAATTTCTCAATTAAATGTCAAGCCCATCCGAAAAAAGGACTAAAATGAAATTGGTTAAAAATAAATAAAACAGAATATTTGAACATATCATTGAGTCAGTAAGAAAGTTATGAAAGTTAAGTTACACTTATTTTAACATAATAGTGATATGAATCATTGATGCTACGCAAGTGAAAGCGCAGATGTCACTCACTTCTTTTGTATTTCATTGTTTGAAATATCAGATTTCAACTCCTTTCCTGCAACAGTGCAAAGCTTGACTTGATTACTCATGCAATCTCGACTGCTAACGGTAGATACAAATCATCAAATATATTACATAAATATCTTTAAAGGACGTTCATCCCAACAAAAAGTTAAAAATCAAATGAGCATAATGCTGAAAATTTCATCAAAATTGGATGAAAATAAGAAAGTTATGACATTTTAAAGTTTCACAAAACAGTAATGTTCACATCCTGCTTGGTATGCAAATGAAGGGACTGATGACATCACCCAATCAATATTTGTTTTGTATTTTATTCACTAAATTATGTAATATTTTAATGTTCTCCTCATTGTCATATGAAACAATGTTTTATTCTTCCCTGAACATGTGAAATTACCATTCTTTTAACATTTTTTGGTCCAGTCAAGTTAATCCTATTGTCAAATCTGTAAAAAAAATTGAATATTGTATAATTCTAACAATAAGAAACAAAGGAATAGTGAATACATCATCGACTCTCTATTTTTAATATCACTGAGTTATGCAGATTATCACTATTTTGTGAAAAATGAGCAAAACTTTAAAATGTCATAACTTATTTTACATCCGATTTCGACGTAATCTTCAGCATTGTACTTGTTGGTTTCTCTCTATTGATTCACATCAACATGTCTTTGGGGTGGACTTGACCTTTAAAGATTCTTACCTTTTCTAAAGATTTTAATAAAGAGTCATCTGGAAACTGAGAGACATAATCAAAAGTTGCACCCTCAGTATTTTCTGAATCGTCAACTTTATGTGAAGGAACGGCATCACCGGGCACTTCAGCTGTAAAATTGACTTGGTTTAATGAGACTTCCACGTTGCGGACGCTACCGAAGAAGTCTGTGACCAGGGCTTTCTTTGGGTCCCTCTGGAAAAGGTCTGCCCTAACTCCTGGGGTGGACTTACAGACCCGTTGTGGACATACCTTGAACTGAACAATGGAAACCAGAAGTGAGAAAGAAGGGTTGTACCAATTGAGTGAATATATGAACGAAAGATTCAGTCGGTGGAGAGTTGATGCTTTGGGCAATCAAAGGAACATCAAAATCCAATCCAAATGGACAGTTAATTTCAAAAGAAAGGAGAAAAGTCGAAGAAGCAGATACATCGCAGGTGAAAATAGGGGCATTGCTAACTCTTCTGCACAACCCTATAGACTAAAATTCACAAAAATGAAATATCTGGGGGGTATTTCACAAAGATTTAAGTATGACTTAAGAGTCACATTTAAATGCCTAGTTGCGTGCATCATAAAAGGCATGACCGCATTGGTCGGATCATGCCAAGAGGACGCGCACTACTACATATTGATCAATAAGATTGTGTGTTTCATATCATGTACGCGCCAGCATTTAAGTGCAACTTTAAGTCATACTTAAATCTTTCTGAAACGCCCCCCTTGTCATTATGGGTGAAAATTGTTTTCGTTCCCCAAAATAGGGGCTGTCCCTATTATAAAAGCTCAGAACAAGTACAGGTATGGTATACACCAACATTGGTGCTGGGGAGTGATTCATGGAGGATATGATCAGTGCAAAATCAGCGACTCATTTGCTCTGAGCCAATCAGATGCAAGGACTATTTGTTTCGTGAAAGGCTCCCCAGGTTATGAAAATGAAAAGAAAACAGTCTGAAAATGATTGGAAAACATTGATTATGATCCAATCAGGAATCTAAGTAGCCATAAAGATTACAAACATAACGATACAAAGTTCAAATTAAGTGAAATATCTTACAAATTCATCCAATGTTTTCTGACTCGATGGTGTCATTCTTTCCAAGAACTCCAGGACATAGTATGTGTATCTATCAATGATATACACTCCAATAGCGGAGTCATGGTGATGCTGTAGTAGGAAAAAAAAAAACAGAGACAGGCATATACATGTGAAATACACATATGTAAGGTCACTAATAGACTGATCTACTCAATATTATAGTCATATTTATAGTTGAATTGATTACTCAGGACACATAAGAGTATGAGGTTATTGGGTGATTTCAAGTTCAGTGTTGACCTTTCGGTGTTGGTGTTACATGTAGATCAACTTTAGCATGAGTATATTAACACCAAACATCAAATGGAATATATTTCTTTCAACTTAAATGTAAATCCATACCCATTTTTTTCTGACACACGCAAGAAAACTGCAATATTGCTGTATTTTATAAACAGATGCCTGTATGAATAAGGGTCAATCGGAATGTTGTAATCTACACAGATAATGCTTGCCATCTCCAAAAAGCAGAGCATTATTTGTCTATATCCCAAGGGAAAAAAAAAATGTACCAGTGACAATAACATGATGACACGACATAAAATAAGGACCTTGTTGTTTAGCCGCCAAAAACATTTGTGGTAAATGGCCTATATGAACAGGATAGAAGTTCTCTTTCATACTCCAATACTCAGTAGTATTGCAGCAATTTATTTGGGGCAATATCTGCAAATTAGGCTTTAGGAGGAAACAAGATACATAAATATTCATCAACCACCACTCAGAGAAGCAATCTAAAGTATTCAATTTGAAATAGCTACAGCATTTGCAGCTTGTTTGCGGATATGCACAGGGTGCAAGTTTCAAGGATATATCAGACTACTCACTGATAGGGAATCTTCTCCGACTTGACTACTACCAATGCCAATGATGTTTGGAGAGTAGAAATATTTGTAGAGTGAAACAGCCTGGCATGTATCCACAATAAAAAGCAGTTCATGGTATCTGTAAAATAAACACCAATTTCAAGGCATATTTTTAGTATTGCTAAATAATGCCAAAAAGTAAACGTCAAGTGCTATTCAAATTCCTTATTAAATCATATGAATGCGTTGATATATATGTTTTGAATTGGATATTTTCTGTGATTTTACATTTTGATCGATTGACTGACATCTGGGTGTTTTGTTTGTTTTTTGTCCTACAGGATAAAACCACTTTCTTAAGCATGAAATTGTCTCAAAATTTGAGGATATAATCTTTGCTTATAGATTTTTTTATATCCAATCAGGTAATCACTATATTTGTAATATAAATGCTCAAAGGGCCACTTTTTAAAAGAAAAGTAAAATCATTACAGAGGGTGTTACATCAAACCTTGTATTTGGACAGAGAATAATGGTATAAAAAATATCAATGGCAACTTCACATAATAATATTAGGATATTTCATATAGATGATACTCTAGTATCAGTAACCTATCAAACTTCACACTGGCTTTAATCAATTGTAAGTTCTTTACGGATTTTTCACTTTGATAACCTATATATGGCAGTCTATGTCATTAACAGTTCCAGCAGCTCATGAAAAATGGTTCTAATTTTAATTTTCTTTTTATTGTTTACACATTGCATGACATGCTTTGCAGCAAAAAGCAAATAGTATGTCATATTAAAAACACAATGACCCCCCCCCCCAAAAAAAAAAAGGGGGGAGGATAGAAACAGAAGTGAAATTGTATGCATCACCATGGCAGGTGGTGCCCTGTATAGCTGAATACTGTAACTGCCATAAAGAATTTCTTCCAAGAAACCTTAGAACACTTTATACCTTCTTTTCTTCCACATCTGCTGGAAGGCATCTGCCAGCTCGATGCTGCTTATCTCCTCCGCATCTTGAAACTTGAGGAAGCCATCCCCTCCGTGTCCGGTCATGTACACCAGGACATTGCTGCGATCATCGGTCAGGAGCCGCTTGGAGCGTGGGGTACTTGGAGGAAGTCGACCGGTCAGAACGCGGATGAAATTCTCAACCGTCACCTGATTGACAACATCGATTGGGAAATGAACAAGTGAATTAAACATAACTGGGGTTGTTACAAAAAACATCAATCAATATTCAGAATTTGAGATAAATGAAAGTAGTTGCAATAAACACCAAGTTTATAAGAAAGTCAGTATTATAAAGATTGTCGCTATATCATCGTAAATCAGATCTGGTACAGTGACTGAACTTTGTGAAATCATGAAATCTAAGCTGAAAAACAGCCACACTGAAAATCACCAATGCAGCTAAGGACATGAGGAACAGGATATTATTACTGCTCGGAAAAAGACTGACCCCATGCTCACTCAGTAATTACGCAATTCCTTCTATAGTCCTTTGTTATGGACACTTTGGTGGTCATTTGATTGGTTTCTCATCTTGAAATTGTTACCATGACTGGTACCTATTTTTAAAAGAATCTTCCATTAGCTGGGGGGATGATGTTTCCATTACAACCTAGAATTTTGGTGGGCAACTACATGTTAGTCCACTAACATAAAGTTTAACGATTGATAGTGCTGATTTATATGATTGATTAAGCACTACTTATAACTTACCCGTTTTGCTCTTGAATCCTAGTATCATTTATGCAATAATTTTGTAATAATGTAACATTTCCTAATGATTCTTTATACATGTAATTCAATATAACACTAGTTTGTGAGTCTTCAAATATTTAATAAATATTTACATGTTTGAAATAATGTTTTAAATGCTTATTCTATGTTTTATGTTTAACATTAATTTCTACACTTAACCCTAAATAGACTCGGCTATTTCGACACCTAAGACTGGGGAGATCTCGGCTGGGGATCCTTTCTTGTGGTAAATCGCATACACCAAATGTTGATTGGTGAAGATTTAGCCCGAAAGAAAGGATCATGTTCTTAAAGTTGCTTGTAACTTACAAATGACTTTACAAAACACCCACATTTAGGTAGTTATGTCACTTTCAATGTATGTCCCTTACCTCGTATCCTCTGTAATCCACTTCGATGTCATCACCATAAACATTGATGTGCTGGTTAGCATTATTGAACACTGCAGCTGTTGATGTTCAGACAGAAGGGGAAATAAATCAATAAACTTTAGTTCTGAATGTTCTGATTGGTGCAGACTAACATGACCTCATCCAACATAAATGTAACTTACAGGATGTATGTCATAATAATGTAATAACGACATACGGTATGATGAATCTGTGACATGACATTGGCCCCCAGACAATTCCTCAAGGCTTATCTCATCCAAGATATACATGTAAGATTAGGGTTTGGGTTGCAATAGGGTTTTATTTTAGATCTAGGATAGGGTATAGTGTTACCTCCATTCGTGTGTAGATTTCACAGCGGAGCAATTATAGCGAGAGAAAATGTCATGGGACAGATGAATCATGATTAAGAGTTTGTACAACTCTGGGCTTTTATGAGACATATTTTAATATAAGTGGTGGGATTTTTCTCACATGTCTGAACTCTGAAATTAGAAAGAAAATATTGCACCATATCTGGAAGGTTCACAGTGAGGAGAAAGGCAGACGGACAAAGTGATTTACACATTTTTTTATTCATCTCAACAAGACAATAACATTCTTTACTACAAATAACTTAAATGCTTCAGTGATTGGTAAAAAAAAATTACATATGTTATGGATTATGTAGGCCTACATGTACATGTTGCAAACAGTTTTAGGATTTACTCTTTACGAAGAATGCCAAAGTTTTCCCAAACATGGCTACGGTAAATGTATGTTAAATGCAAACATTATTTTTAAGATACTAAATATACAGATACTAATATTTCAAAACTGAATTGTGAATGTGCAACATCATAAGACCACACCACAGGAATAACTCTTAGCAATACAAATGAAACAACCGTGAAGTTGAATACCTGGTCTTGGGTTCCGTGCATTGCAGGCCATGTCATCCGCTATCATGAGGATGATTTGACTGTCGGGAATTCCTAGCCGCTTCACACTGTGGTAGATGGACAATGCATTGGCGATATGACGATAGTTGAACCAGAATCGAGATGTGCACACCTAGAAATTGAAATAACATAATTAGAAAGCACAGAAAGAGGCATGTTCTTAAAATTGTTAAATATGAAAAAATAGAACTCTCATTGTTAATTGAATCAGCAGCAGATACCACATTCTTATTGATTAAAAAAAGCTTAGAAACTTGGTCAAATTCCTCACAACATAAGCATTAATAGTTTTTCTAACTGTGACAAACTGCAAGGCCTGGTTCACTTCATTAGAGTCAGAAATTTCCAGTACTACGCATCAGGAGCTCTCAGACTATCTCTTTTCATTCTTTAAATCATAAGATAAGTCTGGAGATGGTTATTTCAGCAAATTACAAACTGTAATATTACACAACATCTATTTTTTGTTCAGAAAAATCCTTGATTCACAGTCATGAACACCAACCACCTTTATAAACAAAATCTACTCACCAATACAGCCCAATTATTTGTATGACCTTTGCTGAAAAACTTGTTGGCTTCATTCTGTATTTGACAAAACAAAAACACAATAAGTCAGGACAATGACTCGCTCCGTAAATTGTAAAACATTAGTTGTGGAGCCAATCACCAGGCAGCCGGCAGCTACATTATTTGTAGCAGAAAAATGAACCCATGTATTGTGGTGTCATAATTTTCCGACTGAGTCTGAGCTGCCGAGTGCAGCTGCAGTGATCACTGTTCAGTCCATTGAAATTCTGCAAATGCTTTCTAGTATTCTACAACCATGCCCATGGCCCACTCATGGGATCAATGCATCTCGCGTGCGAAGGATTCATATGCACATGGTGCACGCGAATTTTTCACACCCTTTTTACTAAAATAACTATGCCATTCCTTTTAGAATAATGTTTCTAATTGTGGTATGACACTTACCGAACCATATGGATCGTTTCTTGTCTTCTCTTTGGTGTGTTTTTAAGAAAAAAAAAGCATTTTCTCGTGATCTTCACGTAGATACCGCAGGGTCATCGTGGTTGTAAACTTTTGCTTAAAGAGGGCGCGCGATATTATTCACAAGATGTTTGTTTACGGTTCTGCAGCTTGTACTGCTAGCTGCATTTTAGACGCTCAGCATTATTTTCCTCTTTCTGTTTTTTTTTTGCTGTCAAGCGGTATTTTCTATTGTAGCGCCATCAGCGATGATGAAATGTAAAGAGTCGCCTTGAAATGAAGAAAAATTATGTCACATTAATTCGTTAGTTTGTTTCCTATTTTTTTGCACTTTTTTCTTCTTCCTCATCTATGATCAAAGGTGAATACCTTTTTTTGATATCTGTTCTAAAAGCTGGACATTTTAAATATTTTGTTCAAGTAAATAAATCAACAGGATAGTAATCAAAATGCGATAGAGCTGCCCGAGCTGAAAATTCTGATACAAGGACTTGAAAATAAAACATTCTGAGCACTTTTTATAACCATGATGAGGAGACCTATATATATTTTATGGCCTCCTTTTCCCTCTCTCTCCTCTACTTTCCCCCCTCCCCTGATCTGTCTTTTATTGTCTCTCCTTTCCTTTCCCGCCCCCTCCATTCCCTTTCTCCCTTTTTCCTTTCCCTTCTTTTCTTTCCTTTCTCCCTCCCCTACTCTTTTCTCGCTCTTTCCATTTTTCTTTCTCTCTCCCTTCCCCTCTTCCTTTCCTTTGTTTTCTTTCTAATTTATGGTCTCCTTTTCCCTCTCTCTCCTCTACCTTTCCCCCTCCCCTTTTCCTTTCCCTTTCCCTCTCCTTTTTTGTGCAAACATTAACACGAATATCTTGCTTCCTACACACACACACAAACGCCCGCAATCTAACACACGTAATGCGAAACAATCGGGACATTATCATTTTGTTCATATATATATGTATATTTTCTCAATGAACATTTTCATCTATTTAAAGCTTTGAAAATTATTAAACAATGATTCCATAGGCGAAATCTCAATGATCATTAGGAAGGTACTTTACCCATTTTCATTTTATGTCATTGTGATTATTCCATACTAAGGCAACATATTTTGGATATAAAAATACGTGAAGGATATGTTCCTCTTCTGTTTTATACTTTAACAGAAAACATTTTGTTCAACCAAATTATGATTTGTATTTCCAAGTTCCATGTAATATTTTCATCAATTGGAAAATCTCTTAAAGGTCAAGTGCACCCCAGAAAAAATTGTTTGAATAAACAGTAGAGGCGCACGGCCAATATGGGAGACTCTCTCCAATAGGGGAGACAATCTCCCACATTGGAGACTTGCTTTGCAAAAGGACAAAAGAAACAACACCAACAAAAGCATGATTTTTTCCACCCAAAATTTTGTCTCACTGAGGTCAGAAGCCCATTTGTTTTGTGTGTGATTGACAACAAAAATCCTTATCAAAACAAAAGTAGACGGTGAATATTTAAAGTAGACGGTGAAAAGGGGTAATTTTTCATGAGGAATCTGCTTATCACATTTTTATTTGCCGCCAAGGTAATCCTTTTGCAGCAAATGTAAACAAAGGAAATTGGACTCCAAACCTGGAGACTGTCTCTGAAATTGGATACCCAAATTCTTTACAAAAGTCTCTGATATTGGAGATAATCTCCCACATTGGAGACAGTCTCCAATATTGGCCGTGCGCCTCTACTGATAAATAGAGAACTATGTTGATTTTTGGTACAATTTCCTATTATGCGCCGACGACTTGAATCGAGAATGTTCGATAGGAAAATTTCGCATTTCGATTGTTGTTTGCGTAATTTCCACCGCAGTACGAAGGATGACTAAGGACGGACCGAGCGAAGTATCCTGGTTGAGATTTGGAGGTAAGCGATAAAAACACTTTAATAAATAATTTATAATTTCTTTTTCAAACAAACTTAAACCATACGATCAAGATTAACATAGTGGACAAATATTGAAAGGTTTGGCGTAGTTTAGTCCCTCACATTCGTGTGATGAATGAAAACGTCAAAATGCACTATGAAATCAAATGTGTTGTGCGAGGTTAGTATACTAACCTCGCATGTTGTGTGAGTGCCCATGGCCATGACAACAAAACCCAAGATATGTACTCATGCCTTCATTCATGGCAGTATTAGAATCAGCATTTTTTTGTAGATCCTAAAATGCTCTTTTTTTCCTTGCAATTTTTGCATTTTGTTAGGATTAGCTAGGCCTACTAGGCCTAATATTAAATAATAATTAAGAGCTAACGTTAGATGGCGCTAGCGCGGATGTATTGCACGTTGGCCCGGGGGGGGGCCACTTACATTGACGAGTGGATACCATGCGCGACCAAAAAAACACGTAAAAAGGATGTCTTTTTTAAAATAGGGCACGTTACGTACGTAACGTGATAAGGGTGTCAAAAACACAAAAATAATCAAAAAAGGGTATCTATTTCGCTAGGAAAGCTACGTGTTTAGGGTCAAATTTGCGGGGATGATAAAACAAAATTAAAATGTTTTTATAAAGGATGTCCTTTTTACCCCAACACTACGTGTTTAGAGTCCGATTTGCGCGAGGTGTGGAAGCTGGGGCCGTACTAAACCAAATGGTATGTAAACTGTAAAGGTAAAACCGACGACAGACGGACCCGTGACATAACAATAAAATATCGCTGTATAGTGACGTATTGTATTACCGGACACTATCATGATTCCGGACGCTCATATTACTGCGTACGAAAACAATTTCGTACCGTAAGACTTTCACAATTCAATTTCACAGAGCAATACATAGAACAGGATTGCTAAAATAAGGCGAAAAAATCCAACCTTTACCTTATTTATCTCTAAAATGACAGAAAATGCTTAAAATATCAAATAACATAGTTTTGCATTAACAATTGATGTATTTTCTAACGGAAATATGGGTCTGATCTGCCGAATTTCAATCTCGTCCGCTCCTCCTTCGATCGAATGACTCGAGGTGTGGTGTATTGTGGGTGATCGTCGACGGCTAGTTCTCAAGGTACCCGTGCGCGAGGTTTACCGTGAGTATAGAGCCGTCGACGATCGGCAGCGCATCGATAGAACTTGTTGATGAGCGTCACGATACGAACGAGCATAATATGGGGCATAATATTGGAAAGTTCCATGAAACATGTAGCTAACAAGAAAAAATAAAATAAGTTATCAAACACGAATTTATTACCAACATCTGCTCAGAATCGATATAAAAACAGCAAACAAAAACTTAGAATTTACTCATGATATGATATAAGAAGAAAAAATCACACAAATTTGTTCTTACATCATTATAATCAAGAATATCTTTACCCGTCCGGCGCGTCCGGAATCATGATGTAATTTGTCACGCATGAAAATAACTGTTTTTCGTGGAGGGGTATGCGGCAAGTGCGATGCAAAGAAAATGGTTGGTAAATATAAAATAATTTTACCATATTCATAATTTTCATAATATTTGGAATAGCTAGGCCTAGTGCAAATTTTTCTTGATTGTATTTCCTCTAGTTGTCATTTTTAAAGGACTGAAATAAAGGTGTCCGGCAATAGGATACACTGCCATACTTGTTGAGGGGTTCATTTCAGGGAATACTTGCCAAGACTAAAGAGTATCGTTTTGTTTCCAATACTCGTTAAGGGTAGGGTTTCAGACGCCAAAACGTGTTAAGGGGTGCATTTTAAGAATATGGAAAATACGTGTTTAGGTAGACAGCTGGCAGCCTTCTGTTTCGAGGAGTTTTTAAACATTTTTTTATTTTTTAGATTTCTCCTCATACACAGACGGCTCGCTATCGTGCAGCCACCATTAGGGGACTTACAATGCAAAATCCCCCCGTCGGGGCTCTTCAATTTTTGTCTTTAAGTTTAATGAATAAAACTTTTGAAAATTAATGCGACCAAAATGCAAATTAATATTCCCTCTTGGCATTAATTGCCAAAAAACGGGGAAAATCAAGTTAAAAGGAACAAAAACAGTGACTTACCTCAGCTGTCGCCCAACTTCACTGCCCTGTTTTATCCGAACTTAATACACATAAACATATGGCCATTGAGTCCCCTGTACAGATCGCGCTAGAACTTCGGTCTCTGTATTTGGTGAGTGAAGCCAACGGAGTTCAGCTGAACAACCAACATAACAGAGACCGAAGCTTTTGGTCTAGTGTTTAGGGTGCTTTTCGAGACCCCTTGGTCGCGCATGGTATCCACTCATCAATGGAAGTGGCCCCCCCGGGCACGTTGGCCAACTTCAAGTTCAAGTTCAAATGTGTTGCTGCCGACATGATGAAGTGTGGCAGCCTGGCAGGGCGAAGAATCCTCTATTTCCCCCTTTGTGATTGTACTTCCCGTGTGGTGAATGCAGCGGAATCGTAACCGTAACATTGGCTTGCAGCTCAGGCCTCAGGCTCAGCAAGCTGCATGCGCATGCTGCAGCTCAGTCCCAGCCAGGCCAAGCCAAGGCAAGCCTTCTCCGGTACCAGCCGCATCGGCAGCGCTACCGAGACCCTGCTCAGCTGGAGAAGCCGAGTGGAGATTAAATGAATGAACCGCAAGCACAGGTGCGCAAAGTCCGGAAAATTTAAGTTGGGTGTGGATGTATAAATACTACAATTAAGGCAACGATGAAAATACTCTCACCTCCACAGTATTAGAGGAAATTGCCTGTAAATTTAGTTGGCAAAGTAGGCAGATCAGCGCAGAAATTCGGATCATGTAGGACGCCATGTTCCCGAGTGTCCATTAATCACGTGACGTGTAATTTAACGTTCAGTGATTGGTCAACCCATTAAATCCGCCACGCCTCCGAGCAAAATACAACAAAAGCAATCCATCGATTTGCCTCGGTGGTTTAACTATCAGTGTAATATTTACTTTGGATCTTCAGTTGGTTACCTGCAACATACCCGTCTGCGAATACAAATCCATTGACTATTATCCCATTTTTCATGTTTTCTGCCGATTGCTGCTGAAGTTCTAAAAGAAGAAGAAGTCAAGTCTACTCAAAGATGGGGGAGAAGGAAGACTCAGAAAAGTACCTCAAACGAAGGAGAATACGGGAACTTTTTCAGGTAAGATAGTATATTTAGACCTCTGTAAATATAACACCTTGATTTGCGTTGTCATTCTCGTTTACACATACAAAGGGTATAGTTTCTTTCGTAACACCATTATGTTTGCAGACTCTTTGGAAATAACAACCTTTCTTCACATGTAGTACGTGCAAAAGGGAATATTATAGCTGAGCTATGTGAACACCATATACAGCACAATACCCGTATCTAAATAGTAATATAGGCTTTAATGATCAGAGAACGGTGACTCGAATAGATTCATTGAACTGGGGAAATATTCAAGACGAGCATTCCGAAGTATGTAATTTAATCATTATGATATATCCCTTAATTAGAAAAGAGTCACATCATAATTAGTTGAGTGAGGAAACTCCAAAGAAATAAGTGATAGACATATGTCATTCATTATAGAACCTAACCATTCTTGATATTTTATCACATTAATTGTTGTAACAACTGTCATCATTATTACTTGGCATTATGATTGTTGTAGTAGCTAGTATTCCCATCATCATCATATTCATCTTTATCTTCGTCTTCATCATTGTCATCATATCACCATCATTTTAATATTACATTTTATCATCTTCATCGCCATCGTTATATATTATTACCATACACAATTATTTATTATCATCATTAATTAGGCCCATCATTTTCATCATATTATGAACCTGTCGTATTTATCATAAAATCCTTTAACCATGAATTAGGAAAAATTCACTTATTCGAAGGAATTTATGGCACGTCTGCCACATTGCCTATTTTGATTTGGTAAAATCACACTAAATAAGTCATATTCGCTTGATCATAGTATAGGCTATATTAGCCTAAAAGGAGTTTACTATGATAATCTCCTATAGCCTATCCACGAGTATGCTTTTTCTTATCCAACCTATAGGCGGCCTATAAACGTACTCTGAAGTCTCATTACAGATATCAATCTTTTCCCTTAATTCTATTATTCATAAATTGCTGCGTGCATGGAGGGAATGAACGTTGTCATGGAAACGAGTTGTAAGTTGATCTCCCCTGTTGACATTAAATATCAACTCGTGTGACCTAATAAATAAATTGAATTGAAAAAAATGATAACAGTGAAAGTTGACGTCTCCGATTGGGCGCTCAAGGGCAGCCAGAAAACAATTTCTTTTGATTTGTTCATTATCATATGATAATAATAATAATAATAATATCGTAGTCTTATATAGCGCTTTTCATGAAATCCATATCAAAGCGCTTTACAATATACGAAATATACAAACAAAAGTGAAATAAGAAACATATAACCCAAAAAAATAATAATCAATAAATATGATTATAGAAATGATATGTTTATAAACGTACACACAAAGGTACCCCCCCCCCCCGCCCGCCTATCTGTGCCTATAATGGGATGAGTTTAGTGGGTAAATCCCATCTGGAACCAAATTTACAGATTTTCAGGGGCGGAGCCAAGGAGTTTTGATGGGGGGTAAGATGATCCAAAGATGACATTAATTTTTTTCAACTGTATCTCAGTAGTACTACAACCCATCTTTTTGTTACCCTTAATTCTTACTCCTTACACCGCCCCCCCCCCCCCCCCTCGCTTCAGTACTTTAAAAAAGTGATATGGGGTGATCACCCCCACCGTCCCTGTGTTTTTACTGAAATTTTAAATCATTAAAATTTGATAATGGAAAAATATCAAAAGGAAAGGAAAATCAATCATTTTGGTGTCGGCTCAAGATCTTCCGCCTCACGCTGACCATAATTACCAAAAACACATCAAGAAATTTCAGGTACAAGTACCAGGTGTAATTTAAGGCCACAGTTCCGAAATATGTGACACTTTGTACTTGACCATTTGTACTGAAAAACATGAATTAATGTGTTTAGTATAGCCTATTCAACGGAAAACTATTGACATAACATGCAATATGTGTGTGGTATATCTGCCAAATAATCGTCACTTTCGTCACTGGAAGAGTCGTTCAGAGAACTAAAGTTAACTGTGCTCAGATTATTTCATTTTTTATCAGCCATACTTTAGGTTGGAATTGTCGATGTATTATGTGTGTTAATTAGTGGCATTATCGTAATTTTGTGTGTGCTCAATAGTTGGCAATGTACCTCACGTGAATATTTTGCAATTATATCTTTTTCGTAATATCAGTTTGGCATAATTTTGCGTAATGTATTATTTCAACTTATTTATGGATTTCATTCTCCTGTTGTGTATGTTTGTTTGTTTGTTTTTTATCAGGTCTTTGATTAAGCATGAATGAATATTACTTGTACTCAAAGGCCGCGGAATCCGCGGCTTGGTACTGCATTGGGCTCCATCCCCACCCCCCCCCCCCCCCTTCAATAAACGTGTACTTATTAGGCCTACAAAAACGTTGAAATGAACATCTGATTGTGAAATTTGCTACATAGTCCGGACTTTCAAAACCGTTCCGCGGCCCTAACTCTTACAATAAAATTATTATAAAAATTGAAAGTTGACGTCTCCGATTGGGCGCTCAAGGGCAGCCAGAAAACAATTTCTTTTGATTTGTTCATTATCATATGATAATAATAATAATAATAATATCGTAGTCTTATATAGCGCTTTTCATGAAATCCATATCAAAGCGCTTTACAATATACGAAATATACAAACAAAAGTGAAATAAGAAACATATAACCCAAAAAAATAATAATCAATAAATATGATTATAGAAATGATATGTTTATAAACGTACACACAAAGGTACCCCCCCCCCCCCCGCCCGCCTATCTGTGCCTATAATGGGATGAGTTTAGTGGGTAAATCCCATCTGGAACCAAATTTACAGATTTTCAGGGGCGGAGCCAAGGAGTTTTGATGGGGGGTAAGATGATCCAAAGATGACATTAATTTTTTTCAACTGTATCTCAGTAGTACTACAACCCATCTTTTTGTTACCCTTAATTCTTACTCCTTACACCGCCCCCCCCCCTCGCTTCAGTACTTTAAAAAAGTGATATGGGGTGATCACCCCCACCGTCCCTGTGTTTTTACTGAAATTTTAAATCATTAAAATTTGATAATGGAAAAATATCAAAAGGAAAGGCGTCAATTAGGGCAAGGGCGGAAATCTCTCATCACCCCCACCGTCCCTGTGTTTTTACTGAAATTTTAAATCATTAAAATTTGATAATGGAAAAATATCAAAAGGAAAGGCGTCAATTAGGGCAAGGGCGGAAATCTCTCAAGGTTGGGGGATCAGGGGTTGGAAAATTTGACAAGGAAAAAAAAGGGGTTATCACCCCCAAATGTAAGGTCATTTCGACCAAAGTAAATTTGACAAGCAAAAAAAAAAGGGGTAATCACCCAAAAAGTAAGGTCATCTCGTCCAAAATACAAGTTTTATTTCGATTTTGAATGATGTATTTCTTTCCATCATAAAAGAGCAAAAATAGTAGGGGGGACATTTGATATCATGTCCCCCTGGGATTTCCGCCCAACCAGGGAAGCATTTCATGAAATAAACATTTTTTTTAAATTTAAGTCAATCAATTAGCTATACTGAAATTAATGAATTATTGCATCTCATTGATTCAGAACAAATAAGTCCGTAAAATTATTGACTATTGCTTCAAAAGAAAAACACAAATTTTTGAGATTTCGTCCCCCTTCAATTTTGGTACCAACGTAAAGATGGTCTATAGAGATATTGTTAAGAAAAATGTAGTCATTATCGAAGTACTCTTATTTTTTATTATTCTGTCATATTTCCACCCATCCCATTTCGTCTTCATCCAGAGTCTAATGGCTGGTCTCCTTTTCCACAAACCCGAGGACCACATAGCTTTCCTGATCGCATGTCTTACAAAACTCCACGAAGACCCTCTCGCAGTCTTCAACATCCGATGGAACACTTTCATCGAACACGGACCTGAAGGGGGCAGGATGGCCGGTGTCGAGATGGACGTTAGTCCCGAACAGATCAACATGCAGCTTCAGACTTTCCTATCAGGATCCGGATTCCTATATTGACCATTTTATTTAAGAGATGCGTACATTTATCCCGTTTCAAATTACCGAATCGTGATGGAGTCAGACAGAGACAGCATTCTCAAACGCGCGTTCTTGTTGATCTACGAAGACTCGCTCGACATATTGTCCAAGATTACGCCTTCTTTCTCGCTCTGCATATCATGCAGGATGCCAAGATGACCTACCTCTATCATGTTTTTCTCTTGTGGTCATGGCTGGAGTAAACGAATTACCAACGTTAAGGCTGACATATCTTGAGAGCGTTTCATCGACGTGCCTTCTGACAAGATCTTCGATCTGACGACATCTTATTCCTTGTTAATTTTGATTACTTGAGAAGCACATGCGTCTGTTGTAACTATGGCAACTGTCCGATAAAACATAATTATGACAACATCCACGGATTGCTCACCAGGAAAGTGTTTCAAACTTAACCATGGGCTCTGAGAAGAGAGCAATTATATTCTCAAATGTCTGAATTGCCAAAGCTGCCAAAATCTTCAGTTGTTACTAGACAACAATGAACAATCTCTATGTGTTTCACTTTGACTGTTTTAATATCTACCAGGGACAGATTTTGGCATCTAATTTGGACATTTTGTTCCTTCTAATCTCGATGTGTAAATAGGTCATTAACCATCCTTCGATCACCTCATCATAAAATGATTCCAAATATTTATATGGCTGAATAATGAATTACCTTTAGGTGTAAAAAAAAAATATCACTTTTTTCACTTCTGTATTAGGCCAGTCTGAAAATCCAACTCGATAGTGGGTGTTTTATAAGATTGATTTCGTGCAATCAGTACACTTATTTTCATTTAGCATAATTTATTTAGATAGTAGGCCTACTTTTTTCGACATAGGAGGGAAATTTAGCATTTCTGTCAACTGTATGTTTTCTCTGGCGATTGAATGTTATTCCTTGAAACATGTTCACTGAAAATCAATCATTTTGGTGTCGGCTCAAGATCTTCCGCCTCACGCTGACCATAATTACCAAAAACACATCAAGAAATTTCAGGTACAAGTACCAGGTGTAATTTAAGGCCACAGTTCCGAAATATGTGACACTTTGTACTTGACCATTTGTACTGAAAAACATGAATTAATGTGTTTAGTATAGCCTATTCAACGGAAAACTATTGACATAACATGCAATATGTGTGTGGTATATCTGCCAAATAATCGTCACTTTCGTCACTGGAAGAGTCGTTCAGAGAACTAAAGTTAACTGTGCTCAGATTATTTCATTTTTTATCAGCCATACTTTAGGTTGGAATTGTCGATGTATTATGTGTGTTAATTAGTGGCATTATCGTAATTTTGTGTGTGCTCAATAGTTGGCAATGTACCTCACGTGAATATTTTGCAATTATATCTTTTTCGTAATATCAGTTTGGCATAATTTTGCGTAATGTATTATTTCAACTTATTTATGGATTTCATTCTCCTGTTGTGTATGTTTGTTTGTTTGTTTTTTATCAGGTCTTTGATTAAGCATGAATGAATATTACTTGTACTCAAAGGCCGCGGAATCCGCGGCTTGGTACTGCATTGGGCTCCATCCCCACCCCCCCCCCTTCAATAAACGTGTACTTATTAGGCCTACAAAAACGTTGAAATGAACATCTGATTGTGAAATTTGCTACATAGTCCGGACTTTCAAAACCGTTCCGCGGCCCTAACTCTTACAATAAAATTATTGTAAAAATTGTTAATGTCATTTTCATGTATACTGTTACTACAGAGTAAAAGTGGGAATAATTGTTATTAGGAGGAATAGTATAGTAGAAGAAGAAGATGAATTAATAGTAGTAATAGTAGTAGTAGTACTAGTAGTAGTAGTGGTAGTCATGGTAGTAGTAGTCGTAGTAGTAGTAGTAGTAGCCAGTAGTAGTAGTAGTAGTAGTAGTAGTAGTAGCAGCAGCAGCAGCAGCAGCAGCAGCAGTAGTAGTAGTAGTAGTTGTAGTAGTAGTAGTAGTCAACATTAATTTGTATAGCGCAGCTTTAATATAGATATATTCAGCAGCGCTTGTTCGAATTCAGAGCTCTTTTTACTTATTTCTACATGACAGCAAATTTTCTTAACTAAAGAAATAGTTTTTAATTTTGATTTGAAGAGAGTCAAGGATGGAGAGCTTCTTATGCCAATTGGCAGGCTATTCCATAGTTTGAGGCAGTAGTAGTATCCAAATACGTAAAGATTAAAAAAACTAAAAAATGTAACCATGGTAACTGAACTGTAAAATATAGGATGGGTCCCCTGCAATGATTTAATGTTACCTTACAGCCTTTGAGTTTGAATCTAACAAAATAATCTAGCCAGTTCAAGAAAGCACTTTTTATGGGGCTGTTTATGTAAGTAATTGTAACAAATATTTATTTAATTGAATTTGAATTACTGTCTTTAATAGTGCCAAACAGGCTTGAAGTTCCTCTATCATGTTTGTGTGTTACAAGTATCTGTACAACAAAAACCTCGGTAATTAATATTAATTTTTGAATTGTCATTAAATTAGAATTGAAAATAATCTCAGTTTGTCTGGTCTCACTTTATTTTCGATACAATATTTGCCCCCCCCCCAAAAAAAAAAAATGAGTAATAATGATAATAAAAATATCCACCTCTTGCATCATTAATTTTATGTTATGAACACTTTCAAAATCGCGTGTCCTCTTAAATTTTGCTGTCATTCTCTTGCTTGACGCGTGAAAATAATAAAACACTACTTTTGCATAAAGAGATATATTTATCATTGTTTGAAACAAAGATCATACGTGTCAATCTGCTATTTTCAAACATGCACAGACATTGTTCTGTATGTCTGTTAAGCAGGGGCGGATCCAGGATTTTTCGAAAGGAAAGGCACATTTTCTAAGAAAAAAGGTTTTAACCAAAAATTACGGCTATTTCGTCCACGAAAAAAATTGACAAGCAGTGCTTATTATTTTTATGAATAGCTATTTGTACACGAAATCGTAGCCATATACATATATGTGCAGCAACAGGTAATGTGTTTATCTTGCGTTCTATTTTTTTAAATCTATTAATTTTGTTCACGTGGGATCCCAGTGGATCAAGGAAAAGTTGACAAATAGAAATAAACTGGTCTGGGCACCATTACAGAAAAGTTACTTCTATTGTAACCTTTCCATCCAATGGTAACTACCATGGTCACACAGATCAACAGCCAATCAAAATCAAGGATTCCAAGTAAGTTACCATTACATGACATTATGCAACAGGGACCTGGTCTACTGTCTATTGGACGTAAAGATGAATTTATTTTTATTTGAAAAAAAATTAAATGTCATGCCCTAGTAAAACATACAGGTAAAACAGGTCAGAACAGAGAACCTATTCTGTGGAAATTTTACTTGTTGTTTATGTTTTTATTTAATTTTTTTTTATATTCACTCCATGCCAACATCATAATATCTAGATATAACAGCGTGTTACTCTCTGCTCTATTGGGGGAGAGTGATCAATATATAGCATGAATGCTAACCAAACGGATTCTATTAACAAGTGACAACCACTCTATTGTGTTGATATTGATCGATGATAGTATAGCCTGACTTCATAACGTGCGGACGACTGTTTTAGAAAGTAGTCTCTAAGGGCAGACATGAGAATTGCCTTTTAAAGGGAACCGACGAACAAAGCATACAGGCGTAAATGCCCCACCTCGATCAATTCATGAAACAGGGGCGGATCCAGGAATTTCCAATAGGGGGCATTTTTTAATACAGAAAGAAATTAACAACGGCCCCCTTCCACCCCCCCCCCCCCCCCGTCCTCACTCCCAATTACTGCTGAATTATAGCTGGGCTATTTTATAGCACGTTATCATTTTATAATAAAGTATAATCCTATGTGATATACAAAACGTACTTATGATGTGCATGCATGCACTTACAACTAAAATGCTGCGTGTAAGTCTAACAAATTACATGCGTGTGGTTGATCTTCTGCTGGAAATGATTTTAAACTATGATATTTTTTTCAAATTATTTCAAAATCAATAGATATTCTATTTACAAACACATTTCATATTCTGAGTCAAGTCAGTTTCAGCTATGACATCGTTGTCTTTATGAATAATACTGACCACACTGCATTGATCGTTGATGGATTCATTATGTTATTGTCGATCCAGAAAAAAAGACTTCATCAATCCTTCTCTGCGTTACCATGGCACTGAAAAGAATATTCTCATAATAATACTGAAACACCTGCGGAGTATAACGACGATGGTGAACAAAATAGAAGGGGGTGGTATAGTTCTGAAAAACTAAACTGCGATATGAGTAAAATGTATTTCACCCTTTTTTCTTCAATCATCTCCCCTCCCCCCCCCCTCTCTCTCCCCCTCTCTCTCTTCTTTCCTTTTTTCACCCTCTCTTTCTCCCTCTTTTCACACTCTCTTTCTACTTATATAGTTATCTATCTTTCTCTCTATATTTGTTACACCCCCACCCCCCCCCTCTCTCTCTCTCTCTCTCTCTCTCTCACAGCCTCATTTTCCCTCTCTCTTTATCCCTCTCTATCTTTGATCCTGCATCTCTCACATTCTATCCATATCCCTCCCTTTCTTTCGCTCCCTCCAAATCTATGCGTATTTCTATCTATCTATATCTATTATCTATCTATCTATATATTATAGCAAGTGTTGGCTTGTCAGATATTTTTTCTTTTTTTTATATAATAATGGTTAGTTTCGGTCATATTCACTCATTTTGGTTTACGTAGCAGACGATGGTAGCCTGTTAGTATATAGTATACAGCGCGTCCCAAAAAAAAATGTCCCTCTTAGATGGGGCTAAATTACTTCAAAAAATAAAAATTATTCTCAATGAAATGTATTTAACTAGGATGCTCATCTCATGTTCTAACTTCTATAAAAATTTCATTGGTCTCGCTTCAGTGGTTTTGAATACACAGTCTATTATGTAAAAGTGGTGCTTTTCAGCCCATTCCAAGTTTGCATGCATGCAGCACTACTGTGTGTTCTGCACTTTCTAGCATATCAACCCCCTTTGACCATTCTGACCAAGGAATTCCCTGATCTGACCAGGGAAATCTCCATGATCTAACCAGGGAAGTACACTTCCCTGATCTAACCAGGCTCATCAAATCACAACTTTGAGCATGTTTAGAAGGGCAAAAACAATATTTGACAGCTCATTTCATGTTTGAAAATGGGAGATGCACAATGATTAAGACAACGGGTCATGTCTGTTTCATGCCTAATTCATGCTTAATACTGCATTTTTTTTGGTTTTTATTAATTTTTTTTTAGTTAATAAGCTACTGTGGTCAAGTTAATTCAATGTAACTTTTTAAAAGAAAAAAAGTCAAATTTTTCTCTGGTAAAGTTCCTTTTTCGTAAAGGGTGTTTAACTTGCGGATTCCCCTTTATTTTTTAGCTTATTTTACTCATCCATCATTCACATTTTCTTTCAAGTTGGTGCACTGATTCCCCTTATCAATCATAAAAAAACTTTATCTTTTTATATTTCTTGCTCTTCTGAACATGCCCAAGTTTATAAGTTGATGAGCCTGGATATGATTAAGGAAATGTCCCTGCTCAGATGGATGTAAAAATGGGGGTTAACATGCCATAGACAATGCAGATATGCATCAATGCTGCAAACTTGGAATGGGCACCACTGTTACGTAACAGAGTGTGTATTCAAAACCGCTGAAGCGAGACCAATGAAATTTTCATAGAAGTTAGATCATGAAATGAGCTTTCTACTCATGAACATTTATTTGAGAATACTACCACATTTTAGAATTAATTCAGTCCTATGTCAGAGGGACATTTTTTTTGGGACGCGCTGTACTTACGCAGACCCTTTTGCAAATCAAAATCAATTCCGGACTCGATATTTGCTTCCTCAAACTGTAGCTGTAATATAAATATCAGTAGGCAAAGCTTTATAGTACAAAAACATTATTACTTTCAACTTTAAGGACGTTCCACAGTTAAAGTGAAATCCATGTCATTTTCACCAAACTTTGCACACAGATACATTAGAACCTTGATATTCGAAATATGCAGAAATTAACATGGGTCCATTTGCTTGATTTTTTGCTATAGAGCTTCAAAGTTCACCCAAATTGATGTTCTTAAGAATTGCGCATTCAAAATAATTTGGCATTTTTAGACCTTGCAAGATTACTACAATGAATTTAAATCTTTATTACTCAGTCAAAATACATGAAAAAGTCATCAAATTTCGCAATAGAGTTAATAATTGTATCGTTAGAAGGGATAATCTATTTATAGTGCTATTTGTTTGCAATTTTAAGTCTAACAGCACTGTCAGTTCTTAAAAATGGTGTAAAAGATAACAAAAACCCAAATCTCAAAAACGTGAAATTTCAATAACAAACTACAAAAGTACAGTAAATGCTGCACTTTATTCAAAATCCATGTCATTTTCACCAAAATTTGCAAAGTTGTAGAGGAAGGTATACTTAAGAGGTACAAACATTAAAAATAGGGGTTCATGTGCTTGTTTTCAAACTATCAGCATTTTTATTAGAGCAAATGTGCTTTTTAAAACACCAAAAATGCGCCGAATGCTTTGTATCTATGTGAAGAAAAAATCAAAACCACTCTACCATTTATTCAAACTCGGGGTCATATTCGTGATTCTTGGCAGCACTGCAGAGTAAAGTATTTTGAAATTGTAGAGATATTAAAAAAAATGGTCCATGGAATAATTAAATTTTCTTAGCTTTATGAAATAACGCATCGGATCTGCAGTTAGAGTGCAGATGATGAGAAAAATCAGCTCATACCCACAGCTAATTAATCACTTGTTCATCCATTGTGACGTCAGCGCGCAGAATTTAAAATATGCGCAGATCATAATGCGCACAAACATAACTATGAAACGTCCTTAAATGCGTTAATTAGGTTTGTTTGGACTGTATTAATTGTTTCAAATGAAAAGGGTCTAGGAACGGAAACTATCATACGTTAGTCACATGATGTTGTACACAGAAATATGCCATGTTCTGCCTGCTCGATCTCAAAGTTTGGGAGAAAAATGAGATGTAACCATTTTACCAGTCATGAAGTAGTATACATCAATCTGTAGGTAATCAATTTAGCATTGAGATAATTATCAATCTCGACCTTTTTTACCCTTAGGGGTATTAGTGGGAAAACAAAGATCCCGGCGTCTCGAAAATATGGGTGGTTTTAGACCGTTTGCCATAGCAAGAGTTGTGAACACGCGGACACTTTCAAATGAACAGCAAGACGTAAATAGTGAATTAATTGTAATAATATTTACATCAAATTAATGGAATTGGATAACATTTTCACAATTTTATCAATCTGGTGTGAGATTATTAATAGTTATAAAGATATACCCGTATTTCTGCATTATTACGTTCTTGATAAGCACTGTTCCCTGTGTTGAAGCTGTGTGTGGGGACTTTCGGACACTCAAATACACGCGACTAACCATTATGTATACTTAATTGATACTTAATAATTCGTAATTATCCATTCTGCTCATAATATGATTATAATTTTTTAGTTATGATTAATATATATGTTTCGATTTGTCATAATTATTTTCAATCATTTTTTGCTAATAATGGCAATCCATCTTCTGCTACTGATTTTATGCTAAATAACATATGCCTGATTTATTGTCAATATATATTTGTTATATTTATGTTATATTATATTGTTATGTAGAAGAAAATAAATCAAATCAAATTTATCTATCTACCTATCTATCTATTTATCTATTTATCTATATCTGTCTTTCCCCCAATTATATTTATCGATATCAAAACAAAATAAAACAAAAATGAATTCAAATGACTTTACCTTTCATTAAAGTTCTACTGGCGTACAGATGGGTGGGTTGGGGCCACAGACCCCCCCCCCCCATAAATAATGTTTAAAAAATCACGACCAAGGAAAAAGGGGAAAACGAAGGAAAATGGTTGAAATATGCTACTTTTCATATTATGTCAAAATTTATCACCAAATTAGAGTTTTGTATTTAAAAAGTCAATATTTTTGCTCGGTCGTAGCATTTTTTAAATTTTGCCTCGCGCGCCGTGTCTGGCAACCTTAATATTTGTGGCTCGTTACGCCTCTAAAAGCCCTGTTTGAGAAAAATGTATTTATATAATAATTCATCTAATGAGTAAATTTGTTTATCCCCCACCGTCCAGACTATGCATTTATTAGATAATATTAATCGAAACCTTTCTTTTTTATATATCATTCATTTTGCTAGATAGGTGGCCAGCCACTAACAAACACAACGTCAACCCTAATAAATGCTTGTAAATTCGAACATTATTGCTTTTATGAGACAAAACGAAGAAAAGTCATTGACCCAGCAAGACTACAGCATGAAAATTGCCTTCCTTTTTACATTTTCACTTGCATGATTATCATGACGACCCTTGAAAGCGGTAGTCAATGAAAAAACCCGTCGATATTTTGGCTAGCTCCCTCTTTTGATCAGCCATTGCCATTCTGCAGAAACCAAATCATTTTTTTGGGTCAAAAAACACCTGTTGCACATCCCAACTCTATATACTTCGAATCTTCGAATCTATCTATCTATCTATTCATCTATCTTTTTATCCATCAATCTATCTATATCTATCTATCTACCTACCTATCTACCTATCTATCTATTTATATATACCTTCTTCTTCTTTAAGTTCCTTTTAATCATCATCATCTTCTTCTCCTCACCCCCTCCTTCTTCTTCTTCTTCTTTTCTTCTTCTTTTTCTTCTTTATATTATCTCCTTCATTTTTGTCTTATCCTTTCTCTAAGAAATTCATCCCTCTTTATCAATTATTCATCAATCGGCATAGGTCATTTGTACCTTACCTTCCCAATATGAAATTGTAGACAAATTGGGTGGCATCCTATTCAAGTGGATATCTGACTTTTTTTCGATTATTATTCCAAAGAGGTGAGAAACTAAAATCACAAACAAAAGCAGCTTCATGCAAGTTGTGTTCACCACGAATGTGCTCTAGTTCTTGCTGTATGAAATAAAATATTACTTAACAGGTGAATATATAACACGTCAATTAAAGGCAGTTTGTTTTAAAAAAAAATCTTACTGAAAACGGGTCCATCCACAACGACGGAATAAACTTCCCGATGTAAATAAATGTTCATACGTATGATTTCGTCAAACAATAACATCTTAATTAAAGCTACGTTGAAATTGAAAGGAAGTTATTATTTACAACGAGGTAAAAGTTTGCTTGCCATTCTCCTCCGGATAGATAAACTTGCCAATGCTCCAATTCCTCGAATATCCGGTTTAGCAATAAGTTATTAAAATTACAAAAGTTTGTCTCCATTTTTAAAAGGCTACCAAAATACAAAAAAAGATTGAATAAATACCCTATTGTGTCTAAAGATTTTCCAAAGTGCTATTTTTACCATTACATGCATGTGCGCGCAAAATATTGAGGAAAATTGCATTTTTCGAAAATAACTTTTTAAGGTGATTATTTTCTTTTGTGGGATTTAATTTTTTTTTTCTTTAGCGTGAAATAGTGAGTAGAAGTAGTCATCGTCATCGCCGTCGTCAGAATCAGCGGCAATAGTATTAGTAGTATAGCAGTAGCAGCAGCAGCAGCAGTATTTTAGTGTAGTAGTAGTAGTAGTAGTAGTAGTAGTAGTAGTAGTAGTAGTAGTAGCAGCAGCAGCAGCAGTATTTTAGTGTTGTAGTAGTGTAGTAGTAGTAGTAGTAGTAGTAGTAGTAGCAGCAGCAGCAGCAGCAGCAGCAGCAGCAGCAGTAGCAGCAGCAGCAGCAACAGTAGTAACGTAGTAGTAGTTGTAGTAGTAGCAGTAGTAGTAGTAGTAGTAGTAGTAGTAGTAGTAGTAGTAGTAGTAGTAGTAGTAGTAGTAGTAGTAGTAGTAGTAGTAGTAGTAGTAGTAGTAGTAGAAGTAGTAGTACATGTAATAATAGTATAGTTTCCGGTGGTAGGTGCTGCTTGCTTGTAGAACAGTAAGCCTATAGTAGGAAGGGGAAGGTTTTTCTTGACTACCGACTTAAAAAAACTACCGTATATATCCTGTCAGTATATTTATACTGACCTGCACGGAAGAACCTGACATTTTTTCTCCAGGTGATGCACTGCATATACGCGGTGACTCATAGCACTTCTAGGTGAGGCGTTACCATTGCCCTCAATCATGCACCTCGGGGACAAATTAGAGGCACCTCTGTCGCACAAAGTCTTTCCTTATGCATGCTGAAATTCATTATAGTGCGCAAGGCTCACCGTAATGTAGCCAATGGAAACAAGCCTGTTCATTCATGATGCACCTTGAAATGCAAATATCCATTTGCTCGTTCGAGCACATTGTGCAAAGGGTGATATTTTTTTATCTGGTATCTGATTCGATTCAATCTTTCTTGAATAAATGGTTTTGGAACTTAATTAGGGGTATAATATCTCGAATATATATAAAAGGTTTTGAAACTTAGGGGTATCTCTAGGGTGATTTTTTTTTCCAAATACTTCCCAGAGCAAGGTAGTACACATAAGACTTGTAAGATAAAGAATCATGAAGGCGAATTGCATCCCTCCTTTTTTTTTGGGGGGGGGGGGAGCGGGGGCATGACATTATTGTAGAGTTCACAACCGAGAAATATCTTTTCCATTTTTTTTCACTTCTCTCCTCATTTCTTCGTTTAATACATAGCATTAATGAGGCGCCGATCATCATTGTTGCCTATTATTATACTGCAAGTAACTAAAGCTGCTTAGGGAATTCACCTCACCTGGGTTGAGTGCAGTACAATATGGGTAAATTTCTTGCTGATGGAAAACACACCATAGCTGGGATTCGAACCATCGTCCCTCTGATTGAAAGAAGAGAGGTGTAACCAATAGACCACGACGCCCCCACTTGACTAGGATACAGCGGGGTTGCCCCCATTCGCCCAAAAAATAAATACTCCAAACTCCAAAAGATCAAACTGCCGACCGTTCTTGGATTTGAAACATTTTTCATCTGTTTTCATCCTATTCCCGAGGAGGCAAATGTCAATGCACTATAGAGATCAATATTGACCCTCTTTTGTCAACGGAAGCAAGTTTTTTTTTATGCGAAGCCCCTTCCATCCCCCCCCCCCAAAGAATTTTGTATGGAAGCGCTTTACAGTTTGTCATTGATGTTACTTTTCAGGGGCGGTGCCGCGGTGGTATTTTGTTGGGGGGAAGATGGCCGAAAGTTTACGTCATTCTTTAAAAAAAAATCAGTTATGAGTTAAATGACCAACTAGGTCTCATTTTTTTTTATACTCTTCCAACCTCTTTCCCTTTTAATTTTTTTCTTCCATATTGTTTTTAACTTCATATGAAAAATCATATAGGCAACCGCCCTGCCCCTATGGTGCCCCCCCCCCCTGTGTTTAATGGTGGATTTTTACTATCATTTATTTGCACAAAAAAAATAACCTATCCAGCAGAAAGAGGTTTCGTTAATATGGAATCAGAACAAACAAAATGTATTTTGCTGGTATGGTATAAATCAATTCATCGTAAACCATATAATTCATTATTATCAGATTACTTTGACGAATTTCTTTGTTCTTTCCATTCTATACCACAGAGCGTGTGGAAAATATGAAAATGCAAAAGACCAGATGATACGATTTTTCTACAGTCGCCATTATTATTTTTGGTTTATTAAAAATAATGATGGCAATGCCAATCTACTACCACTAATATCATTACTACTACTACTACTACTACTACTATTATGCTGCTACTACTACCACTTCTGTTACTACTTCTTCTACTACTGCTGCTACTACTACTACTACTACTACTTCTACTAATACTACTACTTCTTCTACTACTACTACTTCTACTACTACTACTACTACTACTACTACTACTACTACTACTACTACTACTACTACTACTACTACTACTGCTGCTACTACTACTACTACTACTACTTCTACTAATACTCTACTTATGCTGCTGTCTATAATGATGGTGATGATTGTGACGATGATGATGATGATGATGATATAATGATGATGATTTAATGATGATGATGATATAATGATGATGATGGCAATGATGATGATGGTGATGCTGATAATAATGATATCAACCATAAATACTAATTATTATTTCATAACATAATGATAAAATGACATGAATCAAAACTAATGAGAGCATAATTATGTAATATTTGCTCCATATTTTCAACCGAAATAATGTTAAAATCTCTACGACTTTGTATATATACTTGGAACTTGTTTTAGGTCCCTGGGCAAATCTGCTTAACGTTAAGTGGATAATGCACATGGCCCTGGGGGTGCTGCACCCCCAAAATTTTCCTTAGGGGTATTGCGTGTGTTATTTTCTATATTTTCCATCGCATCAATTGTATAGTTATACACCTATCCTGTTCATGATTAGAAAAGTGCTTATAGTCCCATTTCTAGGTCTGAAATCTCAATTTTGTTCCGCTCGCGCTTCGCGCTCGCATCAATTGTATATTTATCAACCTATCCCGTTCATGATTAGAAAAATGCTTAGAATGTCCCGTTTTCAAGTCTGAAATCTCAATAATTATTCGCGCTCGCATCAATTGTATAGTTATATACTTATCCTGTTCATGATAACAAAAAGTGCTTAGAATTTCCAATTGTTTCAGCTCGCGCTTCGCGCAAGAATTATTTGATTTGATTGTTGAAATATGTATAGCCTTCATGGGTAACTGCAAACACCCCTCGTAACAGATCTCTTTTCGATCAGGCCAGAACTTAAAAAAATATCTGATCGCGCTAGCAGTAACTTTTTGTTACATACGCATCTTGTTCAGGATCACAACTGTTGCTCAAAATGTTCAATTTTCAGGACAAAATACATAAAATTTCCAAATATTTGAGCTCGCGCTTCGCGCTCGCAATATTTAATATCATTGTTGTTTTATAAGAACAAATCTAAGAAGTGACTATATATATGTGGGTGTCCTTGCATGTGTCTGTGTTTAAAAGAACAATGGAAAACTCAATTGTGTCCCCCCACCACCTTTTAGGCGAGATTTCAGCCCATGTCATCAGCACTCCCACTGCAAAATAATCATTCCCAGGGCCCTGATTACTAGCGCACTAGTTTGATGTGAGAAAAATAGGAAATTGGTCGTAATTGGTAGACCGTGCTAAGATGTCCGCCAATTGCTTCCTGCGCTGTGACCTAGTGCACAACCACGCTGAGACAGTCAAGTGCTGAATTATGATCTGCACATAATGATGTGTGTTTTTAAGAAATTTATATCAATATAAAATAGGTGAAAGAAAAAATATGGGCAAGCTCTTTCTTATTTGTTTAAGGTAAAAGAAAATAGAAATATCGTTGGAGTTTCAAACGAGATATTAATTTCTGTCACCTTAAACTTGTCTGAGTATAAACAAATATTTATATTCCTTCTTTTATTTTCTGGGGGTATTTATTTATTTATTTATTTCTGATATTTTGACAGGGTAGCCCTTTCACCAATAAGTAGTGGTCTTCCATGGGGCCCTGAATAACAATAAACATATTTACAAAATGCATAACGTATGTACAGAATGTTACGGCATTAAGATTCACATTAGGATTTGAATGTAAAACGAAACATTAACAAACTTAGCAGCAAACAAAACGCAGACGGGCACTCGTTTGACGTATAATCAAATATCAATAAATCAAATTAACTAAGAACGACATCTTGAAAATACTGATAATATACACCAAATCATCAAGGTCATGCTAACACAAAATGTTTTTGACCAAGACAGCAAATGGGGAATCCCCCCCCCCCCCATACACTGCAAGAACTCCGGTGTTGATTTAACACCAGCCCGGAATCTATATCTGCATGTCCACACCAGAGAAGTGTTAAACACCAGTTTGGTTTTGGTCTAACACCAGATATGTGTTTATACAACACCAATTAGTATTAAAACAGCACCGATTTGATTCCAAACTGCATGGTGTTATTTCAATACTTCTCTGGTGTGGACAGATATAGATTCCGGGCTGGTGTTGAATCAAACCGGAGTTTTTGCAGTGTATACGCGCGCATAAACACCACCCCCAACAAAATCTACTATCTACAAAGTCTTTTGAGTTTCTGTACACTACAAAAACGTCAACACCAGCCCGGAATCTATATGTCCACACCAGAGAAGTGTTAAACAACACCAGTTTGATTTTAAAACAGCATCAGTTTGATTCCAAATTGGTGTTGTTTCGATATACTTCTCTGTTGTGGACATATATAGATTCCGGGCTGGTGTTAAATTAACACCGGTGTGTTTGCAGTGTATAATCATTATCAGATTATTACAAAATATTCAGTGGAAAGGCGCAATTTTCATACTTTCATATAACTGATGTATGGGATCAAATCATGTTATCATGTGGATCTCTACTGTTCTTAAAGTTTTTTATTCATTAAAGTTATTTAATAACTTATTTAATAAGGTATAGAAAATAGAAATTTCCCGTTAATTTCGAAACCATTGTAGACATATGACATTAATTTTTAATAACACTCCGAATATCCAACTGAGCAGAAAATCATTATTGTTCAAAAGCGACTAATGTGGATTATTTGACTACATACTATTATAGTCGAGAATAATTTCTGGTATGATCATGATAATTGTATATTTCTTTATTCCTCCTCTCTGTCTCTATATCTGTCTCTCTCTCTCTTTCTCTCTCTCTCTCTCTCACACACACACACGCACACACACCCCTCACCACACACACGCACATACAGACATTCATTCCGTCTTCTTTCATCGTCTCCTTCCTCATGTTCCTTCTTTCTTCTTATCCGATCCCCCCCCCTCTCCCCCTCCCCCCCCCCCTCTCTCTCTCTCCCCCTTCTCTCTATTTGCCATTCTGTTATACATCTTTCTAGCATATCACCCTCTCTATTTTCTCTCTCTTTGCATCCTATATTATGCACGACTTTTTTGAAAAATTAAGTCATTGTCCCTTGTTCGTGGCATTGTAGGGGGAAACAATGTTCGACAAAAATATACAAAAAAGTTTACAAGGTAAATGAAAGGTCGGTAATAATTAGAGTCATTAAAAAACAAATTAAAAACCTTTAATGGTCAATGAGCTAAGAGCTTTATCTTAATTGGTCAGTCCCTTGGTCAGTTAGGCAGTAATTGAGTTGCATCTGTCTACATCTATCACGGTAGATAGGCGCTTTACGGACGCCACACTTCAAATTCGAATCATCTTAAAGATGAAATCATCTAAAGAGAATCAACCCCTATCAATCAAGAACGGAATTGGGAGTTGGTGATCGTTGATGGTGACGATTCGTATGGCGCCATTAAGTCTGAATGCCATGAAATTTGAGTAATGTATACCCCTATCCGTTTTAATCTATGTCTATTTTTAGCAGGATATAAAAATGGATAGGCCTAAGCTTCATAATCTACACAGTGAAAAAAATATATACAACGCTGTTTACTATATGAACCTTACAGTAATTGTTTAAAGAGTTTAAACAAGTGTTTAAATCTTAAGCAACAAAGATTGATTTTCAATATCTAATCTTCAATAAATCAAACATGATTGTTTAAACGGTTAAACAAATACTGAATGGTTCATATAGTAAACAGCGTTGTATAACATCTTAAACAGCGTTTTTATAAACTAGGTAAGAAAAATAAACAAACACTGAAGGATTACAGGCATTAAGTTGTTAATTAACTTAAAGTGTTTTATTTATTATAGCTATTGCTTTTCATTCATTTGCATTAATATCCACTTAAATTGCTTATAAATACATTTATTGTGAAATAATCCAATTAATCTGATGGGAACTTTTTCTTCGTATCTATCAGAATTGTATAATCATATTCAAACGTCCACATGATTTCTAACCAATTGTACGCAGCTTTCCAACATTATACATAATCATCATATATGAACACCGCCATCATAAAAAATGAACATCCCTGTTTCACCCGCCTCACTCTACAATAATGTTCCCTTTCACCCTCAGAGCCAGATACAATACAGAACATGAATGTACCTCTGTATATAGCAGACAGGATTCCTGCAGACGTTTTAGTCATGGATGTTTAATGATTTATTCCGCACAGTCACATTATACACGACACCTGCTTTCCATCCAGGGACGGTTTCACAAAGTTGTCCTACGTCTAACGTTGTGCGCATCCCGTATAAAGGCATAAACTCAAACAGGTTCTTACGCGGGAAACCTTGAACTTGCGCTTCATGACGGTTTCAGCCATATGGCTCCAGGGTAAGTGAAAATGAAGGAAAGACGTACAGAAAGAAACAAATTTTCAACTTTACAGGGTTACAGTTGTTGCAGGGAATTATCTGGTTGTTCTGACTTAAATCCGAATTCATTACATGCATGAGCTTGCGAAGACCAATATACGCAGAATCATTTGGGTTGATTAATGTGAGGTGTCCACACGAAAGCGCCAATGGACAATGGTTACCAGACAAGAAACGCAAAACCCCCAAAACGTCACGTCTTCTACCACTCACTTATGTAATCGGATCTTTATCACCGAAATGTGTTCATTAGGGGGAAATGTATTTCTTACAATAGAATTAGAAAGATATATATAAAGTACTTAATCTACGATGATCCGGAAACGGGTCAGCCAATTTTAGGCAATCTGTTCAGAACAAATTTCATATACCTGTGTGTTTCTATGATTTATATTCTGTTTCCACTATTCCTTGCTCGACTGACTTTGCCACCACTCAATATCGAAAAATGGATCCACTGAACTTCCTTGATTTCTTTGACTGGCACTGCCCGAACGCAATTATTTTTTTAACCTTCCTCAAAATCAATTAGTATGCCCTTTATATAAAAAAAAACACTGACAATCTGGTAATTTTAATGGTACAAGTACGTCAATGTCATTAATTATTTAAAAAAAAATGGTTTATTTTGTCTTTCTACATTTGTGACCAGAATGTGGCTTTACCGATAAAATTTGGAAATGGGATTTTTTTTTCTACATTTCAATATTTAAAAAACTATTGATCTTTACATTGAGGCTCCTGCCACCCTCCCCCTTTGATTATAAATAGCATCAAAATCTATCATTTTAGGGGGATCTATACTTACTTTATATTCTACACTTTTCACCTTAGTCCCATACCTTCCCTTTAACAGCGTGATTCACCCAACATCTGATCAAGGCTAATATAAAACCAATTGGATAATGTTTTATCAATTAAGCAGCACTGAGCTATTTTGCTGTAGATCATCACTGTTCGTTGAATTATAATAGATTGGCTATATGCCGTAGTGTATAGAAGTATTCTTTGTTAATAAAGTAATAAAGTGATTGACAATAGCCTTCTACGATCACTGAAATATGTACCTTGATCTTAATGGAAAGAAGATAATTCTGAAAACAAAACAAAACACGATTAATATGAACAGGACAACACTTCCTGAATTTGTAACAATATTTTATCATACAAAACGAATATGAAGGATTTATTTCTCCCAAAATACTCTTGATTTTCTTTTTCGAAGTATTCTAATTGAGATGCATGTTAATGTCTTCATTTTCTAAAGATTCAAATGATGTTTATTTCCTATCTTAATATGCTATATGGGCAAATCTTTTAATTTTTGTTTTAACTTAATAGATGCTGGTTCACCCCAACGAATTACTTATCTACTATGCTTTATGTAAGGGACTCTACGTTTCAAACATATCTTACTTTAATTTTGTTTATTGGTTAGTTCCTTCCTACTTATTGTTATTATCTGCAAATATATTACCTTTTTTAATTTGGTTTTACATGGTGAAAATGAAATAACTAAACCTGCATTATTTGTAATTCAATCCTTGAACCCATTTCCAAGAAAAAAAATCACGTCAATAGAATATGTAGGTAAATTGAATTAATAAATATTTTTAAGTAGTCTGATTGTATTTAATAATAATAATAATTAGACTTATATCGCGCCAAATCCACTCTGTAGAGTGCTCAAGGCGCTTTTTAGGAAATTATAAAAGAAATTAAGAAGAATTGAACAGAAATGTTTTGAGGTAATGGTCCTCTTCGAGAATTCAAAAGAAAGAAAGATAATTTGTTTTGTTTCACCATGAAATGAATAATATATGTAGTGTAACATGGTTTTGATACTACACATTGGTAGATATGTATTATATACAAATTGGTTCATGGTCATTATCAATAGTGTAAAATTGCAAACAAAAGCAAATTAAAACTCTATTTAAAAAAATTATACATCCAAGAACGGTGGGTTTATGTCATTATCAGTTCAGCCGTTTGTAGCTATATACCTACGCTGGTTCACTCACAAAATGGTGCAAAAACACTCTTTTGTAACATTGAACTCAACTGGATAGTATTTAATTAACAATTCACGCGACCGCGAAGCGCGAGCAGAAGATTTTTTTAATTTCAGCCCTGAAAATGGACAAGGGCGAAATATATCCATAACTTGGTGTTTTTCATCAAATTTTGATGAATTTTGTACTGCTATGTAGCTCGTTCAATGTTATTCTATTTATTCAAATGCAATTTGATCTCTGTTCGAAGCGGAAACCCCCTTTAATTTATATTATTTGTAGTACTCGAGTATACGTATAAAGACGGATATGAGTGTATGTGAGCGTGGATATATAGGACTAAATGAGGAGACCCCCAAAATAGAAGAGATGAACATCGATGCCTGTGCCCCAGTTTCGGTCGTCACACAATCATGCATCCCATCATTAATAACTGGGGAACGCTAATTGAAAGACTTCCATACTGGCGGGAGGAAGGGATCGGGGGTTGAGCCGCATGGGGGGGGGGGGGGGGCAAACCATGTTTTTTTCAAAAATTGGGGGAGGAAAAGGAACCCAAAAGAAAGAAAGCTTACAAATGAAATGCATAGGTCGTATTTTTACATTACCCATGTAATACTAGTAGTACACTTGAGAAAAGGAAATAGGTGCCCCCCCCCCTCCCTCCCTCCAAAAATACCTGGTACCGCTCCCTGGAAGGGATGAGGACCCGGCTAACATCAGCGTATCTGCAAACTAAAGCAGTATGCCGATATAAATAGTGTCCCGGACTCCAGAGAATATTAATGTTCACGAAGCACATGAAGAGTGCTTGAAAGGAGTCATGACTTGTGATGTGAAAGAATAATCTAGAAAATATGCAGCGGTTTTGGTGTGCGAGAATGTGAAGGAAAATATATATCTAATAATACATAATCAAAGTTTTTAATAGAGCACGACTATATACTTATGTATATTTTGCATCATTCGCTTTTTTTTTGGGTGCATTCTTTTTGGTTTTGTAAAAGATGCAACTGAATTCAACTAAATTGAACTTTTACCCTGATTGTAATATTTGCTATTGTATTTGACAACCACTGATAGGATAGGTATGTTAACTTTATTTCCATGTGGATTTTGCTTCTCCTCCTTATCATCCCCTTTTACTGTCACGTATTACTTTTTCTACTATTACTTCATTTTCGTCTCCCGAAAAAGTTGACTAGACAAAAAAGGTAATCGTTACATTTTTCGGGTTCTATGGGGTGCCCCATTATATCTTCAAATTTTAAGGGTGCGTCTGCACCTTCTGGCAACCCTTTCATCCGCACAAGATACTACTACTACTGCTAATGCCGATGCTGCTGCTGCTTGTTGCTTCTGCTGCTACTACTATAAGACTTCTATCACTTAGGACTCCGATATTCCCATGCTCTTCGTCTTCTTCTTCTTCTTCTTCTTCTCCTTCCTCTCCTTCTTCTTCCTATTCTTCTTCTTCTTCTTCTTCTTCTTCATCATCATCATCCTCTCCTTCTTCTCCTCCGCTTCCTTCTTCTTCTTCTCCTCCTCCTCCTTCTTCTTCTTCTTCCTCCTCCTCCTTCTTCTTCTTCCATTTCCTCTTCTTCTTCTCCTTCTTCTTCTTCTTTTTCTTCTTCTTCTTCTTCTTCTTCTTCTTCTTTTCTCTCTCGCTTGCTCCCCCCTCTCTCTCTCTCTCTCTCTTTGATCAATTTGAACCTCTAATTCCTGTTCCTTCTCATCGCTGCCTCTGATCTATAAATACCATCATCGCTACACTACAATGGCAAATGGGGTTCAACGGCATATCATCAGATCTTTCTCATGTAAAGATCGGCGTTTGCGATGAAAAAAAACCCAAAACCACGATGTTTCCGGCCCATTCTTCGCCCCTCCCCCTTCCTCATCCACGGGTGAGGAGAGAGGCGGATGAAAGGTGTAGCTGGCTGACGAAAGCCGATTTCCGACACCGCGACGATCATGACTTTGGGCAAAGCTAAAGGAATTTTTTCTTTGGTCTTTATACAAGTAAGCTTCCTATATGAAAAGACCGTAAATTTTGAAAAAAATAGAATTTGTCTATGGAGTCAAGCTTGAGTGAGCGTACATCAAAGCAAACTTTTCACTTTTCAAAAGTAAAAACATAATGCATTCTTAAAATGTATTGGACAAAATGAATTGGTCAAAACGATGTGTCCGAACGAAAATATTAGTCCAAATCGAAAAAAATTATTTGTAGATTTTTTTTGGGGGGGGGGTGGGGTGGAGTTGAACACATATTCATCGGTCATTTTATTAATCCATTTTGTACACGAGTCATCCTTTGTTTTATATTTTCAACAGTGGTTCAAAATTACTGAATCATAGCGAGACGATAATCGCACCTTTCCTGACAAATTTCTTTTTTGCACTCGTTTAACCATATCCTTGGTTTAAAATGTTTTAGAAGACGATTTTATAAAGAATTTCCGATGACCATCGACATTTTGTAAATCATAACATATTTTGCTATCAGCATTGGTTGTCAGTTATATGAACAGTAGAAGTACTAGTAATGTTCTAGCAATTAGCATACTCTCGTACCCCTTTAATCATGTTAATTGCGACCATTTATTACATTATCCACTTCGCGAAAGACAAGAAAGGTGAGAAATTTTTGCAAATGTAAGGTCATTACTTTTGTTCATTTTTGTTTGTAATTGTATTTATGTATTTTTGATTTGTATGTGAAAAATGGAAAGAAAAGAAATGAAATAAATCAATAAATTCAATTCAAATTGCTTCTTCTCATCCACATGTGTCGATTAAATCACTGTAAAGATATTATTATGCCGTTAACACTTTGTCGTCGCAAAGTTGAATATCATATACCAGGGACAGACTGAAAATTAGAGATAGTCCTAACAGGTCTGATATTGCAAACATAATTACCATCATCATTCTGCATCGTCATACACGTGACTATTTGCAAAATTCGATTCCATGGCTGTCAAAAACGCGTGTGTCATTTCGAAATTCCTGCCCCTTTAAAAAGTTCGCAAATATTAGCATTTCCCGGGGGCTCTTTTTCGGACCAGCTGATCCAACGCTCTGATAATGCAAACGTGCATACAGGGTTCCCTCTCCGGGGGCATCGAAATGAGCTCACCTCCACAGCCAGTGAAGTTCATGATCATGAACGCATTATACTCTACCAGTGTAATATTTCACTCCTCTATACGCAGCGAAATCACAATACAATGCACATTATTTCAGATAGTTTGCCAGCATGTGGGACGCTCAGGCGATTGAAAGGCAATGGACCTACAAGGTTTCCCTGTGGCAGTGCGAACGTTATTTCCGAGCGGTGACTCATCCGTGTTGAAGATGCGGTTTTTGGAAGAAGCACTAACTAGCGCAACACATGACATTAATTTCAGCCAGACTGACTTCGAGATGAAACGTATAGAATAGAAAATACGAGAAAACAAATATGAAGAGTGCTCGCAGAGTTCAGTATCGTGTGGTGGAAAAAGGTCAAATTAATATTGAAGTTTATGTTTCAGCAATATTCATGGGGGGGGGGGATTGAGGTGACGTAAATCTTTCCCTCCAATGAATAGCAGAAGTAATATAACAAAAGTAATAAATTGTAATCGAAAATCTCTCTTTTGTTTACACTCTTGCCTATTCTTTTTTTTTTCTCTCTTTCCTAGCTATATAGCTGCCCCTTTTTTTCTATAATCTATTTAACTACTTGAAAAATCATAAGGGCGATTGCCCCCCCCCCCCCCCCACTGTAACGCCAGCCCTGACCCTGTTCCATCAATTATTTTTTTCACATATTTAATCTCACACGCTTGGTGCAACAGATGTGTGATAAATCTTTATCTCAACCCCACCCCTCCGTCTTCCAGACCCCCCCCTCTCTGTCTCTCTCTCCCTCCCTGTCTCTCTCACCCACACATCCACACACATCGGTAATTTTTTCTCCCCTTCTCTCTAGGCAGTTATATCTCTCTCACACATCCACAAAATATTGGGTAAAAATGCTCCATGAAGGTAATTATGTGTCCAACCATCATTGGGCATTTCTTTTGGGCATTTTTACTTATCCAGTGTGATAAAAATTTTGCCCATCTAAAGTAAGTGCTGCTTATTTTTTCTAACCTTACTGGACAATAATGCTTACCGCATTGGGTGAAATACTGCCCAAAATTGGTTGGACACAATAATAACCCTCATGCTGGTAAAAATTTTACCCAATACATACACACCATTCCCCCACACGCACACATCATCTCACTTTCTCTTTCCCTTTCTCTCTCTCTCTCTCTCTCTCTCATAGACCTTTATTTATGTACTTTTTCGAAAGGAGAGTAATTTTGACCTGAGACAGCTTTTAATGTAAAGTTAAGTTTAGTGTACTATTGGATAAGTCCACCCCCCCCAAAAAAAAAAAAGTTGATTTGAATACAAAGAGAAAAATGCAATAAGCATAACACTGAACATTTCTCAAAATCGGATGTGAAATAACAAAGTTATGACATTTTAAAGTTTCGCTTAATTTCACAAAACAGTTATATTCACATCCTGGTCAGTATGCAAATGAAGAGACTGATGATGTCATCCACTCACTATTTCTTTTGTATTTTATTATATAGAAATATTCAAATTTTCTCCTCATTGTCAAGTGAAACAACGGGTATTTTCTCCATGAACATGTGGAATTAGCATTGTTTAATACTATATAGTTCAGTCACGTTGGTCCTTATTGTCAAATCTGTAAAAAATGAAATATTGTATAATTCAAACAATAGAAAACAAAAGAAATAGTGAGTGATGGACATCATCGACTGTCTCATTTGCATGTCACTGGAATGTGCATATCACTGTTTTGTGAAAAATGAGCGACAATTTAAAATGTCATGACTTTCTTATTTTACATCCGATTTTGATAAAATTTTCAGAGTTATGCTAGTTTGATTTTTCTCTATTTTTACAAATCAACATTTTTCTGGGGTGGACTTGACCTTTAAGTTTAATGTACTATTGGATAACTCCATCCCCCCCCCAAAAATAATTTGAATACAAAGAAAAGAGAAAACTCTAACAAGCATAATAGCACTGAATATTTCATCAAACAATCGGATGATAAACGAGAATGTTTTGACATTTTTAAATCTCGTTTGATTTAAATAATAGTCATAATTTATGCACATCCTGGTCAGCACAGAGATAAGGGGATTGATGACATCACCCACTCACTATTTCTTTTGTATTTCATTATATGGAATATGAAATATGTTAGTTTTCACCGCATTATCATGTGATACAAAGTTTTATTCCTCCGTGTACATGGGGAATCACCTTTGTTTTAACATTTTGAGGTTCAGTCAAGTTGGTCATTTGTGTCAAAATTGCAATATCGAATAATTCAAATAATAAAAAATTAATAAATAGTGAGGGACATCATCAACACTGAGAGTCGATGATGTCATAATTATACACAACATAATTATGCACAATTCAAAGATATTCAAACAAGAGTTTCTCGTTTGCATATCACTTAGTTGTGCATAATTATTTTTTGTAAGAAACAAGCGGAACCTAAACATGCCATAACTTTCCTATTCTATATTGATTTCGGTGAATTTTTCAGCGTCATATTTTGTTTGATTTTTTTCTGTTGATTCAAATCATCATTTCTGGGGGGTGGACTTGACATTTAAGTTCACGTCGTAATAGAACAAACAAGGATTCTAAATAATGTATGTGTGACAAAGCACCACAAAGAAAGAGATTGGGATCAAGGGTTGCAGAGCTGGAAAGGTAATTAAACTCATTATAAGCCATATGCCTTTCAGATAAAGTAGTATGGCATGGGCAGTCATTCTATAAATAGTTATTATTTCTAGTCTCCTTCCTATCTGTCTTAATCAGTTCTATCCTTATTAGCCGCCGGTCTTTATAACAAAACTTATTTTTCCAACGCGTGCATTACTAAAAATCAACAACAGTAGTCTGAATATTGGCTCTGCTTTCATAGAATTAATACAAAGCTGCATTATGATTTAAATATGATCAGTAATCGAATGTTAATGATTATAGTAGTTTTTTAAATGAGATAGTGTTCCTGTAAGACAGTCGACTGAAAAAAGGGGGAAAGATTTTATGCAATACATAAAAGAGTCAAGAGCCAAATAGGAAATTGAATAATCTGGAATTTCTTTTGAAAGTGCACGTTGTCTCTTTCTAATGGAATACCTAAATAACCATGAAATTATAATTAGAGTATTATCATTATTATGATTATTGTCTGATGACGGTTTCCTGGAATACATTCAAATGAATGCTTGCATGAATAGGAGCTATTGTAACTAAAAATATCATAAAACGTATCATTTTTTATTCAATATTTGAGGACGACTGTATGATTATTACATTATCATTATTATTACTGTTTTTTTATTATTACTAATATCATTATAATCAATTCCATTATTAATATCATTATTATTATTATTATTATTTCAATTGTCCACAACTTGATGTTCTGTTGGTATATTAAACAGCAACCGGACTTCTTCCAGAAATCTAGGGTTATTATTCTATATTCTATCAAATGGGTCCTCTTCTCATTGTTTACTTCTCTTTCTAATTCAAGACCTTCCGTAGGATATGAGCTGTTCCAAGCAAGCTTGCCTTCTGTATCGTTTCAAAGGACACCTCGACTCCTAGAACAGCCAGAAAGCTTCTGTGTCTTGTTGTCACAGTTTCTAAGGCTCCGATGACTATTGGTACCACCTTCGTCTTCACCTTCCATATCCTTCTCAGCTCCCATGCCAGATCGTTATACTTCTGTATCTTTTCCTCCTCTTTGCGCCAAGCTCTGCAGTCTCATGGAATCGCAATATCTATGATGAGACATTCCTAATCCTTATTATTATTATTATTATTATTATCAGCAGCAACAACAACAACCACAATAACAAAAACATCGTAAACAATGGTTAAGGGGTCTTGCTTTCAAACTTTCTACTTGACGCTATACCCATAATGCACCTAGTGGGTGTTTCATAAAGCAGTTCGTACGTTACACGCTAAAAAATCACCAATGAACATTAATGGTGAATATCATTTACCACAAGAAAGGAATATCAGTTGTTCTAAAAGTCACTCTTAACTTACGAAGAGCTTTTTTTGTGAAACGCCCCCCCCCCCCGACCCCCTCATTCCTAGGCCACGCCACCCTTCAACACCCGATTGAAAATCTGTTTGGGAAGGAAGTGCAGAGAGCGGAAGTATGACTGGAGCAGTTACCTAAGAAAGGGCGGCCAGTCGAGGTCATAACTATTTTTCTGATTATATTCTGACCGTCTTTTCTTTCCAAAGGAAGACGGCCAGGCATAGGATATGTAATCGGAGAAGTGCATTACACCGAACCGACATCATGTAGAGTCAACTATCCAATTTTAGAAATAGATGAACATCTTTATTCCCATTTTAGGCATGGACAAAGTAAGCATAAACTTTTCTGCAGTAAAATTGATATTTCATACACTAAAACACGTTTATATATATTTTGGCCTATACGGTATATTTACCGTTTATGATATACATAATACCTTGATAAACTGTAACAGCGTTTTATGTTTTGTAGAAGGTACAGCAATGTGATAATTTGAATATACATCTGTACAATGCGAACGTACTCTGGGGAATTAGACAAATGTAAATGTGTTTTGGTGTGCAACAATCAAGCAAATCAGAACACATGTTCCATATGCATAATAAGTTTATATCTAATGATGATAATTGATATAGGATATTGGGTGTTTATGATGATTGTATAATGTCGGTGGATATCATTGACTCAACTATAATTCTACTATGCAGTAGATCTTAAACTGTTATTCTTTTAAGTTTATCGTTGATTTGATTAAATTATGTAAACATAGAAACATTGTAATGTTGAATACTTTATCGGTATGATTTGACTATTTATTGTAATTGATTTATGTATGTATGTACGTGTGTATGTATGCATGTATGTATGTTTTATGTCTTTTATCATTCCCAGGGCACTCTTGTAAATCAGTTTACGTAACTGAAGGGGCTACCCTGGAAAAAAAACACTGAAATAAATAAATAAATAAGTAGAAAATAAATAAAACCGAATGGACTTAAAAACTAATAATGGAGCACTATTGTTTATTTATATATATATATATATATATATATATATATATATATATATATATATATATATATATATATATTAATGAGGCAAAGTGGTAATGCATTGTACTTAGTTCCAACAGTTTATTTTGGAACTAAGTACAATGCATTACCACTTTGCCTCATTAATATCTTCTATGTCCAACACGCGGAACGTAATATCGTTATATATATATATATATATATATATATATATACAATGATTTTGGTGACTGAATATTGTTCCTTTATAGCTACTGATAATTAAATGATTGAATATAGTGTGTTTATATCTAATGATGATGGTTAGAATTTTTATGATGATTCGATACGTCTCGTCTTTATGCCTAATGATGATTTCAGTAGCAGTGCACGGTTAACAACGCACTATTTGTCATCATAAAACATCACCATTTAATATAGGTAGGACTGATGGAGGATGCATCTCTTAATGTTAGACGGAAATTAGAGGCGATAAACGCTCCAGGCTTGGCACTACAGCAAGACAGTCCGAACCTGGTTAAAGGTTTTTTTTCTGTCTGAATCTAAATCAAACAAGCTGAGTCATTTAACTGACACATAGCCTACATGTTCTTAAAGCAAACAGGTAAGACTGGGTTTTAATATTTGCTTTTTGTTACATCCATTAACATCGTCTGAATGCATTTTGTGCTGTGGATCAAATATAATTAGCAATTTATCACCGCACAGGGGATCAGCTCCAGACCCTAAATTACCACCATGGGCGGAAAAAGCAAACGTACACATTGGGAAACAGCCTCAAAAAAAAGTAGGCCTTGACAGAACCCATAATCTTTCACTCTTGGAAAAGAGGGATCTTAGAGGATTCTATGCTTGTCCCGTATTTTTGAAACTTTAACAGGAATTCCTATCACTAAATTACTTTAAGCAGCCACTTTCGATCATTTTTAGGTTCTTTATTACAATATATAACATGTTTAAGGTTCTTGGGCACATAAATAAATTTTTGGGAAATCCTTTTTTTTCCGATAGTTCCAAATACGGGCAAGATGGTTCCTATCCGTACCTCCTTTTTTCTAAGTGTTGGGTAACATCAATACATATTCCATCCAATTTAGTTAACTTGATCATTCTTTTTTTAAATTAAAGTAAACTTAAATAATGTTCACCACCATCATCATTCTTTCTGCTTGAAGGTTAGGTGGCGTTTGACTAAAAAGCCAACCCCCCCCCCCCTCCTCAATGTGATGACACCATCAACCACCGTTTTGGTACATAATACTTGCCAACTGATTAAAGGAAAATGAAACCCTTGAAACCAGCTGAATCCATATCAAAGAGAAAAATCAAAAAAACATATTGTTGAAAGTTTGAGGAAGATTGAATGAATAATAAGAAAGTTATGAGCATTTGAATATTGAGATCACTAATGCCATGTAGATCCTCCAATTGGCAATGCGACCAAGATCTGTGATGTCACACACGTACAACTCCCTCATTACTTTAGTACTTATTTCACTTATATTCTCACTTTTACAGAGTCTATCACAAGGTGAGGTGTTCTCTTTATGAGAGGACAAGTACAGAGGTTTCACAACATTATATCATTGATGAATCGTTTGTCATATGATTAGAATGAGCAAAAAGAGATGTTTTGGGGTATATTTTCAGTGTCCAAAAGGGGAGAGTTGTTCATCTGTGACATCATAGATCTTGGTCGCATTGCCAATGGGAGGATCTTCATAGCATTAGTGATCTCGACATTCAAATGCTCATAACTCTTCTATTGCTAGTCCTATTTTACTCAAACTTTTGTTGATCTTATTCTTTGATTTTTCTGCTTTCACAAAAGCTAACTTGCTCTAAGTGTTTCATTCTCCTTTAAGAAACGAATTCAGGGAAGCCCTGGGGAGTATTATATACCAACAATATCCCAATGATGTCTCAATACCATACACGGTTTTTTTTTCTTCTTTTTTTATCATTATAATTTTTTTGCTTGCTGCATCTTGCTTCAGACCTGCAACCCCCTTTCCTGGTAGCGGCGCTGATACAAAAACTTGGCATTCAACACCTTTGCCTGGGAGAAAAAAAAAACTTGCCATTTCATTGGAGTGCGGGCTGGGGAATCATCGCTTCGGTTATGACTAATAAGGCGTAAATTGTTTATGATTGGCACTTGTTGTTAGCAATGTCATCTGCTGAGGTATAGTTCATCCAAAAGTCAGATACTTCAAGATGCATTCATACCTCTATGTATTTGATAGAACTTGCTGTGGGCCCTATACATTGTCGAACAGCAAGTCAACATCGTCTGTTTTCAATATAATGAAATTTTGCAATTTGATTAGCCGAATACTTATTGTAGATTGATTCACAAACAATTATGAAGGATAAAATTGCTAAAAAGTTGGGAGCGAACGGAAAAATAGCTACGAATGTCAAAATAGTTTGCTCATATATCATGCCTAGATTAAAGCAACAAAATGTTTTGTTTTATTTCATACTTAAAATTGGTAGATTAATCTAGAGTAGGCCTATATTCTTTTAATAATAATTTATTTGTGCATATTTGTCCACGTCCTATTAAAATGACAAAATGAAAACACGTTAAGACACACGGGAACTCGGAGATGAAGGGACACACAACATATTTACGAATCTATTTCTTCTAATCAATGCCATTTTCTGGAGGCAAAAGGAAAATGTAAGAAAATCTATAAACAAACATTCACATACGCGATACAAACCCATCAACAGATCACATGAGAAAGTTTCATTAATGAAATTAGTTTTGAATTAAGTCATCAACTAATTGGTTTAACTGTAGAATTTATCAATGTTGGGAGAGAATTATTCACACGTGACATTCTGGATTTGAAGGAAATTACGAACATCTCCAGCAATGGCTTGAATCTCGCAGATTATACCAATCGACTCTGCCGAATGAAAATAAGATTAAAATATGAAATAAAGTTTGCAATCTATTACGTTTTAATACTGATCACATTTCGATGACTCTTAACTGGGGCTTACCGAGATTTGGTTCTCTGAAATGAATGCCTCATGATAATTTCGAATCAAGACCGATACAAAAACATTTTCGGACCTATAAGTTCTTTCTCACTTGCCATCTTTGTGATCGCATTTTTTTTCTAAAAGAATATTAGTATCAAAACGATAGTATCTATCAATGTTACAATAAACATTTACAACTGTTGATAACGCATTCTTAACAAGGTTATTTATCTGACAGATGTCCAAAGAAGGCCTATATGATAGTGTTTTTATGCAGTCGTCAACTTGCCTCAAAGATATGAGCAAGCAGCTGCAATTTTCTTAGGAGAAGGGGTTCAAAAAAATATTTCTCAGGCGCCTTCGTGTATAGATTATGGTTCTTAATTTGACTGGACGAGGACGGCCGTTTGTGACAGGTGCGCTCACTAGATCATGCACTAATTAGGGAAATGTCATCAGTCATAATACAGGGATGAGTTCACATAAGTTGACAAACTTTTCTCCGGGATACAAGCCAGTACCTGTGCTTTATACACCAGCACTGCGATTATTATTATTATTATTATTATTCCTCTAAACAGGATCAAGTCCGTATTTTTTCTTGAATAACTTTATTATTATTATTGTTATTATTATCATTATTATTTTTATTATTATTGAGCAATGATGGGTCTCTTCAATTTCTTTTTTTTTTTATTTAATTTTCTAAAATTTAGATTCTATAGTTTCAACATTACTTAAGACGCAATATTCGAATTCAACATCCATATTTCTTTTTTATCGAAATTATGTACGTTAATCGCTGATTATTGTGGAGTTGCACTGGCGTACAGATAGTGGGAGCCTTGGGGACATGGAGTCTCATGGCCCTGGAAAGCGGGGGTGCTAAAGATTAACCTGGGGGTGCTGCGTGTGTTAGTCTCCATAGACTGCACCCCCTGGAAATCTGGCAGTATGATAAATAGCCAAAATGTAACCAAGAAGACCTACATTTTTTTGGTGAAAACCTTTTTTTTTTTTGCTTGTCAAATTTCTCGTGACCAAAATGACCTGCATGTTGTAACGAAACCATTTTTTTCTTGTCAAATTTAAACCAACACTCCCTGACACGGATTCCCACATTTTTTCACGACCAAGAAAATAAAAGGAAAAAATGACAGAAAACAAAAGAGAGGAGTGTAAAATTGGATATTATTTTTTGAAGATTATGTCAAAACCTATCACAAATTAAGATTTATGTGATAAAATATGTCAAACTTTTTGCTCGCTTAGAACTTCTAACAATTTTTTTGCCAGATGCGCCATGTCTAGCTCCCTCAAGATTTGTTTACTCATTACGCCAGGTGGGGTAGCGTTGTACTGTGAATGAGTTCGGCTAACTTGTAGCTGGGTGTATATTGTATGCCCATAATTATGTACGGTTGCCTTTCGTGAATTTATCCCCGAAAACAGCATTTTGATGTGGGAACCATTTGAGATTTTTCAATATGATTAGTATAGGTGGGTGGACATGATCCCTTAATCAGTTAATTTGGTCAACCGTGTATCAGCAGCAACCAGTGGCACATTTCCATCGATTGGGGATTTGAAATTACCCGTCCAAGGGTTTATTTCATTAGCCAAAGTGTCAGAAAACTTTGGGATGAGGGAATTCAACTGCGGGTTATGACATTTAGGCAAACTATAGGCTATACAATTAATTGCAGATCAGAAAGACACGTCTTACATAATATTACATTTTGCATGCCTACATTCTCAAATACAATTTTTGTCATGTTTGTTGTTGTTGTTTGGGCGGGTTGTCCCATCTTGAAATATCAACCATAAAAACGCAGGTAGTTCAGCAGTGAGTATTTCATTGAAAGAAGAGATATTTCACTTCGATATTTTTCTAATATCATGACCATGCCTATTCTGTTATTATTATATAATTTTGTATAGCCACTAGCGAAATAGCAGAGAGGAAAGTGTAGATTTTACCTTTGAACACGGACATACAGACATCGTACAATCTTCATGATCTTTCAATATCCCTTTCCATGGTCCCAGTTGGAACACACCATCATGGTGATCAAGATACTAGTATATTAATATCAGTCCATGATTATAATCTGCTCCGTTGTTTTTAGCTTAGACGATTAGACATTTTGGCGCCCGTGATCAAGCTAAACGATTAACTTGGATAAACTGCTCAATAAAATAATCTACCTTGGGTGAGAACATGGAGCTTAGTAGCTCCATGTTGAGAATGTATTTGAGTAATGAATACCCGTATTTAGTGATTTCTTATATACAGTTGGGGGCTAATTTTTAATCGTTTAAAATATTCAAAAAAAGGCCAATGTATCGCTTTATACAATAGTATTCTCTCGCTAGCCTACGTTAAATGACTTTGTGGTGCGTGCGTGTGGATACGTCTGTGCAAATAACTTTTTGTGTATATTATGTTCTTATCAATTTCCTTTACGGAAGTATCCGATAGTTTTTACAATAAACTGACCTCTTGTTTGTCGGTGTTTTGTTTACTGTCTCTGTACCCCTGCTTAGAACGGGGGGTTATTCAAGGCAACACGCTTTTAACATGAACTCTTTTTCAATTTGGTCTCTCGGTTTGAAATTCATTTGTCTGAAATTAATACCTGCTAGGGATTCAATCATCAAATAGTATATAAAATGATTAACACAATCATTTAAAAACTATATGTAAGCCTACTACCCTACAATTGCACTGTACCTTTCATGCAGACACACATACCCTGAACCTATACTCATAACAGCATTCAGACTCTCCACACTGCTTAAATGCATATTCCAACACAAAGATCGTCGTCCTTGGAAAGGCATTTTGCTCCCCCCCCCCCTTTTTTTTGTATTTTTTGTGTTTTTTTACATTCACGCGAACTTCACACTTCCTGCATTTTCAGGAAACCTTCCCATCTCGGGCCGGGGATAGACACACCTGCAACCTCAAACCAAGGAGCTACCAGCACACATCTAAGGCCAATAAAATATACGCACATCCACAGCTGCATGTTGTTTCATCAAAACGCACGCACACACTCAAACACACACGGAGCAAATTGAGTATGTGATAGGTTACATGTATCTGTGAGATAACACACACCCACACACACGAACAGTGTTGCAGTGCACCCCCATTGCTCATATACGTGCCTACAGAGATATCCGCTCACACACCCCATTTAGACCTACCCACATTCATGCATATGACCACACACATAAACATCCTACCCACACACACACACCCACTCCCATAGTCCCAATACACAAACAAACATGAACATCACACACACATATGCCGAGAAACATCCATGTACACCTTCACCAAACCCACCTCCCGAAACATTAGATGAAAATGTGTGTTATCTGTGAGACACACACACCCCCACACACGCAGTGGTGCAGTGCAGCCCCTTTTGCTCATAGACGTGTCTACAGAGATATCCGCTCACACACCCCATTTAGACCTACCCACATTCATGCATATGACCACACACAATAGACACCCTCACCCACAGACACACACACCCACTCCCATAGGCCCACATACAAACATCCATGCACATCACACACACATATGCCCACAAACATCCATGTACACCTTCAACAAACCCATCTCCCGAAACATTAGATGAAAATGTGTGTAGGAAAAAATGGATTCAGACTGGATGTTGCTACTAAAAAATAAATTATAAAGACTTGTGATAATGATGATGACGATAATGGTGATGAATCAGGGGGGTCCAGTATTTTCCAAAAGGGGGTGCACATTTTTCCGAGGAAAAATTTGACAAGCAAAAAAAAAAAATTAAGGGTCTTCACTTTAAAAAAAGGGGTCACACTTCGGTTTTAACTGCATTTTTACATTACAAATTTTAATTTTGCTTCTCAAGGGGGGGGGGGGGCTAGATCCACCAGTGTGATGAATGGTGATACTTATAAACATTCTCCGTTGAATTTCGAATTCTTTTACAAAATAATACCCTCTCTCTTCAAATACACTCTCATCTCACCTCATTTCGCTTAATGAAACTCCTTTTTTCAAAGTAAAATACAACAAAATGCAATCACTAATAATTCATTGACTTTCCTTTTATTAAATGGAACAGTGTCACAACTCGTAAATTTTACTTTCCGTGAACGAGATACATTTCTAGCTGTATATTATTGTGAATCTCATGATATGGGCGAATTCCATCGCCAACCGATATACTTTTACCATGAACAGGTGAATTCTTAAAGCCCAATTAAAGTAACCTTGGCTAACTTCGTTTGATCGGCACTTCGTGTTGCTCAATCCTTACGCTAAAGAGCCGTGAGATTTTTATCTTAAAGAAAAACACCTTATGCATGTGACGACATAATATCATAGCGCCCTCCCTTAGAGGCTACGGAAAACGCGTGAACTGCCCGAGATGCGCCTGCATGCTGCAGAACACCAACACACGCAAGGCAATAGCGTCAGCACGTAAGATGGCGTCGTGATGACGTCACTGCATGTGGACATTTTAGTCGCCGCCCTACGTTATACAATATCATTTCCATACACTCGAAATTCCGTAGATTGAAAGTCAACCTAATACATTGTGGTCAGAAACCAATCCAAAATTGGATCGGAAGTTTCAATCGAATAAGATTAAATTCTAAATCTATTAGATTGAAAACTTTGATCCAATGTTGGATAAAAATCTAAGGAATTTAGAGAGTATCGTTTTATCGAAGTCGATACACAGACTACACATTCACTGCATAGCATATACATCGGAGTTAAACAACGTACTTTCAGACACTGAAAATATGGCACATTGTGATCTAACCAAATATGCCTTTAAAGACCATCTTCGTCACCACATTATCACATTTTATGAGTAATGGATGGATGGCGCATGTAAACGGTTTTTAAAATATTATTATTTTAAAAGTTTTCAAAATATGAAAACCATCCAAAATAACTAAAAGCGGAGCCTTTCGTCATCGTTTGGGTTTAGATCGCACTTCTATATCATTTTTTACGCATTGAACGGAATTAACCAAATTCATTTCGCTTCTGTAAGGAACCAATGCACTATTTAAACAGCCTAAGCAAAGCTTTAAAAGTTCTTTTATTCCATACCCAGAAAACGGTGTTACAAAATAAAGAGACCCCGACTGTGTGTGATCTGGAATTCTCGATTGAAATAGTCATTATTGTCATAAGCAAAGAAATATGTTATTCATAAAATATTATTGAAAGGATACACATTTATATTCTGTGCCAGGCATCATTGGTAAAACAATGTAATTCAGTTAATAAACGCATTTCAATTCATGTATAAACAACTGGGGGCCGTAAGACAAAGCTTAGCAATCATCGAAAAAGTTTTTTCTACGATTGATTGTCAATCAATCGTAAAAATCAAGCGTACGATTGATCGCTAACCTTTGTGTTACGGGCCCCTGGACAGAAACTATATACACAAACGAGAAAATACTGATGTCCATTGCATAAAGTATCTTACAAACAATTAGAAAATATTGCTCAATCAATACAAAGTAGTAACAAACTTATAACATGATTGATTGTACATCGTACATAATTGAAAGCGATCGATATCTCTGTACAGATTATGTCAGAAATGGTTGATCATAAAACGAACGGGATAAGCATTACTGCGTATCAATATGAAAAGTGAAATTGAATCGATACAAATTGCATGTTGCTGTGAAATATCCCCTTTGTGTAAATTCAATCATGACAATATAAGCAAGAAAACAATCGCATGTGGACGGTATCCTCCCAAAGATGCCGAGTTTTTCCAATAATATTCCATTTGAAAAATGATGATGATGATGATAATAATATTGATAATAATAATATTAATAATATCAATAATAATAATAACAATAAGAATTATAAAATATAAGTTCATATTTATCATTATCGTTATTGCAAAAATAAAGATAATAACAAAAAAAATGATACCATAAATAATAATAATAAATATGTTGTATGTATCGCTTGACACATCGAAATGACATCTCAACAATTATCCTACAATAAATGGCATGACACTTCATCAGATACGATTTTTACTCTCTGCTTTAATATCCACTTACGTTGTCTTAATTATTGAGAACATTTTCGTTAAATAGTTTTGCAATGATGACATATCATAATCACAGAAATGTTTGAGTTGAAGAGAAGTACATGTACATGTGTTTAACCTTGCATTATAAGGATGCAGTTCTAATATTGATACATTCATATTTCATGGAATCCAAGTAAATTCGCACCTCATCAAAAGCCGCTTTCAAGAACATAGAAAAGCTATTGTCAAATGCCCTCCATGACAATGAGCAACCATATAGCTTTTGTCGAAAATTGGTGAATCAAAACACCAGTTTCGTCCTGGACTCTGATGGACAAACGACATATGTGCAATTTTCGCCAGCTCAAAAACTTAGAACGAACCGCTGTTCCGGCCCACCAATTTTCGACAATGACCTCCCAGCTGTTCATTGTCATTTGACGGTCATTTTCGATACATTTACTGCGTTCTTGAATTCGTTCAGCGTGGAGGTGTGAAAACTCGCTATTTTTTTTTTTTTTATTCTTTTATTCAGCTAGGGTTAGCATGGTTAGAGTTCGCCCATTTTCACGTTATTAATACCAGAACATAAAAATTACATTCCTAAGAATGTTTGGGAAATGCATCAATTTGAGTATAGCACCGCCCTTATGTCATAAATGTATACAATTCAGCTTATGAATCAATGTAACTATTCATAATTTCATATAACGATTCAAACCCGATCCTCCGACGGTATCGTCAATTGAGACTACAGTTTGTGACAGGGCCCTCAGGGTGTATTAATGATCGATTTCACTTTTCACAAAAGAACTTTTTTTTATCAACTGCTGTGTATAATCTCTTAACAGAAATACATGTATATTATCATATACTCTACCACATAAACATACAGTATTATGCAAATAAATCTTTTTAAAGCACTTTTGGTATAATAAATCTGGATAAGAGCTTTTAAAGCATCTGTATATAAAATCTTTGTATAATTTACAACATTATACAAGTTCGCAATATCTGTACATCAGTGATCATACAATTACATTTTTTAAGGAAACAAATTTTCGAGCGATTTACACGTTTTTCATATATCATTAATTCACATACAGTATGTTTTTCTCTTATTTTCCCAATGCCCATGTACATGGCAAAACTTTACTATGGCCACGATGGTATGTACAGATACTGAGAAGTGCAAATTAGCGTATATTCTCTTCTGTGACTTCGGAACTTTGCTCAATCCCCTCATAACTGTACAAGAGTGGTGCCCAGGGGCGGAAATCTCTCCCAAAAGGTAGGGGGGACACGGGCGGATCCAGCCTTCGCCAATGGGGGGGGGGGGCGGAAATTTGTTTCAACCATATTTTCCCCGATCGGCAGCTCGAAGATGATTTGTGTTTGTTTCTTTGAAGGGGTAGTCCTCATTAGTCACTTCTTAGCTTTATCATTCTTATAAATTCATATATGATATCATAATCCTTATTTATATGATGCGAGCGCGAAGCGCAAGCAAATTTTTTTGGAAATTTTATGTATTTTTTTCCTAAAATTTGAACATTCTAGGCAATATGTTTGTTATCCTGAAAAAAAATGTGTATGCAACTTAATTATTACTACAAACGCAAAGCGCGAGCAGAAATAAACTGATGGAAAAGATACCTGTTTAAGACTGCGTGCAGTTAGTATTTAACAATCAAATAATGCGAGCGCGAAGCGCGAGCTGATTTTTTTGTGGACATTTTCACCTAAAAAATGGAAATTCTAAGCACTTTTTGTAACTCAAGCAGAATAGCTATATAAGTAGACAATTCGCGCGAGCGGAAAATTTCGAGATTTAGTCCTAATATATTTATTGAACGAGACACTCTATTCATGTTTTGTAAATCATGAAAAGAATGAGTATTAATAATGCCAGCGAAAAGCGCGAGCAGAAAAATTTTATATACGTTTTGAACTGGTACCTGTTGAAAAGGTACCTGTTAAGGACTGCTTGCACTTAGCCATGAAGGCGTTACATATTTCAACAATCACAAAAATGCGAGCGCGAAGCGCGAGCTTAAAATTTTTGAAAATTTCTAAAGAAAGAATGGAAAATTTTAATCAATTTTTGTAATCGTGAACAGGATAGCTATATAATTCAACAATTGATGCGAGCGCGAAGCGCGAGCAGAAAAAAAAATCGAGATTTTAGACCTAAAAATGGGCCACTCTGTTCATGTTTTGTAAACAGCCATAGGCTGATCGAGGGCTTTTTACCGTGTTTAAAGAAAATAAATCAATCAAAATCAATGTTTTGTAAATCATGAAAAGGATGAGTAATAGGGGGTCTTCCTACATTACTAATGCGAGCACAAAGCGCGAGCAGAAAAATCTTGATACTGTGATCTGAAACTGGATAATGATTTTTATAGAGAACAAGTTGAGTATTTGAATAAACATGCGCGCGCGTGTTTCATATTCAGGCCTAGAATCTAGGCATTCTAAATACATCTTTAATCATGAAAATCATGAAACTTTGATATTCCGATCTGAAAAAAAAAGTCAATTACAGCTTTATATTTCAATCACTTTGTAGAAAAATTGTAAGGTGGATATGGATCGCACTTAAAAAAAAGAGCTAATATTTTCATTATTATTACTTTGAGTTTTGACATAGGACCGGGACATCCTTACGACATGTCATGAAAATGATGACTATCTTCCTATTCCTCTTGCTAAGCGCGAGATGAAACAAAAGGGACAATTTAATTATTAAATAAATATCATATTTATTAATGCCTAATGAGGGCGCGAAATCTGATGATATTATGGCATAAAAACAGGACATTTCACTTTTGTAATTATGAATAGGATGCATCAGTTAATATATTTGTAACCATTAATGCGAGCGCATATCGCGAGCTAAAATTTTTGATAAACTGTCATGAAAAGGGGATTTTAAGTAGTTTGTTGTATAATCAATATTGAAACATGCATAACTCGCCAATCAAAATGCCAGCGTGCAGCGCTAGCTGATACGTCTTGACAATCAGACCTGAAAAGGGATATTTTGAAAACTTTATGGAATACACGAAAATAATAGGTACCTGATAAATCAAAATTTGCGAGCACGCAGCGCAAGCAGCAAATGTTGATAAAATTATTCAGACCATAAAACTGACATTTTTACAGAGCACTTTTTAAAAATCAATTTGTAAATCACACAAAATAATGAAAGTTCAATTTCCGAGGTGAAATATGTTTTGTATATGTTATATAGTTGAGCCCCATATTGAACAAGATATGTAAATCACCTAACATGAAATGCGAGCGGAAGCGCGAGCGAAAATTTTATATAGTGGCACGAAAGATTCTTTTTATTTTCCAAGTCTTCCCCTCTTTCTTTCCTTTTTTTCTTTTTTTGCTCCGCCAATAGGGTGGGGGGCCTCGGCCCCCTGGATCCGCCTATGGGGACAAGGGGCGGGAAAATTTGACAAGCAAAAAAAAAGTTTATCATCCCAAAAGTACGGTCATCTCGTCCCAACTCGTCCCAAAATACATGTTTTATTTCGATTAAGAATGATGTATTTCTTACCATCATAAAAAACGAAAATAGTAGGGGGGACATTTGATATTGTGTCCCCCCTACTATTTTGAGTAGGGGGGACACGTCCCCCCTGTCCCCCCTAGGATTTCCGCCCATGGTGGTGCCATGTCATATGCACTACAACGATAGTCAACTTTAAATTTATTACAATAGTAACATTACAATCCATCTAGATTATGCATTCAATATATGTCACAAAGTATCTGAATATGAAATACACTTTACTACCAAATTCAGTAGGTACCATGTACTCCGTCACAGCTCGGAGCATAGTATTCGCTTCGGCCATGTCCACGACCAGCGACGGACTCAAGAACACAGAAAAAGATATAGAAAATGTCCGTCAAATGACAATGAACAGCTGGGGGGTCATTGTCGATAAGTGGTGAACCAGGAAAGCAGTTTCGTCATAAGTACCGGAGCTGACAAACAAAAAGCAAATATGTCGTTTGTCCAGAGTCCAGGACAAAACTGCTGTTTTGATTCACCAATTTTCGACAAAGACTTCTCGGTTGTGCTTTGTCATGAAAGGCATTTGAAAATATATGTCTTCACTCCGTCGGCGTGTCATGGAAGCGAAAACTCACCACCGAGTATTAAAAGCCGAAGTTGGTAAATTTCATATTTTGCGAAAAACACGTTTGTTGTTTTGTTATAATTTAAGTTTACACACTTCATGTTTAATACATCAAAATGGTGTTCACAATATGGTACAGTTTAAATTGATCATTGTTCTTTGCCATGTTTGCTGTCCATGTACATGTATAAGTAAGACTTCTGCTTCCTAATTCTTATTTAATGCACATGTATTGCCACCATCATTGCCAATGCTTATAGGGCTTTTGTCAGTGTATTGGGTTAAATAAAATGATACCTGTTATAAGCCCATTATGGTCATGAGAGAATTCAATAAACGTTATACCTCTGAAACTGACTTGACATATTACCGGACTGATAATTAATCTAGCGTACCTTCTTCTACATGTATGGCATATTTGACGTCGTAACGCATACACTAATTAAGTTCATCCCATTATTATGTACAAGCACATGCCTTTATTGGCCTTACTTGCAACATCGTTATCTCCACGGATGATGACACATGTACCAGCTAGCATTACCCTGTCCAAAATATACCATAATCTTACGAAATTCATTGCACTATGACTATTCATTTGGCAAGAAAAAAGCATGCATGTCCCTCACCAAATTTACAACAGAAATATATGACTTATATACTTCCCATTTAATAGTAGGTAAAATAAAATATTCAGGTTTTTTGCACATATCATGTTAACGTCTCTGATATGCAAGTAATATGAAACAAGGAAACTCAGAATTTGTTATTCACTCTGACCAGGAAGTTTCACTTTCCAGAGCACGAATACACATACATCAGTGGTTTCCATCGTCCCATGTAGGAGAATACTCTGCCGAACAAGGAAGTAGATATTTTAGTATTAAAACATGATTGCAAATCACAGTTGAGTACATGAATACATCATCTTGTATAATGACTTAAATCGAAGATTTTCAAATAAATCAAGAAAAATTTAAACGATTTTTGTGTTAGTCCGATGCGTATTTTGATCGAATTTCCTTCATTTCAGTCATTTATAGATGGTTTTTCAGAATATAAATTACACACAGGACCATGGGCTCATGTTTAAGCAACAATAGGTAGTTTCCAAGAACACAGAAAATGAATTGTGTTGATAATGCCTGCCAAATGGCAAAGAACAGCTGACAGGTCTTTGTCGGAAAGTGGTGAACCAGAGCACCAGTTTCGTCCTAGTTTCAGTGCTGGCGAAAAATTGCAAGAATTTCCATAACTCTATTAAGCCAAGAAATGGATTTGGATCGTTCTTACATTTATATTCTTAATCGCTTTACTGGGATAAATTAATCAAGTCAGTTTCAGGGTATGTTTTCTTTCCAGGGATGCTTAATCATGAAAAATTAATCGTTTTGTTTATAGCTATATATGTTGATCGAAGCATCTAGATCGGCCTATACTTGGAATTAAGAAGAGAGTTTGGATAGTATATAATAAATTTTTGTAAAATATGCCATATCGTGTTTATGTGTATCATACATATCATACAAGTTTATATACAGTAAAAACGCTGTTTAACATTTTATATAACGCTTATTATTATATACAGTATGATCCTTACAGTTGTTGTTCAACAGCCTCCGTTCTTAATTTATTGAGAATGAAGTATAAAAAATTAAACCTTGTTGTTGAAGATTTTATGCCCTTATTTCAACTGTTTAATCGCATGTAGAGTGAATAGCGTTGTATAAATTTTTTAAACGGTGTTTTTACTGTGAGAAGGTTTTCACTGTTGAATGCAAATTGAGTTAATATTTCATCTATTACCAAAGCCACTTTGAAATGCATCAGCTGAAGTCCTTAAATATTCATATACATGTAGTTATCCAGGATGCTTCATTTAGAAAATTATAATCTAGAATGATACATTCTTTTCTGCCAAGAAACAGACATTAGAGAGCATTTGCACCGCGACGCAGGACGAATCCTAGAACACAGCAATTGCAAGTCAAATCACAATGGAAACCTGAGAGGTCTTTGTCGAAAATTAGTGAATCGGAACAGCAGTTTCACCCTTCGTTTCGGAGCTGACGAAAAACTGCAAATATTTCGTTGGTCCAGAGTCCAGGACGAAACCGCTGTTTCAATTCACCAACCCTCGACAAAGACTTCATTGCCAAGAAGGGCTGTTGACAATACATTCTCTATGTTCCCAAAAGCTTTCCGTGTCGCGGTTGCGAAAACTCCTGTCGATTAAACTCACAATCTTACGTAGCTGAGATGGTTCATTCCCTTTTAAGTAGCTAACACCCCCTATATTTTTCTATTTTTATCAAGATCATCATCTGATCATAACTGATGTTGAATACTATCTTTTTACATCATACCCTTGCTAGATAGCTATTCACCATATATATTTGTAAGCATGTTAACAGTGTAAAGTACAATTAAGTCGTTTAATTAAACACGAATATGTCATGGCAAGAATATTCATACACATCCACATTAAAGTATGGGATAATGACATACATTGTATAAGGTACCAAGTGATTTTACATTATCATGAACTCATTCAGGGGTGCATAATTGCTAATGGCCACATCACACTTTGCGACTGGTCTACGATCCTTATTGGAACAAATATAGCACTTTGCTTGTTTTCTGAAAACAATGATTGGATAGCATCTTTTTTTTTGAGGTTCAAATTGAACGTAAGAACAATAATAATACCAACAATTTTGATATTTGTGGAGTACAGGCCATTGTTTACAATCGTAGCCGATCGTACGCTTGCTAAGACGTAATCGCTATTGAATATTCAATTCGCCTTTTATTTTTATTTTTTTAATAATGAGTGTACATAGCATAGTGACGGATATAATACCTAGTTCCCACTCTCCTGAATTGAGCCACGATTCAAGCGGCGTACTTAATCGTGGAGTAATCGTAGTGATCTTATCAGATCGTATCAGATCAGTCGTGGTAATCGTAAAGATTGTAGAAAAATTTTAAATTGTAAAAAAAAAATTCGCGATCACTTATCGCGGCTTTCGTAAATGATCGCACGAGAGTGGGAAAGATGTATTAGCATTAAGTCTTTGTACGATAATTCAAAACCTGCTTGCACAGTAAGATGTACCTTGTCCATAATTATATTCGCATCGAATGTTACGAATTTTATCCAAAATAGGGTCGCAGCGCATCGTGAAGTGTGCGGTGGCCCTAACACGTAGAGGCATTAAACAGTCTCCCGTCTGCTTCGATCAAATTATATTCTCGAGAGATTTGTCGTCGACCACTTCACAGACTATATATTTTGGCAACGGTACAAGAACTATATAGACAAGACAGAGATTACATGTAAATGTCTCTGATCTGACTGTTTATTATATCCAATCTGTAGCTGACTCCCCGGAAATTAAGCCTTTCCTTTCTCCCAACAAGTGGTAATCAAATGATCAGTGACATTGCAAAATAGGAGTTGTGTCTTATTACAATCCGTTTCCATGGTTACTATATAAATTGCATCCTTTTCCCTACTCGAGGTACAAGTTCACTGGGATTCTCAAGTTGGATTAAGAGCGTCATATATAACCTAAATTGTAATTAGGACATAAGGACATCAAGACATAAGATACATGTATCTATTGGATACATGTATAGATGTATATCTCCGATATTCAGTATAATTACATTACGCACATTTGATGATATTCAAAATTCTAATTCCAATATGAGTTTTGAATTCTTATTTTTCCTCTTGCATACGATCAGGTGCGATATGTACCATGTGTATTATATACAATATTCTCACTAACATAAATATTCAGCAATACATCCACATTAAGGTATGGGATGATGACGTGTACAACTGTAACTGATTTTACATCTACCTTCAAATTTAAATTAGCAGGGGTGCTTCTAAAACGTAAATCACTTTCAGAAGATACTAGATGAGAATGCGATAATGTACGCTTTACTATATACTAATTTGATATTTTCTGGTAAATTCTAGAGAAACACAATTTTAACCAGTATGTTAAAATATCCAAATTCTGTTTATCGATTTGAAAATGGGGGAAAATGTCGAAAATAATATTCTTGTTTTATCAACAATAGAACCATATTGTGCAGTTTGTAACTCACCTCAGCCTCACGGAAAATGGCGGCCGTGAAAGTTAAATCATAACTCTATTACTGATTATTTTTTCAAAATCGTTTTGAGTTGAATGCATAAATCATGCAAAAGAATCTTTAAAATTTTTTGTTTTTGTTTATTGCAGAATATTTATTGAAATCTTTAAGTCTGTATATTTTCATTTTGTCAATGCTGTTTGACTAATATACCTTGTGGACATTCGTCACCATATTTTCTGTAACTGCATTTTTGCCAACTAAAATTACTAAGGTTACCCCTTGCTTGAAGGTGACATCAAAACCAGATCTGGTTAAGAAAATTATTAAACATACCACTGCATTATAATTGATTGCTCATCTCGGCACAAAGATTTAATAGTGAATCTTCAATATGTCCTATCGTCAGTGGTGCGAGACAATGTGCTATTTCATTATTGGCATTAATCTAAGGAAGATCTTCGATTGCGTCTTCTACCATGCCATTCTCTTCAGCTCCTACCCTGCAGAGGCCCCCGAGCATTGCACTCGGGGATTAGCGGGTTAACACGAAATCTCTTTTCTTCATCACTTCGCTTTCCTATTCCATCTTCAAGCGCAAACTTGTTTCTTGTCGTAAGGGGTTCAGCATCTCCTGCGATAATTGAAGTCTCCGTTATCTCTTAAGACGACTCCTGGTGATGAGAATTATTACGATGATGAACCAACGTGATTTAATTTCCGCCAAACCGACACTCTCATGTCTTCTCGCCCGAAAATTTCATCTCCGCTTCCATGCGTTAAAAGACTCCAACGTATCTGATATCTATGTGATATAGTATATCCATGGTGTAAAGATGTTATAGAATAGGAATTCAAACACATTTATCCTTCCAACCAACTCCTAAAAGGCACGTATAATCTTAGGCAAATTTCGGCAGACTTCATTTCAGTGGACTTCATTTCAGGAACGATGTTAACGGACTTTAATAAAACGTAATACTAGGCACATGCTATGACACATCAGCAGCAAACAACTTGGCGAAACACATGACAGCAAATGTTTGTTACTAGACGAACACAATTACACGACAAGGTCGACCCAGTGAGGACAAGAAGAAGAATAAACCATACTTTTTTGCGCTTTTTTCACTTGGTGTCCCTTCCTTAAACTTTATCTTTGGTTTCAGATCAACCTGGATGAGATTCCACTTTCAAACCACCACTGCCTTCGGGTATTTCCCGATCTCCTGTACGAGAGGGATTCCAGGGTGGAGATGCATATAGCTATACCACCTATGCAAGCTTCATTGATGGGTACACTATGATTTCCTCAGAAATGTAAATCCCACAATGTTCGTCAAGGGCTGGCATAACCGTTTTCACTACTATTCTCTGAGCTGCCTCTTCGATTTTCTGGCAAGCCATTTGATGCTGAAAGGTAGCCATTGATGGTTGCGGAAGACCCAGGAACCATCGGAAGCGGTGTCCTACGAGGGATACGTGGTGAAGGGTTTCCTCCTACATCATCCTGAGACGCGAACCGATTCATCCGCTGAATACGGCGTTGTTTCAAGTCCTCGTAGCGCCTCTTCAACGTGTCGTAACGTTCCCACGTTCCATCAAGTTTCTCATACCTATCGCCATTTCCGCCATCGAACGAGATATTCAATTGTTCCATACTGCTGTGGGCCCTCGTGCCATTTTCTTGACACTGTGCAACGGCTCTATGCTTTAGGGAGCTGGTGCTACCTAGTGGGCTACCGTTACTGGTAACTCCTATCTGATTGTTTACGCTGGTGTTTGACAGCTGTTTGGACAAAGGTGGACTTCGCCTTGGTGGGCTTGTGTACTGTATGGTAGTTTTGGCTGATTGATGCTCTGATGCTAGTCTGTCAAGTTGAAATTGTAAGACAGCACTTTCTTTGTTTATCTCATCCCGCTCAGTTTCTATTTGGCGAATGCGGGATAACGCTGATGCACGAGGTCGCATCCTAGGACTCTCGATGTCCTGGTGATGGACACCATTGACATGCCCATAGCCATTGGGCAATTTATCTGGATTACTGGCTGCCTCCAATTCCATGGTTCTGGCTCGCACTTCGTTGTGTCCTAGGGACCCCGTACGCACGAGAGGCTGAACTTTCCGTCTGTGAGGGTAAGTTGGTCCTGGCATGGATGATTTAGTCTCAAGTTCTTCTACCCTCAGTTCGAGTTTCTTCTTTTCAAGTTCAAGCTTCTGTGTGTGCAGCTGTTCCCTTTTCAGTTCAAGTACTTTCAAAGAAAGAGCAGTGTTCTCCTCCTCAAGTATTCTTATGTTCTCCTGCATTTTAAGGCCGTCTTTCAGTAACTGGTCGAATGTTTCTGAAATGAGAGAGAGCAATACATTGAGGGCTCCAGCGTAATCTCCTGGCTGGACCATCTTATCATCTCCACCGACTATCTTGTACGAATCGTTTGGGATACGGGCAATTTCGCCAGACCAACGTACACTAGGGAACTCCGCTGGAATGTCCATAACTGATGACGACGTACACCCGAATCCCCCTGTGGAACCATCAAAGGGGTACACACGTTTTCCATTGGCGTACACCCTGCCCCCACAGTCCAGAAGAACGACAACCTCGTCGTGTGAAGTCGTCGGTGTGCCATTGCATGATTCAGTTCGGTACAACTTCAAGCTGCAGTTCTCCAAACTCTTGCTGTAGAAAACCTGCGAAGGCTGTCCCATGCAGAGCCCATAGAGCGAGGCGTTGCTCTCTGGCCGAAGACCATTGTTCCTCCTCAATTTTCCATTCTGACCTCCCATCGTGAGTGCAACATCTACTTCCTCTGTGCTCAAAGAAAATCTAAAAGACGAACATTGGCCGGCGCACCTTTAATTGGGAGAAACCGGCAACGAGTTAATGCTGTTATTTGTCAGATTAATAAATACTGCTCATTAAACTGGAGGGATACCACGACCAGTCAGCGATGAATAAAGAGTCTGCGGCCAAGCGCACAGGAAGTGGGATTAACCTGTCATACCGGTGAACGGCGACTACGGCAAAGCTAGCACATGGGTTTGAGGGTCACCAGTGGTACCTTCGGGGTAGCAGAAAATGCATTCACAAAGCATAGCAACAGGACGATGACACAATTATGTTAATCAATTAAAACAGCTGTGTGAACATCCGTCATGTACACTATACACGATAGCCCTGTCAAAGAGCGTTTTCCATCACATACGGCTGCAAAGTTTACATCCTTACCAGGTTAAACACAATTGTTATGCTTGTGATTGTCCATGGTTAATGTAATTTCCTGGTTTACAAATACCACTTTCGTATAAAAATCGCGCTAGATGCACGAATACACATACGAGATTAGATGCCTGGTATCACACTGACATAATTATTAGACACGCATCATTTATAAGTCACAAGTCAATAGTTACAAATGCACGAACATGAGACAGGTTAATTTACTTTGGCTTCGTTATCATCATTAACATCACAAAAAATAAGTTTGAGCTATTTGTCCTCTCCCTCAACACAAGACAGCTGCCAAAAGCTTTCCGCTTTGTACATACTGAAGCAGCAAACTGGTGCCACTTGAGGTTTGAAACAAGTACATATATTCCATGTAAATCCTTATAGGTATAAATCCTTTCGAATGTCACGCCTTAATCCTGAAACACACATTGGATGTGCATTGAAGACATGTGCACATGTAGATGCAGGGCACGCATCCCTTTTAAGCATCCACCGAAAATCAGTAAGTATATCTTTTCTTTTCCCGTGAATACGGTGGGGATCCAATGTGGCAACAGTAGCAAAACGGTGTTCTCCCTTTTAATATCCTTTCCGGGTCTGTGGGCATCTCCTTATAGCTCTTCATTAAAAAGCACTTTTCCCCGATACATGCACTGTCTGTTTCACGACAATTGAGGAGACCCGGTATTGGGGATCTGATCGCCGTCTAACTTCAAAGTTAATAATTGTCGGCGTCTCGACCGTTTCCTTTCGAATTCCCCATGCACCTCGCATCCACTCCCCAATAGTGTGTGCGCGTGCGACACATGCGTTCAGGAGTTTGTGAAATACTAGCTGCAAGCGATGCTGTTAAGGTTTGCTGCTCGCCGTGCACACTGATTTGTACGCGTTCATTGCAGACGGACTCCAAAGTGAGTTGCCCACTTGAAGCCTCCCGACAATTTGCAAATGCATGCTTAGTCATAGGAAGCGGTTGCTTCTCGGCAATCGAATATAGATTTGCGAGCGAACATATTGGGCATGGGTGGAAGCTAGTCGGTCTTTCATCTATGTATCGTGAATTCTGATTTCCCCCGGCACCTTACAGGGGCATTGGAAGGGGATTGAGGGGAGGGGGGGGGGGGGGGCTGTTACAGTTATTTCACTGGCTACGCATTAACAAGATTGTTGGTCATATTTCAGATAATTCAACCCAACTGAAATTGTCTATATACGATATGCTATTGTTTTGCTTTTCGCTGATGAAATTATGATATCAGAAAAGCATCTTAACCTACATCCAAAACGGGAACATCTGCGAAAAAATTAACGTGGAAAACGTAACTCTTTTTTTTTTTCAATTGTACTTTTTTTGGAGGGGAGGGGGGGGGGGGCTTTTTTGTAAAGTTTGCACACTAGGGCAAATATGAATTGTAGCTGAAGTAGCATATACAAATATTGCTACTTCTATTCATTATTTTCGTGGCATTCATCAGGTCGTTTTATTAAAATGCTGAAAAGAGATAAATCAAAATGCAATGTCTGGTATGTTGTTTGGAATAACCCAAAGGGGACGGTGCTGGGAAATCATGACAATTTGTTACTATTTGGTGACTTTCTGTCTTATGCAGCAGTCACATTCCCCCTATACGGCGGCCGTATACAGCGAGTCGAAAACGGTCGTTTCATTAATTTTTTTTCAAACCACCTAAATATGTAGCTGGTACAAAAATGTTAAAAAGGTTTATCGACTCGCCATACGACCGACGTAGAATCAAGGTGACTGCGCCATTATTTGATGACTTTTAAATGATAGACTGGAGGGGGAAAGTTCATTTGCCCCAATAGCCTATCCGTTTTAATTTTTATATGTGCCTACTCAGCGAAGGCAATATAGGGTATTGGGTTTCTGATCTATCCTCAAGAAATATAATCTTGTATCTCTATCATGTATTCTCTTCGCCCGATACATTTGATTTTCTCAGGTTTGTTTATATTTTGTTGATGCAAAACGGAAACGAACATGGTTTTTTTGTCAGAAAATAAGGAAGGCTTGTCACTTAATTTTCCCCAAATATGTAATTGCGATGCAAGTACTTTAAATCAAATGCCTTGAAGTAAACATTCAACGCAACAACCAAAAAATGAGAATATGCTTGCAGGAGTTGAAATATTAATTGTCAAATATAAATTTCAAAAAGGTCCAACTCATACAATTGTCCTTGTCACTTTTAAACGGTCCCCAAATATTATGATAATTGTTATATCATGAAGGAGTCACAACTGACAGAGAACTAACAAGAAAGAAAGGAGGGGAATCGAGAAACTGGAAGAAAAAAGTGACAGTGAAAATTGGAAATTAAAAAGAAACGTCACTTTACAATAGGAAAATGAATGAAACTGAAAGACAAACATTGAAAGGGTTGCAATGACACAGAGGGAAACAAAATAATGAAGAAATCGAGGGTATATGTAGTAAGGTAAAATAAAATAAAACAGAATTAACATTACAGCGGAAAATAGAAACAAGGTGGAAAGTATATCCAAGGAATACAGCTGGAAGAAAGGGAAACAAGGAAATTTACATTTTTTATACAGAAAGAAAACAAAAGGCATAAAAATAAGAGTTAAAAAGAGGCGAGAAAAAATGGGACAAAACAAGACAATAAAAATATGAAGAAAAAATATGATGAAAATAACATAAAAAACAAATATGGATCAAAGAGGGAACAGTAAAAAGGGAAAATATTAGAATCATCCCGAGCCTTCCGATTGGTTGAAAAGGAAGAAAATAAACGCGACAGACTTGTAAAACGTAGAGGGAGCTCATCAATGAAAGGGCAAGTGGAATTTCATTGACGCTCTCATTCTCTTCAGCACAACTAAATGAAATGTAGCACCAGTACTGTTTTTTCTACCATTTTTGTCTCACCTGCATAGCAGAATGAGACTATTAAAAGGCGTCGCTTTCCGACGACGGCGGCGTCATCAAATCTTAACCGAAAGTTACATTTTTTAAATGACAGAATAACTTAGATGGACCTATAAAGTATATGGACCTAGTTCATGAAACTTGAACATAAGGTTAATCAAGTATTACTGAACATCCTGCCTGAGTTTCAGGTCGTATGACCGAGGTCAAATGTCATTTTAGGGTCAATGACCTTAGGCCATGTTGAGGGAATCAACATCAAAATTTTAACCTGAGGTTAAGTTTTTGAAATGTCATCATAACTAAGAAAGTATATGGACCTAGTTCATGAAAATTGGCCATTAGGGTAATCAAATATTACTGAAGTATCCTGCCTGAGTTTTAAGTCACATGGCCAAGGTCAAAGGTCATTTAGGGTCAATGAAATTTGGCCAAGGTGGGAGTATTTGTTGAATTACCATCATAACTTTGAAAGTTTATGGATCCGATTCATATAACTTGGACATATCAAGTATCACTGAACATCCTGTGCGAGTTTCAGGTCACATCACCACAGTCAAAGGTCATTTAAGGTCAATGAACTTTTGCCAAACTTGGGGGTATTTGTTGAATTACCATAACTTTGAAAGTTTATGGATTTGATTAATAAAACTTGGACATACATGTAAGAGTAATCAAGTATCACTGAACATCATGGGCGAGTTCCATGTCACATGACCAAGGTCAAAGGTCATTTAAGATCAATGAACTTTGGCCACATTGGGGGTGTATGTTGAATAACCATCATAACTCTGAAAGTGTATGAATCTAGTTCATAAAACTTGGACATAGGAGTAATCAAGTATCACTGAACATCTCAGATTATTCTCGTGCAAGTTTCAGGTCACATGCCCAAAGTCAAAGGTCATTTAAGGTCAATGAACTTTTGCCGTGTTAGAGGTACATCTCATTATTAAATTGCTGTCATGACTTTCAAAGTTTATGAAATGTGGACAGTATCACTGACAAGTCTCAAGTCACATGATCAAGGTTAAATCAAATGTCATTTAGGGTCAATGAACGTAGTATTGTATCATTATATGAATGGTGTTTTTTGTGAATAATTATTTTATAGTAGTTTTCAAAGTCAGCAATGCTGCTATATTGAATCGCGTAATGCAGGTGAGACTGCCAGAGGCGCTCCAATTGTTAGCTTTAATACTTTGAATATGATAAAAATACAAATTGAGGACTGACAAAAGACGCTTTCTCTTGCAGAGCCATTGATTGTATACATGTGTATTTTATGCCGTGCGTAGGCTCCTACATGTATATATTCAATTTTGTTAGAAAAAGTAATATCATATTTCATATTAATATATGTAGGCCTTGGTAAATCTTACTAATAAATTTTTTATATCGACAGGTTTAAGCACTCACGTCAATATCGTTATCACTATTATTATTAAAATATTATTTTGATTATACCAGTAACATAAAGAAATGCATATAACATACAAGTCTCATGAAATATGAAAATGAATGGGTTTGATCGAATGCATGTGAAATTAAGAAAAATAATTTCTAAACTACATGTAAAATTACCTACATGTAGGAACTTTACCCAGTGACTTCACAAATTTGACTCTCACTGATAATAATTCTTGATACTTACTTTATGTATGTTTCTTGAATATAAAAATGGATAGGATAAATTATTCCATATCAAGTATAATTTTTGTTCTTTTTATTTCATTCCAATTATGATGAATTGTACATGTAAGTTCATTGAACTAATTTTGAATTGTGATCTTAAATTGATGACAACCTATTCCTGTCACACTTTTAGAATATCTGATACCCAATAATAAAAATTTGATTAAATGATGAAATTTTGAAATATTAATCTTTATAAAAGTTTATTGACCCTAAATGCTATGACATTTGACCCTGGCCAAGGGATCTGAAAATGTAATTGCTGATGACTTGCAACCATTTATCATGATTGTGTAGGAGGTTAAATAGAAAAGCCCTTTCTGATTTCAAAATTATTTTGAAATCTTATAGTCTCAACTTAAAAACAAATTTTATCATAGCCCAAGTTCATGGACCTGATAAGACCTTTGAACTGGATTTAGTGACCAGAAATTGATATCAAATGATAAGTGATTTGTGATAACCCTTATGACTCAAGATTCATGCTACAGGCAGGACATGTACCATTATTAAATGATGACATTTTGAAAACTAAGAAGCTACTGTCATCTTCATTACCATAATAATAAATCAATCATCATCAACATTGCAACTGCCACAAATCATTATATCTTTGTCCTCATCATCGATCAACTATTTATTAATATGATCACCATCATCATTATCAACTACACTGTACTCATCAATACAATCATCATCATCATCATATCTCAAATATCAATTACATTATCTTCATCATGACCATCATCATATCTTAATCATAATCATTATCAATTCTTCATAATCATCATTATCACTTTCATAATAATCACAACTGTCATCATCATCATCATCACCATTGTTACCATCATCATTGTTACCATCATCATTGCTACCATCAACATCACCATCACTGGATCTCCACCATCATAATCGTGAACATTTTTAAACTCATAATTTAAACCTCCATCATCAAAATCATATATTCGTCATCACGATCTTCATTATCATCAACGTCATCACCAACAACATTTTCAACATCATCATTAACATAAACCTCCTCCTCTTGATCAGTATCACTATCATCAAAACATTCAGAAAAATGAGAACTTTGTGATATAATGGAGTATAATTTCCTTTTCGTGTTAGCTTTGTGTTTGTAGTTATTTTACAATATATACAAATGTATATAAATACAATTTACAACATAATTACAGAGAATTTACAATTCTTAATTTACATGAAGATACGCAAAATAAGCATCAAAGAAGTTCCATGAAAATCTATCAATGGCAAAAGAGGAAGACATTGCTTCAGTGTCACAGTCATGTACATGTTCATTATGTATTTTTCGCAGTCTTCCAAAAGTACTGTCAAAATGTAAAACAGAAATTTACATTTAATATGGTGTCAAATACCGAGATCAGATATAGTATCGACTTTTGCGCTCCCTAAAATCAATTTCAGTTTTCACAGTCCAAAATAACAAGTATAACTTCAAATTTAAAGTGTACTAAATTTGTGTCCTTAAAATTGGAATTAAATTTTATGACAAGGAGTCTGTAACACAAAGGTTTGCGATGAATTACAAATATGAAAGAACAGCACTGATTGGTTCTCGGTCAGTATTTCAAACAGAGTGCGCATACAACAATGATCTTGATTGGTCATTGGTATTTATGATTGATTGCAAAACCTTTGTGCTACGGAGGCCAGATTAGGGTTTTAAAATTGATAAACGGAAATGTTACATTCTTGCTTCTGGCTTTGCGATGAATACTTGTGAGAAACAACATTTTTTACTTCTTACTTTTATATAGCCGTTTTCAAAAAAAAAAAATTCAATTTCTTGATGGGGTCCTGGATCTTTCTTCTCTGCCAGCACATTGACCTTTGACCTCAGGCATATGTTGCAGCCTGCCAGAGCAATATTCCAAAGTTAATTGCCTTCAAGTCCAATTTAATTTAGGACATGGCATGCTAAGAATATGGGAATCAAAAATGTTAATTTTGAATGTTTCTCCTGTTTACTGTTTTCTCTCCCTACTGCTTTAATGGTGAAGAAATTATTCTAACTTTTTGCTATTTGTAGACACTTACTAGTGAATTGATCACCAAATATGATAGGGCTATCCCTAGTTAAATCACAACTTAAACCAGAAATTAAATCAATCCCGGGTTCAGAATATAGAATATACAGTGAACATGTATGTCTTAAAAAATGTTAATATGTACCTTTAATCCTGCTAGCTTATTTCCAGTCAGATAGATCTCAGCGGAGGATTGCTACTTGTGTTAGTGCAGAGGCTAGGTATGAACATTTACATGGCCATTGCTGCTGGCTTATTTCCAGCCAAATGGAACTGAAAACAAAAGCACAAGTCCCTGGGGCAAATGTAAATAAATGTCTCAGCCATTTGCTACTTATAGTACTTGGGTTTGACTGCTTCTTGGGCAGTGCTTCTAGCCATTTGTAGCAGCCTTCTTTGATGGTAAGGATTTGACATATAGTACATCTACATCAATTAGTGAGCATTGGCTTATTTCCAGCCACACGATCTAAAAACATAGCCATAACTCAGAGGCAATGATTGGCTCCTTGGACATAAGTTTGGGCCTTTTTGAGCAGCGGTCACTCGAGACTAATGCCTTGATATTTCATATAAATTCTTCCATTAATAATGGACTTAAAACATATCAACTCACCATGCAAAGTTCATTCATAACCTGATAACATAGCAAAGGCCATTCTTACAAGCACAGTCTACTGCTACACATTTGATTTAGACTTGACATTCTTGAGTATTGGTTCCAGCCTTTGAGAGCAACTTCCTAGGATCTGTGATGTCTTGGTAGCCATCAAAGGAATCAACAGCTGTGGGAGGCAAAGACAGTTTAGACAGAAACTAGTTTCAGTAAAAATTTATTATAAATCTACCTATAGTTTATAGCCAAATTTAAAACATTCATATTGACCAATATCCCTTCACCTGCTCTCCGTTAAAAAAATGCTTTATTTTGGGGCAATTATTGGAGGTATGGAAGGACGACTTACACCAGGGCTTGACTTTAGTAACCGGTGGCCCAGGTGGTCCACACTTGATGATCCAACTATTAAAGTCACCATAGCTTCAATTAATTCTAATGTTTTCTAGCATTTTAGTTAGGGCTAGCAAAAAAAAAAATTGTGTCACCAAAAATTTTTAATTCATGATTATGGAGGACTGATCGGGCCACCAAGAAAAAAAGTTAGTGTGGAGCCTTGCTTACACAATCTGTACTGTGCACAATACAATTACAAACTGTTTGTATTTCAAACCCTAGTTGGTACTCACCAAAAACCTCAAGCTCATGTTGAAGGTAATCCTCCATGGAAACTTTGAATTTCATCATCTGTTTGACTGTCTGGTGAACTTTAGCAATCTAAAAAAAAATAATCATAGAACAGAGAGCTTGAAGAATGGCATGTTGAACCTTCAAATGTGTATTCAAGCGAGTTGTATTCACTTGGCCTACAAGCATTTGGTCTGAATGCTTAGGGCCAGGGCTAACGAAATATGGTTGACATGTACAAGGCCTACAGAGGCCGAGACTTGCTCTGGTAATGTCCTTATAGACTAAGCAAGCCTCTTACTTTCCAAAACAGTCATAATGTCAGGTATCCATTTTTCTCGTTTTCTACAGTAAAATGAAAATAAACTGAAGATCAGGGTGGTGATTCATAAAGCTGTTCATAAAGTTACGCACAATTTAACGCACGAATGGAACCTGTTCTTAGGCGCTAAATCAGTTACATAGGGATATCATTTAGAACAAGAAAGGGTCACCAGTTGTGCCTTACGAACAGCTTTATGAAACGGGCCCCTGGGCCCCATCTTACAAAGAGTTGCGATTGATCCAATCAATCTCAATTGTATGGAAATCCATCCATGCCATAATTTTTTCTACAAGAAATTTGCACAATCTCCCTAGTAAACAGAGAATCACACTGAATTTTCAAGAGAATGATGAATGTATGCATACATACTGTACATCATATCCAGAAAATATTTTATTTTCAGACGTTGATGTGGCTGGCCGTCCATAGTTGTGGTTGATCGGATCAATCGCAACTCTTTGTAAGATGGGGCCCAGGAATTCACAGGCCTGTATTCTGAAGTCCGGTTGAACTTGTGCCATGGTCTAATTCTATGCTTAAATTATGGAAAGCCATGTACATGTATGTCAAAGTTTGTTATTAACATTGTATGTTTCTTATGTTCATTGTGCTCTTTCATCATGCTGCAGTGGCGACGGAAAATGATTCAGTAATTATTCTCAGACAGTTATGAATGTCCCAAGATTTGAGCTGATAAATCACACTGCTAAAGAATTGTGTCACAACTGGCTATCCATAGATAAACCAAAACTTTAACCAGACTTAACATGAAGCCTGAGTACAGAATACAGCCCTAGTCTACTTGGATATTCTTAGGACACAGTGTTGTCCACAGGGGTAGAAAGTTGAGGCCATGACCAAGGCCTATGTGTCCAAGGACAACATCATAGCCAAGTACACATAATCCTCCTGAAGGTCTGACAAGGCTAAGGCCATGAGGAACACAAGATTTGAATGTATACTTTCCATTCTTTCCATCCGTGCTAAAGCCGGGGTAATAATAGCAGGGCCCGCTGGGAGAACAGTTTTCGGAACTGAAGTGGCTACCCTGGGTAAATATGCCGCTATTATTATTATTATTATTCAAAATATTTACCTGAAGGGCTGTTTCCTCAGCTGAAGTCTTGGCCCATGCTGCTATTCCCTCAAGGTCTGGTAGGTCAGCAAGTAGCCTCCTCTGCTGAATGGTTAAGGTCTCAGGAACCTTGGAGACTGTTCGAGGTTCTGAAGCTGATGCAGCCATCCTATTAGAAATGATTTAATTACATTACTACTTCTAACAATACTATGTCAGCTTCCTGCAAAGAGGGAGTCAGACCCGGGTGCAAATTTTATGACTATTTCTTCATTTCAAATATGAAAAGAGTACTCTGTAGGCTATCCATGGATGCAAAATTATTTCAGTTTCAAGGAAACTCAGAAGTATCAGCAAATTAAAAAGGGCATATTTGTAAAAAAAAAAATACACTCGAGTCCCTTCTTGTAGGAAGCCGATAATACCATTACTATAAAGAATACTAGTATCTACTTCTTCTACACTACTACACTACTATCACTACTACTAACATATGTACTTCCGCTACTACTTCTACGACTACTACTGCTGCTACAACTTTTACGACTACTACTGCAACTGCTGCTACTACTACTACAACTACTACTACTACTACTACTACTACTACTACAATTACTATTTTCCTATTCCTACATCTATTAATCCTACTTCTTCTACTACTACTACTACTACTACTACTACTACTACTACTACTACTACTACTACTACTACTACTACTACTATTTTCCTATTCCTAAATCTATTAATCCTACTACTACTACTACTACTACTACTACTACTACTACTTCTACTACTACTGCTACTGCTACTGCTACTGCTACTGCTACTGCTACTGCTACTGCTACTGCTACTGCTACTACTACTACTACTACTTCTACTTCTACTACTACTACTACTATCAAGACCAGAACTTAAACTTTGAACTTGTTTCTCAGCTTTAAGGATCAACTACACATAGCAATTAAAGGGTGAAGATAACCATGGCTAGATTTTGACATTTGGCATTACTTCTCGCAATTAACGGCCATCTAGGTGTGGCAAATAAACAGAACTAAATTAAAATGGCCATTGTTTGACATTTGAACTTACTTTTCAGCATCACGGGTCAACTGTGCATGATCCTGGAGTAAACTCTCCCACTTGTCCCCTTCGTCCGATAATCTTCTGATATGGGACTGCATCTTGATCAAGACTTCTTTCATTTCCAGATTAGCTGGATTCGGTTCCAAACTAATGAGAGAAAAAAAATATGAAAAGCCAAAATTTGATATGAATGTGAAACAGGTTCACACAACTTAAGACCAAGGGTTTTTTTTGAGAGAGAGAGATGGTTTATTTCGAAGTAATACAGAGCAGCATTTGCGTTCAATATACAGTGACTAACTTTTCATAATCGAGAATATTTTGGTCATACCGTGTTACTGTGATACATAATCATTAAACCATTATCCAATATTCAATATTTTGTCAATATTGCATAATATCGATAATATTGGGATATCGCCCACTACTAGTCTGGCACAAAGTAACTATTAGTTGGCATCCTTGTTATCCCTGGGCAAAAGGTTGGCATCTCACGATATTAATAGCTTGTACTCAGAGATGCCATGCAGACGAGTCTCGAAACTGTATGTAAAAGTAATGAACAGCTAGAGGCAGGACTATACACAACTAGAATATGGAGCATCTATCAATGTGAGCCCAAATTATATATAATAGTTAATACAGTCTTTGTTATTACAAAATAACCTCAAAAATCAATATGTGTTACACAAACAATGTGTGTTAAAGTTTTTTATTGTACAGAAGTGGAAGAGTTGGTGTTTTGGGTATCCAACTAGTTTGTCAGCTAAAATGAAAATCAACAGACTGTATTTTGATTTTAGTTCCTAAATTTCAAACACAAATGACATTTGTTTGAGCACAATATTTGTTCAGAAAAGGATTAAATATGTCAAATATAAACATTGAGTTTCTTGCGATGGTATTATACAAATAGCAACAGTGTATATGGAATTTCTGTTCACATGCTATACTGGAAGCTGCCTGCAAAAATGACCCGGGCATTGCATCGAGTTTGACAGTTTATATGTGATCATTTGAATTATTTTATAGCTTGTATTACCTATTTTTCTTGCAGGCGTGGGATAGGATGCCAGACTTGGCTACATCAGCCAAGGTGTCCTCAAAGGCTTTCCTCACTGTGAATCACAACAAAATCATCAAATTTTACAATATGAATGTGATTCAAATCATTCAATAGTGATAACACAACATGTGCTACTGCCACATTTGCTCTAGTCTTAATATCTCAGAGGGCATAGGGTTAGGATTTTAATTGCGTCTTTGGTTCAGAATAGTGTAAAGATAAGGGGCCCGTTGCATAAAACTTTTGCTATAATAAAAAAAAAAAATTGGCAGAATTTTTTAATGTGTAATTTTCAATGGCATAATTTTGTTTGCCAGAGTTTTTTTCATTGCAAAAGTTTTATGCAGCGGGTCCCAGGATTAGGGTTTACTTAGTTTGGAGGTTAGGTTTTATGTTTGGCTCAACGTGTAGATATTCCATTGGAGCAAATGTCCATAGTACACTCCTGTCTCACTTTACCCCTCAACATCTCCCCCATCCCCTTCACCTGATACACAATGCCAAGTATGTTACTGCCACTATTTAACAAATCTCATTTGTAGTGGCAAACCATTAGTTTCTTGTGATATATTTTGTTTGTTTTTATCAGATAAGACTCCAGAAAACCATGCATAAAAACAGACAATTCCAGTTCAGATGTATTAAGTTAGTGTCAATACAAATAATCCATTTCATTGACTTAATTGTAGGGCTTAAAATAAGCAAAGGCCATCCATGGCTATGGCTTTAAAGGGCATGTCCACCCAACAAAAAGTTTATTTGAATTAAAGGAGAAAAATCCAACAAGCATAACCCTAATTATTTCATCAAAATCAGATGTAGAATAAGAAAGTTACGACATATTAAAATTTTGCTTAATTTCACAAAACAGTTATATGCACATCCTGGGCCCCGTTTCATAAAGACCTATTATAATAACAAATGCAAAATTTCTATAACAAATTCACAATCAGCCAATTAGATTGAAAGATTTCGGTAGCTTTTAACTGTTATTGTAACAATTTGTTATTATAACAAGTCAGTATGCAAATAGCATTCATAACAAGGCTTCACTGGGTAAAGGATGGAAATAAAATAAAAATTAAAAAGTAGTTAAAGAAACATTGTACTCACTTTTACAATGAAGCTCATCGTCCGACTGAAAGAGCGGTATCTCAGCTATAAGCTTCTGCATGGTGTACTAAAGTTAAATACATAAAAAAAAATCATCATTGTGAATATAATGCAAACGAAATCAAAGACAAGATGAGATATGTGTGCAATATGTATCTTCACAAACCCCCAGGAAAATACACACATAGAATTGATAAAACTCTTTACAATTGGGTATTGGAAGATATCATTTTTTTTTCCAATATTGGCTCATCAATATCTTAAAAAAAATCCAACAGATGTCAATGTTAGACTGTCTGATAGGGATAATGATTCAGTTTTCAGTATTTTATTAATAAAAACTAACACTCATTGAAAAAGTCTGTAACTCAAACACAGGTTCATTTCACAAATGTTCACATAAATTCCACTATTAATCTTGTATACCTCAAAACTTGACTGCTGTAACTGCTCTAGTCTCTTTTCTTCTGGAAGATCTGTTGATATCTTTTGATGGATTTCTAAAATCAAAACAAACAATATATACATTTTATATTGAATTAAAATCTGAAATGAGATAAAGTACACACGTACATAAATAAATAACATTAATAATTAACAATTGAATAACATTAATTAACATGGCATGTTTTCCTTCAGCAAGAATTTTATCCGCACTGTGCTGCACTTGACCCAGGTGAGGTGAATGGGTACCCGGCAGGATTAATTCCTTGCATGCACTGAGCGCCATGATGGTAGCTCGAATTAAAGCTGGGGTAATGATGTATCCTCAGGCAAAAAACGCTTTATAAATACAGCTATTATTATTATCATTATTATCATTAATAAGGTGATGAGAAGGAAAGAAACAAATTGAAGATCAAAAAAACGCAGAAAAACTGATGCATTACCAGGCACCAATGACAACAAAAGTACATGTTGCTTCGTAAAAAAAATAAGTATACATGGGCAAACGAAAGAAGAAAAAATCAAGCGTGATTTTGAATGAAAACTCAAAGATACTACATCACATTGTCATTTGACACAGACTGTATTCAATAAAGCTGGAATTTTTGTGGTATACGTAGTCATAATTTTAGAAAGTCCACATTTTGCAAAAACAAAAAAAATGTTAATGACATTTGTTACCTAAAGATGGTTTGTAAATATTTTGATCTTGCGAAAAGGTGAGAAAAATTCAATATTCATGGATGCATGTGATGTGGATGTATTTCTTTTAACATGCAATGATTACAATGGCTGATTTTAAAACGGAAAATACTTTTGTTTTTAGCATAAATGTACAGCCCAAAAAACTCTGTTTCTCATTCAATATCATTTCAGGAACAAATCAGGGATGGCTCACCGGAACTTTCTATATTGACCGGGGGCAAAGACTTCCGTGAACGTGATCTCATGAAACTGGAGCGCCGCTTCTGTCTCTTCTGGTGCTTTTTTATTGTCGACATGCCCTAATGCAAAGGAACCACAACACAAATAACATTGATAACGAGTAGTTCAAATTATGTGTATGTTGGGGTGGTGGGGGGAGTACTCATTCCTTTTTTTCCTTCTTTTTCTCTCTCTCTCTCTCCTTCTCTCTGTTTCTCTGTTACTTGTTAGTAACAAAACATTTTTTTTTTATAGGAATATTTTTAGATTTCCTGTTCATGTGCTAGAGATTACAGATTCATTTCACAATAATAGGAATACAACTTTAGGTTTAAATGCCAATTTTCTTTTCTAATAAGACATAAATCTAATCCAAAAGCATTCAATTGGAGAAAGATAATAGAGATGATAGGGAGAGAGAGAGGGTGGGGGTGGTGGCAGCAGGTACTGAGTATTGTACTGAAATTAAGCATTGAAATCAGCATTGCAATATTATGGCTGCATGCATGATACTGCATATTTGGGTATACATTCATTTCTATAATCACACAACATCGCACCCCATGAATTTCAAACAATGTTTGGACTTCACATACCACTTGTCTGGCATTTAATCCTATGCACCGGGGGGGGGGGGGGGGGGGGGGGAGATGACAAATACTGAAATGACAAGTGGTTTAATGTGAATTCATCGCAGCATGGCCTGCACCTTTTTATTATGTTACAAGGAAATCATATCATATGGTGCCAGCTAACTTGGCATTTCAGACAACTCGGCCCTGCTAAAATATTAGGTGCCCAGTTAGCCAAAATCTGATTGCTATTCGTTGAAAAAATTAACTGCAACGCTTTCTACTATGATTTTGATAAACCAAATGTATTTTAGTATCAATCTCAATACCATAGGGTTAAGGTTTACGTTGGATAACTCAGCACCTAATTTTTCGGAGGGGCCTAGTTGTCTCAATTGCCAAGTTGACCTTGACCATATCATATCATACCAATGTATTACAAATAATTCTGATTTCATGTAATAACATTGGAAAATGAAAGTGGGGACATCATCAGCCATCCATATTGCATATTCATGACATGCATATTTCTACTCTGTAACTTACAAACATGTTTGTTAGTGTTACTTGATTTTAGATTTGTTGGATAAAGTGATGACTACAAAAATGGAAGTTTCGATATATCAATATATGAATACTGTTATCATCATGTACTCCTATTTTGTCAATATTAAAAGAAAATTCTACTGTATAGTGTAACCTCTTTTCACAAATCAATTGTACATGTACTCACCGCATTATTGTCATCATCTGCTTTTCGTTTTCTTTCAGACCTGAGTGAGATTGAATAAGAAAACACAACAAAATAAGTTTTTTGGCTCCCCACAATATTACATTTCTTTATTATGTTTTGAATCCCTCACTTGGTTCACTTTTATTTTCAATTTCAAGTGTGTGTGTCCCATTTTGTAGGCCTAGAGTCTACTCTACATACATTATTTATATATTTCTAATGTTATATTATTGTGGAAATAGGCCTAAATGATTTGATTTGAAAAGTGATTCAAATCATTTGAAAGATTTCCACTAATGCCAATTAAATTATTAAACCTGAAGATTAGCGCATGCGCGAGAAGTAAAGTTTTTTATTTACATACATAGGCCCTAGGGCCTAATGCCTAAATGTCTAGTGTAGACCCTTCCTGTACCTGTTTCGCCTTTGAGATGTACTTTTGCAGTCAAGAAACTGGACGCAGATTTTTTCGCTCTCTTTTTATTAAATCATGGATGGAAAAGAACTTGGAATCGCGGTTCTAAATTTCTAACGACACTTTGACTGGCATGGCCTTGGCCTTAGTCTACTCTAAAAGACTAGGGGGCCTACTAATACTACTAGTGTTTGTAAAAACAGCCTTGCTTTAATCGACCAAATGTGCACATTTTCGCAACAGAAAATAATTTCAAAAAGAAAAATCTTTAAAACATTTTGAATTGAATAGAAGTTGAAGATAATGAAAAAAAAAACAGTTGTTCAAACTCGAGTCTTTATTTTATGAAAATAAAAAAAATATGGTCAAATAAAGAATAGCCTCAATAGGCCTAGCTGATCAGTGATTTTTCCCAATTTTCCCACACACAACACATAGTTTTTTAATTAAGTTGTGCTAGTCTAACATCCTCAACCCTCAAGTCAAGAGTCAACTTGACACAAGTCTTGACCAAAATTCTTTCTGAAACTGTGAAAGTGAAATTGAAAATGAAATGGGACCCGACAAGCCAAGGCAAGGGCTAATCGGAAGCTGATAATGATATTGTGAAAAAGAAAACTATTCTTGGCAACACTCTAGTTTTACGTCTTTTGCAAGTAGATATATTTATGGTGGAAGTTTGATGAACTTTGTGAAGATATCATTCAATTGCGATGTGTCATGTCTCATGCGTTTGATCTCGAGTAAGCACACACTCCGACACGATCGTCCCCGAACCTCCCCCGGCCCAGTACCGGTAACGTACTGCCGAGCCACCGGTGAACGGGTTGTGGAACACTTCCGTATTTCGTTCGACTTCACTTAAAGCGTGCGCACACTAGCACAGAATACAGTTTTTGAAAAAATAGTTTTAATTATAAGGTAAATATTATTATTCTACAAATTCTTTATGAAAAAAATCAATCTGACTAACATAAATATCAAATAAATTGACATTCTCACCGCGACATTGCCATAGAGACGTCCATTTTGAAATCTGGCGCGCCAACCACGATGTAGACTCTTTTCAAGACGCATGTACATATACATGTATAGCTAGGCCAAGATAAGTTATTCTTGTCGGAAACACGAATTTATTTTATCAACATCATCACCCGCATCATCATCATCGTCATCATTATCATCATTATCACACCATCATCATCATTGTCCTAAATCATCATCATTATCAATACCACCACCATCATCATCATCATTTGGCATATATTTAGGCCCAATATCTTTATTGATTTGTAATTATATATATATCATTATTATTTTTAATAGGATCCACTGCTACTACAACTCAGGACTACAATATACCACTGGGTTAAACAAAAGTTAGGATGGAAATCATCACTTTTACTAATAAAAATGGCGTGCACACCGCGCGTGCACAAACAATTACTTTATCACCATTTTTATATGACACAAGCTAATCCAGGTATCGGGAACAGGGCGTTTTTACAAGTTGATGGGTGTATAACTAAAATCTGCACTTAAAATTCCAGTTATGAGCATACTCTCCTGCCACGTACCTCTTCTCCGGCCCCTCCCAGCTACCCCGCCCCATTCATACCAGGCTCCTTTTCCTCTCTCTCTGGAGATAATCTCCTTTAAATTGATCCCTGCCACCTTTTCTCCCCTCCGAACTACCTATCTCTCTTGTTATCTCCCCCTTCCCCTTCTTAATTTTCCTCTTTCTAGATCGAGATAAGCTGCCACCTCTTCTACCCTCCCAGCTATCTCGTCCCCCTTACACCCTCTCTCACTTGAGATAATATATTCTCTCCTTTAAAGTGATCAATATAAATTAGTTCTCTCAATTCTATAATGATGTAAGAGCTGCAATGTTAAACAGCCAAAACTACTCTGAATTTATGGCGCAGTTACATTTCCCCTATGGTGGCCATATGGCAAGTCGAAGACAGCCATTTTTAACATTTTGGTACCAGCTACATACGGGGGTGGTCTGAATAAAAATGAAAAAAAAAACGGCTGTTTTCGACTCGCCGCACGGCCACCGGCCAGAGGGGAAATGTGACTGCAGCATTACGTAAAATGACCAATGCATATAAAGTATAGTCAATATTTTTATATCACAATCTTTTTTTAATTGAAATCTTATTCAAGGTGATCATACACCGTAAAGAAATCCCCATTAGATACATGTATTGTTGTGTTCATAATTACAAAACCGGAATAAGTGTCGTTATATAGGAAGACGATCTAACTTCTGCAAATTTCAGACCTATAAAAAATCTCATTTCAGTAGACTGCTAGTTATAGCCTATATCATGCACATATTCAGAGGATAATTGTATTTGTTTAGATTCATGAAATGTACATAAGCGATCACAAATATTTTTCCATCAAATTTAGTCAAACCACATACAGGGTATAGTAAAATCTGTCTATAAAGGCCATCCGAGGGGCAACAGAAAGTGGCCACTGGAGACAGTTGGCCCATATAGACAGGTTCAATAACACAGTCACATTCCTTTCAATTGGGAGACAGATTTTGGTGGTCACTACAAAGATTTTGCTATACAGATAGGTGGCCAATGACAAATCTGAATACATACAAACATTTTACCTTCATATTTTCATAAAACATATTTCAAACTATATATCTTTGACATAATATGAGCTATTTGATATTTAATGAAACACGATATATTCAAGGTGAGAGTTTAGGAATGAAACACACACATGCACACACACAAACTGTCCCTCCAAATAATTAAAATTAACAAATAAAGTGCGATATGTGCTTTCTAATTGTTTGAGTTCAATATCTCATTTGTTTTACTAAAGGTGACCAATTGTAGTTTGAACATGACTATTTCAAGACATTTCCAGATTATGTATGCTATATCACATTCATATTCAGATGTCTTAATTAGAAGCAAAGAGTGAATAACAACAAACAATTATTGTTCGTAATATACATGCAGCATATCTACAACTATATAGAAGATTACATAATGTTCCCAACCATGAGACTGCAATTCAATCAAGCTATATGAGGACATGAGTAGTATCAGAAAAAAAAAAACTTCATTGATATTCAATCATAATGAAAGTTAGCACCTATACTTTAATTAATTCAGTTTATGTATAATTCATTGCAGTCAATTTTTTATTAATTGGCTTGCAGTTTAAGACTGCATATGTGTATTACTGTCATAAGTAAGTCTGATATCGCTACAATTCACATCAATTTATGGCAAAAAACTTCATTGCAATTGGACAAAATTTCAAGTCAATAATTAATGTTAAGAATATTCAAATACTTTTTGCTATTAAATGCATGCATCGTTTCATTAAAGTAATACAAAAACTAAGAGAAAATCTATACAATCTAATATATCATATCATTTAATAATCAGGAACTTCAGCTTTTTACTAAGTGAAAGACATCTTATATTACATATAATAGTTTTCTCAAATCAGCCAGCATATATTTATATTATACCAAATATATGCAATGCTTAAGTAATATTTACGTCATAGTAACTGTTTGATAGGGGATATAGAATTTCAAAAATGAAAATAGGGAAAAATATTGATATGAAAATTATAGACTTAAAATTAATATAGATATGCGCCATCTTTAATGGTCACCTTCAAGGAAGAAAAGAGAAATCAGTTAGATCTTTCAATAAACCCTTTCAGGTTTTAAAAAAATGACTATTTAACAGTACTATTCCATGTATTTCAATACTTATCAAAGCTCAACCTGTTTGCATATACATGTATATGTTCAATACTTCTCTACAATTTAGCACAACTTTATTGCAAAATTATTTATGGCATTATTACAATCAGCAATACTGGGATCTGTATAGAGTTTAAAGGACTAATGACAGTCTAAATATGGAATGTACCAACCAGCAGGCAAGAAGCCCTTGGAATTCATGACAAGACTAGTTACATGTATATCAAGACATATTATAAAATTTCATATACTCATCAAACCATGATCACTACAATCATTAATAAAAAGGATGTCTCACCAAGCGGCAAATGCTTGCATACAGAGTAATTAACGATTTTGCTTAGACTTTTTAAAGATTAAAGGTCGAAAGAAAGTTTGAAAACAGTATTCACTGTCACAAACTATTGTTTGTTATTGCAAAGAAATTTTTATCCTGGTAAAAATTTCTTGTGAATCCATTTTTTTTCCATAACAGTTGACACAGTTGAAGTAATTGATTTGCATATGGCTCCTACATAAATTTGTGAATATATATATTTTCCATTGCAAAACAATAGCTTTTGATGTTGAAAACAAAATATTTACTAGCATCTGCAGCACGAGTCAAAATATTTGGTGAATCCGAACTCATCTGAAGTCGCATGTATAAGCTTCTAGGTGAGGCATCCTGTAGTTAACTCTGGAATACAATAATTTAATATTTACATTATTCATGTAACATTCACTTCAGACTGATGTATGGTGCTTCTTTTTCTGCATACATACTACAGGTACTGAAGCAGATGTAGACACACACAAAATCAATTAGAAAATAACAATAAAAACAGAATCGGTAAGCAGGAACAATACATTGTGACTTTGCAAATGCTAATAAATACAGCGCACCCTATGAGGTATCTTATTTTCCCTTTGATTTGAATAATAAAACTGCTGAACTCAGCAAAGCAAAGAACCAATCCAACACAACAAAACAAAACATTGAAATAAAATGTGTAGCACACACAGTAAATGCAAGCCCAGATACCGTATAATATTCCAACATTTGGAGCATTCATCATTATACTTACACATAATAAATGTAAAATCTATTTCCATAATAAAACGTATATAAAAGATTTAAGCTCTATGCATCCTTTAGCCAGATGCTCATTTTTTTTTCATTTTCAAATAGACTAGGAAGTATTCAGATGCAACGCTGGTTGAATATGCATGTTCATCTGTAAATATATCCATGAACCATGCCCCATGCTCTCTGAAATATCTCTTTACATACATGTATGGTAAACACTTAAATGTACACAAACATTGCAAGAATATTGGCAAAACAAACAATTTCTTTACACTAGAAAATACATATGCATCTACACAGCAATTTAAAAGTTGGAAATAATTCCATCACAGAAAAAAGAATCTGCTCTATAGTCACCAGAGGAAATTATGACACAGACAAGAGAAAAGGAAACTAAATGAACGCTATTCATAAGGTTAAATAGATTCAATTTAAAACTGCAACTTATTTTTTTTTTAATGGATTTGATCAAGCGATATTTTTGAAAATGGTGCCATGAAAAACAAGTTGGTAATCTGGCTCAGGAGCACATGGATATAGCCTTTAAAAAAATATTACATTTCCTATAACAAAACACAAAAAAACCACCAAAATAAAGCACATAGGAAAGTGACATTTTCATTTAGAAAGAAAATATTTTTTTAAAGTCCTACAGGGTAAAAGATTAACATCTGAATAATTATGAATAAATTAAGAACTCCCCCTCCACAGCCGTATTATTAACCAAAATACCTCATTCTTAAGATTAAGATATTGGCCCGTGTGGCACATACCTACATGGGTTTTGGATAAAAATATAAATACTACACCACATGATCTATTTTGAATATGACAAGGCTAAAATCATGGCATGAAAGTCAATACATGATTGTTTTTACCTGACGAAAGGAAACCCCGCCATATCAAAACACCATGGCGAGGAGAAGGAGTGGAAGCATTATCGACAGCATAAAATGTGCGTCTACGGATTGACATTGAAACTCTCCAAGGAGTCAATCTGTGCTTGAAGTTCTGAAATCACAGTTCTCGTATCTTCTAGCCATGCTCCTTGCTGGGCAAGTCCCTGCTGAAGTGCCGCGACAATTGCAGCGTAGTCCCGCATGGAGAAGAGCTCCCTGGAGTCTCGGAGCCTTGCCTGGAGAGCCGGTAACTGGCTGGTATCCACCTGCTCGATGTTTGCGACATCCTGCAGGAGTGCTTCAAGTCTTCCCTGATTGGCAGAAGTGGACATGGCCGATTCCTCAGCTTTGGCTGCACAAGGAAAAAAATAATAAAATGGTAAAATCTAACTTTACCCCAAATGACTTGTATTCCATTCAGGATAGGTATCAGGTACATGTATTTTCACAAAATCAACATTTCTGAAATTGAACCCTGAAAGTCTGGGTCTATGAAGCAGATGAGACAAAGAGGGCAAACTGGAAAAATGAATATTATATCTCCTGAATAACCAAAGAGGCATCCAGCATCTTATACCCCTTTCATAAACCCAATTATGCGGCTAATAGCAGCATAATTTGGTCGTAAAATCGGAGGAGGACCAGAGTTATCCGCATTATTTTGATGCTGCAATTATCCGCATAATAGCAGCATCGGGACAAGATTTTGAGTTTATGAACGTATTTCCAAATAATGCGGATAATTGCCATGGTGCGGTCACAAGGTCACCCTTTTCCAACACAACCGCATCGGAGGGGGCGTGTCCAGTTGTCATGACGATTATCCGCCTTTTTCAGGACGGGCGCTCGTAAAAATAATGCGGATAATTTTCGGAGTTTGTGAACGCAATTTTTATTGAATTATCCGCATTACTATTAGGCGGCTAATTGGAGGATAGGTTTATGAAAGGGGTATTAAGTTGCAAGGGGGGCAATTTCACTACGAGCCCTGGGTGCCCTTTTTTTCGAGACACGCCACTGCATTACAGACAAGACAAATACCTGAAACTTGATCATACGATGCCTCTAGACCATCAATGTCAGGTTGGAATGCATCACATGCTTGGAGTGAAGGCTCGATCTGGTCCTGGTATAGCTGGTTCAAGGACTCTGTAATCTGGTCCGTGTCTGTCAGCTGGTTCGCTGCCTCCGTGTAGAGCTGTTCCGCTCTCTCATTGATTGGCAGGACAGTCTGTAAGGAATGATATGGAGAGGAGATGGCAAATAAAATCTGAATTTGCCATGGTAGGAGAATTAAATAATTTGGCATCAGTGAAAAAGGAGAGAGATAAGCAAGTCAATAGACCAGCTCGTAGTTAGCCCTTGTCCCTGATATCCACAGATGTTTGAAGCAGAAAATTCTTCTTTTGCTCTTAGTTCGGGCACTCCCAGAGCAACGGAGGTGCCTCATAAATTCTCTTTTGAGAAGTAAATACCTCGATCTGGATATCATCCACTCATTCCATGCATCCACACAATCCATCCATGCATCCACACAATCCATCCATCCATCCACACAATCAATCCATCCATCCACACAATCCATCCACACAATCCATCCATCCATCCATCCATCCACACAATCCATCCACACAATCCATCCACACAATCCATCCACACAATCCATCCACACAATCCATCCATCCATGCATCCACACAATCCATCCACACAATCCATCCACACAATCCATCCACACAATCCATCCACACAATCCATCCATCCATGCATCCACACAATCCATCCACACAATCCATCCACACAATCCATCCACACAATCCATCCACACAATCCATCCATCCATCCATCCATCCATCCACACAATCCATCCACACAATCCATCCACACAATCCATCCACACAATCCATCCACACAATCCATCCACACAATCCATCCACACAATCCATCCACACAATCCATCCACACAATCCATCCACACAATCCATCCACACAATCCATCCATCCATCCATCCATCCATCCATCCATCCATCCATCCATCCATCCATACATCCATCCATCCATCCATCCATCTATCCATCCATCCACCCATCCATCCATCCATCCATCCATCTATCTATCTATCCATCCATCTATCCACACATCCATCCATCTATCCATCCATCTATCCATCCACCCATCCATCCATCTATCCACTCTCACTCCCTCTCCTTCATCAACTCCTTTATTCATTCATTCACTCACTGACTCATCCACCCATCCATCCACCCTCTCCTTCCATCCATTCATAAACTCATTTCTTTATTCATTCATTCACTCACTGACTCACCCACCCATCCATCCACCATCTCCTTCCATCCATTCATCAACTCCTTTATTCATTCATTCACTCACTGACTCACCCACCCATCCATCCACCATCTCCTTCCATCCATTCATCAACTCATTTATTCACTCACTGACTCACCCACCCACCCATCCATCCATCCACCCTCTCCTTCCATCCATTCATCAACTCATTTATTCATTCATTCACTCACTGAATCACCCATCCATCCACCCATCCACCCTCACTCTCTCTGTCCATCCATTCATCAACTCATTTATTCATTCATTCACTCACTGACTCACAAACCCATCCATCCATCTATCCACCCATTCATCCATCCACCCATCCATCCATCCACCCTCTCCTTCCATCCATTCATCAACTCATTTATTCATTCATTCACTCACTGACTCACAAACCCATCCATCCATCTATCCACCCATTCATCCATCCACCCATCCATCCATCCACCCTCTCCTTTCCATCCATTCATCAACTCATTTATTCATTCATTCACTCACTGACTCACCCATCCATCCATCCATCCATCCATCCATCCATCCACCCTCTCCTTCCATCCATTCATCCATCCATCCACCCTCTCCTTCATCAACTCATTTATTCATTCATTCACTCATTGACTCACCCACCCATCCATCCACCCATCCATCCATTCATCCATCCATCCACCCTCTCCTTCATCAACTCATTTATTCATTCATTCACTCACTGACTCACCCATCCATCCATCCACCAATCCACCCTCTTCTTCCATCCATTCAACTCATTTATTCATTCATTCACTCACTCACTCACCCACCCATCCATCCATCCACTTCTATTACTAAAATACACCATATGTCCTTACCTGTCCTTCATTGTTCACAACAGTGAATGCTTCCGCGGCGACCCTTGACCCTTCACTTGCTGTACTTCCTACCCCACTGACCTGAGCCCTCAACTGCCCCGACTCTGCCAAGTTCTCATTAGCAATCCGATTTATCTCCGGAATCTGCTCTACTGCAGTGAAAGCCTCAGACTGTGCAACTATATCAAATAGGCAACAAAGATGAAACATCAATATCAAATAAAAGAAAGAGTCACTTGTTATTTTTGGGGTAAAATGTAGGTAAAGGAATAAAGAACCATTATTTCATATTACAAACTATGTTTAATTGCTCTTTCATTTACATTATGTACCTCACTTAAATCAATTTGAGATTTCAAATAGATACTTATTATGGTATCAATTCTGCATCTGTGGCAATGTAATTTTAAACTCTTCACCTACATGTAGGAATCAAATTATCTTCTTCGGTCTGTTAATGTGTTAACTGCTCATGAGAATGTAATATCTCTTTAAAGATTTTTTTGCTAGTTTGTTATTTTGTGTTGCTTTTTTGTTTTGTTTCTTTGTTCTTGTTGTTTTTCTGTCTTACTTTTTTTTTTGGGGGGGGGGTTAGATGGCTGGTTGAAAGCAAACACATACAACAAATATTACATAATAAAAGAGCAATCAAAATAGGTTGTACAAACGACTGAAGCATTTGACAACAAATCTAAACTTTTAAAAAAGAAAATACATGAAACCCATTTAAAGTAAAATATACCAAACTGAAAACATAAGTAATCATCTGCATGGAAATAAAAAACACTCTATTCACCATTTGCCTGGGCATCAAAATTCAAAGAGATGACAAGCATTTCTTCAGCAGCATTGAAAGTATCTTGAGAGAGCCTAACAGAGTCAGAAGAGTCACGGTTAGCTTCTGCAGCTCTGTCATACCTGTCCATGACTTCAGCAACCGTGGCGTCTACTTCTATCTGAGTGTTCTCCGTAGTGATGCGGGCCTCCTCGATGGTGGTGATGGTGCTCTGGGCATCAGATAACTTGGAATCGGCCTATCATAATTGAAACACATGGTAAACTATCTTAAGACATCAATCTTTATACTTGAACCATGGGTTGATACTGATGAACATTTTACGGGAATAAACATAATTGAAGTTATTTAGATAGTCACTGGAAATTGGAAGAATATTTACATGTAATTAACCTTTTTTTTCCAGATATTCCAGTGCCTACTCTATTCTACATTATTAAATTAATTGTTTTCTAACAAAATCAGGGATGCCACTAGGTGTCCTCCAAAAATACTGAAACTTATCGCGGGCCGGGATAGTGTCCAAGAAATTTTTTTTTTTGGGGGGTCCACCTTTAATTTTGGGATGGACACATGTCACAGGTAAAAAATTGGACAAGCAAAAAAAAAAAAAAAAAAAAATTAGGAGGGGGGGGGGGGTCCGCCCCCACCTCAAATTTAGGGGAGGGGGGAGGACCAAGTGGTTTCTTACCTTCTTGTGATCGATGACTTTGAAGTCAATTAGGTTTGAAAAACTGACGGTAGTTAGTTGTGTTTTTCTCATAGAACGCTAGACCAAAAGCTTCAGTCTCTGTATTTTGGTTGTTCAGCTGAACCGCGTTGGCTCCACTCACCAATAGTTAGACTGAAGAGTTGTTGGCCCGTACATAAAGACTACGTATCAGCTAAACCCAAGGAGCTCCGGCCCGCTTTCCGGGCCGGAGCTCCCTGGGTTCCGTATCAGCATGCAGCAGTAACGTTAGATCTAACATTTGGCGGAAACCCGATTTTCTGATCGTTTTTGGTACATAAAATGTCACATTTTAAAAAGATAATTACATCCAAACTTACGAGAAAATATATAAAATTCAGAAACATCGTACCTTAGACCGCAGTTACCGCTAATTCCTTTCAAATGATGATCAAAACTTAGTCATCCTCGATTCCTTCGTTGGTCATCGTAAGTTGCCATCTTGGATGACGTCATCATCTGTACAGACGTATTTACCAGTCGCTATTATACCGTGATTCGTGCCGCTACTTTGTGCTTGTCTATGAGCGTGCGTTTGGAATTTGTCGCTCGCATTGATTGGCCAGGATATCGATAATTCTAATCACAAAGCCTTGATAAAAGCATAACTCAATGAACGTAGTAGGCAGTGCGTGCGTTTATAATTTATGTACTGTATAAAAGCAAATATCTCGGGGAAATATCTCTCACTCGGTCGATCGACATGCATCACAATCGGAAGAAATAGGGGGGAAAAAATGAAGACTTTCAGGTTTTTTTAATACACAGAAAACAGGAAAAGTCGGAAATATGGAAATAAGACAGATAGCAGGAAAAAAGCCGGAATTCCGTATAAATACGGAAAAGTGGCATCCCTGCAAAATGTATTCTTATTTTTTCATTATTAAAAAAAGTGATAGGAATTTTAATTCCTTTACGATAGTGGTAATTAAGACAAACAAAAATTTTGATGGGTATAACAAAAATGCATGCCTCCATCATTGGTGGATAAGAAATATATTACATACCAACATCTAACATGCAATTACTACAATGTAGAATTTTGTGACCAGTCATTGGACTACATAGCAATGTATGTACTATACATATATGTATGTTTAATAACAACACTGCATGCTTATTACTCAATAAACCTCCTTGGGGGAAGATCAATTTGAAAAAAAATCTAAAATGTTCACATACTGACTTGTGACATTTGACCATGTGACTCTGATACTTAACCAGATAAAGTCACTGCTACATGAGCCAAGTTTGAAGATAATGTTGTGTCTTTTTCCACACAGCGAAACCTAACCCTGCAAGAAATTTCCTGAAGACATGTTCAACCAACCTGAACTGTCAGAGACACTGCTTGACCTGTCTTCACAGTGGCATCCGTCATCAGAAGATCGATCCTGTCATCATCCACAGACGTGCGTGCCGCTTCCACATCGACCACCGTCTGCTTGGCAGAGTCGTCAAGATCTTGAGCTCTTCCAAGCAACTCTTCAGCGTCTTCGAGGGTTTCTTCGGCAAGGGTTGCAACGCTGTTGGCATGGGTGACCTCTGTGGCTGTCCTTGAGGTCGTATTGTCATGAATAACCTGAGCTGTTTGGGCAGTCTGCAGTGACAGAAAATAAAGAGGGAGTCTTACCGATCAATTAAAATCAGAGATATAGGTAAACCTGATCAAATCAACCTTTCACAAGGCGAAACAATGTTATATTTCTGACTCTACTTTTTGAAGGTGACAACATAGACAGATTAGCCAAGAAGCCAAACCTATGTACCTGACTGTAAACAAAATTACAACCAACAATTCCATACCTCTAGCAGCATATCTGCTGCTTGAATCGTCTCTTGGGTCAATTCCCTGATACGCGCCACATCCTGTTCCAATGCAGCCGTCTGATTGGCTGTCTGTTGCCTAACCTCCTCCAATGAGACGGCCTGTCTCATCAGGTCATCTCTCAGCCCTTCAAGAATGGTCTGGGCAGCTTGGAAATCACCTGCATACAAAATATAACCAACACGTGAGAACAAAATTATACAAAGCAAAGCAATGATTTCACTTATATAGGTAGGTTCATATGCCACAATTATTTTAGTTATGGGACAGTCCCTATAGACCGATAAATGGATAAACAAATCACCAAAAAGTGGACATACCACTAGAATTTCACAATGCAAGGTGAGATAAGTACACTTCAAGTCCTGGCAAATTGTTCAATAGATAAATTTGTAATGGAGACATATCAATGACTATGTGTTTCATTAGTTAGTGTTCAGTAGGCTAGACAATGGCCAATAAGCTTCTCTTTTCTCGTAATTCAATGAATTCATAAATTACTACTTCAATATGGACTTACCACTTGTAAGGGTTTCATAAGCAACGGTTAAATCGACATTCACCACGCCAATGGCTTCTAAGGCAAGTTGAGCATTCTCCTCAGCAGCGGTGGCATTTCCTTGGGCAAACATGATGTCATTCTGAACACTGCCATCTAGTGTTGATATCAAAGCTTCCATGACACTGTTGAGTGCAGCGATGGTGCTTTGTAGATTGGAACCTTCCTGTATAGTTGAGCTTGTCTATAGTGACAGAAAAAAGGGGTATAATTAACAACAAAATTTCATTATTGTAATTAGAAAATACAACACTTTGAAACAATTCAGTCCACAAATCATTCCAATATCTCACATTAAAGTGAAATATTGTTACATTCTTTGTTCTTTTTATGTCAGAAAAGGAGGAAATGACAAATCAACAATTAAGTTTCTTTTCATCTGTATTGTGATTGTCTAATCTACATTCTCTGAGGGGATACTTTTTTTATGTGAGAAAGGTAGAAAATGACAGGTCAGCAATTTGACTATCTGATGCTTTTAAAGGAAACTATGATAAAATAAATCATCTTTTGACCCTTTCTCTCACTGTCATCACAAAATTCTTCTGAAGAACTACATTATATCATAATTCTGTTTGTAAGGAATGATATGTTTTATGTGTAAATGACTATCCATTACACAAAAAATACATAGTAATATATTTCCATTTTTACTTACAGCATCCACGAGATCAGCCAGAAGATCGTTGGTCTCCTGAAGTCGCTGATAGAAGGGTTCCGGTATGGAGGAGTTGTCTCTCTCCTCAAGGTCTGATACAAACTGAGACAGGTTCCGCTGCAATGCCAGCAATCTGAGATGAGTGGTCTCGATACCGTCATAACACACATCACATTCTGAAAATGAGAATGAAAGATTTTTGTTTTTTCTCTTGTGAATATCATTAAGGATTTGATACGTTTCTCCCGCAGAAGAGCAGCGGCAGATCTCGGCAGGTCATGAGTGACGCAAATCCTCTTTAATAATATTTCGAATAAACGCATTTACTATTATTTTAATACTCATCAGTGGCCTTTAAAACAGAATGTGGTTTGACCTAGATTTACCTCAGAATTTGTGTCTACTTGAGGCAAAACTTTTTGATTGAAGACTATGGATGTGTTCCACAAGGTCTAATTAAAACTCTCCTTTTTAATGTCCTAGTGAATTTGAAAAAAAGTGTTTGCTCATTATATGTGTATAATTTTACATAACTTTTCAGATAGATAAAAGTATTTGCTCAATTGCATCTAGAAAATCTTCCACTAGTCCTTCACATACAGAAATGTACATTTGTGTGTCCAGAGTTTTAAAGCAACTGCATTTAAATCAAAACACTTACTCAAGCAACCAGAGTCATAGTTGTAGTAGTTGTAGGCACATCCATCACAACGTTGTTCACCAAAGTTGCCGACACAGGGGCATTGGCCGCTCTCGTTGTCACACTGAGTGGCCCCTCCCGTTCCTGTGGTGTTACACCTGCAAGCTACAGTAGAAAAACATTATAATATGAAAATAAAACATGTAAGTCTTGATTTAGTGTGACATGAATGACACTGCAGACCTAAAATCTTTCTTGTTTTATCATCTTTTCTTTTGTTGCAATTGAAAATATTTTTGATCTCTAGAATTTTAACCAAGAAATTTATTGATATAATAGAAATAGATGGCAATAATAATAATAATAATAATAATGATAATGATGATGATGATGATGATGATGATGATGATGATAATGATAATGATAATGATAATAATAATAATAATGTAAAAATAATAATAATCATCATCATCCACAAATTGGGCATGTATGAGCAAAGGATATATCCCCCCTCACAATTGCATACAAATTTGAATAATCATTTTGCTTTTCTACGAAACTGTTGATCAGTAATATCCATTACCTGAGCAGGCCCCACCGAAGAGATCAGTTCCATATCCGTAATAGTCCGGGATGCACTGGTCGCAGTTCGGTTCCTGGACATTATCTGCACAGCTTTCACAGAGATCCCCAACCGTTCCCGAACGGCAGCCCATGCAGACGCCCGAATCAGGGTCGCACGCCGAGGAACGGCCGTTGCAGAAGCAAGGCACGCAGATGTCCGTTTTGGGCCCAAACGGAGTCAGGCGCTTCGTACCACTTGAACAGCTGCTGCAGGATAGACCTGAAACGAAGCAAGAATGGCCATTTTAACACTTCTCTGAAGGAACATTAAAGTTTTCTTCCATCTTCAGACTAGTACTAGTACAGGGGAGGGGGAGGATCAAAGACTTCTGAGTGAGTTAAGGTTGCTTGTTCTCAGTTGCAAGCGATAGATAACACACCCTTGTATCAGTCAGATCACAGATCATGCTATTAAACTAGGCACAAGCTGCTGGGTAGTCATCAATGAGTTTACACATCAAATACCACGTGCACATCAGCATTCAATTCACAACTTTGAATATTTACATTTCCGCTTCACTCCTTCTTCTTCCAGTGTGCTGCTTCAAGATGCTGAAGATAAATGCACAGGTTGTGTGTGTATGTATGGATTTTTTTCTCATATACTGTTAATTCATATAGGTGTTGATCTTGTAGTGCAGGTGCCTATATACATGTGCATGGAAAACATTGTTTTAGGGTGTTTGTACTTCTGCATCCCACTAAAACAAACTGAACTGTTTTTGTTTTGTTTTTGTTGAAACACCTGTCATTTTATTCATTTCATATCATGGTTATTTATTTCAAGTAAAACCATCATACATATACTGCAGCTAAAAAGCTGAAATGCATGGATTTACAGAGGTATAACAATGTCACAATACATGTAGCATAAAACATTAATGTCATGATAAAACTAATGGTACCTTAAGAAAAAAAATCCAGTATATATTATGAAATTATATTGAATGAGTACCTACCCATGGTATTTGAAGAAGTGTCACAGACACACTGTTCTACAGTGGTCACAAACTCATTGTTCGCATCGTCAGAACTTGAGACCGATGATGCCGTTTCCATGGAAATGTCAAAGAATGTACTAACCGTCCCTGGACCAAACGATGCCCGAACTTGAATACTAGTAACATCAGCCAGTATTTCTGCATTGATTTAGGAAGATGAGATGCAAATCAAAATGTAAATGCCTAAAAATTTCAAGCGATAAACCAACTTCAAAATTTGTAAGGTTTAGTAGGATTTATAAACTCTGAAAATTCCCTTATGGGGTATGAAGATACAAACAAGAAAATACTTCTAAAATCTCAGTATCAGGGATGCCACAGAGAAATGATAAAAAAAAGTTTAAAAAGTATCTGGAATGAGCCACTACATTGACAAAAAAAAGGGTTTTATATGGCGGACAATGAGAAGATGAAGTCTGATTTCTGAAGTGTTGTCCACATATATCCTACAAAATTTATTGTTCAAAATAGGATATAAGGCATCTAAATCTATTGTTTGAAATTGTATTTTTTTTTAATGAGCCAAATATCATGGAATGAGAGGAAAACAAATGATGATGTCCTGAAACTCATGCATCTTATAAATCATGGAAGGAAAAATTGAAGGCAGGAGAAAAAGAGGTAGAAAACAGAAAAGCTGGCTTGAAAATATCGTGATGATGGGTAGAAAGATATATGGATGCTGTGAGATTGCATTGGACAGAGAAAGATGGAAAACCATGACATCCAACCTCTTTAAAGAGAAGGAACAGTTGTACATGTAAGCTACAGGAAGGTAAGTATGTTGGCAAAATGTCAAATAAATGCTGAAATCACCTTGAAACTGAAGCACAGTGACCTCACTCCCTGTCTCTGTAGTTCTCCACATCCCCTCATAAAACCTCGCCGTAAATTCTGTCGGCTGGTCCGTCGGGACAAACTCCTCCGCGGAATAGAAGATGCTGGTGTTCTGCGGTCCGCCCGTCAACACCAGGTACCTGCTGGAAGACTGGTCTGCGCTTCCGACTTCTATCTTGGAGGTGAAGCGAAAGGACCCGCCGTAGGAACTGAGCTTGAATCCCAGGTATTCCTCGGGGGCGATCAGATAAACGGACGCCCCACTGGACAAGGAGGGCGGGTGAGATACCCGGATGTTTGTAGGATTGATGTTTAAGGATGAAGGGTCTGACAGTCGCCATCCATTGGTACTGCAAGGAATATTATCAGGGTCGTATTTCATAAAACTGTTTGCAAAGTTCCGCACGACTTTCCACATGACTTTAAGTACAGCTAGAACACCTTAGGTGCAAAGATATCTACACAAAAACATATCTTTCAGCACAAGAAAGAGTCGCCCGTCAAGAGTAAAGTCATTCGTAATGCACAAACAGCTATATGAAACAGCCCCCAGGGTCCCATTGCATAAGAGTTACTATTATGGCGACTTTAACCATCCAATAGTAACGTGCATGGAATCCATGATTCTGATTGGCTGTTGATCATCGTTACCATGGTAGTTACCATTGGATGGCAAAGATACAATAATAGTAACTTTTATGCAATGGGACCCAGGTATATTCTTTTCATTTATTTTTCACTTGGTCTACATGTACAAGCAATTGGTCTAGTTCTCAAATAGTCTTATACCACATGGGCGAAACCCTTTCGGCCTACTATAAATTTGGTCCTAAGTGTTGTTTCATCTACACTACACTTAGTCTAATTCCCATTTAGTCTAATACCCTGTGCCAGCCGCACAGAAACGTTGTTAACCTAACAGAGCGCTAACAGAAAGCCCAGTAACATCTTTTGGATTGTGAAGTCAGAATATTTATTTCAATGTGTAAGTATAATATAAGGCATCGCTACAATATTAACGGTTGTGACAGGGCCTCTGTTCGCGCATTGTTAGCGCTATTAACGTTTCTGTTCGGTCAGTACAGATGGTCAAACTTCCATACCAATTACTAATTATTCTGCACTTTGCAAAAATGAAAATTACTACTCATAAATTAACAGTTCATCTTATCATATACATTGTACATCCATGAACAATTCAAGTTTAGTTCATAACACATTTTCTATAGAATCTATAAACACTATAGAACCTACAGTATATACAATGTAGTCCAATGTTCTCAATGTTATTAATAATATTAGTGTTATGCTATCAATGTTATCAATGTCATTGTAGTTCAATGTTATCTTAGGTAAAGAGCTCATCTAACATGTATTTCAAATGGAACTTTTAACACAGTGCCTACCTTCCCTGTGTAAAGTCAGATCTCACAAAGTCCAGGACATAGTTAGGTGCTGCGTTGCAGCTTGCTCCATGACCGTAGCAGAAGCATGGCTGGCATCCATCTGGGTTTGCATCACCAAGGTTGAAGAACCCTGGGCGACACCCATCACACTTTGACCCCTCTACATTAGTCTTGCACGAGCAGACCCCGGTGATGGAGTTGCATTCAGAGGTGAGGGAGCCTGCCATGTTACAATCACAGGCGCTAAATGGGAAAATAGAGGGAAAGGAGTTGATTTGAATGCTAGTCAATCATTCTCACTGGGCCTAAAGAGCATATTAACATAAAGCCTAAAAACCTGAAATGGGAAGTAGTTAGGGCCTAAAACCCTGACATCTGGGATCTGAGTATTTTCACCTACTTCAAAATAATAGAATAAAATGCTTTTATATGACACTTATCACACTACATTTCTCAGTGCTTAACAGATGTATTATTACCCGTTGTCGTTGGATTCTTGCTTGTCTCTATACATTATCCGTGCAATTACATTCCCTGTTATAACTATTAACCTTTCTATATGAAGTCAACACAACCCACTATAAAAACTGCAATGGAGCACATTAGCAAGAGAAATGAAGTTCTTTCAAATTTCTCCAATGCAAAACAGGAAACGAACAGTATTTCCCATAAAAGGTGGAGTGAAAACAGTTCAGAAATGTAAGAGAATCATTGAAAGAAGAGCCTATAATGATGAAAGTTTCTAATATTTTCCTCCCAAAATTATCGAAAATGATTGGAATATCATCATACCTGCAACCTTCCGAGGTCAGATTGTAGAAGCTTTGCAGGCAGCTATCACACTTCTCCCCTCCGACCGTCTCCAGACATCGACAAACCCCGTCCTCACTGCACTGCAGATCCACAGATCCTAGAGGATGGCATCCGCAGGCTTCACAGCCATCAGGGTTACCGAACCCAAAGAAGTTCTCCTGGCAGGCACTGCATCGTCGGTTGCTGGCAAGGCCAAGGTGGCTGTTCTGGCCCTCAAAGGCCACACCCGATTTGCAGGGGCATTGACCGGTGACGAAATCACAAGCCTGGGTGATTGATCCGTCTTGATCGCAGTTGCAAGCTATAAAGGATTTAACAAATGTGTTGTGGACTTAGCAACATTTGCTCTCCAAAGAATAACAGCAGATGCATGAAAATTGCTATATAACAGTAGGCTGTCACTGCAATTTGTTTCATGATAAAACATCGGATTGTTGGTCAGACAAGAATAATGTTAGAAAAAATTCTGTCATTTGAACAACTATCATCTGATAATTCAAAAGTAAAAGTGTTGCACATCTCTCACATTTTTGTTAAGCTCACTCGTACAAAGAACATTTTGGTATGAATATTATCAGTTGTAATAACAGTGATAAATGCATCAAATTTTATACAAAAACATGTTTGCACATTTGTTTAAGATAGTACCAGCTATTAAAATTGACTGACCACAGTGAATGACATCTTTATATTTTATTTTAAAAATGCTAGTACTGGTTACCTTGACAACCGCTGGAGGTAAAGTTGAAGAAACCCGGCAGGCACCTATCGCAGTTTTGACCTCCGACCCCTGGCTTACACAAGCAAGACCCTCCATAGGTGGAACAAACCGTCTGGGGAAGGGAGCCTTCTAAATTGCAACTGCACTCTGTAAGGATAGAGAGAGAGAACGCTGATGTCACATGGAACAGTTACCCTCAATGGTGACACAACATTTGCTTCTGTGACAATTGCTCCAGGCTTTATTTCGTCCAAGATGTTAAGGTTGGGTAGCAATAGGGTATTTTGTCAGGTTCAGGGCTAGGTTTAGGGTAAGGAATAGTGTAAAATCCAGGGTTGAAGTTAGTCATGACGTGTGGATTTTATAGCAGAGCAAATGTCGCCAGAGCAAATGTCACGGATCCATTCCCAATACACACAAACCGAAATTGATTACCCAGTTCCCATTTCATAAAACTGTTCATCAATTTTAAATACTAATTTCAATTTCAATAATAAACTAGCAATCAGCCAATCAGATACCCTAAGTTCAGTAGCTTTTAACAATCCTTTCTTTTACTATGACAAGTTTGGGGAAACAGGATCCTGATTAGGCGTTCTGCTACGAGCCTAAATTGATAAGTGGGTCCTATTTCATAAACCTAGTTATCAATAATAAATTCAAATTTCAACGACAAACTATGCTATCAGGCAATCAAACGGCATGAGAAGACACAGATAGCTTGGCCTGTGCATTTACAAGGTGTTTATTATTACCTCATGCATGCACATGGCAAGCAGCACGTGGAAATGAAATCTTGCCAAGGTTTTGACTTTCCCAATTTGGCAAAGATCAATGGTCAAAACATTTGCAGGTTCTCCCACCCCCCCCCCCCACAGCTCCCACTACCTGTTTTGGTTTTGACCCTTGACCTTCCAATTTGGCAAAACCTTGGAAGGCTTGTTTTTCACACTATTCCCAGATATCAGTCAACTTTGGCCTAGCAGGTAATGCAGATTGTTCGCCACTGGAGTGAAATTCAAACTACTAAATCAAATATTCCTCCTTCCTCGGGTGTCAGGGTTTTTCAAGTGAAACAATAGAGTGTAGTTTTACTCCGGACTAATATAGACCTGAGTAAGCTCAAACACTGCTTATATTGAGTGATTTCAGGTTTGGTGTTTACCTATTGGTGTTGGTGTTACAATATCAATGCAGCATAGCACCAAATTTAAAATGCAGCTGGTACAGGGACTAATTTCAAGAGGTGTTGAGATGTAAATAAGGTGATATAGATAACTTATAAACTCAGAATAGGTTTTGGAGCGAGTGGAAGCAATCTAAATGTTGCCTTTAACACCAACACCAATACTAAACTTGAAATATCCCATTGTAGCTGAATCAAATTGACAATTTGAAGAGGGGCTTACTTTGTGCCTCTCCAACAATTTCCATCATGAGCGAGTACGTGAATGGCCGGCAAGCTTCTAGAGCACGAGAACGATTGGAGTAGGCTGCAATATCTCGAAGGCAGTCGTCATAAAATCCTCTCTCTACTTGATCTATGGGTAAATTGAACCACAAATCTTAATGCAATTCCACCATTTCACAAAAACATACATGAACAAAAAATATTTGTCACCTTAGACCAGAGGTACAGTATGTGACCTGCAGAGCATTTCATGAAGTTATTTCAGTGAGATTTGCTGACCTACATGCTTTCAGCAAATTAGATGCAAGGATTTGCAGTAGCTTATAACATTTGTCTGTGAAAAAGGTCACTGAGAATACTTTTTATCAAACAAATTCAAAACACAAAATCCAACACCATGTGCATCATTCAAGTTTGTGACACAAGATTCAGTCTTCCTAATAATACTATTCTTTCATTTTCTTCAAAGTTTTTTGCAAGATAGTTTGATATGATGGTTTTACTTGAGAAAGATACAAAAAAGATTATCCTATGAAATTCCATGCTTGCATATAAATCAGGGTCTGAGTGATCACAAATAAAGAGCTGAAAAAATGTTGAAATTGAAACAGCTCCCACATTTTCGTACTGAGAAAAGCTAAAATAAACTGAAATTAAGTTGAAAATTAAAACAAAAAAAAGCTGAAATTAGTTGAAAGGCTGAACTCTCACACCCTGGATAAATTGAATCAAGATTTAATACCAAACCACACCTCCAATCTGATACACAGTAGAAGAACTTGGATCAGGAATGAGAACAAGAGCGTCAATCACGATGGCATCCGCTCCTAGTCCTGCACTGTCCAGTTCAAACGCTGCAGAGTAGGAACAATCCTGATGGAAGCCATAGGACTCGTCCGAAGACCATGCCACACCCTCGCCAGGCTGCAGGGAGAAGGCAGGGGTTGCGATCACATCGCCATCAGGGTACGGGCAAGAGAGGGCAGTGTCCTCCGTAGCTTCCACAGTGATGCGCAGGGCGGTCATTAGCCAAGGGGATTGGGAGATGTAGGTGTAACGAAGAACAACATAGTTTGACCTGTGATATTTAAAGATGTGAAAGAAGAAATATTCTTTTGAAAATTGGTAAATCATACTTTAAACTTTATCATTCTAAATCGTCATCTCCATGCACATGGTGTTCTTTCAGATTATATTTTTCTCCCTGAATTCTTGTAAAAAGTACAAAATTAGGCATACTGGTAAGATTTTCCTTTATATAAATATATATATATATATTTATATATATATGGGTATTCCTGAATTATAAACATATTACTTCAGACAATATTCAACAGCCAATGAATAAAAGGCAATAATTTTGCTCTGTTTTCTTATCGTGATATAAATATTGTGGATAAATAGCGCTTTTTGCCCCGAGGATAAAAAGCGTTGCTATTATTATACCCGGCTTTATAGCAGCACTGCCATTATAGTAGCTAAAGAATTTAAGAAATTTCTTCCTACCAGGTACCCATTCACCTCATCTGGGTTGAGTGCAGCTGGCAGGTCTATGTTGCTATCCACCCAACCAATCCCCCCTCCCCCATAATTTTCATTACAAAAATCAATCAAAACAATGTAACAAAATAAATAGGCAAAGGGTCCAAAGGATGACTCACAATCTATCTGTAACGTTGGAATACACCCTGATCCCGGTGAAGAGGATCCTATCACCGACACCACACTCCAGATAGCCCAGACCCGAGAAGCCATCCAATGGAAAGTCAGATCGATGGACGCAGCTTGAATTGGCCTCCCAAGCATCGTGACTGTAGGGAATAAATAATAAACGTCATATTTTACCCACCGTGCCCACTTCGGTTCCGAAAAACTGTTCTACCAGCGGGCCCTGCTTAAAATGATGTTATTAGAGGTATGAAACATAGACAGTATCATGAAGAATCTTGTCAGTCATTTTCACTAACAAAATAGCTCTGAGCCAATCAGATGCAAGGATTTCAGTAGCTTATAACAGTAGTCAGTAAAAAATTATAGATCATTTCTTTGATGAAATGCTCCCCTTGGTTAGACCAAGACTAAAACGCATTTAATGAATCATCTTGTCAGGAATTTTCACTCAAAAATTGCCATGACCCAATCATATGCAAGGATTTCAGTAGCTTATAAATGCAGTCAGTAAAAATCACTGATTATCTGTATCATGAAACGCATCCCCAGTAGATAATTTTGTGAAAGTTGTCACCAAGAAAATGCTTCCATTTGAGAAGCTTACAACAGTCAGACATAGGTGATGCTCAACCAACAAAAACCAAGGTGATTTGTCATGACAACGGCAACCCCCCCCCCAGAAAATAAAAGAACTCACCTGGTGCTGTTTTCATAAAGACAAGTAATATTGTAACATCGCAACTATGGTAATTACCATGGTAGCAGGGCTCAGCAGCCAATCACAATCAAGGTTTCCATGGTAATAACGGCAAAGTTACCGTATTTGTAACTGTTTACGAAATGGACCTCAGATTTGTTATGTTTTATTTAATATTAATTTTGAAAGTACCGAGATCAATGACGACTCTCTTGTACTCATGCATTTTGACTTGGAGAAAATTAAAAATGTAGGTTGTTTTCTTAAACTATCAATGGATTTTGTTTTAAAGCTAAAACCAATGCCCTGTGATACCATGGGGGTGAGAGTTCAACTATTTATCTGATTTCAGCAGTTACTTTTGATTTTCAGCTTATTTCAGCCTTGCTCTGTATTTGAGTTCTTTCAATTTCAGCTTTTTTCAGCTCGTTTTACTTCTGATCACTCACAGGCCTGTAATACATTGACTTAAGTTGCACATTAACAAGAAAAGGGGCAATTCAAATGAGCCAATTTTCCTTACCTATTAACATCAAGATAAGGAAAATAGTATCCACTCTCCACATTCGTACAAGTTCGGCCTCCAGTGAAGCCTCGACAATCACACCGACCCGTCACCTTGTTACAGGTCAACGATATAGCGCCCCCAGGGTCACAGTCACAGGGTGAACAGTCCTTGAAGCAGAATTTATAAACAAAAAGGTAACAACAGAATTTGACGTCGATTTGCAATTCTTGCATATCTGATGACAATGAAAATCAAATATCATCAATGCAAGCCTGCAATAATGGCCCACATAATTATACTTACACATGCCGTCTTCATGACTTCATACATGTACAATGTATGCCTTGCCTATGCCCAACCCCCATAATATGTTGACTAAAACTGATTTTGAGGTTCCCTATGTATAGTCCGAAAAGCAGATACTGGGTCCAATTTCAGAAAGATTTATTATAATTACAAATGCACAATTTCTATAACAAGTTTGCCATAATCCAATCAAATTTACTGATTTCACTAGCTTTAAATTGTTATTTTAAATTTGTTATTAAGTTTTATGAAACATGCGCCACCAGCGTTCATTATCATTATCACATTTGTGTAATGAAAAAATGAGCAGGTTAATAAGAAATACTTAAGGATATCGCAAATCCGTACTTACTTCGTTGGCATCGGTGGGATAGCCATAAAAACGATCCTTACACACTCCGCATGTCCTGGTGTCCGTGTTGGCCTTACAGAAGCACTGACCACTGGTCTGGTCACAGGACTCTGTGGCATTCAATGTCCCTAGCACATTGCATCCACATTCTGCAAAAGACAATTGGGTATGTTTTCAGTGATATTAATGGCATTGAATGGATATATGAAATGAAAAAGGGGCCTCTGAGTGGTCAGTTCCACGACATTTGCTCCTGCGACAAGTGCTCGCACTGAAAATGCATGCATTAAGCCAAACATAAACCCTAACTTTAAACCATACCGTAACTTTAATCTAACATGATTCTGAACCAAAAACCCTATCATGACTCTAACCCTCACATTATAGAGAAATTAGCGGAGGAACAATTGTTGTAAGAGAAAATATTAAGTGATCGACTTGTCACGTGTCCTCTCCCAGCCTTTGAACAAGATCTTTTGATACAAGGTGTTGAAATGACATGGCTGTTGGATATAAAGTCAATTTCTGAGGAGCGTTTCATCTACAAAAGTTGTCAGATCTCACATCTTTCCCTGATTTTGATTGGCTGAGTGGCACTGTTCCTATTGCAACCGTCAGATAAAATGTGACTTGTCTGATAAAACGTCTTACAAGTTCTTTCACAGAACGCTCCCCTGCAAGCCTCTTTGTATACAAAATCTTGTCAGATATGCATTAAAAATTCCAAATCAAGCACGAGCTCAAATTTTTAATTCTAGATTTAGTAAACATTGATTTATTATAAAAAAATTTGGCACTTTGAAATACCTCTACATCTGCCAGGGTCAGGCTCCGTAAGAAGTCCATAGAAGCTGTCCACGCATTGGTCACAAGCTCTCCCGGTTACATTTCCTTTGCACTGACACTGACCAATAGGAGAGCCTGTTGCATCATCAGCAAACTGAGCACAGACTGTATTGTTGTCAACAGTTCCAAGTGGCTCACAGTTACACTCTGAAAGGCAATATTGTACAAATGTCAGTTTTTTCCTAACATGAGACATATATAGGAGCGTAGTCACCCAGTGGATTAGTCTCTGGACTTTGAAACAGAGGGTCGTGGGTTCAAGTCCCAACCATGGCATAATTTCCTACAGCAAGAAACTCATCCACATTGTGCTGCACTCAACCCAGGAGAGGTAAAAAGGAACTGGGAGGAAGTAATTCCTTAAAAAAGCTGTGAGCACCGGAATCGGTTGCCGAGCATAGCAAGTTTAAAATAGGAATGCCAAAAGCACCTAAAAAGGTGGATACGCAGGATACACAGATATCCTATATTATTATTATATATAATATTATTACTTCACACAGATAATAACTCTGATAAAAACAATAATTTTGTTAATTTCTGAATCAGGTCATATTTGTGAAAGCACTGAAATTTCAAGAACAGTGTGTATTAATGGAAGGAAAGCCTACATGTAATAATCACAGAATACGGAAGTAGAAACACACTGTATTGAGAGCAAATGATTAGAATTTAAAACCCTTTTCATAAGGAAGCCATAATTGTAAGATGCCAATTATGGCACTCTACAACGCTCACCAATGCAAACATCAGGATCACTCCTATCACGAGACTCGTTACGGAAGAACCCATCCACACAGATGTCGCAGAAATCGCCCGCCGTGTTGTTGTAGCAGTCTTGGCAGATGCCGTACCCAAGCGTGTCATTGTAGATACAGCTGGCGGCGTGATCGTTACAAGTACACTCTGAGCAAATAGAAAGTTGTTTGAGTTTGAGGTAGGGTTGATATTGATTGAGGCGCACAGATTTCATTGGCAGCTCATCCAGACAGATGAAACTGTAAGCCCATTCACATTTTCTTTTATTCCGGGCATGTTTGCAGTTAAAAATAGAGTGAGAGTGCAATTCCAGTCAAGATTTTTACTTCTACTATGTAAACATTTTGCTTTCTATATTCCTTATCCAACACAAATATTTTTCAAACTGAAGAATTTTGGATATTTTTTCTGGGAGTGGTGACGGAAACAGTTTTTCCACTATCAAAGCAAGGGAAAGCAGAAAGTAAACATAAAGGAACATACATGTACAATGAAAACAAAGACTTATCATTTAAAGCTAGCCATCATTTTAACAGAGTTAAATTATGGCCTACATGTAAGTTCAACTGAACTTCAGAACACAGGTCAGGTGTCTACATGTACATTGACAAAGAGAGGAAAAACAAGAGACAGAGGTGCACATAAAATGCTCAGGTACATGTAAGAACAGGGAAAAATTAACACGGAAGCTTGGGGGAATTTCGCCCCCTGAAATGCTTTTAAAAAGCTGTGGATACTACAAAGAGCCATGGAAGCTCAAAAATAGCCCCCGAATAATATAATTTTGTTGTTGTCAGGGTGATGTGCATGAAAGTGAGAACCAAGGAAGGAGGTAAGGGAAGAATACTCACTTTGACACTCATTGGGTGTACCCGTGGGGAAAGGGGTAAAGGATCCTGCCTTCCATGGACGATCGTTGTAGAGCGGCAGACATTGTTCACAATTTGTTCCCATGGTGTTGTGGAAGCACTCACAGACCACATCCCCACTCTCGGGGGAGGGGGCACAAAAGCGGCCATGCTGGTTGCAGTTGCACCTGCAACGAATACAAAAAAATAAAATTGTATGAAAAAGTAGGTCTGCATGGCGTTCAGGCAATACACTGGCAATATCACAATATTTTCCCCTGAGTGAAATATACACAAATATACGCAAATGCGATAAAGATGAATCTTTGAAATTGATTTTCTGCTTGTTATCCATTGGTCAGATAACTATGTGTACAAGAATCTGAACATAAATTTAATAGGGCTCCTTGTTAAGAGATTGCCAATAAATTTGAAAACCCTGCATGTCCAGTAATTCACCCGTCTTCTCTTCAGACAAGAGCATGTACAAGTTCATAAGTTTCAGTAGCCCTTCAGAACATGTTAATAAAGATCAGCTAAAATGAATATCACCGATGTCCTATTTCTAAAACCGGATGCTCATTATTATCACTGTAACATATTTCTACAAGTTTTTAAAGAAACAGTATGTAGTATTGTTTACTTACGTGAGGAAAGATTTAATGTTCGATATGGCATAATAATACTTGCTGAGAGAAAAAAAATATCCTGGATATTCTAATCCATCTGTGGCAGGACGCAGCAACCGCAGACGCAGATCTGTAAGGGTCAAAAGGTCACGGAATTCGGTATCGTTCTGATATGCCTCGACTTGAAGCGCTGGCGAGACTCCATCAGAAAATAAGAGAGCCAAACGTTCCTCCACGTCATACTTAACAGGAGCATTCCTGTAGGGCAAAATTCCGCTATACTCCGATGTGCAGATGACCTGTGAGACATCTTTGATGTCGGACTCCCTGGTATCATCAAGGGAGAAGTCCTCGAGGCAGTCTCTGGAATAGTATTGGAGCGTTTCCCACGTTGTACCTCTATCGTTGGACTTCTCCAATATCATTTGTTGAGGTCGTGCCGACTGAAAGATTATCTCAATACTGTCTACCAGGGTATAAGAATGGTCCAGAGATACAGTGACGTTGATTTCCAGAGGCTCCGGGAAGTCGTACCACGATGTGGACTGCCACCATGTTGGTGAGTCTGGGTCATCATCGTCTATGATGTACTCCGGAGGGTGCGCAAGGGAGGCATTTGAGGCATCACATACGAAGACATTGTAATCCTGATCAGCATTCAATGGGAGGAAACAGAAAAAGGCATACATGTAATTTAGAGGGTGCACCCTGAACAGGAAATCTAGCATGCAACATTTTAACATCGTTTGACAGGTGGATTTTATACTGGTGAATTATTAGGGGCTTTTGTGCTTCAAGTTGAAACACACTTTAATTTACTTCAAATCAAACTCTTCATATTTTATATGGGGGGGGGGCTTTTATGACTTACATGTACATGTACTGTATACCCAAGGCCTTGAGGCTTGATTCAACTGGGAGGGGGAGGGGCAGAATACAGAATATTGCCCCCCCCCCCTGTCAGATACATGTAAACCCAGTTTAATTAAGGTTATAAGGGACTCATTTTGGCCTACATGTATAGTATATGCCCTCGCTACATGGAAAAATACAACCATCATTTATCAAATTTTTACACCCAGCTACTGTACATGTACATAAAAATTATGAAATCTATCATTTATTCATTATTTGAAAAGTAGAAGATTTCATTCATATAGATTTAAAATCTCCTTTTTATTTATCCTCCTTTTATTTATTTTTTATTTACCTATTATGTTATCATGTCTTGTACTGTCCTGTCTCTTGTTTTGTCTTGTCTCTTGTTTTGTCTTGTCTTCTATGTCTTGTCATTCCCTCTCTCTTTCTGCTTTTTCTTCTGTCTATTGCGCAACATATCCTTCACAGCGAAGACCTCTTTGTGTGAATAACTTTGCACTTGTTTTGTAATTATGCTTGTAACATCAATATGATTTCGACCTTTTTGTTCCTTCTCTTTTTTCTTTCCTGTATACAAACGCATATATATGAATAAGTCGATTATATTTTCTTCATTTCCAAGGGGATCCACACTTTACAAGCTTTGCTTTTTTATAGTGGACCCCCTCATTTCCATTTATGCTCAATATTATACTGTTTTTTGTTTTACGAAGTAAGAATGCTCGTCTGTAAAATTGTATTTGATTTGTACATGTATTACTTTATATTACTTTGTATTATGTTTTGAATGGAAATGGAATAAAGAATTGAATTGAAAAAAAATCGAAAGAGAACTTTGTCTCTTATGTTTCACAAGCTATGCTTCTATGGGGTCCCAAACCAATCCTGTCACTTTCCTTATTGTCAATATTTGTATTACATCGCTTTAAATGCTTGAATAATCTTCCCTTATCTTAAAATCATAAACAAAAATTTCCATGTCATGACATGTAGGTATTTCTATAGAATATTAGAATCTAAAATCATCTCATTAGTTTGAAAAAAAAAATATATTAATGCAAGCTGCTGGTTGACAAAATCTGCAGACTATGAAATCACAAAGGATGATGAAATGGATACTTTCATTTTCCATTGAGTTCCAATAATTAGGCCAACTGAATATCAGTATACAAAAGCCAAGGACTGTACTCGCGTTATGATATTGACTCCCATGGGGACCCGAATATCAATATTGAAAGGTGTAACCATGACAACTATTATTGTTTATGTCACAGCTGGTAGGTGTGGCCATGGGCCCACTTTAGCTAATTAAATTCATCCAGCTGATTATTCAACCCATCCAAGCATGCATGATTGCATGGTAATTGATGTTCAATAAAGTGTACATACTTGCGCAAGAGCTTCGAACTGCTTTGTAATTTGCAGTCAATACAATGGAATTCAGCTGTACAGGCTCAGCCCTAAATTGTACAATCTAACCAAACTGAGCAATACAGATTACAAAGCACAGAAAAATAATCAAAAAATCCTCTTACGTTTATTTCGAAACCTACGTATTCCGAAATTTAGAAATAAGATCCAAATCATATTCTACTTTTAGAAGAGATGAGAAGAGAAAATTATACTTCATAATTTCTATCATCCCCTTTGCAAAATTATATAAGAAGTAAGAATGATGGTTGTGGTGGTGGTGGTATTGGTGGTGATGGTTAAGATGATGATGATGGAAGTGGTGGTGGTGGTAGTGGTGAAGATGATGATGGTGGTGGTGGTGATGGTGGTGGTAGTGGTGGTTAAGATGATGATGATGATGGTGATGATGATGGTGATGATGGTGATGATGGTGATACTGTTCAATGGTGATGATGGTGATGATGATGATGATGGTGATGATGGTTATGAATTATGATGATGATGGTGATGATGATAATGATGATGATGATGGTGATGATGATGATGGTGATGATGATGATGGTGATGATGGTGATGATGATGATGATGATGGTGGTGGTGCTGGTGATGGTTAAAGATGATGAGGATGATGATGAGGATGATGGTGATGATGACGATGATGATGACGATGATGATGATGGTGATGATGATGATGATGAACAAAAATATGTATGGTGCCATCCAGTAAAATACGTTAAGTTTTAGCATCCAAATGAATGACAAAAAAATGTGAGCCTTCGGATACTACATGTATGTAAGTCTTGACTCCAGATTGCAAATTATGACTCATTGGGTGGAGCCCTTTTCAATCAACCTACTACTTGTATACCTTTCATGTCATCATATTGGGCATTAGCATATAACACGACAACAGTTGTAACATGCCCAGGGCTTTTAAAGCAACAGGCTTTTGAACCGTTTCAAAGTTTAACAAGCGTATGTAAAATTCTGCTGCCCAAACAAACTATGTTTCATTAAAAAAAAGGTGATGTGGATCTTATTTGGCAGATCTGCATTTTGCAGATTGAAGACAAAGTTTTTAATTGAATAGGAATACATTATTCACTTCATATTCAAAGACAGTGTAAAACTGGGGAAACTACTGGTATTGAAATATTTTTTTTTTATGTGACATCAATGGCTCCCCTGTTTGCATACAGCCTGCATCATTATTTTGTGAATTTCATCAAATGTTCTTACTCTGACTGATCTATAATTCCATATCTATTCAAACTGAGTAACATATTTCATTTCATTTTATTAGTATCGTTACATACATCTTGATATACAGGTAACTATAATCAATAGAACAAGGAAACTTTATATGTATAATAATCAAGATAACCATGTATCAGGTCGGAAACGGAGGAAGAGCTCTGCTAAAAAGCGAAGCCTGTAGAATGCAGCCTCCTATTACATGTTCGTATGAACAATGTAAACAAAACACAAATGGATAGTTATATGGATAGTTATTAAAATACATAAAGTCCTATCCATATATGAAATCTTCCGAACAACTTGTATTCACGATTTTCTTGTCTTTTACCATAGTCAACGTGTCATTAGTTTGTATTGGGCTCCACCTACTGAAAGTGGAATGAGTCATAAATGACAATCAAATTAGAGTCAAAAGTTCACCGAAGACTCATATTTTCAGTCTTTAAATAAAATGCTTGGATGACTTTAAAGGAGAATGAAACCCTTGAAACCAGCTGAATCCATATCAAAGAGAAAAATCAAAGAAACATATTGTTGAAAGTTTGAGGAATAATAAGAAAGTTATGAGCATTTGAATATTGAGATCACTAATGCCATGTAGATCCTCCCATCGGCAATGCGACCAAGATCTGTGATGACACACGTACAACTCCCTCATTACTTTAGTACTTATTTCACTTATATGAATCTCACTTTTATAGAGTCTATCACAAGGTGAGGTGTTCTCTTTATGAGAGGACAAGTACAGAGGTTTCACAACATTATATCATTGATGAATCGTTTGTCATATATGATTAGAATGAGCAAAAAGAGATGTTTTGGGGTATATTTTCAGTGTCCAAAAGGGGAGAGTTGTTCATCTGTGACATCATAGATCTTGGTCGCATTGCCAATGGGAGGATCTCCATAGCATTAGTGATCTCGACATTCAAATGCTTATAACTCTTCTATTGCTAGTCCTATTTTACTCAAACTTTTTTTTATCTTATTCTTTGATTTTTCTGCTTTCACAAAAGCCAACTTGCTCCAAGAGTTTCATTCTCCTTTTATAATACCACAGTCAATCTGTCATTAGTTTGTTTTTATAAAATCTATGGTGTTCAAACTTGGGAAGAACTTGGCATCTTCGGCAGGCAGTACTTTGCCTACATGAGCCAAATCACTGTATCAGTTTGGGGTTTTTTAATAGAAAGTCAAGCCTGCATACTTACCAAAGTACTGTATATCAGTCTGTTCACATCAGAACTGAGTCCACACGTAGAGTTGACAGGATCTACAGAGACCGACAAGTCTAACAGTGAAAGGTCCTCTGAGCCAGCTGAACAAGCAAGATATTCTACGGTTCCATCGGAAAGCGTTCTTTCGCACACCGGGTTCAGATTAATACCCCCGCTCTGGGTCCTCGCTAACGAAAACAATGTCCAAAAATATACAAGCACCAGCATCCCTGAACCCCTTCTTCGCGTTAGACGAGTCCTTGTCACAGGCAAGAATTTGTTGAATTTCATTTTTGTCACGTCTCTCTCACTGCCATTAATGTCCAAGATTCTTCTTTTTTTTCTTTTTACAAACGTGGCACTGGCGCTGCTATCTCTGCATGCCTAGAGTTCTTTGGAGTATGAAGATTGAGAAGTTAAACTGCAAGTTCACGCCAAACATTTTCCTTCATAGCTGTTGTGCTACCTTCACGGAAATGGGGACAGCTTCATCATTCCTCCATGGTGCTAGATTTCGATGGGGGTGGTCATAAACTTGAACCTTCAGCATCCATTACAAAGATTTCATCAAACTGGTCATCCTAGAGTCAGACTTTGGTGTTTTGAGTTGACAAGCGGATGGGATGGGGAGAAAAGAGAAAAAGGCTGTAAAATTACTGGCAACACTAAGGAATTCCCATGTTACATATAATACAACTTAAACCCAGCAATAATCAAAGGGGAAGTTCACCCTCACAAAAAGTTTATGATAAAAATAGCAGAAAAAATAATTTAAAAATATTGCCAAAGGTTTGAGGAAGATCCATCTAGAAGAAAAAAATCAAAAAGTTATTAGAATTTTAATATGTAGAGTGTATTTGATTTGTGACGTCATATGCAAGCAGCTTCCGTACATATCGCATGGTAAAAAAAATCAATGAAATGTCATTTTCTCAGAAAAATTGAAAATGGTTTTTATTGCACCTTCAGTACATCAACAGACAAATCATTTCAAACCTGATCTTAAAAAGAAAATTAAGAAATAAGTCATCACAAATCATAAAAAATTGAAATTTATGCATTTTATATTACATAACATATGGGGCAGCTGCTCGTTTAATGACGTCATAAATCAAAAACTTGACATTCTTATAGCTTTCTTAATAATCTTTAATGGATTTTCCTAAAATCTTCACCAAGCAATATTTTGTATTACTTTTGGGCAATTCCAAGCAAAAGTGGACATTTTCCAAAAATTTATATTGGCTCTATTTCAAATCTGGATCAAATTTTTCTATCAAAACTCATATGGGATTTCATAAATACAAAAGGGGAACATAATTAGCCACAATTTTTTTTTCTTATGCATCTCATAGGAGAATCCAAACCATACAAACAATGTATACATGTACATGGGACTACATATATTGTTTTTTACTTAATTTCAATTCAACAGAAAACTATTACTTATTTTGTAAAAATTTCTTTCGGATAATCTGAAGGTCATCATTTTACATCATATCAAAAGAAAATTTTAAAATGTAAGTTCATTCTACATTGCCTGTGTGTGAATCATATATCAAAAGAAAATTTTAAAATGTAGGCCTACAGTGTAAGTTCATTTTACGTTGCCCGTGTGTGAATATTTTGGATGTCATTCCGTAACCGTCACTCCGTAACCAGGTATGGGTTTATGTTTTAAGTTGTAATAAATGAAAAAATACACCAATTTTTTAATGTAATGCAGCATATCAAAGCTAGAACATAGAATCCAATCAATAACTTAACATTGTGATAGCCATTTAAAGTTCACAGAGTTTGAGTGATCAATATGTTTTCTCCTCAAATATGCATGTCCATTTTACGTCACTCCGTAACCATGTATTAGGAATATTCTGTATCTCATTAATACAGTGGATCAAAATAACAAATGTTATTATTTTGAAAAGTGTGTTTCAGCAACTACTGTCAGGTACAATGTACCATTTCTTTGCAAATAACTATTTAAATATGTGTGATATCTTTGTTTGAATGCTAAAAACTTGTTTCTGAATGTCACTCTGTAAACATAGAACTGCCCTTTTTAGGAATTCCATTGTTACATCCAATAGAATACACTTTCAACTGGCACCAATAATTACTTTTTTTCTTTAATTGGAAGAAAATCTTAGTCATACAATGTGAATGGATTGGGAAAGTACACTGTTAGGTAAAGTCCCTCTTTGAGTGGGATGCAGAAGTTTTAAGGACAAGTCCACCCCAACAAAAAGTTGATTTGAATGAAAAGAGGAAAAAAAATCCAACAAGCATCAGACTGAAAATTTCATCAAAATCATATGTGAAATAAGAAAGTTATGACATACTAAAGCTTCTTAATTCCACAAAAACAGTCCACACACATCATATTCATAGTCGGTATGTAAATGAGAAGACTGATGGCTTCATCCAGTGCTATTTCTTTTGTATTTCATTATATGAAATATTCTAATTTTCTCCTCATTGTCAAGTGAAACAGCGATTAATTCCTCTCTGGACATGTGGAATTAGTATTATGTTTCAGTCGAGTTGGTCCTTTAGGTCAAATCTGTAAGAAAATGAAATATTGTATAATTCAGAGAATAAGAAACAAAAGAAATAGTGAGTGAGGGACATCAGCGGCTGTCTCATTTGCATGTCACTGAATGTGCATAACTGTTTTATGAAAAATGACTGAAACTTTAAAATGTTATAACTTTATTTTACATCCGATTTTGATGGAATTTTCAGCATTGTACAACTACAACTACAACTACAAGTTTGATTTGTCTCTATTTATTCAAATCAATATTTTTCTGCAGTGGACTTGACCTTTAAACTTTCAAGTCCAAAAAGATGATTTAAATAAATAACGAAAAATCATACTAGCAAAACTTGCAAAATTGAAATAAACACCCCTTTAAACGCAATTTTTTTTGTCACGCATTTGTACTGCCCCCCACCCCGGGCCTCTCATCTCAATTTCAAATGCAGTCATTCCCTCTTTCCATTTCCAAATCTCCCACTTCTTTGTCTCCTTCTTCTTTTGTGCATTTGACTTTGTATTTCTTCTTCAATTCTTCTCCACTTTAATAATCATATCATCAATGCAAAGAGCAACACCTCGATCCTGCATACATATTCACCAGCACCACATTATCCGCGGCCGCCCCGCCGGCAGTTCGCCGGTCAACGCACCTTACTGATCCGTTCAAAGCAGCTAGCGAACTCCAAGTTACGGAGGAGGAGTGACTCACATTGCTAGGAATGCCATTTATACGGTACCAACGAGATAGCGTCTCGCCTCCTCGCAACGGACGCTACCCTTTTGACCCCTGCAAATTCAAAACATCACTCTATTCGACAAAAATCTCTATAAATCAAATATATGAGAATTATCAAGGCATACAGCCATGAATGTATTTTGATGGAAAGAAGTAGTAACTTACCGATTCAAAATTAAAGATGTTCCTTGCTCGGAAACGTGTCATAACCGCGAATTTTTCATAACATGCCTGTTTAAACTTTCCTGATCAATGAAACCATTAAGTGTGACCGCGTTCAATATTGATGTGCTGTGATTGGTTCATATCCTAATTGTCAATTATGTATGCATATTGTCAGTTGGGAGAATTTATCTATGGTCACCCTTACGTGCAGCATGCGTGTATGTCACGAGTTTATTTTCGTTTATTTATTTCTTGTACATTTATTATATATATAAAATATATATATTTTTTCAAATTCCAGCTATTATGCTCGCTGGCGCTGCTGTGTTGCTATTGTTTGTAACTTCAATTGTAACCGATAATTGGATCAGTGGCGTCGCTCGAGAGGGAGGGAGGTCACCCCACTTAAAATTATATTGTCCCAGCCCCCCTCCCCCAAAAAATAGATAGATGGATGGATGGATGGATGGATGGATGGATGGATGGATGGATGGATGGATGGATGGATGGATGGATGGATGGATGGATGGATGGATGGATGGATGGATGGATGGATGGATGGATGGATGGATGGATGGATGGATGGATGGATGGACGGACGGACGGACAGACAGACACACACACACACACACACACAGACAGACAGATAGACATAGAGATAGATAGAGAGAGAGATAGATAGATAGATAGATAGATAGATAGATAGATAGATAGATAGATAGATAGATAGATAGATAGATAGATAGATAGATAGATAGATAGATAGAAAGAACATAATAAGAATTGGGAAAGAAAATAGGAAAATGCGAAAGAACTGCAGCAGCGAGGCAGAAAAGAAAGAAAAGAAGAAGAAGAAGAAGACTAGCAAAGACCTTATTGAGTCTTTTGGGGGAATCCTCCCAAGTACCAAGAAGAAGAAGAAAAGAGAGAAAGAGAGAAACTATAAAATCATTTGGCAAACAAATAAAATTCTATATGCGATTTTTTTTTTCAAGAGAATTTCAATGTTTTATTGTTAAACATATATAATATAATCTTGCATGCAGACTCAATAGACTGAAAATGATGAAATGCATCTATGCGGCCTTTTCCAAACAATTCTTTCTTTCTTTTTATTCTTCCTTCCTTTTCTTTCTTTATTTATTCATTTCGTTCTTTCCTTCTTTCGTCCTTTCTATCTGTCCTTTTTTCTTTTTTTTTCTTTCTTTCTTTCTTTCTTTCTTTCTTTCTTTCTTTCTTTCTTTCTTTCTTTCTTTCTTTCTTTCTTTCTTTCTTTCTTTCTTTCTTTCTTTCTTTCTTTCTCTCTTTTTCGCTTCTTTCTTTCTTTCTTTATTTCTATCTTTCTTTCTCTCTCTCTCTCTCTCCCTTTCTTTCTTAAGTTATTTAGTTTCTTTCTTTCTCTCTCTCCCTTTCTCTCTTTCCAAGAGCGGTTTTAGAAAATGTTCGGCGTTGGTCTATTCAATAATGATGGAAATGGCCTATCATGTTTCCCGCCCATTTCCCCGCCCCCCCCCCCCAAAAAAAAAATATCTTTCTGATGTTATATAGGCTTCCATATTCGCACTAAATAAAGAGAGAGTTGTGTATTTTCCATTAATTTCAGAGTTTATTTTGTTTTGCGAGGGGTGTAGCAACCTGAGCGAGAGAATTTTCGAATTTGAATAGTAACAGCTTTAAGGACAAGTCACAAGTCCAACCCAACAAAAAGTTGATTTTGATAAAAAGAGAAAATCCAATAAGCATAATTATATAACACTGAAAATTTCATCAAAAAATTGGATGTCATAAGTTAAGCCTAAGTTATGACATTTTAAAGTTTTGTTTAGTTTCACAAAACAATTTATGCACATCCTGTTCAGTATGCAAATGAGGGGACTGAATATCACCCACTCGCTATTTCTTTTGTATATTATTATATGAAGTATTCTAATTTTCTCCTCATTGTCAAGTGAATAAAAAACTATCAATTCATTCCCGTGTCTTGCGTGAACTGGCATGTATTCTTGCAAAACCTTTGAGTATTATTTACTCAAACTCTCTTGCATCAGGCGTAGTATCAAATGTGTATAAAAAAAAAACAGTGTTAAAAAGGGTGATCGTAAACTCCCTTCAAACTATACAGACCGATAAGTCTTACAGCATGTATTGTATATGTAAAATCATGGAGTCTATCCTGAGGGATGAAATATATGAGCATGTGAGGAGCAACAACCTTCTCAGTGCAAAACAATTTAGATTTGTATCAGGTCGATCAACAATGTTGCAATTATATGTTTTAGATGATTGGACAAATATGTTGGAGGTTGGTGGTGCAGTTGATGTGCATCTACCTAGATTTCATGAAAGCCTTTGAAAAGGTCCCACATCAGAGACCTTTAGCCAAAATTGAGGGATTTGGCATATCAGCTCATATGTGAGTGGGTCAGGTCATTATTTCTTGGGTCGACAGCACCCCAGTGTTTGTGTAAATGACTTATTTCACAGGTATGACCAGGAGGTAGTGCCAGATTTGGATCAGGTGCATGGGCCTACCAGAGGTCATGATACAAAAATTGTATATAAATTCCGAGGTCAGTAACTGAGAAATGTAGAAATTCTTTTTACATACACTGCAATTTCTGCAAAAAGGAATTAATCCACACCAGAGAAGTGCTAAACAACACCAGTTTGGTTTTGGTCTAACACCAGATAGGTGTTTATATACAACACCAAGCGCGAAGCTTTTGGTGTTTCATGAATTAAAATGAACTTAAGGAGCCGTCTCTCTTGTCTCTAGTACCTATATCAGCTCCAATTCAGTTGACTATATTGTGATTTTAAACCTTGTTTTCAAAAGTGATTGTGAACGCACATAAAAGGAATACAATGGAGGAAATTAATATAATAACCCCGCGCGAAGCGCGGAAGCTGAAGCGTTTTATCAATTTTTTTTGCCATGTAAAGGGTCCAGAGAAAAGGGTATTCTCAATGATATATTGAATACTTCCCTTGGAAAGATCAGATTGATTAGAAACTATTTAGCGACAGTGCACATATTTAACTCGCAAAACAGAGGAGAAGAAGTGTATATGCCGGGAGGAAGATATTCCTCCCCGCGCAGAGCAATGAAACTCTGGAATTTCAAAGAGCGGACGTTTCATCAAATGCAGATATCTCTAATACCCCATCGGCTCTAATTCAATAGATTTTCTAAGATTATTGAACTTCATTACAATGATAATAGTGCGCAAAAAGTTGAAACTTCTGTGATTTATTGAAATTATATAAAAAAGGATGCCTAATTTCTTTGACTTATCTTGAAGCGTTTCATTTTGAATTATAAAGAAACTTAAGTGTCATTCAAAATTTCAAACTGAGGGCGCAAAACAGGACAGGAAATGAATGTGCAGAGAAATGACATGAAGTTTAATAGAATTTGATAAAAAATATTGTACTTTTTTATTTAATACGACACGAATTTTATACCTTCCTCTTTTAAAATTAGGTACCTGTTTGCCCCAAAATCATGGTTGTTTAGTAATGAGCTGAAAAGCGGGAGAAGTTGACTTATGGAGGTGACGGCAGAAATTGATATAAAGATTTTACACGCCCGGAGCCGACCAGACCAGAAGTTGCGCGATCAATTAAAAAAAAAGATAACTCCATATACTTCGGCCTATATAACCTTACTCTAATTCCATGCCCTAATGTATATATTTGAACTTTAACTGGCAAGAAACACATATAGCTGAGGTAGAAAAACAGTGTTGGGAAACAATGGAGAACTTCAGTATTGTCATTTAACCGCGCGCAGCGCGGAAGCAAAATTCATATATACATTTAGAGCAAGAGTGAAGGACTTTGTCTTTTGAGAAAAAAAAAACAAAGAATAAAAAGAAAAAAAAAACCACAAAGCTACCTTTCTTCCCTTTCCTCCCTTCCCTTTTCCTTTTCTCCTCTCTTTTTTCCCTTCTTTTTTTTTTCTTTTTGGGGACGTTTTTGGGGGGGGGGGCGACCGCCCCCACCGCCCCCCTGGCTACGCGCCTGTTTAGAATCGGTGTGTACAAAGGTTTCTCGAGGTGTAGGTGTTATATGTAGGTTAAGGTGTGTTTTACCTGGGTCTATTCTAAGAATCTTATATACACCAGCATTGTGCTCCCCTATCTGACTTACTGCAATGTTGCATGGGGTAATACTTTTAAGACTTACATTGACAAACTAAAAGTTTTACAAAAGAAAATCATAAGGCGCATCAATTCGACTTTCAGACACCCTAGTAAACCTTTATTCCTTCAGCTAAAATTGCTCCCTTTTGACGAGTTAGTTGCATTCAATTGTCTGATTTTCATGTTTAATCTTCATTTTTGCCCCCAAATTTGCCAACTAAAAGACTTATTTCCCCTTAACTCTCAGATACACAATTACAATACACGTCAACATAACTTTATCCACCGACCTTATGTAAGAACTAATGTATCCTTAAATTCTTTCATAACAACCTGTATCAAGGAGTGGAACAGGTTACCTTCTGATATTAGGAACTGTACAACTCTTTATCGGTTTAAAGTGCAATGTAAAAAATACCTCTTTGACAATCTATTATCTTAGTTAACTTAGAAAGTTTTTCTTCCATAGAGTCTATTATGTTTTACATGTATCTCGTAGTTGGCCACCCGAGTCATGTGTTTGTGTTTATGCTGACACTTGTTTAATGTACATTTTGTACATATTTGTAGTCGATATATCTGTTTATTATGTATTCTCCTTTGTAATTTTATACATTTAGATCTACATCTTATTTAGAGGTATATATGGCCCCACTCACAAGCTGTGCTTCTTCGGGGTCCTAGAAAACCGTTCATATTGTATCATGTATTCTTTTGTACCATCTGATCATTGATTTGTACTCATAATATGTCTGGTTTTTTTAATAAACTGAACTTGAACTTGAACTTGTGTCCACAGCGGTCCACAGCTTCAAGAATCGCATATTCGCCTCACCGCCGTTTTATGATCGTCTAACAAATTCTCCCTAATATTAGGTCTCCTCCCTCAATGCTCAAATCCATTGGCTTCATCAACAATCGAAGAACTTGATACGGTGAAATATGGGTGATGATATTGCTTGATTCTAATTATTTGCAGACTGATGTGCACAGTGATGCCTTGCAGTTGCAGTTCGAGAAAAGATAAGGTAAGGTGTGAATTTGGAGGAATGGTATTTTGATTCTATTGATTTTTCTTAGTTGTAGATCAACTTTTTCGTCGCATCCGAAGTAACGATGCCGGGTGGTGGCGATACCGTAGCATGAGCAAGAGAAAGCCTTCATCACCCCGGGAGTTTCGGCTCTCGAATAACGTGCAGTGTAGCTACTGACTGTGGCGGGCTTAGCCTGGTCCTGGAGGCGTCTGGGGAGTAAAAATCATGGTAGGTGGGCTCACGTCGGCGCGCGGGTCGGCTCCTACTAGTATGATGGTGGGCCCCAAGTCTGCGCACCTAACAATTTGAGTTAAGATTTCACATGAATTTCTTCTTATTTCACAAAATCTTTCAGTTAATAAGGTTCCTTATATTATCATGAGTAAGTGTACCAAATTTCTCATTGAAAAATGAAAGAAAATATAGGATTTTCTTGAAAAAACCTCGGGCAGTCATTTTCAGATTGAAAAAAAAATAGTACCCCATGTCTGCGCACTCATTTACTTTGCACACGATTCGGGGATTTTGATGAGAAAGGCTGCATTTTGAGGCCGTCACATGAAATGCCCAAATTTCATTAGTTTTCCACCATTTTGAGTCAGATTTTTTTATGAATACCTGTCTATGTATTGCATGTGTAAACTTAAAGTCTGTATTCGTTGCGTATCTTCTTTTACTAGAATCGCGCAAATATGCGTGTGCGCAGACAAGGGGGACTGCGCAGACTTGGGGGAACTTGCCATACTAGACTAGAGACTGAGTCCTAATTCATGTATTAATATTATCGGCCTTATCATGAAATTTGTCACCTCTCTTCTTGTGTGTGTCGGTGTGTGTAGCCAGGCGGCTTCTAGTTCTAGAGAGTAAAAATCATATTTACTAACGTAAGGTTACTCTCATACGAAGCCAGGCCTTCTATTCCATAGACCCACACAGAGCCAGCCAAAACCTGAAACTTTCACCCCCGAGATTTCTACTTTCCTTCTAAAAGATCTAGCTCTAAATCATGTACATGGGATAAAACTTCATTTCCGACATTTCTACGCTCTCGTTGTTATTTTTAAAACAAGAATTCATCAAAAAAATGAAAAAATATTGTGAAAAGACGGAAGAGACTTGCCCGATGTTTACGCCGCCATCTTGTTTCTTATTGTACTTCCCCCAACGTTACGGACGCGAGCGTCGCGTAACGGCGTAAACATCGGGCAAGTCTCTTCCGTCTTTTCACAATATTTTTTCATTTTTTTGATGAATTCTTGTTTTAAAAATAACAACGAGAGCGTAGAAATGTCGGAAATGAAGTTTTATCCCATGTACATGATTTAGAGCTAGATCTTTTAGAAGGAAAGTAGAAATCTCGGGGGTGAAAGTTTCAGGTTTTGGCTGGCTCTGTGTGGGTCTATGGAATAGAAGGCCTGGCTTCGTATGAGACTGAGAGTAACCTTACGTTAGTAAATGATTTTTACTCTCTAGAAGCCGCCTGGCTAGGTGTGTGCGCGCTCGTTGTGTACAAAGTCAATGGGAGTAGAAAGATGTCACCACCGCTGACGAAATAAACGGCAGTGAATGGACTGGTGACATAAACCACGATAATGCCATATTATCTATATTACTCAGCGCCTCTTACTCAGACTCAGATGAGCTCCTTGTCGACCTAAATTATACGAAGTGACGTTACTTAGTGTAAGTTAGGCTACTCCTTAGTGTATGGCAGTGTTGCCAGTGTATCCTACTCCTCCTAGGCTACAGTATGATGGGGGGACTAACCTCGCATGTTGTGTGAGTGGGGGGGACCTAAAGCTACGCACATTGTTTTCAATTTCAAACAATAAAAACTATCCCAATTTTAATATTTCAACAAATATCTTTCACTAATTTGTGGCAAACATTCTGAAGATCATTAACCAAGAAGAAAATATCGCAAAACTCACTAATACGAAAATCCAGCCATGTTTTTCGAACACCTTGATTTCGCCACCTGATGTAGAAGGGGTCCTAAAGCTACGCACTCGATTTATCATGCAAAAAAATAGTATTTCCTGTGCCTCAATTTCTAGAATATATTCATAATATTAAAGGATAAAATGAAATTTAAGTGAATATAACTCCAAAATTCCAAAAAGTTTTTGGTTTTCTCTGCATTTAGAGATTTACTGCAGCCTCTGTAGAAAAAAATGAATAGGAATCGTTCGTCACACTGCAGTGACAGTTCCACACACAGAGTGCGCATTTGCCATTAAAAACTGCATGCGATAAGTGGTGCGTAGCTTTAGGACCCGCGTAGCTTTAGGACCCCCTACCATACATGTATTGCCGGACACCGGCGGTATACCTTTATTTCACATTTTCAGTGCTTTAAAAATGGCAATTAACGTTAGAGGAAATAAAAAAGAAAAATTTGCACTTGAAAATTATGAATAGACCCTATGATATGAGGCTATGGTAAAATTATTTTATATTTACCAACCGTTTTCTTTGCATCGCACTTGCCGCATGCCCGGCCTCCACAAAAAACAATTATTAAAAAAAAATTTTGTTTGCAAACTAATCTTTTTCGTGTGTGACAAATAACATCATGATTCCGGACTGGACCCTCAAAAAAAGGAAAAGTTAGACATCCATGTCACGTTCATTCACGGTATCGATCAGCCATTTTGTTTTCAATTTTGAAAGAAGGAGAATGAACGTGACAGAACTTTTCCTTTTTTTGAGGGTCCAGTTTGTGCCTTGATGTCAGGATTCTGTGTCACGAATCTCACGATAGACCTTCATCCATATAATCGAGGTAAGTGCATAATTTTATTTTTTCCCCTTTTATTTGGGGTGCTATTGCGACCTCATTCTACCCCAGTTTGGAGAGTACCCGCTGCTTCGCGGGCCGGAGCTCCCTGGATTAATCGAATCTGAGCAGATGTTTGTAATAAATATGTGTTTGTTGGCTAACTAATCTTATTTTTTCTTTTTAGCTGCATGTTCCAATCCATGGCTCTTTATTATGCTATGCTCATTCGTATCAAGTTTTATAGATGCGCTGTCGATCGTCGTCGGCTCTAATTACGGTAAACCTCATGCACGGTAGCCTATATACCTTGAACTAGCCGTCAACAATCACCCACAATACACCACACCTCAACATGCGATCAAAGGAGTGGACGGAACTGAAATTGGGCACATATCAGGCCCATATTTCCGTCAGAAAATATAGGCCTGCATGTATCATTTCTAATATGCAAAACTATGTTGTATGATAAGCATTTTCTGTCATTTCTTAGATGAATAAGGTTATAAAATAAAAAAATGTTCGCCTTGTTTTTACAATCTTGATCTGTGTATTGCTGTGTGAAACGGATGATGATGATGATGAAATTGAACTGCGGAAGTCTCACGGTACGAAATTTTTTTCGTACGCAGTAATATGCACGTTTGGAATCATGATAGTGTCTGGTAATACAATACATGACTATACATCATGCATACAGATGGCTAATTTTAAAAAGAGCAAGGCTAATGCAGTTGCGCACCTGTAATTAACCAATTCATTCACGACTCCATGACTTTTTTATGAGTCTCGTGCTGTGAGACTCATGGATTCATGACTGGTTAATTACAAGTGTGCAACTGCAGTATGAGAACATATGAGGCATGGAGTAATGAATGTTGTGACTTGCGTTATGTTTGATGAAGCTTTGTGTCGTGCAAGTTGGTATTCGGTCTCATAGAAGTCCCGTTTCTATTCGGTTGCAAAAACCATATCGAAATGCATGAGCCGTGATATCAAATGTCAACATTGAACTAGTATCTATCATTCATGCACTGGGCGTGTTTACCAGTTTCTTTTTCTACAATACATATGTTATCTTTTCAATATTAAAATGAAAGTTTGTTTTGGATTCGCACTAGATCTAGACTTTATAATGCTTTTGCCTTTACTCCAGATCTTGCTTTCTTTCTCGTTTTATTGTAAAATATAGAAACATATCTTTGATACTCATCTTCGAACACCTTCATTTTTATTTTTCATTTTATTTGCTTCAATAGTAGAATACAATCTACTCAGATTATTTGATTTAAAAATTGCATTCATGAATTTCTTCACAATACATTTTCTTTTCCACAAACCACAAGTTTTCTTTTCTTCTGATTTCTTTCAAATAGACTTGTTATCCCCGTTATCGGGAAGAGTTCCTTTTGCGACAGCCACCCGAATTTAAAATAAATATGGAGAAGGTTCAAAATAATATATTTAGCCCTAATATTGGACATATATGATGGGAGGGAGGAAATAATACCAAAATATGGATTTATTCCATCAAATTTTCGAGCAAGATTGAGTGCGTGTAATTGTCAATATAGTCAGTAAATGGTCTGAAACCCTAGACTAGTCGAAGTTGTGGATTATGCTTGCTAGAAAACCCCTTCCGGTATCAGCGCTTCTCGCTAACATAGCGGGAAGCATCTTGACTGCAGTTACAAAGACGTATGTAAGTTCGAGTCTCAAGTAAGGTAAGAAACACTACAAAAAAAAGATAAACAGAAAGTGCATGAATCGGAAGTCTCGCCAATCTTTTGTTATTTTGGGTGGTAGTAGACTTGTTAACTGCAAAAAAAGGGGTGAACGCTGCATTTTTGAGTACAAATGTCCCACTTGGCACAAATGTTCCTTGAGTCAAAAGAAAAAGATTCATCCAAAGAGACACGCTGTATCTATGCAAATAAGCAAGTAATTTGCATAAATTTGCATATTATGTCGATATAGTGAAAACAAGTATTTAAGAATATACATTTAACCAGAACTGCCCTAAAATTGGAAATAAAGACTTAGGGTAAGAAAGGGAAAAAATTGTCATAAAATGATTGAGATATCCTTGTTTATTATTACCTAATTTGCATAAATTATGCAAATTATAATTCAAAACAGAGTATTTTTTCATGAATCCTCAACTGTTTTATAAATAACAGCAATTAATACACAATGTCAACATTCTACATGAAAGAGAATATATTAGCGAAAACATCGATATGCTTCATGACAGTATTGGTGTCATAATTTGCTTAGAAAGAGGGCAAATATGTCAAAATGTATGACGTGATATTGCGCTAAAACGAGACCAAAGCAACCACTATGTCACAGTCACACTCACAAATCCGACAATAAAGCGACCAATGGTATGTCATTCGAAATAACACAATCCCAACACAATAGCTTCCATCGGCTTCTCGTATCGTTTTTGTTGGGTGTGTCTGCTACACCGTAATCTATGATATATACGGGCAAAATGCATTTCGGTATCACCATTTGTTTTATTTGTTTCTAATTTGTTCCCCTTGGGAAATTAACAGGAGACATTGCTTTGCAGGTTACTGCTTTAATGAAGCTCTGGACCATGAATCATGACGAATGTACCCCACCTCAATCCATATTTTAACTTTATTGAAATATATATCTTTTGGAGACCCCGAAGTGGCAAAACTGCATTCCCCCGGCATTCCCGCTACTTTACAAAATCAGCTTGACTTGTATTATCGACTTGGAAAAGAAAGATGTATGAGACACCAGTCAACATATGTTTCCTGAAGAAAGTTTTTTATTTTATTTAAGCATAGGCCCACGGGAGCCCTCCGAATTTAGCCCATCCCTTCTCCTTATTTTGTTGAAACTAGATAAAAAATATCGTGTTTTAAAGCCAGCGCAACTTGCGTTTATTGGTATAATAAAGCAACTTTTTATGTTTATATTTATCAATATTAATATTATTATTATTATAATTATTGTTATTATTATTCTACAGTTTGTAATAATGCTCTAGCACAGTAAAGGCTATAACCCAACAGAAGCATGCCTAGGATACCCTTTCCCCTTTTGGTTTTATGCATTCAAAAATAGTTTATTGTCTTTAGAACTCTTAAAAGATTACTTTTGTTTGCATTGATATATTGGAATAGATTGAGTAGAAAATACTGTACAATTGACATGTAGAAGAGCTGTGGTACATTGAAGAAAAGCCACACGTAAGCTCCAAACTACTCAAAGCCCTTTATTGATTCCACTCTATGTTAAATTTAAATATTTTTAGAGCCCAATCGGAATAAATATGCATTTCTATATACTGCACAGTAAAGCCGCTTTACGTTCTCCTCGTGGAAAAAAAAATAGAAGGCATTGTTGTATATCGCATAAAATAAGTTCGTGTATATGACCATGATGACGGTGGCCTGTCGAAGTTGCCCAACCCTTTATTTTGTTTTGACAATATATATTTAGAATATCGTCTAAATGAAGCCCTCATTCTGGAAAAGGGCACTTATTAAAGGCAGCATCTACATTACAGGCCCTAGCACTGGGAAGCGGGGGCTGAAGCACCCGCAATATTTTCGGGGGGGGGGGTGCTGCGTGTATTATTCTCCATAGACATCTCCCCCTGGAATTCCGGCAGATGTGACAAAACGAAAAAAAGAAACTTAACCAAAATAACCTTTATTTTGTAGTGCAATCCTTTTTGTTTATTTGCTTGTTAAATTTCTTGATGTAAATTTGAAATGCAAAAAAGGTTCAATGTAAAATTTTGGGCCCAGGAAATATAACAAGCAAATGAATAAAAAGGATTGCACTACAAAATGAAGGTTATTTTGGTAACGTTTTTTTTTCTTCGGTTTTGTCACATCTGCCGGAATTCCAGGGGGTGCTGTCTATGGAAAATAATACATGCAGCACACCCCCCCCCCCCCCGGGAAATCTTGTGGGTGCTTCAGACCCCGCTTCCCAGTGCCAGGGCCTCCTCTATATAATGTAGATACTGCCTTTAATAAGTGCCCTTTTCCAGATGAGGGTTTCATTTAGACGACATTCCAAATATATATTGTCAAAACAAAATAAAGAGTTGAGCAACTTTGGCAGGCCACCTCATGTACACGAATTTAGTTTATGCGATATAAAACAATGCCTTTTATGTTTCTTTTTTTTTTTTGGGGGGGTTATTCAAGAGGAGAACGTAAAGCGGCTTTACTGTGTAGTATAAATGCATCTTTCTTCCGATTGGGCTCTAAAAATATGTAAATTTAACATAGAGTGGAATCAATAAAGGGCTTTGAGTAGTTTGGAGCTTAAGTGTGGCTGTTCTTCAATGTACCACAGCTCCTCTACATGTCAATTGTAGAGTATTTTCTCCTCAATCTATTCCAAGATATCAATACAAACAAAAGTAATCTTTTAAGAGTTCTAAAGACAATAAACTATCTTTGAATACATAAAACCAAAAGGTGAAAGGGTATCCTAGGCATGCTTATGTTGGGTTATAGCCTTTACTGTGCTAGAGCATTATTACAAACTGCAGAACAATAATAATAATAATAATAATAACAATAATAATGATTATGATAATAATAATAATGATAATAATTATAATAATAACTTTAATAATTTTAATAATGTTTATAATAATATCAATAATGATGATTATAGACTTAAATATATATAGATATAAAAGTTGCTTTATTATACCAAAAAACACAGTTTGCCTTGCCGATGGCTTTAAAACACGATATTTTTAATTTAGTGTCGAAATACGGAGAGGGGATGGGGTAAATTCGGAGGGCTCCCATGGGCGTAGGCTTAAATAAACAAAAAACTTTCTTCAGGAAACATGTTGACTGATGTGTCATACATCTATTTTTTTCAAGTCGATTATACAAGTCAAACTGGTTTTGTAAAGTAGCGGGAATGCCGGGGGAATGCAGTTTTGCCACTTCGGGGTCTCCAAAAGATATATATTTTAATAAAGTTAAAATATGGATTGAGGTGGGGTACATTCATCATGATTCATGGTCCAGAGCTTCATTAAAGCAGTAACCTGCAAAGCAATGTCTCCTGTTAATTTCCCAAGGGGAACAAATTAGAAACAAATAAAACAAATGGTGATACCGAAATGCATTTTGCCCGTATATATCATAGATTACCGTGTGGCAGACACACCAACAAAAACGATACGAAAAGCCGATGGAAGCTATTGTGTTGGGATTGTGTTATCTCGAATGACATACCATTGATCGCTTTATTGTCGGATTTGTGAGTGTGACTGTGACATAGAGGTTGTTTTGGTCTCGTTTTAGCGCAATATCACGTCATACATTTTGACATATTTGCCCTCTTTCTAAGCAAATTATGACACCAATACTATCATGAAGCATATCGATGTTTTCGCTTATATATTCTCTTTCATGCAGAATGTTGACATTGTGTATTAATTGCTGTTATGTATAAAACAGTTGAGGATTCATGAACAAATACTCTGTTTTGAATTATAATTTGCATAATGTATGCAAATTAGGTAATAATAAACAAGGATATCTCAATCATTTTATGACATTTTTCTTCCCTTTCTTACCCTAAGTCTTTATTTCCAATTTTAGGGCAGTTCTGGTTAAATATATAATCTTAAATACTTGTTTTCACTATATCGACATAATATGCAAATTTATGCAAATTACTTGCTTATTTGCATAGATACAGCGTGTCTCTTTGGATAAATCTTTTTCTTTTGACTCAAGGAACATTTGTGCCAATTGGGACATTTGTACTCAAAAATGCAGCGGTCAACCTCTTAGCAAGTCTACTATGGCTGTCGCAAGAGGAACTCTTTCTCAATTATCATTGGAATATTCATTTTTGTCCAATTTTGTTTATAAACTAAATTGCTTAGAACTACAATTATTTGATTTTTATTAAAATTAAAATGTTTTCACTCTTTCCACATTTGCAGCAATCTTTTCAGTCTTGAAGTTTTCAAGGACAACCATCAAGATGAACTTATTTCAAAGGACTAGTACAAGTATAAGTAGAACATTAATGATGAGGCCTGTCTCGACAGTGATTCTTTTTTTACTTGCCTTGCCTTCTTGCCCAGTGTATAGTCAGGGAGCTTGCAACCGAGCATGCTATCCACAGTCTGTAAACTTGATCGATGACAATTCCTTCAGGTTGGTCACGACAGACTCGACATGCGGCAGTCCCCCATCAGAGTTCGATATTCCCGTCGCCAGCAGTACGGGAGACACATTCATGACAATATTGTGCAATGCATCCGATCCGGACGCATCTTATCCTATCGAAGCTGCCTATGATTTCACGTCGATGACATTCTTCGGTCAGGTGTTCACGTCGCCGCTGTTGGACACGTGGTGGCAGTCGGACAGTGAAGCGTCTAACGTTCACCTTGACCTAACCCTCGGGAACGAGTTCCTGTTTCAAAGGACGGTGATCTCGTTTCGGAGTTACCGGCCAGCAAGTTTGGTTATCGAGAAGACGGCTGATGGAGGGGCGAACTGGAGTCCCTTGAGATACTATGCTGGAAACTGTGCTGAGACATTCCCAGGCGTCCCTCTGATTTCCACTGGCTTCAACTTCACGGCAGACTGCACGCAGGAATATGTCTTTGGACACGGTATGACTGAAGCAGATGGAGAGAATATTCAAAGGGTTTGTATCAATCAATTACTTTGTTCTTACAATTAATTTTGTTCTTATTGACCCTAGCCTAGAGGACCTTGTGATTATATTTTTTTAATGATTTTGATATATTGTCATTACAGCACGGAGCCTAGACACGCATATGGGACTGTGCCTAGCGAACTTTCTACACAAGAAGAGAATTCCCTTCATATTTAACATTGCAACTGCTGATCACATTTTAAACTAACAAGTAACATTTTATTAAATTATATACCTTTTATACACCTAATGCGTATCAAGGTATGACCATTTCGCACAAAAAATCAGAAAAGTGAGAGATGTTTCTTACCAGACCGATCTCGTGTATCCAATCGTAAAGTAGACTTGATCCTTGAACCAATTTGTTATGACATAGCTTCGATGAGCCGTTTTGAAGAACAATTTATAATTTAAAATTATTATTTAACAAATGATAAGATTGAAATTTTGATTGTAAATTACCGTATTATTATAATAATGATTATTTGAATATTGATTGTAAATAATTATTATTATAATAACAATTATTTACAATCAAAATTTAGATTTTATTATTTATAATGTCATGTACATGTAGTGCTAACAGATTTTTTAAAAACATAAACAAGGCCATTTAAAAGTTTTTGTCACAACAACAGCAAAATAAACACACAAAGAGCCCAAATTGTAGGATTTATTTTTATTTGTATGTTTTATTGAGTCAACAAAGTTTAACAAAAATAACAAATCAAACATAATTACAATATTTACAAGTAATCATAACATCATTAGAAGAAAAATATATAAGTAATGGAAAATACCACAAAAAGTGGAAAGTTTTATTCAGTGACACAGAGACTTTTACACAGCAACTTTGATGGCAAGTATTTGTTTGCTCATACAGAGCTAACAGGAGACACATAGACAAAACGATAACAAAAAATAAAATTAAAATTTCCATTTCTTGAAATGAGCCAAGAGTTTGTGTCTTTTTTTTGGCTAAACAATATTCAATTTCTTTTTTTTTTGTAGGAAGTTTTTGCTCTTCAATACTTTATGGTCTATTAGAGTTCACTCTGATCCCAAATTTTTCCTCAGCTTTCTCTGATTTTAATTTTGGGTATAAAAGAAGTGAAAAGTTCTTCATTTCAAGTACCAAAATATGGAAATGTTATGAAAGTTCTAGACCTAATTATAATAATAATTCTATTTTTTTAAATACTGTATATAGCTTTCACATAGGCCTACTAATTTCTGTAGGCTTCAGACGAGTGCTGACTTGCGTAGATGGGGAAAGTATCGGCAGTCCAAGAGAATGGGAATGTACAATAGGAATGGGAATGCCACGCTGCCGATACTACCCCATCTACAGCGAGTCGGCTCTAGTCTGAAAAACCCTGCAGAAGCGAGTAGGCGAAAGCTCACAAGGTAACAACCAAATTGATTATGAAAAGATGAAATTTTATTATTATTATTTTATTTTAAAGTTACCAATCAGATGAATCTTATTTTGGATACTTACGATGGAAATTCTGTACTGTCTGAGCAAAAATCTTAATTAAGGTAGATCAATATCTACCCAATGATGTTTGTTTTAGTCAGTTGAGATTTTATGTATACAGTGAATCAGAGTAGGCTTCTGGTGTTATCTTTGTGCACTCACAGTGAAAATGTTGCAATGTTTACCTTTTTGGCAACAGCTGGAGACTCGGTTTTGCCTTTACAACAGTGATTTTTTTGTTCTCACTCTCTTCAATTCCGAGCACAGTTTAATCATTCTTGCAAGATAAGAAAAATTTTGTTCTCATTATTAGACATATGTACATGTAGGCCACTTGTTTTGTATTTTTTTTATTTGATACGAGGAATTTGTTACATATTACTTTTGTAATACATGTATGTTGTACAGCAAAGTTTTGGCAAAATGAAAATAAATATAAGACTTATTTCCAAATAAACACCAAACTACATGTTTATCCTGTCAAAGATCTACATGTATATATATTAAGATTAAATAGGCCCATGCATGATTAACCTAACAATGTTACCGCAATATTGTTTGCCACTTTTTTTAAAGGAACCCATAATTGTGCTATTTCTGAAAAATCATTTGGTAGAAATCATATTTCTTTGTAAGTACATGTATTGTTCATTTCTGTGAAGGTTTTATTTTCTGTTGTTACCGGTAACATATTTTATTTTTAAGCATTGCCGTAACTACTGTTCACTTCATATTTCTCAGGTAATTTACAATCCAGTCCAAGAGTTAGAGGAGCTGTACTCTGAATACGAATACCAGCGCTACTTTGCTCTCACCGGTCTGCGGATCACACTTGTTGAGCCTGGCAACCTGGAGTCCGTCAGTCAGGAGTCTCTGCCGAGGCGTAGCTTCTTTGCCGTGGCAGACTGGATTGTAGAGGGGCAGTGTCTTTGCTATGGTCACTCTGCTTCCTGTGTAGGCACGGTAAGGCCTGAGAATAGGGAGATTTCACTCTATAACAGATTCAAGAACATAAAAAATATATTGTCAAATTCCCTTCATAACATACAAAGAATAACCAAGAAGCCTTCGTCAAAAAATGGGGATTCGAAACAGCAGTTTCATCCTAGAATATGACAAATGACATACTGTATTTGCAATTTTTTGTCAGCTCCAAAACTTATAGGACGAAACTGCTGTACTGGTTCACAAATTTTTGACAAAGACCTCCCAGCTGTTCTTTGTCATTTGACGGGCATTTTTAGTACTGTTTTCTTGAATCTGTCATGCGTCGTTAAAGGTCAAGTCCACCCCTGAAAAATCTTTATTTGAATAAATAGAGAAAAATCAATCTAGCAGAACACTGAAAATTTCATCAAAATCGGATGTAAAATAAGAAAGTTATGGCTTTTAAAAGTTTGCTTATTTTTTCACAAAACAGTGATATGCACAACTCAGTGACATGCCAATGAGAGAGTCGATGATGTCACTCACTCACTATTTCTTTTGTTTTTTATTGTTTGAATTTTACAATATTTCATTTTTTACAGATTTGACAATAAGGACCAACTTGACTGAACCATAGAGTATTAAGCAATGCTAATTCCACATGTTCAGGAGGAATTAATCATTGTTTCACTTGACAATGAGGAGAAAATTAGAATATTTCATATTTCATATAATAAAATACAAAAGAAATAGTGAGTGGATGACGTCATCAGTCTCCTCATTTGCATACTGACCAGGATGTGCATGTAACTGTTTTGTGAAATTAAGCGAAACTTTAAAATGTCATAACTTTCTTTATTTTACATCCGATTTTAATGAAATTTTCAGTGTCATGCTTGTTGGATTTTTCTCTTTTTATTCAAATCAACTTTTTGTTGGGGTGGACTTGTCCTTTAAACTCCCTAATTCCATGCAATCTGATACAATTCATTTAGTTTTGATTAGAGCTGAGGCCGACCAACAGGCCCTCTGGGTGCCACAGCAAATACTCCTACTGGTGTTTAAAGTCTTGAATGGCCAAGCTCCTCGTCATTTTCCAGAATCGTTTCCTTAGAAATACATTCAACCACAAAGAACCTGCGAAGTGGTCATGGTAGATTCCTTTTGAAAATACCCTAAGATACAAGGGCAACTGTTAGAGATTACAAGTGCATTCAATCAACCATTTCCCATTACTATTATAATTCACCTGATCAAGGTAGCCATGCTAAAGCCAGGGTAATAATAATAACATCATCATGTCAAGCAGGGCCCGCTGGGAGAACAGTTTTTAGAACTGAAGTGGATTCCCTGGGTAAAATATGACATTGTTCCTGTTTTCAAATCGTTATTGAAGACCATCTGTGTAGGGGAGCATTCAAGTAGATCATCATTTTAAATGTGCACTATTCAAACAACAGTACCATATCACAGTAGATTTAATATGTCTGTATATAAATCAGAGAGGATGCTTTTGATATTTTGCAAGTATTTTTTCAATGGGTTAAAAACAAGAACTACAAATGGAACAATGTAAATGATGTAAACTGCTTCAATTTTTTTTTCTTGCCTGAAGTTTCTTTTTTTAATGTCTGTCATATAAAGAATGAAGCAGAATGCAGTTGCCAACATAACACAGCTGGACCTAACTGTGATTCATGCCTCCCCCTCTACAACAACAAACCCTGGCAAGCAGCTGTGGGATCAGAGACCAACGCTTGCGAAGGTAAGGTCTTCAAGCTACAACAATACCATAAAGAACCATTTTCTTTGTAAAAAATCACCTTCAGCCACCTTCTGGGCAATTCCATAAAATGATCAACCTTTTTGTACATCCGACCCCCATTTTTCTCTAGTCTTCACTTCATAAACTGACCAAGTCATGGTCAATTAGAGAACATTACAGACTGTCAAAAGAACAAAAAATCAGAGACAAAAAATTTCATTAAGTTCCCACATATAGGGGGTCGGACGTAGATATTTTATGGAATTGCCCTTTTGTATTTCAAAAGGCTTGGCATTGAAGTTTGAAATCTAAAATGCTGAAATTATTACCCATAATGCAACATTCTATAAAGCAGTGTATCTTGTAATAGTGGCCCACTTGAATGATAACATTCTAATTCAGTACCCGATACATTAATATCAATGTGATCATGTTACCAAGTTACAAAACAACCACGGAATTAGTGTCTCAATACATTTTAGTGTATCTAATTCTAATACTATTTTGTGTAGTAGTAATAATCATTATTGCAAAAGGTGTATTTCAAAACTAACTATTTATAGCACACATTCAATGAGAAACAGTTCTCATTGTTGGTCAGGTCGCTCTCCCTTTTACGGTTTGTTTCTTCCTTTTCCAGATTGCGGTTGCAGCGGAAGAGCGCAGAGTTGCGTGTACGATGAGGTCAAAGGTTACGGTGTTTGCCAGGACTGTCAGGAGAATACCTCTGGCGACAAGTGTGAGGTCTGCTTAGCAGACTACTACCGGAATCCTTACACTGACCCTACCTTCAACGACACTTGTATTGGTAGGGTGTTTTTTTTAAATCAAATATTAACCCTTTATCTACTTGAGCCTTGCGGGCCCTGTTTGAAGTCTGTGGGAATTACAGAATTCAGTAGTATATAGGTTGAATCAATGTACAATAAATGCGATTGTTATGTTTATATAGCCATGTGTGTGTACTAATTCCCATCCATCTTCATGAAAATCCCTAATTAAAGTTTATATGAATGTTTGCTGTGTTTTATCTAATAACATCCAATTCTAAACCATTTTCAACTAATCTATTTCTCCCCCCCCCCCCATTGTGTTTGAAAAAATGCTGGCAGCCAATACACAAAAGCTGTTTGTAAGTTGTGAATGACTGGTGACCATTTCTTACAACTGTTAAATGATGTATCCCTATGCAGCTGACTTACAGAAGCACCTAAGAAACATGTTCCCGTCGTTTGTAAATTCTCACATAACTTTACCTTTCTTCTATGATTCAATTTTTTTTTCTGTATTCATTTTGATTACTGGAAAAGAGTAATTATAGATATTCAAGTAAAATTGACATTTTACACGATACCCCTTTCATTATTGTTTCCTTAGAACCATATGTACATTGTACATGTACTTTGGAATAAGGTGGTTTGATTTTAATAGTACTAACTGGTGTTTTGCGATAAAGGTCATGATAAGGGCCTTGTCATTGATGGATTCTACCAGCTGATTTATAAAAAACAGAAGTTGGAAATAGTTAAATTGATCCAATCATGGAAGCTTTGTTTAATGTGACAGTATAGGGACAATGATTTTCAGTTTATTGGTAAATAAAAACAGAAAATCTGTTTTAGTTATTTACATCCGAGTTGTTTTTCATTGTGTTTTAATATGTTAATCAGAATGGTTTTCTTGTCACATAGTATTACATGTCATCATCATAAAAGGCCATCTCATTATCAAACAGTAACTCTACCCATGTTGTTCACCTGTATATGATTATGTTTCCCCCAAAATGTATATCCCACTACTAACCCAATTCTTTGTACTCGGCATGTTTTCTTATTTACCGTAACAGATGTGGATTCCCCTTTCCCCTGTGTACAATATTGCTGGCGTAAGTAACGGCCAATATATGTACATGTACAATTTTATATAGATGTTTGAAAGTATTCACTCTGTGGGGGTGTAACATCACACATTTTATGCAAGTTCTGAGCATTGTAATAAACTAACACTGAGAAAATGTGACGCCATGTTTAGTGGATCAGAACAAATCTATATATTACAGACATTGTTAGGATATATCTTATACATGTATGAGGATGGGATGGAACTTGCATGTAGTTGTTGGATAGATCAAATGGTTTATATTTGAAACTGTTCTCGCTATAGATATGTCTTTAAAGTTGACAAGTTATGTACCATGTTTGGTGTTTAAGCTAAACTGTAGCAATCTATTGGGTATTGTCATATGATTAATCAATACATGGTAACCGTCTGACTTTTCTTGTGTTGAGAGGGATTTTCAAAATTCCAATTTCATTGTGTACATGTATGTATAATTGTTCGATTTTGTAGTTGATTCTGTATTGATAGTAAAAAAAATATATATATATTTGTTTTTTCTTCTTCCAGCTTGCAATTGCACTGTAGAGGGCACTGTTCCAAACAGCGTCTGCAACGAGACCAACGGGCAGTGTGCCTGCAAGGCCAATGTTCAGGGGCGAGCATGTGATGAATGCAAGGATACATTCTACAATTTGCAAGACTCCAATGATCAAGGCTGCCAAGGTATGTTAAAAAAAAACCTATTTTCATGTCAGGGACCGGTTTCATAAAGCTTGTTTTAATAACAAATTTACAAAACAATTAAAAGCTACTGAAATCATTCAATCTGATTGGCTGATTGATATTGTTATTAGAACAAGTCCTTATGAAAGGGGTCCCTGTTTGTTTGTTTCACATATCAATTTGGTTCGAGTGATGGGGGGTGGGGCTTCATATATGTAAGATTATTATTTAAGATCTGGGGTCCGTAACACACAGGTTAGCAATTAATCGTACGCTTGATTTTCACGATTGATTGTACATTGTAGTAAATGCAATCAATCGTAGAAAAATGTTCTACGATCATTGCTAAGCTTTGTGTTACTGGCCCCTGATGTAGTAATGCACAGCAGGCTTGTTGCGTACCCCATCGAATGAAAGTGCTTTGCCTTCTTAAGAAGCCCCCTGCCCGTTACAGCTGCAAAAAGTTACGGTGCGCTGAAGTCAAAGTGATGTATATAGTAGGAAGAGTCTATCTAGGCAAGATATGACATCTTGGGGGTGTTTCGCAAAGGGCAGAGGGCACATTGTGCACTTCCCCATATCAATCATTCTGATTACGCGTTAGATACATGAGCATTGGCGTTTAAACCCGACTCTATTAAGGTCACACTTAACTCTGTGAAACCCCCCCCCCCCCCAGATGGCTTTGATAGACATATCACATTTCTTTTTTCTCAGAGTGCGACTGTGATTCAGTCGGGACGATCAGAAACATCAACCTTTGTAACAAGACTACAGGAGAGTGTATATGTAAAGACAATGTGATGGGAACCCGCTGTGACCAGTGTCAGGTAAGTAAGGAGGCCGGCGGCATGTTGCGGAAAGGGTTGCCATTAACCCTTTGAACCTGAAAGGCTGGAAAACCGACCGCGCAGTGGACTTCCAAATAGCCACAAGGCTGGAATATGCCTACTGACCCAAAGCCACGTGACTTGAAAAACATGGGTTATACATGTACATGTAAATGTCACTTGGGAGGTGATCTTTTAAAACTGACGTCATCTTGCGAGTTCGTTTAGGGATATTCAGGCTATAATTTCAGTCCATAATGGTATTGATTTCAGAAGGATTTTTAGCATTAAAAATAGCCACAGTGTGGCATGTGTGGTAATACACAGTGCAATACACTGTGGGTCATCTGCCGACTATGGGGAAGCTATTGAGCAATCTTACTTCAGTCAAAAGATGATAGTCCGTACAAGAAGCTTCACAATTTGAGCCGGTCTGGGCTGGGTACCAGTGGGAGAAGATGCCACTTGGGCTCGACTCATGGGACTTTGCGAATGTGGCATGTGCATACAGATGTACATGTATAATACAGGGTAGGTTCATGCATGAGAAGACAAAAAAACGAAATAAATATGCAAATTATATATGCTCTGATCAGGAACTGAATAAAAGAAAAAATTAATTTAAAATCACAAAATTTGTTGAATAAACCCCATTTTACATTCTCCACTTCATCATTAAAGAGCATACAAAACGTGGCATGTTACTTTGGGGTAAGGGATATATATACTATAGTATTTAATTGATAAAAGTAAATGATACCTAAATTATATGAACAACCATGTTATCCCATTCAATTAAATCCTAACATTCCCTTTACCATGCACTTTCTATGAACCAAGATCAATACTTCAATTATCTACCACATAATCCTCATTCATAAAAACAAACAATAGGGGATTTTGCACTGCAATAATGTGCAAGGTCACTCGGGTTAATTTCTTTTATCACCAATTTCTAAAGCATTATTGATCCAATAGTTTTAAGTCAATAGAGAGCTACAGTACTCTGTGTATAAACCAAAAGGAAAGTCCCTTGGGAGATGCCATGTGGCATTGGGGCTGGAGAGTGCGTGTGGGGGGGGGGGGTGACTAAATGAAATGAAAGCCAGATGCTAAGGTCTCACTCATGACCGTAAGAATGTACATAATATGTTGAGTGTTTGCTGCAGGGGGGTATGAGTTGAAAGTCAAAATGGAATAACCTGGGGTTGCAATAGGATAGAATTTTGACAATGGTCTATTGAATAAAACCTTTGACCTAAACTTGGGCAGTCACTCCCCTTCCCTCCCTCTTTCCTATATTATCCATACATGCAGTAATAATAAGACTGCATTTGTATAGATAATGCAGGAAATGGGGAGGGAGAGGGTGTAATGTCCAAATTTTTAGGTCAAAATTCAGAAATTTTATTCAAAGTAAAGAAGAGGACAAAGGAGAGGTGGGTAGGGGGAATATAATCTCCTGCTTCATTTACTTGTAATGTATAGTGAAAATGATGATCTGGAGCCCGTCTTACAAAGAGTTGCGATTGATGCGATCAATCGCAACTATGGAAAGCCAGCAAAGTCAACATATAAATGCATGTTTGTTCAAAAGATTTTCTAGATATGAATGTACATGTATATCCATGAATTCATTGATTTCTTGACATTTTGGTGTGTTCTCCTTTGTTTGCAAAGGACATTTTGCATATTGTAGAAAATATTATGGCACTGATGGATTTCCATAGAGTTATGATTGATTGGATCAATCGTAACTCTGTCACTGTGTAAGACGGGGCCCAGGGGTTCGTTGCAGAAAGAGTTGCGTTTAAACGCAAGTAAAAATAATCAATCGCAAGTCCAAAATGCACAGTGTTGATTGGTTGAAAATCAAGTTGCGCATGATTTTTAGAGTTGCGTTTGATTGCAACTCTTTCTGCAACAGGCCCCAGATTTACCACCAAATTTACATTTTCTTCGTGAAATTAGAATACAGATGTATTTTTTTGGTAGGAGTTTTGCCTTTCATTGGTGTTTGAATGTATTGTAAATGGTGTGGATTATCATTTCTCTCCAAATATTTCACTGTCTTTCCATTATAATGCTATCAAATCTTTTGCAGACTGGCACGTTCAATCTCGACCCCTCCAATCCAAAAGGCTGCACGTCGTGCGATTGCGACCCGGGAGCGGCCATCAGTGGATCATGTGACCCCGACACGGGGGCGTGCACCTGCAGGCCGAACGTGATTGGCCGTGCATGCAACGATACTGCTCCAGGATTCTATGTACCGAGATTGGATGGAATAAATATGGAGGGTGAAGTCGCCGCTACTGATCAGGTACGTGTATATCATTTGTTGGCATCAGTTAACCCATTTGCCCCTGAAATCTGTGACTCCCATAGGCTTTGTACAGGGCCTGTCCAGCTCCAGTTGGCAATGGGTTAAACAGGCTTATCTCTGTTATGATGAGATGCATGTGAGCCCAGTTGTCTTGAAATGATACGCATGGATATTTAAGTCCAAGGCCATAGAGATAAAAAAAATTGTCAATTGCCAATATCATACAAGTATTTTGATTGGTCAATATGGGTATTTTGAACAGTGTATTCATATCACTGCAAATTTGATTGGACATTGCAAGATTTTACAATCGACTGCAAACATTTGTATTAAGTGCTATATAAATGTTGCATATTATTATTATCATTATTAAATGTCATTTTCCAAAAGACTGATCTTGAGTTAAGTGGAGTTGTTTGTTCAGAGTCAAGCTACATGATTTACAAAATGCATTGTTGCAATATTTTAACCCCTAGACAAATATCGCAACTACACAGTTGTACAAAATTGTATGACTGCTACACTTTCTAACTTTTTATTTTCTAGTCTTGTGCATCTTTTGAGACCATATCTTTGTGAAAATTAGATGTAACTTTAAGATGCTCTACAACTATGTATACATGCTTGTTATCGCCAAATTCGCTCAAAAACATATAGTGTAAAAACTCAATGCAGATTGTGTTATCAATAAAAAAATCATAAATGTCTTGCTTATTTTGGAATTGATTTATTTTATGCTGTTCAAATTGGCTATTAGGCGTAGTGGCTTTAACAAATTCATCTGGGGCCCGTCCTACAAAGAGTTGTGATTGATCCGATCAATTGCAACTATGGAAAGCCAGCAAAGTCAACATATAAGATGCATGTTTGTTCAAAAAAATGTCTAGATATGAATGTATATCCATAAATTAATTGATTTCTTGACAATTTGGTGTGTTCTCCTTTGTTTACAAAGGACATTTTGCAAATTTCCTGTAGAAAAAATTATGACACTGGTGGATTTCCATGGAGTTACGATTGATTGGATCAATCATAACTCTTTGTAAGACGGGGCCCAGATTCAATTATTTTCTTAGCCTTTTTCCCTCTGATTGATGTATGATTCTCATTTACTACGCCTTGCATTCTTCTACCAGCCTTCCAGGATTGAGGAGAGATCGCTTGGTGAGGGCGCCCTTCACACTGGCCCTGGTTTCCTGGTGGTGTCTCCGTCGACGGTGATTACACTGAGCAGCATGACTGTCCCTCGAACGCAGAATTATGTCCTTGCTATAAGATACGAGGTGAGAAATTATTCTTTCAGCAATAGAAAAATAATAGTAGAAACTTACTGTATTCTGAAAAACGTTTTATTGGACACTTCAACATAATATTATTATTATTATTAATGTTATTATTATTATTATCACTATGGTCATTATTATTATTATTATTGTTATTATTATTGTTGTCGTTGTTATTATTATTATTATAATAATTATTATAATTATTATTATTTATGTACTGCGCTTTTTCCAAATTGGCCCAAAGCGCTTACAACAACAAAAGAACACATCAAGTATATTTAACATGATCACTCAGTTCATGGTTTTTGTAAAGAAAAATTCATTGTAATAGCCCCGAGGGGATTTAATTAAACATTTGTCATATGTAAATTTTATCATGTTAATTTCAATGTTATCAGCTGACAACCTGTCCTTCCTTTGGAGAGACTGCGAAGAATTGCTCTCCGACTGTTACTCTGGTAATAGCTTGGTACTTGCATTCCTATGTTTTTTTATATGTGATCTCATGTTTTTACTCAGGGCTGTTCTATGACCGATTTGAGTCTGAATATGTACTTGTTTATTTCATCCTAGACCTTATCTAATTGGAGTGATGTCACAATAGAAGTCGACCAGCAGAATCCGATAGCATTTGAATGTCAAGGATCATCAAACCCCGGGACCTCATCAACTCCAGTCAGCCTTCCAGCAGCAGAGTATGGAGGTAACATAACCATACTTCTCTATTTACCCAAGCAGAGATATTGTGGATTAGTGGTTAACTCTCCAGAATTTGAACCACAAGATTCTGGGTTCAAACATTTTTCGTCATTTGCCGCTCTTTACCCAGGTGTAAATTGGTACCTGATATGCTTGATGGGAAGTGAATCTAGGGAGGCATTAATATTTATTGTAATATGCCAAGCAGTGGAAATGGATCTTTTGCTGGATTTCTGCATGTACCAAGGAGTGTTAAAAGTGCATAAATTGCGGGCAAGCCATGATCCAATGACTTTTGTGGTTTGGCATTGACTGAGGTAATAGTGCCTAAGGACCACAAATGTCACAAACTGACGGAAACGAATGCTGTAGGAGGTACAAATTATCAATTATTATTTTATTATTTTTCATTTCTGTTGAAGCTACTGGGAATTTGATAATATCTCTAAGAAAATGTATAAGTGTGGTATTTTTTATCACAGGTTATATAGATTTTTGTGCACACTGCAACTTTCTTTGTGGGGAAAGTAAGCAAATAGTATGTCAATTCACAACATTTGTTGAATTCTTTATGAAATGTTTTATCTTGTCCTTTTGTTCTTAATGTGATTAACAGGTATCTACATGTATTATCTATCTGAGTAATGCCTTGCTGGAGGTGTCCCTTACAATGTGACCATTCTAATAAAAAAGTTTTCTCTTGTTTCCATCTGTTCTTGTGATTAACAGGCGTATATGATCTGTCTGAGGGATGCCTTGCTAGAGGTATCCCTTACGATGTCATCATCAGGTTGGGAGTACCAGACACTCAGGAACAGTTCCTCTTGGACTCGGTAAGATTATGAAAGTACAGAGCTGCCAGTTATAACAATCCATGATTGTTTTGAATTTCAGAACGCTTCGTGATATTATGTATGTTTGCACAACATTTATGAATTTGAATACATGATACATGTATATACAGTACTTGCTCCAATAGTACCAGTATATAATTTTCTAGTCGTTTTATAATCCCTTAACGGAAAATCGCAGATTCTTAATTGGCATCGCTGAATCAATACTATGTGTACCCACCAGAAATATGGCATATGATGGGGGGGAAGAGGGAGGGGGTAGGGGGAGATGTCACATGAAGTTCATCCTAAATAACTTGATATGAGAGAAATAAGCTATCATTACTGCATAATCATGAAGTCAAAGCGATCTGAAACATACTGACAGTTTTCTGTCGTCCAATTTTAGATTGTACTGCTGCCTGTGTTATCTGACCTGGAGGTCTACCAATCGAACCGAACTAGCCAGACTTTGCGAGCTGACATGGATGCGTGCTGGTCTGCAGCACTGTCGGCCCAGCACCCAACCAGGATGAACTGCTCAGATATCGAATTTGGAATCATGGCCGAGGTCTTTGATGGGGCTATAGGTAAAGGAGTGCTTAGTAGACTTTAAGAATGTGTAACGCCACAAATTTGCATGAATTTATATAACATCTGAGTTATACTTTACATTTTGAGTTGTATTTGACATGTAGTGAATTAATAATTGCTAAATCGATTTTGCATTAATATGTTAAGATTTTACGGGATTGAATTTAGTTTCCATGCTCATTTTTTCACAATAATAACTTTTGGATGATCAATGAGGTAGTTTCTCTCATGGATTTTTACTTCCTTTTTTTCTGATCACCCCTATTCTCTGAATATGTGACAATTTGTTAATATTTTGTTGTTATGCCTAATATCATGAATATGTTTGTATCTATGTGTTCAATTCAGTCACCAGCTGCTAGATAAATTTACAATTCAATTCAATTTACAATTCAAAATTAACCATGAATAATAATAATGGGGGCATTGTAAGAAAATTGTGAATAAATTGTAAGTTATAAATACATAAAAGTGCCCTATAGGAAAATAGCTATGCCTCTATTGAAATTTTATGATAGAAACATATTGTATCATGCTTGAAGATATGATTGAAAATTTACATCATACATTGTAGATTTTAAAGAATTTGATTTATTTGAACTTCCTGTTTGTGACAAATATTTTCTTCTTAATTTGATAGTAAGCCATATATTTTTAATATATATTTTCAGGTTGTGATTGCAGCTCTCTAGGGTCAGACAGTAATCCAATATGTGAATCTTACGGAGGTCAATGCCCTTGCTTGCCGGGGGTCACTTCCAGGTCGTGTGACACCTGCTCACCTTTCTACTACGGCATTGAATCAGGCAATGGATGCACAGGTGAGGGAACCAGGGCCCTGTCTTACAAAGAGTTGTGATTGATCGGATCAATCGCAACTATGGACGGCCAGCAATGTCAACATATACAATGCTTGTTTGTTCAAAACTTTTCTAGATATGGATGTATATCCATTAATTTATTGATTTCTTGACAATTTGGTGTGTTCTCCTTTGATTACCAAGGACATTTTACAAATTTCCTCTAGACAAAATTATGACACTAATGGATTTCCATACAGACACGATTGATTGGATCGATCGTAACTCTTTGTAAGACGGGGCCCAGGGCCATATCTCACTATGTGTTGTGATTGATCATATTAATCTCAACTATATGGAAATCCATCAATGTCATCTTTTTTCTTACTGGGAATTATCACAATGTCCCTTGTAATCAAATAGCAACATACTGAATTGTCAAGACAATGATAACATTGTGAGTATCATAGCTAGAAAATATTTGAACAAACATGCATTGTAGATGTAGGAGTTGCTGGCTTTCCATTGTTCTATCGGATCAATTGTAACTCTTTGTACTATTTTTATCACTAAGTCCTTAATAAATACATGTACATGCCATAAGTCCCTAGTGAATGTGGATATTCATAATTTGGCAATGGCCATTTCAACCTATTTGTTCCTATTTTGAACTAATTTGTCTGTAGTTGTGTATAGGAAAATCAGGAATGGCCCTTTGATTTTAAATTTATGTCTTTTTCTCTAATTTTTGTTGTTTTAATGTCAGAGTTCACGGGTATATAACTTTTTTGTACATCCCATTATAACAGAATTAAAAAGATTCTGTTCTATCGTAAGTCTTCAATAAAACCATTCTTCTATAATAGAATCAATTTATCAAGTCAGATAAATGTGTTGTTACATGTACCTCTTATAAGATGGCTCCAACAGATTTGAGTGAGGCAGAATTACCCTTACATTTACATCATTAAGAAAAGCAGTTCTTGATAAATCTGTGGCATGCGTATCTTCATTTCCTTCCGTTGTAATTCTCAACCTGACGAAGTTTAGGAATTTATATTACTTTACACACATTAATCTTTATTTCTTTAAATGAATTGAAAATTTTGTCACATTCGTTGACTGAAAATTGAACATTCAAAAGCAATATTTGATTCAATATCCTGAAATATATATTACATTATTGAGTAACAAAGTAACATACCTTGATTTATTGAAGATTTGTTTTTGCTATTAAATTCATTTTATTTTCAGACTGTGGCTGTAACTTAGAAGGTTCAATCACACAGTCATGCAACCAGACATCTGGAATCTGTGAATGTAAACTGAATGTTGAAGGAGACAAATGTGACACGTGTGCCACTGATCATTATGGCCTTTCGACAGGTAAGCAGATATTCTCCATAAGTGATAACCTGTGTACTTCATACATAAATATTGAGATACGTTAATCAGGGTGAGTGGTGGGGGTGCAATCACTGCTTTGCATCCCACATCAATACCATTTTTGTCTCGCCTGCACAGCAGAGCGAGTCTATAGGTGCCGTTTTTTTCGATGGCGGCGGCATCGTCAATTAAATCTGAACCGAAGGTTACCTTTTTGAAATGTCATCATAACTTAGCAAGTATTTGGACCTAGTTTATGAAACTTGGACATACGAGTAATCAAGTATAAGTGAACATCCTGTGTGAGCTTCAGGTCATGGGACGAAGGTCAAAGGTCATTTAAGATCAATAAGCTTTGGCCATGTTGGGGATATTTATTGTGGACATAAGTATCACTTAATATCGTCTTGCACAAGTCTCACATGATGAAGGTGAAATGTCATTTAGGGTATATACACTGTAGTATGTTATTATCATATGAATAGTTTTTATTGGGAATAATTATTCAATAAGCGTTTTCAAAGTCAGCACTGCTGCTACATTGAATAACATTATGCAGGCGTGACTGCTAGAGGTGTTCCACTTGTTCAATATTGACAATACTGGTAGTAAATTTTTTGCCAGAGCTTCATGGACAATAAACGTATTTCATGTGGGTTAGCTGCATGTGACTTGCTGCTGCTATGGGCCTCTTACCAATTTTCTGCACAGTAGACCTCTACCCCTTCAATCACCTACCACTCACCCGGAACAAGTTTCGACCATGTTCAAAACTTTGCTGCGGGTAAACCGGACTTGTGTGTGCACCTGCGGGAAACTACTTGCAAAATATGCGCTAAGCTCTATCAAGTGCCGGCGATCTGCCAAATTGAATGCCATTGAAATAAATATTGCTGTACAGCATAGAAAGTACATAAGGGCAAGTTTGCCCTCTTGACAGCCCAAATTGTCCCTAAAATTCTCTAAAGTTGCTTTGAGGCGACCATTCTTTTTAGAGTCGCCCCAAGATCTGTCTTGAATATTCAAGATTATTTTAAAAATCAATATTTTAACTACATTTATGGCAGAATGTTATTTTCTTTTACTGCATGATTGCTTGTTATCCCTAAAAAGTAGCCCTTGAAATTAAAGAAATAGCCCCCAAAATTCTTCAAATCGCCCCAATGTGGAAAAAAAAGTAGCCCCTAAAATAAAATGATTTCGTACCCTGTTGCTATAAAAAATATATATACTTTTCTCTTGCTCCATTCCATAAGAGGCCTCATTTATTCAATGTTTGGAAACCTATACCATTTACATGTACTATCAAAATAGTAGTGCCCTACGTGTACTTTACCATTGTGTAAATTTCACTTTATTACCTACCCAAGACACGTGTTTCCACAACGGTCAAACGTGTAGCTGCACTTGCCCTCCTCCTGATATACCAAAAAGACCTACATTTTTTGGTAAGTAGTATCAGATGGAAAATGGAATGAAAAAAATTAATTATTGTTTTGTTCTCTTGGACATGGCAAATATACATCACACTTGCAGCAATGGCTTGTACCCATCCTTCAGTGTACATTCCGTCCTGAATATAACTCTCTTTATATATTCCTCCTCCACTTGCTTCTTGTATTTCTTCTGTGCTCTCTGCCCTCCTCCTTGAAATGTTTACCTTATCTCAAAATTCCCTCTTAAATCTAAATGGGCTTTTAATAGGTTGAAATCCGCTTTTAAAGTTGATGTGGTTCCGAAGTAACACAATTATTTTCTGTTGGATATTGGGTTTTTTTCTCGATATAATTTGTTTTCTGTCACTTTTTTTTTAGGCATAATCACAAGGTTAATGGCTGAGATTTCAAAAATTGGGTAGGGGATGGAAGGAATCTACCCCTTTCCCTTTATCCCAGCCTAGTCAGAATTAAGATACATGTATGCTCATCATCTGTCCTAAAAAAACATACACCATAAACCTTTGCAGTCATGTCTTTTATCTCTCCAACCCCAAGCCACCATCTGCATCAATTCTCAATCTTTCCAATCAATCAACTTTGCACCACTTATCCCTCCCACCATTGCTTGCTGTATCCTAAATTTGCTTCTATCCTCTATCAATGTCATCTTCCTAAAAAAACTCCCCCCTCCTAGCTCACCATTATTGGCCCAAGATTCACTCTCCGACACCTTCCATTTCCAAAATCTTTTCCTCGGTCCTTCCAGTCTCCCCATTATCTCTCTTTGGTATCAGTTATTAGTTATTACTCTCCGACACCTTCCATTTCCAAAATCTTTTCCTCGGTCCTTTCAGTCTCCCATTATCTCTCTTCGGAATCAGTTATCAGTTATTACTTACCGACACCTTTCATTTCCAAAATCTTTTCCTCGGTCCTTCCAGTCTCCCATTATCTCTCTTCGGAATCAGTTATCAGCATCTTACTCATTAAATCATCTCTTGCACCCGCTGTAATCGTATCGATCACATTAGAAAGTATAAATGGCGACAGTACAGAGCCTTGATGCACACCCACCTCCCTATCGTGGAATTACTTTACTCTAAATATAAAGACCTGTTCACTTTATACGGAACTGAAACAACCTCCTAAATGTGTCCCACAGGGTAATAAAGTGTATTTACTTGAAAAATGTTTGAGCTTTATGTTACAGTGGCAGTTTGTGAAACAAATGCATGAAGCTAAATACCCCTTGAATATATTCTGTTGGAGAACGGCAAAGCGACAAACCTGTGATTTTTTTTCAATATTTACTATTAGGTACTGGTATGTTATATAGTAATGTATAGGGGATTCAGACTGAACAATTGATTGCTGAATTTGTACCGTTTGTACAGTTCACACTGAGTGTGCCTCTGATATTCTGAGAGAAGAATTTATTGCACTCCTGGTGGGTGAAAAGCGGTCCGTAAGTTAAAAGTGACTTTACAAGCAAATGGTGGTCCTTCTGGTAAATGATGCGCATGATAGTCCCGTAACACAAAACTTATCGATGAATAGCAAATATGAAAGAATTCTTCTGATTGGTTCCTGGTCAGTATTTTGAATTAAATGCGCATGTAACATTGGTCTTGATTGGTCACTCCATTTTTTAGCGATTTATTAGTAATCTGTGTTACAGAGCCCAGATTTTTCATTCTGTTTCTGTTTATGATATCTCGCGTAGGAATTGGCAGGACAGCATTTTTGCTGATAAACGCCAAGCTGGTATATAACCAATTACCGAGGAAACATTTTACGTCGAGGTTAATCATCAATCATAGTGGCTGACGTTATAGACGACAGATATCACTCTCGGGCCTTTTTATCAAAGTGGAGACAATGACAGAGTTGGGATTCGAACTCACAACCTTGCGATTATGAGTCCAATGCTCTAACCACTGGACCACACGACCCACTATTGGTGTTATAGTTCCTATTAAAGAAAGGATCATCTGTTGTTGAGAAAGTCACTCATATCTTTCGAACACCCACCTGAGACATCATCTGGAAGTCTTCACTCCCTACAACTTCTCCTTGGGCCTTACAGAACTCTTGTGGTAGAGTGATAAGACTTTCAAGCACATCTGGGCCCTGTCTTACAAAGAGTTACACTTGATCTGATCAATCTCAAGTATATGGAAATCCATCAATGTCATAATTTTTTCTTTAGAAAATTTGCTCAATGTCCTTTGAAAACAAACAGAAGCATACTGAATTGTCAAGAAAATAGTGAATGTATGAAATATACATCATTTGTAGAAAATATTTTGAACAAACATGTATTTTAGATGTTGAGGTTGCTGGCTTTCCATACTTGCGATTGATCAGATCAATCGTAACTCTTTGTAAGACGGGGCCCTGGGCCCTGTCTTACAAAGAGTTTCAGTGATCCAATCAACCGTAACTCTATGGAAATCCATAAGTGTCATAATTTTTTCTTTGGGAGATTGGCACAATGTCCTTTGTTAAAAAAGAGAAGCACAGTGAATTTGTAAGAAAACAATGAATGCATGAACATCATAGTTAGAAAATATTTTGAACAAACATGCATAATACACGTTGACGTTGCTGGCCGTCCATAGTTGAGTGGGTTTAAAGCAAGTGAGACCTACACTGTAGTAGCATTTGTGATTATTATTCATAGATGCAGGCTATGTTGCAATGGAAAACACTCTGTCCCTCGGATAGGACGTTAAATGGAGGCCCCTTGTAGAGGAGAGTCACCACCTTTGCACTTTAAGAACCCACTGCACTATTCGTATAAGAGTAGGGGGAAACCCCAGTGTAGTGGTCCACCTGCACTCCCCCCAATCAGTTATATCGGGAGGAGAGACCTGCAGGTCACTGTAGTGATTCAGTTCGCTTTTCGCCTCCCAGGCACAGGTGATGCCAAACATAATAATAATAATAATTAGCTTTTCATAATCGACAATATTTTGGGCATAACATGTTGCAGCGATATATGAACTTAATCATAAGACCATGTTCAATATCAGAATTTGATGAAATATCAAAATATCACCCAGCACTAGTATCCATATTTGGACCTCGTCTGGTGTACTGATAAGCAATGCCAGCGGTGACCCGGAGACCGCCTTGACCGTTTTCTGCTTTGATGTTTAGATCATAATTATTCCAGGAACTACTGTACATGTACTTGTCATGCGTACAGAACATATTTTATTGTATTTCACTACCAGCACACTATTTATAGTATTCACAAGCCTTTAGCTTTATTTAGCAACATGCAGTCTCTAAACTTGTATTCTGAGCACCAACATACCTGTTCTAAAATGTTTCACATCGTATTGTTAGATGAATTAATCATGATTCAGTTTGCCAGGTATTCCTAATTTGACTGGGCTATTTGAGACCAGGATATATGGGGAGGGGGGAGGGTCAATTTGATTTGCACAATTGTTATGAAAATATCCTGGTCTGAAATAGCCCAGTTAAATTAGGGTTAACCATGTTACAGGGCATCCCAGAAAAAGGAAAAGAAACCAGATTTATAAAGCATTTTTTAATTTAGAAAAAAATAGTAAATTATGGAAATCTTAAGAACCCAAGAAAGCAAAATTGTATTTTTTTAATTTTTGTGTGTGAATGGTAGCATATTTTCTTGTATCTTTTTGTAGGCACTGGTTGTGAACAATGCAGTTGCACACCAGAGTACTCTCTAGGGACGTCCTGCAACGATGATGGTCAGTGCTCATGCAAGACAGGAGTTGGAGGCCTACGTTGTGATCAATGCGCACCAGAGTAAGAGCCAAAAAGTTTGCTTCTGGGGCCCGTTGCAGAAAGAGTTGCAATCAATCGCAACTCTAAAAATCACGCGCAACTTGATTTTCAACCAATCAACAGCGCGCATTTGGGACCTGCGATTGATTTTTTAGCTTGCGTTTAAACGCAACTCTTTCTGCAACGGGCCCCTGATCTTGAAATTTCCATTTGTTTTGTTTAGGGACTAGGGTCCTATTGCATAAACGTTACTATCATGGTGACCTTGCCATCCACTGGTAACTACCATGGTGACAGTGCTAAGCAGCCAATTAGAATGAAGGATTTCATGAAAGATCCACTGGATAGCAACATTTATATGATACTTTTATGCAACAGGGCCCTCTGGTTCTGGTAGGCATTGGCTAAAAGTAATTTACCCTGTAAGAACTTCTGAATTCTAAACTTCGCACATTGCCCATGGAGAGCTGCGAAGTAGTACTGATTTTCATGTATCTAGTACTGAAATATGAGAAGAATATTGATGGTTTAAGGTAAAATACTGATTTCCAAATTCCAGTTTCACGTGTTGTCCTATGGATTTTCTTTGGATTTCTTCCACACAAAATTACCGGTTTTCAGCTTTTAAAATACTAAAATGTTCTAATTCAGATTGGCAGCTCGGTCCGTGGCCCATCTGAGTATCCAATGGTTAAAATTGTGCTTAATATGTTGAATTCTGAATTCAGACATTCACATTCTTCACACAGGCCATTCGGTTCCCGTAGGCAGTGGCAGTGAATAAGTTTAATCTTTCGCCTACTGATATCAGAAGCTAAAAAAATCCACAGTATGTCAACAGGCAGGGTTCTCTGTATTAAAAATAAAAATAAGTCATTTACCTTATAATCAATATTAAGGAAATTTGCTTATCTGAATGTAGGTTTTGAATTGGGCAACCATGTATTTTTGTCATTCTTTCCTTTGGAAACCTGATATGTATCACACAGATTGTATTAACACAACTCTTTACCCTACCAGATTCTTTAATCTTACGACCGATGGCTGCTCAGAATGTAGCTGTAACACCATAGGGAGTGTGGACGGCAACTGCGACAGCCAAGGCCAGTGCAACTGCCTACCATCAGCCACAGGACTGCACTGTGATGAATGCCCTTCAGGTTAGTTTATTTACACTCCCTTCTTGCAATAAACCTCATGTAAGATGGTCAAGTGATGTCCAGAGTTCCACTATTACCCTAGCTCTCTTAGACTACCAAAGTCAGTTAGAAAATTTAATCCACTCCCCACATAAAAGCTCCAGACTATTTCAGAGCCTAGCCCAAACAATCCTCGGCATATTTTACAGTGTACACAGAGTTGTCACATGATATACCCACAGATTAAAGATAACTGTGGTACCAGTATCAACAGGAAAAAAATGTTCACAGAATTGAGCAAAACCAAACTTAAAACCAAATTATATCTACCAAATTATTTTTCGAGAATGTGTATAATTACACTGTGAGAGATTTTGTCACTTGATTGGCTATGCATTGTTAAACCACAATTTTAGACCAGAGTTTAAATCAAACACCAGGGTCAGCTAGCAGAAAGGTTAGCGATTGATCGTACGTGCGATTTTGATAATTGATTGTACGTTGTGGGCAATGCAATCAACCATAAAATACTTGTTCTACGATGATTGGTAAGCTTTATGTAACAGGCCACAGTTCAGAATACAGACCTATGTTTCTACCTTTGTGCACCTGTGTCAGTACAGGCTATTAATCACAATTCTTTTTGTTACCAGGAACATATGGTTTTGGACCATACAGTGAGCGAGGATGCATCGAGTGTCTGTGTTCCTCTCACACAACGAACTGTACATCAGCAACAGACTGGTTCCTCAACAGGGTAGAAAGCCAGTATTCTCTCCTCAACTTTGAGGGCGCTGTCTCAGATAGATGGACAGGCATTACGGGAGATGGAGACGAGGTTGCAATTGTCAGTGAGCCAATTCTGGAGATCACTGATCCAAGGTATGGTGAATGTACTTTCTAGACTCCATGAAGAGCATTCTAACAGAATTTCTCATGTCTTTGCTTCTCTTTCTGTCCTTTCTTTAGGGTTAACTTATAACGCATTGTCCCTGGAAAAGCACAAAACATTTTTCTTTTTGCACATTATCTATCTATACCTTTGAGGGCATGATCCATATACTTTCTCCACTCAATGTGGAGCATTCTAGCAAATTCCCTCATTGGTTTGCTTCTATTTCTGTCCTTTCTCTAGGTTTGTGCTGAATCATGTTGATATAGGAACACAAATTACCTCTTCCTTTTCACCGTATCTGTTCCTTGGTGCTAACGATACATGCACTTTCTCCACTCCATGTGGAGCATTCTCGCAAAATTCTTACATGTATATCTGTCATTCTCAAGGTTTGTGCTAAAGTACGTTGACCTTTAGGAAACTCTTCTTCCTTCCGCCACATCTTTTTACCTTGGTGCAAATGATGTGTGTACTTTCTCCACTCCATGTGTAGCATTCTAGGAAATCCCCTCATGTCTTTGCTTCTATTTCTGTCTTTTCTCTAGGTTTGTCCTGCAGCTTGTTGACCCTGGAAACACAGATGACCTCTTCTTCCTCTCGCCATACCCGTACCTTGGCGATCACCGCACTGCTTACGGACAGCAGCTGGAGATTAAGCTCAGCCAAACGACATTGGAGAACCAGACCCGGTCTACAGAGGGCGATGTTTATATATTTGGAGGGTGTGGAGCGTGCGAGCCTCTTGTTGCCAGCCTTCCCTACGTTCCTGGCTCCCCTGTCACAAATGCAACTTCTTATCAGGTTTGTGCCCAGAAGGTCTTAACCACCTGTATGATATGATAGCTGCTATGTAGATCTTACTACAGTCCAGGACTCTCGGGACATATTATTTTTGTTTGTACTTAACAGCTTTATGAAACACCAGGGGGCATCAAATCCCTCTTGCTCACATTCTTTGCATTTTCACCACTGCCTTGTACATAGAGTAATGCCTATTCCGTACAGTATATGAGCGTTGTCTTTTTTAATTACATTGTACCTTTACACCGTACTGAATTAGTCTTGTTCTATAATAGGGCAATTCCATAAACTAATAAATGCTCGTTCTCCTCCATTTTTACTTCACTATATGAACTGCTCAATTCTGAATAATTCAAGAGCAATACAGCCTTTCATATGAACTAGAAAACAAAGAATATTTTTATAGAAAGTCCCATGTATAGTGGTCGGAAGTTCATGCTTTATGGAAAGGCCCGGTACTTCTTATATCTCTCTTCAAATAACTTATTTGTAGCCATGCCAGTTGTGGTAACAATTTCAAAATGAGTTCATACAGAAGTCAATGCAATGACCACTCAAGTGTCTGCATGGATGGGAAAAAAAACCTGTGCCAAAGGATTGTGGGAGAAATTGTGTAATTGATCCAGAACCTTATCAGGATAGCCGTGCTACAGCCGGGCTAATAGTATGCAGCGCTTAGAAACATTGTATTAAGCACTGTACAAATGTTGAATATTTTTATTAATTGCTGAGAAATTAGTAGAATTAGCATGAGATCCCTTCAAATTGTTGGATCTTTTTTTAAGCAATAATAATATACTGTCCCATGTGTTTAATTTCAATTCAATTTCAATTTATTTGCTCATAAAAATCCATACAAAAACATACATATACAAAGTATCATATTCACAAAATAGAAAAAACAACAACAACAAATAGAAATAAACATTGGATTGAATATGAGAGGGACAGCAAGAAAGGAACAATTCTTGTGATTAGCTGACCCTATAACATAATAATTATACAAAGACTTCAATAACAAAGATAGAAAAAAATCACTAAACTACAACGAAGGGGGGGGGGGGGTGCCTATAATGCCTGAATGAAATTTATACAAACAAACTTTATGAGTTACTATTTAAAATAAATTGCCTTGATTTTGACTTAAAAACATTTAATGAAACTGATTGCTTGATGTCTACAGAAATAGAATTCCAGAGTTGTGGTCCTTGAAATAAAATTGAGTTTTTAAAAGATGAGAGTCTTGGCTTAGGTAGATGGAAATCCTTTGCATTTCTTGTGTTGTATCCATGGAAATCACTATTGAACTTAAAGAATGTTTTGATATAATCTGGCAAGAGGTTGTTGTTACATAAATACATAAATATAAGAATTTGAAATGCATGAATATCATAAAATTTTAATACATTCAATTCAACAAATAGAGGATTTGTATGGGCAAGGTAAAGAGCATGAGACATAATTCTTATTGCACGTTTTTGTAAATTATATAATCTATAAATGTGAATGCTATTTGCACTTCCCCAGGCTAGAATACCATAATTGAGGTATGGATATACAATGGCATAATACATTAGTTTTAAAATCTCCTTGGGAAATGATCTTAATCTATACATTATTCCTATATTTATGGCAAGCTTATTGCACAGATTATCAATATTATTTTTCCATGTAAACTTATTATCTATTGTTACTCCTAAAAATTTTACTGACGTTACACACTTAATACCTGTATTGCACATTCTAATTGAAAGACTATCTGGTAAAAATAAATTACTAAAAATCATATAATTAGTTTTGGCAAGATTAACTATCATTTTGTTTGCATAAAACCACTCAGATATTAATTCAAGTTCAAAATTGAATAAATTGTGTATTAACATGATAGTTTGTATGTGATAAAAACAGAATAGTGTCGTCAGCAAACATAATACAATGTAATAAGTTGGATACTTTACTAAGATCATTAATAAAGAGGAGAAACAAGAACGGTCCTAAAATAGAACCCTGAGGAACCCCACATGAGATAATCTTAAGCTGTGATTTGCTTTTGGATATTTCAACATATTGTTTTCTGTTGGATAAATAACTTTTAAATAATTTAAGTACATTACCTCTTATGCCATACAATTCTAGTTTGTTCAATAAAATTGCGTGATCAACTGTATCGAAAGCCTTCTTCAAATCTAAAAACATTGCTATCAAATATTTCTTATTATCAAGAGCGTTGGTAACAGTATGGACAAAATCAATAAGAGCCGAAGAAGTTGAATGACCAGCACGAAAACCGTATTGATGTAGAGATAATATATTGCACTTGTTTATAAAATCAAATAATCTATTATATATACACTTTTCTAAAATCTTTGAAAAAATTGGCAAGACTGATATGGGTCTGTAATTTGAAACATTTTCACTCGGACCATTTTTATATACAGGAACAACACGAGCAATCTTTAATTCATCAGGAAATATACCGAGATCTAAACATTGATTGAATATTGCACAAAGGGGTTGACATAAAATATGTATTGATTTCTTTATAACCTTGATACTTATATCATCATACCCAGGACTGCAATCACTTTTTATGTTTGACACATTATCAATTATCTTGGTACAAGTGATTGGTTTGAAAAAACAATCAGTGTTCTTATCTGCGATAGCGATCTTCAGTGTGATTGTTTTTCAGCTTATATTTCATGATTTCACAAAGTTTATTTTTGTGTTTCAGCTTAACTGTTACATAACTAGATCTAGAATGATACAGTGACAATTAACATTGATTTACAAACTTTCTCCTGAAATCGGTGATTTCTGCAACTGTATTTATTTATGTTTTAACAATCTTTTTGTTCTTGAATAGTTTAAGCTGCATGAGAACTACTGGAATCTTGGCAATATGAGCGGAGCGAGACCCACAATCCAACAGGTGGTGAGGATTCTTGCAGACATATCCGAGATCAGGATTCGTGCCAAGTACACTACGGTACGTATTATTTGCAAACGTTTGCAAATGTTTGCTTCTTCAGTTGGTTCATTGCATTTTGCTAAAGATATAGTTGAAGGAAGATGGAAAATTCCCAGCATTTTCTATCAATGTAGAGCATTTCAAAGTGATAGTTGAGTCATTATGACTTCTAATTATACTTAAAATAGAATTATTAATGTTTAAATACATTTATGAATATTAAAAATAAATTTTGGGTTATAAAGTACAAGTTGATTATCATTTTTAGAAGACATGAAGAAAAGTTTGTCCTATTTTCTTCCAAGAATTTTTTTTTTCCCTTTTGAATGTTGGTTTGAAAATCACTCGTGATGCTGGCTTGCATGAAAGAGACTAAGGAGCAAATTTTATTTTTCTGTTTCATATTCAGCTTCCAGGCCAGTCGGTCTACTTTCACGATTCATCTTTGACTGAAGCAAGCAATAATCTCACAGCGGCTTCAAGTGATATCACTGTGGACTACGTGGAAGACTGCTTCTGCCCTCCAGAATACACAGTAAGACTTAGGGGGTGTTGCAAGAAAATATTTTCAATCAATTGCAAATATTCTGCCACAATTTTACAATTGGAAGATCGATTTTAACTGTAGCAGATCATATTACACTGCTTGTTTCAAGAAGCAGATGAGAAATCAATTGCAAAGTTGTAATTGATTTGAAAACTTGTGATTGATTTAGGGACCGAAAAAAGACTTGCAATCGATCGCAAGTTTCTTGCAACGCCCCATTAGAAAACTTTATAACTCTGCAACCACATTGCAGATTGAATCCTTCTTGCATTTCATTACTTGTACTTGAAAAACACTGAGATGAATAGTGGAATTACATTGATAAACAAGCCAAAAAAAAACTTCAACCATGCCAATAATCAATCCCAATTTCATTGACTGATCATATAATGTGATTACTTGTTAGTTTTACAGCCATGTCCACCAAATTGATCTTTTGGAGTGTTGCAAGTAAATATTTGCAGTAAAATGCAGATTTCTATTGCATTTAAAAAATAGATAAATTTTAGCCTAAGCAAATAAGTCTACTCGCCTTGTTGCAATGGCATATTTACAATTAATGCTAGGACATATGATTGATTTGGTGACCTCCATTAGAATGTTGATATCACCTGCAATCCCCTTTGCATTTCCCAGGGCCAGTTTTGTGAGCAGTGCGCTGCAGGATACCGCAGGGCCACCCCTGGTGATGGTTCCTTCTCCACCTGTGTCCCCTGCGACTGCAACGGACACAGTGACCTACCCTGCGACCCTGAGACCGGGGTGTGCAGGGGTTGCCAGGACAACACGGGAGGGGATTTCTGTGAGCGCTGTCTTGACGGTTACTACGGCAATGCCCTCGGAGGGACACCAGGTGGGCTCTAAATTGATTTTATGTTTGCTGATCTCTTTGGCAACAGTTATAGAAACCTAAAAAGAGCTGCCAACCAGTACGTTTTTGGCGTATTTAGTACGTTTTTGCAACCAAAATACAACAGTACGTTTTTTTCTTTGTAAAATACGATTTCGTTAAAAAAAAAAAAATTATTGAGAAAAATCATCTCTATGTCATAAAACTTTCACAAATATGGTTATTGGATCAATGTAATTTCAAGTAACTTGTTTTTTCTTTCAATCATTTTGTTAAAACCGGGGTGAGATATTCACATATTTTAATGTTTTTTTTTTCATCTGCAGGAGCAGTGCGCATTTTAGCTGGCAAGCAGCTTGAGTGCTGCGATGAGTGCATGCGCCACACAGTTTATTATGAAATACATTTTTTTTTAAATACAGCTTTTTTTATCACAGAATACAATTTTTCATTCCCAGAGGTTGGCAGGTCTGCATAAAGAGAGAAGACGAGAATAGTGAAACCATACAAAAAATCATTATAAAACAGAGCCTAAAATGAGCCTGTTTAATAATCGTTTTTAATGAGTGGCAAATGGGATTACTCTCTTTGGTTCTCCACAATTAACAGGCTGATAGAAGCAGGAGGTATATATTTTTAGATTTATAAAGAGAGAAGAGAAGAGTGCAACCATCAAAATAAAAACATACAGTGTGTCCCACAAAAAAGGAAACCATCTTTAGAGCTAGATATCACAATCTTTGAATATGTTTAGATAAACTTATTGTAACATAATAATATTAATAAAATCTCCTCTTTCATTTGAGGCTAAATACTTAGCAATTTTTTCATGCTCTGTGGAGTGAAAACAGTACATGCTTGAGGCATGTCAGGAGCAATTCGTGCAGAAACTCACATGTAAATCTGCATCCATTCCCATATAGAGATTCGTGAAAGAAGCTTAACGAAGAAAAGAGAAAAGTGGGGGCAAAAAAGACAGCCCGACAGACAGAATTTGACTTGGGCTAGTAACACGAAGCTTAACGATCAATCGCACCTTTGATTTGTATGCTTGAAAAACAAAATGACTGACTGTTGTCCTTCGTAAAATTCATACTTTGTGTACATGCATGTTCAAGTGCCCAGTTGCCTAGCAAGGATCACAAATTTGTCAGCTTTTAGACCCGAAGCCTCTGCATTCACCACCAGGGCACTGTAACATAGTCAGTTGCGATGAACTGCAAATTACATGAAAGAATCTCTCCTGATTGGTCCATGGTCAGTGATTGAAACAAAAAGCGCAAGCATGCGGCAATGATTGACTGGCCGTTAGCGATTGATTGCAAACCTTCATGTTACGAATCCAAGACGTGAAGTTAATATATGAAAATGTCCTTTCTTCCGCTGTTTCAAAGGTGACTGCTTTCCCTGCCAATGCCCGGGAGTACCGGGTGCAAACTCCTTTGCTGCTACCTGTGATGCCAATGGCCTGTGCATAGACTGTGTAGAAGGGCACGGTGGGAACTTCTGTGAATACTGTCTGGAGGGTTACTACGGTGTGCCCTCCGACCCAGAGGTGAGGCTGTGATGATTTTTGGGGGGACTGATATTCCGTTGAAAGTTTTGATTATTTAGGTAAATTATTCAGCATTTTACTTGGCTAAGCAAAATGCTTATACTCATATTCAATTCACTTCTAATTATTTTACTTTATCAAGCCAACTTTAAGTGAAATACTCACTAATGACCATTGTGGGGTCATGAAGCCTGAGCCAAATAATGTGCAATTAATACCTCCATCTTTGCGTAGCACGGTTGACTTTGCGTATGTACATTAGATTTAAGCAAAGTGCTGAGCTAGATATGGCATTTGAATAGCATAGATGGTTAAGAATTTTACATGAGCAGAATACTGAGTATAATACTTGAAATTCTGGCCTAAGTATGGAATTGAATACCGGCCCTGAATTTTATTTTTTAAATAGGGAAGCTGTCTGGATTTTTTTTGTAAACCAGTTGAGCTCCAGTTATGGACGATTCTGTTTGTGGGCGAATTTATCCTTTTTGGAGTGTAAGTTAGGGAAGAAAACACACAAATATTGTCCTGTATTTTTTTTCAAGTAAGAGGAGGAATTAAATTTAATTACATGTATCCCCACTTAGATTTTTACTTGATATACATGTGCCACGAGAAAACAAAGTTTGAAGTGGGTATATGATTGGGTTTGAGGGAGGAGACAGTTGGGTGGTCATTCGGTTTGTTGCAAATCTTACAGATCAAACTTCTCCCCGAGTTTACGCCCAATGCTCACAGAACTTGGTACGAACATCTTACCTGAAGTGTAGAAATGCAAAATTCAATCTTTGATTGGATTGGTTATTGCGGTGCCATGGTATCTGCATATTACAACATTAAATCAGAGAAAGTCTTTTCAGATCTTACTACTGTATTTCTTTTGTACATAAAGCACTTCTACCGTTATGTTGATGGTATTTTTACAGAATAATGGAGGTCGTTGCCAGCCTTGCTACTGCAACCTGAGCCCGGCAGTTTGTGATAGCACAACGGGGCAGTGTCAGAACTGCACAGGGAACACTGAGGGACAGGAGTGTGAGGTTTGCAGATTCGGATATTGGGGAAACATTGATAGCTGCCAAGGTGAGGATTAGGAGTGAAAGGATGGATGGATGGATGGACGGACAGTGGCTGATTGGCTGGTGGGATGGATGGATGGAGGAAGGGAGGAAGGAATGGTTGGGTGGGTGGTTGGTTGGATGGATGGATGGATGAAGCAGACCTGCCAACCAGTACGTTTTAGCCGTATTTACATTGTAGTAGTACCTTTTTTTTTGTTACAAAATCGTAATTTATTGAGAAAAATCATCCCTATATGTCTCTATTTTATAAAACGTACACAAATATGGTTATTAGATCAATGTAATTTCAGGTAACTTTTTTTTTTTTTCAATCATTTTGTAAAAACCAGGGTGAGATATACACAAGTTTCAATGGTTTTTTTTTTCATCTGCAAGAGCAGTGCACATTTTAGCTTGCATGCAGCTTGAGCGCCGTGATGGGCGAGTGCGCCAAGCATTTTATAATGAAATACAAAATATTATGAAATACAAAATATTTATCTCACATGGTAAAAATACTGATTTTTTTTGTCAAAATACCGATTTTGGGGGATAAGAATACTGAAAATGCAAAATACAACTTGGCAGCTCTGATGAAGGGAGGAGGGAGGGACTGAAACTTGCTTGAAATCTTGAAATCTAGAAACTAATAAAGAAGCGTATTCACACAATTCCAGTTGTCACAGTACACATTTTCAGGGACAATCTACAGTGTATGATACTAATACAGTTTTAATAATACTTTGAAATTAAAATGTATTCTTTAAGTATCAAAGCTTCTTTATTTCTATTTCAAGCAAGTTTCATTAGTGTTTGTCCAAACACAATCCTTTAAAAAAAATTGTAACTTATATCTAGAACAGAACTCTTAATCAGTGTTTTATAAGTGATAAATCAGTGATTCTATAAATAATGAAAGACCTTTGCCTAAATAAAAAAGTGAAACCATAAAAAAATTTAATCAATGATTTACCATGAAAATGTACCATGCACAGACAATAACGGTGTGATAGATATTTAAAATAAACATAAAAATATGATTCATTTCGAAAGTCTGAACCCCCTCCTCTGGAATGAACATCAATTCATGATTCACATTGAGAGCAGAGTATGTGCTCAATAGCTGGTATAGAAAAGGTGACAGGACAAGCAAATTGAAGATTTCATAAGAACACAAAGATTCTTTTTCTTTTTCATTTATTAAGAATCCAAATTATGTAGGCGTTGTTTTACAATCAGGGTATACTTTCAACAACTTGCCATCTGCACATCATGAGAAGAAAAATATGAACTGTAATCTCAAATCTAATATGGCAAGCTGTTGGTCCCTGTTAGAGTAACCCGCTCGGTATATCCTGATTGTAAACAACCCAACCCATAAGAACAATTTGCATCTAGAACAGAAAAATGTTTTGTAAGTGAAAAGTATTCTGAATAAGTGAAGGCTGGATAAACGAGGATAGACTGTGTTACAAAAAGCCTATTAATTCATGTTTTGTAAGTACTGAAGCATTGGTTATTACATTGAATCACTATTAAAAGTAACTGGGTGACCTTATGCCTCACAATTAAAAATAAATATATTACTTGTTAATGATGCACAAACTAAAATAAGGAAAAACAAAGCAACTTTTTTTTTGTCAAATGAGACAGCTCGGTATACCCTGATTGTAAATGACCCATAAGAACAATTTGCATGTAGAACAGAAAAGTGTTATGTAAGTGAAAAGTATTCTGAAAAGGTGAAGGACAGATAAACGAGGACGGACTGTGTTACAAAAAGCCTTTAAATTCAGGGTTTTGTAAGTAATCAAGCATTGGTTATTAACTTATTAGATTGAACCACTATTGAAAATAACTGGGTGACCTTATGCCTCACAATTTGAAATAAATATATCACTTGTTGATGATGCACAAACTACAATGAGGAAATTCAAAGCAACTTTTTTGTCAAATGAGACAGCTCAGTATACCCCGATTATAAACAACCTGTAAGAACAATTCGCATTTAGAATACAAGTGTTTTGTAAGTAAAAATTTTTTTTATGGAACAAGCCATTTATGAATAGATGAAGGCCGGATAAACGAGGACGAATTGTGTTACAAAAAGATTAAACATTTTTTGTTCGGAAGACAGAACTCTAAGATCAGTGTTTTGTAATGTAGCTTATACATGGATATGAATTACATAAGGGCAATTTCATAAAATATGTATGTCCGACCCCCTCTATGTGGGACCTTCATGAAATTTTATGTCTCTGATTTTTGGTTTTTTTGACAGCCTGTAATGCTGTCAAATGACTATGACTTGGTCAGTTTATGAAGTGAAGTAAAACTTAAGAAAAATGGAGGTCGGACATACAGAAAGGTTGATTATTTCATGGAATTACCCATAAAGTAACTTCAAAGTTATTTTTTAAAATCAGATATTTACTGAAAGGCAACCGCAAATATAAAAGAACTCTTATAAGGCCCTGTCACATTGTTCTGTGCAAGCTTTGCAGGTGAGTTCGAGCAATCATCCGCAACTCGCCTGCAAAAAAGTTTTAAGCATGTTCAAAACTTGTCTTTGGGCAAATCAAACATTACATGCGTGCTCTCCTGCGGGCAAATGCGTGAGCGATACCTGTGAGATACATGTACTGTCAATGCGCTTGACTTGCGGCAGGACCGACTTGCGGGCAACCTGCAGGTCACATGCAAGGCTTGCACGGAATGGTGTGACAGAGCTCTTGAAATTAACTCCAATTCAATGCTGTATTGTTTTTATACTACCAGGCATAAAATGACCCCTTAGCATGTTTAGAATGGTTGCTGAATTTTAATAACAAATTTAATTCTAGGGAATGATACATGTATATACACACGGATAGCTCATGGACTTTTACTTGACACCAACAAGTCTGAGAATAAGTCCTACTTAAGTTTTATTTACGCATTGCTTAATTTTGTGAAGGATATGAAAATGAGGCTTCAAAAGTCTACCGTATGAATTTGTGGAAGAATTGAGTCCTTTTGAGCTTCTATTGAAGTACATGTAGGGTTTCAGGGTTATTCAATTTGTATAGAATCATGATGTGGTAGGCGGGCTGTCAGGTCCAGACTGGTCTCCCTTGTCATTTTTGCAATTAATTTGTAACATCAAAGGTTCAGTATTCATGACTAATTTCATGATTATTTTCTCTCATGTCTATATTTTAATCTAAATTCTTAATTATTTTATTATTTTACCTCTTATTGATTGAAATCATTTAATTTCATGTTAATGATTGGAAAAGTATTGCTGATAATTTCTATCATAAAGACATTCAAAACAAAAAATAAACCAAAAAATACACAAAATGTTCATATACAGTATGTAACAATAAAATACATACATGTGAAATAACATTTTAATTGTTTTTGTGCATTTGATCAGATTACCACAACAACTCTCTCTCTCTAAAAAGAAATATAGTTCAAGGGCTTGATTTATAAATATACAGCTAAATTCTAATTTCCTGCATAAAATTTCAATTTCTCATAGAATGCAACTGTAACCTTACCGGGGGTTACGGCAATTGCACCCAGGACACCGGTACCTGCTACTGCTACCCCAATGTCATTGGCAGTGAATGCACCGAGTGCGCCCCTGATACCTGGGGCTTCGCCAGTGGAACCGGCTGCTTGGATTGTGAGTGTCATCCTGTTGGTACAGTTGATCAACAGACCCAGTGTAATTTGGTGAGTGCTGTGTACCCCAGTGGGATGTTTCACAAAGATTTAAGTTGACTTATATGTAGAATTGTACTTAAATGCTTACTTGTATACATTTTGCAACACAAAATCTTATGGATTAATACGCAGAAGTGCGCGTCCTTTTGGCATGATCTGACCAACGTCATGCCTTTTATAATTTAATTCTAAATCTAATTCATAATTACCTCATTGTGAAACACCTCTAGTTTATTCTCTCTCTTTGTATATGTGTATGCACATGTATATACAGTGTATTTGGATGGTTTACAGGGGGAGTGAACTGGTCAAAAGTTTTTGTTGTCTCCCATTAACTGTGTGTTTTAAATGATTAGTCTTAAAATACACATTTTGAGGTTATAAGTATTATTTAGAGGATGAACTAGCCAACAATTTTATTTGTGTATAGAAACTGAAATATATCTTGTTCTTCTTTGAGCTTTTGGTGAGCACTATGCAACTCATGTAAAATAGACCTACAATAAAATTTAACCAACAACATACAACATAAGTTTTTAACTGATAACATACCAATCAATTGCACCTCAATGTGATTGTTTTGTACCAATTTGTTTGTGCGTTAGAAAATTAGAGAGGAAATTTCAAATCTTTGACCTCATTTTTATATTGTCTTTTCTGAAATACTGCAGGTCACCGGCCAGTGCAACTGCAAGTCATTAGTGACGGGCCAGAAGTGTGATGGGTGCATGATGGGATACTATGACGTAGATCAGGAATGTATTGGTGAGATCTTTGTTTATGAATTTGTTGCTATGCCAGAAAACATTAGGTCTATTTCTAGACCAATACTCCTCACAAGAGATACATACACATGATGGAGGATGAATATTCTTTTGATAGTATTGCTGCGACAATTTTTTTAGGAGTTGTACAGACGTTTATTGAAGCTCCTCCCCAATTACATGTTACCGCTTTTCATTATGATCAGTATAGAATGCGTGATTTCAAGTTCAGTGTTGACCTTTTGGTGTTGGTGTTAGGTCAATTTTTACATGATTATAACACCAAACATATAATGAAGATGGTCCCGAAAAGTCACTCACTAGTTGTTGAGGTGTCAATAATGATCTGGATCAGTTTTACAAACTCTGAGTAAGTTTTGGAGCAAGGGGAAGCAATCAAAATTTCAACACCAACACTAAGGCCAACACCAGACTTGAAATCACCCAGTTAGTTGACAGTATTGTGATTGGAAACAAAGACGGCAGTTTTGAGTGCAGAACAGCCTCTCTTTTGACTTACAGTAATTAACTGTAGCTAATGGTGGAGCCCTTCTTACCAATTGGAAGACCCAGGGAAATGTGCATATATGAATTCGCATATCACTTTGTGCACACTATAGAGAAGACACAAAATTTTGACATAAATACTAATTCTGTCATACTTGTATCTCTGAGAAAAGATGGAATATTGAGAAAAATGAGAAAAAAACATATTCAGAATACCGCCCTTGACTTTTTTCTCTCATTGTAGTCAGTGGCATTTCAAGGAAAGGGCATGACTCATGCACCTCCTCCAGGGAGCACAATAAATGCAAAAGTAAAAGGCCAGAAAGATAAGAGGGAGAGAGAAATAAAAATTTTATGTGATGATGCACTGTTTATGATTGAAGGGGTGCAATTCAAGGGTTAACCCCATCATTATATATTTGAAGGGGGTACTAATTTTAATGTATTCCACGGGCACATGCATTTGCCGCTAATGCTGATTTTTTGTGCTATGGCACTGATTATTGCAGATTGACATTTTATGTTTTCTATATCTTGCAGCATGCAACTGCAACATCAATGGCACCAACCCGGTGACGTGCTCCAACGATCTTTGCGGATGTGATCTTGATACTGGGCAGTGCGACTGCAAATTGGCAACCATTGCTGGACGGACATGTGACCGTTGTGGTCGACTGGATCAAGGTAGGGGAATGTGAGCAGCTTATGAATATTCCTGACGTTGTCTTTGTGAGAGGCTTAACCATAACAAAGCCTGGGGGGTGCACAATATTTTTGCAGTAAGGAAGCTCTTATGATGTTTTGTGACCTTTTTCCTTTCCTGCATCTGTCAACAACAAGTTTGTGGCGCCGGATATATGGTTCCAAAGGTACACATAATTTGTACATGCATGTAATACCAAAAATTTATCAAAACATCACTTTATGTACAATATCAATAGATATTGTGTTTTCAGCCAAATATCACAAATGTATGAATATGTTTGCGTTTACTGATTCATATTGCTTGATTTTATGCTGTTTATGATCTCATAAGTGTCACTGGCAATTTTGATTAAAAAAACAATGAAAAAACAAACAAAGAATTACATAAGGAAATGATATAATACATACAAATTTTTCTGACATTGCAATTTGTCTAAAGTGCATTTGCTTTTAACAACACAAAGGGTTTCTACACCAATACTAAGCATATTTGGAGCTTTATTTATGGGAGTTGGAGCAAAGAGTATGATTTCATATATTAATAACTGAGCATAATGAACAAAAATATTAATAACTACATGTATACAATTTTACACATTTGGTCGCGGGCATCTTGTTTACCAGCTTACCTTAGCATGTACAGTGTATTATTAAGTGCTGTAGAGTATATGCATATAGTAGCTGTGCTACATAGAGTGGACTTACATTTATTAGTTTAATTATCTCTTTCAGATGAAGTGCAAGTTGTTGCGGAGATTTTTGTTGGTAAGTAAAAATGTCACGCTCCTATCATTTTTTATAGATCGCAAGTTTGGGATGTTTTAGAATCCGGAGATCTGCAACTTTGTCATCGAATCCTAGCAACCATTTTACCAGCCACTAAAAAACCAACAATCAGTTGCTAGGGAAGGTTTTGTGTAAAAAAAAATCTTAACAATTTGTTGGGCTTCAAAGAGTAAAAATTAGAAAAGTACCTTATCTAAAAACAGGATGTCTCTTCTTGATACTGGCAAAATTTGAAGTTGTAAAATAAAATAAAGATGAGATACAGTCATTTTTCTGACACCATTTTTTCTGGACTGCATGGAAGTTTCATACATGTAGGAATTGTGCAGTAAGTGAATCTTGAGTGAACCCGGAACTTGTTTTTCTAATAATTTTTTAAAAACCCTCACGGAATTTTACATTTTATCAAGTACATGTACTTGTGGGGGTTATTGTTCATATTTTTTTTTTTACAAGTTACCTACCTACCTACCTAACCACCCACCCACCCACCCTACCTACCCACCCACCCTACCTACCAACCCACACACCCACCCTACCTACCTACCCACCCACCTACCTATCCACCCACCCACCCACCCTACCTACCTACCCACCCACCCACCCCCCCCACCCTACCTACCTACCCACCTACCTACCCACCCACCTACCTACCCACCTACCTACCTACCTACCTACCTACCTACCTACCTACCCACCCACCCTACCTACCTACCTACCCACCCACCCTACCTACCTACCTACCTACATGTACCTACCCACCCACCCACCCTAACCACCCACCCTCCCTATCCACCCACCCTACCTACCAACCCACCCTACCTACCTACCTACCCAACCACTCTACCTACCAACCCGCCCACCCACCCTACCTACCTACCTACCCACCTACCCACCTACCCACCCACCCACCCTTCCTACCCACCTACCTACCCACCCACCCACCCACCCTACCTACCTATCTACCTACCCACCCACCCACCCTACTTACCTACCCACCCACCCTCCCACCCTACCTACCTACCTACACACCCACCCACCCTCCCTACCCACCCACCCTACCTACCAACCCGCCCACCCACCCTACCTACCTACCTACCCACCTACCCACCCACCCTACCTACCTACCTACCTACCCACCCACCCACCCTACTTACCCACCCACCCACCCTACTTACCTACCCACCCACCCACCCTCCCACCCTACCTACCTACCTACACACCCACCCACCCTCCCTACCCACCCACCCTACCTACCAACCCGCCCACCCACCCTACCTACCTACCTACCCACCTACCCACCCACCCACCCTTCCTACCCACCTACCTACCCACACACCCACCCACCCTACCTACCTACCTACCTACCCACCCACCCACCCTACTTACCTACCCACCCACCCACCTTACCTACCTACCTACCAAGTTTCATGAAATGGGTCCTAGACTAACATAATCGATGCAATGTCTTTGGTTACCGTCCATGTTCTCCAGGTAATTTCCCCAACTGTGAGCCGTGCCCAGAGTGTTTTCAAAACTGGAGAGAAGAGCTCGAGATCCTTGGAGAGCTGTTGGTGGAAGAAAGGAAACGTTTACTTGGTAAGTCAGCATCTTGTTCCCAAGGCACCATAATTTGGGCGACCCGCTTGATCAAAATTGAGCAATATTGATCAATAATAATGACAATATAATAATAACGGTATATTTACCCAGGGTAGCCACTTCAGTTCCAAAAACTGTTCTCCCAGTGGGCCCTGCTATTATTATCAATGCTATCAATGATAATGAGGAAAATAATTGATAACTGTAAATCTCAACTAGCAATACAATATCAATCTGAATTGATATAATCACCAAATTTTACATACTCTGACTGTATGATTTCTTGTATGCTTCAGGCATGCAAATAAATAGCCTTATTGCACTAATTGCATTGGCCTTGCTGGTCCGCGGGTTCATCTCAATGATGACCCCCGTCATCTTTTCTAAATTTGATTAGAAAAGTCCTAGACCATGTAGGACTGTTATTTTGACATTTGGTTTCCTTTAATAGTTATCTATACTCCAAGCTTTGGTATTTAGTTCAGCTTAGTTTACATTCTTGATGCTTCTGTTGTCATCCATTTACATTGTAAGTCTGGTGCTTACATATTCATTTGTTTGGATCTCGTTTGGATATTGGGAATGCTCTTCTTTTTCATACAGTCTCACACAATCTCAATACTCTTCTACATGTATATGCTCAGAATCAAGCTGCCAGGGTTTTAAGTGGAATATCTAAATATCTTACACAATATAACAGATATCTTCAGTTCTTAAAAAAAATTCATTGGTTTCCTATCTGGAAGCAAATTTTCTCACTTGGAAAGCTTTGAATGGTATGGCACCTATATATTTTGCACAGGCTCGTAGCCTGAGATCATCAGACCTGCTTCTTCTTCTTAAGTCCCCCAAAACACGAGTAGCCTATAATGGTGAGTGAGCTTTCTCTGGCATACTATCTTCTCTGGAGAATAAGTTACCATCAAATTTGAAAATTATATCACCATTAGAGACTTTGAAATCTAAACTGAAGTCTTATTTTATGATAAAAGTATCAGTTCTTGGCACTCAGACACTCATCCAAACTCTTTTATCCCTTCTTTTCTTTTGTGCACCCTGGAATACAATATTTCTAGATAGATGGTGCCATATGAATGCCTATTATGATGATGATTATTATTATTGTTATTATTAAAGACACATTTAAGTTAATCTGTCTCTTTTTCAGATGATACTACATATGGTTGGTTAATATTTATTCAAACAGTAGAATTAATCACGTGCCAAAGGAATTATTTGAGGCACCTCTCTGCGAGCACGACTAACACTTGATAGAAGAGTTTCTGTTTTTGGAAAGTTCTTCATAATTTCAAGAGAGAAAATTTCAGGTTTTTCATTATCCTTGATGTTGTATGGCTTCATTTATAAATACCAGTTGTGGTAACGATCTCAAAATGAGTTCGAGCAGAATCCAATGAAATTACCGCCAAAGCATTTGTATGTATAAATATAAAAAAATGTTTGCCAAATAACCCAGAAAGAAAATGCGTAATTGCTGAGAAATGAGCAAAATAAGCACAAAATCCCATCAAATGTCGGGTAATTTTTGAAGCAATATTAATACACTGTCCCACATATGCTTTTCTGTGCTAGTGATCATTAGAATTATCGATTTTGCGCTAAGATTTCAGGATTTTACAAGGATAAGTTTGCATTAATGTACCAGATCACGATGTATGACAATTAACCTTGATTTAAAAGACTTTCTTATTAAATAATTGTTTGCTGCAACTACTGTCTTTTACCTTTCAAATGTTAAAAATGTTATTTTGATGTAGGGCTTCTCCGTAACTATGGTAACATGACGGAGACTGACGTTAAAGCTTTGGTCCGTGCTATCCAGGGTAACTTGACGTTGGCGGATCAAGTTATAGAACAGGGCAATCAGCAAACACAGAATCTTATCGGCATCCAAAATTCCTTCTTAATGGTAAGAATAGTAATAAACCCCAAATATTTTTAGATTATTGAAAGAAGAAGCCTGCGTCCTGTGTGCACCAAGCGAAACCCTTGCCTATAAATTTTGATGGTTGAGTTGAGTAAAAAGCATCTGATTTTTTTTTCTTCATTGGATTTGAGTAAGCACCTAAAAATGTCCATGTTTTCACTCAAAGCGAAGCCCCCTACATACATGTAAACCACATTTTTATTGGATGTTAGAGCCTACATGTATGTTAAGTATTGGTAAATCTCCCCAAAATCCATGTCGCTATTCCAATTTATTACTGTATGTAGATTGGGAACTTGGGAATCAAATATTTCTATGTCAGCAAAATTCTTCCTGTGTAGAGAGTATTCTTTTGTATGGTTCAGAAACATGGTCAATCAAGAAGTCCTTAAAAATAGACAAGTGGGCACATATACTCAACTTTTAATAAGGGTACAAAATATTAGTTGGAGAGATCACAAAACAAAATGGAGATCTTCCACCTATCTCCACCACGGTAATTAAATGTAGTTTGAGATTTGCTGGTCACTGTTTCCGTAGTGAGAAGGAAGTTATTTCTGATGTACTATTGTTGCCCCTCATAAATTAGAGGACGGAGACCTTTAAATTTTGTTGATTTCAGACATGTATGTAGGGATACAAATAAATTGTTACATGATTTACCAACTCTCATCGCAAAGCCTGGCGTTCCATTGTTGATTCATTCTCGGATGCGTCCGATTTGTAGTGTAGTCATGAAAGCATGAGCCTTAAAATGATTGTGATGTGAAGCATACAAAAATGAAAATCGGTTTGTTGGATAAATTTTCTGATTTTCCATCAAAATGAAATATCTGGTTATTTTTGTAAATATTAAACTCCTTCTCAATCATAAAAAGGGCAAAAAAAAAGAAAGTTATGCTCTCTGTCTGCAGCTCTCTAATATCTACTTACTAAATTTGTTAAGTACATGTACATGTAAGTGATTAAAGGGCTGTTTGTAGATAAAAGTCAAAACAGTAATATGAGAGGTCACTAGAAGTACATGGTTTAAATTCTAATGGCTCAAGAATGCTTCATTTGCATTGGTCGGTCTGCAGATTAGGGAACCAAGGATGTTGCCTATTGTATTTTATTATACATGTACATATATGAAATATTTTTTCCTCATGGCAATGTAAAATAAGGTTTTATTCCTCATCTCTTGAAATTTCGAAATACAGATAACAGAGTCTATTGAAAACAAGACGTTCCTTTTGGATTCCTTAGCATCGTTAGAGAACAACATCACTTCCCTTCTCTCAGAGTCTTCCAACTTTGATGGCACTGTCGAGGTGGAGACGGGGGTGAGTAGAAATTCTGAAAGACTAAATCAAGAGTTGTTGGCAGTGACCAACACGATAGAGAACATTGTAACAGAGGCAGAAGGGAACTGGGAGTCTGTACAGACCCTCTACCAAGCGATCCTCGACTTCCAGGACCGGGCTCGGCAGCTGATAGCGGAAGTGGACTCCTTGCTTCTTGACGTGGAGGGTGCATCGCAGCAACGGCTGACGGTTGAAGACATCTTGAGCGAGCCCACCAGGACTGCTGAAATGGAGGTGAATTCCCAGCGCCTCGGCCTGATAGACTCTACTCAGGCCAGGTATCCATTGGAAGAGGCAGCCCAGAATGCTTCAGCAGCACAGAGGCTGGTACAGGAGGCTAACCAGACAGCGACAGGTGCCTATCAGCAAGCCCAGAGCGAGAGAACATTGTCAGAAGAAAGGGCATACAGGAGTGAGGTGGCACGGTTCAACGCTACAGGTGCAACCTTGGCAGCAGCTAATGCGTTGTCAGTTGCAAGAAACTACAAGGTATGATCAAATACACTGCTATTATAACTTTTTTGGGGTCATAATTGTCAGTGTTTGAAGATATTTTGGTTCTGTCTCTTATTAACAGGTGAAGTTAGGGGTCATCTAAAAAGAGATTTGGCCTTCAGAGAGTCTTAGACAAAAGTATTATATAAGATGCTTGGTCATACACGATTAATTTTAAAAGCATATACAATTCTTTGTCATTTAACGTCAGTGAACTTGTTATTTTATGATTTCATTTTTTTCCCTCCCTTCATAAAAAATAACTACTAGTCGTTAAAGTCAGCACTGCCGTTATAATTACATAATGCAAGCGCGACTGCCAGATGCATCCCACTTGTATTAAGTTTATTTTGTTACCATCATATTTTTGTTCAAGAATCTCTCTGACATTTCAAATCCCCAAAATCATTTTCTCAAAGGATGTTGCTCTGGAGACCAAAGCAAACATAACTCAAGCCTATGTGGACACCCTGAACCAGCTCTCCCAACTGGACGATGCCCAGGTCAAAAGCCAAGAGGCCAGCGCAGCATCACAGGCAACGGTCAACATGGCAGTCAGGTCACCGACCGACATGGAAGCCCTGGTGAGGGATATCAACGCAACGGGCCTGTCTGATGCTGCCGTGTTCCCCCTGTTGGAAAATTCCACCACTACCCTGGATGAGGCAACAGCAAGCCTAGAGACGGCTAGACGTTCCTTGTAAGTGCTTTGGAGCTGTTGTTGCCATGACAATGTCTCCATTGTTGGAGGCCTCGTCGATTACGCAGAGCAATTAAAGCAATTTATGTCATCATTTAGGTTATAGACATTCTCCCATCTCTCGTGCAGAGTAATTAAAGGGATTGTATGAAACTAATGCCATTCTTATGCCATACATGTAGGTTGTAGAAAAGTCTATTGACTATCATTTTCTTGTAAATTGTTCACAAAGAAATGAGTACCAGTCAGTTAACGCAGTAGCTTCCATGCAATGATACAGAAGCTAGCATAAATATCATCAGAATAATTATGTGTACTCTAAAGGTAAAGTAGTTTGCTACATTCAAGTATAATATGAAAATTATTATGGTAAAGTAGTTTGTTTGATACATGTATCATATGATAATTATATATGATCCTTACAGGTTAGTGTCCTTTATTCTTGTCTGCTCTGATTGTATCGTTCCACCTCTTTGTTTTTTTGTTCTCTCTCTCTCTCTCTCTTTCAATCTGTTTATACATGTATCCCTATAAATCATATTTCCTCCATGTATGTATCCTAAGTGTATGTATTCTCCCATCTCTCTCTATCTCCTATTTTTTTTCTTTTTTTTCCTCAATGTCCATTTCTTTCTCATAAATCATGCAATTAGTACTCACTATATACCTGATACATTACAAAGTATGTCATGTATGTGATCAGAACTTTGCAATGTGCATCAGACTTTGATGCCATTTACAGTGTCATGCTTCTTTGTCTTTTTTCTCTATTCATCATTCAAATCAACTTGACCAGGGTCCCATTTCATTAAGTCTTGTTATAATAACAAATTTACTATCAGCCAATCGGATTGAGGGATTTCAGTAGCTTTTATCTGCTACTGCAGTTTTGTTATTATGACAACTTTCATGAAACGGCGCCCCAGGTGGACATGATCTTTCATACCTTGAACATACCTTGAAGGGCCACACTTCCATCTTCACATAGGTAGATATTAGTGTGGCAGAGTTTTGGAGGCTTTGTAGCCCATTAATAACTCAATTTCGATAGTCTCTGTTTAAAGTTGAGGAGTGTGGACGATTTAATTTGATTCGATTTGATTTGATTTCAGTACTATTGAAATTATACTCTTATTGTAGTGAAAGGCATTCTTTTTGACTCCTTTTAGATTTGTTTACACTTATCCATCAGACAAGATGCCATATCTGTGAAATCCCAGATTGACACCATAGAATATGACATATCGGAGGCAGAAAGGGTTCGGGAGGTCACAGGTCAAAGGGTCATCGACACACAGAACATGGTCACCAACATCAGTCAGATAGCAGCCGAGGTGAGAAAAAGAAATCCATTAAATAATTGTAATAATTATCTGGTTATGTATAATGTACATTGTACGTAATAATGAATTTAATCTTATAAACTCAGACTCAGCATTTGATGTGAAATACATTTATGTACATGTAGATTACAATTTGATAATACTAGCCTCTATGAAAATGGAAACCCCTTTGATATACCTACATATTTTTGCTTGGCTCATTATTCTGATGTATATAGGATCAAATATATTCCATATGGGCAATTTTTTTTGCCAGGGATGGTGGCAATTTTTTATTTTTAGGGGGTATTTTTCACAACTTTTTGCCTAAATCTGCAATGTTTGATAAGCATTGAATAGGGATTTTCCAGGGCCCTTTTGAGCATTTTGGGGGCAAAATCGCCTTGAGCCCCAGGCCCGTATTTTGAAGTCAGGGGGGCGTTTCATCAACATTTTTGTCCGACAAGTTGTCAGATCTGACATCTTTCCTTGATTTTGATTGTCTGAGAAGCACTGTTACTATGGTAACTGTCGGATAAAATGGGACTTGTCGGATAAAACGTCTGACATGTCCTTTCATGAAATGCTCCCCAGGTTTAACTTAGACCATGGTCTAAGTTAAACCTGGGGAGCATTTGGGGAGCATCTGTGCTAAAATTATGGGAAGCCAAAAGTGTCAAAATATTTATTAAGTTGTATTTTTCTTGTATTTACTGTGCTCTTTCCTGATTATTCAATGGTGAAGACAATCATCTATTTATACTTCCTAGACAATTATGAATGATTTGAGAGCCAAATGAGCTGAAATAGATATCTCTACTGGTAGTGATTTATGTAACAATTGGCTATCCATACTTAAACCACAACTTTAAACCTGAGTTTAAGTTAAACCCGACTTCAGAATACGGGCCCCAGTGTCAGGCCAATGAAAGAATATACAGACAATCGCATGATATATGTATGTTGTCCATTGGTTGTAAAATGTATGCAAGCAATGAGGAATGCAGGGAAATCCAAAATGAAATATGTATAGTGCCTCTGAATCTGGCTATATAGGGGCTAAGCTTCTTTTACAGCAGTTTTCTTGCTTTCTCCGATGTTCTATCTGTCACAAATGAATGAGAGAATTTGCGATTTAAAGGTGCTTCCCGGATTCTTGCATCAAATACACTGCTCTGACATTTGCTCAGATGCCTTACCCGAAAAGCTCTAGTGTATCATTTGAACTTTGAACGAGGATAAGGCCCCCCAAATACGAATATTTGCAATCAATTTTAAGTGGTTAAAGTAAATCCAGGGCTCTGTCTTACAAAGAGTTACGATTGATCCAATCAATCTCAACTATCTGGAAATCAAACAATTTCAACAAAATGCCCTTTGTTCTTTCGTCTATTTGCAAATTAATTTTGGAAAGAAATCAAGCTTGACATTGTAGAATAAAAATGTAATTCCGTTCATGTGCATGAAATAGGGATTCACAAAAGAAAAATATTGAACGACACAAGACAAGTTAAGATTTATGCTATTAACAACATTTGTTTTATCCTTTTACACTGTATTTAAAATTTTATTTCAAAATGTTTTGGTCTAAGGGAATCCGTAGAATAATGAATGATGCTGATCCATTTCATGATTTTCTCCCGTCAGGTTCAAGCCCAGTCCGAGTCGAAGAACAGCGATGCCCAGGCCACCTCTGCCCTCTTACAGGATTTATCTACAGAAGCAGCTGATGGTCAACAATGCTTCAGTGCTAAAAGGGCACAAGTGCAGGATGCAGGCCGGAGAATAGACAGGGTCAAGCAGAATGTAGAAGTGACCCAACAGGTTGGTCATCTTTAAAAAAAAAATTATCTGTGGTTGCTATTTTTATCAATATTTATAAAACTATTTAATCAAATTGAATGAATCTGAAAAAGGTCATGGGAGGTCAACAGACTTTGTCCAAGTCATGGGTCATTTGAGGTGAACCAACTTGTCCAGGTCAAAGGTTATTTCAGGTCAACCATCTTAGGATTTTGTTATCAAATGACTGTTTTTTCTCTCTTTGTGAAAAGTTGTTCATCTTAGTTCAAAATCAGATCTGTTGTATTTATTGGCATAATGCAGACAAGACTGCCAGAGGCTGTTCACTTGTTGAATTCTCTTTGGTATTTTGGGGGGTTGTTGTTACTTGTTTGTATTTTTTTCAATAGAAATCATTAGCAACATTATTTCAATAAAAATAAACAAATAAAATGATTTTGAGCTACATTGATTATAATCTTGTTTTCATGTACATAAACTGTAGTCCTTGAAAATGTTATTTTACATCACATATTATTAAGGAAATCACTTTTACATTCTAAGTTCTTTCTGACTGACGGTATATTCATTCATTTTCATTTACTTATTTTTTTCATTTTCTTTTGTCTTGATATTTTTTTTAAGGTTTGCCTCATTATTTACTTTGCTTTTTTTCAACTTGTGGAGTATATCCCTTTATAGCTTTGTAGGTTATCCGCTTCTACGAAATTTGTGCTAAAAATAACTGTAAATTATCTGACATTTTAAGAGTACTGGTGGGTGTTTCATAAAACTGTTCGTAAGTTAAGAGCGACTGGTGGAACATTCTTACGTGCTGAATAATCACCCATGAACATTTAACGGTGAATATCATTTACCGCAAGAAAGGATCACCAGTCATTCTTAAAAGTCACTCTTAACTTATTACGAACAGCTTTATGAAACAGCCCTCTGGTAAACATACTTCATGATATTATATGGTTTCATTTATTTGTTCAATGTCAAATGCAGTATTATGGATTACATCCTGATATCTTTGAATTTTGATTCTTATTTTTAGCTAGTGCGTATCAATATAAAGGCAGAGGTGGAATGTTGTCTTGTCCTATATTGGGCTGTACTACTAAAGAAAAAGAGCTAGAAATAGTTTGTTAGTCTATTTGCTTGCTAATATTATGAAAAGTATTCTATAATTGGAGAGAAAGGCGGAAGAGCAGGTGGAATGGTTATAAAATGGGTTAATAACTGGGGCAAAAGAAGAAGAAGAGGAGGAGGAAGAGGGGAGATGGAGGAGGGGAGGGGAGAGAGGAGATGAAGATTGCAGGAAGTAAAGAGGAGGGAGAGGAATAATAATTTTAAATTAAACAAGGAAAAAGGAGGAGAGAAACATGAGAAAAAGGAGGGGTAGAAGTGATAGAGGGAGGAGGAGGAACAGAAACGAGGGTTCCATTTTTGTTTCACTTACCAGAGTTGAAGGGCATCCTTAGGGATTCCAATGGCGTCCGTCAGTCACAAATGTTAAAGTTTACATGTGAGACTCTTACATGTATGATGCACAACTTTACAACTGCTGGGGGTGTCTCACAAAGATTTAAGTGTTACTCAGAGTACTTAAATTCACAGTAGTGTACGGTATAGAAGGTATCACCACATTGGTCTGATCATGCGCATGGGACGTGCACTACCGCATATCTATCAATAAGATTGCGTGTTACATATCATGTACGCGTCGACATTATAAGTCCGACTCTAAGTCATACTTAAATCATTGTGAAATGCCTGCCCCCAGTCTAATGGCAACCAAACTTGGGTGATAGATGCAGGAGTAACGGCCTTTTGCCATGCTGTCAGAGGTCACATGGTGAGGTCAAAGGTCATATTAGGTTATGTGGTAAAATTAAATAAATTTTCATTAAACCCTTTGCCAAGGATGCGCTTGTTGTACTGTTATATTGCAATACTTTTGGAAGTCATATGGCGAGGTCAAAGGTCATTGGCATCAGACATTAATTACATGTACTTCTGAGACTTTCTTGTGAAATCAAACTTGGCTTATGGGGATGTACTTTGGAAAATATCTTCATGTTATAAATTGGCTGAGTGGGTGGGCAAAATACAATGTGGCTATTGCCTAAAGTCTATCTACTTTCTTTATGAACCATCTCATAGAAGCAATCTAGAGATGAATAATAATTTGTACTTGGACACATCGTAAACCTGATGGAGATGACAATGAATTTTATAGTACTACTTTCTTTTCCCATGTCAGGAACTGAATCTTGTACTGTCAAGTGCAGAAGAAACAGCAAAGGAGATAAATGATTCTAAAAATGAAGCAGTCCTCAATCATAACCTTGTGCAAGAGGTTGATGCGGCTGCCGCTTCCCTTGAAAGAGACTTGATCGGTATTGAAGAGATGATCAATTTAGACGGTACGTCAAGTATTTCATTTCATTTATAAGTTTTCACTTTAAAAAAAAAAATTCATACAAACGTACCGGTAATCATTCAAACAAACAAGGTTAATACAAATGTATTTGGTGGGAGGATCACAAAAAGCACATAAATTGCTTGTTTGAAATTATCACAAATACAGATTAAAAAAAAATGAGTAAGACTGAAGATACATTAAAATGGAAATAGGATTATAAGGTACAAAATATACGAAAATATCAACAAAATTAAGAGGGAAACAAGAAAATTGAAAAATATAAATTTAACTGGGTTCCAAAAGAAACTGATCGAAGTTTACAAGGGCACTGCACAAATTCCACTCAGTCAATATGAACAATATTTTTACCCAGGCTAACTTCAGTTATCTTTATTAAGCACATGTCAATAATTAAGAGATTGGTTCAATCACAGAAAGGCTATACTAATCGCCCCTCACATTAATTTGTTTCAGAATCCAAAGTCACAAAATGGCTAAAGAAAGACCAATGAAAATGAGATGGGATCAAAAAAACTTTCCAGTTTATCATAAATGTCCTTCACATTGATTGGCTTGACAGAAAGAAGCTACAGAGAGTTAAAATCAAAATTTGAAATGACTAGAAGTTCTGGAAAAATCTTACAGCCCCACACAGATCCCCAGGGGATGTCCTGGTAAGCAGGGGATAATGTGAACATGGTGTTATCTGTGTGTTACATTACATTGAATAGTCATTGCTTATATCAATTACAACTTATATCAATTACAATGAATATTCAGTGTTTATATCAATTTCAAAGAATATTCAGTGCTTGTATCAGTTACAATGAACATTCAGTGCTTATAAGTTATATCAATTGCAGTGAATATTCAGTGCTTATAAGTTATATCAATTGCAGTGAATATTCAGTGCTTGTATTAATCACTATGAATATTTGGTGCTTGTATCAATTACGATGAATATCCAGTTTTATATCAATTACAATGAATATCCAGTGCTTACATCAATTGCAATGCATATTCAGTGCTGGGAAATTCCATAAAATATGTACGTCCGACCCCCTATATTTGGGACCTTCATGACATTTTCTGTCTCTGATTTCTCGTTCTTTTGACAGTCTGTAATGTTCTCAAAGGACCATGACTTGGTCACTTCATGAAGTGAAGTAAAACTTGAGAAAAATGGGGTTCAGACGTACAAAAACGTTGATCATTTTAAGGAATTGCCCTGCTGTCACAATTACAGTAAATATTCAGTGCTTATATCTACTACAAAAATTTAGTGTGCTTATCTTTGTTTACAAAGGACATTGTGCAAAGTTCCTGTATGACATTGATGGATTTCCATACAGTTGAGGTTGATCGGATCAATCGTAACTCTTTGTAAGACAGTTGTTGATTATGAAAAAAAAAAATTATCAAATTTTAGGGAATCCCCTCCCAAAACAATACATCAGGAATTTTGGAGTAATTTCTCATTCAGCACCATTTTGAAATTGGGTTTTACCATACAGCTTGTCATTTTCTTTAAACACAGCGATCAGTTTGATTAGAAATCTCCTTTATAATATGCAGTATATGGATGGTCATTTGGAATTCCATTCATGACTTCTGGTGACTTTTGGTAAAGTGATTAGAATGACAGTTTTATATCAAATACTTTCAATGCTATGTGTGTAGACCCCTGTCCAGGCCGTACGTAGCACTTTGCATTCATTTAGCTCGACAGATGAGTGACTTTTTCAAATGATACTGGTGCCGAAAATTTAATGTACATGTATGTTTATTGATATCTGAACCAGTTTATAACCAACGGATCAGCTAGATAACGTCATTGGTGATGCGAGTGCTATTTTCAGTGCTATTGCATGGTGACGCCTAAGATTATTAGAGGGGGTGGAATCCACACCCCTCATAAGGATTTCTGTACATGATTAAGAATATAAAGGAGAAATATTCTATAAGTAGTACTTCATATCGTGTTTTCATATTCTTCCCATCCCTGACGATGGGAACCTTACAGAATGAAGTTCATACAAGCCTTTATTTCTTAAAAATCTTCTAATTAATGCAATGAATTTGTCAAATCAGATATTCTCGTGTCTTAGGATTTAATGTACATGTACATACATGTACTTACATGTACATGTATGATCAAAGGTTACACTTATTTATTTGACTAAATATTGCTTTTTTATCTTGTATGAAGGAGCTTTTCTTCCACATAGAAATCATGAGCTAATGTTCTTTCATTTAACAAATAGTTTTCTTGTAATACATACAGTGTACAGCTAAAGGGTGTGTTCAATGTCAATGTCCTATTTAAATAGCAATATTAAAAATGTTATTACGAACCACAAACACAATCAGGGGCACCGTTCAGTGTAAAAAACAAATATTATAAAGCTGATTATAGGGAAATCGTCTTTAAATTTCCCGCTCTTGCTAGCACAGCTTACTGTGCAGTTTGACCCATCACAAGAAAGATCGATTCTTGAATGTGCTTGTGAAGGCAAACTCAATCGTGTTCAGTGTAGCATTTCGTTGCATTCGCGATGCTGAAGGTCGTAAAATCTGAGCTGATAGTGTTTCCGTACTTTCCTTTTTCAGCATTTAAATTTCCGAATCGTGATCTGAAAGATTTTACGAGCCGCAACATTTCTACATGGGTCTTTAAATTTTTTTTTTACAGATTTGATTGCACAGTACACTACCCAGAGACAAGAGATGGAACAGTTATCCTCGGACTTGGATAACATGGAGACCACACTTGATACTATCCTAGCCAACCTTCAGGGTATCAGTACAGATGATATACAATGCAATGACTGATAGACTATGACATAGCTACCATTGAGTAGGATTATATTCTGTTTATTAAGAATTTTTAAAGGGAAAAGTTGGCACTTTTAGTAACATGATTTTCCCCCTAGAAATAGGATTTTTGAAACTTTTGAAAAATGATGATTTTTGGTATGTTTTTCAAAAGTTTAAAGCAAAAATGGAAGTTTAGACTTGAAAATAAGGATAAAAAGAAATGAAGAATAGGAGTTTTTCACACTTAAGCTTTCCAGCTCTGTTGTGAGGAGACAATGAAGGGGAGTTGGAGAGAAGTTAGAGGGGAGCAGGGGGGAGGAGGAAGTTGTCCGCAGGCACATACAGGCTTTTAGGTAGTGCATAATGTAGATTATGATAAGCCATGCCCCCAACACCCTACATGCACCTACATTAAACACCATGAAAATATTGATGCTTTGTTACAATTCATGGAGCTTGGCTTTTTCTATATATTTTCTGCATAAATTTCTGAAATACGCCCTTATGTAATAGCTGACATTCAAGCACAAAAGGTACGTTGGCCCTGCAGACACCCTCAAAGAAGTAAGTATTTCACAACCAGTGTGTTGGCTCAGTTGGTAGAGCATCCATCTCACAACAGGGAGGTTGGGAAATCAAGCCCCAGCCACGTCAGTCTATAAAGACTTTTAGGCCCGTATTGTGAAGTCGGGGTTAACTTAAACTCAGGTTTAAAGTTGTGGTTTAAGTATGGAAAGCAAATTGTTACATAAATCACTAACAGTAGAGATATCATATTTCAGCTCATATGGCTCTCAAATCATTCATAATTGTCTAGGAAGTATAAATAGATGGTTGTCTTCACCATCATTGAATCAGGAAAGAGCACAGCAAACATAAGAAACATATAACTAAGTACACATTTTGACACTTTTGGCTTCCCATAATTTTAGCACCGAGTTAGACCAATGGTCTATTAAAGTTACACCTGACTTCAGAATACGGGCCTAAAAGATGGGATTTGCTGCTACCCTGTTGGGCGTTTAATGATTTAAGGGATAGAGCAACGTCGATCTGTTGCTGCACATTGGCTGCGGGGCCCGCGATCATTGGGGCAAAATTATTTTTCAGAGTATATCTATGTCAGATTTCTATTTCAAGCAGTATAAAGTTATGGATTTTTCATATTCTTACCTGAAACCGCTGCTTGTCATGTACTAGTTTCAATTATGAAGATGCTTGATATATGGTTTTAAAGTTTTATCATCATATTGCTGTCAGCTTTGTGGTGTGTGTGATACGGATATTGCATTAATAATGAAGAAAGACTTCAATCATCATTGTTAATTGAAGCATGCCGTTAAATTTAAAGTTGTTGCATAATTGTAATCTGATTTTTTTATTACTGTAATTTTTTGAATGGGTTTCGATTAAACAGACTTGACTGCGATGTTTGAAGGGATGGTCCGGGCTGAAAGTATTGATAGCTTAATAAATAGAGTAGAATTCACTGAGCAAAATGCCGAAAATTTTATTAAAATCGGATAACAAATAACAAAGTTATTGAATTTTAAAGTTTAGCAATATTTTGTGAAAACAGTCGTCATGAATATTCATTAGGTGGGCTCATGATGTCGCATCCCCACTTGTTCTTTTGTATTTTATTATGTGAAATTAGGTTTATTCAATTTTTTTCCTCCAAGAACTAGAAAAATTGGATTGACAACTGATTTAGTGCATTAGATATTTATTGCTGCAACTTATTTCATTATAAGGGAGACATATTATTCACACAAGTATGAAATAATGAAAAAATTATGATTTTATGTAATAACATATGAAAACGGAAAGTGGGGATGTGACATCATCAGCCCACCTAATGAATATTCATGATGACTGTTTTCACAAAATATTGCTAAACTTCAAACTTCAATAACTTTGTAATTTGTTATCCGATTTTGATGAAATTTTCTGCATTTTGCTCAGTGAATTATACTCTATTTATTAAGCTATAAATACTTTCAGCCTGGACCATCCCTTTAAGTATTGTCATATATTGCTTTCCCCTTTTGCTGGATGGAGACATGGCTGTCATAGAAGTTTCTACATGCATATAGATTATTTTTATTGAAGTGTATTATTTTATACGGATTGTTTGTTATTTATGTTCTACAATTATAATATCAAAAATTGTTGTGATGTTTTAAAGGCTGATTTTCCTGTTCTTGTGTGCTGAAGTTGACTAAAGTTAATATTTTTTAGTCTTTCAGTCTTATATATCATGTTAAACATAATCCCCAAGAATACTCCTCGTTATTTACGAATTATAAAGATGCATGATTGCATTTCGATGATCATGTTACTATCAGCTTTGGGTGCTTTACGATATGTGTGATATGGTTATTGCATTTTAATGAAGAAAAATATTACGCTTGATTTTAATCTATTGAAGTGTGAAGTTTAATTGAAAGCTGTTGTTGCATAAGTATATTTGATTCAATGTGCTTTATTGCTATTTTCAAGTGTTGTCATCATCTTGCTCTTGGCTTATATTGCTCTCCAATGTAGCTCTCATAGCTTCTATATTAAGTACATATATAATTATACATGTGTATGTGTTTGTTATTCAATGAGCTTGTTATTTATATTCTTTGAATGAAAAATGGGGGTTTTGCCTGGGGGACTTTTTAAAGCCCATTTTATTGTATGTGAAAGCTCCTTGAGACTTCAATTTTGATTATTTATTGGAGTGCGATGCTTAATCGAAAGCTGTTGTTGCTTACATGTATTTATATTCTGATTTGATAAGAGTTTGAATGGGTTTGATTATGAAAAGTCTTGATCATGATAATTTGTTTTGGCTGTAATACCAGCACATGTTTACTGTAGCTGTCATAGACAGTACATATATAGCTTCTTTCTAGATTAATAGCATGCTATTCTGAAGTGATGATGTCACTTTTCTTTGTTTTTCTCTTTTTTTTGCATTTCAGCAGCAATTTTTAATCCATAAGTCGGTGGGGCATGATGAAAAACACCCACAAATGTTTGACTTCCTTGCTGTGTGTTTGTGTGTGTGTGTGCATTAGTCTACCTTGAAATATTTCACTGCTTTCACTAATTGTATCACCTTGACTTTGTATATGTAATCACCTTGATCATGTATTTATAACTTTGAAGTTTTCAGGAGACTAGAATATATTTATGAAAGTAAGAATAAATTTTGTAGTATTTTCTAGTACTAAATACTATAGGTTGTAAGTACAGTAAGTATTTGCTAAATGTAGAACTTTCTTTCGAATTTTATGTTAAATGTACAGTATTTCTGAATAGTTTTTACCTTTAGATTTGAGCAACGTTCTTTATTTTATGAAATGAATTTAAATGTTCTTCTAAATGATGAGGATCTTAATTCTTACGTCATCTCTAATTTGAAATATTTCCGTTGCTTTGATTGTATAATGAGCTATGAAATCAAGAGATATTGAGAATCCTTTGTTTTTTATTTTTTCCCCAGGAATATATGATTTAAACCAAAAATAATGTGTTGAAACTTATGTCCATATACATGTATTTTGTGAAATTAATGCATATCACTGGGGTTTTATATTTTTTTCACATTGTAAAATGTGAACATAAAATGTAAAGTTTGTTTACACTGAATTGGAGCCTGTATCACAAAGGTTTGCAATAAATTAATGTTGGGAATAAAATTATATTGATTGACAAGCCACCACAAATCAACAATAAGTCACCAAAGATCAATTTTTAAAGTTTTATTGAACTTCAAAAAACATACTATTAAACTGTCATATAGCTTTTTGGCAAAATTGATCAACAATGCCCCTTACTGGCACTTCATGGAGTGCAGAAAATATGTAGCAAGAGCTTCAAAAAATAAGGAGTAAACATGGTTCGAAGTTCGGGGGTTCACTCAAGCATGAGATATGCACACTGTGCAATCTCTGTGAAACGTCCTAGCAGTCCGCAATATGAATGTCCAACAAATTCTTGTATATTGTGCCTTATTAGCTTTACAATTTCATATCTTGACAATATGAAGAAGAATTAGATACAGTCATGATATTTGCTTTTATGAAGACCAAATCACTATTTTGGCTATTTACACAGAACCTTTTTTGGTTACCTATTGTTGGTGGTGGGGTGCGGGCAGGCCACATGCGTGTGACTTTGATCGGCCATTGACATTCTGCAATGAACCTGTGTATTACAGTTCCTTTGGTTTTTAATTCAAGGTAAATTTTGTAGTATTATATTTTTATATGAAAATCATGCACAAGTTCCTCAAGCTAAATCCGAGCTACTTATTCCCAAAGTTAGGGAATCAGTTGACTTCTCAGTCGGTTTAGCCATTATTAGGTACTAGGAAAAAAACATTCCCTGCCCAACTTTGACAGGTAAAGATGTTTTCCTCTGACACAATTTATTGTTATCATTAAGTTATTAGTGTTATTGTATAAAGTGAAAATCATGTATTATGAAGTCAGGTTTTATTTAAACTCTGGTCTACAATTGTGGATTTAAACAATGTAAAGCCAATTGTGACACTCATCTCTAAAAGGACAGGTTCATTTTCATCTTAATTTGTTACTAGAATCATTTTACTTGTTGGAATAATAAGTGAAATAATTTTATGCACCTTAAAAGCATGTGGGAAGAGGATGGTAAAGAAATGAAATGTACACTGTAAACAATTTTGTTACATTCTCGACCACTAATAATTTTTAGCGTGGATTCATACTGGATTTCAGAATATAGGGTGAAGTGTAATAATAATAATAATATAGGTATATTTACCCAGGGAAGCCACTTCAGTTTCGAAAACTGTTCTACCAGCGGGCCCTGCTATTATTATTACCCCGGCTTTAGCTGAGCTGCCTAGGCGCTCAAGCATTCAAGGAATTCCTTCCTACCGGGTACCCATTCACCTCACCTGGGTTGAGTGCAGCACAATGTGGATGAGTTTCTTGCTGAAGGAAATTACGCCATGGCTGGGATTCGCCATGGCTGAGTGTAGTTATTGGTATTGTAGTTATTGGTATAATCAAACATCGCAATCTTTGCTACAATCAAACAAAGTACACAGGTTATTGATTTCATAAAAACAAGAATTGATTAATGATTTATTAAATGACTGATTATTGCATAGTATATATGTGTGTAAGATTTATAAGGCCTGGTCCCACTGGCCGATGGACACAAAACGTATTCATAATGGATAGAGCGGACAAGTAAAATTTCAGGGTAGCTCCATCTAGTCCGTTTTCATCTGCTCCAGACAATGGACAAAATGGGCGAACATCGAAATCACATTGGACGGATGCTCGATGGATATAGAGCGTATGAAATATGTATGCAGAGTTCACAACGGATACGTAACGTTTTCAAACATATGGCCATATTTTTTTTTACGTACTCTCTGCATCCGTAAGTGCAGTAGGACTAAGCCTTAAAGAATGACAATTTACAGGTTGTGTAGCGCAGTCAATATATAGTACTTGGTACAATATATATCTAACTCAAGGATACATGTACAATGTGCTGCATTAATTTTCAAATTTTGATACATGTACATGGAAATCATTGGAGTGCTCTATAGATATAAGAATGTCGATATAAAGTTATATAACCGCTGGAATACGAGAATAAATGAATAATGTACAGTTTTCATAAAATGAGAAGATTGCGTATTATTTTAGTTTGCAGTACACTGTTATCAAAAGATGGTGTGCATAGTGTTTGTTTGTACCATATGATTGAGGAATAGTCATATACTGAAAGTTGCTCTATTTTGGGTACCAAATAGAACTTTTATAGTTATTCAATGCGGTTTTTTTTCACTTAAATTTTCATCAGTATGAATATATACAATTTATCTAATGTTCAAAATATTTGATATGATATACATGTAAAAGCCTCTGCTCGCATTTCTGGCACAAATATTTCTATTCTGTAATCTGCAAGTTGTGACCTCTAATAAAATCCAAATGATGAAATCTGACATGATTTTTTAAGAAAAGCCCTTTTATTTTCTTATTTCAATTTATTTTATTTTATATTTATTCTTGTTTGTCCCAATTTCCTTTATTTTTTTCTTTTATAAAGGTTAGTCAAGACTGCAGCTTTTGATAAACCTTATAATGTCGCTGAATTAGGGGGTTTGCGTCAAGAAGTTAGTGGGATGATTGGCTAATACTTTATCAAGAAATTGACCAATTAGTCAGTTCATTAATGTCTCTGAATTTGGGGGTAGTGGACCTTTTTTGGAAGGATGTTGCCAATACAAGTAATCCATCAAATGACTGCGTCAGGAAGTTAGTAGGATGATTGGTTAATACCTTAGGAAGAAAATGTTTTAGTTGGTAAACATAAGGTTTCCTCTAATACTTCCGGTTAAAGTAATAATTAAGTATTGATGGATTATTGAAAATGAAAGATTAAGGAAAAAGATATGTAATCTTTGTTCTGACAAAAAAAAACATTTTGGTTCCCAGAACTTTAAAGTGCCTTTCTCAATGGCAAAAGTGCCGCGTACTTTTATCGATAGTATCAATATTACATATCGTGCTGACTTTGCGATCAAATTGAGAACACAAAAGCATTGTAGACAGAAAGTGATTTCCATATTCCAAAAAAAATTCAAAAGTTGAATATTCATTGTGAAATATTTTTGGAGAAAACTACCCAAAAGTATAAAAAAAATTAAGCCACTGTTAAAATGTTGGTATTTTATATCTTGGTAATGCGGTGCATGCGATATCTCAGGCCGGGGTGTATGGTTAACCAGTTTCATAGCAAAATGAAGCTGTCTTCAATGGGTGTAAGGATGTTTAAGGGCGTGTGTTTGGGTGTATGTGCAAATAGTGAGACGAGTATCAAATTCAGATTTAAAAAAAGATCCGCCGACGTACACCTTTTTTCAGTTTTTATTGTTATTACATTTTTTAGGGGGTGGCCTTATCTTAGCGAGGCAAAGTCATTTGTGTCTTATCTTGCCTTCATACCAGCATGATCCTACGTACGTTCTTTTTTGCGACGGGTGCGGCGGCGTCTATCTTCCGATGGCTGTGGCGGCGGAGTCGTCGTCAACATTGAAATCTTAATCAAGGTGAAGTTTTCGAAACCCTGGGGGGCCACTTCCATTGACGAGTGAATACCATGCGCGACCATGAGGTCTCGAAAAGCACCCTAATCACGTATTTTCCATATTCTGAAAATGCACCCCTTAACAAGTATTGGCATGTGAAACCCTACCCTTAAGTATTGGAAACAAAACGATACTCTTGACAAGTATTCCCCGAATTGACCCCCTAAACAAGTACAACGATACTTTTATTGTTATGTCACTCAGTCGTCGGTTTTACCTTTACCTGATTGGGTTTAGTACAGCCCCACCTCCCACATCTCGCGCAAAATCGTACTCTAAACACGTAATGTTGTCTCTTGGGGCAAAAAGTACATCCTTTATCAAACATTTTAGTCTTAATTTTTTACACCCTCGCAAATTTGACCCTAAACACGTAGCTTTCCTAGCGAAAATAGATACCCTTTTTTATTCTTTTAGTGTTTTTGACACCCTTATTTCGTTACGTACGTAACGTACCCTCTCTTGAAAAAGACATCCTTTTACGTGTGTTTTTTGGTTGCGCATGGTATCCACTCGAAACGTCAATGTAACTTCGAAAGCATCAGGATATAGTTCATGAAATTTGTACATGCTGTTCAGGGCAATCCAGTATCACTGATCATCGGGGGGGGGGGGGTGGGGCGTTACATGAAATGACTTGTCGGACGTTTTATCCGACAATTACCATAGGAACAAGGCCTCCCAGCCAATCAAAATCAGGGAAAGGTGTCAGATCTGACAACTTGTCGGATAAAAATATTTATGAAATACTTCCCTTTCATGACTTTCAGGTCACATGATTATAAGGTCAATGGTCATTTAGATTCAACAAACTTTGACCATGTTGGGGTATATTAACATTGAAATATTAGCAAGGGTGTCATAACTGAAAGTATGGGGGTCTATTTCCTGAAAATTTGGCATAAGGGTAATCAAGTATTGATAATCTTGCATTGGTTTCGGGTCACATGATCAAGGTCAAACCTCATATGTGGTCAATGAACTTTGAACATACTGTGGAATCAACATTGATATCTTAACCAAGATGACATTTTTGAAATGTCATCATAACTTTGATAGTATAAGTCCCTATTTTATAATAATTTTATTTATTGGTATTCATGCATCGGTAAATGGATTGGGCAAATGTCATTTGAGGTCACTGAGCTTATGGTTTTATCATTAAGTTAACGTTTTGGCTTTTCCTCTCTTGAAAAAAAACACATTTATTTTAGTTATTTTCAAAGTCATCACTGCTGCTATATTGATTTGCCAGACGACTTTCACTTTATTGTTGGGGAAAATGCGCCGCCCCCTTTTCTGTCATAAATCTTATAATTACACTGATTTTTTTATATTATGATATCTTCCACACGCATCAACACACGGCGATATATCTTCTTTAAATAAATGTATTATACTATTTGATTCTTATATATATTAGGTAAAAATTTCCAAGGGATATCCCTTGAGCGACATCAAATGATGTTTCATATCCGGAATAATTTCTTTCATTTCCTTCTTATTGATGATAGCCATGTTGACGATCATGATGTGATATTTTTTTTTTTTATCTCATTTGATATATTCATAGAAGTATGTATCATATCTACAGGGCGTCGCAGAAAAAAAATTAAAGAAAACGAAACTGAGATTTATCGGTGACTTAAAATAATTACAGTTTACATGGTTCATAAGGAATCTTCTGTATATCAAGTGAAAAGGGGAGATTCTATGCTTTACAGTGATAAAGTTTTGATCAATCATCGATTATTTTCGGTTTCGTATTTTTCAGGCACGCACTGTTCCACACAGGATGTGGCAGCGGACTATTTAGATGCCGTCGCTGCAGTGGGCGCTCATACTTTTACAGTATACAAGTTATTGGCGCTTCTTGTACATTCGTTCAAAATATTTGTTTTTTCTTCTCTCGCTTGTGTAGCAGGCCGGGGTAGCAGGATACATAATAGGCGCCCAATTTCCCGGCGTCGTCAACATTGAAATCTTATCCCAGGTCATTTTTTTTAATGTTATAGCTTTGAAAGTATATAGATCTATTTCATGAAACTTTGACATAATGGTATCATAATTTTGCAAGAGTTTCAAGACTCATGATTATAAAGGTCAATGGTGTTTTATGATCAATCTTGTGCGTTTTCTTTAAACGAATGTTATGAATTTTCAGGATAATCTATAATGGTTATCGGCAATTAGATGAATTAAATTCATGTTACTTCGCGAAGGTCAAATGTCATTTGAGATCACAGAGCTTGGTAATATTTAATCATATGTATGGGTTATTTTTTTAAAAAACATATAGATACATGTATACCTAACACACACACCCACCCTCACACTACAAACCACACATGCCTAACCACACACGCAAAACACCCGAACCCACCTCTACACAACTTTCGACACACCCACATGTGCCAACCCACTCTTCCACTTACCTTTTCACATCCAACATGTCCAACACACCAAACCACCTCAACTTTTTTTCAACATGTTTTTTTATTAAGGATTTCATTCAAACGATTTATATAAACTCAAGGCGAATAATACAACACAATTTACAAATCTTCATTTTTAATCAAAAATAATATTAACAAAATAGTTACCAAAAAAAAACTGAAACAAATAATACATGTATATTTTTATACTTAAGAAAAGTAAACTGAGCCCCGACCCTCTATGTAAACCTAATAATATATACAAAAAAGAGTAATTTTGAAGAATGATTTGCACAAAAAGACATGTTATTATTGCACCCCTAATTCCATTTAACATCAAGCTTCCCCATGAAATGAATAACAAACAAATAAACAAAAACATACATATACACACAAAACACACACCCGCCACACGCACACACATACATAAACACACCCATATACAACAAATGATTATGTTAATGATGTTATGTATAAGAAGAATTGTAGAGAAATCTCATTTTATTCATTTAGTTATTTTTTTCTCTAAGGAAGTTCATTGCGTAATAAAAAAATTCGAGAATGGCTCAATTAAGCTTTGTTAGGCGCACGCATATTAAATTAGACTGAGTACTGTTTGGTATTTCTGAAATGTACAATGGACAATTCACAATAGATACTGCTAGCAGGGAAAAGAGGACAATAGGATTAGCTATGTTGATTAAATTGTTAATTTCACTGAGGTTATTCAAGAGTCTTCTAGAATTTGGATTGCTCTAGAAAGAAGGAGAATGTTCCTTTTAAAAACAATACAATACAATATAAGTATTTATATAGCGCTCTTGACAGTAATTGTATCACATCGCTTTACAAAATGAGCAAAATCAAAATTGTGGGGGAATAATACATACATACATAACAAGTAAAATGCTGGAAGCTTCCGGAATACTGGAAATTTATATATATAAGTTGGCAGTTTCTTCAAGGACATCATCAAATCAGATCAGTTTCACACCAGACTTTATGTCAGAGCATAGTTTATTTCCCACTGGAATACAACATTTATCTCCTGTGGAATTATTTGCACACCATCAATTAACTGCATTTATTTTGAGCAAAGAATTCTGTTCTCATCGTGGTCATCAGCCTGTTCTAGAAAACATGTTTCAACACATGGATTGCTGAAATCGACTGTTTATCGTCAACTTCGTCTTCTTATTATTCATCGTGTTTCAACATCAATTTCATCATCGCCAGCATTGTGGACTCTAATTTAAGGAACCTTTCCCAGTCAAATTTGATATTTTTATCATTTGGAATAACTCGGAACTGAATTTTTAAGATATGTAAGATAATTATTACTATTTTGTTTTGTTTATTATGTGTAAATAATTAAAAATTAAACATAATCTAATCTTATCATTTTTTCTTAATTATTTGTTCGGTGGTGTAGTGGTTCTGACTCTCGCCTTGTAAACAGAGGTTCTTGTGTTCGAATCCCACCACGATCTGACGTCCTTTGGCAAGGCGTTAATCCTCACTTTGCCACTCTCGACCCAGGTCATAAATGGGTACCCGGTAGGATGTGAAAGTCATTGTAGCTTGTCCAGTACTGTGTGCGCCTCACCGGCGACTGACTGGTATACTCCCCAGGGAGTGGAGGATGTGCACACATTGTGTGAGGGAATGACTGATTGAATCCGATGTCCGGGGTAATAATAAATCTGTAAAGCGCTTAGACACGTCGTTTCTTTGTATTACATCCGCTATATAAAAGCGGATAATTATCATTATTCAATATCGTAACAATGATCATTCAATTTTCCGCAACATAGGGCACAGAAAAAAAAAAGAATCTGCCAATCAGATTGATACAAGAGAAGGAGAAATTGTAAAGAACTAGCACAAAATCAATCATCAACATTCACACCAAGATTTACACTCGCACCCCATGGACACACCATACCTGTTCACACTCCACACCTCAGTTTTCCACACCTTTTCACACGCAACACGCCAAAGCACCTCCACACAAATTACCACACGCAAAACAACCACCCACACTCGTCACCCTTACCTACCTCTATAAACTTTTCACACTCAATACACCTACACCCACACACCACCCACGCACCCTCGCACCGTTTTCACACACATCACCCCAACCAACCTCCACACACCTTTCACGTGTAATAAACCAACCCATACGCATCCCACTATCCAAATACCTTTTTCACACGAAACACACCTAGCCATCTCACCTTCCCACACGCAACACCTCGCACTCACCCTCTCCAACCACCTCCAAATACCTTTTCACACGCAACTCACCCACACACATCTCCCCAACCCACCATCCCAAACCTTTTCACACACCACATACAGGCGTTTACCCTAGCTCTCACGTCATGTAGGGCTCAACACACAAACTGACATACATGTATATGAGGGGGGGGGGTGCACAGTGTCCGCACACTTTTTTTTTTTTTCGATGAAAAGTCTTGAAAATCAAAATCTTCTAAGAGCACCTCCTTTCTCTTCCGTAAGTGACGCTCATCACGTGTCATTCGGCCAAAATTTCTTTTCAACTATAATTATACCTACCGTCAACAGAGCTTTATTTGTATCCTGTACGGTCTTTCTAGTTTTTTTCTTAGCATATTCATCACTAAACATCAATTTCAAGATTAATATGAGAATGCGTCTGTGATTCTTACTTTCATTTTTTTTTATCAACCAACAACAAATGTTGATAGTCTCACCATGTTTGTTAGTTGTAATTTATCTACTTTGTAAAATATGAAAAACACAGCTTGAAATATGACGAATACAAAATATTTGCTTGATATTTGTTAAAAGAACACGGATGATGAAACCTTTATTCACTCGGAATTGATTATGTATAACTGATCGATCGTCATGGTCCCAATGATGAATGTGTCATTCAGATAGCAAATGTGATGACATTGTGTTTGACGTTATGCTGCGTGTTTAGTGTTCATAATTGCATTACCCTTTTCTGCTTTTCTCATCTAAAGATTGCGATTGTTTCTTATCCATGATCGTAGCTGTTGGAAAAGTAGGGCCATTTGATTTTCATTTCTTACTGATTATTCAATTCATAAAGGGATTCGCGGATGGAAGCTGACAAGTTCCAAACTGATGACGAGAATGTCTGAAATGTCTGAAAGTCACGCAGATCCTTGGTTCAGTGTACGTGGAATATGAGATTATACCTGTCCGGGAAATTTTGATGAGGGTGGGGGTGAGGAGCATCACCCTAAATGTTACGTCACTAGTATTTTTCTCAGTAAGTTGAAGATGAACAACAGGAGTGATATGGGTAAATTGTCAATTCGTCTATTGCCATCTCGTCCACTCTATGGTCTACCTTCCTTTAGTCTAATGCCATTCTGTCCATTAACATTTCGTCTAACAACCATTAGGTCCAATAACCATTTGGCCCAATCATCACTTCGTCTAATCACCAGTTCGTCTATGAGCATTTCGTCTCATAACCAGTTGGTCTAATGTCCATTTTATTTTCATTCATTTCGCCCAACATGCCCAATTAACACTCAGTCCAATTAGGCCGAATGGTATATGGACTAAATGGCTCTTGGACCAACTGGTTATTAGACGAAATGGCAATCAGACCAAGTGAATGGAGGGCGAACTGATGGTAGACCAAATGATAGTAGACGAGTTTGGAATTGGACGAATTGGCATTAGACCAATTGAAAATAAACCGTGATATGTAGTTACACTTCTCAGATCGCTAATTTTACACTCGCCTTTCATTCCCTCTCTTCCTCCTTTTCCTCCTCTTTTCTCCGTTGTCCTCCCTTTTTACATTTCTCTTTTCACATCTTGAAAAGGGGGGGAGGGGCAGTCGTCACACCCTTTACAACCGCCCCTCCATTTTCGATGCCGCCCCTGATTGAATGTAATATAATTAAATGATTTTGCTAAAATACCAGTGGTTCAGTGTTTCAATTCTATAATTTTTTATTCTGTTAAGTTGTTTTGTGTGATAAGAATATCCAAGATGAACAAGAAATTGTGTATCGAATAGAAATTATCGGAAAAGAATTATGCATTTATTTTTGCTCTTATGTGACGATCGCTTGATTGCGTGTCAAGGTTCTCCGAAATTATTCAGCCTATTCTGGGTTCTTTGCCTTTGAAGCGAATAAAAAACAACGAAATTATTAGCACGGATTTCGTAGTATTCGTTTTATGCAAGACTGATATCATGAACAGTGACTCTCAGTTTCAACCAATTCGATATATCTTTTTTACATACATTTGGAACAAAATCTGACCTTTAAGTCGCTTTCGTCTGTCACACAACGCACTATCGAGAAGCTTAAGTCGTAAATATTTTATTTGTTTAGAATTTCATTCCGGTACTTGTTTGAGGACGAACGAGATGTTTTCCCTGGGACATGTAAGAACAGATAATTGAGTAATAGCCGATACCCTTGTGACTGTTCGTCACGATAATTTGATTTTAACCCAAGAGCAAAATCCATCTGATAGCGACATGCGAGGAGTAAGATAAGTGAATAGAAATGGAAGGGTAGATAGACTTGTTGATAGATAGTTTGAAAGATAGATAGATAAATAGATATGGATCTAATATATGGAACTTAAACATAATGGTGATCAGGTAAATTTGGTCATTTTGTACGAATTTCAGGTCACATGATCAAGGTCAATTGTCATTTATGGTCAAGGAACTCTATGTTGTAGTATGATGATGATTTCTAATTAAGATAATATTGAATGCAAAAGTTCCTATTGCATAACACATACCTAGTACAGTGGTCATTAGGTATCGAAGTGTATATATATATATATATATATATTTAACAAAATAATGCTGAAGATAATTCTTTGATTGCCAATAAATGTTTTATTGTTCACTCGAATTTTCGACGGTCCTCCGTCTTCTTCAGGAGTTTACAATTCAATTCAAAATGGTTTATTAAAAATACTTTCTTTGCGGCAAAAGCCGAATTGCAAAAGTTTACATTTCAAACAAAATCATCAATAACAAGGTAAAAATAACTTATAGTACTACGGACAAATTTCAATATAGATATATATGTAACTAAGTATATCATAAATAAATTTAAATCGATGCTCACTGATCAAATAGGAAAATATGCAAAGTACATGTAAACATACCTGATGTGTTACAATGATCATTTTAGATTTTCTCGTTTGTAAGAAATATGTCAATTTAAACCTGATATTAGATTGTAAAAAAAATAATACAAGAATATGGGTTTAAGTGGGTGTGTTTGTAAAGAGAGACAGATAGAGCTGATAAATGGAATGTGAGATGTAGAAGAAAAAGAGAAAAGCAGGAAAAAGGAAGGAAGATGGAGAGAGAGAGGGGGATTACACCCGGTTATGCTGAACAATGTCTTAATGATTTGTGTGACAAATGGCAAGACGTGATAACTTAGAATTATAAAAATTACATTCATATAATGTTCACATTTATTAGATAAGAATAAACTTATCCGAACTAAGATGAGTGGATACAGGAAATGCAGATAGGAATAGAAATATGTGGTATCAGATCAATCAGAGAGTACATCCTCAGACAGATGTTGCTATGATGACTGGCTGAGGATGCGCGCCCTTCACAGAAACAGATATAGTCATAGTAACGCTTGTTTGTTATGATCATATTGTTACGTAACAGTAAAGAAAATATTGCGCAATAACATTACTCGTTACGTAACAATAAGAAATTTAAGCGATTAGATGATAGAACGAAGATCAAATTGGTTCAGAGAAAATGATTCTCCCCCGAAAAATATCAAGTACGAATAGGTATTTTTGAGCAATTAGAGAAATTCCTGTGTGATACGATACCAAACATCGTGGCACTTGTCAATTTTTTTTTGAAAACTAACGAAAGAATGAATATCTGCTGAGGAATCCCAGATCTCTGTTCATACCATCACCCTCAAAACATATATACATAATATAGTTGGGGTCACTAGGCAAAGGCAAGAGGTAATTCTAGGATCAATAAACTAATAGCCAAAAAGTTAAGATTTTGGATTTTCAGGAAAATTTTGAAGCTACATGTATATTCCTTTATTATATTAAGCTCAGATGTCAGAAAGTATATGAGTGTAATAATGGGTCGAGGTCAAAGGTAATTTCAGATAAGTTATCTTGGATATGAAACGCCTTGTTATTTTGCGTTTTTTTGTTCTTTTGAAAATATTTAATCAGATTAAATGAACATTTCAGATTGTTATTTATCACAACTAATATGAAATGAATACCAAGTATCTTTGTCAAGGTAAAAAAAATGAAAAAGAAATTATTCTATTAACAAATAAATTGGTATCTTCTCCTCTAGTAAATATAGTATTCATCTTAATTGTTTTCAAAGTCGGCACTGTTGCATATTAAATCCGATTACTAGAATTTGAGACCAATATGCAGACAGAAACCACTCCGCAATTCGTAAAATGCATGTAAATGAGATGGGTATTTAATATTATTACCTTATAAATCCAAACGGATGTAAAACCATCTTGGATTATCAAATGTAATATTCGAAATTAATTGTAAATATAGCACATATAGTCTAATATTCAGGACCATTTTCTCAAATGGAAGTTTATACGGGTGACGAAAGCGTATACCTACCCCGGCTTATTCATCACTGATGAAAGCATTTCTTGCTGCTATACTCTTGAAATGGCATCTCGCTGATCTCGTATACATACATACATACATACATACACACACACACCCACACATACACGCATACATACATGCATACATACATACGTACATACACACACACATACATACATATATATATATATATATAAAATAGAAATAATATATATATCCCTATCTCCCTATGGAGAAATCATGTGAGATCAAAAACACTTAACTGGTTCCACAACAAATATTAAAATATGAATAATCCACATATATGCTGTATGCTGTAAGTCAATAAAAAGAAATCTGAATTTGATAGTTATTTTGTGGAATATGACCTACATAAATATCAGTTTTTCATGCTATCATTGATAAAACTATTTCAAATATAGTATTGTACAACAAACTCCCTTTTTGGGACTTCAAATCATTGAATCAAATCATCTAAGATCAAGAATAAGGCAAGTCATTGAATTTTGGCGGCCATCTTGGATTTATGCAAATTAGATGCCTCTCCCCTATTCGGATCTCGTCGTTATTACTATTATCGTTATTTAGACATTCATTCTTATTGTTATTGATATGATATACAAGGGACCTGACATAAAATCATTGTGGTGAAAAAAATTGTGTTGCAATTTGTTTCAAGTTTGGAAAATTTGGGGGCTAAAATGACTGGGCTAAAGTATTTCTTATTAGTGATAGGGTGGTAGTATGTAAATTACCTATTTATAAAGTGATTTTCATTCTCACTTTCGAATCATGCATTTATAAGGAGATAGCCGACGATGTAGCATAATGAGAAACTTGTAATAAAAATACAATGTAATGGTGTAGAATCGCCAAAAAGAAGGCAGAGACAAATGAAATAACAAATATAATTATATTCCAAGTTGTGACGATTATTAAAATAGGAGTGGAATCAATAACGGTGGTGAAAATGATGATAATACTAATATCAATGATGATGAGAATACCATGAAACATTACTTATCATTATCATAATCATCATTATCATTGTCATAACTATATATTGTCATCATTATCATAACCATCACAATAATCTCGTCGTTATTACCATTATCGTTATTCTGACCTTCATTCTTATTGTTATTAATGTTTTCATCAATATTTTATTGAATATAGTATTAACTTTTTTTACTGTGTCCTGTTTGTTTTCAGAGAGAGGGAGATATTTGGAAATAAATGAATTTGAATATTATTATCATCGTTTTGAGTACAATCATTATTAATATTTTTTTACTAATATCAGTGGGAATAAAAACAAGATGAAAATCACTGCGTAACTACCAATGAAGATACAGTTAACAGCACATCGAACTAATTGTAATCGGAGGAGAGAAGAATCAAACGATATCGGATTGTAAATAAATCTGCAAGATCCAGATTGACGCGTCGTGTCCGTGCTCTGCTTCGGGACCGACCATTATTTAACGCTTGTGTATCACCCGGGGCATTCGTCGGATAGATCCAAGTTAACTCTGTGCTTTCCTTTGAAATTTAAAGGGAATTCCAACCCAAGTAGATATTTGCTTGATGGAACAAAAATCCACAGGAACATGAAGGGCATGTTTGAATAATTGTACAAACAATATTAAGAAAACTATGAATTTTTAGAAGTCTTAGAGAGCAGTTATGGGGACCAAGATTAGCCAAATTGGTGCCAATTCATCAAATTGCTTTTAAAAGAAGTCCATCCTTCCAACAAAAATGATAGTAAGGAAATGAAAAAAATCAAACTAGATCACGGGTGATAATTTCATAAAATCGGATGTAAAATACTTGGATTCATCTTTGAACATCTGGAATTGTCATTACTGTGATTTTTGTGAGTTTATAAAGAATTTTCTTATTGTCAAATCCACACAAAAATAAAAACAAATTATTATTCAAACAATAAAATATAGAGAGCAATTTTCCCTATGTTTTGCAAGGAAGATTGGAGACGATTTTTTAAACTAGGGGGTGATGGTTTTTAAGAAAAGTTTAACAACAAAAAACGTTTAGAAAATTCAATTTTTAGGTCTACATAGAAAAATTACGTAAACTATATATTTTTCAAAATGAGATTGCTCTTCACGTTCGCATTGTTTATTGAGGTCTTATGAGATACCTTATCTTGTTTCTAAGTATAAAATTAAGATATACATAAAACTTCATTTTAAAGTTAGGACTACCCCTTCCCCCAGAAAAATCAGCTTTTTCGGCCGATCGGGGAAAATGGATGAAAATATTTTTCCGCACCCCTGTTACACCCACAAATGTAATAATCGCCCACAAATGTAATAATCGCCCACAAATGTAATAACACTTTACCCACAAATGTAATAACGCCCACAAATGTAATAACACTTTACCCACAAATGTAATAACACTTTACCCACAAATGTAATAATTTTGATCGCCCACAAATGTAATAATGACTTTACCCACAAATGTAATAAATTTGAAGGGATTTTTGGCGAATCCGTTCTAAACTGAAATCCTATAGTAATTCGTTCATATAGCACAAAAGTGCAAAGTCTTTTTTTTCCAGACCCGGTTAATAAAGAAAGTCTAATATGATCCAAAGTCTTTTCTTCCAGACCCGGTTGTTTCAATAATTATAATATAATTCCAAAGTCTTTTTCCAGACCCGGTTGTTTAAAAAAAAATTATAATATAAGTCCAAAGTCTTTATTCCAGACCCGGTTATTTTAAAAATTATAATATAAATCCAAACTAAGATATGATAATGATATTCCAGTGGAATAATAATGAGAATCAAGCTTAGTCTTTTTCCAGACCCAGTTAATTAAAACTGGTGGAATTTGTGTCTTTGTTGTTGTTTTCACTTATACGGCGCATATTGTGAATATATGCGCTAAGAGTAAATTGAGAACCAAGCATAGTCTTTTCTCCAGACCCAGTAACTAAAAACTAAAACCCTATAGTAATGTGTTTGTATAGCACAAATGTGCAAAGTCTTTTTTCCAGACCCAGTTAATTAAAAAATTATTATAAGTCCAATGTCTTTTTTCCATACCCGGTTGTTTAAAAAATTATACTGTAAGTTCAAAGTTTAAAGTTTCGCTTAATTTGTATTTTTCAGAGAACTGGGTGTGGGGTACAGACAACACTCTAAACCCAAGCATTTTAACTGGGCTTAATTTGAAATTTGGTCTTAGTTTTTTTTTTTCAATATTTCTTTATTTTTTAAATAACCGGGTCTAGACGAAAGACTAAGCATAATACTCGTGTTATTCCGCAGGAATAAGAATATGACAAAGTCTTGCGTTTTTAAGACTGTTTGAATTATTTTTTAAATGACTGGGTCTGGAATAAAGACAACGCTCTAAACATGTGCTTTTCTACATGGTTTTAATTTGGAGGATTGTTGGTTCTTAGATTCGTTGTTGGGGTTGGGTTTTATTGCTTTTTTATTCTTGAAATAACTGTGTCTGGAGGAAAGTCTACAATCGAACTTCATGTTATTCCACAGTAATTAGATTATTGGGTATTCGTTTTAGAATATTTGTAAAAACTATCTTTTTTTTCGAATAATAACCAAGGCTGGAGAAAGGATGTTTGCTTTACCCATGCATTATTACAATGTTTTGTAGGGGTCTTAGTATTATTTATAAAAAAAAACTGGCCTGGGTGCGGAGTAAATACATATTTTTACACCCAGTAAGGGTGTAACTTTTGAAGATTGGTCTTAGACTTGAACTGTTGAAGTTTTTTTAATTCATTTTTTTTTAATAACCGGGTCTGGAGAAAAGAGTACGTTTTAAAACTCGTGTTATTCCAGAAAAATTAGAATATGATATAGTCTTACGTTAGAAGATTTTTTTTTGTAATTTTTTTTTATGATTAGGTCTGGAATAAAGACAATTCTCTAAACCTCTTTTTAAAACAGGTTCTTAGGTTGAAGGATTGTTTGGTCTTAGATTTGGAATTTTCTTATTATTACTGTTAGCGTTATTTTGAAAAAAAATAACTGGGTCTGGCTGAAAGACTATGCTATATGTCCATGTTATCCAGCATTAATAAGATTATGGGGTCTTTATACTGTTTTTGTTGTTGTTGTATTGTTATTTATAATTTTCGAATAACAGGGTTTGGAGAAAAGACTAAGCTCGATTTTTATTTTTATTCCACTGGAATATCATTATGGTATCTTAATTTGGACTTATATTATAATTTTTGAAATAACTGGGTCTGGAAAAAAGACTTTGGACTTATGTTGTAATGTTTGAAACAACCGGTCTGGAAAAAGACTTTGGACTTATATTATAATTTTTGAAACAACCGGGTCTTGAAAAAAGACTTAATTTAGACTTATGTCATAAATATTTAATTAACCAGGTCTGGAAAAAAGACTTTGCAATTTTGTGCTATATGAACGCATCACTATGAGGATTTAGTTTTTAGTAACCGGGTGTGAAGAAAGACTACACTTGATTCTCAATTTCCTCTTAGCGCATATATTCATAATACGCACCGTGTAAGTTCAAACAACAACAAAGACATTAATTCCATCAGTTTTAATTAACTGGGTCTGGAGAAAAGACTAAGCTCGATTCTCATTTTCATTCCACTGGAATATCATTATCGTATCCTAGTTTGGATTTATTTTATATTTTTTTCAATAACCGTGTCTGGAAAAAAAAAGACTTTGGACTTATATTATAATTTTTGAAATAACCGGGTCTGGAAAAAAGACTTTAAATTATATAATAATTTTTTAATTAATCGGGTCTGGAAAAAAGACTTTGCACTTTTGTGCTATATGAACGCATTACTATAGGATTTTAGTTTAGAACGGATTCGCCAAAAATCCCTTCAAATTTATTACATTTGTGGGTAAAGTCATTATTACATTTGTGGGCGATCCAAAATTATTACATTTGTGGGTAAAGTGTTATTACATTTGTGGGCGTTATTACATTTGTGGGTAAAGTGTTATTACATTTGTGGGCGTTATTACATTTGTGGGCGTTATTACATTTGTGGGTGCAACAACCCCCCCCCCCTCCATCTGCGAAGCTGCATCCACCCCTCAATTGGTCTCATGCCAAGTCGTCCAATTACCAACTCGTCTACTATCATTCGGTCTATACCATCAGTTCGTCCAATATCCACATGGTCTCACTGCCATTTCGTCCACTCACCGTTTCGTCTAATAACCAGTTGGTCCAATAGCCATTTAGTCTAAATACCATTTGGTCTAATTGGAAGTAGCGTTAATTGGGCGATATGACTGAAAATTAAATGAATATTAGACCATCTGGTAATAAGACGAACTGGGGATTAGACGAAGTGGTGATTGGACCAAATGGTCATGGGGAAGTTAGTCCATGTGATGAGCGGACGAATTGGTAATAGACGAATTGGCAATTTACCCTTATATAGTACAACATATCAATATCAGGAAAAAAAAACATCGTTCAACATTCGTTCAAATAAAAAAAAAATACATAATGCATCTCAACGATTATTAAGATCATTAGAAGAAGTGTCATTGAGAAAAAAAAATCCTCATATCCTTTTTAAATGATAAAATATTGTTACAAATTTTCGTATTTGCAAAGATAGTGAATTTTGCATCATCCACGTATCTAATAAATTTATGGGCTAAAGCACTTCTCGAAGAGAACAAATGGAGAACAAAAAATCTCTAGTTGGATAGCAAATATGAATGTCTCTATTCAAAATAAAATCATCACCGACTGATAGAGGTAGCACTTTTTTAATTCAAACTATATATAAAAACAATAAAGTTGTCCTTGCCACTTATCGCAACGTACTCATCAAGTTGTCGATATACAATTTACACAGTGATTTCCTTTTTGAAACATTTATGTCAGTGATAGAGAAAGATGATATTGATTTTTGTAATAATAGTAGTAATAACAACATCAATCGCAACAATAACAGCTAGAGATATAACACATAAGAGGAGAAGGACGAATAATGATCATAATAAAAATAATAATGATGATGAAGATAATACTAATAATAATGATAACGATAGTAGTAATAATAATAAGAAGAAGGAGAAGAAGAAGAAGTAGTAGAAGAAGAAGAAGAAAACAAGAAGAAGCAGAGGAGGAGGAGGAGGAAAGAGAAGAAGAAGAAGAAAAAGAAGAAGAAAAAGAACAAGGAGAAGAAGAAGAAGAAGTAGAAGAAAAAGAAGAAAACAAGAAGAAGAAGAGGAGGAGGAGGAGGAAGAAGAAGAATAAAAATAAAGAAGAAAAAAAATAAAGAAGAAGAAGAGGAAGAACAAGAAGAAGTACAAGAAAAAGGGGGCGTTATATATGACTATACAATTTACAAAGAAAAGAAAAGAGTAAAAGGGTTGGAAATTTGAAATCAGCCATAAAATTTAAATGAAAAGAAGGAGAGAAAACAAACAAGAGCAACAAAAGAAAGAAATGCAGGAAAACATTCAAGAACTCCGTCCTCATCAAAGGTGATTGTAAGACCGTCGTGCCTTGGATATAGAATGTGAATGGTCAAGTTTAACTGCCAGAATTTGACGAAAGGGTGGTGATCGATTGAACCATCCAGGCTCTTTGGATTAAATCGAGCTTAAAAAAAGTACTCACTGAACCAGATTATTTTCTCTCTGTTGGTTAAATGTGATATATACTTTACCGACGTGTATGTTGTTTCAACCATTTCCTTCAGCGAGTTGACGCTTCTCGCCTATTTGACTCCGAATAAAACACGATTTACAATTTACATAATCATATAGGTGCACAAGAGGACAATCTTATTACTTTGAGGGTCCTTCCTGATGAACGATACATAGCGTTTAGCCGGCCTTAGGATAAACATATCACATAAAGCATCGGACGTATTCATTAAAGGACAAGTCCACCCCAACAAAAAGTTAATCTGAATATAAAGAGAAAAATCCAACAAGTATAACACTGAAAATTTTATCAAAATCGGATGTAAAATAAGAATGTTATGACATTTTAAAGTTTCGCTTAATTTTACAAAGCAGTTATATGCACATCCTGGCTGATATGCAAATGAGGATACCATGACGTCATCCACTCATTTTTTTTCTTTTGTATTTTATTATATGAAATATTCTAATTTTCTCCTCATTGTCATGTGAAACAACGATTAATTCCTCCCTGAACATGTGGAATTAGCATTGTTTAATACTATGGTTCAGTCAAGTTGGTCCTTTTTGTCAAATCTATGAAAAATGAAAACAATAAAAAACAAAAGATATAGTGAGTGATGGACATCATCGACTGACTCACCTATAGTTGTGCATACCACTGTTTCGTGAACAATAAGCGAAACTTTAAAATGTCATAACTTTCTTATTTTAAATCCAATTTTGATGAAATTTTCAGCACTATGCTAGTTTGATTTTTCTCTATTTATTCAAGTCAGCATTTTTTTTGGGGTGGACTTGACCTTTAAATGGTGACACTATAGAGTTTCTGCAACTGCGACGTGGACGTATTCTACAACATAGAAAATCTATTGTTAAAAATCCTTCATGACAAAGCAGTCTTTGCCGACTAAAATCAAAACAACAGTTTCGTCCCGGACACATGGCATATTTGCAATTTTCCATCAGCTCAGAATATGACGAAGATCACCTGTCCCTGTCCAACATTGACCTCTGAGCTGCCCATTGTGATTTGAAGGGCATTTTCTATGCAGCAGAATCGGTCCAAGTCGTGATTTCCGAAACTTGCTGTTTGGATACGAACCTGCGAGAGAGATGTCCCTGCTATGACGTCAGTGTTTCCATTCACTCGTTCCCTATTCAAAAGACAGAGACGAAAGAGTGGAAAATAGGAGAACACTCCCATAATTCTCCATCACCTTCATCGAAACACTCATAGTTCAAACATTTTGATAAACATAATCTTATGTCGCTTGTCAAGGTATATGCTTCTGCACAATTATTATTGTTATTTTTATTAGTATTAATATTATTATTGCTATCATTATCATTAGAAGAAGAAAAAGAAGTTCTGAAGAAAGTAAATAAATAAATTAGTAAATAAATAAACAAAAAACAAAGACGAAAAACAAGTAATCCATGTAATTTATCATTTTATTTTAGAATTAGGTACCAAATCTTTGTATGATAGTTATGTTTGTCGAAACAGGAGACAGGCTACAGTGACACGTGATACATAACACATATTTTTTTCCATAGTATGGAATGCCTTTACAAAAGGTGTCACTTCTCAGAAATGTTTTTCAAATACTAGATGAAAATAAACCGACGGATACAAAACGTCTTCATAAAGGACACAGCGGACGAGCAAAATTTTGCGGGTGGCTCCATCCGTCTTCTTTTGCTCTAGGCAGAAAAGGATAAAATTGGCGAACATTTTGAGAAGACATAACGGAAAAGAACGAACGTGGGTAGTATGTAGCGCGGATGTTAAACGCTTGTTAATCGGAAACCTTGTTGATATAAACGGATGGAAGTGGACGACAGCTCCGAAGGGGTTACCGGTGCATGGTTTCGATTTCTTTATACACGAGATGCATCCGCTTACATCCTTTCTATTTCTGTGCTTCTAACGATGTATCTAGATGTTCCATGTACCTTATTTTCCCTGCCTCTTTCCGTTGTTCAGCTTCTGTCAGTGGATCTGAGTTGCGAGGATGCCCAGAGGATGCAGAGAGGATAAAGCGGACGTTTAGCGGATGATAACGGACATGGAACGTTTGTTGCTCGTATGTTGCGGATTTACATCGTACCTGGCAAAAAGTTCCTCCATTCTATAAGTTTTGTGCAGCTCAAAACTTTTTGCGCGGATGAAATCACAGTGAACGGATTTTCGATAGATAGAACGTACGAAGCACGTAACCTATGCAATGAGTACACAACGGATGCGTTTTCCAACATATGGCATGATATGTTTCCTTTTTATATCCTCTTTGCAACCGTGAGTGCAGCGGGACCGGGCCTTTAGTCTTGAAAATTGAATGCATCAAAACATTCTTTATCGAACATCTGTTAAAATATTTTTAAATATCCATTAGCATGTCACATTTCAATACCTTTATATTCTACTTAAATCAAATTCAATTTTATTGCAAACAGATTGTATGTATTGCAGGTTGGATTATGTACAAATAAAATGGTTCAAAATTATATTCATTTCACGTTTCAAAGATGAATAATTAAAAATTACAAAAATGGTCTTAAAAAGTGTGCACTCATATAAACAAAAAACCAGTTAAGTAAAGAAAGGATACTATTATGCATATTAAAACATAGACAAACGTACACACATGGGCAAAATGTCAATATATTTCTGCAATAAAGTTTACTTGAAAAATTTAAATAGATTGATTGATTGATTGATTTTATTCGTCAAGAATATCACAGGAGATTACAATGAAATTGAAGAATACCTTGACAGGATAGCCCATGAAAGCCGAAAGGCTTATTTCCAATGGGGTCCTATAGTTAGTATAAAACATTAACATGTTGTCACAAAAAGTATAAAGTACGACAAGTACTGGAATATGGTTTAAAAAAAATACATACATACATATCCATCAGTCAAATAATTTGCAAACATCTGAAGCAAACAATAATCTTCCTAATATATGAAACAAGATATTTTAACTTACCCTACATTATCTACAATACTAGAAACCAACTGTACAAAATGTGTGATTTTTACTAGTAATACTGTTCTCGAGTAGCTTCCAGTATTAGGTGCTTCTTTAATGCACATTTAAATTGAGAAAACAATTTAACAGCTTTTACTTGATTAGGAAGAGCATTCCAAGATTGGATGCCATTAAAATAAAAAGTGTTCCCTACATGTCCTTCACGTTTTGGTAATACAAAATTAAAATTACTATTTCGAGTATCGTACCTATGGATATTTGATACACGGGTGAAATTTTTTGCTATATAATGATCTAATGTATCCGAATATAATATTTTATACACGTGGTGTAATATAAAGTGTTGTGATCTGTGATATACATGAAGTAATCCTGCCTTTTCAAGTTCATTACATCCGACATGTGCTCTTGGTCCTAAAACATTTATGTATCTCACAATTTTATTTTGAATTATTCTTAGCTTTTTCTTATCCGTAACACCCAGACTACCGTACCAAGCCGCATTAGCATAGTCGAATATACATTGTATTAAAGCAAAGCATAAAATACGTTAGACTTTATATTCAAACAGGTTTGATATCTATACAAAAATTTTAGGCGTGAATTTGCCTTTTTGGCGATTGAGTCTACCAAACCCGTCCATGATAGGTTACTTGTGAAATTAATTCCCAAATATTTTACTGAATCTTTTCTGTCAATTTCCTGATTATTATATGAAACCTTGAAATCGTGTGTATATCTTAACTTTCGTTTCGAACAAAATAAAATGCTTTCCGTTTTCCCAACGTGTAAACTAAGCTTGTTGTCAGAGATCCATTCGATGCAATTTGCCAAATCTGCACTAAGTTTTTTATCAATTATCTTGGGATTTGTATCTGAATATGGCAAGACACTATCATCAGCATATAAAATTAATTTAGATTCGTTAATACAAGTACACATATCATTGATGTAAGACATAAAAAGAATGGGGCCTAGAATGCTTCCTTGAGGGACTCCGCATTTAATAGGCAGTGAATCAGAAAGAACCGTCTGCATGGTAACTACTTGATGACGGTTAGATAAATATGATCTAAACCATGTCACACATGCAGAGTCTAAACCCATCACTTCTAATTTCTTAAAAAGTATGTTATGATTTACAGTATCAAAGGCTTTTTGTAAGTCTAGGAGAACCATTCCAACCATGCGCCCATGTGAAATTTCATTCCTGATAAAATCTGTTAAATGTATTAAACAAGTTTCAGTGGAATATCCGTTGCGAAAGCCGGACTGAAATTTATATTTTATTAGCTTGGTTTCTTGAAAGTATTTCTCCACTTGAGCAAGAACAGATTTTTCAAAAATTCTCGACACTACACTTAATACACTTATAGGCCTATAATTACTTACGTCAGTTTTATCTTTCTTTTTATGTAGCGGGGTAACTTTTGCGAATTTCATATCATCAGGAAAGGTAGAAGACATAAGAGATAAATCAATAACATAATTCAAAGGTTTGTACAAATTTCTTGCCCCATCTTTTAAAAATCTTGCAGGTATCATATCTAGACCAGTACTTTTTGATATTTTCAACCTATTTAGTTCATCTACAACACATTTTTCTGTAACAGAGGAAAAATGAAAACTACCTTTTGAAATGCCCTTTTCTTCGTAAAACTTTTGAAATTGGTCACTTTCTGCATGAAATTTGTTTGTATTTACTGGTAATTTACAAACTAGCTTGTCGGCCACAGTCGTAAAATAACGATTAAACTCATTTGCAATTTTAGCCTTATCGTGACTTGATTCACCTTGCACATTAATAACCGTTTTTGATCAGATTTCCCTTTACTTTTAGACCTAAACCTTTCAAATTCCTCCACAATTTTCTAGAGTCTTGTTTGTTTTCTTCGATTTGTTCTTAAAAGTATTCGTTTTTGGCACTTCTTACCTTCCTTTGAACTAAATTCCTTAAAACTTCATATTTTTTTCAAGGTCTAAATTGCCAAGATTCCTTTTCATTCTTTTGAAAGCTACATTTCTCTCTTTAATTAAAACAATAATTTCATGGTTCATCCATTTTTCAGTTGATTGCTTAATTCTTACCTCTTTCAGAGGTGCGCTCATATCTATAATTGATAAGAATATAGATTTAAAATTTGCCCAAGCCATATTTACATCGTTACATTTAGTTACCTTGGACCAGTATGATCGGGATAAATTTAAGTTGAAATCATCTACATTATAACCTTTTAATCTCCTGATGGATACAGTTCTGTGGTGCCCAAATAAGGACCTAACAATCTTTCTTGAACAATAAATTAATACATGATCACTTATACCTAGGTCAATAACACCACTTTGACTAATATGCTCTACTTTACTACATAATATGTGATCTATCACGGAGGAAGATGTCTTAGTTGTACGTGTGGGCAGCTTTACAAGTTGGCTTAAACCACTTAGATTAAGTATATTCTCATATTTCTGGGATAAAGGAGACTTTTTCGAAAGGCAAATATTCATGTCCCCTAAGACTATAATCTCATCATCTTTTTTAAATTTTTCTAAAGTGTCAGAGAGTGATTCAATGAAATTATTATCTTCAGGGGGTCTGTAAAGAGCTGCACCCAGTGTAATGGGCTTTGTCCGAGGCAATAGAATATTGATCCACAATGATTCAATATTTCTTGAAGTCAAGTCTTCTCTTATATTAAATGCAATGTTGTTTCTTATGTAGAGACAAACACCACCACCTAGGCCACATTCACGATCTTTACGTAATATACAGTATCCATCTATACATACTTCTTCATAGCATTACAAACTCACATAGAAGTGTATTTGCCGGATAACCTACATTTTGAAGTTTTCGGATTGTTTTTATAACCTGTAGCTAACACTAAATATGATATTGTGACAATATTTTTGCGAGTTGGGAATAAGTAACGACATCGATAAGCACACCTGGAGAGATGGATTGCAAAGCACTTAACATAAATCCGCGTGATTTATAACAGAAGATTATACACTGAAAGGCAAAGGCAATGACTTTTTAAAGAAATTCTTTCTTCAGAAAAGTTTGATCATCAACAATATAGGACAAGGGACTGTCACCCGCTAACTGTGGTCCTGTAGATTATGAAAGGATCACCGTTGTGTTTCACAGGGGTGGATCCAGGGGGTAAAGGGGGCCTCCCCCTAAAAAAAAAGGGGGGGGGTGAAGAAAACGAAGGGGAAAGAGGAGATACAAAAAATACGAAAGGAAAAAGAACAAAAAAAAAGAGGGGAAGAACGGGGATATGCTGAAACAGCCCTGCAGCCCCCATAAATGATAACAAAAATAGTGAGAGGTGTGGTGGGGGCTCAAAAATTGTCCGGGGTCGAAATTTCCCCCATCCTTACGCTGCTGGCTCACCTCTCCTCCCAACAATAAATAAACAGAGCATAAAGAAATATATGATATCAAAGGAAATAAGAGGAAGAAAGAAAAACAATTGCTGATAGAGAGAGCGTAAAAGGAAAAATGTCAGTTGTGAATAATATTTACTCACAAAATTGTAAGTTAAGGAGCCTAAATGTCCTTGGATCTCAATATACAAAATGGATATAGAGGATGGGAAAAGAAAGACAGAGGAGGATATAGTGGCAGTCGAAGTGGCCCATATTGGCGATGCAACAAATGAGAAAATAGGGGGAAAATTAAAGAAAAAGAAGGAGAAGAAGAAGAAGGGAACGAAGAAGGAGGATGAGGAGGAGGAGAAGAAGAAGAGGGCAAAGAACCAAATAATACCCCCCAATCAAAAAATATTATCATAATTATGAATATTATTATCATTATTATTCATTTTTCCGTCCTCCTCCGTTTTCTTTTACTTCTTCTTCCTCTCCTCCTCTTTCTTCTTCCTCTCCTCCTTCTCCTTGTTCTTTTTCCATCTTGTTCTTCTTCTTGTTTTCCTCCCCCTCCTCCTTCTCCTTCTTCTGTCTTTTCTTTCTCTTGTGCTCCCCCTTCTCCTCCTTCTCACTCTCCTCCTCCTTTTTTTTAAATTTCATGTTCTTGTTCTTCTTTTTATTATCATTATCATGTCTATCTGTACTGAGGGCAATTACTATTTTATAAAAGAAGATCGTTACAAATCATGGCGCTACTAAAACCATGTAGCTCCATCGATATTTGGCTCTTTGGTTATCCTTTTTTTTATATTGTTCTGCGTCTACATTGGTGACATCACACCTTGCAAAAACATATTTTTATAATATTGTCGGCGCCAGGATGCTGTGATTGAAGGAAGGGGGGGGGGGGTCAGGGCACCCTCAATTTGGCATCATATTTTTTCTCAGTTTAATAACATTGGTAATATCAAGTTACATGGGTTGGACCTCTCATTTTTAGACTCTTCCTGCTTCTCCTCCCTCCCCTCTCTCTCTCCTTTTTCTCACTACTTGAAATATCATATAGAGAGCGATCACCAATGGCGCCACTCCTGTTTGCCCCTACATGAATGGGAAACGATGCAGGGAATTCTGAGAAAAGCGATTACAAATTGTTTTCTGGTTTTGGCCCATTGTTACCATTGAATTTCATACAAAAAAATAAAAACTGAAACTATTGAGTCGGATGCTCATTGATATAATAATGGATGATTAAATTATTCACGAAATCGGTTCTTTAATAAAACCAGGTACACATCATTTCAAAATACATAAAAAAAGAATCTATCAATCGATTAATTAGTGCCAGAAACATTCGTTTAATTAACATTTCAGGTTATTTGATTCATTCGAGAACCATCATTTTTTGTTGTTGACAAAAAGAAAATCGCAGTTTTAATATGTAAATTTTAGCTCGATTATTTTCTAACCTCTCGTGTAAAGCCCAAATAAATCCAATAAACCAGTAAAATCAATGATGCGTGTTGTCATCAATCCTTTGTAATCAAAATCCATTAAACAGCCAAATTCCTTGAAAGGTTTTATCAATTCAAGATAACATTCTTTAGATTTACTTAAGTATAATTGACATGTAGAGTTAAAAAAACACTTTATTGATGTTTACGCAGAAGTCAAATTGATCTGTAAATTAAATTCGAGTGTCATCTAAAATGTCTAATAATCAATATTGTAGTGGCCGTTAAAGCTACTACATGTTTCAACCGTCGGTTTTCTTTTGTGAAATGTGATTTTTTTTTCAATATCTAACGTCGGTTCTCGCTGTTTTTTAAATTCTCTTTGAACACTTATCTTAAAAATTTAGTGTTAACATACAATTTTGTTCATACTATTTTTTTAAACTAATCACTGCTTGGAAACAGGTTACATTATCATAAAAAAAATGTGCCGCCAGATATTTTATTTTGATCCGTGAATTTATTTGTTCAGTAAAACGCCACGTTTATCCATTTAAACACATTCTTATGTTATATTTAGTGCTTACTTGCTCGCTTCCTCTCCCTGGAACCAGCTAAAAAGTGTGTTGTTTAATTATGAAAGCCTACATGTACGTGGATTTAAATTTTGTAAACAAAATTAACTTCGATGATACTGACTGAAACCACCATCTTTTTTCTGCAAGAAGCCTATGCAGAGAATTGACAAGCATTACGCCGTTTATTGAGATTCACCTTCTGTGAACAAGTTTAATATTCGTAATGCTGATATAAATCTCAACCCCTATTTCTGCCGCACCCCTATTCAGCAGGGGTCGTGGAACGGTTTTGAAGGGGGGGGGGCTGTAATCATGCACACGATCACAATAAGATGGCCGTTTTCCTTTTTTGTTCACGGTTTTGGGGAAAAAAGTTGGGGTGGGGCTGAAGTCCACCCAGCCAACCCCCTCCCCCGTTTCCGCGCCCCCTGTTCAGGGTATTGGCAACATTGCTTTACATCCACTACAATGCACATTGAAGTGGTGAAAGAGATTTCCATGGATTCCATGATTTCTGTGGTAGTTTCTGCGTAAATTTTGAAGAAAAAAAAACCCCGAATCATTATGATGAAACGATGGATTACAATTTCATGACTGGGGGTGCTGGAGTGAAAACAAGACCGAATCTAGCGAATTATATCGCAACAAAACTGACAATCCGTTGAAAGCTCTTTCACCCTTTGAACCGAGTGTTGCAAAACTACACATTCGTATGCAATTAAATCTAGCAAAATTTGATAATAATTATGGTGATAATAATGACGATGATGATAATAATAATAATAATTATACTACTGCTACTACTATTACTATTACTACTATTAATAATAATGATAATAATAATAATAATAATAATAATAATAACAATAATAATAATAATGTTTACCAAAGGTAGCCACTTCAGTTAGGAAACTGCTCTACTACCGGCCCCGCATAAACATTAATATAATTACCCTTCTCCAATAAAATTGCTAAGCGCCAATCAAGAAGGCAGAAGGTTCCATTTTTATAAGTCTTTGGTATGTCTGGGACTGGGATGGGACGCATTCATAAGACGGGCGCTCTACCACTGAGCCACCCCCAACTCGTTTCCTCCTTCATATTTGTACCAGTGGAGCCTAGTGTGGAGCGTTGTGGCCCAGTGGATTAGTCTTCTGACTTTGAAACAGAGGGTCGTGGGTTCGAATCCCAGCCATGGCGTAATTTAATTCTCCACACTGTGCTGCACTCAACCCAGGTGAGGTGAATGGGTACCCGGTAGGAAGAAATTCCTTGAATGCTTTGAGCGCCTATAGGCAGCCCGGCTAAGGCCGGGGTAATAATAACAATAGCAGGGCCCGCTGGGAGAACAGTTTTCAGAACTGAAGTGTCTTCCCTGGGTAAATATACCTATATTATTATTATTATTATTATTGATAGCAACAATGTAGGAATAATACAGTAATGCAGTAAGATCTACAAAATAATTATCTGTATAAAGAAAGCATCAAAACAACAAATCAGAAATTGATCCAGTGTTCAAGGAGTTAGGAAGACGGCTCTTATACCAGGATAGGCCTCGTTGAATAAGTATAGTATTAATACGCCATAAACATAATAGACCGCCCTTGTCCTAGGCTCTGCCCACGGATAAACGAATCTGCATCTCGTTCCATCATTCGAAAGACACTAATTCATCAACTCATCAGGCCTCGCCAAGTACGACTTAAGTGAATCGTTTGGGCGGGCCTTTGCATGCAAAATTGTGACGTCACCTATCTGTACTGCATTGAATAGCCGCACGAACGATACAACTTGCGAGAGATGACTGGAAAGCGGGCGTTTGCATCGTGCTTGCTTGTAGCTAGTTTGTATCCAATTGTAGCCGAGCGTCCGACTTCCTGTCAGTTTTCGCGTCTCTTCTTCATTCTCTTTCCGTCTCTCCGTTATAAATTAAATCCTTTGGGGGTAAAGCCTAAGAAAACTTCTGGCGATTTGCCGCTCTGCTTGTAAGGCAGACGTACACACACCAGCAGAGATATGACTTCAACTTTCCAACACATTAGGCTATACTGAACTAAGGGCTCAACTTTTCACCATCGCTTCATCAATATATCACATATCAACTCAGCGTTCTAGATGACCCGAATCGGCCTATTATAGAGATATAGTCATTTTCTTTTCATTTTGTTGCAATAATTGGCGGGAAAATAAATGGTTGGACTCGGGTGACAGAGACGTTGAGGCGGTTTTTCTCGACAAGCACCAATCGACCCGGGAAACAGGTGGGTTAACTTCTTTCATATCTACCATAGATCCGGGAGCCGTTTCATAAAGCTTGTTATTATTAAAAAATAGCAATAACAGTTAAAATCTACTGAAATCCTTCAGTCTTATTGACTGATAGTGAATTCGTTACATAAATTGTGCATCTGTTGTTTTAAGAAATCTTTGTGAAACCGGGTACTGACTTGAAATTTAGGATTTTTTTTAAAAATAGTATGTACATTATAGAATAAATACTCTTTGAATAAATAATCTTGAAGCTGATATTTTTCATGCGTTGCATTATGATTTTTGTTATGTTACAACTTTTATATCATAAAAAATTGCTTCGTTTATCATTATAGATTTCTATCATTTCTATCATTTCTTTTTTTTTTTAGAGTAACGCTCCTTTTAAAACCTTTGTCATGATTGTATTGATTTTTTTTGTCAATGAACTAATCAAGCTAATTAAGTGACATGGACAGATGCAAAACAATGTTCTTTTTCGAGAATGAACACTTTCCCTTTTTAAACTTGGGCGCACCTGCAAAGGACGTGTTGATTTTGTATTCTCCACTGTGGGAAAAATGCAATGAAGCATTAATAGTTTGATATCTTGGAAATTAGTAGGAGGCTTGAAGTGCATTCGGATGAATGCTTATACTGACGCTGCGAGTGTAAAAAGGAAATGATTTAATCACAAAATACAATGCTTCTTTTTATATGGCCGCACCATGACCCAAAACTAGGCGAACTCTGACAACAGTAATAGCTATGTAATATACTATTCATTTTATGAGTTTATTGTATCGTCATTGCCTGGGAGATAAATACGTCAAGAATCTAGAACCGAATACCTATAGGGCTTCACATGTAGAACTATAAACAAATACGATATTAGCGAACACCATACCCGAATGTATCATGTATGGTCAGCTGCATTCCCGTTTAAAAATTACAGAGATCTAATTGAGTTTCAGTTCTCAAATAATTTTCCTATTATATCTTGCAATATACGGTATCAGTTTTGTAAGAGAAAATGATATATACGTAGGATGTTTCGGCGTAAAGTAAGTATCTGCAGGTTTCTTCGTCTATGTGCTGATGATCTTTCAGAAATACACCCACTTCATATATATGACCTCGAATGTTTCCTACAGAGTCGACAAAGCCGCTCAATTATCATTTGCTGTTATACCCAAGACCGAGCTCCAATTCTAACAAAATCAATTCTGCTGTCATGGATGAGAAAATCAAAGTATGTTAATTGACAAAAATCAATTACCCGTTACAAAAGCCCGACCTACTTCATGATTATCAACAAAAACATGGGTGGAATAGACGGGCAAAATGTGTGCATTTTCGTTGGGGCGTATCCAGGATTTTCAGGTGGGGGATTGCGGGTGGTATTCAGAAAAAAATGTCGAAAAAAATTTCACCACGAATAAAAGTAATTTATATCACACACTCACACCCTTCCGCACATATTAACCGGTGTGTTGGCTCAGTTGGTAGAGCGTCCGTCTCACAGCCGGGAGGTCGGGAGTTCAAACCCCGGCCGCGTCTGACCAAAAGACGTTAAAAGATGGGAGTTGCTGCTACCCTGTTTGGCGTTCAACGATTAAAGGGATAGAGCCTCGACGATCTGGCGCTGCACAGCGGCTGCCGGGCCCACGATCAATAGGGCAAAGCAAACTTTCGGAGTATTTCATTTCATGTCTATTTCGAACGATAAATTATGGATTTATCATTTATCGGATTTATCACATAAGGTCTTCACTTGTGTGTGCCCAACATTTTTTCCACTACAAACATGACAAGTAACTTTTGTGATAATTGAATAACAAGGAATATGATAGAGTAACACGATCCATATCTGACTTCCTGATAGGGCCTAGTCAATATTCTTTCTTCCCTTCTCCTTTTATTTTGTCATCACTTCCTCCTCTGTTATTTTTCACTACTTTCATAAGCGTAATTATAGGGATGCATTCGCCCCCGTAGCGACGCCCTGGACCCGGTACGATCGGGTATCCTAATGCGGTCTTCATAAAGCCATGCGCAATGCAACAGACTTATAAAAGTTGGGATAAGATTAACATGCTTTATTCGCAGTCATGCGACGGCACACTTAGGTTATCTCTATCACTTGTGTAATTTCTTGGTAGCTTTGTTTTCTTTGAAAGACTAGAAAAAATTGGCGGGCTATTTAGCGAACTTAAACACTCCTCTAATTCGGTCGTTTATTTTTGGCCCTTATGGCTGCCCATAACAATTTACACTAAACTTACGCAAACTTGTTATATAACAAGCCCCATAACCATGATAATGATGGTGATGATGATTATCACCATGTTACTAAAACAAACATAAACACATATTGATTTGGTCATTTTGACTAACGTTTCTGAGAATAATCACCAGTCTCAATAGCAGGAGCAGCATTTTGTCTCATTACTTCAAATAAACACGAAAAATCAACCCATCACAATGTCATTGGCTTAGCTGCAACCAATTAATACATTCAATTTCTTGCCTACAAAGAATAAAATGATCCTGAGAAATATTTCTACGAATGGTCAACTTTCCCAGCGCACTGCATCCGGTCTACATGTGCATGTTAACATCGCCGTCGTGATTTAGCATTACTGTATTATTTGTGATGTTCGTTTTAACCTAAAACTTAGCTGAAATAGTGGATGATATCATATTTCTGGCAGGCAATCAATCAAACGAATACATTCGTGATTTCATTTTGGAAATCACAGAGGCCTGTGCCTATTAAGAGAAGGCAGACATGACAGATGCTGCCACATGGGCAAAGAAAAAGGAAAATTATTTCACCGTTGACGAAAGATTAAGAGCTTCCCAACATCGTCACGGTTGTGATGAAAGAAATTGAATTACGATTTCTCGGAAAATTGTGTCGGTACGAGTGATGAAGTCTTTAGATTTTTGTTTTTATTTTGTTCTGATTTGTTGAAAACGAACAATGACAGCCTACATGGGGTTAATACTTGCCTTCACTTCTCTGGCACTCTTGTCCCCATTCCTTTATTTTTTCTCATCGCATTCCATTATTTAAAAATAAATTGTCTAATTTTGTGTATCCATTTATTTTCAAAAGTATCGGACGTCATTCATTTTCTTAACTTCACTTCAGACACGAGTGGTTGGATGTAAAAAGAACCATTCCTACATTATTCTGATTAATTATTTTTAAGAAGTTGCAGTCTGTTCATATAAGGGGATGTCATGTTGCTAAACAAACTGAACGGAATTCCATTTTTTTCTTGATCACATGCCCTTTCTGCAGTGAACATGCTTGCATTGTTGGGACATCATTTGTAAATTGTAAATCATGTCTGCCTCATTTGCAGCAAATTCGGGCTGTAATCATCTCCCCTTCTGCCTGGGGTACTCATTTATTTATTTCTCGTTACGTACGGAGCGAAAATCTTCAGTGGAGCCACGCTCAAATAGCACTATGGGACCATCGGCAACATGGAAGGTTCCGATAATGAGACGAACATTAAAACCATTCAAAGGTTGCTAAAACTCGAATCCAATGTCAAATCATCGCCGATAAGGAACGTATACATAATGCGTTGAAATTATATAAGAAAAAAAATATCTCATGTAATTGATGACTTGATGTGACTTTCACCCCTTCCGGGACCCTAGAAGGATTAGGCTACTTGAATCTGTATGTATTGTTTGGAATCATATTACGGCATCAGTAATGTGTATTTTCAAGATTGCCGATCCATCATTGTAATTGGTACGCTATTTGATTGATTGAAAGAAAAAAATGACTGCTCAAAGGATTATGAAACAGAAGAAAACAGATAACAACTTAGCTTGGAGTAGAACCTTCGGCAAGGAAGGGTGCAATACCATGAATACCTAACAATGATCTGTCTAAAAACAAATAACATTTTCTCACAAATATATTGGGCAGTGGGGATCAACGGGTGGGGGGTGGTTTGGCTGCCAAGTAAAACAAAATGAAATAATGGCCTACATTTTGAAGCCAACCCCAAATTACCTTCATTATACATGTACAGTGAACCCCTTTTTGCTTGTAAAAAAATATCGGTACCAAAGTGACATTCATTTGGTAGTGAAACCCTATTTATTTTTTCTTGTCAAATTTTCTCGTTACCAAAATGACCTCCATTTTGTAGTGAAGCCCCTTTTGTTTGCTCGTCAAATTTCTCAGTCAAATCCCCTCCTTGAAAAAACAAAAATAGATCCGCCCCTGTTAGTTGAACGCAATTGAAAGTTTTCCGCAGTAGTTCGGCATTGAATGTATCGATCCAGTTCCAAGCTAACCTTAATTTGTAGATCAACTGAAAATAAAACGCATTCTCCAATTGTCATAACCGACTAGTTCTTAATTTGCGTGTGTATTAGCAAGGAGCTGGAAGCTCCTTGGTATTAGTCTTATTATTCTGCCGTAAAGAAAAATGCTTTTTGGGGGTGGGGTGGGGCAGGCATCGAATAATTTGGCGATGGAGGGGGTCCATGGTGATGTCCTCAAGATCAGTAAGCATGTAAATTAACGTCAGTCATTCTTGCGCATGCCATGGTCAGTCAATATCTTACCGGCGTCAATATTTTGTATGAGGTAAAAGTCAGACCATGACTAGAGAACGAATCTTGCAGTCCCGACACGGACGTAGAATCCGCGGTTGGTGCACAAAATGGATGTTACCAAGGCAATTAGATCGGTCTAATGAATCTACGACGGTCCGTGAAGTCCGTTCAGGCCATAAGCCTGTTTCTTGGAAGCCACAACCAACCAACACACTCGATCCGGAATCGAACAATCTCACCCACACATGCGGTAACTTTGGAATTGCAAAACCCAAAAATCAGAAAACGAGGGATGATCGAACATCACATCACAGGCCTAAATAATTTCCAAAAGACTCGTGTGTTAAGGTGGCACTTGAAAAAAAAAATCATAACAAATAAGGAGGAAATTCGAGGGTTGAATGTTTACTACCAGTGAATAGGATTTTGTGTGACATTCCATATCTGACCAGGAAAGTGTACCTCGACCGGGTCATTTTAAAAATAAATCGGCATTTACGACGACTATACATGACGGGATCAAATTCATCACTTGTGAGAGTAAAATGGCCCTAATTCTTCCGCCAGTGAGAAAAAAATAGTTCCAAAGTGGTGATATATCTTTCCAATTTGGAAAAGTTCAGTCGGTATCCTCCCTAGAATTAGTGGTAGATTGTCAGTCATATTCATTCATTTTTGTCAATCGGCAATATCAAATTAAAAAAATTGAGAATGGGTTGGCTCGAATGAATATCTTTTGCCTGCCAGTTGTAGTTAGGCCCGTGTAGAAGCACATCCACGTGCGAACACTTTTTTTCTGCGCATGCGGGATCGCAATATTTTTGGTTTAATTCCTTATGTTTATTTTTTTATTTTTTTACAATTGAAGACGAATAGTATGCGTTTTCAGGTCTCACAGGACGTGAGGTCAAAATAAAAGATAACTCAAGGGCGAAGGCTGGAGGGGGGGGGGGTGCACGTGCACACTCCCGCTGGGGCAGAGGAGTTCCGACACTGCAAAACGAAATTTTTACCCCTTCTGCTTTCAACAGCTGATTTTCGAAACTTAAGTTCCACCTCCAGGATGTGCACCTCCCCATGCTCAAACCAGCCTACACCCTTGCTAACTTGTATCTTATATAATCTTGCGTGCTGACTGTTATGTAAATAACAAATATTGTATTCATCAGTGGCATTCCAGTGTAAATAAAATGATGTTATGATCCACTGGGAGCTATATTTCTACCTTTTCTACCTAATCCCCACTGTCGTGCGATCCGTTATGAACGCCAAGGTGTGCACCCCGCCCCCACTCCTCTTTACTTCCACCTCCCCAGGATGTGCACCTCCCCATGCTCAAACCAGCCTACACCCTTGCTAACTTGTATCATATGTTATCTTGCGTGTATACTGTTATGTAAATAACAAATATATTAGTGGCATTCCAGTGTAAATGAAATTATGTTATGATCCGCTGGAAGCTAGATTTCTACCTTATTCTACCTAATCACCACTGTCGTGCGATCCGTTATGAACGCCAAGGTGTACACCCCGCCCCCACTCCTCTTTAGTTCCACCTCCCCAGGATGTGCACCTCCCCGTGCTCAAACCAGCCTACACCCTTGCTAACTTGTATCTTATGTTATCTTGCGTGTACACTGTAATGTAAATAACAAATATATTAGTGGCATTCCAGTGTAAATTAAATTATGTTATGATCGATTGGAAGCTAGATTTTTACCTTATTCTTCCTAATCTCCACTGTCGTACGATCCGTAATGAACGCCACGATTGGCCTTCCGTAACTGATTGCGAGAGTTAGTGAACTATTCAACTTTTTTTTTCAGCGATCTGTACGATTGCCATCACTGATCTGATAAGATCACTACACGATTAAGATCACCGCTTCAATCATGGCGCGAATCGTGAATGTGGGAACTTGATAGTAAATCACTAAGATAGCCTTTTCACGAAGAAGGCAGTATCAAACTCACAATATCTTCCTCACAAAGGGAATAGTGTTGATGGATTCGATGGATTAAAAAAAAAGTGAAAGTGCACAAATTCTAAATGGTCCCACTGGCCGACGGACACAAAACCTATGCATAAAGGATACAACGGACAAGCAAAATTTTGGCCTGGCTCAGTCCGTTTTCATCCGCTCCAGTAATGGAAAACAAATGGCGAACAATGAAATCACAGTGGACGGACACTCGATGGATATAGAGCGTATTAACACGTATGCAGTGAGTATACCCAACGGATGCATAGCGTTTTTCAACGGATGGCTAGATATTTTTACGTTTTACGTTCGCTTTGCATCCGTAGTGCAGTGGGACCTTTTAGGCCTCGAACGGTGGGGGCACTAGCGAACCTAAGGGAGGGCAGGGGGGGGGGGCAGACTGCCCCCCTGACGAGTCACAACTCATGCAGGGGACGTATCCCTGCCCCCCTGACAAGTCACAACTGATACAGGCGACGTGCCCCCTCCTTTTGTGAAGCAAAATTAATAATTTGTAATGTAAATATGCAATAAAAACAGACGTGTACTCCGTCTTTTGAACCTGAAGACCTTTTTTTTTTTTTTGCTTGTCAAATTTTTTTCTGGTAAGAAATCCTTTTTTTTTGGTTGAAGAAATATCCTCCAAAAAATTTGCCCCCCCCCCCTTCTGGAAAATCCTAGGTACGCCAGTGGGTGGGGGTTTGATGAACTAATTGTTTCAATTTTCAGGTTTATTTTTTTCAATCAGCAACATCATATCAAATCTTCTCACAGTAGGCAGAGGTAGTCTAGAGCTAAGGTACTTGAGGGATCCACTAGCAACCAGGGTTGGTTGTCTGGGGACCCCTCAACTGAAATTCCTGTCATTTAGTTGAATTAAGGTACAAAAAATGGACGTACATGATGCGGAAAAAGGAAAGAAGAAAGTCGTTCAAAGTTTGTAAAGATCATCAATCCGACATCATGCAGTATGGATAAGATAAAGAAAAAAGGAATATTCCATAAACATATATTCGAGACTTTTATTTTCCGGTAATATTAGGTTGTTTGTAAATTCGAGGACTGAAATTTGGGTCAGTAGACGAGTAAATACTTAAGATTAATTTCGTTTTAATAAACCTTCCAATCTCATGGACTTAGCCTATATAGGCCTAACTTCATGAGATCAATTAGGTCAGAGAAAATAGACGGCTCTGTTTCACATTCGCTCCACGACGTACGGAGATTTAAAAATACATATGCTCTGCAACAACGAAGAATTCTTCGTCGAAAATTCGTTAATCAGAACAGGACTCTGGACAAACGCCATAAATTATTTGCATTTTTTTGTCAGCTCCGAAACTTAGGACGAATTGCTGTCCCGGTTCACCAATTTCGAATAAAGATATCCCAGCGGTTTTTTGTCATTTGAATGGCATATTCAATACATTTACTGTGTGCTGGAATTCTCCGTACAGCGAAAACTCCGTATTTTCAGATGCTCTCGCATGTGTAAAGCAATCAAAGAGGGGATTGGGATAAGGGAGGGGGGGGGGGTTAGACAGATGATTCTCTGTTTTGACTAAAAATATGTTCATTTACACCAGGTGCATACAAAAAGAAATGTTGCAGTAGGGCTTTTAGGTACCCCTGTTTTCAATTTTACGTCTGTATGCGAAAGCTCATCATCGTACCAAATAATTTAGGTTTAAAAAAAAGGAATTTAGCCATGTAAGTCCGTTTTGTTGTAAATTCCAGCTTTTCTTTTGAAGGAGTATTGATGTTTAGGTTTTAAAATACAGTAAAAACATCCTCGGGTGCCTTTGGCAGATTTTTGTGCGTTATAAGTACACAATTATTATGATTATTTTTTTCCTAGAGGAATATTAAACACCTTTCTGTGATCTCCATTATAGACGGCGTAATCCGTAACGGTTGGCCGTTCTTGAGGTATTGATTTCTTTTTGCAATATCCTCTTAGGAAAGATATGATCCACAGATGTTGCAAGAGAGGCGTATGGATTTCTCTTTTGATTATGATTTGGGTAGACTGTAAATTTGAACTTGATTTTCAGGAGTAAGCAAGACTCAATAACGCAAAGAATCAACGTCATATGGAGAACATTCATAACAAAATGAAAAAAAAAAAAATCAGACACTCTTGTCAACATATCATATATAATGAATTATTACCCGAATGGCGCATTTTGGAGACAAGATATTGTCTGATATTGTCTGATATTGTATTTTGTCTGTCTAATTGATTGCCAAAAATAAAACATAAAAACCAAAAGACGAAAACACCCATATATTGCTCTCGTTATCACTCGTGGAAATATGAGACTACTTCGAGAAATATATATATATATATATCGTATCTCCCTCAAAGCCAGTCAATTTTATACACACATTTATTTTGTGTTGTAACCCCATCATATCATGAAATTTATGATTCTCTCTAAATTCCGTAGACTAAAAAGTCAATATTATAGATTATGGTCAGGCCTGGGACCAATCCAAAATTGGATCGAAAGTTTCAATCGAATAAGATTGAATTCTAAATCTATTGGATTGAAAACTTCAGTGGTCCCTGATTGCTATCTTTTTCAATCTTAATAATTTAGACACTCGAGGGTGAATACACCTTTGCATTTTTTTTTATCTATGATAATATCCAGGGGCGTCAAAGGGAAATCAAGACTAAATTGATAATCATCAGAATTAAATTACCTTACAAGTCGTTCTCCTTTTGGAGTTGCTGTTTTGATTAAGATATTATGGACTGGGGTAATACCTTTTATTAGTGTCTGTCTATTTTTTATATCAGTGATGGAATGATTTACGACGACAATGATGTAATTGTATATGAATTCAAGTCAATACCAAATAGAAAAAAAATAATTTCCTGTATAGCTCCGTCAAAAGCAAAGACGATCAAAATTGATAATTACCTGTTGATGAAAACACTGGTATTTTCAAAAGCAGCTAAGAATTAGTCCGGAATGATCTACAAAATTGTCGCCCACTTATAACGAATGATGATGATGATGATAATAATAATAATGATAAGCAATTGTGTTGTTGACATGTGTTAATCAGTAGACGAAATAAGGACGTGATAACGAACTGAAGCATCGATCGGTTTCCTTTACGAAGAAATTAACTTATTTACTTTCAATGTGTTTTAATGTATTTATATAATAGGCCCATGCATGAAAATCACAGGTGTGTCCCTGGGGCCCGTTGCAGAAAGAGTTGCAATCAAACGCAACTCAAAAAATCTTGCGCAACTTGATTTTCAGCCAATGAAGCACCCGCATTCGGGACTTGCGCTTGATATTTTGACTTGCGTTTAAGCGCAACTCTTTCTGCAACAGGCCCCTGTACATGCTGTGTGATTTTAATGCAAACTATTCCTCCTTTTAGATACTGACAAGATATATATCACATAGACCTACTTTAGCATCCGCCACAGACTCGAGCAAGCAAGCTTATGTTATCTATACTCGAGAGAAAATAGAAAATAAAATTAGTTCCCATGGCAACTCTACAGTGCACATTTTACGAGCAACTTCTCAATTTGAAAACGTTGTTGGGAAAATAATTCTTGTTTTAACACATCGCACGTTTCTGGGGGTTTATGATCTCTCGTAAATGGTATTGAGTGGCCGTTAAATTAAAACCCCTGGGAAACAATAGCGCTACCTTAAACCGTCACAGTTTTGGATGAAAATGAAGAAAACAGCTTCCCCATTTCCCCCTATTCCTGAATTATTCATATTTATTTCCACACATAATTTTTATATTTGCAGATGTTTTTTTCCATTCAACAAATCAAAAAAGAAAAAAAAAACACTTGTCAAATCTGAGTTTTAACGTGAGTTATGTGTGTGTGTGCTTGATATTTTATATACAGATGTGCATAAATCAGATATCTTTGCGTTTGGGACCGATATTTAACGTCCTATCCGAAAGATGTGACCAGGGCTTGAACCTCAGCATCAATTCAAAACTTCCCCCATGTGGCTTGGATTACTGACGACGCCTCAGCGTCCAGTGTTATGCAACAGTTCAAATAGTTTATATTCTAGTCTGAAACATGGTTAGATACATGATATTCATTACAAAAAGACACAAGACGGGTAAAATCGAATAGAATATTGTCAAAATAAACTGAAAAAAACGTGACCAGGGCTCGAACTATAATTGTTTTTTAAACTGTCAATTTTATAACTTATTTATTATTTTATAAGTTTAATTTTAGGTACATGTTTTTGAAGTAATTTCCTTTATTTCTATGATATTCTTTGTCTTTTAAACTGTCTTTTGATCTTAATCTAGGTTTTTACTTTTTGTTTAATTCATTTAATGTGATAGTATTGATATGTCATGTAATTTCGATTGTGTACTGTATTTTACTTTATATTAATTGTATTTCCTTTATTTTGTCAATCTTTCTATGTCTACAGGGCTCTTTTGTAAAGTAGGCCTTCGGGCTCTGAAAGGACTACCTTGTTTTAAATAAAACTGAATAAATAAATAAATAAATAAACTTCGAACCTCTGCATCAGTTCAAAACTTCCCCACGTGGCTTAGATTACTGGCGACGCCTCAACGTCCAGTGTTATGCAACAGTTCAAATAGTTTGAATTCCAGTCTGAAACATGAATAAATTCATTATATTTACACAAAAAATACACAACACGGGTAAATCAAATATAATTATTGTTAAAACTTACTGAAAGTTACTGCTCAATATATTTCAAACAAGAATTTGAATATAATTGAAAATGAAACATTGCAGCAACAGCTCGATTGACGGAAAAGATCAAAATCAGTCCAAAAACACCTTCGTATGTGTAGGCATATAGGTAGATACATTGGATTCACCTCTCCCTGTGATTATTGCTTCGTTTCCAAAGTTTACGAATTTCTTCAGCTCTGTTTATACCATCATTACGTTCTTTTGGCTCGGTAAAAGATATACTTTATTACACTCACTTGCCAAAACTGCAAAGCGATATCAAATTATTATTTTTTTTCTCCAATTTTTAGCTAGTTAGAATTCATTTCTTCATTGAGGTGTATTATTTCTCTACATTAAATATAAAATGTACATTTTGTTATTTACCATCCTTCAACTCAACCTTGCCAGCTTGGTTATTTTAAAAATATTGTATGAATACCACTCGCTAAATCATGATATTAAAATTCATAGTATACTTTTTGTTATTGTAAAATTTGCTTGAAACCTTTTTAAGAATTCAAGTACATGGTCATGCAACCTGGGTTATTCGGGGGGCTTAACGATCAGCCAGACCATGAACTATGAATTTTAATAAAGAGAAGCTACGGTAGATCAGCGTAGCAAATTCCAAAGGGAATTTGTAAAATTACACAACGCCTTGATTCTCCGAAAGGCTAATGCACCGAATTCATGAATTTCGCAAATGTTAATTTGTTTGGTAAAAGTTCAAAACTTATAGTGCACAAACAAAGAAAACATATTTCTTTGCAATTCTTTGCAAAACAAAGGTCCTTCTTCGTGTCACTGAACTCTGATAATAAGAATTCACATTATTTCTATTGGATTGAGGCCGGACGTTTCAAACAATCCTTGCAAAACCCTCTCAAATCCTATTTTGCAACATATGGTATCAGTTCGAAATCCTAAATTGCTTCAAGAATCTATGTTTTTTTTACCTAGAATGCAACATTTGGATTCTTAGAATATCCAATAAGACAAACTTCTTATCCACTTCAAAAGTCATATCAAACATGCCAAATAAAAATTATGTTTCCCATGAATGTTTTGTAAAAAAAAAATGATAAAATATACAGACTGTCCTCAATCATTGCAATTCGTTGAAAGGGATCAAGTTGAAACGATAATTAATACCAACTTTCGATTCATATGTTGCGAAAAAGATATACAGAAATCAAGAAGAATCGGCAGTAGATATGAACATACTGCACTATTGACTACCTAGGGAACAGTTGCCTTTACAAATAAATGATACATCCTCCGTTTAAGCAGGGTTTCGTTTTATTATTCACTTCACGGCAAACGTTTTGTTTCAAATGAAAAAGAACATTTCAAAGGTTATGAATACACAGTTGTGAAAAGTTATCTCGAAAGCGAGGACTCGTATTGAAGTTGAGGGGTGTCTATAGCAAATATCCTAGGTGACAACTTGATGTAGATCCTGTAGCGTGAATTTAACTATGGTTTAACACCAGATGAAATTCTTTGAAATGGGCCCGTAACGTAATACAAAGCAGAGCGATTGATCGTTGGCCGATTTCTACGATCACGCACGCACAATAATCAATGTAGTAAGTTGTAGAAATGGTAAATTGCCAATTCGTCTACTGCCAACCCGTCCACTCACCACGTGGTCTATCTTCTTTGAGTCTAATGCCATTCCGTCCATCAACATTCCGTCTAACAACTATTTGGTCCAATAACCGTTTGGTCCAATTATCACTTCGGCTAATCACCAGTTCGTCTGTGACTATTTCGTCTCATAACCAGTTGGTCCAATGTCTATTTTATTGTCATTCATTTCGCCCAATTAACACTTAGTCCAACGATTCCAAATGGTATATGGACTAAATGGCTATTGGACCACCTGGTTATTAGACGAAATGGTGAGTGAACGAAATGGAAATTACACCATGTGGATAATGGATGCACTGATGGTAGACCAAATGACAGTAGACGAATTGGTAATTGGACGTATTTGCATTAGACGAATTGAAAATAAACAGTAGAAATTAGCCCCACGAACAATTGCGAAGCTTTGTGTTACAGAGCCAGGTTTTTTTTCTGGGCTAAGAAAAGCGACTCGCAATAAAGTTGGTTTATTTACTCGCATCTGCCAGTGGGAATGGACGTTTAGAATGTGCGGATACTCGGCGGATATGAGACAAAACACATAAACTTGATGATTTTTTTTAGAAGAAAAAAACGATTTCTAATGAAATATCATCATATATACACTTATTTCTTTTGGCTGATGATACCTGTCGGTGTTTTCTTGCTTCAGATATGGCGATTAATTCTTCCACGGTAACAAAACAAAACTACTTGAAGGAAACTAACAACTTTTTTCACATGAATGCCCTCATCAATCATATCAGCAGCTCGATACATGAGAATAACTGTACGAAGTACTACTCATATTTGAAATGAGACGCAAATTTGTACATTTGACCTTTAATCCACAGTTGAGTTACAGATCATTGATGCGTTGGTTTGCTCTGATTGCCTGAAGGTTCTTACAACTATAAGTGTTATGCCAACAGTGACAGAGTCTGCTTTAAAGGTCTCCTGTCAAACGTTTACTCCCATGAATGCCAAAACGTTGAATACCTTTAGAGAAAAGAATCATTTCATTTGTTGGGGTGGTGCAGTGCAATCTTATCATTGTTCTTCACATGCTGAAGATCCTCACTGATGTCTGGGAATACATGATGGTAATCACATTTGCAGTTTACCAAATATTTGCCAAGATTGATCGGGAAAAATTCCGAATCCCCATAGTAAGGTGAAACAAGAAACCAGGAGAGCTTTCACATTGAAAGGGTCTGTGACAGGTTGTTAGGACAGCTTGTATCTTTTTTTTCACCAAGCTTAGCTATCCAAAGCTTTATGCCCCTACAAAATTAATAGATGAAATAGAAGGCAGAAAATATCAAAAAATGTTGCAATATAAACTGCATGAAATTAAAAGGGCAAGATGAAGTTTATATAATTGTCTTTTTAAAACATAAACCAAATTTTCCGAAATAAAACCTGGAGGAAATAGGGTGAAGGGCATTCCCTCTAAGCAAATAGGCCCGTATTCTGAACTCGGGTTTAAAGTAAACTCATCTAAAATTGTGGTTTGAATATGGATAGCCAATTGTTACAGAAATCTGTTATGGCGAGGGTTCAATTTATCAGCCAATTCATTGTATGATTGCTCAAAACTCGGGTAAAATAGTTTTCCACATCATTAAAACACGAGCATATAGCAAACTAAAAATGTAACTAAATTTTTGGCATGCACTGATTCATCATGTTCATCTCGTCTCGTCTCGTCTTTCATTTATTTCTGTATTTTGTGAGGTCGCATGGAATAGCGTCATGACTGTGCACAGAGGCTTGTTCAACTCAATAAACAACGTTCTGCACATAGCTGCATATAGAATACCGAAGTAATGACGTCACAAAAAACTTTTTTTTAGCATTTCAGCGTTTTTTATAACATATGTTGGTAGAGCATGATGAAACATACCCACTACCAAAATTCGGTGGGAATCGGTCCATGGGGGCCTTAGATTTGTTGAATATATTGAAGTCAGTGTATAATTGGCCTGGTTTTAAATGTAAGGAACCAGGCTAAAAATATATTGACTTCAATGCTGATGGGGCTATCATGAGGTCATATTATCTTGGGGCCCCATGGACCGATTCCCACCAAATTTGGGTTGTGATTTTTTTTCATCATGCTTTACCAAAATATGGTATCAAAAGTGGTGATATGCAAAAAGTGAAGATTTATGACGTCACACTTCGGTGCTGTATAGGCCTACTCTTGCAAAATCATGCAGTTGTGCTCCGGGTAGGAAAGCATCTTACAATAGAAACTAGCAGCTTCTTCAAGATACAACTGACAACGTCACTAAGACCTGAATGTATCCCTTTTTCAGAGAATTTTTATTCATGTAGCATTGCGGAGATCGGCAGCCAGTAGACATGGTAGATAATCTCTTTCCCAAAAATGCATGGCTACACTGGTTTTATATTTAAAGATTATACATGTTTGTAAATGTTAAGAGAATGAAAGCATTTGGAAACGAAACGGCTTTTCTGCGTTTGCTATAAGAAAAGTGATAGGAATGGCCTAAAGCAGAAACGGGAACAGTTTGGAGGGCCACAGAATGCTTTCTTAGAACTAGCCTGCATAATATGTTTGCCATAGCGATCCTCCATCGTATCTTCGTGTATCTAAGTATCTACGTGTGCAGATGGAAAAAGGGAAATAGACGAATTTTTCATGGATGTGAATATGTGATATCTTCAAAGAACAATGTTAACCATCGACTCTTCATATCTAGTGTAGACAATGGCAAACTGAGCTATTTTTGCAAAAGCGAGCTATCCTCACCAAAACAGAGTTGGCGACTTCCATCACTAGATATCGCATTGCGGTGCGTACATTTCGCACTTCATACGACTCCGGCAGTACTCCATTTGTCGTATCATTTTTCACAAATTCAGTCATTTTTTGAAAGTTCATTGCACTTATAATTCTGTTATTGAACTAGAAGTGAAATATATCTTGCAAACTACAGAAGGCTATATTTGTACAGGTCATAAAGGCTGGCGACGATACGAATACAACTAATGTTCAGTATTGACAAAATGCGTTCTCAATGTAATCTAATTATAAAATTTTTTAAATGTGAATGGAAACGACAATAGCGCAATGGATTTTAATAAAGTAGCAGAAGTTGGAGAGACGGGTAATTTTAAACATAAACTCAATTCAAAAAGTAATTTGCCTACTATAACAACAGAAAATGAAAGTATTAGTTAATATTAAAGAGAGCTTGAGAAGCACGTAAAAATATTAGCAGTGCGTGTATACATACAACAAAAAAGAATAAATCTTTTAGCAACATAAAAGTACAGTGCTCCCCAGTGATAAAATAGGCAAAAAATGAATCGAGACCAAAACCAATAGGAGCTTAATCAGGTGGGCACATCTGGAAATCATGTAAATTTAGCAATATGTGTATATCACTGGTTGTGTACTAATGCCCAGACCTCATTTCTAGGGGGAGGGGGGGGGGTAGAGTTGAAACACGACACCCCATCATCAACATGGTTATCATGGTAGTGTTAGTGTGTAACTGTCGTGAATGGAGAAGATTATGACTGCAGGGGGTCTCTGATTTAAGCGTGATGAAACCTGGTGGGTGTTTCATAAAGCTGTACGTAAGATAAGAGCGACTTTAAGAACGACTGGTGAACATTTCTTACGCGCTTAACCATCGCAAATGAATATACCACTTACCACAAGAAAGGATCACCAGTCGTTCTTAAAGTCGCTCTTAACTTACGAACAGCTTTATGAAACGGCCCCCTGGAACCATATGCGCAAATTTAAAGGGGAAGTTCACCCTGAAGAAAACTTTGTAGTAAAAATAGCAGAAAAAATAATAAAACATATTGGTGAAGGTTTGAGGAAAATCCGTTAAAGATTAAGAAAGTTATTACAGTTCAAAGCTTTGTATTTGTGACGTCATAAACGAGCAGCTGCCCCATATGTAATGTAATATAAAATGCATGAATTTCAAATTTTGTATGGTTCCTGATGACTTAATTTTGTTTTCTATTCATGATCGGGTGTGAAATGATTTGTCTATTGATATACAAAAGGTACAGTGAAAACCATTTTCAATTTTCTGAGAAAATGACATTTCATTGATTTTTTACCATTCGCTATGTAGGAATGCGGCTCGCATATGACATCACAAATCAAGTAATTGAATTTCTAATAACTTTTAATTCTTTGATGAATTTTTATCAAACCTTCAGCAGTATTTTTTTATTATTTTTTTTAACTATTTTTACAATAAACTTTTTGTCAGGGTGAACTTCCCCTTTAAGCTTTTTAAAGTCCAAAACCTATTAGCTATCACTATTTTGTTTTAACCCACTAACAGTTATTGTACATCACCATTCACAAAGAATGTAATCTTTATAATGGTTAATGACACTTGGACTTTACACTGTAAAACTTGGGGGGGGGGGGTCAAAATTTACACCATTTGGCGTCCCTAGATGCCCACACCATTGAGAGTTAAAACTACACTCTCAACACAGTAAAAAAAAATATACAACGCTGTTTACTATATGAACCTTACAGTAACTGTTTAAACAGTTTAAACAAGTGTTTAAATCTTAAACAACAAAGTTTAATTTTCAATATCTTATCTTCAATAAATTAAACATGACTGTTTAAACGGTTAAACAAATACTGTAAGGTTCATATAGTAAACAGCGTTGTATAAAATCTTAAACAGCGTTTTTACTGTGAAGATTGGACATAACGCTACAGAGTGTAAAAGACCAAAGACTGGCGTTGTATTGACACCAATATGTATCAAACTAATATGTAAAAGTATTAAAACCGGAGTGAAAATACTGGTGTTGCACTCTGTGCACCATTAAACACCATAGTTTGTGATGTGTACGTAATGCTCTGTATATGCCTTGTGTTTCTGCTTTACGAGGAGCTCTTGAGCTTCGTTGGTATGCATTTTCTATCGCTGTGGATTTACAACCCGGGATTAAGAATCTTAAGTTGGGAAATACCTTCCATGGATACTTTGATCTCGTGAAGAATCGACGGGATTTAGAATCATGACATTTATTAAATAACAATATGCTATTTTCCCCACCACACTTAATCATCCCCGTATTCAACGGATCTATTAAACGGATTGCCTTTCCTGGTCTGAAACTTGAATAGAATAATTGTATGTATTATGCGTCATCAATATGATCGTTGATGATTTTTTAAGAGACATGTGTTAATTCTCTTTGATTTGCGTCACATTTGACGTTAAATGTAAAATTGCAACACGATCAATCAAATATAATCCACTAACTCCCATTGTAGTGGATGCCTCATATTGTGGTATTCTCTTTATAAAAGGTCATGGGTTTAAATCCTGTTCCCGGCTCAGCAAGAAATTCATCTATATTGTGCTTCAAATTAAAGGGGAAGTTCACACCTAAAAAAGCTTGCTGTAAAAAGACCAGAAAAAAAAAGAATAAAAAATATTGGTGAAGGTTTGAGGAAAATCCAATAAGGATTAAGAAAGTTATTAGAATGTAAAGTTTTGAATTTGTGACGTAATAAACGAGCAGCCGCCCCATATGTTATATTATATAAAATGCATAAATTTCAATTTTAATGGTTCGTGATGACTCTTTTTAATTTTTGTTTTCTTTTTAAAAACGGATGTGAAATGTTCTGTCTATTGATATACTGTACATACGGTACCATTTTCTATTTTCCGAGAAAATGACATTTCATTTCCACGTCAACATTTTCCATTGTTCGTTATATTGCAAAACTAATTGTTCGCTATTTCTATCAGTGTTTAAGCCGCATTAGGGGGTAATTGCGAGACTCACGTCGCCTTTTAGGTGGACTCAGTCCAGTCCGGCAATCAAAAATAGTGAACTGATACACATATGTCGAGGCGCCTCCGGGGCCGGCCTCATTCCACGTTTGACGTATGTGTATCTTGGGCCATAGATACATGGCTAGGAACGATGTGCAAAAGATTCGCATGAAAATAAAAAATGGAATCTTGACACATGGTGAGTCAGACAACATAATTATTTTATTTGTACAAACCGAGACGCATATTTAATTTGGATTGACAATAAGGCCATAATTTTGATAATTGATCACGTTGATTCGCATGCGAGGGGAGTGTGGGAGGCACCCCTACTGGAAAGAATACAGAGGTTCCATATTGTGTTACAATGTGAAATCGCCTTTAAACTGTTAAATTTGAGCATTTAAACAGTGTGAATCCCATATTCACATACAGTAGTTGACCATTCAAACAAGCTGTGAACATTCTCACTGTCGAGGTGTCCACGGTGTGAAAATATATTCACACTGTTAACTTTGAGCATTTTTACAGAGTGAAAAATATTTTCGCATAGTCCACTATGTGAACACTGATATGTGAACACACTGTGATCTCACTGTGTTCTGTCCACAAAGAAGTTGTTCCCGCCGAAAAGCATTGTGTCAAAGAGTGTGTTTACAATGTGGTCACATATAGTGGATTATGTGAAGGTGTGATCTACAACGCTTACTTTGTTAAAACACTCAAACTCAACAGAGTGAAATTAATTAGTAACACTGTTGACACCTCGACAGTGTGATTGTTTATAATAATCATGTTCACATAATATTAGGCTATGTGAAACCGTGATTCGTACCATTAGCACACAGGGATATCCCTAAACATTGTCTTTTAGAAAATATTCTTTATCAACAAAGCAAATTATAGAAAAATATAAATATATATATATTCTCTGGTAACCATAGAATGTTGTCTAAAGTCACTTGTGTATATATAATACGTCACTTCCAATTAAAACTGTTCTGATTATATTCTTGGACACCTTGTCGGGTTTGTGATGTTAAGACTGTCAAGAGCTGAAGCTCGTTCCATGTCCGTTAGGCACACCCTTCCGATAAATGTCAGTGGAGTGGTCCATAAAAAATAATTATGAGCATATATGTATATAATATATATATATATATATATATATATATATATATAGACATGCATATATATATAATTTGCTATCTCTTCTTGTTTCCATTTCATTTTAATTGGCGCCGTGAAGCTTTCTTTGCATTGAAGCGTTCACTAGGTTGTTTATTCTACTACAGGGAATTGAAAACCTTCCCGCCTAATTGCTTATAGTGGATAGTGTGTTTGGGGAGTGTGTGGGTGTCGATGTGGGTGTGTCTGAGTGTGGGTTGTACGTCTGTGCGTTCTAGTTTGAGCAATGAGGGCTCCATTGGTTGATCCGTGCTTGGTAAAATCTGCCCAGACACCAATCAGTTAAAAGCAGGAAACAACTATTGTTCCGCCAAAAACACTTTAGCTCAAATTGCAAAAAGGGGAGTAGCGATAAAGTTGTCAGATGAGTTATCTAAAAAAAGGAGGGTAGATTCGAATAATCGTATATGCATTAATAAAAGTTGTGATTGACTTAAATATGCTCTTACGTGAACTTACTCGAAACTTTTTATTTGTTGCTAAATGAACATTTTCAGCATAATTCACTTAGTGAATTAAATCAAATAAATCTCTTTGCAATACATTTCTTCGTGAGTTACGGGCGATTCTACGAGCAACTGGTGATCCTTTCTTGTGGTTAATGATATGCACAAAATTTTCATTGATGTTGATTAAGCGCATAAGAAAGGATCACCAGTCGTTCGTAACTTACAGACAGCTTTATGAAACCCTTCAAGTGGACCATTTTCATAAAACTTATTACAATAAACATATTTGCAATAACTCTATAAAGGACAGGACAAATCCACCCCAACAAAAGTTGATTTGAATAAAAAGAGAAAAATCCAACAAGCATAACACCGAAAATTTAATCAGAATCGGATGTAAAATAAGAAAGTTATGACATTTTAAAGTTTCGCTTAATTTCACAAAACAGTTATATGCACATCCTGGCTGGTATGCAAATGAGGATACTGTGACGTCATCCACTCACTATTTCTTTTGTATTTTATTATATGAAATATGAAATATTCTAATTTTCTCCTCATTGTCAAGTGAAACAACGATTAATTCCTCCCTGAACATGTGGAATTAGCATTGTTTAATACTATATTCAGTCAAGTTGGTCCTTATTGTCAAATCTATAAAAAATGAAATATTCTATAATTCAAACAATAAAAAACAAAAGAAATAGTGAGTAATGGACATCATCGACTGACTCACCTAGTTGTGCATATCACTGTTTTGTGAAAAATAAGCGAAACTTTGAAATGTCATAACTTTCTTATTTGACATCCGATTTTGATGAAATTTTCAACACTGCTAGTTTGATTTTTCTCTATTTATTCAAGTCAGCATTTTCCTGGGGTGGACTTGACCTTTAAAGCTACTAAAATCATTGAATATGATTGGCTGATGGTAAACTTGATATAGAAATCGTGCATACCAAGTATTTATGAAACGGGACCCTAGTCAGTATGCGCAAAATTGTTTCACGGGAACGTCCCTATATTTGTCACTGATTTTGTATAGTTTCTTAGATAAGGATATGGAATTTGTTGTGTGTGTGTGTGTGTGTGTGCCGTGGCCGAGTGGTCTCAGGCGCCTGGCTATACATGGAAAGTCCGGGGTTCGATCCCCGGCCGCGGCACCTATGCCCGTGAGCAAGGCATTTAATCTACAATGCACTTTTATCTTGCTTTCAAATAAATGGAAACGCTCTATGCATTATTGGTAACTAGGTGTGCAACTGTTTAAAAAAGTGTGAGTGAGGGTGTGTGTGTGTGTGTGTGAAAGGCCTAGTGTAATGTAATTGATTGGAATGGGTGGAATTAACAGCTGAAACTAAAATAATGATACAAAATTTGCAACTCTCCCCTTGCAGGGTGTTTATTTCTTTCTTTATCAATTACACACCCACTGCCACTGACCCTCTCACACACTCAGATACAAAAATTAAAACAATTTATGTTTTGGTATAACATAAAAACACCTGTTTCTTGTAACACTAATAAATGATTGCTTTTCAATTATGGATTATTTTCTCGCATTATATTTCCGAAACATATCTGTTTTGAAATAAGTCGGGGGAAAAAAAATTACGGAAAGCCTACGAATGGTGACACTTCCTGAACGATATCAGAATCAAGTAGGGATGGCATGCACTTAGCGATTGGAAAAACTAGGTTTTGAATCGATCTGTCGAATGATAAACCTTTTAAAAATTTTGGTCTAACAATGCATGGTTTTTGTTTAAAAAATGTAATGTGATGCTTTTTAGAAAGAAATGTATTACTACTGACAAATCTAATCATTTTACAGACTGGTATTGCAATCCCAATTAGTCAGAACGCCAGTCGTGAATACATGAACAAAGATAAGTACACTACGATGCTCTATTCCCCTTTGACTTGAAATTGTAACATAATGTAAACAAGTCAATGGACGTGTTGTGTACTTATAGTGATGGCAGAAAGCGCAGAAAAGAGCTTGGGACTTGACACGCTCTTTCGAATCCCAAACTATGACGCACACTTACCGAAATGAAATCTGGGTTTGGGGTGGATTCCCAAGAGATAATCTAAAAAGTATTAGCCCTGCATTGGATGAAATAATGGGGGTAATTATACTGATAACCGATCATTCTCACATTATTGGGTAATTTCAATAACCATTTAACATAGCATTGGTCAAGAGATGCAGACAAGCACAAATAATATGTCTGTGAATTAGTAAGTATACATGCATAACGAATAGGAGATCCACTGAAAGGTATGATGAATTCCCTATCCCCGCCCCAACCCCCAAAAAAAAGCATTGACATGAATCAAACAGTGCATGAAATGACCATCTCCTCAAATAATGAGCTTCTATACATCTTTGACTATTTTCTTTTTATTGAAGCCATCATCCCCTTCCTTCCTGTGAGAAAGAAAGAGTGTCCTACATGACCCGTTGAGCGATGAGGGGAGGGGGTGGTATTGAAAATAGATTGGACATTAAAGACAGGTGTTTTTGGAATGGAATTTCTTATTTCACAGTAGATTGATGAAGAAGCATTGGACATATTTTGGCTCTGTGCAAAGTGATATACTAAAATAAATATTATAATTACCTTGCCTTTGATAATATGACATCATTATCACTTTATATCTTTATCTATTTTCATATTGTCCGTTGGAAAAAAATACAAGTCAATAGAAATGTAAATGTGAACAAAAGGGGTCAATCGCTTGTCCATATCATCCGAGAATGAAATATATATATATATATATATAAGAGACAAATAAATAACAAATGTAAAACTACTTCTCGTACATGGAATGGGATGAAATATTTGATATAATCTTTGTATCCTTCTGAGACCAATCATTAACGAAAAAAAAAAATCGGATTTCCCTTAAAATGTTAAAAAAGAAATAATTCATTTCGGGATTTTTTAGGAACCTTTCTAACGGACTGCATTTGTTGTGCAAAAAAACAAAACAAAACAAAGCAACTACCACACAAACAAACAAAGCAAAACAAAAAAACTTGGTCGTAACTATATCCCCCGAACAAGAGCCCAATGACCAAACTGTAAACCTCATCATGAGCAGTGTTGTGGGCGAGATGGGGAATCCGAACCCGATGACTAGGTCGCGGCGAGACTATTCCAGGTCAAGGACAAGGCCAAGGCCGGACTGCCCAAGACCAATACTAACGTCTAGTACTATAAGCCTTCCGAGGTCAATGACAAGGTCAGTGTCACATAATTGTCATCGAGGATCATAAAGCTTCGTATGATTGACTACCTTCTGATATTATCGCTTGTCTCTTTTGAGGACCTGCCCGAGGTTACCAAGGCCAAGGTCTTCTGAACCTCGATGCCAAGGCGAAGTACTAACTCGAGGCAAAGCTAGCCTTGAGGAGCACATTGCTGATCCCTACCTAGTATCCTTCCTCCGAACCCAAACCCTACATCTTAGACGAAATAAAGCTCAGAGCAATTGTCGCAGGAGCGAATGTCGTTTCTCCCACACTGTACCCAAATCTGGCCCAACCGTGATATTGATTTGGTCAGGGGCATTTTTATTTTGTGAAATTTTCAGTTGTATCAATCAATTATAACATGCAACTTTCCAACGTGTTGGTTGGGTGAGTGAGTTCCTTGATGGAAGATATGAATTATATATTAGTTTGTGCTTTCTTTGTAGCAAACGTCTATTCCCAGGCACCTCCATTAGCATTATCAGTTACTACTTTGTCGATATCCTGGTACAGGTCTTCGATACTTCGATAACAATCTGATGGCAAACTAATGGCTAATGCGAATGAGCAAAATGCTCCTAGGTTTTTCTTCTATAATGATGATGCCGATAATGATGTTATTGATGATTCTTATCATTGCGATGATGATTATGGTGGCGGAGATGATGATAATAATGAAGGAGGTGTTGACAGTAATGGTGGTAGTTATGATTACGGTGATGATGATTAAGATAGTGTTAAATTGATATCAAGTGGAATGTTTAAGTAAATATAAATGTTTAGGGGTTATTAAAGATAACAATCTCGACTTAAAAAAAACATGTTGAGAGTATAGTTTTAAGTGTGAAACAAAAACTAGGAATTATTCGTCGCTGTAAATAGTATTTTGATAAAGCACAGATGAATAAGCTGTATTGGGCTTTTGTAATGCCTCATATAATGTATTGCTGCACCGTCTGGTCGGGAAGATCTGAAATTAATTACAGTAAGTCAGAGAGATTACATAAAAGGGCAGCATACATGGTGTCTAATTTCTCTTTCTCATCTGAATTAAAAAAAAATATTATTCTGGCCAAAAATACGCAATGTCTTTTTAAGAGCATCTTGCTTAATGGTTCGTAAATGTTTGCACGAAGCTACTCCTCAGGTGCTTTGTGATAAGTTTATTTATATAGAAGCAGTATCCTCTCGAACAACAAGGAGCACAAATAAGACGATAATCAGGGTGCCATATACTCGTACAACCTTCTACCAGAAATAATTTTTTGTCACAGGCCCATTGCATTGGAATGAATTACCCGAGCGCCTTCGATTCATAGAAGACATTAAACAAATTAAACGGGAAATGACAAAATGGGGAAAAACATTTCAGTTTCAGTTTCATTTATTTCACATTTCTCATAAAAACATTCAAATAACAGATACACTGTAAAAACATATTCATACAAATATACCAAATAGACATGAAAAAGAAAAAAAAAACGATAAATCAATTGTAAAACAGTGGACAGATAGGAGTGAATAACATTAAGTAGCAGTGGATGTGGGGGATCAGCAATAAGCCATTGGCCTGTCTAGGCTGATCCCTTGTATACTGCAAAAAGAAACCAGTTATGGATTTAATAGAAATAGAAATGAAAGACCCTACATCAAAACAAAAAATGATATGTAATAGGGACTAATGGTGGAATATTTTCTATTCTCTCTCCTCATTTTGTACATGTTATCTCTTTTCATGTGTACATACAATTTTCGTTTACTTTTAGGTAACATTTGCACATTATCATATTTCATTTATTTTGTTATTTTCCATGGTAAGTTATGATGATTTCTTTATTTGATTTTCAATATTAGTGTTTATGCTCTATTCTTTGTTTATATTTGAATATGTCACCATGTTTGATATTTGTGTTTGTTACGAAGGGCCCCAACGAAAACCAGCTTGTTGCTGTTTGGGCTATCCTTCCTCTAAAAATATTTGACATAAATAATGAATAAATAAAGATGATAATGATAGGGATGATTATGATAATGGTGATGATGTCGGTGGTGGGAATGATGATGATGCTTAAGATGCTGATGATAATGATATAGGATATGTATAGCGCACGTATCCACCTTGGCAGGTGCTCAAGGCGCTCCTATATTACCCCGGCTAAGCTAGTTTACCGATTCCGGTGCGCACAGCTTTTGAGGAATCACTTCCTGCCGGTACCCATTTACCTCACCTGGGTTGAGTGCAGTACAATTTGTGTAAATTTCTTGCTGAAGGAAAACACGCCATGGCTTGGAATTGAACCCACGTCCTTCAGATTGAAAGACGAGAGTCTTAACCACTAGACCACGACGCCCCCATGATAAATGGTGATAATAGTGACGAAGCTGATGATAATGATGACGGTGGTGTTGACAACAATGATGGTGGTTATGATTGGAATAAAATCTAGTGTGAATCTGATGATAGGAAATGAAATAGTACTGAAATAAATGTCGATTTTGTAATGGCATGATAACATGCAGACGTGGAAGGGTGCGTGATCTTGCATTCTCATTGGCACTCGCAGAGTGCACACTGTAACTGTAAGTCATTAGCACCCTGGCACCCAGGTTTTAATGAGCACACTTGCAAAAATGAAATGGTTGAGCCGGCGAATTTCAACCTGATTTGTAATAAAAGGTTGCTACCATGGCAGTCGACGACACATTAAAAAAAAAACCGACATTAATAACATGAGATGATATATTACAACATGCCCAAATATGGCGATAACACATCAAAAGATATTTCTCTGGCGCTATCAATTTGGAACCATTTTTATCTTGAATAGCACGAACATTACTTGAAAAGTGAGGAAAAATTGGAGTGTTAGTTTGTCGCCCTTCTTCATTTGCAAGGATATGACACTGCCATATCAACGTGATTCCCAAAACATTATCGTTTCAATAAAAAATAAATAAAAGAAGAACCCGACTCAATGTAAAATATATGTAATGGTCCTATTGTGTTACAGCTGGGCAGAACTTCATTGTATGAATGTGATATTTTGGATCAATCCCTTGTACGTTTAACTTCGTATTCGTAGGAATTGGGATACAGTAGGTATAGACAAATCTGCATACCTTCTTATGCTGCTCTCGATTTATATCTGGGGACCATTATTTAGGATAAATCATTTTTGTTTCTAGATTTAACAAAGAAAATTCTCTGTTTATCACTCAGGTTTTTTTTTTATTTCTGTTTGCAGTGTTTTTTCGCAGGTTTAGCGAAGGAAAGCGAACAGAGGAAAACCTATTGTATATCACAAACGAAACAGGGTGTGCTTGCAGGAACCTTGTGCTATACATGTTTCATTTTCATCGTTGTTTGTAATTAGACTTATTGTCATTGATTTCTATGAATATGACGGACTGTACATGCATGCACAATACAGTCCGTCATATTTATAGAAATCGATGAAATTACGCCTAATTAGGAACAATAAGGATAATGAATCGTTTTGTTACAGAAACATGTCAGATCATATTTTGAACAAAGTATAATGATATGTTCTGTGTTCAGTTTAATCAGAATACAATTCAACATGAGTGAATAAAGCGAGGATTTTGAAAATAAATGATCTTTTATCAGTGAAGTCTACTTTTTTGTCGATATTACTATAGGTGAAATGATAATAGCATTTAGTCCATGCGAGTAACCGCATTAATTAATAAATAAATATATATACATATATATATATATACATACACACACATGTGTATATATTGTGAAAGAAATGAATGAAGAGAACAAAGGGCAGATAGCTCTGGGGAGCCTTGATTTAAGCTACGCCTACCATTTGTTCTATTCATTCATTTCTTTCACAGTATATCTAAATAAAAAGAGTTGCCAAAGCTGTTGTACATTTATAATTTATCTCTCTCTCTCTCTCTCTCTCTCTCACACGCACCCACACACACACACACATACACATATATATATATATATATATACATACATACAGAGCAAATTCTACCCAGGTAATGTAATTGGTTAAGTCTGAAATTTTCGTTTTGGTGGGGAACTGGTTATTTTCTTGGCTTTTAGGTCAAGATCAAGACCCAATAATTCAATGCTACAGTATAATTAGGTCCAATGCCAATGCATGGAAAATGGCTGTAAGGACAAGACCGACCTTCAGGACGCTGATATTTTTATGTATAATTCCATGTCATTGTTGGAAATATAACTTGGTAATTTTCTTGCAATTGACGATTATTCACCAACGATCTTTAAATGAATGTCTCGAAGGCATTTGCATCATCACTTCATTCTCGCTTTTATCGTTCTTTTATGGCATATTTCAATCTTCTAACGATCGGTTTAACATGCTTTCAATCGCGGGTCACCTGGCAATTTGGTCTCGGCTGTGAAATCTCAATCCATAGTAATTCTATTTGAAGAGATGCACCGGGGAAAATAAATCTCGTTAGTATGACTTTTCCGCCATCTCTTACATTCATTCAAGTTGCCGTTCAAAGTATCGCAGTATATCAAGACCCTCTTTCATCTTGAAATTGACACAGTGAGGGTCATTACTGATGATGACGTCCGTAAACTGTGTGAAAGATATTGGAAGGGGGGGGGGATATCATATCTGTGTTCAGTTTACTCTAGGGAGAGTCACACGTTTTTATAATCCCTTTCTGCTCTCTTTATCTATTTTGTCTTGCAGTTTATTCCCGCCGGCAGATCGCGACGCACACACTGCCACCTGTCAGCTGCCAGGCTCTCAGAAGGGATCGTCCGGCATCCGCTGGGGTGTGAAATAAGAACCATGGATGCTCTCAACGCCGCAAGGTTACTTCTGCTTGCACTGATTTACGCCGGACCCAACATGCAGGAGGGTACACATGACACCTTGGACGAGGAAGAAAACGTTGTTACTTCACTGATTAACGACGATATCCGGAACATTCAAGTACAAACCAAGCAAGAAGACGAGGTCGTACGCGCACTTCTCCACAAGCTATTGGTCTCAAAACGCGCGCACGGTCCGACAGGTCGAGGTGGACAGAGCCACCTGGCACAATTCCGCTCCAGGAACTCTGATATAACGCGAAGATTCCCTTTTAAGACAGACCTTAATGATGGACCGGCTTGTGAGTTTTCAGGCACCTGCAATATTGGATGGAAGAGAAGCATAAGGAAGAAAAGAAGTACATCCTCAATCAACAGGGGCGTTTCTAACGGCCGTACAGCGTTGAGACATCAAAACTCGCTAAGATTACTTCGTAGGTCAGCTATGTAGCACCCACATTTAGGGGGACGTTTTGTGTAAAAGAAAAATCTTTCGAACTTTTTCAACCTCTCTCCAACTTGGTTTTTCTATCCTTGATGTCTTCTGTTCGGTTCTTGTAAACTTCGAAAATACCAATCAACCAGTGCTTTTTAAGGCAATTTCTTCGCAGTGTTCAATGAATCTTCAATTATACCGTAAACATTTGAGTCATTCTAAAGTTAATCCAACCCAAATCAATTCTTGTTTTTAGGAGAGAAGACGAAAGCTTGAAAGATATCGGACAAATAATCTGAACATTATGAATTTGTTAAAGTTATAAAAATTGGTAATCCGTATACCAATCGAGAATTCAAATTATCTGAACTGGTGATGTCATAGTGATGTAAGGCGATGATTCCTCTCCCATTTACTCCAATACACATTATGGTTAAAGATGTCATGTTTCAAAAATTTGTTCAAAATATATTTTTCTTTCATGAGGACATACCACAATATATGCCACCTTGATTATACGATTATTGAAAGCTTGATTCTATACTCAGTTAACAATAGCTTGCCGTTCAAATGTAATTTCTCCCCTCGTAAACCCTATAGAATTCTGACAAAGTATCAAAATCATTTTTTTTTTATCAAGGAAGTGTTGCATTTCATATCGTAAACAGTGATATTGATTCAACGTTTTAATGTTTTATTTCCACAATGTATATGACATATCGTACGCACCACCGCATAAAAAGTACACGCATTGTTACCAATAATGCTTTTAACATTTCCATTTATTTGAATATAGGATTAACAGAGCGATGTTCATTAAAGGCTATATGCTCATATCACAGGCAGAGGTGCATTGGCCGAGGGTTGATTCCCAGACTGTCATGTGTCTATTCAGGCAACTTTATATATATATATATATATATATATATATATATATACAGTATATATGGATATATAAAGTTGTGCTCAAATGTTAGTGAACCCCCCACAAAATGCACTGCTAACACTGCAATGTTCGGTGACCACAGGGAAACGAACTTTATTAAATGAAATATTTTATTCCATAACTTCACACAAAGTTTATGTAATATGTATTTGATAGGAATATTATATCATCTCCTGACTTCACAATGAAATATCTTAGAGATGACAGAACCTGAATACTTTGAAATATGTTCATTTTCTGGTGGGATTCACTAACTTTTAAGATCCACTGTACATATAAATATATATATATATATTCTTTTCGCATCAAATACATATTACATAGCCATCAAAATGTGTAGCGAGGATAGCTATGCAGTTTTATATGCTTTTATGTACACAAAATGATCTTTAGTACATAGAATCGGAAGACTGTGATTGTCTATTTTGTATAACGGATTCCCAATGATTAAATTAAATGAGAATCTTACGCAAATTTTAATAATCCTCGCTTATTACGGAGGAATTGATACCAATAAATTATTTGTATGATGTCATGTTTAAACATGATCTGATTGTCATTGATTTGGCCGCGTGTCTATATTTACCCGTAAATACTTAGCATTGTGTTCATGTTATGAGCTGTATTACAATGTCTTCTCAACAGAAACTTGATAATGAACCGATGATGATAATAATTATGTTGATGTGATGCTGAAAGGAACGACCTTTTTCTGTCATAATGTTCTTAATTCTACTAATAATGAATAACTATAAGCTACGAAATACTGTTACCTATACCAATGATGATAACAATGATATCGATAAAAGATAATATTAATCATCAGAATAAGTTTAAAATCGAAAATAGTCATGACTGTGAAAAAAACTTAGTACATGGTATAAATCATGATCACTAACAGCACAAAACAGATATTTAAGTTTAAGAAAAAAAACCGAATTGTACGAGTTCTCAACGATACTGTTTAATTTGTGGTGTTTGTCGAAGTTTGTAAATTTAAGTGCACTTTTTACGTGGTTAATTCAAGTCACTCAAGACAAAAATTGATAGGCCTATTAGCACAAATAGAGGCAGGAACGGCATGTAAATAATAGAAAAAAGATATATATCACAACGTAACATTTCTTGCACAACAACGAGAGAGGTTGAATGTAAGACATTAAGTTAGTAATGACTTGTATATGATTTTCTTGAAAGAAACTCCTGCTTCCTAAATTCGCGGGTACTACCCCCGCCTGAATAAACGAACACACCTAATGATAATTGGTTACGGTGAAACGAAGGACGCTTCTTTTAATAGACGAGAGTTATTCAAATGCTTCGTACCCTCCGCAATTAGAATATGTATGAATATTTCATAATTCAATTATAGACATCAAATTACATTTAATGAATTCTGAGGCTAGCGTTGAGTTGATGAAAGATGGGCAGAGCAAGGCCGTGTCCATATTGGAAAATGGTTGTGAAATTTCGAAGGAAACTTATGATGGATAAAAAAAAGGTGATAAGAACATGATGAAAATTGATGAACGTGATATGGCGTGCACGTGGATGTATAACCTTTCGATGAATTCCGTTGTTGTTGTTGTTTGTTGTTGATGAATTCCGTGTTCGGGAAATATATTTGAAGCCCTAAATTGGTTAATTTCGAGTTTGAAAAGTAAATGTGAAAATGTTTGGTTTTCATACGTAGTAATTACACCTTGTACTAAGTTGACAAAGATCTTGATATTTTGAAGAACGAAACAGCTATTTCCAATTCTATGTAAGGCTAAAGTGTATAGTAATGATGTTTGTTCATTAATAAACCTCCATGCATTCAACCCGTTATTATGTGATATTGATTTGCTATATTCATAACATAACATATAAACATAAGGTGGATAAATGGTATGTAAACTACAAATTTGATAAACAAGAGGGTCGATTGGAAGAGGGGTGGTCAAGTGTGAGGGTTAGAACGACGGAAAATGTGGTGAGAGGGTGAGGGTGTGTGTATGGGGTGCACGTGCCGTGACCAAACTGCAACACATACCCCTTACGTCATTGAACAAGGCATGATTTTTGTATTGCTTTTCTGTCTCACCTTAAATGGATGAAAATGCTATTTCCATAATTGCACTGCATTGGTGCAATGTGTGAAAGTGTGAAGAAAACGTAAAGTGAGCGCGAGAGAGGGGGTGGAGCTGAGAGAAGGGGGGGGGGGGGGCAGAGAGAGAGGGGAGAGAGGGAGAGAAACTGACTTCATCCAAATACACCAATATACACTGCCAAATTAGATTTTTACATTTAAAAGAAGTGTATGACACAAATCTCCCCCAAATCATGCGAAACGTTTGATTGTTTTGCTTAAAAAAACTTTCATCAAAAGCTGGCATATTAGAACTATAGCATGAACCCATAAAGACAACCGTTCCTACAATAAGCCCCAGATGCTCACCATGCATGGGCATGAAGTTGACCAAATTCAAGTATAAAAGGCTAGAATGACTGCATTCCCCCATACTTTTTTTGGCAACAATCTTTGTAAGAAAATAAAAATACAGCATAACAACGTGTTATGGTATCATGTTTCATTCCAATCAGGCCGTTAAATGCTCCGAAGTGCACATTTTCCAAATTCAATTTCCAAAATAATCCTCCTCAGTCGTTATAGCGCTTTTCAAAGCTTTTAATTGTGTCATATTACTGCCGACACATCTGCAATGTTGTGGGCAGTTAGAGAGGAAAATGTATTTTTTGCAGCATGGTGACGTATGTTATATCATACCCCCATGAAACAACAAATAGGGATAAAAAGGAAAGACGATAGTCGGGCGTTGATCAGACAGCTATGGTGTTTTCATGGTTTTGCAGATGGGTAAAATAAGATATAACATGTTATAGATATTGTGCAAGAAGTGCAATAGTTTCATCAGTGAAAAATAAATTAGTTGACATTTTCTTCAAGCGAATACTCGCTTTACTGCAACACACTGTTGTAAAAATATATACTCAAATTGCAAAAACTATCACCCATGAAAATATGAAATATTCTGACTCGGTCGCTACGCCTCCTCGTATTTGATATAATCGCCCTCCAATCCCTCTGCTATGTGCATGGTCATCATTTTGCCTAAAAAGTGATAGATCTTTTCGCTCTATTTTCTACGCTCTCTTGCGTTCATTAAAATATTGTCTTGACTGCGACCAATGGGGAAGGGGGGGGGGTGCGGGGATGCCCACCTTTCCTTTGCCGTAGAATAATATTAGCCATATTGAAAAATGCCTTTTTGGTTTGCGATTATGCAGAGGTCATCAAAACCATTATTTTCATCTGATAGAGCACACACCTGCATAAAAAAACAATATAGATCAACTACGGAATCATAATTTGAAAGGCACTCTCGTTTGAATTCAAAGATAAATAAAACGAGTGGGAAAGTAAAATTAATCATGAAAGTAATTCTGGCCGTGATGGCCCAATTTTCCTTACAGTAGTTTAATATATTCTGAACGTCGAAGGAATACTAAGTACACTGTTGCCCCTCTATTTAGAAAACAAGTTTTATGTTTTATTCATGATGACAAAATTAATACAAAACTCTCTGGGGATCTTGTAGAAGAGAGTAAATAATTTACGTGTCGTTTTTTATTGATAGAATTCGCACATAATTTTAGTATTCATTACTACTACTACTACTACTACTACTACTACTACTACTACTATTACTACTACTACTATTACTACTACTACTACTAGGCCTGGGAGTAAAATTCGATCCATCGAAGCATTCGATCAGTTTGCCAACAATCGGCACTCGAATGTTACTTTTTACACTAATCGAATGTTCGCCAGATGATGATTACTGATTTGAAACATTCGATTATCAAAAGTACATGACTGTAAACTTAGATTTTTGAAAACAAAGTGCAAGATATCAAATGAAAATTATGCTAAAATTAACGAATTCCAAAGATCGTATCTCTTTCATGACACACAATGACGACTAAGCCGCGGCGACCGCGCACAATTCAGATGTGTTGGGCTGATGTGCACGTACGTCTCTATAGGCGCTGTGCTGGACGCACTGAGTCGGGTGAGCTCAGTTTGCTCAATGTTATACATTGTATGTGATTACAGCCACGCCCAATAATTATTCCAAAAGCGCTAACAAATACGCCCATATTGTCATAATAGTTAACTTGTACGCGAATCCTCTGAATCAGTCCTGAGAAGCCACACCTCAGTATCGAACTTGCTATATTATGTTATACCCGCCCACTCAAACAATATCAGTGACTTACCACGTGCGCAAAAGCATTGTCACTGTATATGTACGAGGTAGTTTTGAGGCAGAGCCTATTAAACCAATTAGAACCGCCCATGAAATAGGCCCCCGCAAAATTCCCTTCTCTGCGTAACACAAGTACGTATTATGTAGATTACGTACGCAATACGATACATGTACATGCACAGGACATCCATTCCCAGTCACGCGCAGTTCTCAATCTCCTTTGCTATTCGTCTTTGAGTTGGGCTCATGGGTGGGATCTACGTTCTCATCAGCGCAAGTACTAACATACGTAAGACACACAACACATCCATTCCCAGTCACGCGCAGTTCTCAATCTCCTTCGCTATTCGTTCTTTGAATGGGATTGTGGGCGGGATCTACGTTCGCATCAGCGCAATACATACAACACGTCCATTCACAGTCACGCACAGTTCTCAATCTCCTTTGCTATTCGTTCTTGGAATGGGCTCATGGGCGGGACCTGCATGTATGTTCATATCAGCGCAAGTACTAACATACGCAATACATACATACAACACATCCATGCATCTAGAGGTCACGCACATAGTTCTCAAACTCCTTGTTATTCGTCCATTGTGTGCACTCATGGGCGGGATTTATGACATATCAGAGCAAGTGCAAGCATAGCTAATACATACAACAGATCCATGCACCATATAGCGGTCACGCACAGTTCTCAATCTCCTTTGCTATTCGTTCATTGTGTGCAGTGAGGGCGGGATAAATGACAAAACAGAGCATGTACATGTTCCTTGTATGTACATACAATGCATTTATTTCAAGTTCCACTCCCATCATACCAGTTAGCGCAGCTACCGGTAGGTCATGGAAGCAGGTCAACTTTTGTGTGTGTGATTTCTGATATTCCAGGAATCTCGATTAATCGAACTAATCGATTGTTTGCTCTGGCGAACAATCGAATGGCAAAAAGGGTATTCGTCCCAGGTATAACTACTACTACTACTACTACTACTACTATTACTACTACTATTACTACTACTGCTACTGACTACTAATATTACTATTACTACTACTACTACTACTACTGTTACTACTACTACTACTACTACTACTACTACTACTACTACTATCACTACTACTACTACTACTACTACTACTACTACTACTACTACTACTACTATTACTACTACTACTACTGCTACTACTACTAGCACTAGTACTACTTCTATTATTATTATTATTAATTCTTATTGTTATTATTATTATTATTAATATTAATATTAGTATTAGTATTATCATCATTATTATTATCGTCATTCTTCTCATTATTATTATTATTATTAATATTATTATTACCATCATTATCATTATGTCCTTTAAAGCTACCATAGAGGAGGTAGATGTAAGGGGGTCATTCAGTGACGCTAAGGTGACGTTAAATTTGTAAAAGATGAGAGAAGACAAAACAGTATCCCACTATAACATCTGATATAAAAACGTGTATACTTGTTGGAACCATCCAGTTCTTGCACAGTAATGTTTAAAATCTTCATACAGTCCTGATTTCTGTACAAACTGCACAGCAGTTTTTTTATAGTTCAGACGAGTGATTCAAATCTTAAACAACAAGTTTTATATAAAAACATGTATTATTTATTTAACAATATTTGAAGAGCATGCAAACTAATAGCCTATATCAACTCATTACCCGTAATCATGGTAATGCAACATTTTGAGAAAATATAGTCTTGTAATATAGGCCAACTTTAATGATAACACAATGAATCACAACTAAATATATTAAAATCACAATGATTATATTACCATGAAGCAAAGCAGGCATCTTTCCTCTCAAAATCACTTTACTTTATTTTCCCAATTAAAATCATAGGATAATGCATCCTTGGTGTTACTAATATTTATCTCAATAGTTTATTTTAAGACCAGCCATTTAAAACACACAGTAGATAAGAGTCGGTTCGCCCCCTTAATAGATTAAGCACGATTGTTTAAACTGTTAAACAACTATAATGTTATCAGGGTAAACAGCGTTGAATATAGATAGCATTTTTAATGTTCATATTCAATATCTGTCCTCAATTTTATGTCCTGTGGCATTCTTTTACTTGGGTTCTCTTCAGTGTTGAATGAGTGTAGCGGTGGATATCAACATATCCAACATGTATTGACAAATTGTCAGAAAGGAAAACCAAAATCAAAACTTAAAGAAAATAAATCAACAATAGTTAAAATGTGTACAAATACATGCACTGGTTTGTGGTTTTCCACTTAAGATATTTGGTTTTGGTAACTGTATGTGGTTTTCCTTGATTATTTTATGTTCAAAGGGAAATCGAAATGGATGACTGCAGAAATGCAGCTGTTATAGAATTTCTACTTAAAACGACAAGTTTTTAGTTGAAATATAGGAGGAAGTCTTTAGTTGGTAATTGATTATTATATCAATGACGCGCTTGTGAGTGAATAACAATAACATAATAATCATTAATAATAATCATCTGCTCACAAAACTAGGAAAATGCAACATATGCCCCCAAAAAACCAATAAACAAAAAAAGAAAATTCTTTAATGGCTCGTTTTTTCAATAAACTTGATAACCATTTGATTTTCGTGTGTCTGTTTTAAACTCATCATTTCATAAATCTCCCTTTTGTTTATTGGCATTTTACTAAAATTCATAAACACGGTAAAATGAGGAGTCTCGTATGCATTACCAGACATACCAAGTCTCACGCCTTATGCGTGGGACTTCCGCCTTTGGGACTCTTGCTCATCCCCCAAGTCTTCCTCTCACACATATTTCACAGCCCTGCGATCTCACCCCGAGTAACGGAACATCTCACGCATAGCTGCATGGTTTCTGAACTACAAAATTTCAAAAATGGCAGCATTGCTGACTTTGAAAACAACAACGTGTACGATGAATATTTGTTCATAAAGAGAGAGAGAGAAATCCATTTTGTTTGATAATAGAATTCTTAGTTTGCTGACCTTAAATGGCTTTTGGTCTTCACAAAAACACGCTTTTCATCTCATATCATTTTAATATCCAATAACTATCTCCTACTAAGTTTCTTTGTTTATATATGGTATACAATTTGTTTTTGTTTGATTTGATGGAAGTGAAATAAATAAATTTGAATTTGAATTTAGATTTTACTTATTGTTGCCTTTTCATAATGAGCAAAATGTTATTTCTTATCTTATTCAACTGATGTAAGATGAATTTTTACCTTAGCTCAGTAACCTGACATTCTAATCATTTCATTTTGGATACCTAATGACCATGATACTCAGGACTAACATAATAATAGCTGATCATTTTGAAATTATATTGAAAATGAAAATACCAATCTTTGTCTAAGGGGTGATTTTAATTTGATATCATAATATTATTGACCTCATGTGACATTTGACCTTCGCCTGGTGGCGGAAGCTAATTCGTCCATTTGCCGATACGTTTTATTCATTATACGAAAGGTTTATGGAAAGTTACATATATACTTTCAGAATTCAAGAGAAGGCGTTGCGTGTTACTTTTTAAACGTCCTAGAAATCCCATACAGATCACTTGTTTTTACAGTACAAATGAGGCAAATAGTATGCTACCATCAATCTTGAATTCCCCACTTAACGAAAACAAAGCTATTCATAAATACCCAACACGTCAATCTGATGACTTTCATCCACCACTACCCCAGACCATTCTTGCGAAATCAATATTTACTCTCGAAGGCCCTAGGCTCTGGGGCAATATTGATATCTTCAAAGAACATCCCAGCCTAAACTCTTGAATTTGATTTCAAAAAGTTTATCCAAGATTATCATCAAATTGATTTAAGTCTTCATCACCCAAACACTCATTTATATATATATATTACGTACACTTATGAATGCATGTTGATCAGTGAGATTCGATGTGCCTGCAGCTTAGGCATGAATCTGGAGACTTTTAAAATCTCATTTTCTATCTTTTTTGTTTAATTGCTTAAGAATATACATTACATTGAACTGGTTGTAAGCTCAAGTTTTCATCTTGTCGTACTTTTTTTGGTCAATATGATTTATAAGAATATTTTTAGTAGGAGGCTGCACTCTGCAAGCTCGGCTTTTTTTCATCAGCCTCTTCCATTCACGACCTGTTCTTATGTTAATCTTTACTATATATATTGTACATTTCATTTCATGTCTATTTCGAACAATAAATTATGGATTTATCATTTAGAGATTTGCTTTATATTTTACTGATCAAGATGCATGAATCCAAACATGGTAATGGTTGGAAATAAGAACGAATGGAAGAAATTGAAATTATTATAAAAATTCAAAATCGTAACTTTAGTTAAGTTTTTGAAATTGTTACCATTACATGATCAAAGTTCGTTGCTCATAGATGACCAAGGATCTTTATCATGTGACCTGCAACTCATATCAGATGATGAGTGACACCTGCTTAACTTCATGTTTAAGTTTCATATCACAACATTTCAAAAACATAAACTTGGTTAAAATTTCAATGTTGACGACTCTGCCGCATTTGCCACCGTCGAAAAAAGGGACGCATTAAGTCTCGCTCTGCTATGCGGGATAAAGGCTGAAATGCGATATCTAATTTCCCATTTGCAAGTCGCATAAATTCTAGATGTAAATTCACAAAGCGGTAATAGTATTTTCAAAGGGTACTGCTGTATGATATGCATGCTACTGAATGCGCTATTAGGGTGAAATGCATGTTTTTTTCTTCACAGTTAGATGATTAATTGTGCTTGAAAGTTTTCTAGACTTTTCCATGTCTGATATCTTGGTCACATTTGCTCTACAGCGGCCGTACGGCAAGTCGAAATCAGCCATTTATCAATTTTAATTCAAACCACCTATATGTAGCTGGTACAAAAACATGTTAAAACGGCTGTTTCGACTCGCCGTAGAGCAAATGTGACCGAGGTATAAGGTGGAAAGAACGTAATCTTCCTTTCTCTTTGCTTTATTGGCGGCACAACGGAGTTGGTTTAGGTGATAAGATTTCAACAGAAATCCTGTCAAAGTATACTTCAATTCCTTTTAATTTGTGGGAGAAAAATCAAATGGAAGATCCATCAACCATGTTAACGAGTTCAGTTTCGGTTGAATTGCAGGCAAATTAAAGGCGTTTATGCACGATAAGAAGATAGAACTATTTATATAGCAAGGGCTGAGTTTAAGAACCAAGTATAATGAGATACTGGCAATCTAGATGTGTTATAATTGCAGAATGTTATGGAAGAATCAATGCCAATTAACTTTATTTTTTACATGAAGAAATCCATTAGCATTAGTTGTTTGTAATGAATCGGTTACAGGCGCACAGATGAATTGGAATGGGCTTACAGGGGCTGTCTTATCAATAGGTTTCATGACCGCGAAAACATGGAAGATCAAGAAAGAAAAGAATGGAGATGAAAAGAAATTGGTAGAAGAGGAAATTAATTTCTGAATATCATGTTAATATTTGTCATAAAATTAATTGACTCATACATTTAGCCGGTTATAGAACTTTAACGGTGTCAGCCTAAAATACTGGAATGATCTGCCTTTTATAATTATACAATCCCCATTGCTAACAATTTTCAGAAACTTTAAAAATCATCTATTTCGTAATTTGTAGTTTTAAAAATAAACAATTCCATTCCAATAATTCATTGCAAGCCTCGTGGGAAAAGCGGAGGATAAGTAATAATAATAATAATGCTAAAGATAACAATATTGATAATAAAAATGATGATTATAATAATAACAATAATAATAATACCAATAACAAATGTTAATGATAATAATAAGATTTTGATCACAAAAAGGGTAATTTTTCTAAGCGGTCGCGTCACTCACTTTACCCGTAAGCATCCACCCTCAAAATTGTTCACACTCATTAACCAACTGCTAATAGCAATCATTTTAAAAAGTTATTTGTCATTACAAAGATATGAAGAGATGTTAATAATAATAATATTCCGCATTTTTATAGCGCTTAACACATCGGATCGACGTCTCTAAGCGCTTTACAGATATATTATTACCCCGGTCATCGGATCCTTGCATGCCCGCATACAATGTACGCACCTTCTCCACTCCCTGTGGAGCATTCCAACAAGAGTTCCAAGACTAAATTGCTAGGCATACTACATAGGCTTTCGCATCCTACCGGGTACCCAATTAACACCTGGGTGGAGAGTGGCAAATAGTGGATTGACGTCTTGCCAAAGGACGCCAGGCCATGGTGGGATTCGAACACACGACCCTCTGATTACAAGGCGAGAGTCAGAACCGCTACATCACGGCGCTTCCATTGTTAAATTTACAATCTTACTTCATTATTCTGAAGGTAACCTACGCAGCTGTTTTGATTCCTAATCAACCACGTACATTCCTTTGTGTCTATTCCAACCAGTTAATAGCGTGTTTTTTTTTCGATTGCAGCTGGGATGGATTTGACAGTCCCATACGCTTATTACACCAACCTATATATATTTTTTTTCGATGAAGTTTTTTTCATGATTCATGTTCCAATAGAACAAAGTCAGCTTGGTTGCCAAAACGCCAACTTTAATCAATTTCGTTAATTTGCATGAATCCAAAATGGCCGCCAAAAACCATCTTAAAAACTTAATCAAGTTAAAAACCTCAAGTTTTCAAGATCACATCTGGCGGCAATCATGGATTTAAACTGAAGATGACCTATATTGCAAAATAGATAATCGAAATGGATTCTACACACACCAAAACCCCTTAAAAGAGATATTACTCATCATTCTGGGGCAAGGGATTCAATTTTTTTTTCAAGATGGCTTCTGGGTGCCAACTTAGATTTCGCCCGAAGATCGCCTTATATGGCGAAAATGATAATAGAAATGGACTCTACACACCCCAAAACCTCTAAAAGGAGGTATTTCTTATCTTTCTTTGACAAGGGATTCAAAAGATCAAGTCCACCCCAGAAAAAATGTTGATTTGAATGAATAGAGAAAATCATTCTAGCATAACACTGAAATTTCATCAAATATCGGATGTAAAAGATGAATTTATGACATTAAAAGTTTCGCTTATTTTTCACAAAACAGTGATATGTACAAATCAGTGACATTCAAATGAGACAGACGATGATGTTCTTCACTCACTATTTCTTTTGCTTTTTTTGAATTACATAATATTTCATTGTTTGCAGGTTTGACAATAAGGACCAACAATTTAACTTACCAAATCGTTTTCTATTGTACTCAACCATCTCGTTTTACCCCCTCATATGTTATTTTACTGTTACCCTTCTGTTCTGTACTTTTTGTTACCCTTTAATTATTTTGTTGTTATTACGACTTTATTTGTATGGTTTTGTTCTGTTTTGTTTTGTTCGTTTCAATGCATATAGGCCTGATGAAGGCCCGTGGCCGAAAGCTTGCAAATAAATGAGAGATACCATTGAAAGCAATGTCTAGTGTCCACGCCTGAATATTCTTTTACGTCTACCATCATGTCTACATATAACATAACGCGCTGCAACACGTTGTGCAAAGGGCCGTCTTTCTTTCCTTCCTTTGTTTATACATACATATATATATATATATATATATATATATATATATATAATTATTTTAATGACTTGTGCTTCGCGCTCGCATACCTTCTTCAATATAGTAATTGTAAGATTGAAGCTAAATATGTATGTAAAACTCTAATTAGGACTACCTCCTTAAAAAACGTCTGGTTACCAACCGTTTTACGTTGTACAATCGAACATGACAGGATCAGTTGCCCTTATGTGTAGCTTGATTGATTACAGTAGTACACTACTTTTCCCATTTGTTTTAAATCTGTTGTTAATAAGCTTCATTGAATTAATTCAGAAACCACACATTATTATCCAGATATGATTGCGAACTTCGGTAATTCATTGAAAGCCCTCGTACTCCACCCCCTGAACACTTAAAACTAAACCATCGTTTTGGGGCTTCTCTTGTAGTTCATTAAAACACCCCAGAAAAAATGTTGACATCCGATTTTCATGAAATTGTCAATATTGTGCTTGCTTAATTTTTCTCTATTTAATCAAAGCAACTTATAGTTGGGTGGACTTATCCTTTAAGAAGCTCGCAGAAAAAAATTAATGGTTAGGTTGATTAATTGGGATAAATCTTCTGTTCGTGTTTTGATTAGGATATGGGTCTTGACGATGGTTAACGAGATTTGAACTAGAGGGAAAAGGTTTTTTCTGATCTTTAATGTATTCCCTTAATAAGTAGACGGCAGAATTACAAAGGTGTGTGTGTGTATATGCAGGGGAGTGAGGGTGTGGTGGGGGTGTGTGTATCTTTTATGTGTTCTGAGTGTGTTTGTGCACGTGTATTTGCGTGTTAGACGAAAGAATTAATGAAAGAAAGAAAAAAAAAGAGAGGAAATATAAAGGAAAGTTAAACCATGATCACGTCAATCGTTACTAACGTCTTTTGGTATGTCATCCTGTTAAGAAAAACAAATAGAAAATCAGAAAGGATGGAATTTAGAAACCAATCGAAAGAAAAAAAATAATATAACAAAGCTAATAGTAGAGGAAAGAGAATGAGGTTTGGAAGGTGGGAGAGAAAACTAGATAAGCAAATTTAGAGAAATTCAAACGGTCCAACTGTATTGATAGATTTTGGCGACGATCTTCCTTGGCATTTTGTTGCAACTCTTGTTAGTCTTTTGGATCAGGTTTGGAATATTTTTTTTTTACCTAATCTGATATTTTATCCATCCGGAAGAAATTGGCGCCGTAAAGGGGAAACTCTAAACAAATCTAAACACAGCTGCACCATGTCACTGGCCCAACACTTCAAAAGCTGGCGTCGGCTGCCGGTTTCTATGTCGTATGCTAGGTGATTCTTTTAAAGTGAAACACTTTCGATGTCCATTTTGCTTTATTTATTCCGCTTTTCCGTGAGAGATTTGATTTTGCAAATGTTAACGCAAGAAAGCGTGAATACCACAAAAGAAAGGTAGGCATGGGTTTACAAGGGCAGACCAACCATTTTCCCGGTTTTTCGTCTTTTACCACTTTTCATCTCTATGTTGATGTCTAGGTATCTTTCTTACTTTTTTTCTTATTGACAAAAATTAAAGTGTGATCAGAAACAGTTTTTGAATGGCATTCAACAAGTCTAGCTTAAATGGGGTAAAATTACCAAGGCAGCCTGGCTGTAGTAAGAATGTATGCTTCAATACAGGCGTATCGAAAGAAATCTGCTAATCAGCCATCCAATTTTTCCCAGAATGGGCCTCATAATTGAACCATATCTGTTTTATTCTGTTCTTTATTTGTAACTGTTTTTTTGTTCTTGTGCTACTTGGTACTACTTTGGGCGTGTGCGTTTTAACAAGATTTCTCCTGGCTTTTTAGTGCACTCGTGTTTCACATTCATTTATCATTCGTCTTGCTTTTATATTGATTCAATGATCTGCTAACGGTGAATATGAGTTATATCGTTATATATCTAAGGTGATGTAATTTGCTGAATGATTAATACCTCTCGAGAGGTAGCCTTTATGGCCCGTATTCTGAACATGGGTCTAAATTAAACCCTGGTTTAAAGATGTGGTTTAACTCTGGAGTGCCAATTGGAGCACAAATCCCTAACAGTACACGTTCAATATATTAACTCATGATGACGCCCTAATTAATTGTCTGGGAATGATAACTGATTTACTTTTCTTCATTATGAAAGCGAAAGGAAATAATAGTAAACATAGGAAATATACAATATAAACATAATTTTTGGAACTTTTGGCTCCCCATTATTTCAGCACAGAGTTAGACCGTGTTCATGGTGGTCTAAGATAAACCTGACTTCAGAATACGGGTCTCAGAGTACCGCATACATTCGTAATTCCGAAGCTTCGTTATTCCGAAGATTCGTTATTCCAAAGGTTCGTTTTTCCGAAGGTTCGTAATTCCGAAGGTTCGTTAGTCCGAAAACGTAATGATTAACGAACCTTATTTCGTTTTCGGACTAACGAACCTTCAGAACAACGAACCTTATTTCGTTTTCGGATTAACGAACCTTCGAAACAGCGAACCTTATTTCGTTTTCGGACTAACGAACCTTCGGAACATCGAACCTTATTTTGTTTTCGGATTATCGAACCTTCGTAATAACGAACCTTCGGAATAACGCCACAAATGTTCGGATTAACGAACCCTTTTACGTTTTCGGATTAACGAACATCGAGGTATAGGCAATTTACGTGTTTCGGAATTACGAACTTTCAGAATAAAGAACCTTCGGAATTACGAACCTTCGGAATTACGAAGTGTAACCTCAGGGTACAGTGTCAAAAATCTAATTCTAAATCTTTAATTCTGAATCTTTATTCCTGGATTTCCGATTGATTTACATTAAAGCATAAAGGTCATTTTTGTCGAACAGTTATTTCATTTATTTTCATTCATTTCATCCCTTCAAAATAATGTCACCTTAAGCTCTGGCCCCTATTTTATTTTATTTATTTATTTATTTATTTCTGATATTTTGACAGGTTAGCCCATTCACCAATAAGTAGTGGTCTTCCATGGGGCCCTGAATAACAATAAACATATTTACAAAATGCATAACGTATGTACAGAATGTTACGGCATTAAGATTCACATTAGGATTTGAATGTAAAACGAAACATTAACAAACTTAGCAGCAAACAAAACGCAGACGGGCACTCGTTTGACGTATAATCAAATATCAAATATCTACAGGTTCATGTTGTGTATCGAATTAAAATTGTATCTGATTTTATATTACTTTGTATTATGTTTAGAATGGAAATGGAAGTAAAGAATTCAGTTGAATAAAGAAATATTGATAATCATTAAAATACTCGATCATAATATAGCGCGAGTACCACAATTACGTCATCAAATGGTATTTGCCTCTGGATTCGAAATTCAGAGAGAAAAGGCGGAATTGTTTTGTTTATCGACTCTATTGTCAAAAGTCAGGTAACTGCCCTTTCCACCTAAAGATGTTTGTTAGATGATATATTTCCCAGACCTTCGGTTTACACAGGTGCGCTCTAGATCGCTTTGTCTTTATTTGCAAATGTCAGAACGACGTGTGAATGTTCCCTTTAGCTCTTCTCCTTACTTTGAAGATACCTTACAGTTTTCTTTAAAAAATCCGAGCAATAGTAACCATGGTTATTTCGATATATATTCAATTTCCTGGCCGAAAATGATATATAACGATCCGGAATACATTATTCACTAAAAATCTAAATTGCGCTCACGGATGATAATACTGTCTGTACTCTATTTTAAACGAAACCCTAGTCTATCATCAAGGTTTTAACCTATGAAGGACAACATTTCTAGAGTGAAAACGGAGTGGTTAATATAGGTCTGTACTTCACTCGTTAGTGAAACGCCACTCTCAAAACAAGGTCATTTTCTTTTATTTTATCATTGTTCTGTTTCTTTTGGTAAACATTTTGTATACAAATGGTATATATTATTCACACATTAACATGGAGAATGATTTTCGCGGTGAAAGGTCATAATAAATGACAAATCTTACATCAGGTTAAGGTGTGATAATTAGTTATACGAATATTGTATTGATAATAGTGTTTACAAACAATTGAAGTTAGCCTCAGGCTCTATCAAAGAATGAAATGTAAAGTCAGCAGGGAAATTAACCATTGCGTTGCCATCCATTTTCTTGATTGAACCTTCTGCATTTCGTGGATTTTAGGTGCTCCAATTCATCAAACGCACACTGAGCCTTCGGTGTATTAATTCTACCAATTAAGTCCCATGATTGATCAATGCGGCTAAAAAGGAAAACTAGACTTTTACAAGAAGCAATTCCAATTTTATTAATGATTTAGAGGAGTTAAATTATTTGTACGCGAGGTCTCCCAGGTCAACTATTGCTAATGACCAGTGATAATGAACATGATGAAACAATGAACAGCCTTTTATCCTTGATTGAAAACGACGCTTTGAGAACGAGCCGCGCACACCTCCAACAAATACAAAGAATAGAAAAAATAACATGTTGCACACACCAACACACAGCATTGCCTCTTCACTAACACACGCGAAATTCATCGTCACACACTCTCCCTTTTTTTTTTTTTTTTATCTGGCGTTTTGTGATTTATTGATTTCAATCATTAGCTTTTTTCGTCAAAGTGTCATTATGTTTCATATTGTATTTGTCTTATTATTTTTAATGCAGGGCACACCTGTCTAGAAATAAAAATTAGTCAATAAAGAAAACAGAATGATATACAAACAATGCACGTAAGCGCGTGGATGCAGGGCCATATAATGAACGATGAGCAGGAAGAGCCAATGGATATACCGCACCAAGGTCCGCAGGACCGAGCGCGTACGTATGACGTCAGAGTGCAGGATAGTGCATTTTGGATGCCATAGTGCAATTCGCTGGATATCATGTGATCCCAATCGGACCAATCAGATTACAGAACATTCTTCGGAGTTATATAATACATCATTGTGTTAGCTTGGACGAACTATTTACGGTGTATTTAGTGATAGTCAGGTCCAGATTTGAGAAAAGTAAAGTGCCTTAGGCATATCGTGTTAATGCTGAATTGAGAAGTGTTTTAGCATAATTTGAGGGCGCTGAGTCAAAATTTGCTGTTTGCCAACCTTGATTTTGATGTTAAAATCCTCAAATTGGCAAAAACAATATGGCCGCCATTCTACACCATTTATTCTCTATTCTGAACCCCAAAACTTGTAACAAAAATTTTTGTCAACGGTTTTTGGTACTATTTGATCTCAGGAATAACATACTAAAAATCTACCAAAATCCGGATCCAGGAAAGTGGTTATTTTTTAGATGGCGTCTAAGATGGCCGTCATCAACTGAAAATTAAAATAACCGACACTTTATCTACCCTAGACATCTTTTTCGGTGCATACATGTATTCAATGGTGTAGGGGGTAAATGAAAAGAGTGAACATAAGCACTCCAGGGTACCTGCAAATCCATCATTGCGTAAAAATCGCTGCCATTGTCTAAAAATTCACAATTCATCTATTACCTATTTTAGTGTCTTTTATTTGTGTTTTATTCATTGGTGATTTCAAGGGTCAAGAAGTAAACTGGGACAAGTTACAAGGACATTCAACGGTCCACTATGTCCAAAATTCCAAGATGGCTTTCAAAATTGGAGTCTAAAATAGCTGTTGTTATCTAAAAACCCTAAAACCCTACATACTTTGTTTAATATCTGCCTTGGGGATGTGATGTTGGTGTCTTACCCATGGTTAAATGGGTCAAGAAATACGTTGGGACAATTAACAAAGACAGTCCATGGTCCTTTATGTCCAAAAATCCAAGATGGTTTGCAAAAATGGAGTATAAAATGTCTGTCGTTACTTACAAACCGACACAGTTTGTTTAATAACCGCCCGGAGAATATGATTTATTAGTATAACCCAATGGCATGGTTTAAAGGGTCAAGTATTACATTGGAACAAGTTACAAGGACAGTAACTGGTTCCAGTATGTCCAAAATTCATAATGGCTTCCAAAAATGGAGTCTATATAATGGCCGTTCTTACCAAAAAACTGACATAGTTTGTCTAATAGCAGCCTGGGGTACATGATTTTGGTGTTTAACCCATGTTTTAAAGGGTCAAGTAATGAATTAGGACTAGTTACAAGGACAGTCAGAGGTCCAGCATGTCCAAGAATCCAAAAAGGCTTCCAAAATTAGAGTCTAAAATGGCCATTGTTACCTAAAAACTGACATAGTTTGTTTAATATCCGCCTGGGGTATATGATTATGTTGTCTAATCCTTGGTTTAAATGGTCAAGTAATGCATTATGATAAGTTACAAGGGCAATGAATGGTCATGTAATGTCTAAAACCCAAGATGGCTTCCAATAAAGGAGTCTAAAATGGCTGCTAATACTTAAAAATTGACATAATCCATTTAGAATCTATCTGGGAGATATGATTTTGGTATCTATACTAGGGTTTCAAGGGTTAAATAATACTTTTGGATTAGTTATACAATGGTATGAAGCTGTCCATTTTGCCTATTAATCAAATATGGCTTTCAAAATGAGTCTAAAAAGACTTCCATCACCTAAACATAGTCATAATTAGGTTAACAAAATCTACACTATTGTGGTTTGAAGGCTAAATAATAAATCGGGACAAATAATAATGATGGTCAGTTCTCCTTTTCCTCACGGTCGTAAAAAGTCCGAAGCGACTTCTAAAATTGCGTAAAAATGACTGCTGTCCCATAATCATGAAACCATAGGATAGTCCTAAGCACTAAAATGACGTGTCTTGAAATACTTGAAATCAGTGAAATATTTGAAATCAGTGAATTATGGAACTTTTTAGGTGAAAGTGTACCTTATTTTTTAAAGTTTGTTTTTTGGATGTTTACTTATTGTTGCACCACCATCTAATTATGCCACTAACTCCTGTGAATCATATTGTTATGAGTCTTAAAACAGAGACACCAAAATAGTGGCGTTAGATGGGATATGAAGTATTGTCATTTTTGTATTAATGGTGGCCACTTCGAGTGTAATTTTTGGAGCGTTCTTCATTTTTTTTTACAAAATGGACAACAGCGTATCCCTGTAATTCGTCTTCACCTATATCATTTGACCCTTGAAATCATGAGAAAAGACACAAAAATGTATCTTGGTAGATAGTATATGCACTTTGCAGCCAAATTTTTAAAGAAATATCATTTTTTTTAAAGCCATCATCATTTTGTTGCAAAACTGCACCATTGATAAACCTTGAAATTTTTCCAATGTAATTTTCCCTTTGGAACCATGATTTTTTATATGTTTTATTTTTTTCTCGGTAGGCCCCAAACATGCCAAAGTCATTTCTACCAGGTGGATATTATATGAATTTGGACCATTTCAAAGTTACAACGTCCATTATAGACGCTATTATGGAAGGTCATCTTGGATTCTCTGACACACTCATTGACTATTTTGTAAATATGTCCTGATTCATTATTTTCCTTGAAAGCTTTTTTGATGATTTTGATGATTTACTTTAATTTTTGGAGTTGATGGTTTAACGACTGCCGTTTTGGACGCTATGTTGGATTTCCTAGTACCTACACTTGACGAACTTTTGTAACCTTAACCTGTCTCAATAGACTTTTTTAAATCCTAAGTTTCATGAAATAGACATCTATATATACCCTAAAAGTTATGACCTTTCAAAAACTTAACCTCGGTTAAGATTTGATGTTGACTTCGCCGCCGCCATGGTCATCGCCTCCGTCGGAAAAGCGACGTTCATGTCTTGCTTTTGCTATGCATGCGAGGAAAAAATGGCGGACATGTTAAAGATATCACAATGTGATTATGCAAGCATCGCCCCCAAATTAACAAACATTCAGGGCCGTAGCCAGAAGCATTTTGTTGGGGGGGGGGTGTACCAGCTAAATTTGCCAACTAAATTTTGCGTGACAGCGCCAACGTGAGCACAGGTGGAGTCTGATGGGGGATGTGCCCCTCCCACTAGCGTACCTACGGGGGGGGGGGGCAGGGGGGGCACTCTGCCCCCCCTGACGAGTCACAACCCATGCAGAAACGTATCTTTGCCCCCCCTGACGGGCTTGAAAAACCTTTTTTGCCCCCCCTGACGAGCTTTAAGACCTTTAATGCCCCCCTGACGAGCTTGAAGACCTTTTTTTTTTTTTTTTTTTTTTTTTTTTGCTTGTCAAATTTTTTGGTGGACGGTTTTGCGCCCCCTGTGGAAAATCCTAGGTACGCCACTGGCCCCTCCCCTACAATAATCACATGCTAAAAGATTTTGAATTTTTAGAATTGAATTAGTGGCATTTGGTGAATACTTTAAGGTAAATTATACAAAGATATTTGCACTGTAAAAATAAACATTTTGGATCAAAATAGAAAGGCTAGTGTGCCGTAGTTGCTAACTTGCAGTATAATGCCCTATATGCATTAATAATATCAAAATCAAAGATTTGTTAATTTTTAATTGACTTTCTGCGCAAGATGTCTCAACTAAAATGTCAAGAGTGCTACTGCTAACAGTGGCGTACCGTGGGTCATGGCATGGGGGGGGGCACCAGCAAAAACTTTGAGTCATTAAGTGGGCGCGCGAAGCGCGCTCAATTGCCAGGTATACTGACCTAATAGAGACATTTTAAGGACTGTGCCATTAAACGGATATGTATCTTAGTGATCAAATAATGCGAGCGCGAAGCGCGAGCTGAAAATGTTTGATATTCAGTCCTAAAAAGGGACATTTATAAGCAAAGTTTTGTAATCATGATAAGTACCTGTCTCACAAAACAAACAATGCGAGCGCGAAGCGCGAGCTGACATTTTTTGTATGACTTAACACTAAAAAGGGACATTTTAAGGACTATCTTTTGGAATTTATGAAGTGCGTACGTATAATAATAATAATAATATAGGGTATTTATATTGCGCACATATCCACCTTGTTAGGTGCTCAAGGCGCTCCTATATTACCTGGCTAAGCTAGGCGTTCATAGCGCACACAGCTTTTTAAGGAATTACTTCCTACCGGTATCTCATCATAGTCATCTAATGCGAGCGCCAAGCGCGTGTTGATTTTGTTAGAATTACACTGGTACATGAAGCACTTTTTGTGGTCATTGTAATCATTTACATGATACGTATTTCACTAATGAAATATTGCGGGCGAGAAGCGCGAGCTGACAATTTTTGAAATTCGGACCTGAAGAGGGGCACTCTATGGCTTGTTTGTAGGAATTTACTATTTCACTAATTAAGTGATGCGAGCGCGAAGTGCGAGCTGAAAATTTGTTATAATTAGATCAGAAAAAGGGACATTTTAAGGACTGTCTTTAGGAATTCGTGCACTGCAAAAACGCCGGTGCTGGTCAACACCAGCCCGGTATATATCGGTCCACACCAATGCGAACGTAAGCACAGACTGGAAATATTTTATCAAGGCCTTAAAAGGGAGCAATCACTTTAAGTATATAGTCATGAAAAAAAAGCATATGTCACTACATAAAACAATAATAACTTGAAGTGCGAGGAGATAATTTGGTGCATAATCTTTATGGACTTAAAATACAACAGGACTATATATCTCATTAGTCAGACAATGCGAGCACCAGGAATGATGCAACCCCAACCTGCCCCCACTCCCACCCATCCCCACCCCAAGCACATTCTGACACCATAAATTAAAAAAAAAATCTTCGGTGACAGAATTTAGTAAAAATAACTTAAATATTTTTGTGTTTTTTGCCAACTGCAAACTTGTAGACAAGTCTACAAGTTGTAGACTTGTCTTCATGAATTTGCCAACTGAAGAGTTACCAGTTTTTAAAGTCTTGTGTTCTGTTCTTTTCAGATCTGAAACGAGGCAGAACTTTACATCACTTTGCTGACTGGTAGAGCGTATAGTGTTCTGCCACTTTAATAGGCCCACTTTATAATTTGCCAACTATACTTTGATTTGATTATTCAACTTAAACCTTGGAAATTCATCCCACCCCATATTTATTTACATAGTCTTGCCTCTAATTTTACAAAACTAATGTGTTTGTTAAATCGTCAATAATTGTGGTATAATTTGCAAACTCACAACCGGGGCTTACTTTGTGTGTTATTATAGCTCCATCTGTTTTGTCCTTCGTATTTTGCGGACTAGTAGGGCTCTAAGCCTGGCTACATGGACTTGGATTTGCCAACTGGTTGTCTTTACTCTAAAAGTCGTAACCTTCTTTGAACTTAGTACCCCTATTTTTCTTTCCTTTTTTTTTTTTTCTTTCTTTCTTTCTTTCTTTCTCTCTTTCCCCCTCTCTCTCTTTCTTTCTTTCTTTTCTTTCTCTCCCCCTCTCTCCTTTCTTTTTTCTCTTCCTTCCTTTCCCTCTTTCTTTTTCTCCCCTATCCTCCATTTTGCCAACTGGTACATGATTTTGCCGACTGCCATGAAGCTACGGCCCTGCAAACATTTGGCCATAGGGCCTCTTATTTATCAGTCAGCAGCTGTGAATTATGGCAGCCATCTTGGAATTAAAGATGGCTGACGAATCAATCGCACACAATCAGTGGCGTACCTAGGATTTTCCACAGGGGGGGCAAAATCGGCCGCCAAAAAAATTGACAAGCAAAAAAAAAAAAAAGGTCTTCAATCAAAAATAAAGGTTATTGTACCTGAAAAAAAATTGACAAGCAAAAAAAAAAAAAAAAAAAAAAAAAAAAAAAGGTCTTCAAGCTCGTCAGGGGGGGAATAAAGGTCTTCAAGCTCGTCAGGGGGGCATAAAATGTCTTTCAAGCTCGTCAGGGGGGGGGGCAGTGATATGTATTTTGTATGGGTTGTGGCTCGTCAGGGGGGCACTCGCCCCCCTGCCCCCCCTAGGTACGCTAGTGCACACAATGTTTGCAACCCTGGGTATCAAAAATAATGCATAGACCCCAATTTCTGAAATATAATCACCCATACAAATCGTTTAATATGGGAAACTACATTCAAAATGCCGCCATTTTGTTTTTTGCCGATTCGAGGATGAAAACGTCGGAATCAAGTTTGGCAAACAGCATTTTTGGATTCAGCACGCCTGAATTACCTTAAAACAATCGATAAATCAGCATTAACACAAAATGCCTAAAGCACTTTTTCTGAGCACATTTTTAAAAATCTGGACCTGACTATGATAGTGATAATATGTGCTGTGTATCATTTCAGCTTGTAAGCTTCTTGTAAAAGCTTGTTGAAATGTATTCATCGGAATATTCGCGATAGTCATTAAAGATGGAAAGTAGAAGAACGTAAGTGGAAATAACAAACACGAAATTTTGCTTTATTTCTTCTTAAAAATTGCCACCGATATTCCCATTTTTACACATTTCATCGTGAATATTCATGGTATTTGCAACTTACCATATTCCTTTTGAAAACAATAAGATGGATAAAACTATGCATGTTTCTTCTTGAACATTGGCAAATATATTTTTAGATTCACGGTGTACTATAAGGGCCTGCATGCTCAATAAGTGTAATTTGCATATTGAACAAAATCTAACAAACGAATGAGCCACTACCCATGCATATACAGCTGTCTGGCACACGTTTAACCCAATTAATTAATTTTATGGTTTAATAGGCTAATGCATGGACTTAAAATTCAGCTCAATGGCTCAGATCAAAATAAGCTTAATTAATACAACTCTTCACGGCTTGTGCATCTGTAGCTTCCCGATTTATAGTAATGATTCATTTTAAGTTGATTAATCAATCTATCCTCTCCCTTCCCCACTTAAACCTCGGTGACATTTGCTCTACGGCGGCCGTACGGCGAGTAGAAAAAAAGCCGTTTTAACATTTGTGTACCAGCTCTCTAACAGGTGGTTCGAATAAAAAATGAATAAAACGCCTGTTTTCGACTCGCCTTACGGCCGCCGTAGAGCAAATGTGACCAAGGTATTATTTCCCCTGTATTTCCCCCTTCCACTTTCTGGTTAATGCTCATTTTATCCCTGCTTTTAGGTTGAAACACAGACGAGCCCATCAGTGCTTGCTCTGCACCTTCCTCATCGTTGCTCCCGCTTACACTAAAGGGATACTCCAGGCTGAAAGTAATATGATTTGAACAGATAAAGAAATATCAGACAAACAAAACACACTCACAATGTGATCAAAATCGGACAAAGAATAACAAATTTATGGCATTTTAAAGACGTGCATTATTTCGATGAAACAGTTCTAAAATAGTCATGACTTCGTGAATATTCAATAAGGCCCCCATTCCACAGAACGGAGACCGCTGAAAGACCACTGAAAGACTTACAATTGATGAGGTCTTACTAGACGGGTCAATATACGACCAAAAATAGCCTTACCCGGAACAAATTGCAACAAATGATTTTTCAACGGTATTTTGTACTATTTGACCTCAGGAATAACATACCAAAAATCTACCAAAATCCGCATCCGGGAAAGTGGTTATTTTCAAGATGGCGTCCAAGATGGCCGCTATTCACTGAAAATGGATACAACTGACACATTATCCACCCTAGAATCCTATTTTGGTTCATATTCCATGGTCTGGGGGTACCAAAATTGATTTAGGCTAGAATGAATTATAAGCTCTCCAGTGTACCTGGCAAATCCAAGATGGCGCCCAAAATGGCTGCTGTAGGCTGAAAATCCACAATTCATCTAAATTTGTTTTTTTTATTCAATGGTTTTAAGGGTGAAATAGTACATTGAAACAAGTTACAAGGGCGGCCAGTGGTCTGGTGTGTCCAAAAATCCAAGATGGCTTCAAAAAATGGAGTTTAAAATGGCTTTTGATAATTAAAATGGACATAGTTCATTTCACATCCGCCTGGGACATAATGATTTTGGTGTCTAGACCATGATTTCAATGGTCAAATAATACATTGGGACAAGTTACAAGGAAAGTCAGTGGTCTGGTATGTGCAAAAATCCTCGATAGATTCTAAAAGTTGATTCTGAAATGGCTGCTAATACTTAAAGCGGACATAGCTCATTTCATTTTGGCCTGGGATATGTTATTTTGATATCTAAACCACTGATTTCAATGGTCAAATAATATATTAGGATAAGTTACAAGGACAGTCAATGGTCAGGTATGTCCAAAAATTGAAGATGGCGTCACAGAATTGGTCTTAAAAATATGCTGCTGATACTTAAAGCGGACAAAGCTCATTTCATATCGGCCTGGAAATGTGATTTTGGTGTCTAAACCACTAGTTTCAAGGATCAATTAATACATTAGGGCAAGTTACAAGGACAGTCAGTGGCCTGGTCGGTCAAAAAATCTAAGTTGGCTTCCAAAAATTGATTCTGAATGGACTGCTGCTACTTAAAGCGGACATAGCTTATTTCATATCGGCATGGGAGATGCGATTTTGGTGTCTAAACCACTGGTTTAAGGGCCAAAATAATACATTAGGACATGTTTTAAGGCCAGTCAGTGGTCTGGTATGACCAAAAATCCAATATGGCTTCCAAAACTTGATTCTAAAATGGCTGTTGATACTTAAAAATGGCAAAGCTCATTTTGAATCCGCCTGTGAGATATGATTTCGGTGTCTAAACTATGGTTTCAAGGGTCAAATTATATATTACGACAAGACAATGGCAGTCAGTGGTCTAGTATGTACAAAATTACAAGATGGTTTCCAAAAATGGAGTAAAAAATTTATGTTACTTATAAAAGGACATAGTGTAATATCTGTCTGGGGAATATGGGTTTGGTGTTAAAAGCATGGTTTAAAAGGGTCAAGTAATACACTAGGGTAAGTTACAATACCAGTCAGTTGTCTGTATGTTAAAAAAATCCAAGATTACTTCAAAAAATGGGGTGTAAATTGACTGTTGCTACTTAAAAGTATGCATAGTTTATTATAAATACACCTTGGATGTATGATTTTGCTGTCTATACTAGAGTTTACAGGGTCATGCAATACATTGGGTTAAGTTGAAAGGACAGTCAGGTGTCAGGTATGTCCAAAAATCAAAGATAGCTTTAAAAATGGGGGTCTTAAATGACTGCTGTTACTTAAAAATGGATGTAGAACATTATTAATACACCTTGGGGATATTATTTCGGTGTCTACACTAGGGTTTCAAGGGCCAAACAATACTTTGGGACTGGTTACCATGATATACAGCTATCCATGTTGCCTTAAAATCCAAGTTGGCTTAAAAATGGGTTCTAAAGTGACTACTGTTACATAAAATATCTACCTGAATATTGGTGCTGCCTTCACTTAAATGCATGGGAACAAGTTATCATATTGTTTCAAAAGTTGGTAACAGCACCCATTTTGATGAAATTTTAGAATCCATCATGGATTCTTTGACAAAATGGAGTACTAACCATCCTTGTTACTTGTCCGAATGTATTATTTGACCCTCCATACCACAATTTGGACACCAACATTATTTCTTGCAGATGAATATACTCTGACCACTATATTGAATGATATGAGTCGTTTTAGATTCCTTTTTTAAAAACCCTCTTGTGTTTTTGGCAAACTGGACAACTGCATATCAATGTAACCAGTCCAAACGTATTATTTTAACCATGAAAGCATAGTGTGGACACCGAAATCATATCTCCTAGGTGGATTTTAATGAAATATGTCCATTTTGAAAGTAGCAGCAGTCATTTTTTGGAAGCTTTCTTAGATTTTCGACATACTGGACCACTGACTGTCTTTGTAACTAATTTCCTGCCTTTTGAAATCATGATATAGGCAACAAAATCATATGCCCTTGACGAATAAAACATGAACTATGTCCATTTTTAAATACCATTGCGGCTAATTGATACTATTTTTTAAGCCACCGTGGACCGTACTTGACCACCAATCGTCCTTGTAACTTATCCCAATTTATTATTTGACCCATTTAACCATGGTATAGGCACAAAAAAATCATATTCCCGGATATTGAACAAACTATGTTGGGTTTTTTTAAGTAGCAACAGCATTTTTATTTTTGGAAGCCATCTTGGATTTTTGAACATACCGGACCACTGACTGTCCTTGTAACTTGTCCCAATGTATTATTTGACCATTGAAACCATGATCTAGACACAAAAATCATATCTCTCAGGTGGATGTGATATGAGCTATGTCCATTTTAAGGATTAACAGCCATTTTAAACTAAAATTTTGGAAACTATCTTGTATTTTCGGACACACCAGACAACTGGCTGTCCTTGTAACTTGCCCCGACGTACTACTTCATCATTAAAACAATCGAATGGAAACCAAATTAAAGCCACTTAAGGACGTTCCCCAGTTATGTTTGTGCGCATTATGATCTGCGCATAGTTTACACTCTGCGCGCTGACGTCACAATGGATGAACAGGTGATTAATTAGCTGCGGGTATGAGCTGATTTTTCTCATCTTCTGCACTTTAACTGCAGATCCGATGCGTTATTTCATGAAGCTAAAAAAATGAAATTATTCCATGGACCATTCAAAAAAATATTCTCTACAATTTCAAAATACATTACTTTGCAGTACTGCCAAGCATCACGAATATTACCCCGAGTTTGAATAAATGGTAGAGTGGTTTTGATTTTTTCTTCACATAGATACTAAGCATTCGGCGCATTTTTGGTGTTAAAAAAAGCTCATTTGCTCTAATGAAAATGCTGATAGTTTAAAAACAAGCACATGAACCCCTATTTTTTAATGTTTGTACCTCTTAGGCATACCTTCCTCTACAACTCTGCAAATTTTGGTGAAAATGACATGGATTTTGAATAAAGTGCAGCATTTATTGTACGTTTGTAGTTTGTTACTGAAATTTTACATTTTTTAGATTGGGATTTTGTTATCTTTTACGCCATTTTTAAGAACTGACAGTGCTGTTAAACTTAAAATTGCAAACAAATAGCACTATAAATAGATTCTCCATTCTAACGATAAAATTATCAACTCTCTTGCGAAATTTGATGACTTTTTCATGTATTTTGACTGAGTAATAGAGGTTTAAACTCATTGTAGTAATATTGGGCGGTCTAAAAATGCCAAATTCTTTTGAATGCGCAAATCTTAAGAACATCAATTTGGGTGAATTTTGAAGCTCTATAGCAAAAAATCAAGCACATGGACCTATGTTAATTTTTGCAAATTTCGAATATTAAGGTTCTAAAGTATCTATGTGCAAAGTTTGGTGAAAATGACATGGATTTCTCTTTAACTGTGGAACGTCCTTAAGTAATAGATGATTAATGCGGATTTTTTTTAGACTTACGGCAGCCATTTTGGGCGCCATCTTTGATTTTCCTGGTACCCTGGAGTGCTAATATTCACTCTAACTTGTATAAATATTTTTTTACCCATTAGACCATGGAATATGAACCAAAATAGGATTCTAGGGTGGATAATGAGTGAGTTATATCCATTTTTAGTGAATGGCGGCCATCTTGGACGCCATCTTGAAAATAACCACTTTCCCGGATGCGGATTTTGGTTGATTTTTAGTATGTTATTCCTGAGGTCAAATAGTACAAAATACCGTTGAAAAATCATTTGTTGCAATTTGTTCCGGGTCAAACCATATATTGACCCGTCTATACAGCGGTCTTCAAGATCACTGAAATTTGTCATCTCTGTGGAATGGCTCAGAAAGACCCCTCAAAGAACTCTGAAAGACTCATGGATATTTCTTGTCTTACTGGTCTTAGACTAGTCCTATAGAGATCTTTCAATGGTCTTTCAGATATCTTTTATACAACAAGTGATCTTTCAGAATTCTTTCCATGGACTTTGCCTGGTCTTTCAGTGATCTTTGGAGCCCATGAAGACCACAAAGACTACTGAAAGATTGGTCAGGACTCGTGTATTAGACCTCAAAGACCATTGTAGGTTCATTGAGAGACCTCTGTAAGATCGACCAAAATTCATTTTCTTTGAAAGGTCTTTCAGCGGTCTTGCTCTCTGTGGAATGGCCCCTTAAGCAAACCGATGATGTCCCCACTTGTTCTTTTGTATTTTATTACATGAAATTATTTACTACATGAAATTATTCATTAGATGTTTTCCTCCAAGAGCTAATGAAATGGGTTAGCAACTGATTGAATACACTGCTGCAACCTACAGTATTTCATTTTAAGGGAGACATATCATTCACGCGTGTTTGAAAGATGAGGGTAATTATGTTTTCATGTAGTAAAATAAGAAAAAGGAAAGTGGGGATGTGACACCATCAGCCCTACTAATACATATTCATGTCGACATGCAGATAACTGTTTAGAAAATATTGCTAAATTCTAAAATTCATTAGCCAAAGGTTTGTTATTTGTAATCAGATTTTGATGGAAATTTTAGCATTTTGCTCAGTGAATTTTATTTTATTTAATGAAATATAATCATTTTCAGTTCGAAGTATCTGCTTTAATAGGGGTTTCTCGTTCCGCGACACACGATTGATTCAAGAATACGGTTTATGTATTGCAAGTGCCCGTCAAATGACAATTGTTATAATTAAATGAACAGCTGGGAGGTCTTTGTCGAAAAGCAGAGAGACGGAACAGCAGTTTCGTCCTAACTTTCGGAGCTATGACGAAAAACTGCAAATGTGTCGTTTGTCCTGAGTCTAGGAGGAAACTGACGTTTTGATTCACGATTTTTTTTCTTGGTTGTTCATTGTCGTGAAGCGCATTTGACAATACATTTTTCTAAGTACTTGAATCCGTCGAGCGTCGTGGAGCTACATGAGTACTCTCTCTTATCTCTTAGCTGTTCATTGCAACGGCGTGCAGCATATACAGTGTGTATATAGCAAGGGCCGCGGAACGGTTTTCAAAGTGGGGGGGCTGAGCCAAAAGTGGGGGGGGGGGTGCTGACCATGCAAAAAATCACAATCATATGGTCATTTTTACGTTTTTGTACACGGTTTTTGAAAAAAGTGGGGGGGGGGCTGAAGCCCGCCCCCCCCCCAGCCCCCCCCCCCCCCCGCTTCCGCCGCCCCTGTATAGGAAAATGGTTCAAACGTGGTCAGTGGGCTACTTTTAGAATAATTATTAAATGTTATATTTTGAATTACCAGAATATGAATGAGCAACTCCTCACAATTTCAATGATATCCTTCACCTACGGGTAGACTGTCAGTTCATCGAGGGACGATTCTCCCTCTACTTTCACATATTTGGTCATACGTACCACTGGCGGATCCAGGGGGGGGGGGGCACAGCCGGCCCGTGCCCCCCCCCCCCCCCTTTGAGAAGCAAAACTTAAATTTGTATTGTAAAATGCCGTTGAAACAGAAGTGTGCCCCCGCCCCCCCAAATCTCCTTATTTTTGTTTGTTTTTTTGCTTGTCAATTTTTTCCTCGGAAAAATGTGCCCCCCCCCTTTTGGAAAATCCTGGATCCGCCCCTGATACGTACAGTACGAAATGTCGATATGTCTTCATTGAATCTACTTTACGTTGGGTTAACAGAATAGCAAATTTTTCTGTGTAAAAGTGTGACGAATGTCATCGATTTTCGATATCCCTTGAGCAACTATTAGGAATATATAGAATATCCTTTCCTTTATAGGCCCTTAATTATAGGGCAAAGAAAACGAATCTGATCAGAAATCAAATGACCGTAAAAGCAATCAATTTGAAGAACACGATGGCGTTTCATGGGTTTTTTTATCGGCCTGGTAGTTGAAACCATGTTGATTTGATCAAGACGATCGAGCAAAAGTAGCTATTTTACAACGTCAGTTTATTATTAAATGCCGCGGCGGGCACCATCCCGCCGCGTATAAAGTCATTTTTTTTAATTCCATTACGCGAGTAAGGGTAGCGAGCAAGTTGATATTCTAAGCAGAAATAGCATTGATTTTTAAACTTGTTATATGGGGGGGGGGGGGGCAGCCACTACCATGACTAAAGAATTCTCTATTTTGTCGAACAAGAGTGTATTGGTGCACAACATTCTTTTTTTTTTTCTTTCTTCCCCACCCGAACTTCCATCTCTATTCATATCTATTTTCTCTTTTTCCCTTTTCAATTTCTGTTTTATTCCCCCTTTCTTCATCTGCATGTATTTTCTTCACTTCCACTTTCCTTCGGTTTCTCCTTCCTTTAAATTAGTCATTTCCTCACTTTCTTTCTTTTCTTCTCCCCTTCACTTTCTTTTATTTAATTTTCTTTTATAATCCTGGTGGTTTAGTGGATTTCCTTTAGGAGGGGGAAGGGAGGGGGATTATGCCCCCTGTCTCCGGGTATGTCCGCCACTACAACTCCAGTCAGATAATGCAGTAAAAAATCATATCTAACTTCATTTTTCTTTCTCTCTCTCTTGTATTTTTTTTCACTTCCGCTTTGTCCAAAAATCAATGATTATATAGTTGATTCACTACTTTCCCGCATATTCGTTATATTTGTTTTCTTCATTCTCATTATCGTATACTCTTTCCACCGAATATCAATTTCCATCCCTCTCCATTCAATACTTCCACCATTCTTCCTCTTCCGTTATTCTCTAAAAATCTGCCATATTTTTCTCTTGATTTCTAAGATCATGAATTCCCTTGAAAACTGAGGGGGGAAAATTCTTTGGAGGCAAACCATGTATATGACACTGCAAATGAATTTAATGATATACACTAAAGCCCCCCCCCCCAAAAAAAGTAGTCAGTTGGCTTGGTTTCATGCGATCATAGCGCGCATACCTTGCCCGAAACCTTAGGCGAAGAGGAAGATTCAATTAGAGAATGACATTTATCTCTATCCCATGTCATTGCACATGTTTACACTAGCCCACGAAGCAGACTAATTCCGATTATTCAATCGCCACCTCATCCTCATCAAGTCCGCTACCTTGTGATGGTGTCGCCCTCTGAGGGCCGCCAAAAGGGAAAGATTTTCTTTTTCCAAGGTCATTCTTAAAGCCTATCTTTAGTTTTGGTAAAACCACCTCAAAAATGCACACTGTAAAAAATGAAGTGCTAATTTACCACTTCCAGTGCTAATATAGTGACTGCACTACCAGTGCTGATTTTCTAGTTCAAATTTAAACTAGAAGATCAGCACTCGAAGTGCAGTCACTATACAAGCACTTTAACTGCTAAATTAGCACTTCATTTTTTTACAGTGCATGTCACTGTTCCTGTTCATTACTAGTTTACATTAATGCACGTGCCCCAAAACGGTTTTGGTGTAAAAGATATAAACTTATATGTGTTTTCCCGTTTTATTGGAAAAGTTACCGATTTTACATAAAGATTTAAATCGCTTACACACAGCAAAAATGTGGTGTTAACCGGTGTACATAGAGGACGGAGAGGAACACACCAGTTATTTTACACCGGTGTTGAATTGACAGTGTTAGCTTAACACCTATAGGTGCTATTACATTGTAAAAATGAAGTGCTAATTTAGCACTTATAGAGTGGTTGTACAGTGCGTCCCACAAAAAAACGAAACCGAGATTTATCGATGATTTATCATAACTTAATCACAAATACAATAGACAAATGACCTACCATTGTAAAGCTTACAATCCCCTCTTTCATCTGAAATTACTTCGGTTATTTCTCATTCACGCATGAGAGAGCAAAAACAATTTGAAAAGGGGGTACCAAAAATCATTTGGCGGGCTGTATCTGGGTTTCAAAGAGAAAACCACATTTTTAAAAAGTTCAATATCTGCTCTTTAATTTGATACCTCAATTACAGAAAATGGTCGAGGAATAACAAAGTTCTAGTTATTTGAAATAAGGATTGAATTTCAATAATTTCATAAAATGAAGAGGTTTTACAGACTAGCGTTCAAACCCACTCGACACTCCGTTTTGTTGACGATCAGCCATGCAATTAAGTCTTTTGTTAACCGTGCGATAGCTTCTGTGGGGAATCGGTGAAACACGTTTATTTAATGAAATTATGGAAATACAAGCATTGTTTCGAGGGAACATAACTTTTTTACTTCTTGACCATTTTTTGTGATCAAGGTATCAAATAAAAGAGCAGATATTGAGTTTTTAGGCATGCGATTTTCTTTTTGAAATTCAGATACCCCCGCCAAATGAGTTTTTGGTATCCTTTCTTCAAATTGTTTTTTCTCACTCATGCGTGAAGGAGGAATATTCTAATATAAGATGAAAGAGGAGATTCCAAGCTTTACATTGGTAGGTCATTTATCTATTGAATTTGTGATTAAGTTATGATAAATCATCGCTTAATTTCGGTTTCGTTTTTTCTGGGACGCGCTGTATAGTGACTGCACTACGAGTGCTGATTTTCTAATTTAAATTTGAACTAGAAAATCAGCACTCGTAGTGAAGTCACTATACAAGCACTGTACGTGCTGAATTAGCTCTTCATTATTTACAGTGTACAACACCTTTGGTTGTTACATTTACACTCTTTGGTGTTATGTTCAATATCTAGGGTGTAATTTTAACACCTCCGGGTATGGTCCTCTATTGATACCAACTGGTGTCAGTATTAACACCATAGTTTTTGCAGTGCAAGTGTGCCCGATCAAAATAGAATACCTGAGTATTTTTGTTTATTTAAACCTCTTCTCGAGAACAGAATGGGCTGAAGATACTAGTATCAGGACGTTATCTTTGTCATTAGCTTTCTAAGAATTTAATTACTAATTCTGTAGGGCAAGTGCTCAATGGGCTATTTTAAACAAAATTTAAAAATGCTGAGAGAGGATGCGAGATGCGACATTGAGACTCTAACGGATAAAAAAAAAACGATGCCAAATTTATATTTTGACGGTCGAAAACACGTTCAATGATATAAATAAGTATGTTACGGCACTTTTTACTTTTTCTTACGTTCAAGAAATATCTGCATATTCTGGTCAGTATCGAAATCTGGGAGCCGATCATATATAAACTCACAATTTGTTTTGTATTTTGTTATAATAAGGATATAACATATACATAATGATGATACGAATCTCTACCAAAATCAGTGTTGTGTGATACGAAGATGGTCTCAATGCAAAAAAGTCGGTCTCGTCCAAGTCTGTGACTCGGCCTCGGTGTTCATGGCTCTCGGACAAAACTTTTGCGAGCGTTGCCTAGGCTGCCTAAATATTCAAAGAATCCCAAATTCTCAAGAAGTATAAAGAGAATACAAACCAAAAGCCTTGTAGAAAACCACATCAAGTCTTCAAATACTCAAATCCGGCCAGGTTCGCATCCCATGATAATAACGATGATGAAAAATAACCAATTAATTCACTCTCGAGGGGTACATACCGCAATAAAGACTTTACTAGCTACACAAGTACTATTATTCTCAAAACGTTTTACTTTCTCTGTATACCCACATTGTGCTGCACTCAACCCAGGTGGGGTGAATGGGTACCCGGTAGGATTAATTCCTTGAATGCATTAGCGCCTATACGGCGGCTCAGCTACAGCCTGTGTAATTATACATGTATGATACCAAGTATCGAGCGTAGTAGAGTATATGCAATTATAGTAGCTGCGCTATACAATGGAACATATCATTATTATTGTTATTATCATTATTATTATTAGCATTATCATTGTTATTATTATTATTACTATACAAATTAATTCATAGACTAATGTATTCTCTGTATTGGTGATAGATTATGTCAAAAAGTATATCTAGACCAGGTATTTACGTGTGTTGGCTCAGGTATTATGTATTTACTGTGATGTGTTGGTTCAGTTGATAGAGCGTCCGGCTCACAACCGGGAGGTCGGGGGGTTCAAACCCCGGCCGCGTTGCTGCTACCCTGTTTGGCGTTCAACGAATAAAGAGATAGAGCCTCGTCGATCTGGCGCTGCACAGCGGCTGACGGGCCCACGATAAATTGGGCAAAGCAAATTTTCGGATTATTTCATTTTCATGTCTATTTCGAACAATATTTTCTAGATTTTTTTTACACACAGCTAAAAAGTTCGCTTTCCTTTAAAAAGGGCTTGGGTTCTTGATAACTATTTTTATCGTGATTTAATTTTTATAAAGAAACCTTCAAATCTAATAACTACTTGACCACGACGCCCCCACGTCGACAAGTACGAGGTACGTATGTGTATAATATTGAAAGGGGAAGCCACAATATATTTTGTTTATTTATAACCATTGTTAGATGGTTTCATAGAGTATTCCATGATGTGATTTATATTTCTTTTATGGCTTCATTCTCCTGCATCTTTCTTATTAATTCAATCAATACTTTTTTAGATAAAATATATTACTTTACCTTGATCAATTCCAGCCTCACCTGTATTTTTTTGGTCTTGTGCACTATGGGTATTTAATATGAAGTGTTCGTTCAACCACTTTCAGAGAATTATACCTTGGTCACATTTTCTCTACGGCGGACGTACGGCGAGTCGAAAACAGCCGTTTTCACATTTTATGTACGAGCTACATAGAGGTGGTTTGTAAAAAATGAATAAAACGGCTGTTTTCGACACGCCGTATACGGCCGCCGTAGAGTAAATGTGACCATTGTATAAAGGAACAGGGTACCCTACAAAAACTCCGGCGTTGATTTAACACCAGCCCGGAATCTATATATGTCCACAACAGAGAAGTTTTGAAACAACACCAGTTTGGGGTCATACCGATGCTGTTTTAATACTAATTGGTGTTGTATAAACACCTTTCTGGTGTGGACATATATAGATTCCAGGCTGGTGTTAAATCAACACCGGAGTTTTTGCAATGTAAATGTATTGTCAAATGCCTGTCAAATGACAAAGACCAACGATTGAACATTTTAAACCAGTCTGTGAACAGGGCTCCGTAACACAAAGGTTTGCGATGGATTGCAAATATGAAAGAACCGCACTGATTGGTCCTGGTCAGTACCTTAAACCAAATGCGCGTGTAACATTGATATTGATTGGTCATTTCATTTAGTGATTGATCGCTAATCTTTGCGTTACGGGGCCCCGGTGTACCGGAACAGCAGTTTTGCCCCAGTTTCAGAGCTGATGAAAGCTAGAGTGCAGATGTATCATTTCTCCAGGATCAGGAACTAAAACTGCTCTTTTGGTTCACCACCTTTCGTCAAAGACTTCTTATTTGTTCTTGCTGTGCATGACGCACATGTAACAATACATTTACTACGTTTTTGAATCCTCCGTATACGTCGCTGAGCTAAAACTCTCCAATGTCGCAGTCAAAGAAACCGATTACGAACCGGCAGCCGGAATCCGACCGGAATGTCATTCAGAATATTTTAATAGTTTTGATCGGTCCGAAGTCGATTTTCCTCGGTGTGACGTACTGTGTACATTGCCCATCTAATAAAAGCGTTTCATTCCGAGGTTGTTCTGTTGGTTCTACTTATTAAAAATGGGGGGGGGGGAATTAATGGAAATGGACCTGAGAAGTGAAAGTAAGACCACACGGTGAGAAATCGACATTAAAGTGCGTGAAATATGACTAATTATGGGTGGAAAAGATGAAGAAAATGGAATGTGACTTAAAGTATAAAAGAAAATGAAAATGCAACGTGTTAAAAAGTTGGAAGGAAATGACCAAAAATTGACAATACTCTGTTTCTGACAATTGTTATTTGTTTTAAACCCATTTGTTACCCGATCACAGTTGGTTGTGTGACCGTTTACGACCGCCTGCGTTTCGCTTTGCAGCATGTCGTACGACATGTCGTTCTGACACATTACATTGAACGACTAGATGCGAGAATTTGCACGACTGTAAAATCGCATTGTGTTGGACTTGTTTTTCCAATGAACGTTTTGAATTCAGTGGATACAATGATGTAAAATGGGGAAAATTAGATTTAAGTTGTTACGCTTAAAATTGAAAATGTTAATAGTGTTGATGATTATGATCATTCTGAAATTGTAGTTGGAGACACCGTCGATACGAAATTAAGCGCATAGAAATGTTAAGAATATCTGAGTCAAATGCAATTCCTTCATCATTTTTTTGTGACGCAAACTGTCATATACTTTGAATATAACGTTGCAATCATCCACCTCAACTGCGTGAAATGCATCCCATCTACACCCGAACAATAACTAGCAATTGAACACATCGGATTTACGTTCATTGATACAGAAAATCTATATAATTCAATGAACTCGAGAAAATTGGCAATTCAAATACGATGTTATTGCCACCCAACAAGGCCTCGGAACTCCATATTCGGTTAACGTCTCTCGAATCCCGGGTTCTGCCCCCGAAGGCTCTCCTTCAATTATGCAACTAAATCCAGTATTTTTAGTCAGGTTTAAGCATCACCTTTTGGATAATGTCTCTACCATGTCTACCTGAGCGTCGTGATCAGGGTTACCGAGGAGAGTGGCTATATTACCATGATTACTAAATATTCAAAGGACCTCCGGTTGAAAAATCAAGAACTGGCCGAATTCTCCACACTTTCAAATTCGGATCGAAATATTATAAGTATTTTGATTGAAATACTGGGGAATTAATGTTGCTAACCTGGGTTGCGTCGAAAGAGAGTCACTTTTTTATATATAAATTACATACATAGTAATATATAAATATATTTACAAGGTACACACACGATCATCTAAATATGCAGGGCCACTTATACTTTGGAATACGTATATTTTCAAGAGACATCGGTCATATTGTCTTAGCATCTTAAAACATAAACTAAAATGCCTTGCTATTAAAACAACTTTTTCAGGCCTTATTCCTCTTAATCTGTTTCCATTTCTTTTCTGTTCTTAACTGCGCCATAAGCATCTTCTCAGGATGGATACCGGTGTATTACATGGCTGTGTTCATACTATAAGTAGCAGAAGTAGTTGTAGAACCAGTAATAATAATGATAATAAGAATAATAATGATAATAATAATAATAATGATAATAATAATAATGATAACGTTTTATTTACCCAGGGTAGCCACTTCGTATAGAATACTGCACCATCAGCGGGTCCTGCATAACATAGTAGTAGTAGTAGTAGTAGTAGTAGTAGTAGTAGTAGTAGTAGTAGCAGTAGTAGTCATAGTAGTATAGTAGCAGTAGTAGTAGTAGTAGTAGTAGTAGTAGTAGTAGTAGTAGTAGTAGTCATAGTAGTATAGTAGCAGTAGTAGTAGTAGTAGTAGTAGTAGTAGTAGTAGTAGTAGTAGTAGTAGTAGTATAATAGTAGCAGTAGTAGTAGTAGTAGTAGTAGTAGTAGTAGTAGTAGTAGTAGTATAGTAGCAGTAGCAGTAGTAGTAGTAGTAGTAGTAGTAGTAGTAGTAGTATAGTAGCAGTAGTAGTAGCTTTCGTGTTTTGTTTTTTAAGGTGAACAAATAATAAGGGTGAAAAAGGTGTTGCACCAACAATCATTAGTTTGCAAAAGATTAAGAAACAGATAACTTAGTTGGTCAGGGTTGTTAAAAGTAAACGATAACATACACACACGCAAACACACGAAATTCTCCTGGTAAAAACAAAATTAATTCTAGTATCATAATTTTTTTTTTTTGATTTGATTTATTGTTTTCTTCTGCATCCATAACATTCGTATAATACATTTTTCATAACATAATAAACATAATATGCTAGCATTTTTGGCATGAATCATAAATAAAGAATATTAAAAAGATAATTCCAGACAAAAATGATTAACTATATGATATTCACAATTTGCAGGAGAAGGATTGTCTTCATAAGCAGATTGCTTGAAAAAAATGACAATCCCAAACTTATACTAATTGAATTAATTAATACATTTGTAAAGCAGAATGGGCATATATTTTCAAATACAAAACATGAATTCATGCAATATTATAGTATGAAGATGAAGATGATAAAGCTGAGGGTGACGGTGATATGATGATGTTGATGATGATGATGATGATGATGATGATGAAGGCCATGGAGATGATGGTGGTCATGATGAAGATATTGGTAATGACTAAATCGAAGGAGGAATAAATTCACGATAAAAAGGATACGACACAGAAATTTTACTTCAAATATATTGATAATAACATAGATTTAACGTTTGCCTTAAATGAGTGAAGAGACGAAGATTGTTTTACAGGCTCTGGTAGAGAGTTCCACAAATCTGGACCATGGTGTCTTATGGATCTCTGCGCAATAAGCAATTTAGGGTTGATTAAATGGAAATTTGAAGAGTTACGGGTAGGGTAAGAATGAATAGATGTATTCAGAGTATACAAATTGTTGAATGAAGGTGGGAGCATGTTATTTACGTACTTAAACATAAGTAGTAAACTTTGAAGAGTATTTATGTCAAATACTGTTAGAGTCTTTAGTTTATGGAATAATGGATTTGTGTGTGATAAATATTGGGAATCAGTACAGATTCGAATTGCTTTTTTCTGTAATAAGTATATTGTATTAATTTTAGTTTTTGCACATGTTACCCAAACTATGTTGCAATATGATATATAAGGCAATATTAATGAATTGTAGAGTATGACAAGAGTTGTATGTGGAATTATATTTTTCATTTTGTAAAGTATACCAACGTTTCTAGAAATACTAGTAGTTATACAACGTACATGTTCATTCCAATTTAAATTTTCATCTATTGTGACACCTAAAAACTTTGTTTCTTTTTTCCTTTTGAGAGGAGTATTGTCTATGTTTATATTGTAAGGAAATTCGTTATCATGTGAGTGTGTATGCTTGAAATATATAAAGTTTGTTTTTATCTATATTGAGTGAAAGCTTATTACACCTAAACCACAAAGATAGTTTTGGTAATTCACGGTTAATTATATCTACTAAAGTTTCTAAGCTATTATGTGAACAAAAAATGTTGGTGTCATCTGCAAATAATACATATGATAATAAAGGTGTTACAGAAGTCAAATCATTGATATATATTAAAAAAGCAAGGGGCCTAGGATTGATCCTTGTGGAACTCCGCATTGTATTAACTGAAAATCAGAAGGAATATTATTGTGAATTACATATTGTTTTATATTGGACAAATAACTCTTAAACCAAGATAGTGTAATTCCGCGAATTCCAAAATTTTCAAGTTTTTTAAGTAATATCTGGTAGTCAAGAGTGTCAAAGGCTTTGCTTAAGTCCATGAATACGCCTATTATATGTTCTTTTTTTGCCATTGCATTTGTAATTTTATCGTATATTTGTATTAACGCCTGATCAGTCGAATGTCCTTTCCTGAATCCATATTGGTTAGAATTTAGAAAATGAAAAGTATCTATAAACTTATAAAGTCTATTGTAAATAATCTTCTCTAATATTTTGGAAATGCTGGGAAGAATAGAAATAGGCCTGTAATTTGTTATTTCATGCGGATTGTCTTTTTTAAACAGGATTTACCTTTGCAATTTTTAGGGAATCAGGACATATTCCGGTGCTAATCGACAGATTAAAAATATGACACAAAGGAGAGGCAATATAGTGTATGATCTGCTTAAGAAGGAAAGTACTAATTCTATCAATTCCCTGTGATTTGCTTGATTTGAGATTTTTTGTTATTTCAATTAATTCCTGAACATTTGTTGGGTTAAAGAATAAAGAAGAGTTAATGGGTGTGGGAAGAAATTTTCAAAAATTTTCATCAGTTCTGTCAAGTTTGTTTGCCAATGAGGGTCCTCAGTTAACAAAAAAGGAATTAAAGGTATCAGCTACATCTTCTGAATTTATCGCAACATCATGAGCTGTTAAATTATCTTTGGGTAATATTTTGGGTTTCTTGCCAATCAAATCATTTATAATCTCCCATCATGTTGCTTTCATTGTTGATTTGACTTTGTAAAGCTTCTCGGAATAAAATAATTTGCGAGAAGCTCGAATTGTATTGGTTAGTCTATTTCTATAAGTTTTGTATTTATTTTTGTTTTGAATAGAAGGGTTCTTTAAAAATGCCTTGTAAAGTTTATTTCGGGAACGTATGGATCTTAAAATTGCTTTAGAAATCCATGGCATTTTTGCCTTCTTTCTTTTGACCAGTGGTATCAGAGGAAAATTTTTCTCGTAAAATGTCTGCAATTTATTGTTAAAAATTTGTGTATGCAATGTTTGAATTAGACTCATAAAATACATCCAACCATTCTTCAATAGCAAGATCCCTTTTAAACGATTCAATGTTATTTTGAGATTCTTTTCTATACATTGTCGATTTGAGTATATTTTCTTTTGGAATATCATTATCGCAAAATGAAAAAATCGGCAAATGATCTGATATATCAGATAATAACAATCTGCTGGTAATATCTCTGTTTAATATATTTGAAAAAATGTTGTCGATAAGTGTTGATGAATGGCTATCAATTCTGGTCGGTTTATCTATATGGGGATAATAGCCAAATGAATGCATTGTGTGTAGGAATAAATCATGTTCATTATTTTGGGATAACAGGTTGATGTTAAAATCACCCATTAAATATATTTGTTTCTCTTCTTTTCTAATAGTATGAAAGCACGTTTCAAGGTCTTCACAAAATAAATTTACTTTATCATGAGGGGGTCTATAAATCAATCCAATAATTATATTTTTGCTTTTTGGCTTCGTGATTTCTATGAATAAAGTTTCACTCTGTTTTAATGATATTTCTTTCCTTACTTTGAATTGTAAATGTTCACTGATGTAAAATGCTACACCACCTCCTCTTTGATCTTCCCGGTCACGCCTAATGAGATTATAGTTTTCCAAACTGAATATGTTAGGTGAAGTATTGTGAAGCCATGTTTCCGTGACACCAATAATGGAAAATTTGAAATTGTTTAAAGTGAAAAGTAATGATTCTAATGACTCAAAATTTTTGTTCAAACTACGAGCATTAATATGAAGCAAACTGGATTTATGTTCCATGTCTCTAAATCTAGAAGTAAAATCTTCAGTTGAGTAATAGTTATTATCAGATGATATATTGTTTGTATTGAAAATATATAAAATGTCCATGTCATTACTCAGGAGGATAATTTTATATTACCAAAAACTTAAGATTATTGGTATGATATGTGATTTGTGTGTAAATTTTCTGTATCATAACAGCAAGATGGTGGTAGTAATGGTGATGAGATAAAGAGAGGATGAAGTTTAAAAAAACTAATAAAGGATGAATGTGAAATCGAATTTACTGTTGGTGATTATGATGATGATGATGATGATGATGATGATGATGAAAATGATGACAATGATGACAATGATGATGGAGGTGATGATTGGAGAATCGAAATCCTACAACCGGAACCTGATAATGAATATTCATAATCGAAATGTAATGAACACTCTTATTTTTTAGTGTCTCAGCCATGATTGGTATACGAAGGAACCTTTTAAACACGAAGTATCAGTGGCACTGTAATAATAAAGATACAAAATAAAGGTTTCGATCCTATCGAATAAAAATATACATTTATATATATATTGATATAATTGGTCATCGACATCACGAAGTGTCTCAGAGGTCAGAGTCAATACAGAATCAAAGAATGATTTTAATTTGTTAATTTCTTATGATACTGTAACAAGAGTTTAAAAAAAATTGTAAAACATTTCTAATGTTAATGCTTGACTCCGGTTCTGGCCTTCTATTATTTGTCATGCTAAATGTTTTAATCGCCATCAAAGGAGAAAGATCGAACGGCATTTAATATATTCGCACGAAACTCTAAAAACAATAGACCTTAAACTCTTAAAACAAATCAGTCAAATTGACTAGACAAGTAGTCAGCTCGGTGCAACTGATATGCTAGTCACATTTCTGACATATGTTCTAGTTAGAAATAACTCTGTTCTGGTAAAATACGACTAGAAAATAGTCAAATATGACTAGAATAACAGTTGCACCCAGCTGACTCTATTTTGACTGATTTGTTAATAGAGTGTATGCAGTGACGTCATCGCGTGGCCATCTTAGAGGTCAGTGCCATTGTCTTGTTTTGCCCTGTTTGCGTTTCACACAATCAATTTCATACCAAGCTTAACTTCAAGTCTCCAAGGGAAATAACCCGAGTTTAGAATAATATGTGTTGGTAAATTCATAAATTTAGAAGCACGTTACCGAATTCGATTACCGGATAAAACAAAGCTCTTAACATACAAGTTAGACGATAACTTGGTGCCTTCATCGTCTACATGGGGAGGTAAAGTGCAAAAACATGTATGACGCCATCTGTAGACAACAGTGTGCAAGCATCACACCGGCGTTCTGTTTTTTGTTCTATAACTTATGGATGAAAATGGTATCAAAACTCACTACTTACCATCTAAAGTGATGATCAGGTAAATTATTGCATTATTGTAAGTGATCGACTAAAAAATGTGTAATATACAACTATTATCTGAGATCGCTATCGAACAGGTTGATTTAGCTATTGAATCTTTCACCACTATGCATGAGTCTGTAAAAAAAACAACCTTTGTTTACCAGTAAACAACTATGTTATAGTTATTTTGAACTTTGAGCCCATTTGGGGATGAAGATGTGCGTTGGCTAAAGATTTCATCCCTTGTTTAGGCAGTTAATAATATAATGCACTTAATCTCCAAGAGATCAAAGAAATTTATAGTTTAATTTGATGGAGTACCGCTAATTATTGTGCATCATGGAGTTGTGTTCGTGTGTGAGAGAGAGAGTTGTATGGGTGTGTATGTGGGGGTGTATTAGAGTAGCAAAAAAAAAGAAGAAAAGTGCAATGGAGAAAGTGTATTTTCTGTTGAGGGATTTAAGTTTCTGCCTTCGTTGAATTATTGCCTCCTGCATCTTTAAGTTCAATTAGCTGTAGCTTCCGGTGAGTACAGGTTTACCCTTTTAAATGAGTAAATGGTGAACTATTTCCTAATTATTGTGCCAAGGGAAATTATACAAACGAAAGTAATAGATTACCTCGTCTTTGTATATACTGTAGCGTGTTATTTATCATTACCTTGAATTGTTAGTTAAAAACAGAAGTACATGACTTGTAGATATATTCCCCAGCATGATGGAGAACTATTGATTTGACTGGCGATGCGAGCGAAATTGTAAAATTCAATCAAAGTCTTGTCCTTATTGAGGAATACTGAGAATACAATTGTGATTGATTGATAACAAAGAGGATAGGTAAATACAAAGAGATAGAGAAAGATAGAAGAAAATATTTTTTTCATTCAGTTCTTAATTGACGGACGAGACCGGAGCCTCTTATAATGTCCTTGAAATGAGGATCCTCACAATAAAAATTATCACGTGTTTATTTCCGCCAGTCTAGGTTAATGGTGTCACCATGACAACGTGTTCGAATGAAAAGGTACATAGACATGCTAGAATTGGTTCGCCTCAGTCTGTTGAGTTTTTCTCCTTACCAATAACAGCTTCTCCTGCTATATCGAACAATCAAATTTTAATTTATTACACAAAAATAGGAACTATACAAACTAACAAACAAAGCTAGGGAACTCATCATCGATTACAAGTCAACATAAAAAAAGGGTTTCATAAATTACATTCTATGATAATTGTTTCCACGCTCATTAAACATGGCAGTACTGAAAAGAACGATAAGATAAGTAAAGCAATGCTCTATAAAAAGCTATGTTTCGTATTGATGATTGTTCTACCTGGGCGCTTCCTAAAAGATGGATTACTAAAAAATAAAAAAATAAACAACAATGCACTTTTTTTCATAAGTGCTCATGCAGGGCCTAGTCTGTGGAACTCTCTCCCACACAGTTTGAAAATCCAGACGTCAGTGACCACCTTCAAGGACAACTTGAAAACATACCTGTATAAGAGTGTTTTTTGATAGATATTGACTTATTGTTCAGACATGTATTATATGTAAATAGTTTTTGTTGTTCTGCTCTGACGCGCGCTATATAAATCTCATGTATTATTATTATTATCATTAAGTGTGGCGATATTATTTATTAGTATTACAAGGCCGGAAATCCAAGGCCGATAAGAGACTGTCCAAGGCCAAGGCCCGAATGCCTAAAGTCATAAGCCGAATACAAAGGTGTTCAGACCTTTGAGATGTCGTTTGCATTCCATAGATGTATATGTGCTATATCATCCCTCTTATCGAGAAACACATTTCTTTACTATAATCATAATAATGCCAGGCAATATCATTGGGCGAAAATAAAGTTGGATATTAACCGTGTAAACATCACATTGACGAATAAAGAAAAAAAATTGCAATTAGCATGTGTTATTTTTTTACGAATAGGAATATTATCGGAAAATATTCAAGATTCAATGCAAATTTACTTCTGATGTTTAAAAAAAAATATCGAAGAAATCTGGTTTTGATTAGTAATTACAATAATACTTCGGAATATTAGTAACAACAAGTAATTACATCGCAAACGAATAAAACAAACAAAGTGAAACATAAGAATGATGTACTCAAAGTTGCAAATAATTAGCTAAATAGACATAGGAATACATGTAGATCAATAAATAGATACATGCATATTAATTTAGGATGAACCTTGCAACGTTTTGGAGCAAAGTCACCTTTTAATGGAATGAAATAAATATACATGTATATAGAAAAGAGCAGCTTAACTTGCTGATTCCTGTCATAAAGCGATAAATCAAACGGCATTAACTAAATATCTGTCAAGAGATTACGTTATGATTATGATTATGAAAGCCCATACTTCAACGTACCATACAGCAAAAGCTTTTTATCCTGATATGACAGAATATTCATTGCATTATCATATACACACACGTAGATATAACAAAACAAAGCGAAAATTATATTTTTGTGCCACACAGAAAGTTAGATAGATGGATCAACGTTGATAACTGACGTGAAAATCAAGATAAACCTGTGCTTAAACCGGATTCAACCGGCGTACTGATTTCTACAGTCCTAAATATTGTACACTCTAAAAAAAAAAGAATATTGCGTAGAAGTGCTCTACAGTGCGTTTCAGAAAAAAAGGTAATCCAAATCTAGAGGGTTGGTATTCGAATTATATTTAATTTTGTGAAATTATTTTGCATGGATGTGAAAGATAAACTCATCAGCTTTCAATTGATACACTTTTTGTACCATTTTGTACCACGCATGACCGAATTAAGTGATGTTTGAAGACATCAGGTGCAAATACCACTTTTTTCAAGTTTTCGAAAACTTGATGAAAGGGCAGATGACGATGTGAATACTTTCATCGATGCATGAGCGTGCAAACAAATCTTGATTGGACCGTTTTCTTCCAAAGGGGTGTAAGCGGGCGAATGTAATTGCAAATGATTAACGAGGAGACCGTACCACAGTCGTTGGACCAACATTTTGCAGGTTCGAGGAGTGTACCTGCATCTTTGGTGAATTCAGGACTAGCACTCCTGTCCTTCGATCCAACATCGTTCGAGATAGACTCAAAGAACTCTTTGGACATCAAGTTGTTGCCCTCAACCGTGACGTAGAATGGCCACCAAGATCCCTTGACCTCGCACCCTGTGATAATTTTCTTTGGGGACACTTAAAATAAGGTATTTGTAATTCCTCCTCAAGATCTTGATGATTTGCAGGGCCGAATTCGACATGAGGTGGATTTTTTGTGTGCAATGATGGGGCAATGGTAACACGAGCTGTCCAAGATTCCTTAATTCCTCCACGCCACCGGTTTTGTGTGCAAAGGAGAAGAGGATATGTTGAAGGTGTGAGTGAATAAGACCTTTCAATCATTATTTCAGAGGAATGCCTTGACTCTCCTTTCCAAAAATTATTTTTTTAACATTTTATTCTATCAAGCACACATTTTACCCACTTTACCAAAACTTGGAAAAAGTGGTACCTGCACCTGTTGTCTTCAACATCAATTAATTCGGTAATGTGTGGCGCAAATGGTACAAATATGGTATCAATGGAAAGCTGACGAGTTTTTCCTTCGTATCCATGCAGATTAATTTCACAAAATTAAATATGATTTGAATATCAGCCCTCTAGATTTGGATTACCTTTTTTCTGAAACGCACTGTATAAGGGTAATTATGCGTCCGGCAAACATTGGGCATATCTTTTGGGCATTTTGCTTATCCAGTGTGATGAAAATTTTGCCCATTCTAAAGTAATTGCTGCTGATTTTTTTTAACCTTAATGGATAATATGCATCCCGCATTGGGTATAATACTGCTTCAAATTGGTTGGACACATAATCACCCTCGTGGTAAAAATTTTACCCAATAAGTTATGCAGTTATATTCAGTAAAACAACTATTTTTTTGTTCTGAACTGAATGATATTTGGCGAAATATTCCCAGGAACTCTCTCTTAACTGATTCCTCTACTATTTTGAGATCCCTAAACTCTGCCAGGATGTTTTTTTTTTCATGAATTCTATTCAGGAAAACCTGAAAAGCGGAAGACGATATTTTTTTTCAAAAATGTGAACAACCCCATTCATTCCGGTTGCTAATATTTATGACATAGTTTGAAGAAAAAAATACGTTATTTTGAATAAAAACACCAAAACTTTAAGCTATACCTAAACATTAGTCTGCTAATGAGCTTTTTCACAAGTATGTTTCATATTTGTTTAAAAAAAATAAGATAAAAAATAAAGGTTCATTTTTGACGGTATGCTCTCGACATTTCTGCCCCCCCCAACATAAAAGAAATAAACCACTATTCTATATTCTACCACTGAACATATAAAGATGACATCTTTGACCGTTGACTTTGTGGCCGCAAATCCTACATGATCGTTGAGACTAAATCCCCCAAAGGGTTTTTTTCAATTATCGCGGGATTGAAATATTCCATTGTATAAAATGGTCTTTGTAACCTTTCGTATTTGACCCAATGACTCCAAATCGTATCAGCATCACTCCCATATGCATACATGAGCACAAAATGAACTTTGAAGCCTGGAATGGTTCTTTACTTATTGCAAGACAAAAAAATGCGAAATATCTGATAGCCCCATCCGCCCCTCCCCCTCCGACCATTGACTTGGTGACGCCAAACATATGTAAAATTAGCCAAAGATAAACATGTATATAGGAGTAAGGGGAGACTAATTACTCATATAATCATAGTGTACATTGTATATGTGTTCAATTTAGGTATAAGAGTTCAGTAAGTATGGGTATAATGTAAGTTTGCAATTGCAATGAACTATGTTTTTATGAATTCAGGCGAGAAAGAAATTTGATGCAAAATGTTGTGCACTTCGGATGTGTATAAAGAGATCAACTTTTCGCTTTTTTTCAGGACGTCTATCTCTTTTAAATTGGATATCTTGACCTCGGAATTTAATCTTACAGTCCATCAGTCGCGTACTTTACAAAGCTTATTTTTCAAAACATTTGCGTCCGTCTATTCTATTTATGAATTCAGTTGACGAATTGATTATTCTCATATCGCAAATTGAAAGAGGTTTTAGAGAATTGTTTACCGGCAGTTTTACCGAATTTGTAAACCGTCATAAATGGAACCATTTTCTTCGCAAGATTGTGTTTTTTGGCTGCCTGGTATGTCATACCGTAAAGGTCTAAATCGGGCAACGATGTGATCAACAAGTGCTTCATTCCCCCAGCAATAAAGAATCGTTTAATTCTAAATAGTATACCTGCGGCACAAACAATAATAATGTAATATAAGCCATTTTCCTTACTAACGGGGGGGGGGGGGGGCGTCTTCTCACACCGATTTTCGAATTTTAGACAGCAGGTGGAGCCTATTGGAGAGGCTGCCGCCCCCCCCCCCTCGACAGAGCAAACATCACATGAAATATTCCGCATCCTCCGCGCATGAACACTATTACTTTGTGAAAATTTTCTAACAATCAAAACTTGTTACAACAAGAGAGAAGGAGAGCGCGCGAGAGATAGAGAGAGAGAGAAGGGGAGATTTCCATTAGAGAGGGCGCATGGAGGAAGAACGAAAGAGAAAAAGAGGAAGAGACCATAGGACACTTACTAATGTGGGACATACAACTGCAATTACACCCAAAGAAAATTTATTGTCAATTTTAAGACAGCTGTATTTGTTAAGCTAATTAGTTTTCTTTTGTAGTCTGTTGCAATATAGGGATGGCACATCATGTTCATGGAATAATTATGACATTAAAAGCTTTCCAGAATTATAACTGAGTTATTTTCAAGCTTTTTAAACCGTATAATTGGATTTGAAAAGACTACATAGTACGATATAAGACTGCCATAACTACTATTGTACCAAAACACTTTAGGATTCGAGTAAAAAATAATGGACTTTTATTGCCAAGTTTTCTTTCCAGTATATATATGAATATTTTTTAATACAATTTGAAACAGATTAGTATCTAGTGTCTGAAATACGATACAATCTACGATACGACATAAGTCATCACTTGATTTCTAGGCATTATGATTGGTATGTATAATTATATGGAATACGAATAATACAAAAATCTTCGAATTCCAGACATTACAGTATCATGTATTTAAAGCCCCGTTCCACTATGCCGATGTTGCTACCGGGAGTCAGCGAAAAATAATTTGCAGTAATATAAGTTTTCCAAAGGAACGGGGGATTCATTACGTCCGCGTGCCGCTGCTAGTACGCCAAGAAAGACCTAATTACGCTCATCCCACGAATGCGCGCCGTGTTGCTTTGGGGGTTTCCAGCTTCCCCCACGATTCAAAATGCGCGTTTTCTGATCGGGAAGATCGGCATGAAATTTCATTGAATGTTCAAGATTTCCAGCCGATCACGCCGATCTGAATAAAGTGCCCGCTTTTAGGCCTACCCCGTCTTCACTACGTTGTTATTACGCTGCTCCCGATTTCAACCGATTCCTATCCCGCTCTCCGCCGATCTAATGATTGGGATGGATCGGATCGTGATAGTGGAACGGGGGCTTAAATGTATGACATTAGAGCAATGTGGATTAAAATTAATGAAGCGCTCAAGGGCCGTTTCGGGAATCGAACCCCGTACTTTTTTGTGTCTAGTCAGTTGCAGTAGACCACTCGACCCCGGCATCCCCACCAAGATGACCCACACTAAAACCCTCAATACACATACACACACATGCGCGAGTACTCACACGCACAGAACCCTCGCTCTCACTCACTCACATAAACGCACACACATATGAACATATACACCCGAACTTCCTATCGCGTATTGTGGCCATGTATTTCATACAATAATTGAATGTTATTAGCACCTATATTAGGATCGTCGCTTCAGGCATTATATCAGATTTACAAGCCCTCGTGATTTCCATTGTCAATGACTACACTTAATCACTCCAAAACTATTGTCAGAAACGGATCAAATGACGGTGATGCATGCAAACCGCAAGCAATACTAAAATGGACGATCAAGAGATAATGCCGGATTGCCGGGTAAGCCATCTCGAAGTATCGGTTCCACCTGTGTCTTCCCCCGCCGAACCTTCCCGGGAGGAAAGAGTAATGAGGGGCGAGGAGAGACACTGCGAACTTCCTATTCGATTGCTTAATTTGCCACAGGGATTCAAAGAAATCGGAGCTTCTCGCCAACAATATCCTCACCCATCATGCCCATTGTATATGGAGAAATTCGATGAGGAGATGTGAAGGAATTACGATTGAGTTAAAGATTGAAAATATCAAATGCAAATGACATGTAAAAAATATTTGGTAAATCATGTAAAACAAAAATCAGGTAGACATATAGCATCTCATATAAGTACACGATATTTCTTGATCTGCTATTTTTAAAAACCTTTTATAACAATCGAATTTAAGGTACTTAAGGTACTAAAACACCTTGGGGGATAAATAATCATATTGTTTTATTATGGTGAAGGGTGAGTTGTAATATGGCATTTAGCACTTTGAAAACATTATTAATTTTGTTCATTTCAATTTGTTCCAATGAATGAGGTCACTTTAAACATTTTAAGCACATATTTATAATGTGCTTTAATGTACCTTTCCACGTCGTACAAATTTCTCCCTAAAATGCAAATGACTATTCGTTATTTTTAGGTCTGTTTTGTCTATCTTTTTTTAACTGTAAGCAGCCTTCGTGTATTAACCGAATGTCTACTCTATTAAAAGTTAGTTTAATTGGAATAGAAGGAGAAAGGGAAAACTAGCTTAACGCTGACAAGTTCATCAAACTGGGGAAAAAAATAAGAAGGTTATGATATTGTAATGCTTTACTTAATTTTACAAAACAGTTATATGCATATTCGGGACGGTATGAAAATGAGAAAACCGATGACGTCACTCTAGGCGCAAGATAGGGGAAGGGGGTGCAGGAGCATGAACATGATCATCCCGCCGACCGACGACCCTGTTTTGCCTAAATAATTTTCCAATTTTTGTTTACATCGGATTTCGATGAATCTTACAGCATCATGCTCTTTTGATTTTTCGCTTTTCGTCTGAATCAACTTCCCAAGGGGATGGACTTATCATTTAAGCTATGGAAATAATGGCCACTTAGTTCAAAACTTCTTAGCCAGCAATACCTTACCAGGTAATTTATCTGATGAGCAAAATTTGTAAATCATACTCCTCAGAAGGTACCCTATAATCAAAATGCTTGTTCGATATAGAACCTGCGAGATACAACTAAAAAATCCGTAGCCGAAGTCCAATTAATCACCAAATAGGGTTTATTCTATACTCTGCTCGCGCATGTTTGAATATCACGCCCTTTCAAATAAGTTGTTATTGTGTGCGTCATCTTTTAAATTCATGTATTTTCTTTACCCGGCAAAAACACCTAATCTTGATTTAAGTAGTAAATACTTTTATGAACAATATTGGCCTGTATATGTTCATTCTTGTAGCACGGACATGACGGAAGGGTATGTACGTGTACGTCTCGTTTCCCGATTATTCCAGGTTTAAGGGAAGAGAAGGGTTAAATAAAATGGTGATGGAAACAAAGTGAAAATGTAAAGATAAAAAAATTAATGGCAAAGTTGATGAATCGTAATCCTATAAGGTAAGAATGTGCTCTGGACAAAAGGCTAATTTAATATAGAACCTGAGGAATACCTGAGGTTTGCAATCAGCAAACACGGCTTATTTTACACTGATATTTGAATACCAAGCCCTTTCATGTTTGATGTTAAAATGTGCAACATATTTTAAATTCGTTTTTCCAGCATGCGACAAATTAACTAAACATGATTTGAAGAATAAATGATTTTATGGAAAAAAAATATTGGCCCTTTAATACTCTTATAGGATGGAAGGGTATTTCAATCTACGTCTTTTTTCTCAAATATTCGAGGTTTTGGGGAACGGAAGGGCAAAACAAAAAGGCGATGGATATATTAAGGTGAAGATGTAAAGAACGAGAATTAATGAAAGTAATTTGGATGTACTTAAGAAATAAGACGAAAGGAGAAAGACACAAAAACATAAGAAAGTTAAAAAAAATTGTTCCTGAATATACTGACGAAAAAGCAATCACGAAACGATGGGAAGAGATAATCTAAGAGAAGAAAGACATAATGTTTACAAAGGAATCGTTAAATGCCACGACCAAATAAAGGAAGGTGCCAATTTAAGACTATTTTTAGCTAGAAAGAGAATTCCGACGAAAGAGAAGAATTGTTTTTGGTTTGATTCATTCATGAAGAATGTCACCTGATACAATACATTCACGATTAACAATTTACTAGATAATAGAGGGCCTATGATACTTCCCTTGGGTACCCCCAAAATTGATCGGATTGTAATCGTATGAAACTGTTTTGCGTCATCACTTGTCATTCGATTACTTTCTTGCCATGTTTAATCATTTGTCGCAGCTGTAAGGATACTTTCGAAATATAAAAGAAGTCACAATCATAGATCCATCATCAAAAATGGAAACAACAATCATGTCTTATTGCTCCCACTTGAATATGTATATATGAATTCTACCTGCACTGTGGAAAAAAATCATGTTTGTTACAATTTTCTATAAAAAAAAATTCTCGAAGTAATTATTTAGGTGTATCGTTCAATTCATGGGATTTGAAAATCCACGTCATAAAGTTGTGTGTTTGCATTTCATACAAAAGCTATATTGTTCGTAGTTTTTACACGTATTGCACTTTTAATTTGAATCAGCTAGATTAATCTAGGATGAATAGAAGTAGCAACGATGATTACTTTTTTTTTATTTTTATTTTTTACTTCATTCCAAATAAAACAATACAGATGCGTGACCTTCAGTTTGCAAAAAATCCTCAATCCACCATTCAAAGAATCTACTTTGTCAACGTATTCATATATTCCTCATATATCCTGCAATCCTTTTACATAAAATAATTGTATTTATATAAAACAATATTTAGATAAGGCATTTCATCCAGTGCTTTCCAAGGTCTATACTGAAAGGATTTTTCATGAAATATTTCACTCATTACGGCAAATATTAACCAATACTCGTGGGATATCTCTTGTATCCCATTCGAATCCATTTAATATAATTTTGTTGACAATAAGTTTGGTCAAATGAATATATACTATATATTTTATTTGATATTGTTGATAATGCATTATCACAAATATAAACTTATGATTATTATGTAATACTGTTGATAACGGCTTTGAAAAAATATAAACTTTGCATCAACATAGTGATATTGTCAATAAGGTAAAAAGCTTGTTCTTAGTGGATCTTTACAATAACTATTAATCACAAGAATAGAACTACCTTAAAGGGTGCTTAAATTAACGATATGTTTCTTTGAATTGGCGTTCGGTTACTTCCATTCAAGGTCTAGGTCAAGGTCAGTCTTTCGATTTCTCCATTACATTTGTGAGATCCACCTACCATGAGTGATAATCAATGACAAACACTATGCCCATGCAGTTAAAGTTAGGCATCACTGAAGATGTAGTGAGTGGAAACAATAATGTTAGACCGGCACACAGCATCCTATACCATGTATACGGAGGCGCTGGGGTTCACGGTAATACAATTTTTTGTAATAAGTTATTGCCGACGCCATCTCTGGCGGAAAATTTGTTGTTCTTGGAATGTGTGAACGTGAGTCAATGCGAAGTACGCTGGCGTGAGGAAAAGCAAATGCTTCATGCTTTGGATGGTAACTTGATAAAGGAGAGGTATTTCTTTTTACGTTTCCTTTCTTTTCAAAAATCGTATATTCTACCCTGACGTCAGGTTGATTGTAATCAAGGCAGCAAAACAAGCGGAACATGTCTATAAGGGTATTCCATCAAGGATGAAGAGTGTAAAGGTTTTCTTTTTGATTTTGTATGTATATGATGTCAATTTCGACCTGCACTTCATTGTGTTTTGTACAACTAATTCAATAAAATGCAATTTCCTCAGAAATGATGTGTATTTTGTTGTTTTACAACCATGAGGGAATCAATTTTCATATAGAAGGAAACGCTTACCAAAATGTTATTTTTTTTCTTCTTAAAGCAGAATCAACAGCAGGATTTATACATACATTAATGGAGGGTTGGCATAATCTTTTAAACATCGCAGAGATAATCAAAGTTTCCTTTTGTGACGTCACAAACGAGCATTACTTTCATAAATAAAATGAAATGATTTTGCCCGTGCAGTCAATTTTATTGTCACACAAATCATTAATACACTAAATGTAAATAATATACAGATATTGACTGATGGGGTGTGTATTATATAAACATTCTTTGGACCGCCGGATTTATATTCTCCTGAGGGGTTATATTTTCCCGAAGCGAGGGAAAATAGGAATTCCTTTAGGCGGTCCAAATTTTTTTTTTTACACACCCCATCAGTCAATATCGGTTATGTATATTAGAAAGCCTTGAATGATGAAGATATATAAAGTTAGTAGTTAGCAGTGGATCAGTTGTTTATGAATGATATTCGCAGTGACTGATGGAACTGGTATAAGTAACGTTAGTCTAATGCAGTGAATGACTCATTTCTAATCAAAATCAAGTTTGTTTAGGCCTAGATCTCAGTTAGAGTCCGGTCCCGGTCCAGGACCCAAGGCAGACCGATAATGCATGTTGAGCCATGATCAGGAGCAGATTCTGATCTATTTGGCCAATTGGGCATGAGATAACATGACTAAAGATCTAGATCTAGCCAGGTCAGACTAGGTAATAGCTTTACTGTTGGTGGTGGTCCTGATCTTTCTGTTGTCGGATTAGTTCCAGGACCAAATCTAACTAATAACGTTCATGTTTCGTTAGCACTAACTTACGTTGTCGTTCGCAAGAATTAACGTTAGATTTCTCTAACTTTGTTAGACTCTAGGTCTAGATCTAACACGTTAAAAAGTTAGACCTAACTTAAAGATCTAGGCCTAGGCCTAAATCTAGATCTACTTACCCAATTTTATCGTCCAAAAGTTGATCACCACAAATCTTTGACGTTAACGTTACTCGTTAGACCAAATCCAAAACTCTAAGGTAAGCTCCATTCTCTACGTTGGCTTCACTCACCGATACATATCCTGAAATTGTTAGATAAATTCCCAGAATTTCAGATATGACGGTTATTCCTGTCTAACATTACACAAATCTAACGTTAGGCTCCATTTTAGTAACTGAAGTGAACGATAAACCTAACTTGTAGTCGTAGCAGGCTCCTACGTACTACGGTACATCGTCGTCGGACTCACTTAATTCCGCGTTCCGGTTCGCAAATTGATGATTCCAATTAATATCGAGTGTTGATCGAAACAGATCGCTACTTTAGTCCCACATGTGTTATTTCCGTGTAATTGGTAACATCTAATCCAAAAGAGGGCGCCATACACGTAGAAAAGTACATTCATGGATCGGCTGGTCAGTATTCATCGAAGGTGGACCGGCTGGGAAAATACATTGATTTCGATCATATCACGTGACGCGCTATAGACCAATCGCGCTTGGCTATATGTCTCTGCTATCTAATATTTATTTATATGCGATGATTTCGAAAATACGATTAGTAAGCGTGAACATTTCAAAATCAATCAATCTTGGAATTTGTTTAACAAAGCATCAGGGTCATCAGCTCTCATGTTACAATGTAGGCCTACGTCACAAAATGTCAAAAGCTAGGATTCAAAACGTTGTTGTTTGACTGAATTTTGCTGAAATATTCATTTAATATTTTTTTCATCTTTCTTTAAAATTTCGTTAACACCAACTTGGCGCACTAGTAGATTTTCTATTTCAATTTTGAACGATGGCGAGCAATTTCATGGGACCATTGAAATGTGGTAGCGAAATTTTATGATCATTAATTCGACATAAAACGCGAGTACTTGACGAAAATCATTCTGTACGTCATCAAGACGTAATATACATATATTTTGTCATAAAGAGCCGACATTGCTTATCTTTGCTTGGATCTGATCAAAATTTAAGGGGGTGCTCCTGGCTGAAAATAACAATATCCGAATAAAAAATCTAACTAGCAAAATAGAAAATGTTTTCACAATGTAACAAAAAAGAGTTATGATTGTTAATTAATTATTTTAAAGTTCATATTTTGGGAAAATTGTTATAGGCACACCGCCATGAATATAGGGGGGGGCTGATGGCTGTCATATCCTTACTTTCCTCTTAAAAATATTACGATAAAAAATGATTGTTTCTTATTTCCGTACATGTTTGTGTGTAAAACATGTAAATAATCAATTCTATTTTCACATTCTTGGAAAAAAGGGAATAAACCTAACAACATATCATAAAATACAGAATAATAGAATAGGAAGATGACGTCATCAATTCGCTCATTGTATACGAATAAGGATAGGGATAGAAATATTTCACCGAAATGATGCAAACTGAGAATTTGTCGCACTTTTTTAAAATTCCTATTCCAAGTTTGATGATATTTTCAATGATTTGTATGGTTGATTTATCTTTACCCAGCCGATCAAATCACATTTTCAACCTGGGGTACTCCTTAAATCTAAAAATATCATATTGCCTTATTTTTGACAATTTTCTCTTTTTATGACATTTTTGACGACAATATTTTGATTATTTAACGCCAAGAACGAATCCTAATGGGTTTCATATTGGAGTGACGTCAGAGCAGACGAGCGATTGGAAAATTGTCCTTTACTCGTGTGCAGTGTTTTGGTATCTTTATTCAAAACCTGAATGGTGCATATTATAAAAAGAAATGCTAGATTTAATGCAATTTCGATCGATTATCAAACGACAGGGGGTGGAGTGGCATTCGAATGTATTTTTTTTCACATGCGTGACCCACTGGTGTAGGGGGGGGGGGGTTAATGCTACGGGTTTTCGAACCCCTCCAACAAACGCACATTCTAGTTTACATTTCAAACCCTATAAAATATGGACCCCATATAATCAAGAAATATTAGCTCCAATGACATTCCAGACACATATAATAGTGGCGCAAAGCTTTGATTCACAGTCACACAGACATTCTCTTCTCAATGATCGTTTCTTAGCCTCTTTCCATTTCGAAAATACTCATCTGTCTAATTCTTGGCCCTTCTGCACCTCCAAAAACTGCAGGCGCATTTTTACCGCTTAAACAGCCCCCCCAAAAGGCAAATTTGGGTGAAAGCGGATCGTTAAGTATTAAACAAAATAAAATGTACGACACAAGCTTGGAAACGACTTGTTACAGACAAAACTCTTCAATGTATGTCAATCGTTTAACAGTTTCTACCACAGGGTGCTTATAAGGGCGTTAATACTGAAACACCATGTGGTTTGATTGGGGTTAAAACATTTACTTCAAAATATATATATTTTTAGGAATACGAATAAGAGGATTTCGAAGGAAAGAAACCAGACAATGTAAACGAAGTGAGCCGAAACACGGGAGCGGTCCAATACGTATGTCGTCCGAAGTGAAAGCCTTGCGGCACACTTTGCCTCGTTGACCAATTTGTCGCGAAGCGCAAAGTTTTCCTAATCACATCATCCTAATTCAATCTCTTCACCGTCGAGCCTATGCAAACTCTATTCTTCATCTCCTCTCCAGTATATCATCTGGGGGTTGTTTCACAAAAGTTTTAGGTGTGACTTAAAGTCATGGTTAAAGATATCCCCTTCCCAGTCATTTGGCATAAATAAAAATGTTCCAAAGGATTCTAAGATAAACTGAGCCATTAGCAAAAGTAAACGTTTGATTTGATCCAAATGTCAGGATGTTTTTCCAAGCAATAATACACTGTCTGGCATGTGCTTATCTTTGTTGGCTATTCACAGTGTGATTGTTTTCCAGCTTAGTTTTCTGACTTTACACATTTCACTTTTTGTTGCTGTACGGCATGTACCAGGGGCCCGTTTCATAAAACTTGTTACACTAACATGTAAGCCTAACAGTTAAAAGCTACCGAAATCATTCCATTTGATTGGCTGATGGTAAATTTGTTATAGAAATTTTGTATTTGTTATTTTAACAAGTGTTTATGAAACGGAACCCAGATCTAGATCCATAGTGATATAGTGACAATTGATTATGGGTGTGCGTATTTCATAGCAAAATCAGCGTTTAGTGCAACTATTTCTATTTCATTTATTTTAAAGGTCAACGCGCACATGTTGAATATTAAACACGTGGCGGTGATTTATAAATTTTAGTGTGACTCTTGTCACGCTTAAATCTTTGTAAAAACACGCGATGGAATGGGTTGACGGGCAAGATAGATGATTGTTCTTTTTAGAAATTATATTATGTGTGGTTTCTTGTATGGTTTATTAAGCTTGTCTAGAACATCATTGCAATTTTACCTAGGGATGATACAACAAGTAAACATGTCAATTTCGGCTTCCAAAATCAGTCACAAATCTTCCAATTAATTGCACATTTGCATTCAAACCACTTTACTTTTAGAAAAAAAAAAGAAGTTCAAAATTCATTTTCTATAGTTGAAATTAGTTCATAAATTGCAAATATTTTCTTGCGAAACCCCAATAGTCGGTGTGCTGTAGTGAGATCTGAAAAAGTCTTTAAACGGGTAGGGAGAACGACGTTAATGTTTTTGTCTCCTGATTGCTTTGAGAATAAAAAAAATCTAGGCGTGGCTATTTTTTCTTAAAAAATGATATTCTGCAGTGGTTTCTTGTATCCTTTTCTTTGTACTCGTATAGAACATAATTTGAATATGACATATGGAGATTGGAGAATTGGAAATAGCCAGCATGTTTATGTGGTTTGGAGTTGTACATCCCACGTCAGACATATACAGTAGGTGTGCAGGAACGAGATCTGGCAAAAGTAACAGCATGGGGAGAATGACGTCAATGTCTTTTGTCTCTTGATTGGTTTGAAAATAATAAAACAAAAATCTAGGCGTGGCTTTTTTTCATTTCCTTCATGTCCTTCGACAATCCAGACGGGAGCGATCCTGTTAGCATTTTTTTTACTCCACCGCTTTATCTATCAGAGAGTTTCGCCATCACGACGCGTCCGCTCTCTACAACGCACAAATTCCTTTGAAAATGCAATTCAAATCACAATGGAGAGCTGAAAGGCTTTTGTCTAAAGTTGGTGGACATCAGTGTCGTCTCGTGACTGTGGACAACGACATATTTACAATTGTTCATCCGGTCCACCAACTTTCGACAAAAACCAGTCAGCTCTCCATTGTAATTTGACATGCATTTTCAAAGGATTTGGTGTGTTGAAGAGAGCGGTCGCGTCGTAATTGCGAAATGGTAATGATAATGGTTTATTGAAAATTCGTTCGCAGCCAAAGGCTGAATTGCAGAATCTTTTACAAAACAAGTACAGGAATATATAACAATCAATTGCAAAGTGACACAATGCTTAAAAAATTGAAATATTATGCTAATTATAAAAAAAAATGCCTAAAAAGATGGATAAACTCTATATTGAAAATAGCATGGACAACATGCATCTATTATATAGGAGAGAAGCAAAAATTGCAAAATTTGTTTCTTAGTCGATGATACATGTTATTCATCTATATCCAAAGATAGTACATCTGCTGTACCACTATGGAAGTTACATTTTTAATATGCATATCGTGTATGGGAGATGTTCACGAAACGACTCGTCGGATTTTTTTTTTTTTTTTTTTTTTTATAAAGTCTACCGCTGTTACCAGAGGAACGGCGATGTGGGTAGACATTTCTTTACCTATGTGAATGCACAAAACAGAACCAAAACAGAAGAAAAAGGGTTTATTCAGTGGCGTGGCTGCCACTACAGAGGAGAATATATTTAATCATTGTATTGACATTTACCAACAAATAATGATTGTTTTTTTTTTTAATAAAGTTGTAGGAAGAGCGTAGATGGAAAACAAAACAGAAAGCCGAAAAGTCGATTCAAATATTTTCTAGGTATTAAAAAAAACACATCCAAGTCCAGGCATGAGTCTAGTCTCTTCTTGCAAAACATTACCCCACATAACGCACGATAACATCATGTCAGCGTAGTAGGTCCATAATAACACTGGCAATTGAATTACAGATACACCATCCCGAATAATATTGTATTCTGTACACTTGGAATCATGTATGAGACGAATTTACCAACTTCCATCGACACGAACATCATAATACATCAATAAAGTCGCTCCGAGGGAACATCTATCCGCTGTTTTATTTGATTTGTAAGTACCAGAAGTCATAAGAGATTGAACGAGCGACGGTTCCGATCGAAATTAATACTTAATAAGAGTCAGACAGCCGTTTGGAGTTGATATCAATAATCATTGGCTGTCATGCATTAAATCGAGTGTTTAGAGATATAATCGCTCCTTGGTTTTCATTTATAATATTTCAAATTTAGAGTGAAATGCAATTTCAAGAGTGGCGCGTCATCAAAATTTCACAATAAGTTAGAAAACGATAGGAATTAATATGAGGAAACATGACAATATGTCCTCAACATAAACATACTTTTCTTTTTAATATTGCTGGCTTTCAACTTGTAATTAGTTGGATAATTTTGATGCGAATGAAAGAAAAAAGGAAAAATAGGAAAGAAGGGAAAAAAGAATAAGGAAAAACGGAAAGAAAGAAGAAAAATTAAGACGGAAAGAAAGAAATGTAGAAAGGAAGAAAGAAAAAAAAGAAATAAAGAAAGGAAGGGAGGTAGGCAGAAAGGAAGAAAGAAAGAAAGAAAAAGACAAAGAAAGAAAGAAAGAAAGAAAGGAAGAAAGAAATGGAGACAGAGAGAAAAAAAAAAGAAGGAAAGCAAGAAAGAAAGGAAGGAAGGAAGGAAGAAAGAAAGAAAAAAGAAAGAAAGAAAAAAGAAAGAAAAAAGAAAGAAAGGAAGGAAGGAAGAAAAAAGGAAAAAAGAAGGAAGAATGGAAGACAGAGAAAAAAGAAAGGGAGGAAAAACAGGAGAGAAGAAAATAGATTCATCAATTAAAGATGGGACAGTGTATTTTCAGTCTAAAAAAACGGGGAAACTCACCGACAAGGGGGGGGGGTGGGAGGGGCAATACAAAATATTATAAAAAGCTCTGGAAAAGTGGTTGTAGTCTATATATAATTAATATTTTAAAAACACAGCGCATGTTTTTATAATCTTTCCAGAACATCGTTTTTGAAAATATGGGACTGCCATTTTACGATATCATGGTTATCTTCGGATCGTTTTGGAGCTGGAGTTAGAAACCAAGCGATTTCATGCAATAAACAAATCGTACCATTGACTTTGTTGTCTTCATCATAATGGTTACAAGTAAATTCGTTTTATATCGCAATGATTCCAAATGCAATAGAGCATCCATGCATTTTCATTTTCTATATTACCTCTCCGATATCGGAAAGTGATATTTAGGCTGCCGCCCATATTGAATTTTCCTGCATGTACAAATTGATATCGTTTTATTCGCTTTATATATGGGATCAAATAAGACAGAAATTCGAAAATAATAACATCCAGTTGACATTTAAGTTACATATAAATTGACACCCTTAAGCAGTACCGCATGGTTGTCACTACGAAGAAAGAAAAATATATACATATAAAGTTGTTTGGTTTGATTCAAATGGCAAATGTTAAGAGTTAAAATCAAATTTCCAAAATGAGGGATACATAATTTCTCACTTTAAATAGGACAGACAACTAAACATTACTACCAGAGGTTAGAATGAAATGGCACCATATACATGATATAATAATCTGATCAAATGAGTTGGTACTCTAAGCAAAATGGGAGCATAACAAGATAAAGATTGAACTATTTTGAAATATGCAAATAAAACAAATTAATCGGCATGCACAAAAAAATATATATATATATTGTTGTAGTGTGGGTCTTTATCTTTTTTAATACATAGGGAATGGCCTTTAACAAAGATATTAACTGAACTCTAAACACTTCGGTAATTTCTCAATGCCATGATAATCACCTATATGTCATGTTTGATTACATGTTACAATCTAGATAGGTAAACGTTGAAATCTCTCAATCGACTTCGCGTTCAACTGAATCATTCTTTCTTTAAAACGAAATCAATTTTTTTTTTCAATATCTTCACAAAATAAAATAATCATCTTACAAGTACATTCAACCCCTGCCCCCCAAAAAAACAAGAGAGAGAAAAAAAATAGAAACAAATATAGCAGGTCATATGCATGTGCATCTTCTCACAAAATCAATGACTGAATGGCATAAATTATAAATTTATCTTGCTTCATGGAAGATATTAATGTTATGGTGAAGTGAATTTTTCGTAAGCCAAGCAATCTACGCAAATTAATTATGTGACACATTGTTGTAGAGCATGCTGGAGGCAAGTTCAGGATTTTCCAGATGGGAGGTGGGGGGGGGGGGGGCATTTCATCAGTAATTGACAAAGCAGTAAACTAAATGATAATGATAAATTGTTTTCAATTAATTTTCTTTTCTTTTAAGAATTAAAGGGAGGAAAGAAAATCATCAAAAGGGCCCTTAAAGGGAAGTCCTCCCCGGATCCGCGCCTGATGGCAATTACACACCGTATATGATACTTTATACATGTTGATAAGCTCATAAACTCCGAAGGTGATCCTGATACTACTAAGTGCACTTTTGTATTTGAATCAGAGCTTGATACGATACCAAAATGATAGACATTAATACAGTCCAATCAAAGACAAATGGGTTGGAGACTTTCATTTCATCTCATTGTTTAATAGAGCTTTAAATCAATGTTGATATTTTGCCCGCATGGTCCATTACCAAAATGAAGTTTTTATGTCCATTTTGCCAAATCTGTTATTTCAGCGACATTCTATACCGAATTTGGATGTAGCACAGCCAGGAATAACCACGTCAAGATTCTACATTACTTGCGTGAAGTAATCATGCTTGTTCCAGTCTGGAGGTTGACGATTCATGTTTGAAAGGGGGATTGGTTAATAACAGTCTGAAATAAGGTTGATTATGTTTTATTTCAATATCCACTCAGCCAGGGTACTTAGTAACTTTAGCTAGGAGCTCTTTCGGGCGTTTTTTTTTTTTGCAATCATTATGCAGATGCTTTCTTCAACGGACAAATTCTTTTAAAAATACACTGCAAGTCAAATAATAATGGAAAGCGGATACGTTTTTGGCGGAAGTTGGTGGACTGGGACCGCAGATCGTCCGAAGATTAGGACCGTCCGAAAAATTGCAAATAATATGGCGTTTCTCCAGAGTCCAGGACGACGATGCTGTTTTGATTCACAGATTTTCGACAAAGACTGTTTTGACATTGAAGGATTTAATTTGACCAATGATTCTCTGCAATATAGAAAGCGTCTGTGAAGCGTTGCAAAAATGTCCTAATGACATTTAAACAAAACCATGCAACACTTCAATAATCCCTTGAAATCAATACAGTTCAGGAAGCGGGCAACATTAGGCTGTAGCGACTATTATTCAGACGATAATCGACATGCGACGTATGCGCCTAAAATAATTATGCTGGACGTGAAAGCAGAATAAAAACAATGTTATGGTAAGACTTCATGAAGAATTACAATTTGACTGTTTATCCGATATAGTATTATCCCACTTTCCGAAAATACAGCGCCAAATTAATTGTATTGAAAATGTGTTTTCCCGTCATTGAAACCTTGCTTTCCGTGAAAATAAATGAAATAAAAGGGACTGTTAATATATACCTAATCAGCAGCACAGTTTGTTGCCTGTTATATTCAGGCTCGTAAACATTTGACACAAATCAAAAGTTTCAAATTTCGACCAGAATACATCATTTTTTATTTGATATTTGAATTAATGTTTCCATATGTTTGATGTGATATCCACCTATCTTGTTTGTGTCGTTAGAGGCTCTGGCCATATCTCGTTACTTTTGGCCTGTTTCACGACGTAAAACCAGCGGCAATAACGATGTAAATTGGATAGAATAGCCCAAACAATTATAGACAAAGATATGCGAAACGGTCGCAAAAAACGCCTGATTGCGAGAAATTGATACAAACCCTTACTTCAAGAATTTCTGAGGTTGTTTCCAAACACCCCTGATTGATTTCTTGAAATTGGGGCGATCGCAAATTGAAAAACGGGCTAAATGGAGTCACACGACCGGTCTCCATTAAAACGAATATCAATAGAAAGTCCATGCTTATTTTTTTATTGGGATGACATGTTAGCATCGTATAACTTGTACTCTTTGTATGGACAAGAAACGATTCTTCATAAATTTAGGAAACTTAATTTTTGTTCGTAAGTGTATTTAATAGATGTATATACATGTGTTTGTGTCTTCTTTGTCGGGTGTACTGTACAATGGAAACTAGAAAGAACAAAATGTACATACAAAGAAGAGGATGTACGCAATAATTTAGTTGAATTAAGCATTGTTCTGTCTCTGATGTACATGTATATCACCATATAGATTGTTGTTGTTGTTAATGATGTCACGAATTCTTGATTGTAAAGAAAAAAAACTAATAAGAAATGTTGAAAAAGACTTAACCAAAATAAAATATGTCTTTTCTCATCAATGTGTATCCTACTCGAAGTTACATGTCTACAAGGCCCTAATCATCAGATTGCATTTTATTTCGGAAAGAAAATGAAATTCAACGTGCAAGGCAATGTCTTTTGCATTCTTTTTACACAATAACCACCTCTGGATAATTTGAACGTTATGAATACCCTGGGTAAATAAAACGAAATAGATTGATAAATGTGTTACCCAACAAAATATCTATCAGTCTTTATCTCTCTTTCTCTCCCCCACTCTTTCAGTTCCTGATGTAGGGTTTGCACGCAAACGCACAAACACATACCCCACACACCCACACATATATTCCCTTCCAACATCCCTGTTTCTCATTCTCTCTCTCTCTCTCTTACACGCGTGCACACAAATCACACTCGTGCAAACTCAGAAGAACACACACTATACCTCGACATGCTGTAGCACACACACATATAAATACACACACATACACACAATAATTATTATTTATATTATTAATTCACCAGCTACACCCCCTTTATCCGATACAATGTTTATAGACCTACATCAGCTTTCCCCTCCCTTTTATCAAACATGCGATCATAAACATACTCATTTCTACCCTTTATTCCTCTCCGTTACGCACTTTTTATACAACTGCACACAGACTTTGGTATACCATAGAAGCTTTCACTATTTTTTATGTATTTTAATGTATGATGAAAGTGTAATGCAAATACATGCCTTCATATCAAGGGCAAAACGGTCGACCGGGATTTATTTTATTTTATTTCTTTTATTTTATCTGCAATACACAGATGATGGGAATTTAAAGTAAATGAAATTTAATGACGTTATACCCAGGTCGGATACTTGGAGCTATATACCTCCTCGCTGGAAACAATTACATTTTGTCGCCAACATATGTTGCCTGCGGCGCGAAATAGAATTGTACACCGGTGACGTAGGAAATAGGAAATGTAAAAAAAAAATCATGGATTATCAGTACCTAGAAGATAAGTTGAAAAGTCCATTCGAACACAATTAGAATTTCTGATTTGAATGCGGCTTTCGATGAGAATCTGCCAAAACCTTTGACTAAATCATTTCCAAGTGGCAAACAACCACTCTTGTGAGTTGTCCATTCAAAATTTTCCTACTGGAAAGAACACAGTGTCCACAGTGTATGCCACAGTGTGTGTCACAGTGTGGATCACAAAGTGAAACCACCTTCACACCTTTAAATTTGAGCATTTCAACAGTGTGAATCCCATATTCACATAGTCGACCATGTGAACTTGAGGTAAACAGAGTAAACATGGATTATGTACATCGTTGTTTGTCTTAATATCCATATACATTGTTGTGGATGAAACAATACCTTTCTTCCGTCCAGGACGACGGGATCAGTTGCATCTTGAGCGAGAGCGTGAGTGTTGTTCGTGCTTGGGCATAAGGGACGTTTGATAATGACGTGCCCCGTTGGGTTCCACAACAACCATCTGCTTGGACCACGCGTATATTTGCTGTTACTTACTGATATATGGCGCCACCTGGGTAAGGCACTGATATCGGTGTCAGCAAAACGGTCACGTCATTTCGTGGCGATAAGCATTTTACTTTAACCGCAACCTAAAAAAGAGAGAAATCCCTTCAGATTGAAGGCGGACGAGGGGGAAGGGGGGGGGGGGTGGCAATGAAAATAAATTTTAGCATGGTGACAAGAACGATGGACGTGAGGAAAGGCACCTACAGACGGGCTAGAATTCAAGAAAACAGAGGGTATGTTTATGGGGACTTCCTTAGGGGAATGGTAAAAAATCCCTTAACAAGTCATCGAGGAAATAATTTAGTCGAGGCACCATCACGAAATATGGTTTTACTTGTCGCCCACTATTGACCGAGGTCAAGATTACTCGGGGTCGCGCAAGCAACCTTTGTTAATAAGACAGGCATTCCACACCAGATGATCGTCTTTTCTAAAGTACATTCCTCGGAATATTTGCAGGTATTTTGGCAGATTTTACTGAAAGTGTCTTTGGGCTCTTTCAAGAACGTTGCAGATCCTGTGACCATTGAGAAAAACAGAATGTCTCCATGCTCTGGCCTTCACCACGCCAACATATTACCCTCACAAGTCTTCATACGTATCATCTCAAACGTTTTTCACAGTTACATCCAAAGTGTGAAGATCTATGATTTTTTTCACCTTTGTGTATTGACAATTTATTTGAAATTTCTTGTAAAAGTTTTGAACATGAGACTAAAATCTTCGAGAAATACAGTATGGGACAAAAAGAAAAGGCGTTCGGAAAAACGAAAGTCAAACCTGTCATTACATTTGCGGGAAGACCCGACTGCAGAAATCCTAAACTTTACATCATGTATTTTGGCAACACGATCCCTTGGACCATTTCGGTTTTATTTATACAAACTAATCACAAATTCTAGAAAATGTAAAATTGTCATATTCTTCATCCGACTTTTGCCAAACTATCACGAATGCTTTCTGTTTTGTTATTTTCATTTTTCATCTCAAACGCTCCCTTCGTCTTCCGTTAAGCATGTTTAGTACTCTTGTAAGAAATTGCTGCATTGTATATTTAGTGTTTTCTAGAAATGACATCCCGTCGTTTCTCGACAATTAATCAATATTCTTTTCAATTATAATCCCAAAGGCTGTTTATTACCCGGAAATAAGTATTATGGGGACATACATAATAAACTCAGTGGTAAATACAGTCACTTAATTATGGATCCCATTTCCTTTTTTCTCTTTTCCCCTACCATACTTTCTGTGAAGGGATTGCTCACGCCAGTGGGCTTGCGACAGGCAGATGTAACGCATATCTCCCGAAAGTGACAAATTATCGGCAATTTCGCGCGCCAAACCTGACAGGCTACACTGTTGTGGGCAACTCTACCCTCAGCTGTATCAACCCATCTGAGACACTTTACGGCCAGGTGATTCGGTCCCTAAGCCTTAGGGTGTCGAACACAGGGTAGATAAAGCGGATGATGAGAGTTGTCTGTAGTTAAGGAAACTAATTTCACTAGGTCGATTTCTTTTCAGGGTGTTACATAAATGGGGTTCATTATTTTAAGCGAGATCTTAGCATAATGTGCTTATTGCGAATTCTTGTTTCCTATATAAATCAAGTTTATAAAGGAATGCGGAAAATATTAATAAATAAGGAAAAGGCAATGTGAATGCACTTCAGTTCAGGTAATGTGATCAGGGGTAGCGCAAAGATATATCATAAATATCATATCAATATTTTCAATAAGAGTAATTAAGTTCTCACCATGATTCCAGACTAGACTCTTCGGTGTAAGGTTTATTATCACAAGTCTAATGCGAGGAGTAATCTTTTGGAACAGACTGCTAAAACAAATGTAAGATGGACATTATTCACGAATCTAACTGGGTTAACTTAAACAGAATATCAAATCCAGCATCAGATCTCGAAATGTACCTGCCAATTCAAATAAAAGCGAATTGAACATTTTGTCCGGTTTATAATCGCAGGCGTAGAATCATGGAGACCAAGGGTACAACTAACGTTAAACGAGAGAAAAAAATAGATAAATATCAACAAGAGGAATATGGGTGCTTTTTACAATCCTTATAATCTTTTTTTACTATCCTTATTATCATTTTGTGCGTATTATCAAAATTATAATCAAATTCACAGCAGTTTCATTCCCCTTTTCATAGCCGTTCCCTTGATGATTTAGCGGGTTTGGTAACGGCGCTGTCTGTAGGTGTGTGAAAATTGAAGTCATGACCTTTTCGCAATTGCACAACAGATTTCATATTGACTCAAGTTCCAAAGTATCGAGATTTTAATACGAACGTGGAAGGAGATCTGAAGACAATTAAAGTGCGTATTTAAGTAGGGAAATGATATGATACGAACATCTTGAGCCAAGAATTTATATAGATATATTTGAAAGAGACATACTTTACGTAATCAGGTCAATCAGTCACATATTCCAAATAGAAGATTTGTAAACATCGCGGAGCACATGCCTTCGACATGATATTGTAGTTTTCTTCTTTATTCATATTAGATTTTTTAAATTTATTATTATTTTTTCTTTCAATGCGCAGAGATCATTTACGTGTGATACGTGAAATCGCTGTAATAAAATGGTTTAAAACAAACCTCTTCTTTCGTATATGAAAGGTCTCAACACCGAAATGAATTTCATAGCTTTTCCCATCTCTATTAAAATTTATTATCATTCTTTACTGGCCCGTTCTCCTTTCTCCTTCTCTTTCATTAAACAGGTCTGTGAAAACAAACGAATTCATTCCAAATGTTCGAGGGACTGGTTTGGATTTCATCAATCAAGCACATTAAGTGTTAGGGTTTCTGCCAGCAATACGATAAACAATACGTTAGTTTCTTGGTTGGTGCCATATCTCCTCCTACCATGTTTCGGTATCAATACACAAAATGGATAATAGTTCACGCCCTTCTGTCATAACGAAGATAGCCGTTTATTTTTAGATTGAAAATGCAGTGGTGTTGATGATTTTTCAAAACGAGATATGGTTATTCTTGGCAGTCCTTGCTTTGGCAATATCCCAAGGCAATTCAAACCGTACGAGTGTCATACGTTCATCAAGCTGTATTCGAAAGGAACATTTCTCATCAAATGACGTGGAACCATAGCATCACATCTACGGAAATAAATTTCATGAATTTTTAGATGGAACGGGAGTCCCCGATGGTACGCTGTGGTGTACAGATGCTATTAAAGTGATCTCATATTGCATCGGAAACAGAAATGAAAGCAAAACACGTGCGATTCAAAGCAGATGTCTAATCTTACGAGATGCAAAGTCAGAAGAAAAGATGTGTTGTGGTAAAAAAAGAGTAAAAAAAAACCGTGACTCAAGCCACATGACTTATCTTACCATTTAAATACATTTAATGTCAAGCGATCCTCTGTTTGGATACTTTGGATGATCAAGGGAATTAAGGATTGAAAACAAATATCACCCTAACGCCCAAGGATGAGTTGGGGAAAAAAGGGTACATTCACCGACCCCCTTCTTAATCTACAAATCTTCACGGCATTATCAGAGTTTAATTTTATTTTGGTTATTGGGAGTTTAACAATCCTTTGAGTCACATTTTGTTTCCCATATTTCATTTTCTACGGAAAAAGATAAGATTGTTGCGTTTTTAATTAAATAAGGACATTGTTACAATCGTGCAAATCCAAGTGCAAAATCCTTGCTCCCGTTTTTTGCCTTAACCCTAATTTTTTTTTTTTTTTTTTATTATTTGTACATTTTGTTATTTTTTAGGCTATTTTTTTTCCTTTGTAACAATTTCCCCCTTTTTTAAAACCTTTTTTCATATTGTATATTTGCCATTGTATGTATTATTTTCATTCTATTTCTATGTCATATTTTATGTATATGTTGTAATATCAATCTTGTGTTGTTTTTATATTGTGTTCCAGGGCCCCTCTGTAAATCAGTTTGCTAACTTAAAGGGCTACCCTGTTGAAATAAAGCGTGAATAAATATATAAAAACCGGCTCTCGTATTCAAGTCTGCTTTCCGTTTCCTCGTTGTGCTTAAATCGTATATAATATTTGCTGTGCTTTTTAAATAATGCATCTTATTGATTTGGGGAAAGGAGTCGTATGAACAGTTTTGTAGAATAAGGTTTCGTTACATACAAAGCATGTACTGACCATTGGACGGTGAGCGGCGCATTTTCTTTCTGTACATTAGTTTTCGCTGAACTACAGACGAAGGAAAGGAAATGTCTCCACAAGCTGGATGATCATGAACCCACTATGGATACACCCCCTGGTGTCAGATAATTTGGAAAGTCATATTTTAAGGTCAATCCCCCTCTCTCAGAGGAGAAACGCCCTCTCAATTGACTTTCCTGATACGCCATAAGATGGATGTTATATCAATGCATACGTGTCGGTTTAAACCATCTCCATCATGTCCATGGCTTAACCAGGAAAAGTTGGGAATACCCTCAGTGAGTATTTCAAACCAAAACCATGAAAACAATTCGAATGCATGCGCTTTACAAGGTGAATGAACGCTAAACATGAGGTGTGTTGCTTACATGGATATTTTTAGGTGGTGGGTAAAAATAGTCAGTCCACTATAGATAATTATCTAGCCATATTTGACATGACAATCCTCTGTCTTCAAGGTTTCCACTTTGGCGAGTTGGAGTTGCGAGTCATACGCGAGCTGCGCGAGCTCCAACTCGCCTTAACTCGCACAAGCTCGCGTGAAATTTACATATTTTTCTGGAATTTGCACGAGTGACAAAAGATTCAACATCGAGTTCACTACGCTCGCTGTACGAGTGAACCGAGTGCGAAGCGAGTCAGACCGAGCTTAGTATGAGTTGCAGTGACCTTTATACGACTTAAAGCGAGCTATGAACGAGTTATCAAGATTTTGTTACGAGTGATAAGAGTTTATACGACCAAGGGGCGGGAAATGCACATTTTTGGCGCTCAAAGATGGATGCCAGAAGCATTTTCGCTCTGCTTGAAGAAGAAGAGACCCTGATCTTCTGCACAATTGGTGCGACCCTGTTGTCAAGGAGGCGCCGCAGAAAAAGAGATGTTCAAGAGAAGACCAAGAAGATCCAAAGGAGGTGGTTTCCACTTTGGCGAGTTAACATCGCGAGTTATGGCGAGTTATAGCGAGTTGCCAAAATGAGGCACTCGCGATAACTCGCATAAAGCTCACCATGAAACTCGGGATAACTCGCGACAACTCGGCAGAGCTCGGCGGAGCTCGTTCAAGCTCGGGACAACTCTCCTTGAAGTCGTGAGCTGTTTCAAAATTTTTGAACATGTTCAAAAATTTTGCTAACTCGCTGTAACTCGTGCTGAACTCACCTAAACTCGTTATATACTCGCAGCACTCGCAATAACTCGTAAGAAGCTCGAGATAAACTCACAATAACTCGTAATAACTCGCCACATCTGAGTATACGCGAGTGCGTTCCGAGTTTTCAAGAGCGATATACGAGCATTGCGATCGTTTTACGAGTCAAATGGAGGTGCCCACGAGATTAGCGCGACTTTAGATCGAGCACCCCGAGTTACAGCGAGTTTCGTATGAGTTTATTCCGAGTGCGTTGCAATAGCTCAGAGGCATGCCAGCTGAATGATAAATGTCCAGTGATCTATATTTTCCCCACATATAAACCCCTCAAAAAAAGTTTGAAATCTGAGTTTGGCCATTAATTTCTCCCAACTCCAAAATTTACACATTGCATATTTGACATCATTTAAAAGGTCATTCAATTTTCTTTACAATGATACCATGCTTGTTATGATCATGCCATCACGAAAAGAGCAGGATTCAAAAGTGTTGGATAAAGTCTGAATTGAAAAGCTGCAAAACGAGCAAAAAAGTTTGGAAATCTGAGTTTGGCCATTAATTTATCCCGACTCCGAATTTTACACAATGCATATTTGATATCTTTCAAAAGATCATTTGATTCTCTTTTAAATGATCCCATGCTTGTTATGATCATGCCATCAAAAAAGAACAAAATTAATAAGTGTTGGATGAGGTCTCAAGTAAAAAGCTGCAAAACGAGCATAAGTAATCATGAAGGGTCAATACAGAACATGATGTTTTTGTCTGTGTCAATAAAGATGAAAATCCATTCAAATCAAACCCCTGCTTTTTCATTTCATAATGTTTTGTTGTGGTTTATGTTTGTTTGTTGTGTGTTTGCTTGTGCAGAGGTGTGTTTGATTCCATTTGAATGTTGATATTAAGGTGCATGAAAACAATTGCTGAGAATCTCACTCATCATCATGGAAGAAAAGAACAGTGACTTTCAATATTGTGTCATTTTGCAAATTTTGAATTTTGACCTTGCCCCGCATTTCAAGGCACTGCACCTCCATGTGAGCCATAATCATATCATGTAGGGTATCATTTAAAGACACTTAAATGATCTATTCATTGATATTAATTCAACTTAATATTTACTAAAACCGAGGCGGGATTACCGATCAAACTCAAAAGAAACCGCTTAAAATACTCACTCATCAAAGGAACAGTGACTTTCAATACTGTGTCTCTTTGCAACTTAATTTTGATTTTTGACCTTGCCCTACATTTCAAGGCACTGCACCTCCATGTGAACCATAATCATATCATGTAGGGTATCATTTAAAGACACTTAAATGATCTATTCATTGATATTAATAACAATTGATATTTACTAAAACTGAGGAGGGAGTTTTGATTAAAGTCGGATTTCCAAACTTTTTTTGAGGAGTTATTTTAAAGTGAGAGCACATTTTAACTGACCCACGCAATGTACACGTACTTTTAAAAAGGCTGTTTCCACTGCATTATTACAACTTTCAACAAATAAGGAGAGAAATATGCCTCGATCCAAAAGATCCAAGAGTTGTGGCCATTCAGATAGGGAAACAGCGAAAGAAGATGACATTCAAACAAGGGTAGAAGAAGTGCAGGAAGAGACAATTGAAACGGAAGAGGAGGTCAATGACGAGCAGAGCCAAGGTAAAAAAACAAGACATCAAACTGGACAATTAAGGTCCAAGTGGAGCGCCTCTGCATCACGCTATCCAATATAGAAGTAGTGCTGACTCTGAAAACTATTGTAAAATAATTATTCACAAAAACACCATTCATACATTGATACAATACTACGTTCATTTACAATAAATGACATTTGACCTTTATCATTTGACCTAAGACTTGTCAGTGATACTAGATTACCCCTATATCCACATTTTATAAACTGTATCTAAACTTTGAAAGTTATGACAGTAATATAGTATTAATCTCCAAAATGGCCAAAGTTCAATAACCTTAAATGACCTTTGACTTTGGTCATGTGACCTGAAACTGACATGAAATGTTCGGTGATACTTGACTACTCTAATATCCAAGTTGATGAATCATATCCATAAGCTTTCAAAGTTATGATGGTAATTCAACAAATACCCCCAACATGGCCAAAGTTTATTGACCATAAATGACCTTTGACCTTCGTCATGTGACCTGAAACTCGCACAGGATGTTCAGGAATACTTGATTACTCTTATATCTAAGATTCATGAATCAGATCTATAAACTTTTAAAGTTATGATGGTAATTCAACAGATCACCCGAACATCACTAAAGTTCATTGACCTTTGACCTTGGACATGTGACCTGATATCCGCACAGGATGTTTAGTGATACCTGATTACTCTTATGTTCAAGTTTCATGAATCAGATTCATAAACTTTCAAAGTTATAATGTTAATTTAACAAATACCCCAATTGGCCAAAGTCCATTGACCCTAATTGACCTTAGTCATGTGACTTGAAACTCAAGCAGGATGTTTATATACTTTAATAACCTTATGTCCACGTTTCATGAACTAGGTTCATATATTTTCTAAGTTATGATGACATTTCAAAAACTTAACCGTAGGTTAAGACTTTGATGTTGATTCCCTAAATATGGTCTACGTTCATTGACCATAAATGACCTCTGACCTTGGTCTTGTGACCTGAAACTCGAAAAGAATATTTTGTAATGCTTGATAAACCTTATGGTCAAGTTTCATGAACTAGGTCCAAATACTTTCTCAGTTATGATGCCATTTCAAAAACTTAACCTTCGGTTAAGATTTGGTGTTGACGCCCCCTCCGCCGGCATCCATCTTTGAGTGCCAAAAATGTGCATTTCCCACCCCTAGGTCGTATGAAACTCTTATCACTCGTAACAAAATCTTTATAACTCGTTCATAGCTCGCTTTAAGTCGTATAAAGGTCACCGCAACTCATACTAAGCTCGGCCTGACTCGTTTCGCGCTCGGTTCACTCGTACAACGAGCGTAGTGAACTCGATGTTGAGTCGTTTGTCACTCAAGCAAATTCCAGGGAAAAATGTAAATTTCACGCGAGCTTGTGCGAGCTAAGGCGAGTTAGAGCTCGCGCAGCTCGCGTATGACTCGCAACTCCAACTCGCCAAAGTGGAAACCTTCGGACACTATGAGACGCTGATGGCGGAGTTAGCTGGCGAAGACCTGGACGGCTTTCGTAACTTTCTACGCATTGACTCTGGGATTTTTCAAGAACTCTTATCCCGTGTTGGTCCTCGCATCGAGAAGCAGGACACGTTCATGCGGAAAGCATTAAGTGCCGGACTTCGTCTTGCTATCACCCTGAGATTCCTGGCGACAGGGGATTCATACCTAAGCTTGGAGTACAACTTCAGAGTCGCCAAGTGTAGCATCTGCCGCATTGTCCCAGAAACATGCGAAGCTATCATAGCAGAATTAGCTCCAGAAGTGTGCTGCCTCCCGTCCAAGCCAGCCGAGTGGATGTCCGTAAGCAAAGGGTTTTCGGAACGTTGGAACTTCCACAATGTCATCGGGGCTTTAGATGGGAAGCACATCGCTGTAAAATGTCCGACGAATGCAGGGTCAGTCTACTACAATTATAAGGGCTACCATTCTGTGGTATTGCTTGCCCTTGTAGACGCAGAATATCGCTTTCTGTATGTCGACGTTGGGAGCAACGGCAGGTGAGTCACGATAAATATAATTCAAGCCATGTGTGTCAAGTTCTCAATTTGGATACAATATATGAAAAATTTTATCCAAATAATTGGAATTAATAATTGGTTCTTTAAAAATTACGTAACATGTGTCAGGATGAATTCATACCTCATATTACAATCAAAACTATTCCTTTTCTGAACAGGGCAAACTATAATATTGTTCAATTATATATACTTTATATATATATATATTGCCTTGAACCAGTATAGGTTCATGGACCAGGTTACTTTTTCATTGTTTCAATTTGTTCATTAAGTATGTGTATATATATATATATATATATATATATATGTATATTCATAATTTTTATGCATATATAATTTTTTTCATCGTTATTTTGTATAGCTGGTCAGATGGTGGGATTTTCTCGGAATGCGAACTTCGAAAAGCCTTGGAAGATGACACAGCGGGAATACCCCCACCATCACCTCTGCCAAACGACGATGAACCGATCCCCTTTTCGATTGTCGCTGATGACGCATTTCCTTTGCGTAGTTGGTTGATGAAGCCTTATCCTCGCCGCCTGTTGACCGACCAGGAAAGACTGTTTAATTACAGGCTGTCAAGAGCACGACGCGTTGTCGAGAACGCTTTTGGAATACTGGCGCACAGGTATGATAATTATGCCATACAGAGCATTAAACATGTTAAATTAATTGCTACATTGGATAGGGTTCAACGTATATTGTTTAAAAAAAATCGCCTTGGTCTTTTTTATTTCAGGTTCCGCTGCCTTATAAGGACACTGTACCTGACCCCTGACCGAGTACAATCTGTCGTGCTGGCGTGTTGTGTACTTCATAACCTTTTGAGGATCCGGTTCCCAAAGCTGCACAATAATCTAGTGGATTTTGAGGACCCAGCGACCCACAACATCATTCCAGGAATATGGAGGGGCGATCGCGAGTTGGCGAGCCTGGACGTCATGAGAGGCAACAATACCACCAAAGCGGCAAAGGCACAACGTGACTACCTCCGCAGCTACTACACCTCTCCAGCTGGTAGTGTCCCTTGGCAAGAGAAGATGATCTAAAAGGTGATACGGTGTGCGCATTTGTATCTAGAGTCTTCCCCACATAGGCATACAAATATTCAGAGTTGACTTATTGCTATGTAAGATTTCGTGTAGTAAATTTGCCAAAGATGCATGTTACCTGATTTCTGAATTACATTTTATCCCAAAACAAATTTCCTTCAAGAATTTCATGTCATTTCCACAATGGTATCGATTAAGGATTATCTCATTTTATTTTATACTCTAAAAATTGTACATGCTAGGAAACCACAAACACATGACAAAGAAGAATAAATTATTTTATGGCAATCCACTTTATTGTCAAAATTTCAACTACACAAAAGGTCTGTAAACGAACACATTCGGAAACTACGACAGAAACATTATCATTTTTATCGGAAATAAGAGGTCCTTTTCTCACATGTTAATAGTTGTTGATAGGAGAAAAAACAATTAAATTACTTTTATAATGTTTTCAATTCTACACTTGTACGCTTTTGAGAGAATTTTGATGAATTATTCATTGTTCTTTGTTAATGTTTCAGGGAGAACTGGACCTACCACATCTTACCATCGGATTAATTGGCAAACTCAAATGACAGTGGAGTACTAGCCACATTCTACTTCGTAAATCAAGACCAATGATTTTGAATACAGAACAATTAAGTCAAGTTAAACGCACGTAATGCAAAACTACAATTGGCTCATCCATTATTGGTGATCTTTTTTTTCTATCCATCAAACATAGTCAAAATTTGTAGCAATATGAGTCTCAACATCTTGCATGGACCGAGGAATCAACCCTGTTACTACTTTAGAACAAAAAAATAAACATGCAAGTCAAAATCTGAACGTTTAAAACCAAACTTTTAGAAATAGAACACTAATTTAACAACTGACAAAAACAGATATCGCCACATGCCGAAGGGCCTACTCTAGGCGTTTGTTGTCGAGGGTGGCGGAACTGCTGCTGATGCTGCACTTTCCGGTGAGCTTCTCATCCCACCGTCCTGAACTCCCATCTGGTTCAGAGACATCGATGGAGCTTGAAGCGTTTCGATGTTGTTGGTATAGTCCTGCTGAAAAAACCCACTTGACGATCTCTGGAATCCTGAAGGACCTGGATTTTGCTGTTGCATGAACGATGACGCAGGCGACGGTGCATGGTATTCGTGGAAGATTCCAGGTGGATTTGTCATCCGTTGTGGTGTCATCTGTTGGCGTGAAGAGAATGTTGATGGAGAGAAGGGCGTTGGTGGCATCCTGCCGTAAGAAAATGCTCCCTGGGACGTCTGATGCATAGAATGGAAGGGCTCTTCATGTTGGGACTGAACAGGGGTTTGAGCAAGTGGAGCAGGTATTGAAGGAGGTGAAATGTAGCTTTGCACCATCTTCATGATGTCTATGGTGAAGTTAAGCCACCGTTCCTGCGGGATCTGTCGCAGCTGAGTGGTCAAGTACGCTACGAAACCGTTGACCTGTTCCTCATGGGGGGGTAATTTTGTGGGGGGAGATGACAAGGCGAAAGAAGACCTTCGTAGATCTCTGACCTCATCTGCTCGCTGGAGGAGCTAAAACAAAATATAAGGATACCAGTCACTTTAATACTTATGGGTGCATCGTTTATATTTCACCATGTTACACAGAACTCATAAGTTATCTAGCATTTAACCTGGAATTACGATATCACGAAATTATCTCTAGAGTACTGAAACAAAAATCACAATTAACCAAATGTTCTGCACACGATATAAAACACATTTTGAGATCTTAATGTAACACTTTTATGATCGGTTTCTTTAAATACATTACAATGTTCTGTATCATAATGTTTAATTACTTATTAATGTATCACAGAAAGACCCCAAAGAACGGAATGATTTTTGTAATATGTGGGATGTTTGAATTTACTTTAGTGTATACTTGCATTCCCAAATAAATACTCATGAACACTGATGAAATACATGTATTACTCCTTCTGTACTGTCTTTTCTTTTACAACAAACCAAATTTACCTTTTCCAGCAGTTCTCTTTCCTTGGCTTCGTCAGAGGAATCAACCTTGGGTGTTGTACACCTCCTCTTCATTTTGCCCTTGCCCTTGCCAACAGTTGATAAGTTGATGTACGAAGAGCCAGCTTCATGCTCTGAGGTGGCGTCATCAGCTTCTTGGGCGGTCTGGTCATTCTCACTGTTGTCATCACGCTCATCAGTCTCAGTATCCTGGTCGGGGGAAGAGTATTCGTCTTCTCTCGGTTGGGATGCTACTCGTCCTTTAGAGGTCTGCAAAAAAAGTCAATCTATCAACATCTCTTGGACAAAGACACACCATGGCGATTTTTATATATTTGTTTAAATGTAGCAAATATATCAGATAGTACAGATCTTAATAAAATAAAATAAAAATAAAATATTTACCCTTCCCAATGTTCTCCCTTTCATCCTCACAATATGTCCCTCGAGGAAGCGGAATGTATTGAGAATCCACTGATCCCTCTCACTTAAAGGTGTGTCTCTGGTCCCCTTTCCAGACTTTGGGTTCGTCAGACGGCTGTACTGTGTCCTCATAGACTTGAGGAAATTGTTCAGCTGTTCAACTGCAAAAATTAAATTAAACAAGTGAAATGCCTCTGGCCGTCTCACCCGCATCACGCAATTCAATATAGAAGCAGTGCTGATTTTGAAAACTACTATAACTCGCACAAGATGTTCAGTGATACTTGGTTACTCTCATTTCCACATTTTATAAACTAGACCAATACACTTTAGAGATATGATGGTAATTCAACAATACCCCCAACGTGGCCAAAGTTCATTGACCTTACATGACCTTTGACCTTGGTCATGTGACCTGAAACTCGCACAGGATGTTCAGTGATACAAGTTTTATGAACTAGACCAACACACTATCAAAGTTATGGCGGTAATTCAACAAATACCCCAATTCGACCAAAGTTCATTGACCCTAAATGACCATTGACCATGGTCATGTGACATGAAACGCAGGCAGGATGTTCAGTAATACTTGATTAACCTTATGGCCAAGTTTCATTTCAAAAACTTAACCTCAGGTTAAGATTTGGTGTTGACACCGCCGCCGCCGCCGTCGGAAAAGCGGCGCCTATAGTCTAACTCTGTTATGCAGGTGAGACAAAAACTAGTAATTTAGATCTCAGATATTAATGGAAAGAAACAAACGAATTTATTAATATTAAATTGATGTTCCTCATACAGTGAAATACTTAGCTAGCTAACGGGATAAACGAAAAATTGGAGATCAAAATTTTCAGAACCAAATATTGGCAGTTGTTTACAGGATTTTTCGATAATTATTGCTATCATAATCATAGTAGAAATTATAGTAATGAATGCAGCAAAAAATATTAAGCGAAGCTTCGTTTTGCCGCCAGAGCTAGCTCGCCTTCCACCCAAATATTCATCTTCACTTACCGGAGCACACGGGGTTGTACTCCTTTGCCTTTTCTTCTACTAGCCTTGTCTTCTTTGCAGTATCCTTGTATGTCTTTAGTCGCCTGTTATACAGACAGTCGTTATCTCTATACCACTCTGCTAAATCAACTTCTTGTTCATCGGTAAATGTGTATGCGATTAGGTGCCCTTTTCGCATCTTCGGGGTGGACTTCTTGTTAGGGGTGGACTTCTTTGTTCTTTTTTTCGTCTTCCCTGGGGTGCCAGACAAAGAACCCTGCGAGTGGAGAAGGATGGGTTCATTTTCCTCCCCACCTATCCGACCAGGCGATGCCTGGTGCTCAGTAGTTTGAGCTTGGACCTGGTCTTGTTCTTTTTCCTTTTCCTGACTCTGCTCGACATTTATACCCTCTTCCTTTCCATTCGTCTCATCCTCCACTTCTTCTAGTTCAACTCCTGTTTGAATGACATCTTTTATACCTGCACGACTCTTAGATCTCTTGGGTCGAGGCATATTTCTCCTTAATATTTGTTAGAAGTATTGACAACAGCCTCTTTAAAAGTACGTGTGTATACGTGCGTGGTCATTTGAAATGTGCCCTCACTTTGAAATATGTATGGGAAAATATAGATCACTGGATATTTATCATTCAGCTGGCATGCCTCTGAGCACTTGCCACGCACTCGGAATAAACTCATACGAAACTCGGGGTGCTCGATCTAAGGTCGCGCTAATCTCGTGGGCTCCTCCTGTTGACTCGTAAAACGATCGCAATGCTCGTATCTCGCTCTTGGAAACTCGGAACGCACTCGCGTATACTCAGATGTGGCGAGTTATTACGAGTTATTACGAGTTTATCTCGAGCTTCTTACGAGTTATTGCGAGTACTGCGAGTATATAACGAGTTAAGGTGAGTTCAGCACGAGTTACGGCGAGTTAGCAAAAATTTTGAACATGTTCAAAATTTTTGAAACTGCTCACGACTTCAAGGAGAGTTGTCCCGAGCTTAAAAGAGCTCCGCCGAGCCATGCCGAGTTGTCGCGAGTTATCCCGAGTTTCATGGTGAGCTTTATGCGAGTTATCGCGAGTGCCTCATTTTGGCAACTCGCTATAACTCGCCATAACTCGCGATGTTAACTCGCCAAAGTGGAAACCTTATAGAAAAAATAATAATCCACGAACAATAACAAATGAAAAAAGAGGAAAGGATAAAACTTGATCTTTAAAATTACCTAACTTAGATGCAAACTTAACCCAATTTATCACAAACTTAAACTTTCGCCCCGGATACTTTTGAAAAAAAAAAATTGCAACATACGGCACGTTCTGCTCCTTATTTTTGTTTTGATTTAATTCTGCCACGGACTTTAGGGAAAATCTATACAATTATTATGAAAGGGTTAGTACTTCTATGTTGAAAGTTTTCGTTTTCATAGCACTTTATATTTTTTCCTTGCCAAGGGTTCCCCAAAACATTTTTTATTTCAATAGACTGATCTCCAACCCGCCTGTTTTCACCGCCTATTCGTATTGAAATCATGATGAAAATTCCACAAAAAGCGTACCTTAAACACAAAATACAAGTAATTAAGGTCAAATAAATCTAATGGAAGTCTGCCAAAACGAAGAAATTGAAAAAAGTAATTAGGTCTGTGCCGGATTTCGAGAAATAACGTTATATATCCGATTATGATCATCCTCGCCTTCACGTCAAGACGAGAGATCAGGCATCCGGTCCGATATCGCTTCCTCCGATACACACGCACTCACCGAGACGCGCTCCACAGCGCAAACACATTTGAGTGCGTACACGCTCTCCCACACAAACTTGATAATGATGTTACAGAGTGCAAAAAAAAAGAACGATGCACACATGCCGAATTTTATCACACTGCCTGCGGAAACATGTTTTTTGCATGGTCAATTATTGCAAGACATGGACGTCTACTTTCGAACAGAGTTTTAGCACTATCGGCAGCATTTACTAGCGTTAACACTAAAGTATTTTTTTAGTGTAATCGGGTTACCGTCGTAGTCCAAAAGAGTATCCCTTCACTCATCAGTTACTAGGTTTACTCACGTTGAATACAGATTAAAATGGTGCATTTTCTTACAATGACGAGAAAACATTGCGTTCGCTAAATATACAGTTTAACCGAAAATATGACTGCGGTAATGAAAAGGGACCAATGAATACCATCTTCATCCCTCAATCATTTATTTAAACAAGCACATTTTTAGACAGTAGTCAGTACCAATTATTTGTTTTGTTTTGTTGGAAAATTTGAGAACAAAAAAAAACAAATAATAATTATCCTCAGACAGGACGGGAAACTCCGAATTAAATGTATGGTCAATAATGCAAAATTATTCAAATTTCGATATCAAGATTTGCAACGCATGGCTGAACAAAATTTTAAATTTACAAGCATGTGTATGTGTATTTGAGTTTTGTCAGACGTGTATCAATCAGATATGATTATTTACGTCTGGGACCGACCGTTAACGGCACCATCCGAAAGACGTGACCAGGGCTCGAACCTCGAACCTCTGCATCAATTTGTAACTTCCCCACAGCTTGGATTACAGGCGCACGCCACAAGCAAACCCATATTGCCATTTTGTAGGGCTTCACTCAATCACAAAATATCGAAGTTAACAAGAACCAACCACGTTAAGCACCCAGTAATAAAAATGACAATTAATCAACAATATTACATTTTAGACCCCAAAAAATGAATTTTGATGATTGATATTCATTTTTAGTAAGTCTTGTCAAAATGTATTAGGTTTGATATAAAAATGATTGTAATAATAATAATAGTAATGAAAGTAATAATAATGATAATATTCTTTTTTGCCTGAGGATACAAAGCGCTGCTATTGTTACCCCGGGTTTAGCTGCGCGGCCCATATACGCGCTCAAGCATTTGATGAATTTCTTCTTACCGGATACCATTTCACCTCACCTGGGTTGAGTGAAGCACCATATTGGCAAATTCCTTGCTGAAGGAAAACACGCCATGGCTGGGATCTAACCCGCATCCCTCAGATTGAAAGAGTCATAACTACTAAACCACGACGTCCCCACCATGGTGTTTGCCCGTGTGGCCGCCGTACAAATTTTGCTCTAACTAAAAGTTTGCGATACCTTTGTGTATCCGACTTATGCATTACAATATACAACGTAGTGTGTTCAAAATTCCTTCTCTTGTTTCAGAAATACGTACACATGATAGAATGCAGTTTGCAAGATTAGCATATTAGGCGCAAATTATAGTAATAAATCATCTAGCAGAAGTGTAATGATACTGCTGTGTTTCTTTTAATGGTTGGTTACGTGTCTAGACTTGTTTTAAGAGTAACATTTCCTTTACAGCTTCCAAACAATATAGAAGGCGTAGCTTAAAGCAAGGTTCCCCGGAGCGATCTACCCTTTGGAAAAATTGGTGATGTCATTCGCGATACCAAGCATGCCTAAAGTGAACTCATTTCATACAAAATATTATAGTTTGTTTAAAAGAAACATGTTTACTAACTGCTGAGAAAATGATTATATTATATTTCGGCAGCTTTATTCAGTATATCGAAATTCAACGAAATTTGATATATTCCCCTTTGCGACGAAACGATTCAATTGTCTTTGAGACGTCAAATTGATCCCAGTTCGAAAGTAGGTCACTATTACTGCGATGGTGTTGAGTTTCCACATGAATTATGTAATCGCTTGACAGAGATGCTCAACTTACTCTGGAAAATTGATATTGCTGCGTGCTTTCGTGATGAAATCAATATCAAATTTGTTCATATCGTTTACGTTTTTATGCTTCCGATACAATAAGAGAGAAATGGCACGTTTGCTCAAACCCGAAGTCCAACTGAACTGGGTTTAGATGTCAAAAGTGGAACATCAAAGCGAGTCTTGGCTAATTTTTGTAATCATCATTCATTTTTCTTAATAACTATATATTTTCCTCATATTTCACATGTTTTTTGTCATATGTAGACAATAAGTTTTGAGTTTTGATGGAGTAGATGTTCAAAGAGAAGTGACAAATTATCATGGGTTTTTTATTACATTACACTCTTTATATAAAAAAGTTCCTACTATTGGGAATGACAAAGTAGCTCTCGGTCGGTCGGGGGTCTGGCAGGGATGTATCATGTCGCCTTACCCTTTTTATGCTTATGCATGACAAATAGGGAGGGGTATATTAAAAATCCTTCGTAAAATAGAGAAAGATTTAAGCTAATTAATTCACGGGACACATCTTTACTATGAACAAACTATACGATGATTGTGACAAACACACACATTAACGAGGTCGGAATTTATATACATTGGTATAAGAACAACAAGGTATGAAGATTGAAGATACATGTAAAGGAAATTGTATTGACTGAGAGGCAGTAGGTGACCAGCCAACTCAAACCAACAATAAGTCGCAGAAATGATAGAACTTTTTAATGAGTTGGAAAGCACATCTTAAGCTTTAAAATCGTGTATGAATAGCCAAAGTTGCCAATAACCCACATACGTACTTGACTGAATGCAGAAGAAACTAAGCGAGGGCTTAAATTTAAAACAATAAGGGGCAAACAACAGTGGTAGTTCACTCAAACAAGAAATGTGCACCCGTGCAATTTCCGTGAAACCTTCAAGTAGTTCGTAAAAACACCTGTCAAAAGAAACCTCTTGCATCTTGTATTCTATTCAACTTTACAACTTGAAATTTTGCGAGTATGAAGAAGCAGAGGTCGGCTTTCAGATAAGATACTTTTTTTTATCTTTGCTTTTTAAAGAAAAGTGAAGTGTGTTAAGATATAATTCTCAACGGTAAAAAAAGCTCGAATCTAACAATGTGAAGATAAATTCACACTGTGGATATAAGTGTACTGTGAACACACCATGGGACTCTCCCAAAAGGAATACACACAACTGTGATGTGTTATGTGGTGCTGAATTATGTTCTCAATGTGGAAGTGTCGTGGTGTAGCGGTTTTGACTGTCACCTTCCAATCAGGGGGTAGTGTGTTCTAATCCAATTACGGCCTAGCGTCCTTTGGCAAGGCGTCGATCCACACTTTGCTACTCTCCACCCAGGTGTTAAATTGGTATCCGGGGGCCGTTTCTTAAAGCTGTTCGTAAGTTAAGAGCGACTTTAAGAACGACTGGTGATCCTTTCTTGTGGTAAATGGTATATTCATTGACGATGGTTTAGCGCGTATGGATCACCAGTCGTTCTAAAAGTCGCTCTTAACTTACGATCAGCTTTATGAAACACCCACCCGGTAGGATGCGAAAGTCTATGTGGAGCGTTTTGGCCCAGTGGATTAGTCTTCTGACCTTGAAACAGAGGATCGTGGGTTCGAACCCAAGCCATGGAAATTTATCCACATTGTGCTGCACTCAACCAAGGTGAGGTTAATGGGTACCCGGCAGGATTAATTCCTTGAATGCACTTAGCGCTGAAAGGCAGCTCAAGCTAAGCCGTGGTAATAATAATCATTAACAATGCGCCATGGAATAGATTATTTCTAGATAGATGGCGCTATATGAATAAGTAGTAGAAGTATTATTATTACTATTATGTAGTATGCCTAGCAATTAGTCTTGGAACTCCTGTTGGAATGCTCCCTATGGAGTAGAGAATGTGCATACATTGTGTGCGGGCATGCCAGAATCCGATGACCGGGGTTATAATATATCTGTAAAACGCTCATAAACGTCGTTCATATTATTAAGCGCTATACAAAAGCGGAATATTATTATTATTAATATTATTATTATTATCATCATTATTATTATTATCATTGTTATCATTGCTGTTGTTATTGTTGTTGTTTTGGTCTACATCGGTATGATCAGCTTAAGTTGAAATCCGATCTGTTTAGATTTTGAATCTAAATGCAACCTTGACTTTTTCCGAAGTTTGGATTTCGGTAACAAAAAGTCAGGTCCACTTTGTTAAGAGACCTGTAAAATCTGGGCCATCTCATTTAATAGTAAGGAGTTTTTGCAACGCGACGCAGAACGCTTTCAAGAACATAGAAAATATATTGTCAAAGAACCTTCATGACAAAGTGCAACCAAGACGTCTTTGTCGAAAATTGAAGAATGAAAAAAACATTTCCGTCCTGGAGGAACGACATAAACGGCATATCTTTGCAATTTTTCGTCAGCTCCGAAACGTAGGGCGAAACTGGTGTTCCGGTTCCTCAATTTTCAATAAAGACCCCCAGCTGTCCATTGTGATTTGACTTGCATCATCAATATATTTACACTGCAAAAACTCTGGTGTTGATTTAACACCAGCCCGGAATCTATATATGTCCACACCAGAGAAGTGTTAAACAACACCATTTTCGTTTGGTCTAACACCACATATGTGTTTATACAACACCAATTAGTATTAAAACAGCATCGGTTTGATTCCAAACTGGTGTTGTTTCAATACTTCTCTGGTGTGGACATAATAGTAGATTCCGGGCTGGTGTTAAATCAACACCGGAGTTTTTGCAGTGTACTGTGACCTTGAATTCGTTTTGCGTCGTGATGCAAAGACTCCCCCCGGTGACAAGTTCAGGTCATACTCATAGAAGCTCACTCGTTTCTATACTCATGCGTAACCTACGAAACACCCAATGGTTTGCCCTATCACCAAGAAAATGTGACCAGTTATAATATCCTGATGATAACAACAAAAGGCGAATAAAAGATACAGACACAAATGACTGGTGAGGAAGAGGGGAAGACTATTAAAACGGAGATGACTAAAATTAGGAATGAACTGATGATAACAATACATGCTAGCTAAATACATGTAAAGTGACATGAATAACTGGGAATCGAGGATGAGGGGAATGCCGATGATGAAGACTAAAATTAGGAAAGAATAGTTTTATTGATCAGTGCAAATCTGAAAGAGTTGAGTAAAGTGCGTGTAGAGAATATCGGACCAGGTACTCTATGATCAAATGAGGAGAGTGAACTAGGACACAAACAGTGAGGTCATTCATTACGTCAGTCCATGATCTACGGCAACCCTTTTCCAAAATTATAAGGTACTGTATTTAGAATATTATTTTTCAGGCACGTCACTGTATTAAAGACAAAAGATGAGCATCATCAAATATGTATACTCTAATATAAGGTAATTTAACCAGAAATACAATACACTATTATTTTGGACACGTTTGTCCCAATTATGAGTTGCACCATAAGGGACAACCATAATTAAGATTTGTGCATAACATATGAATAAATTACAAAGGTTAGAGTTGTATTTCATATATGTATGCGACGTCGACTAACCTTCTAAAAATGCATTGATATCTTCCTTCATATTAAAGTATTTTGTTCTCGCTCTAGCGCTTCCACTTCCTTCATTTCTCTATCCTCCACCTCCCGCCCACCTTTCCACATTAATTCATCTCGTCTGATTCTCCCGCGTCTTCCTCCCTGTCTATCAGTCTATCGTTACTTAAAGTGATCATATCACTTTGTTCTGATTTAAAAAATTATCCTTTTGGTTCCTGAAAATGGGCTAAACATTAGGCTTATAGTGTAAAAATACCATCCCAAAAGTTTCAAAGTATTATATTTACAGGATCAATTTTAAAACCTTGGAGATGTAAACCAAAGTTTGAAATAATTGGGAGTTGGTTTCAATGACTATGTGTATACAGGGAATCTGTGCACCACAACACATTAATTCTAGATGAACACAGCATGACCTACATACAGTGTGTACAAGGTATACACTGAATGTACAGTGCAGCTAATAGTGTGTGTATAGGAGATGCACACAACAGAAGGCAGTCAAAATAGCCAACGGACTTTTTGAATTGGAGAAAACTGGTCATAAGCTGAACCCGTCTACTAGACGGTTCTCAAAATCAGGCTAGTAAATTGCTACTTGTATCTAAATTAGAGTTTTTCATCCTATATTGTGGTCTGTTTCAGGGTTTTTTAGGACAAATACAGGCACTCATACGCACGTTTCAACTCAGTTTGAGATTTGTTTAAATCAGCTAATCACAAAGTTAAACGATCCCTTTAATCATTTTCTCAACATCTCTCGTTTTATTCTACGTGTGAACTCACTCAGTTTCTACCGATCCCCCTCCACCCCTGTATCTCTATCCCCCCGTCTGTCTCCCTCCCTCCAATGCTCAATGGCCCGTATTCTGATGTCAGGTTTAACTAAGACCATGGTCTAACTCGGTGCTAAAATTATGGGAAGCCAAAAGGGTCAAAATTCTTATTAAGTTGTATGTTTCTTATGTTTACTGTGCTCTTTTCTGATTCATCGATGGTGAAGACAATCATCTATTTATACTTCCTAGACAATTATAAATGATTTGAGAGCCAAATGAGCTGAAATATGATATCTCTACTGTTAGTGATTTATGTAAAAATTGGCTATCCATACTTAAACCACAACTTTAAACCTGAGTTTAAGTTAAACTCGACCTCAGAATACGGGCCCATATTTTTCTCTCTTCTTCGTATCCCCTCTCTCTGCAGTATAGTGAAATGCGATTTTCAACAAGCATTTTTTTGTTGTTTTTACTTAACATGCTCGACACAAAATGCGACCTTGCTGCCTATCGCTTCAGATTCTGCACAGCTCGAACTCTTTTTGAAATATTAATCAGAAAAAATTAAGACATGTCTGCATTGCTCAACTCGTTTTGTCCTTACACATGTGTAAAAGCAAGTTGTATATGGAAAGTTTAGTTCTAAACAATATCTAAACTTCTACCATCCTTTAAAAAAGTTCTTAAGATTGGTAGAACGAAGTTTAAACTTTATTTGATTTCTCATCCCCAAACGATGGCATTTTCTGTAAAAATTTGTTCTGTTTTAAAATACTTGAAGTAAACTAACCCCAAAGACATGAAAGTCACAATACTACAACTAGGCGCATATGGGGGTATCTCGAATTATTTTCAAAGCTAAAATGCATTTTAAAGAAAAATGAGAATACAGAGGAAACGGATTTTTGTTTTGTTTTGAGTGTATATTGAGAGATAACAAAATAATTCAAACAAACAAAAAACATATCTTCACAAGTGTGTAAAGTTTTTGACGTAATAGTCGTCGTGACGAAAACTGTCAAATTTCCAAAATTGTAATCCTATCGATGTCCAAGGAATAGTGAACTCGGGCCATGTTATTTCCTCCTCATGATATAAAAGAAATTCATTGCAAAGTTATCTCTTATTCAAATCCACTTTAATCGTATATTTACTTACATTGTTCATAGACCATCATAACAAATAACATAAACCGTTATGATATTTGTCTCATTAATCTCGATGTTTGTCCATTATGGGTTGAAAATTAATTCATTTGGCAACATTATAATCGTATACCCTTTGACAAAGATAGGCCGATCGACAAAGAAAACTGATTGAATAAACGGATAAATTTCTGCTATACAATCGAATTCGAACAAAATATGAAAGAATGAAACCATAAGGAAGGAGCAAAGTGCACCGATTTCATTATTCTGCCGCAGCTGCATTGGTAATGTATAAATATCAGGGACAAATAAATCATTCATTTGTGAAAGTCTAGTCACCTCACTCTAAAACAGTATACCTGCCATTTTCCATGCTTGTAACTCCCCTTCCTTTTTCCATCTTTGCATGTTCGACTATCCAGTGAAATTGAATGAATTCTGTCAATAAAATGATGTATACACATGTGTAACTATATTATAACTATATATACCAGCAATATGAACACTGTTAGTTTGGCTTTGCAATGTTGAATAAACGAAAACAATAACAGAAAATGCAGTAAATAAATTCCTAAGACAAACGCTTTGGACAAATTTGTGTCTTTGTGTGTGTGGGTTGAGGGGGTATAAGCTGTTGTTTGTGTTTATTTTTTTTCAAAATAAATTTAAACACATTTTGAAAGACTTTCTTTGATTCTACATTCAGTTCTGTGTTATAAGCTTTATTGAATCGACAGTGATGCTACATCACACGTCTGAATGTGACACTGTCCACGTTTGTAATTTGGAATTTGTCGCAATATTTCCAATTTACCAATCTTCACTGATTAAAACAGAACTGAGTTTTGGATCGTGCGAAGTACAAAGCGCTAATTAGTTTATTATGTTACGTATGACACTACACCACGAATTACGTCACACTGCTGCTGACAATGACAATATTTTTTTTCCATACGTCACACTTGAAAGGGCACTAAACTAACAAGATAGCAACAATCAAACGAATTTTCAGTATCAAAAGCAACATGTTTACAAAATTTGGCAATATATCAGGAGCGTAAAACGTAACACGCTGATAAATAGAGAAAAACGCGTTTCATATATAACAAGTGGTGGTAGCATATAAATGGCATGTTACTGATCGCCACTGGTGACTGTAAGCGCTATTCAGTGTGCCAGGCAATGACGACCCAAACTGTTAGGAATAAACACAATTTTTAATGCCCGAAAGATATGTATACATGATATTCCTTTGAATAAAAATGGCTTAAAGTATAAACATAATACATGCTTACGTTTATTGACAGAAACATGATGCAGACGATATTTCCTTCCACCAAATATCAATCAATAAAATTGAATACTCTTTTAACCCATCTTCGAATAAAACCACTAAACACATGACACACAAGTAAAGAACGTACATGACTTTTGTGTAATATAGAAAAATAAATAAACAGTGTAACTTAGAATATATATATATATATATAAATGATTATCAATATTATTACACTTAGCCACGTCAACTGTGGAGTATGAGTATGCATCAGTATATAGATTTTAACTTTTTATGTATTCATTTAAAACGTCCTAAAATGATGTACCCGGATGACAGTAATATACTTTTTTATCGGATAATCCAATGTCCTAGCTGTACTATTTTTGGTTTCGTCAGAGCATTTTGGGAAATGAAGACAACAGGGGGTACCGATCGAGAAATGGGGTTTCGGTGGCACACACCTGCCACAAAGCTCGGGGTCGGGTTGGACTAATGTCCTGGAGGAAATCGAAGGCACGAATAAAGGTGTGGAAATTTACAAAAAAAACAGATTGCAGGGGGTATGTCATGCGTATAATTACTGAAATGGATCTGTCGTGGGAGATCGGGACAGCAAAATGGTAAATTGTTTTCAGGAATGAGATTGTATGATGGGGGAGAGGTTGCTGGGATGGATCGGAAGAAGATGGCTATCTTCTTCCTTATATGTATTCGCGGTTTGTATATCCACTCTGCCTACTAGCAGATGGTCTAATTGTCTGACACCATCATGGTTATCCCATAGTGGGCGTCGTGGTGTAGTGGTTATATGGCTCTCATCTTTCAATCTGAGGGACATGTGTTCGATTCCCAGTCATGGCGTGTTTTCCTTCAGCAAGAAATTTACCCACATTGTGCTTCTCTCAACCGAGGTGAGGTGAATGGGTACCCGGTAGGAAGAAACTCCTCGGATGCCAGAGCGCATGTAGGCAGCACGGCTATATAGCCCGGGTTATAATGATAATAATCATATTGTAATGCGCAGTTGAGTATAAACATAGACATTGCGCAAGATAAATTTACTATTATTATTATTATTATTATTAGGTTAAATATCAATATGTTCCAGCCATCAATAGGTGTACTACTCAATGAGTAAAGTACTATTCACTCTATTTTACAAGATTGCTGCTTCACAATAATTTCATAAGCCATTTTTTCATTGATATCTTTTTGGGAATGTATTCAATGATAGTTTGCGCAAGAGTCTAACTTAGACCTGTTCGAAAATGGTCTAGTGGTTCGAGCATTGGACCCATGATCGTAAGGTTTTGAGTTCGAACACCCGCTCCGCCGTTGTCTTCATGTTAATAAAAAGGCTCGAGAGTGATTTATGTCGTAAGGTCAGCCACAAAGCCACAAAGTCTGACGTAAAATGTATAAAAGTATACCAGCTTGGCGTTATACCAACAACAAAAAAGTGTTCTGCCGAGTTCCTACGCTGGTCACCGTAAAAGAAACAGTTAATTGTCGAAGTGATATGATTCTCGTTTATTCATAAATGTATTTCGTTCATTAATTGAACTCATATAAAATATACACAACAAGCAACATCCAATTCTAGGCCAGGGATGGGGTACATAAGACAGAGAGAGGGGGGAGGAAGAGGGAGAGATGTGGAGAGAAAGAAGGACTACCCCGTTGCATACAGTACATTGGAATTTTCCATGAGGCCTTAATTGCATATATTATACTGCGTGTATGGAATGTATAATTTAGGCTACCTAAAAACTGAAAGCATTTTAATTCCATTATCGTCACTTGCATCATGTATTAAATCCCAGCAATCAATCGTTGAGGATTATTTTCATAGCAACTAAGACACCATTGAACTTAAAGGTTATATTATGCGCGCGTAGCCACACGCAATTGCTTGAAAATTTCAATGCAAAGCCAAACACTTCAGTGGAATCACCACACAGTTTTGGGGGTAGAAGGTCTAGATCTAATGGTAATAATAAATTAATTGCAGGGATTCAAAAAATTATAAACTGTTTCATAACAAGGTGCATTGGTGCATGTATATGCAAGACATTGGAGTAATAAGCCATTTAAGAATTAAACAAATAAACATTTAATTAATGTATAGGGATATTGGCATCACACCTTTAAAACAGTACGATACTAAGAGTAAACTTGTGTTGAATATGACGGCAATAAATTACTATTTCTATTACTACTACTTCTACTACACTACTTCTTATATTACGGTACTAATTACATTTCTACTTTTACTTCTCATACATATTCTTTATCTTCTCCTTATGATGAGGATGATGATAATGGTGATGATGGGGATGACGATGACGATGATGGTGATGATGATGATGATGATGGTGATGATGATGGTGATGATGATGATGATGATGATGGTGATGATAGTGATGATGGGGATGATGATAATGATGATGATGACGATGATGATGATGATGATGGTGATGATGATGGTGATGATGATGATGGTGATGATGGGGATGATGATGATGATGATGGTGATGATAATGGTGATGACGATGATGATGGTGATGATGATGACTATGATGATGATGATGGTGATGATAATGATGATGATGATGATTGTGATGATGATGATGGTGATGATGATGATGATAATGATGATGATGATTATGACGATGATGGTGATGATGGTGGTGACGCCGATGATGATGATGATGATGACGATTATGATGATGATTATGATGAGGATGATGATGATGGAGATTGTGATGATGTTAAACATATGTATGACGTTACACATTTTTTTTCGAACTGCCCACGTTGTCTTTCAAATCTTAATAAGACACGTAAACTATATCACCAGTTTCCGTTTGCGCTCTACATGCCGTCACACTCTGCAAATGGGCACATATGGCCACATTTCGATAAACCATGTTTACCAAAAACGCTCTGCCTTGCAGAAGAAAAAAACAAAGAGAAGAAAAAGAAGCAGTAGGTGTTAACCTGTAATAGAACTCTGGCAATTTGCCGCTTGTTCCGTGACCAGAGAAGTCGACACGAGACGGAGATGTTACGGGAGTTCTATTTCTTGAGGCGTCTCAAGATTGCGTGACGGGCTTCCCCGATTGAGCACTGATTACACACTACAACACACCACACCTCCTTTATGTTGTCCATTGTGCCATTGTATATCAATTTGCCGACCGATACAGCGGACGATTTCTGTTAACCATTCCGGTTTTACATATGATGAGGACGTTCCTGAACTTTCTCCTCAATAAGACACGGATTGTCATATAATAACGACACCTCGCCACGGTAAGAATATGATGAGGTGCTGACACAATTTTGTCACCCAATAATACGAATCCAGAAATGAAAGTGTCAGGGTAATATAGGCGGAAATGTCCCAGAAACGATCTGCCTATAAAATGATTATGATTTAATAGGCATCCAAACGCGTAAGGTCTATAGTTCCAGAGCAATCACCAAAACGATAAGGGCATAGACCTTATATGCATACGCATCATCGGTCCATGAACAGTCAACAACATATAGACCTACACATATCGCTTCGAGAGAATTACTTTTTAAAAAGTATTTTTAAACTTAAATTCTAACAAGTCTTTATTTAACGGGACCCAGAAGTAGATATGAAGAAATCCAGCGTTTTCAATTAATTCAATTTTGTTCATTTTTCATTTCCAAATATTGCAATACCATGAATACGCCATTATGTGTTGGACATCATGGTATATGCTTCACATTATGTACTTAATAAGTAAGAGTATTTTAATAGTAACTGTGTGGAAATGGGATATTTCATAGAATTTCTCTCTGTTACGCATGGTGCATGTTTAATACGTATTGTCCAGCAAAAGGGAACACGCGTGGGAAGGGAGTTCGAACATATCGAAGAACTTCAAGGCGTGATCATGGTTTAAGTTTACTTATAGAATATTAAATGAATAAGGCAATTTGGGTGGGGACTAATTGCAATGGGTAAATAGGGTTTTCATTTTATGTGTACCTATATACCAAATTATTCCATTTGCTATTTCAACCTCGCTATTTCTTCATATCTCTTTCACTCTCTGCTCTTCTTTTTTCCATCTTTCCACACGTTCTTTGCATTGTATCGTATTACTCTCTTTATCATCTACAGTTAAGTAAAGAAAGGGTGTTCCAAAGTCAAGCCCCACTCAAGCTGTAATTTACACTCTTAAAATGTTAGGCAACATACTGTCCACACAGCGATTGGTTTAAAAAATATCCAACTCTTAGTAGTTTTTAACCAATACTGTGTTGTTTTCACCCAAAGCACACATAATTGGTTTAAAACTACCCAGAATTGGATTAAGTTTTAAGAAATAATTGTGTGGACAGTATGTTGCCCGACATGTTTAGGTGACTCTACTCCCTTATTACTCTAGTGATTTTTTCAGAACTCATCATTTTACTCATCTTCGTTTAAGCGGACATTAATGCAAGATTTATAGAATTTGTGTGAATTTATGATGACCTTTCGAATCAGCGTTCCAGCTTGATCTGTTTTCTCAAGACCCAACTCCATCAATCTGACACCTGCTTTGACGAAGAGACTTATGATTTGATCGGAAATCGAAAATTAATTTCGCCTGTGAATCGTCATTTGGGTCATTGTCAGGGCAATTTGCCACAAGCCTTTTGGCTCCAAACTCGAAATTACCTCTCATCCATAATATATCTATGTAAGGACGACATTTCCCAAATTTTCACAGAATCCTCCGTTGGTTCTATATTATGTTTAGGTATGAAATTAAAAAAAAACCCATAAATATGGCCCTAAACATACCTAATTAACAACACAACTTTACGCCACAATCTCATTCATATGTATTCATATGTATTTATCATTTTTGGATACAGATGTATACGTATATACATCGTTTTCTTTTAAAACGGGACAATTTTTTCAAGGCTATAGAAATATATCATCTCGTCGTCACCGGCTCAATTCTAGCTTCCCCAAACAATAGCATATGTGACCAGCCAATGCAAAACCAGCAATAAGTTGCCACGGAAGGTTCTCTGTAAATAGCCAAAATAATTCCGTCTTGAAAAAGCAATAAAAAATGAAAACATAAATAACTAGACAAATAATTGAAATAAACAAAATAGAAAATTGGAATCCAAAGGGAGTATTTTTTTCTTCGTCATACTGTCAAAATTTCAGGTTGTAAAATTGAATAGAGAAGAAGATGCAAGAGCTTCTTTGAACCAAGTTTTGTGCTTGCTTGGAAATTTCATTGAGATTGCTCAATGTGCAAATTTCATGCTTCAGAACTTCAAACATTGTTTCTCCGAATTAAATCTTTCTGCATTCAATCAGGTTCTTGTGTCGGTCAATGTTGATCTACAAGTAAAAAACCATTAAATATCTGATAATTCATTGTGGGCGACTTCTTGTTGGTTTTGGTGTGGCTGGACACAAATGAACAATCTCCTCTCCTTGGGAATAATCCAAGAAAACATCATTGACGCTTGCATCGTTATAGCTTACTAACAGTATAGTTCCTTGTTTGCATCCTATGCGTTACGGCATTTGACATTCGGGTGAGGAGTGGTCATTGGATTGGCGTCCCTCCAGTGGACGGTAAGGCCGCTGTGGGGTTCGAACATACGACCACCAGGACGCCGTCTTACAGAGTTGCGATTTATCCCATCAACCATCACTATGGAGAGCAAGCAACGTCCTCATCTAAAATACATACATTTCGCTCAAAATATATTCTAGATTTGAAGTATACTGTGTTCCCCTTTGTTTATCAAGGACATTGTGCAAAATCGTGATTAGGTAAATAGGTCTGCATCCCAAAATGTTTGCATTGTTAAGATATAACACAATCTTAGTTTATAACAAATATATTAGGAATCTCGAACTTAAATAGACGGCAGGGGCCGTGGAACGAATGAGGGAGGGGTGCACTGACCCAAAACTTTTCTCCTTTTTTTTTGGGGGGGGGGGGGGCTGAACATGCATATCACAATTTGATGGTAATTTTCACTGTTTTTGTGCATATGTATACCGAAAAAAAATTGTCATCACTAATAGAATACATTTTCTTGTTACAAAAAATCTTGAGAAGCAAACCCCAAAAAAAAGAAAAAAGTGGTCAAGGTATAACATTAGGGGCCCGCTCCCTAATTGATCCCCGTGCCTGTTTTCTTCATCTGGCATGCCTTTCATAAAGAATTACAGTTATTTAAAAATCGCTATTATTGAAGCTATCGTGGCAACCTTGATTATAATTGGTTGATATGAGCCCTAGTTACCATGGCAGTTGCCATGACAAAGTTACCATACTTCTAACTCTTTATGAAACGGGCCCCATTTTATCATGTTTCATACGATGTTTTACATGTATGTCCCCTCATTCTCCAGCATTATTTTCTTCCATGTTCTTCCATGTATTCAATTTTTAATTTGTGCCACCTTTCTCCTATAGGCCAATATCTTTTCCCTCTTATTTTACCTGTTGTTATCTGTCTCCCGCTTTCCATAAATCTCGTCCTATTTCTCTTTCACCCATCTGTTCCTACTTGCCACAATTCTAGCTCTATAACCCCCCCCCCCACACCCTTACCTTTGTTAATTATCTCTTCGTATATGCCCCTCTGTTTCTTTCTCATCTGTTTTCAATTCCCTTCTCACTCTTTCCCTCTCTCTCCATCCCATTTTGAATTTTGCTAATGCCGGGGGGGGGGGGGGGGTCAATCAACATCCACTCAATACTCTTTCCAAATCCCTTTCATTTTAGCTCTGTCGGTACAATACTATCATTTTCAATACAAATGAAAGCAAGACACCAAAGCATTCTCTGGTAAGTGTTGAATGTTATTATTTATATTTTGCCAGAGAAAATATCACATAATCAGATAATTTTGCTTTTTTTTTCTTAATTTGTTGTAAATACTTCAAACCGGAAGAAAATAAATTTTGTATTTTTAAAGCATCTCTTTTCACACCATTTTTAATGGGTTTTAATTGGTTTAAGAAATTTCCTTCGACACTCATAATGTAGAGTTTAATCAACATTTTTTTTAAAGAAAACCATCTTCGTCACTTCCTAAATTAGACTCTTCAATCTTTATTTGTTGGAGTTCTTGAATGAAAACATCTGGTGCACCAGTTTTGCAGATTGAAAAAAAATAGAGAAAGGAAATTAAAGAAGTTCAATAAAAGTCGTCATGGTTTGCATCAATGTTCTAAGAAAATTGAGACCATACATAGGCCTATATATATTTCTGCAACACATCACATAAGAAATTTTACTACTTCTAATAATAAACTTGCACTTATATACAGCGCAATCAATTAAAGCTGTTCTATGCAATTTACATACCGCTCTCCAATAATAATAATTACATGAATTCTATAACAAAATGTCTTATAAAATATGAATACATGAATTATTAGAATTGTTAAATATTTAAATTATATATGATAGACAGAATCAAAGTTGATGTTTTGATTCACATAATATTTTGAAATGCAAAAACGAAAAAAAAATACTAATAATTAAAATAAAAACAAAATTGAAATTGGTTTTTCGAAGGCAAGTTTATTTGTTACCACACACAAAAAAAAATGTGAGAAAATTCCTTATTCCAAAAACAAACATACACATTACATCAACTCCATCCTTACTCTTAGGGTGACACAACAAGAGATTTTTGTCACAAGGGAGTAGAATATGCAGAACAGTTGGCTAAGTGTGGCACATACCCCCTGTGCCCTCCCCGGGTCAAAACCTGAATGTAACACTAACTCACTCATACAACTGTTGTAGGTTGTATTTTCTCTTTGTGGTCCAGTCATTGCTCTATTACCTCACCAAGTATTTATCATCGACATCACCTTCACGGAAAAATGTAAAATTGCATTATCCTCTAGGACAAAATATAATATTACAAAATACAATATAAAAAAATCAGAAAATGAATAAAATGAATTCTATAGATTATATCCTTTAATACTTTATCAATTTGTCTAAGGTACATTACTTTCGGCATTGGTTCAATTTAGACTCTAGATCCTGTAAAAACAAGAAGTGTATATTCAGTATATGTCCTACCTCTTGGTGGTTAATGTTATTTTTATTTGACGTAAACATGGTAAACATTCATGCATGCATCTTTAATTTTGTACGGAATAGTTTAACTTTTATACCCGGATGAGAATCTGCAAACTATGATAATGCACATGTTGATCATCATCATTCATCATCGGTACTGCTTTTATTGTTCTTTAAACTCATTGTAACCTGTTTGTGAAAGAAAAGGGAAAACTATAAGTGATCTCTTTCATGGTCGTACGCAGGGTGAGGGGGCGAGGTGGGAGCTGAAATGTGAAAAACCTACATTTTTTTACAAACAAAATTACAAGAAATCCTTTATTTACTTTAGAAAATGCCAAAAGGCCCTTAGATAGGCCTAAGCTCGATTGCTTCTGATCCTCGCTCTTGGGTTTCTCCAAAAATTGTATGCGTCTATCCCCCCCCCGAAAAAAATCTGCATATGACCATTATCTTTTTTTATATTTCACAATCTAATTCTAATTCATTCCAACAACATGAAGCGTTACATAATGTATATTTCATGCACTAGATCTAATTGTAAGAAAATTTAGCCCGACCAGATACAGTGCCGTGCGACAGCATTCGTGTATTAAGACTATAGACCGATAAAATGAAGCTTCGGTTTTATATCAATTTAGACATTTTTGATGCCCGACTTTTATTCCTGGCTATATAAACCATGATAGTTGGTTTGCACACCATTGGTCAGGTTCTTGGTCCAATGCCATTCATAAACGTATAGAAGTACATTCTTGAGTAGATCTAGATCTAGGCCTGAATTAGATCTAGACCTAGATAAAGATCTACTTTGAATTTGATTGCCTAACGTTAGGCCCTAGGGAGGAGGGGGGGGGGCATCGAGGGTTGGAAAAGTAAGTTAGATGGCTAGATATCTAGATCTAAATTGGATCTTACCAAGAGGCAAGACTGTCTAAGTTAACCAAGTTAGAATATTGATATGTAGATCTAGGCTTGTTGATCTACAGAGCAGAGCAGCATGTTGTTATTTTCCTAAGACCTGGAGTCTACACGTAGATCTATAATAATAATGTTAAGCCTGAGGGGGGGGGGGTAATGTCTGGATGCCTGAAGTTACTGTTATGAAAAAAATAACCATTCATCTAATTTGATGTCTGAAAATGAGAATTGATTGACAGGCGTATAACGTTAGACTAACTCTAGACTCTAGATCTTCAAGTTCTTCCATACTCCGTTTCATAAACATTTGGTCCTTGCCTTGCTGAGTCTCGATCTACTAAAGATAATTTAAGTGCAGATCTCTCTCTACAGTATATTTCACAACAGAAAGAAGCTTCAGTCTTCAAGTTTTTTTTAGATTTACAGCATAACATTTACGTAAATTAGATTCTATATGAAAACGAATCTTAATCGACCGGGTTAGTCGTTACATTGGTTGGGCTCGTCCTTGTTCGAGTTGAATCAAACCCCGATTTTCTTTCGATGCCTAGCCGGCTAGGAGCCAGTCCAAAATAGTTAACACAGTGGTATAACCACAACACTGTAAACAACATACATGCTGCAGTGGGCAACGATGACAGTCTTAACTTTAAACTCATAGACCAAATTCTGCTTTTCTTTAACAGAAAAAAAACGATAGTAAATTTTTTGATTATTTAAAGAAATTGCCTTGGATCATAAACAACAGTGTGAAATGTGTAAATAGGCAACTGAATAAATATGGTTATATCAATTTAGTACTACTCACCGGAGTGTTCGGAGGTCCAATTTGGTGCGGAAAGAAAATTTCAGAATGAATAAATTAGATTACGTAATGAGGTCAAATGAATTATTTTATACACGATACCACTAGCATGGACGGCCAATAATCGGGGAAATCGCGTATTGCAAACGCTCTTATCCAATGGAAAGGCCGGATTATGAATATCTTCATGCTCATGAATATCAATGAGGGTTTATTTTTGTCTTCAAATGATAGCGGTAGGCGGAGCCTCATCTTATTTGTTTGGTGTTGAACGCGCAGCTTTCGGTCTATATATATTATGTTAATGATTTACGGATGACACCACTGTCACACCGACGAAACTGCCCACAGACCGACCAAGGTTATTACATTATTTCCTGTGACATATCGTAGGTCGGTTTGGATTCGGTTCAGTTGATGTGCCTGTAGCATTAGGGGCCATTTTATTTCATTCTCTTGACTGCGATATTTTCAATCACGTCTAATGAAACGAGGAAGATTTTTGTTTGCAATCTTCTTCTTTTTTAAATGGTCACTGTATCTTCACCGTTTATGTCAAATGTTTTATGACAGTAATTACAAACATGTAATCCATCAAGGATAATTGCAGCTTGCCGATGCTGTTTTAAATATCTCTCTTTGCCGACAGCGACACTTCTTTGGCTGGATTAATATTTGTTCTATCTCCCACACATGCTATGAAAACTATCTCTTTGGTATGAAAACTATCACCTTGTTTTTTAGACCATTCGCCGTATCATCTGAAAATTAATGAATCCAGGAATCGGCACAATTTATAACCAGGTTTGGTCTTCGTCACTGCCCCCACCCTCATTCCTTATATGTCAGAACTTAAATTATTTTTCTCTCTATTCTAAACCATACCGACGTCCCTCTGTTGGAGATGAATTACTGTTAGAAAATACGCCCACCTGCCGGAGAAATGGATGAGTCTGTTCTCACAAACTTTGCTCTTCGTCGCCAGAGCGAAAACGACTGTGCATGGCCGTATATCATCGGATCACCACTCACGCTGCTGCCATTCAAGCTGGAGAAAAGGCGCGAAAAAGATCATTCTTTACGAGTGAAAACGCACGGGCAGACACGACTGAGAAGAACAGACGACGCGGCGACCCTTCTCTTGCCTCTAAAACTCATCAAACCACCTCAACACGATTTGTTTCTGTCCAGTAGAATAATATATCAACCTCGAAAAGAAATAAAGAAATAAGTTTCGATCGCACCAAGGACATTTTCCCTCTCCCTCCCGGAATCATTCATTTGCGATCCTGAAAGAACACCCCTTCCATATTAGGTAAGTTTTAAAGAACTTTTCTAGAATAACAAATACTTTCTTTTGTATAGTTGTCTGTAGATAAAATCTTAGTTCAGGACGACTTCAGATATGTAGTTAACATGTTTTATCACTAAAATATTTGTTCTTACCTTATGAAGATTACGGTAATATGTACCTCTTATGTCTAAAGACAGTGATTGGTATAGACGGTATCCTACTACACATTGGGAGAAGAGTACTAGGGAGGACATCTTGTGGGATTCCGTTTTGCTAAAACAGGTGTGAGAGTTTTCATCAAGTTTCCATCAAGAGCACTTAAGGATGTTGAGGGCAAGAAGAAGCCTGCATCAATCTCTATGATCTCTGAAACCAGACACAGACACTTACATCTTTAGAGATCAAACACTTCGATGGAAACAGTGCCCTTTCAGACACTCCAATGTTTGATCCATAACCTAACCAACCTGTCAACTGACATTATCATAGCATTGTCGAAAAGAAGCACGTCTCTTATTTCTAATTTGCATACCATTTTCCATCCTTTCCTTGCAATCTCCCCCCTTTATCATGGTAACGAAACCTTTGGATGCAAAGGTTATAGTTTTATTGTTTTGTATTCTCGGCGATATTTTGGAACGTCACAGTGAACACCGGTTTAAGTGCACTCTTATCGCTGTACAATTTCAATAGCCTTTATGGAATAAATGGAAAAAGAGTATCACATAAACACAAAATTTAATTGGAATGCCACGGTATTGTCTTCGGTAAAGCCTTTACGAGCAAAGAACTTTCTGGTTTATCAGTTTATTGAGCAGTAAAATACTCTTAATTGCAAATGCCACTCTTTGACTGATCAGCGTTAAAATGGAAAAGTGTGCAAGATCGCCGTCTGGTCACTAATTCTTTCACCAGCTCCATAATACATTCTGGAAACTAACTCAGCATGTGTGCTTTTTGCACTGTTTGGTATATCCAACAACAAACGGGCCCAAGCTTTGGCCTGGTAAATATCGCACTAATAATGATTTGAATGATGCAATGTTGCATCACTGTAAGTTTAATTATTTTACCCACCTATAGAACTTTTTTCGTTGTTATCCATCGAATCTGTTTTAAATTTATACAGGGTAGAACTGAAATACACAAAGTTTCCCATAAGGGGCTCCCCACATTGCCTATAGCAAAAATCCCCTGACATTTACGCCGAAAAAGTTTTGCAGTTTGTGTGTTTATGATTACTTTACTAAAAAATAGTTTTTTGCGTCTCAAACTTATAATATATATATATATATATATATATATATATATATAAATATTCAATTCTGAGTTGTATCAGTCGCTAGAAGAAAGAGGATTCTATGAAGCGGCTAAATGATTCAATATTATTGAAATTACAAATCCTTCATTTGGATTATCATTCATGTTGGATGTTGATACATTTTCACACTCAGCTCTTGCATCTCTGTAAATGCAATTAAATAGAACAATATGCCTAGCATTATTAGTCAGAATTCCGGGGGGGAGTCGCGAGCGAGCAAAGTGGTTTAATGCAAAAAACACTCATATTGTAACTGAGTTTGAATAATTTATGAGAAATTATTATAAATATCAAATTCTGCCCTATCAACCCCATTCTCTGTTCTTTTCTTTTTCTTTGGGGGGGGGGTGGTGGTCGAACTTTATGGGGGCGTGGACCCACAGCCCCACCCCTCTTATCCCGACGCCTGTGATATAGAGGCCTCTAGATTTCCCAACCATGACGCCGAATTTTCTTCATTTGGGGGTAATCAGCGCCACAGAGCATGAGGATGAGAGCGCAGCGTCAAAAGAGAAACCATTCCTCATCATTGACTGTGAAATTAAAGTTCTCGAATAGCCTGTATTGCTGATGCTTTTGCCCAGTTTCTTTTGAGGGGATTGTCGTCAGAAAAAAAAACAAGCCCCCCCCCCCCTAAAAATACTAATAATAGTAAAAACATAAATGAATAAACCAAAAAGAATTAAGAACAAGAATGAAAAATAAAATTTACTTGTCAACCTGATTTTCAAGGGATGGTGACTAGGGTAAATAAAATATGATTTGAAAAAATCAATATTCCCGGGCCATGGGTAAGGCCCTAATCCTTATTACCAGGCAATTTCCATCAGGTTATCTAAAACGTTATCTCCCGATGATTTTCTGAAGAACCCATCATTTCCTAGGAAAACAATCCAATCATGCATGTTGACCTTGTTTTGGAGGACTGTCGTGCATCTAAATGTTAAGTATGCGTACACATTGTTCACATACAGTTGTCTCCGCAAATCTAATTGAAAAATAGTATTATCATTTCATGCAGTCACTCGCAATATAACAGGGTTTACCTTAGACGTTTTCCCTATTCTCGAGTTCGAATATTTTATTTCGAATATTTTAGATTTTTCTTTTCCCAGACAAATGCAGCGGATTTAAAAGAGACAGCTAATCATACTAATCAAGCATTCTATATCGTACGAAAATCCAGATCAATAGGGCTGGAGATTCTCTAACCGAAAAAAATGTTGGGGGTTTTACGGCTTCATACCCAATGCTGTTTCTGCCGTCACCAATTGCTTCGTTACCATTAATGGTAAACTTTTTTACACATTTCGTTTGGGAACTGAGTGCAAATAATTACTGAGTAACGCTAAGAGTTCCAGCCATTTTTTATAAGACTGGTCTTCAAATGCTTCTTCATCATTTAGCCGTTCATACTACTGTACATTATATGAATAGATGTGAAAATATTACCCCTCGATTCAATTAAAAAAAATTGGTACACTCTCGAAAAAAATCAGTCAAATTGACTAGATCAGTGGTCAACTGGGTGCAACTGATATGCCTAGTCACATTTCTGACGTATATTCTAGTCAGAAATAACTCTGTTGTAGTAAAATACGACTAGAAAATAGTCAAATATGACTAGAGTAACCGTTGCACCCAGCTGACCCGATTAACTAGTCATTTTGACTGATTTTTTGAGAGTGTATATTACTTATAATTCGGCGAGGTAACAAAGATCGTTCTCGCATAGAGCAAACTTATTTATCTGAAACTGTGTACTTATTATTAACTACTTTTAGTTTACACTATTGATACAATCCACTCTTTCACTTTTCATTTGGAAAAAGCCAAAAGGAAATATAGATGATCGTCAAAATTGCTGGGAAGTCAATATCGATCCGGATAGATTCTTTTCCGATAACATGGAGATCACTGCTTTATTTCCATAGAAGAACATGGTCTCTTCATTCCTCAAAAAACCTTGACATATAGAATGTACCGTGAAGCATTTCATGCTTAACCTTTTGAGACAATAATTTTGCCCAGAAAATGTTAAAGAAAAGGGCAACGTGTTTCTTTTTGGTCACTAGATATACCGGAGACATGCGGAAGACCTGATTTGTAGCAAGCATGACGAAACTTCATGACTTTGGGAAAGAGCACAAGTGACAAAACGAGAAACATATAAGATGAAATTAAAAATGAAATTGGAATAAGAACAGGCACGCATGACAGAAAAGAAAAGAAAGAAAAAGTATTTTATATTGACGGTGATATGTACAAGTGTTTTGGCATAACAGTTTCAGTATCGCATGTGGAAAGGCCTGGGGACTTTGCAAAACAAAAGTTTGAAGACAACTCTATGATTCTCAGCCAGCCAAATGAATGAACAATGAGATTTTGCAAGTTGTCTTCTCAAAGGTTTTACTTGCTCATAATATTTTTGGGGGGAATGGGCAGGCTCGATCTGACCACGTGACACTAATTTCTGCATAGACAATTAAGTTACTAGTATAGGTGGCGCCAGTGGTGTAATGAGCCAGCAATTTTGAGGGGGCCAGACATGCCGTCATCGGGCCAAATTTATTTTAAAAAGTTGCAAGCGAGCGGAGAGCGCGATAAAGTTTTTTTACATGATATTTAGAAATTTATACCATATTTCACCCTTCTCTGATTTTTGTTTTGTTTTGTTTTTTCTTGGTCGTGATTTTTTTTGTACCCCCCCCCCCCATTTGTACGCACCTGGATGGCTCATCAAAAATAAAAAATAACTCTAAGCATCCTAAATAATCATGTTCACTTGAGTTATGCATTGATTTGTACAGGCTTCCATAATTTTAATGGAATTTTTCTCTTGTTTGTAATGATATCTACTGATTTCGCTTGATATTCATCCTCTAAAGCTGGAAAGTGAAATGCATGCTTTAATTAGAAGAGGATTTACCCAATGAAATCTCGATCATCCGAATCGATGTTAATCTAGGTGTAATGCATTTCAAACATTGGTATACTGCAAGTATGTGGATCAAGCGTTCCCATTCGACGCTCCCGCTACCTTTCGAAATGTTAAGGCAAACAAGGTCATCAATCTCGGGCAAGATGGCACTGAATTCGGCGTGGATTGTTCGCCAATCGAGGTTTAAAACGGGATGGGCTAATCAAAGGCTCAACATTTCCTCACGTTTTTATCAGAGGGAGAGCAGTCACATGGCACTGTACTTTCATAAAGCTTTTGCCAGAGGAAAGGAAGAAATTTACAAAATTACAAAATGATACGGGTTAGATGGTGGAAAAAAAGTTTGATGAATTTTATATTACAATGGACGATTTTTTTTTATATTTTGTTATATTGTAGTGAGGCGTTCAAACATGTTTGTAAAAAATAAAAATGATACTGTTACAATCATATTTCCTGTATCTGGACCCAGTTGCATAAAAGTTAATATTATGGTAAATTTGCCATCAAATGGTAACTACCATGGTAACGATAATCAACAGCCAATCAGAATCCTGCAAGTTATCATGGCAAATTTGCCATAATGATAACTTTTATGCACCAGAGCACTGGTGTGCACTATTATTATTATGAAACTCGACATTATTTTCAGGATTTGACGCTTAGAACACTGTAAAAAAATATTGGGTAAAATTCTAACCAGCACGAGAGTAATTATGTGTCCAACCAATTTTGGGCAGTACCTTACCCAATGCGGGAAGCATATTGTCCAGTAAGGTTAAAAAATAAACAGCAATTACTTTAGAAGGGGCAAACTTTTCATCACACTGGATAAATAAAAATGCCCCAAAGAAATACCAAATGTTGGTTGGACACATAATTACCTCCATGGCGCATTTTTACCCAATATTTTTAAGTGGAATTATCATGAGGTTAAGTGGTCCTCCTGCATCGTGACTTCGATTTTAATTCAATAGCGACTTTTCGCACCGCGACACAGAACGAATTCGAAGAACACAGTAAATGTATTCAAATTGCCAGCCAAAATGACAATGCACAGCTGGGAGGTCTTTGTCGAAGATTGGTGATGCGGAACAACAGTTTCGTCCTAGAGAATCGGAGCTGACGAAATATCGCAAATATATATGTTGTCTAGAGTACAGTACGAAGCTGTTGTTTTGATCCACCAATTTTGGGCAAAGACTTCCTGGTTGCCCTTTGTCATTAAGGGCATTTTACAAGACATTTTGGTGTGTTCTTGAAGGTGTTTGCGTCGCGGTGCGGAAACTCGGTATTGTTAGAAAAGACAACTTAATGTCTGTTTAAAAGGATTTTGAGCAGTAGATTAGAGATCAGTGAGAACGAGATAGTGTTGTATGAAAAAAATATATACCGCGGAGAGTGTAATATGTTAAGATATAAACAATAGTAAACTAAGCTCTATACGTGTTTAAGTTCTAAATTATCAAATGGAATTCAAATAGATATTTGTGCTAAATATACATCATCGGCAAGGCAGGCTGGTGGTGGGAAGGTGAAGGATACGGAATAGTGGGGCTATTCTGCCCTGATTCTCTGTTGCGATGATTGGTTGATTGTTTTAGTTATGATGTAAAGGCGGAAAAACGAAAAATAAATCACAAAAATAAACAAAGACAAAAAACTACAGTTATTTCATATTGGGTGGCATGGAACTAGTAAGGCCATTTTCGATGGTGCATGTGCACTTGAGGCAGACTTGTGAATGGAATATCAAATGATGACTGTAAGGGCTCCCAACCGTTAAAACGCTTATATTAGGGAGCACTTCCCTCTATACAGCCCTCTAACATATGGATCAAGCTCTGTTTTTAGAATTTTATGGACGAATGTGTTATTTCAATGTTCCAAATAGATGTTAATGGTCTAAGAACGGAAGGTACATTCGGAATATATTTGTATGACAGGGGCGAATCTACCCTGCTATGGTAATTAAACATTAACCTGCCCGAGCTAAAGGGCCGATATTCACTCTGTGTAACTCCAGTAAGAAATCGGCAGGACAGTTTTATGTTGGTATAACTCCAAGTTGGTATAACAAATTACGTAAGAAACATTTTACTTAATTGGGAACAGCGGCTGACCTTTAGACGTGAGAAAGTACTCTCGGGCCTATTTATCAACATGGAGACAATGGCATATGCGGGGATTCGAACTCAGAACCTCACGATCGTGAGCCCAGTGTTCTAAACACTTGACCACACGACCCAAACGAAATCATGCAGTTGGTATATGTTAGTGCTCAGTGCTTCTGGAGGGATGGGTCTATAATGAGAACAAAATATTTGAAAATACCGCCCGTTCGCAAGTATTTTCCCAATTGTATAATTGCTTTTTCCAAAGTCCAGTTTTCACCCGCTAGTGCCTCACGTGGTATACACAATGTCCCTGTGAGTAAAAGCGGTAAATACAACGGACCCCGAACTTGTTCGAGCATATCCATATGGCGCCATTTATGTGGCCGCGATAGAGTACATGAGTGATATTACACATGGGATAGGTGTCATTACTCAAATATTTTTCTCTCGCCTCACCATATATGTCTTTAGCTATCTAATGAAGAATGACGAATTATGAGTCAAGACCTTGGCTTGTCCACAATGTATAGGCCAACTTTATTTCCTGGCACCAGCGTGGTCAATGCCATAAAGACGCCGCGCAGAGTGTTCGAATTATTATCCCATTAAATACATCTATGCCCCCATCGACCTTTGTCCAGATAGGCAGAAGGCCACTCTTTTATAAGTGGCCTTCGGATCACTTAATGGACACACCTTTATTAAAGACCGGAAGCCTCTCCTACCTGTCTGTCTAAGATTCATTGGCGCCAGTTTTACTTTGGTAGGATAGCCCGCTTGAAGATTTATTCCCCCATCTCCATGGGCTTGGTATACGGATTTGTAAACTCCTTCTTCCATTATAAGCCCTCGTCTCTTTACGTCTTCCGATCCTCCTTCATGTTGCATGAGTAGTTTAATGAAGACATATCCGTCATGGGGGAGTGGGTGTCAGTTTAGCTTCTCGAAGAGTCCTTTCTATAATCTACGAACACCTGGAGGAATTGACCTGTGTGGGTATAATGCAGATTGATGGCAATTGCTTAAAGGTACCAAAGTGCTCAACTTTTTGTTGCCAACAGAGACGCAGTCATATACTGGCGCATATGGATAACAAATGCACGAGTTAAAATAAGGTCGTCTTTTACCATGTTTACAGGATATTTACCATGTTACTTGTGGAGATATCATTTCTTAGCATTTAGTCCTAATTCATTTCGCCTCTTTTATCAGGAATCACCGTAGCCTTCGTAAAGTAATTTGATAAAAAAAACGTTGACATGAACCTTATTATTGATTGTTTCGATCGAGCTTAAAAACCGTGCATAAGAAAGACAGAGATGAATGTTGTTATAATTCAATGGAATTTTACTCAATTTGAATAGAATTATAATTTACCAGAATAAGGTTTGCAATATTAAGATGTTCTCTTTTTTTCTCAAGATGTGTTTAAAATGTTAAATTTCATTTTCCATTGATATTAAGTCTTTTGACAAGGAGACAGTAGAAAAGATATCACATAGGCCTATGACGGTTCTAACAGCATCCTGAAGGTGATCTGCTTAAAATGGTCCCTAAAGTACAATCGATTTTTTTTTTTTTTTTTTTTTTTTTTGGGGGGGGGCAATTGAAAACAAGATGATTGAGGATTTATTACAAATCTGACAAGGTATTTACAATTATGAGATTGTTTGAAAAATGGGATCACTGGATCTAGGCAAATCTCACATCGACAATATGTTAAGTCAGTCGTTGAAGCGGGAGAGAAAACTCTCCCATCTGTGTACTTTAATAGTGATTTATGCTCTAATCCGTGTCGCTTTTTCCTTTGGGCAGTGGTCAAACCATATCACATATACACTATACTGACATACTGCACAGTAGGTGCCCGTAATTCAGAAAAAGTATTCGTTGAAAATCATTTTGAAAGTTTATTGCAGTATCCTTGTTTATTGGAAACTCGTTAATGCAGTTCCCTGAACTAGTCAGCCAATTCAAAATTCCCTTATGGATATTTCGACACTTTGAATAATTAACAATTTTTTGTTTATCAACCCTTTTTGTTATTTTGTTAACACTTTCATCTGTTCACGATTTTGCACCATTCTTCCAATTGAAGTTAACGTGATGGTGGCGGGGTTTTTCCTTCAATTTTCTTGCTAGACTAATGGACTGTGTTTAAATAGTGATACAATCTAATTGTGAGCCATTTCTTACTTGGGGCCACAAATTCTACATCCAATAAGATAGAAAAGAGATAACGAAAAAAGGGGAAGCGGCTGAAATACGAAATTACTCTAACGCACACACACACACACCTATTTTCATTTTCAAAAGTCCAAATGTACATTTTCGCTCCCTCGCTCCGATTGCGACTTTTTAAAAGATATTTCTCTCACAGACGCCATGCATGTTGTGCCATCTCAAAAAATGGGCTCATTACGCCACTGACCGAATCATCACTTGCTCGAAAATTAATGAAATCGAGTATAAGTACAGAAGATCAAATACTGATTGGGAAATTCCGAAAAAAATTATCCCACAGACGCCATGCATGTTGTGCCATTTCAAAAAAAAATAGGCTCATTACACCACGAACCGAAGCATCACTTGCTGGAAAACTAATGAAATCGAATATAAGTACAGAAGAACAAAATACTGAAACAATCGGAATAAAATAGCTAAGTTAGCGTCGACGGACCATACAACTTTGATAATACTCCACGGAAAAGCGCCTGCGGAATGTTACAGTCCCATCAACGAATTTAGGCTCTAACTGGCCGAAGCTTTTACGTTCCATATTTCCATTAACTATCGGTTGGTAGGTTTCGAAAGTGTGACTGCAGCATTGCTCTAAGTCTTAGCTCATCTTTTATAATAATAATAATAGAAATAATAATAATAATCAATAATAACAATAATAATAATCAGTAACAATAATACCAACATGCTTATACAGCGCATATTACTGCCAAATGCGCCCCTTTGGCCCGTATTCTGAACTCAGGTTAAAATTAAACCCTGGCTTAAAGTTGTGGATAAACTATGAAGGGCCAACCGGGGCACAAATCCCTAACACCACAACTCAAGTTTATTAAGTAATTTTACACTCAAATGGTTTATAATTGTCTGCAAATGATAACTGAAGTATTTTTCTTCATTATGAAAGCAAAATGAAACAAAGTAGTAAACATAGGAAATATACAAAATAAACAGATTTTTTGAATTTTTGACTCCCCATATTTTCAGCACAGAGTTAGACCGTGGTCTTAATTAAACCTGACTTCAGAATACGAGCCTCTTTGTTCACTTGGATGTTTTCACCCTGGCTTTAGCCCTGCAGCCTTTTACAGCGGGATGGTATTTCAAGGATTGAGTGCAGCACAATGTGGATCAATTTCTTGCCGAAGGAAATCACGCCATGGCTGGGATTCGAGCCCACGGCCTTCTGTTTCAAAGTCAGCAGACTAATCCACTGGGCCACAACGCTCCACATAGTCACGCCGCACTTTTTTTCTCTTGAAAAAAAAAATACATTGATACTATAGGAAAAGTATTTTATACCCTCATGACCAACGTGATGGGTCAATTCTATCAACATCCGTATTGCTAATTTATTTTAATACCAACGAACATTTATACACAATGATCGTTAAGACTGTGACTTTAATAGCTGCGTGGTTTCTGATATTACCGAGTGGCGTATTGATATTTATGAATAAAATAGAAAGCATGAGATTATGATCAATCATTACAAAGATTCCACAATCTACCACTGAGAAGTGCGTCCATACCCTTTTTTTTCTAATATTCAATTCATTTTTTTTAATCGACAATAGTACTGAAATATTGGTGATTATGTTATGTACAGGGGAATAGACGGATGGTAAGCCGCGCGGTGTTTGCAACGTAAATAAGTTACTGGTCCGAAGATGGATCCTTGTGGAACACCTTAAATTATTTAAGAAAGAATTGATGAAATGTGGCTCACTCATCGTACGGAAACATTGGTCTAACAATTGACAAACGTATTACATATAGCGGATATTGACTGATAAATCTTAATTAATTAACTTTAATTTAAGTTAGTTCACTAGTTATAACCTACTCCCTTTTTTGAGATACTTATTTTTTATATTGAGAAATCTTGACTGCCGAAGGTTCAAAGAATGTAAAGAAAGGTTTATACTCGATGGACACATGGATATCTGCTTGGGATACAGACAAGTAACTCGCTGACGCGACATAATACAAAACAAAAACTGTGCGGACACACTTCTCCTTAAATATTTCATTGAAAAGCACACATGTGATTACTACCCATGTTGTTTCACGGAAATGCCTCAGGCAGTCTTACTGATTTATTTATTATTTATGAAGAGCATTCTGTAAATGCCGAGGGAAGTTAGTGCCTAATCATGGAGCTTCATGGTCTAATCTTTTGCTTATTTAAGCGGAGGGTGTATAGTAACTGGTTCATTGTGAGCATGATGGGACTATCATTCAAGGTTATGATTATCGCTCCTTAGTTCATAGATTTTATGCCACAAAATTATTTCCTTTAATCTGCTTATCTCTTCTTTAACGGTGATTAATTCCACGCAATTCCATAACAATAAAAGAGTTAAACTATGATATTGTTATGTGACCGATGGGGGGGGGGCGATCATGCACATATACCTCTTCGCGTATTCAAATAGAGTTTTCCTGCTTGCAGAGTGTTTGCTTGCATAATACCAGTTTTAAAAGAATTGGGCCAAACGGTGCATTTAGCAATATGAAATAAGATCAGCTGAAAATATTACATCGTATTTTTTCAGCAAACCTGACGTCGCTCGGACTTCTGCTCAAATGATTGGTAAGTTGACATCGATAAGATTATCGATTTACCAATATTCGAAGTCGTAGCGAGGTGACGTGACCAAGTGGTCTAAGGCCCCCGACTACACTGTGATTGTCCGGGGTTCGATTCCCGCCATTGTGTCTACGCTGCTCTTTTATCTTGCATCCAATACACTGATAAATGAAAATGCTTAATGTATCATTTATGACAACATGTTTACGTGTCTAAAAAAATGTAACCAGCAATTTTATACTAGAAAATGAAGCATTAAATATATCAAACTGCACAATGTTAAACATCAACTCCCCACGTGACGTATCCGAGGCTCCACCCCTGTGCTCCATAAAAAAAATCTATATGTATATTTTTTTGAGGGAATTATTGTTATGAACGACTAATTAGGCCATGAGGATATCAAAGTGTTTTACTTTTCATGCTATTGTAATTTTTCTATTTATGGGGGTTATTATATACTTGTAAAAAGGAATATACGTTTAGAAAAGAATAATATAAAATCTGCCGGTAATCAAAACATAATGAAACAAATATCCAGAGCACCATAAACACCTTCTGTCTGATACGAATATAATCAAGTATGCCACAGGATATGACTCTTCAATTTCAACTTTCTTCTGTATGATATAAAATTCGAACGTCTAATTCAAGCCATTTGGTGCCCTGCTTTACATTTAGCTCCGTGCCATTAGCCATGCTAGCAATAAATGTACTTGTTTTTACTCTGCAAATGTCACAAATTGAAATACTTTATTCCAGCCATGTGACTGCTTTACTTAACTCTAAGAGCGGATAAGTTACCTCGAGCTCGCCTCTCGAATCCTATTCCAAATATCTAATAAATTTTATTTTCGATTCCAGGAGCCAATAGCTCTAATGGAGTGTTAGCATATTATGTACAAAATGTTGCCCCGGCCATGCATGTCCAGTGAGCTTCAGTAGCAATCTCTGACAACATACAGCCTCTTTGCCATAAAATGATTAAATCGCTGGAATCACCCCCCGGGCGATTTATACGATGCTTATTCGATTCCCGCATATTTTGATGAGCAAAGAATATGATCTTTGGCTTTTATTTGCATAATATCATATCTCTTAAATATCCCAGGTCGCTTCGGATGCAACCCGCGCTCTTATAAATTGACAGGGCAATCACTCTTGATAACAATTTATGACAAGAAAAGCATTTATTTAGGGAATATATATTTGGACATTAACACTCGATGCTAAACTCGTTATATCTTCAAATAAACTGATTGCGAGTATGGAGCGAGTAGCAATGATATCGATTCAGGAGACGTTATAAAACCAGTTCAGTTTTTAAACTCTCCATTGATCCAAAGCTGTCATTTTCAATGGGAAAACGTGCCTGTGAAACCATTTCACGGGCTTTCAAAACGGGTTACTGGTTTATAGGTAATGAAACAGACACAACTACCGTCTTTAGTTTTTTTTTTCAGAAGACATAACTTTAAGTCTTTCCATGATTTTGAAGAATCCTTGTATGAACAATAAGGAGGGAAACGGGATAAGAAAAGTAGTAACACTTCGTCATTGTTGCCTCGTGTATAAAAGAAAAATCTAGCGATTGTTATATGAAACGATGTGAGGAGGCACAATATTAGCAGAGCTGTTGTCTCGAACTAGTGGCCGGTAAGACAAAGCTTTATGGAAATCATCGAATAATATTTTTGGACGATTCATTGCATTGACTACAATGCACAATTAATGAAAGAATCAAGTATAGGATTGATTGCTAAGCTGTGTGTTACGGGCCCAAGGTCGTTGTCCTTACGCCCTTTGTCACGCTTGTTAAGGAGTTTATCCTGATCACCAGGTCCATCAGAGAGAACCGTAAACCGTCGATCCTCTGGTTTGTTACTAACGGACATATTCTCTTTCCTGGCATTAAGTATATATCACTAATTACTAACGCTATCATGATTAAATCATATTTTCTCTGTGGTGTCAACTGCGATTAAACTCATGCCCAAACATAGAACATTATCTTGTTTATGACCGTATTTAATCTTAGAAAATCAAATTTCCTTGACACTTTAGATGGGGGCAGGAGCGGATCCAGGATTTTCCAATATCGGGGGGGGGGGCACATTTTTTTCGGAGGAAGATTTGACAAGCAAAAAAAAATCCCCACTTCTGTATGAACGATATATTTCCATTAAAACTATATGATGTACCTTTCGAAGGGGGGAGGGGCACTTGTGTAAGGACGGCAAATTTACATTAAAAATGGACTTTGACTCTCGAAAGGGGGTGCACGGGTCGATTGCGCCCCCCCCCCTGTGTCAGCCACTGGGTGGGGGTATGCTCATTGTAAAAATACCGGGGAAACTGCAAGAGAAAGACTTGCTTGGAAAATGAATTTAGAGAAAAAGGAATAAATGTAATAAACTGTTCATATAAACGCATTGTGTCAATTTATTTTACCCTTGCAGCTTGCAGTTTCCTGCAAAAAAAAACCCCAACGGCTGCCTTTCCACACCTTTACACTGCAAAAACTCCGGTGTTGATTTAACGCAAGTCCGGAATCTATTATGTCCACACCAGAGAAATATTTAAACAACACCAGTTTGGAATCAAACCGATGCTGTTTTAATACTAATTGGTGTTGTATAAACTCCTTTCTGGTGTTAGACCAAAACGAAACTGGTGTTGATTACCACTTCTCTGGTGTGGACATATATAGATTCCAGGCTAGTGTTAAATCAACACCGGAGTTTTTGCAGTGTGGATGTGCATGTAACTGATGTGGTTAATTTCCGATATAAACTGGAAATCTTAGGGTTCCCCAGACATGCTAAACGTAATATCTTACATGTCTACCCCCGGGTTTCAGTGATCTATTTGGGTTAACATTTAAATGAAGGATAAAGAGGACTTCGGCACCTGCAATCCTGCGGGCATAGAACGGAAACAATTGACAGGGAGACTGATCCCTTTTTATCCCCATTTGAAGATATAAATGGTTGCTGAGATAAATGGGAAACCTCAGTATTCCATACAAACATATTTAGTAAAGAAATCTGCAAAGGATGATAGAACACTTTTTCGATCGTTATCTCAGAATTTGTTAGTTTGTCAGAATTCGTGAAAAACCATAATTTTCATTTTTTTTTAACAAGTGCAGATCTAGTTACCAAGAATGCAGGATAAAAGAGCATTGCCGATTTATATATGCCTTGCTCACGCCGGCATAGGTGCCGCGGCCGGGGATCGAACCCGGACTTTCCATGTATAGTCAGGCGCCATAAACCACTCGGTCACGCGGCACCTCTACTAGGCCACACTCCGAAAATCGGTAGTATTATGTCTATTGTGATAAACGCACACCTGTGAGCATGGACATACGTAATATTCGTATTCGGCAATGAATTCCGTATAATGTCGTAATTTGTCTGTTTAAAACGAAAACATTGTGAGACAACTTCAATTGCAATATGGGACTCCTATTCTGCTCCACTTGCTTAATCAGTATGAAAAATACAATGGTATAATAATTATGTATGTGTAGAGGCAGCGTTTATGCAGGATGTTTTAACAATAAATACCTTCAAAGGCGCAGCATATAATAATACTATGTTCGTTTATTTAAATAATTTATTCAAATAATTTTAATAATTTATTTAAATAATTTTGCAGTGCAAGCAATGTGGCTTTCATTCAGAACACAACATAATACATTTCATTTCTATTATGAAGAGCTAACATGCAACAGAGACTAAATCCACTTTTTGTCAATTGATATTGTTTTACTTGATTAAATGGACATTCAACACGTCCATGAAAATGAATATAGTCCTACTCCAAAAAGTTTCAAGTATTGTATTAAAATAGGACCTGAAATTTACGCTTTAATACAAAAGGGACTAAATCCACGTTGCCCATTCTTCATAAATGACATACATTTTTGTGGATTTACTCCCTTTTGCATGAAAAGTCCCAAAGTGTCATAGCTGGGCACAAGGTTTAACGTAATAGTAATAGACTTCTCAATTCCCTTTAGCCTTCCTATGGTCAGTTCAAATGTTGACATGAGTTATGGTTCTGTTTATAGTTAATTATAGTATCTTTGTCTGATGTAGCAACAAATTGAAAAGAGTTTTCATGCAATAGGGACTGAATCCACAAAAATAATAGATTTAAAGTAATTATATGAAAGAAAAGACATCAGATCCTGTATGAATTTTTCTAATTGTCATTTTTTGTTACCTATATTTATGACTCTTAACTTAATACAATAACTTGTTGAACGAAAACATAGATTGGGGTGAAAGTAAAAAAAAACGTTGATTTATGAAGAATGAGCAAAAGTGGATTTAGTCCCTTTTGCACGCAAACTCTCCATATAATGACCGGATTATACATATTCATCTTATCATTATTATCAACCCATTTTGTTCATTATCGCCATGATTGTGTACATGGAGAAAGAAAAATAAAATAAAATCAGTAGGAAAGCTATAGAGAAACCCGAGAAACCTTTGAATAGTCTACCAAAAATAAGACGGGTAATGCATCTTCTTCTTTATTGACGGTGGGCGTATCATAGACAAAATATATTTCATTTGCATCGACAGAAACGCACGAAAATTTAATAAACTACACAAACAGGAACCGACATTACAAATTAGAGAAATGGGAATATAGGGAAAGCTTACATTAGAAATAGAGATGCTCTGTTGGCCGGTCCAATCAAGAAATCTTTTACTTGATTTTCTTTCTTGCTCCATCGGTGATCGTACGCACTTGCATGAATGGAAAATGAAAAGGCGGATCAATAAATAAGGTGGAGAAGGAGCAATGTATTGTTGGGTCTATGGGGCCTATCAAGGTATTTCGTCAATATCGAAAATGATCAGAAAGTATTTTCTTTCTTTGAATTTCATAAAATGCTTCTGCGACATAACAATAATGATAAAGATAATTATGATAATCGTAATGAAGATGATGATGACGATAATAATAATGATAATAATAATACCAAAAATAATAATTCAGGCTTGCTTGAAATTATATTCATTTCATTACCACGTGTTTTTTCTGCTTTACTTAACACAGGAAACAACATAAGGGAGCACACACTATAAACGGATTTGAATTTTTCAGTAATTCTTCTTATCATTTGCTCAATACTATGTAATTTATTTTCCCTGAATAATCGTAAAGATATGATTTATTCATATTTGTTATTATTCTGTGCAACTCTATTCAATTCTGTGAACATGTTAACGTCTGTTGTTACCAGTACCAGCGTTCATATTCAATAAGCTAGCTTTCAGTAAGTCAATTTCGTCTGTACGCCCCCCTCTCTCACCCTCCCCCATCTCTCTCTCTCTCTCTCCCTCTCTCTCTCTCTCTCTATATATATATATATATATATATGTATGTGTGTGTGAGGGTGTGTGTGTGCGTATATATATATATATATATATATATAAATATATAGTAACTTCACATCTACTTGAGATCTGAATTATTGTGCTGTGAGACACAATGTGATAATCGCCTTCAAACTGTTTGCTTAAAGCATTTTAACAATGTGAAAGATAGAAGATGTACAAATAGAAAAAAAACATACTAGGTCTATCTTGATTTTAATTGTATGGTAAAATGAGGGGAAAACTAGGTCTATTTCTTTATTTATTTGTAAAATCAAGCCAAAAACAGGAACATGTCACGAGTTTGTTAGGTCCAGTTGGTAAAAAAATGTCAGACTATTTCAACAAGTGAAAATAAGTAAATTCACTGAAGAAAACTAACAATTTTTTCAATAAAAAGGGTAACCTTTCGTATCTTTATACGGAAAGACCATAAAGTACATTTAGAAATCGGTACTTTGGACCTCATGTACATGATATCGTCATAACATACGAATTAAAATTTGTACCATAAATGTGTGTCGTAATTTGAGTAAGAAATTACTTGTTGCGGGATTGTTTAAGGAGATTGTGTCTTTGAAGTATGCGTTGATTTTTTTATGATATAATGATATAGCAAACTATATAAAGTTGTTACATTGGTTTCAATATCTTATTCGTCTATTTCAACATAATTTATTTTATTTTAACAGATATACACGGAAAGGTTAATGGGAGAAAAGGCTGTTCGTTTCTTGACATAAACATTCCCTTTAAATCAGACGGGAAATTTGAGCGTGTCTTATTAGTGTCACCCCCTAATGTAAACAGTTTCCTCTCCATTTATGTATATCAGTGAAATTGAGACCAATACAGGAAGTTGTTTTAAAATGTCAGTTTTCCTCACATGTTCCAGCTTTACCATAATAAAACCCATTAACTTTTAATAAGATATCGTGTCTATTTGGGTAAAGTGTGTTGATATACTTGCATTGAACGATAGATATGTATGCGACTCGGCTTCCTTTCTAATTCTTAATAAGCAACTGATGATATTCTGCATATCAAAATATATTTGACTCAATCAAAATAAAATGAAATACTTTCTGTCAATACTATTGAGGTGATAAATGCTTAAAAGGCGTTTAAAGGGGCTCTCAAGTGTACATTTCATGAAACAAAGAGTGACTTTGAAAGAACAATTCCGCACTGAGCCAATCAGATGCCTGGATATCAGTAGCTTATAACAAAATATAGAAAATCAATGACTACTTGTTTTATGAAATGATCCCCAGCTTCAAAGTAGAGATTGATTTCCCCTTCTTATAGCCCCATCGCACTTAACACTCTATGCTAAAACAAGGCCGTTTTATCATAGGCACATTAGTATTAATGACAGAGATGAGAAATCATTAATTTTACCTTAATGATATGCCCTCAACATGAAGCAGTCGCTCGGGATATCAAATTCCTAAGGCCCATGTCGACCTTTACCAGTGATGGGAAACATGAAAGATGGGTTGTCTACCCCCCCCCCCCCTCCCCCATAAGCTACGCCATTAACAAAGGGCTGGCACAGAAAATACGAGCCGGATTATCATTACCTTTTTTTAATTACTCGTAGATAAGTATGATTTCAGATTACCGGATCAAGATCAAAAGTAATTTCACATTAAGGAGTATGATAATTGATAATTATGTTGTTCATTATTTTACAAATACTCAGTGAAATTAAATGAAACCTATAGGCCTGCGCGATTGTTATTTCATATTGCCAATAAAACAGGATGAATATAAACTTTGTAAATCAAGTTCAGTGTCATTTTGAGGTAAAACAAACTTGGCATTTTGCCTCCCTTTGTTGAAATTATTCATATTAGTTGTTTTTTTTATATCAGCGCTGCTGCTATATTGAATCGACAATGAATGTGAGACTACCATGTGCGTTTCACTTGTTAACATTAATTTCCGCAGATTGAACCCCGATAGTTGTGCAATCAAGCGAAATGCCTAAAGGTATATAACGTGTTCACTATATCCTTCATATTGCTAGATCTCTCGTAGTAGGAGGCCGTTACACGTGTCTAGTTCTCAATATATTTGCCGGAGTTCACACCTGTTCACTATAGAAAACTAGACGTGAAATCGTGGAGGATTGGTCCTGACTCTCGTGTTGTAGGCCAAATCAAAGCACGGCAACATAACTCTGCCACTCTCCATCCACATGATCCAGGTGTTTAATGTAAACTTGGTCGTGTTTCTAGGATGAAAAATTAAATGCAGTTTGTCTAGCTAGAGTTTTGGAACTCTAGCTGGAATTCTCCACAGAGAGTGGAGGGAGTGTATGTATTGTGTGCGGGCAAGCCATAATCCAATGACTGGGGCTTGTGATATACGCGTATCTGAAAAGCACCAAGTGACATCCAGAAATAAAAATGCTATCTCATGTTTATAAAGCGAAATATTATTATAAGTCCACTCGTAGAAAAGATTTGATATATTGAAAATTTGCATTGATTTGGTCTGTTCTAAATCATTTATCTGTTCAATAACGATCTCTCATATGTCCATTCCATTTGCAGTCCGATCTGTTCACAGTTACTTCAAATCGGGGTGATTTACTATTTAGAAAAACCAAGCCCATCTTTTGTTTGAATTTGAACATAGATAGTTATAATATCTCCTTGACAAATCTTGCAGATATAATTTATTCATATTTTTTTTAAATTGTACTGTGTAGTTATATTCGCATCTGTGAACATTTTGATATCTGATGTTACCAGTACCACATTTCATTCTTGATAAGCGAACTTTCAGTAAGTCCATGCATATCGTCTGGAGGTTTTCATATGTATATGTATATACAGTATAGTAACTCCACATCTACTTGAGATCTGGAGAATTGCGGTGTGACACACATTGTTTACACGCTGCATCGGCTAGCGGTGCAGACCTGAGAGCCGGTACAGACTCGGCTCTCGGATTATCCTGCGTCGCGTTTACATGCTGCCCCAGCTCGCGGTGCAGAATCGGCTCACGTGGCAAAAATATAGATCAGTGGATTAAGTTTACATCATGAAACGCGCGCAAATTGTCGGTGCACTCACAATAACGATCTCTCACACGTCCATTCCATTTGCAGTCGTACCTGTTCTCTGTACTTCATATCAACGTCAGATTGGGGTAATTTTTTTATAGAGGATAACCAAGCCCGTCTTTTGTTTAAAATCTGCACTTAGATAGTTATAGCTTCTTGTCAAAACGCCTTAACCTACAGCGGGTTAGATTAGGAAAGGGTCAAATGTTGAGAGAATCTTTTCCATCTCGAACGTCAAAGATGTTGCTAAACAGATCGGAACAGAAACGTTTGCAACTTTGTAAAAACAGTTTAATCGCGGTTTAATAAACTTTTATGTAAATATTTGCCACAAATTATTCAATGAGACCAAGTCAAAGGTCTATTACAATCACGCTCTCTCAGTCTGCTCCCATGTACCATTTTTATTAGTTTAACCAGGTACTTTACGTCGTCTTTTTATGGACAATCGAATCCGAAAATAATGTATCAAAACGAATAAAGGAAATTATAAAAGAAGAAAGAAAAATGAGTGAATTAATGAATAAAATCATAGAAAAGTATCATGAAATTTAACCTTTGATTTGGCCATGGCATGCATGTCTTTGGGATCTTTCCCATTTTTCCAACAATGCCTGTTTTTCTAAGCGTCACTCCTACCTTAAAAGCAAACATTATCTTTAAACTAATAAAACAAAATGATGAAAAAAAAGAGAGGAATGGAAACCATCACTCCAAATTCATGACTGCATATGCCTACTCTCCTGAGCAAACTTTCACTCAGTTAAGTAGACCCTAGCCAAGATTCGTTACGCTCTGTTAAATTGGGCTAATCTCCACCATAATCAACGACTGATTTTTATGCCTTCAATTATGGCAAAATGAAAAATGGATATTGAAAACCTTCAAAGCGTCATTAATCTGATATCTGAAATAGAAGACGAAATTGATATGTGGTAATGGAATTCGACTATGACTAGAACGATTCGTCCATTAAGTATGACAGCAATGACACTTACGGCTCATTACTAAAGATACATTCGGGAAGACATATGATTTTTATATCCATGGTTGGTGCGTTTTTCATTAGTTTTGTTTAAATCCTAATTCATGTAATTGATAGAGGCCATTTTATGTAAATATCATTTATTACGAATATATTACAATAAAATTCATATTTTTAGAATTAATTGTTGATCGAAAATCAAAAATTTATTTTCCCCAACACACTACCTAAGTAGCAAGCCAGCTGATTTCAAATTCACTGTTTGATTTGGATGCATTCTCAGCCTACATGTATATGGTCTAATCAAACTTAATTTATATGCCAATCATTTTGTATACATGCTAAATCATTTTATTGCACAGCGCCCTATTCATTCAGATTGTGTCAATCTGGGCACGTGCTCACATTTGATTATTATTATTATTTGTTTGTTCTTGTGAGCTCTACTTCTACCCAAGTTGACACTTCTTCTGTTTGATTCTTTATTTGATTCTAATTTAATTTGTTGTCATCTTCAACAACTATATAGTTGTATTTTACTATTTTGTATTACATGTATGTTATCTTTGTAAAGTCACATAGATTGGAAAGGAAGACCTTCGGGTTATAGTTATTTAGTTAATATTTTTCCTTTCCCGGCATCCATGTGACTCTCCTTATCCTATTGTTTGTATATGTTGTTTATGTGTGTGATTATGCCGAATAAATAATAATAATAATAATAATAATTCAATGACTTACACTTACACAGAAAAATCATCCTTCTATACTCTCATTGGATGAATGATACCAGTAGGCGATTCGCAAAAAGCAGTCGTGAGAATGGCTATACCATTTTCATGATATTAATGAAATACTGATAAAGATCATAATAATAATAATCATCATCATCATCATCTTCATGATGATAATATTATCATTGGTAATAATTATAATAGTAATAGTGATGATGGTAATAATGACAATAATGCTAATGATAATGATAATAATAATAATAATAACAATAACAATAATAATAATAAAAGGATATTTGTCATAGTGTACATATCCACCTTGTTTGGTTGATCAAGGCTCTCATATACTTCCCCCAGCTAATTAGCTAGTCTACCAATTCTGATGCTCATTATTTTTTTACAGGATCATTTTGCATGAGCTTTAATTGGAGTTACTAAAACAATGTTTAGAATAGTCAGAAATACCTTTATGGACACCATACGAATACCATTTCATACCAAGTATAAAACTCGTTCGTACGGTATTTGTAAAGGTGACCGTAGCATAAAATACTTGATGGGTGAGCGTTAATTGGGCAACGCGAGAATGATCACAGGTAGGATTTAATCATGCGTAGATATTTGCTATCATTCTTTCGATGTCACTGCTATAACATACATTTTCAGAATATCATAATTTTTTTTTGGGGGGAGGCAAAATTAATGATTTGAGATAGAGACGAGATTAGAATGATGCAGAAGACTTATAAAAGACCTTCTTGATTACACAGGTTCGGTACGTCGCTGACACATTTTCAGTGATATGCCTTGCGGTCGTGTAACTCGTTCCTCTAAATTGCCCTATACTTTCACAAATTAAACCATTTTCTTCGAAAATGGCTGTAAAATGTAGGCAAGATCGAATGAAGGAAAAACGTAACTCGAAACCCATGAGGAGTCAAGAATACGCCTCATATTCATCTGGAAAGTACTCGAAAATGTGTATCTCTAACGCGGACTTCGGCTTCGCTGTGTAATGATTGATTTGACATTGATTTAAGACGTCTGGTTCTTATGTTACGTATACTATTCCTTGATATTTTTTGTCACCTTTAAATGCGTTGCTCATTATTTGGCACGGTGTAGCATCTTAAACGTTAGATAGCTTTTAAGGCGATATAAAATAATTCAAGGAGCATATATCTCTAAAAGCTTTAGGGAACCTTTTGGTCCCTGTATGGGAAATATCATAATGTAGTTGTCAACATGTTGAAAAGCATGTTATTATTAGAAAAAGGGAACGCTTTGAGTTGTTTGTTGAATCTCTTCAAACTAACCGTTGCACATTTGCGTTAAGGTGTGAGATTATACCTGCAAATTAGGCTGTTAATATTTCGTTTAAAACGGTCCTCCAATTGTAGAGAAGAGAGTGGGGTCCTTGATCTAGAATACGTGGAGCGTCGTGGCCCAATGGATTAGTCTCCGGACTTTGAAACAGAGGGTCGATGGTTCAAATCCCAGCCATGGCGTATAGTTTCCTTCAGCAAGGAACTCTTCCACAGTGTGCTGCACCCGACCCAGGTGAGGTAAATGGGTACCGACAGGAATTAATTCCTCAAAAAGCTGTGTGCACCTGAATATAGGTAGCCTAGCTTAGCCGGGGTAATAATAATAGCAGGGCCAATTGGAAGAACAGTTTTCGGAATTATATGGCTACCCTGAGTAAATATACCGTTATAATTATTATAATTATTATCATTATTATTAATACTAGTAATAGTTGTAGTAGTAGTGGTAGTAGTAGTACTGCTAGTAGTAGTAGTAGTAGTAGTAGTAGTAGTAGTAGTAGTAGTAGTAGTAGTAGTAGTTGTAGTAATGGTGGTGGTAGTAGTAGTACTATTGCGGGGGGTGAATGAAGAGTTACGCTTTATAAAATATAATGGTGAGATTAAAATTACCATCGAATTCGGTAACGAAACTAATCAACAAATATAATTTAGTATTTTTAATAGTATTTGCATATCATAAACATTGAAAAGTATTCGTAAGCAGCTTTGTAAATGAAGATATTTCATGTATGCAAATGGTGGGTATATTACACTTTAAAATGCCATAACTTTCTTATTTCACGAAATTTTCAGCGTTATGCTGGTTTGATTTTTCTCTATTTATTCAAATCAACATTTTTCTGGGGTGGACTTGACCTGTAAGTTAATTTAGAATATAAATATATACATGTATATATATATATATATATATATATATATATATATATATATATATATATATATATATATATATATATATATTACCACTCTTTAAAAGGTTAAAAGCATAATTTGTCGAAACTCAATGCCATGTAGAACTTTGACTTTTAAGCATGAGTCGGATTTTTTTCAAAAGACTACGTCTTATTTTAATCTATTAGCTCAGAAGTCAGAGGCTCGTTGCAGAATAACTTTAAACGCTTCTCAAAAAGTCGAGCGCAAGTCCTAAAGATATGATTGGCTTAAATCCAAATTACGATTGATTTATGGAATTGCTTTTTTTTTTTAATTGCGACTCTTTCTGCAACCGGCACCATAATTTTTCCCTGAAGAGGTTTACAGCATTCCCTAGACATGCAAAGAGAATGTCACTCGCCGTGGGTGGATTTGATATAGATAAATCTTATATACATGTATACCACCAATGACATTTGCACAAAAGGGGATTATGATTATGATATTACTATTAAAAATAGATTTAAAAACAGATGAATAATACAAGTAACGTTAAAAAAAGTTTCCAATAAGAATAAAACAGTGGTTGTCTTTGTCATGATTGGGATTGAATAAAGAAACTAGATCCTATGTAAAATAACTTTGTAATCTTCTTTAAAGCCCTTCGTGTGATTTTTGTGAATTGAAATAAAAAAGAGTCGGCCATTATTACATTATATCTCATTAATCTCCCATTCCACACTTTTTCAATTGTAAGGCGAGCCCCGTATATTTTTCCTCCTATATATGCAATATGTATAAAATTAAAAAGCGTGTGTGTGTGTGTGTGTGTATTTGAGTTTTATCAGACGTGTATCAATCAGATATGATTATTTACGTTTGGGACCGACCTTTAACGTCACCATCCGAAAGACGTGACCAGGGCTCGAACCTCGAACCTCTGCATCAATTTGTAACTTCCCCACAGCTTGGATTACAGGCGCACGCCACAACGTCCAGTTAAAGCTTTACACTAAAAACGAGAGAGAGAGAGAGAGAGGGGGCGGCAGATGGTAAGTTTGAACTGCTGAAAATTCCTAATTTGAATTATACCTGCTGAAAACTCATTCAATGAACACTACACTTTTGTGATATTGTAATTGAAGATGAAACTCAAGAATAACTCACACTACTGATCCTTTACTTCCTTCAGCAAGGAATTCATCCACAGTGTGCTGCACTCGACCCAGGTGAGGTAAATGGGTACCGGCAGGAAGTAATTCCTCAAAAAAGATGTGTGCACCGAATAGGTAGCCTTGCTTAGCCGGGTAATAATAGCAGGGCCCGCTGAGAGAACAGTTTTCGGAACTGAAGTGGCTACCCTGGGTAAATATACCTTTATTATAAATATTATTATTATAATTACTAAAGCTTTAGAGCGGCTCGAATGAAATGGTAGAACATATTTCCATAAATACTTCGGCTACTGGCTACATGTAAATCATTTGACAGACCATTTACAGTAATATATACCGTTCCGTTTTGGTCAGGTATAAGTTAAACGCATGTTTGCCCAAGCGCGCCATGTGCTTATATCTTTAATTACACACCATCAATTCAACATCTGATCTTCCGACGTGTGATAGAGTAAATAAAAATTAGAACACCGATTCGAAAAGATAATTGAGTCCTTCGGAGTGCATTTGATTTTACTGCGGATACTCGTAAATTTATGCGCTTGAATGAAGGGTATTGTTACGATTATAATAACATGTGGTCCAATATATTGTCAGGGGTGGGGGTATTTAAGAAGAAACACCTCATCTACTTTCAAGAATCTTGGCACAACAAATCCCGTTAGAGTGCCGGGCTCACTTCCAAAAACTTATTAAACATTGATAATGTAGTATTCGTTACAAATCAAGGCCGCGATATTATTCTATTCCGTACATGATGATAATCTTCTCATTACACCTTGCTTTAAAAATGAATGTAATTAGTAATCTGATTTCAGCGGTTATTGGCTATTTATGTTCGGCCTTTGTGATTTGTTGAAATTAGTAGGGCATGATGTGGGTCTATTCTCCACGCACCCATTCATGCTAACGTTGCATTCTTGACCAAGGTCAGGCCTAATGTCATATTTTGATCGCAGATAGAACAACACACGCGATCATGATTGAAGTCTAGACTGTCCTGTTCTTCTACCGGCCTTCCCATTAATGTTTTATGATTTTAATTAACTAATGAAGAGGATAGCAGATAATTCTTACCATCATGCCCAAGGGTGTAGTGAGCCAGAAATTTTGAGGGGGGGGGCAGACATGGTGTATGGGGTAAGATTTCTAAAAAGCTGCTAGCGAACGAAGAGAGTAAGGTATAATGTTTACTTGTTAGTTTTTGACCCATTTTCCAGAAAATCATATATTTCAGATAATCATATTTTTCAGATATATATCATATTTCACCCATTTTCCGTCCCTTTTATATTTTCCCCCTTTTTGGTAGTAAAATGTTTGGGGGTCCATGGCCCCTAAGCCCCCTACCCCTATCTGTACGCCATTGATCATGGCAGAAACAACATAAATACATTGAAAAAAGTAAGATTTTCTGATGCATCCTGAGAAAACAGGTAAATTGTTATCAGTTTTGTGAAATAAGATATAAGAAGAGGGTCGTTATTCATTTTAATTTATCAGCGGAAAACAAGAAACTGTCAACCATTTGTCATTATTTGGAATGCCGGGGACTTGCTTTGACGTCACAAGGTAAAATCCTCACGCTCTGAACAAGAGATTATGGATACACCTGGCGGTAATTGCGACGAAAATATGGAGTCATTTATATAAAATTGCCCTGTCCCCTTGGGGTGACATTTAAAACGATTTGATCGCTTCCGAGTCATTAATAAATGGTAAACAAACCACTCGTCGATGATACTGTGTATTGTAAGGGCGTCAAGAAAGTCTCCGCGATAAAAAAAAAATAGAAATCAGTTCTTGTTTACATTCTAATAAATATCGCGCATATAGGATTACGCTTTGGCGTATTCATCCGCACCTCAATAGATAGAACGTAAAGGAAAAGCTGAGGAGGGTTTAGATTATCTTTAATAATGGATCTCCTTCAAAACAATCATTTTTAGATAAATTTTATTTGGATTTCTCGTATATCTCTAGAGAGCTCTGGAATTTTCATTGCAATGTATGATATTACCCCCTGGTGAAGGTAAAACTAACAAATCCAAAGTATTTGAATATAATGGCATGAGTTCAGAAGCATGATCATATTTCTGTAGCTCTTCGTAACCCTAATCCTGTCTTTAGAAGTACTCAAACTTTAGACTATAAAATAAATTAGAAAACACGATGCTATACACTGATTAATATAGGATTGTTGGAACTCCTGGGGGTAACAGATGTCTTAATAAATGCGCGGTGAAGTTGACAAGCAAAAAAAAAATGAATTAGAATGTTTCACTACCAAATGAAGGTCATCTTGGTACCGAGAGATATTTTTACACCCCCACCAAAAAAAAAGGGTTCACTATATTTTGAAGGTAATTAGAAGTTGGCTACAAATTGTAGGTCATTGCCTGTTTTTTTTACTTGGCTGTCCAATAGGGGACCCCCCCCCACCCCCGTAGATCAACCACTGCAAATAACTTCCACACTCACATCTTTTGAGTGGATTACTAGGATTCATGCCACACTCGGAGGCAATCTTGTTTAATAATGATTAAGTTACCGAGTAATTATATACCGTCAATGGGAAAATAAAAAGGCTATTGAATCATTTTTAAGAAGAATTGAAACATTATCACCAAAAACATACAGGAATTGCATGTTAAATTACTGGAGTTTCAATCGAGTGCAACTTGATCCTCGACCAATAAGAACCACGAATTTGTGGGTTACGATTGATTTTTCTTGGAGGTAAGTTCACGCGCAAGCCCTTCTGCTACGAGCCTCTGACCTTTCACGGCTTATATTCTTAATGTCCAATATTAGCCTAGTTGTGAAACGACGAGTTGGGCCCTTGATCAAGAAAAAAATTACATACTTTTGTGTTTTATAGTCTAAACCTATCGTATTTTTAGTTTATACGTCAGATATGGGTGACGGATACATTTTTTTCCCTGTAAAATTGTATCTCGTTATTTAGGTCAGTTCATCTGATGTAAGAACTGCTTCCCTTGATCACGAAGAATCCTGTTAAGTCGAGGAACTTCTGCCACGACATGCTAAAAACGAAATCTGAAAGAATTCTGGAATAGCTTGGTTGATGAATGAATGTTTAATTGATATTTAATCACAAAAGAAAAACATTCACGATCTCAGACATCTTCCTTAAAGAAATGATGAAGTCTAAATGTGTCTGTGCCAAAAAACTTCAGGGCTTGTAACACAGATCATCGCAAATCCAGATTTGTGGTGTTCCGGGGCGGGTTGCAACGTCGCAATGCCGACGTGGATACGATCCTAGTACGGTGTATTTGCGGACATGGCGGATAGACAAGATAGCAATGCGAATATTGCCGGAAAAGCATGCATGGAATAAATTGAAGAGCAAGGGTGTTACTTGGCTCATGCACAGTCCAGAGCTTTCATATTGCCGGCATTTTATGACGCTTGCTGGAGAGGGCTTTTTGTTTCTATTTCATTATATCCGTGAACTCCGGGGTGAAAAATCAAATCGTTTTGAATCTCGCGGATATGCCGATGTACCAAGAATGAGTCCCTGGTGCATACACGTGGCGGAATGACGGTCCGGGATGACCATTTAGATGATCCGTGATCCGTATATCATCCTTTCAATTAAGTAACTTTTTCGCATTTGCTTAAGAAGTGTGGACTATATATTGTTTCAATGAACTTATATAACAGTCTTATTTTTCCCTTGCTCTGAATACAGAACACCCTTTTATGTTTACCTTAATAATTTTTTTTTACCATTTTCTACCCTGCATTTCTGATCAGAAACCTCGGTTAACATTTCACCTCTCAGAACAGGCACTATAATCCTTCCATTTCTAAGTGATTATGTTTGTCATTTCTTTACACGGGCAAATCCATCAAAAAGGATAAGAAGAACTAATTCCGCGTTCGGTTCTCTCTGCATGATATCGAATACCAGCAGAACCTAGTTACACAACGGAAGATATTCATCACTAAAAATACCTCCAAGACTTTCCTCTACTGTTTTCCATCTTACAGCTCAACAGATGGTGCAACCCATTTCCATTAAAAATTAGCAATACGGGGTCGTGTGCTGTTAAATACTGTGTTTGTAGGTTTCTTCTACATGTTTTTCTCCCTTGACCTGCCATTTAATTGAATTGGTAGTCGGTGTTGTTGCATCAAGTCTCAATTTTCTTTGTTAACACCTGATGCTGGCGATGCTTTTACAATATGAAAGGGACGACACTGCGATCTTCATAAGGTCCATAAGGTAGTATTTATTGTCCAAATGAATAAATAAATGGAAATTTGCATTTTTGCATGGTATTGAGCATACAAAACATAACATAGACAATAGGTCTGCATGCTTGTCGTGTTCATCACTTGCTCCTAGAAGGCTACGACGGACAAGCAAAATTTATATACAGTTTCAGTAACGATTTAGCTTGGCCATAATTTAAAATTAATTTATATGATATGGCAATAATATGATATATCAACTGTGCCAATAGAGTCGTCATGATAAGTAATCCTAATATTAATAGTCATTATAAGTATGATGAAATATCAATGGTAGTAGAACAAACTGGAGGAAGAAGAAGTAGTGTATTAGTAGAAGTAGAAGTAGCAGCAGCAGTAGTAGTAGTGCAAGTCTTGGCAGTTCAATTTTGATAAATAGTAAATTATGTCTTTATTTTGAATCAGCTAAATTCATTAATGTATTGCAAATTCAGTGAATATTATTAAATAATATATCATATAATACAGTAATAATACATCGTAATACAATATAATAAAATTGAGCCTACGACATATTAAGGCACTGATTATTGTTGCGAAATTTGTTAACAATAATCAGCCCAATCATTATTGGACGTCTTAGGCAGATGTCATTCATTGTCGCTAAGCCCCATCTGATAACAGATTTTCGCTTATATCGCTACCTACTGAGCAAATTATTTTTTCTTCACAATCATATTACACATGTTATTGTGCCATACATCAAATCTCTTTTTGCCCTTTCTTCATATTCTGAAATGAATCAGTAAATTATTTAATTACGACCCATGTGTTTTTTTTTTCTTCTTTAAAATGAACTTAACAATGGCATGACGTACAATACACTTTGTTGTGTCTTTTTTTAATCATTGAGCCTGTGATTGCATACTTTAAAGGATGTTCTTGAATTGAATACTGGCTGGTATTCTAACCATGCAAATTTGTCACATCGTTAGAACAACGGTGTTCAGTAGTGCATGGTCCTGAAAGCCTAAGTAAATTATCATTACTATATACATTTCTAACGCTGATCAGACGTACTTTCAAGTGGTCCACGTTTCATTACTATAAACCTGATAGCTCTCAGACCACGAATTTTGAATTTCGGTCTCCTGTTTGTTACAAGCCATTCATAACCATTCATAAGGTATTAAATTACATAATTATGATGAAAGGAAATGGTTCCCTGTCAGTCAATCACCCCTTCCCTTGTTCATGTTGATTTTGAAGTATTTATAACTAAAAGTAATTATTTCGTAACAAAAAAATAAGAGAACATACAATGTTGAATGACGCAAGTAGATTTTATAGTTCTTCATTCCTGGGAGCAATATCGTTCCTTCGTCAAAAATATTTTAGTTTTTCGATTCTTTTTTTATCAAGTAGATGTTATTTGTGATGAATTGATTATAAAATTAGAATCAGAGTCTCATTGTGTTTACGTCAAACTTGAAGCTTAATATTTCTCTTTTTTTGTATGCATGTCAATCAATAACCTGCCGGCCATATTTTGTCAGTTGATTTCCTTTGTTTAGAACAATACACATTGCCTGAGACAAACCTTATATTTCTATGTGAGCTGCTGATGTAGTATTACAAATGTATTACTTAGTTTATGTTACGTTTTAGTCGAGTTCAAGGTCTAGTCGAGTACAAAAGGTTCCAAATCATCTTTTATTCTAAAGTCACCGGATTGAAACCGACACCAAACCGACTGATGATAATATTCGAAACAGCGAAAGTAAAAGCTTTGATCGGTCTGCAGTCGCTTTCGTCTACTGTAGCTTAAAGACAAATGATGCTGTAAGGTAGATGGACCAGGGTCCCTTTTCACAAAGACTTGTCATAAGAACAAACGCACAATTTTATAACAAATTTACTATCAGCCAATCACAATGAAGGATTTCAGTATCTTTTGATTGTTATTGTAGATTTGTAAGTGTAAAATTTTGTATGAAACGGACCCCAGACCAAGATCAATACGATGACAACGTGGAACAAGCTGGGAACACAATGGCGAGAACAGGAGCTACAGGGGTTGCTTCAGAATGGGAGGAAAAAGAACAATATTTTTGTCTTTTATCGTGAGATGATGAAATCAAACCCTTCTCGTAAAGCTCAGAATTTTGAGCGGGTCAGAGGATATGGTTGGCCATGTTGGCGGTCGATAATTCTACCCGACTTCCAGTTATTAACACCAGTTAGGCCGACAAAAGGCTTTTCGTGGTCGTACAGTAAATGTAAAAGAAGGGGGGAAATGTCTAGCCAGACTACCGTAGCAATACCGCTAGTTGACATACATACGTGACCTGGACCGGTCAAATGCGTTAGGCTCCTTCCCATCTTGAGTTGGGTCATTCATTGTACGCCCTGCGTCAACTATTCACACTGCCCCCACCCCCCCCCCCCCCCCCCCCCAGTGGGTTGATAGCTCAAAGGCAAAATATTTTTGTTCGCTGAAAGAGTATCATAGAAAAAAAATTAAAGTCATGTTACTCTATTGAACAAAGATGCCTCTAGAAGCATCAAACCAGTTAGAAATTGCTATATCATTGCAACAGCTTTTTTTTCTATACATACACATTTGAAATACAACTGAGATGGAAATAAGTATTGATTATCCAATAACGCACACTTGAGTTCAGAGATATGGATAAGTATGGTTCAGAATAATACAAACCCGTGTTTGGCCACGGACGCCGATCTGAATTCAAACCTACATCAAATTATGACCTTGAATGTCAATCCGCTTTCAAATGCGTTTCCGTCTTCGCTGCTCCGTACTGTTATCGAAGACGTGATCTACTGTAGATCGGAAGCGATTCGGACACATATTGATGATACTCAATTACGTACAGGATCAATCGTAAGGTCGAAAATAAATTGTAAAGTACCAGAGGAATGTGTTCTTTGCTGTTTAGGGTGAGGTAACCCAGCTTTTTTACAGGTTTCTCATTTATTTATTTATTCATTTATTTTTATTTAATTGATTATTTTATCTTTTTATTTATTTATTTATATATCAATTAATTTATTTATTTATTCATTTATTATATTTTTGGCTGTTGACGCAATTCCTATGAATGATGCATGTCTAAAACTATCCTGGAGGGAAGTACACCTGCATGGGATCGTGGCGTTGGCCTGTAAATTGAACCTACATGGGGAAGTTACGAACTGGTGGAGAGGTTCGGGTTTCGAGCCTGATCATTTCTATCGGATAGTTACGTTAAAGGTCGGTCCCAGACGTAAATAATCATAAATGTTTAATATATTATGTCCATTAGAATTTAAACACACACGCGGGGCCATCTAGACCTAAACTGAACTAGATTAATTATTATAGGGCAATACCAGGAATATATTTTGGCGAAGTATTATTTCTAGAGGTATCCTTCAGTCAAGGGCGGAAGAAAAGATATAACACCATGTTGGATCGCATCTTGAACAGTAGACTGGACAAACAAATGGATGTAATTCATTTAACCAATGTTTTAATATACATGACGAATACTGCCACAGAGGCCTAGTAGAACAAAACTCGACTCGACCTTCACGCCGTAAAGCCATGTTCAAGGTTCGGCGCGTTGGATAGAATAGCGATGAGTTTGGGGAAATATGAACTGCTTTTGGAGTATGAGGAAATTAATAGTGTGCCAATCATCGTTATAAAACAATTATCATGGATGAGGGTATTGTGATGAGGAGGTTCCCCGTCTAGAGTTCTATGGATTGCATCGATTTGGGCGAGGTAATTTGATCTCTTGGGGGGACCGGGAATTTCCGCATGACAATGAAGTGTGGTACGCCGGTCACACGCACTAACGAATTGTCTCCAAACCCATCCGATATCTGCATAATATAGCATAATAGCTAGGATCGATCTGGAGTCGTGTCAATGGCATAGTGGGTGTGACTGTAGAATTTAAATAAAGGAAGGAGGTAGGGGTGGGGATTATCACGTTTCTGGAAAGCGTTTCACCAAAATTTTTATCCGACCAAATTGTCGGATCTGACGACTTTCCTTGATCTTGCTTGGCTAAGAAAAACAGTTTCTATGGTAACTGTCAGATAAAGCAAGACTTGTCGGATAAAGCGTCCGACGGGTCCTTTCATTAAACGCTCCCCTGACGGAAGACCAGCTTTTTTGTCAAGTTTAGAATAAGTCAATGACTTCGTGGATTATATCGTGACACCGATTAACCTTTTTTAATATGAACAAAAATAATATAAAGAAACCATGTAATGAATAAGGGCGATGCCTATCTTTCTTCAAATAAATATGCTTGGGAGGTGTAATTATTTTACCCATAGAATGGGATATGATTTTTTTCATACTATCATAATTTGAGATCGCGCCTGTTAATCGCTTCCTGGATCACATACGTGTGCCGAAAAATTGATTGAGTCTTGAAATGGAAAGAATGTAAAAACACAAAAATAGTATGGATTTTATTCAATTAATTGGTAAATAATAATTAATACGATTATGTAAGAAGTATTATGAAGCCAGCATTGCATAGTAGTGTGATTTAAAAATTTAAGTTAAGACTAGGGTTAAATCCACATGTAAGGTTTAATTATCAGAATACCGCCCAAGGTGTGGCCGCTCCCATGTTAAACTCTACAGATTTACATTTTTCGTCAGTTCTAACCTTTCCTGCTTCCTTCCTTTCGTATTCTTAATCAATTTTCATCCTTCACCCCTCCTTGATGTCTACCACTGGCGTCGTCTTTCTTACTCACTGTATATCCCTGCCACGGACAATCTTCCGCGAGGTGTTTCAATTTCAATATAAATATTACTTTATATAGCACCCGTTTCAAATCGCCTTCCTTGCAATTTACGAATGTAAGATATCACTTCGGTGAGCGGAAGCAGCAGCCGCTGTCGGCAAAGGCGTGATTTTGCGATTAAGAGCGATGAGGGCGGAAGCTGTAAAATGTAACCCATCCCACAAACCTATAGAATCCTACGCTTCTACAGTGTGTATAAAAAAAAAAAATTACACTTACAAATAATCTTGTAAAATTATATACTTTTACATGTAATATCCTGAAGCTTTTTGCACAGTTTAACATGGGTACAGATCTCTTTCATCAAATGACGATATAACTGTCGACAAATATTTCCCCTTGAGTGAGCACCACTTACTTTTGAAAAATTATTTGCGCCGAACTTGGAAATAGTCATATGAATATAAATTAGACATTGATCATGAAGAATACATGGATATTAGCTAGGAAAATTAATTTGAAGATATCTTTTACATTTCTCACTTGTTTCCTTGCCCACAACAATTCATAGATCGCCACTGCGCCCACCCCTTGCTCCCCACACATCGAGGCCATCGTGATGATACCTGCTTTACACGGAGCTGTGATTCACTTGAAATGGCTTACATGTAGGCTTGATTTTCGTTTTGTTGAACATTGTCGAACTTGAAAAAAGTGTGGAGAAACAAGTATCAAATGACATATGAAATGTAAGCCCACTTTAGATAATATAATAATTTAGTGAAAGAATGCTGGAGGTGTCTGAAAAAAACTTCTGTTTACATTCAATTGTGTCCTCAGATCCAGCTGGCACAGAAAAGGTAAAGATTGTGCTTACCTAGGTTAAAATGTTAATTTGGGTGGCAACGTAGTTACAAAAAAATATTTAAATGTATCTGTTTTATTTCAATTGGCTAACAATTCAAGAGAAATGTATGAGAAATGTGCCACACGGTCGGTTTATTTTCGCCTTTTTCCTTGGCACCCCGTGAAAATTAGCATTTCTGCGCAAACCGATTTCTGCGAGCTTTACAAAAATGGACAGTGCTCACTCGAGTGTAAAATTCAGTCAACATTTTTACTTTCATTTGATAGATGAGACCCAAACCCAAGAATATAATGTAAAAAAAATATCCCCATGTTGGATACTTTTCAATTCCCAGGACTTTTTCAAAGTGAAAACTTCTTTTATTGATACGCACTGTATAGGTAAGACTGTAACTTGTTTCTCATGTGTTCTTATAGGACTGACGTGGAAACATTCGGAAACGTTACAGGCATGACTGTAAAGTTTCCTCACGTGTTTTCATCCCTGGTGGATGTTTCATTATTGTTCGTATAATTGAGAACTGAAAGATTGACATACATTTGAAGGTATGTTGGATCACGCTTTTAAAGAATGAAATTTCATTAGCTTAAGAAACTATTGTCATACTTTGTACGGTGATTTATTTGGGAGCAAGTACCTCAAGGAAGTGTTAATCCTTTCAATTTATCAAAATGTAATCGCTCTAAAAGCAGTTTCCCTCTCAGAAGAGCAAACATAACGAGAGGTAGGGGCTTAGCAGTAAAGCTCCATTCTAGGAACCGCGTGAAGAAAGGGTAAAGATATTGGTAGCCTTCGAGTTCCAAATTCTTTTCAAATATTTTAGAAATAATTATAGCGTAGGGAATAAGGAACCTGCGTATTGTATGTTTTCAAATACCTTCATACTCAATTTATAATCAGAATAACGAATGTAAATGGTTATTATTTTATGCTAGATCTGTGTGAAGTTACATCTATATATTGTATGTACTTCCCTTGGTTTGTGACGCTTCTTCATTTATCACTGTTAAAACATTTTAACCAACGCTGTTACTATATGAATCGCACAGTAACAGTTTAAACAAGCGTTTAAAATCTTAAACAACAAAGCTGAATTTCTAATATTCAATTCTTGATAAATTAAGCATGGTTGTTTAAAATGTTAAACAGCTACTGTGCGATTCATATAATAAACAGTCATTTTTAAACAAATTAAACAGCGTGTTTATTGTTTATGGTTGCGGTAATTAAACAAAATATAAATCATCAATTCTTCATAATTCGAAAACTTCTGTTTCGTGTAATCGAGGCTCAGTCAGCGATTTGAGGTTAGTCGTCTACCTTTAAGAATCAGGCCTGTCTTCTTTCTAACCCATATGCCCTCGCTCAATTTGCGTGGTGAAAATGCAGGCCTAGAAATGCTAATATTTTCTGTTCTGGATCCCCCACATGAAGCGTGAAGAGTCAATTGGATTATCTCGCCTGTTACATCCAGGATTGTTTTTCAACTGTCAACGATTAGAATTCGTCAAGCCATGATCACGAATACATGGAATAAGAATGTCTGCATGAACGGAGATCAAGAACTCCCCATCCGGGCGAAATGGGGAAAAAAGAAAGAAACTTAGAATGTGCAATAGAAAATGAACGAACCAATGTCTTTTTCTCAAGATAGAAATGTAACAACCGTGGGACGTAGATTGGATTTTCTCAAAAGGGTACTTCTTAGGAATGTAAATTAAAACAGTGATACTCTTATAATCCGTTTCAAAGCTAACGACCTGAAAACCAGACATGGAATATAAAATTGCCTAGTTATTCGCTTGAAACTTTTCGAAAAAGTTTGAGCAGTTGGTGTCAAACCTGATAGTTTTTGCAGTTGGTTTGTTTTTCAGGAATCACACTTTGGTGTGTATGTGTGTATACTTATGTCATCATCGTCATCTGATTAGAAATGTTCATTTTCATTGCATTGGGCAATTAAGGAAAGGGGTAAAACCGACACAATATAAAAGCATCGAATCTTTAAACTTTTCCGTTACATTTACAGAATGAATATATGAATTCACAAAGATTTTATAATTCCCTTATTCAAGGCAAAACAACAATGAAAAGATGATTATATTTTAGAGTTTGGACAATTTTTATTGACATTCACAGGTATAATTGAGAAAAAATCGTTTTCATCGAGCTTAATGTGGAGTACAAGTTTTTAAATTCAAATTAGAAAGAACACAATTCAGGTGATTAGAATTCAATAGACATCACATAAGCAATATATAACACTATTGAAATTGGAAGATGAAAACTGTAAGTGTACTTGGAAGATTAAAAAAAAATTATTGAGGTAGAAGAATCTGACCGCTGTTACATATTTTTGGGAGAAAAAATGAATAAAAAGTAATTTTCATGAAATCTGAAAAATAAATGATAAATTCATGTTCAGCAATGTGTTTAATATTACCTTTTTAAATACTTTTGTCACGCCAAATAAATGTGCATGCGGCGAGATGTCACAAATGAACCGAAAATCGTTAACGTGGAGTTCGCTGTTAAAAAGGGTATGATACTTTTTAATATTGGCATTAGTATTTTCGCGCTAATCCATGTCCTAACTCTCGAGACTGGACGTATGAATGAACAAACGAACGAATGGGTATTACAGTTGCGATTTAGTGGCGTTTTAATCATCCACCGGCACTCTCGCATCATTATCTAAATTTTAGAGACGTTCTGGGATGAATGCAGGAAACATTAGCATCAAATTCATATCTGGCATTGACCTCGGGATAAAAGGAATGCTACAATTCAGGGTTACATCACTATCAATAACGAAATTTATAGCAAAGCAAAAAAAGCAGCGTGAAGCGAGGTTAAGGGTTTAATTGAAACGTATCATTGGTTACTTTGGGCTGTGCCAATGACGCAAGTATATGTAAACCTGTATATTCACGGGGTAAGTCTACTATGTCCCAAATATTATCCGCCCAAAAGCCAGGCGTCATTTCTCGCTCTTTGGGTTAATTGGTAATGCTGGTAGGTCACGAGGATAAGGGTAATAGTACAGGCGAATGGCCGGATCGTGAAACTTCTCGGATTAGAGCGTAACATTACGACCTAATTATAACTGAAGGGCGTGTACATTACCCCTCCGTTTGGCTTTCTCCTTTCTGTTGATCTATGTAGGATGGCAGCAATAAACAAAAAAAGGGGGGTTCGTAGTAAAATACCTTCTATTCATATGATTAATATTGTTGTATTACAGCATCATGTGAACGAAAATATATCTTTATAAAAAATATTGCGTTTGAAATGTTCTATTTTGGGAAGTTGAAAAATGCGTACTCAGTTATTTTCCAAAGTTTTGAAATAAAGTAATGAACATCGTTTTCCAGTTAAATGGTGAATCCTTCTGTCTTCAATTCTTTTATCACTGCCCCATTTCCTAATCAGCATCCCCACTGACGTTTCTACCTTATTTTCTTATTGTCTACCTATATGTCTCCATTCATTTATCATATCTGCATCATCTTTGTGAGGAATCTTGATTTGTGATTTCACTAATTGCATTAATCCACTTGGTACATCACATCCCTCGTTTCTTTCCAACTTACTGACTGGTACATCTTTACCTCTTTCTCTCTGTCTGCCTCTCTTTTTTATCTCTTTTCTCTGTTTCTGTCTATTTATCTCTATTTCTGCCTCTGTCTGTCCATTTACCTGTGTTATCTCTGTCCCTCTCTTTCTCTTTCTATAGTTTATTGCTACTCCTTCCCTTCTCCCTCTCTAGCTCTCGATCTCTCTATGCCCCCCTCCTCCTTTCTCCGTATCTTAACGTCAGTACCACTAATGGGAAATTACTCCATCTTCGCTCAATGCTGAAAATGAAGTGCATCGCTTATGACTAAACTACAACCCAATTACAGCCAACGCTCAAGACGCGTAATGGAGTTTGGGATATAAATGAGATGGGGGAAAATTGGAAATTTCAAATTGAGGAAAGTGTACATGTGACGACGATAAACAGATCTATAATATGATAAAGTCAACCTTCGCCGTCACCAGCGCTTCTAAAACAACAACAACAAGAAGTATTATTTTTCCCCACATTTTAAGCACCAAAGCAATAATCGAAAATTCATCGCAATTTTAATCAATGATTATATATGTATTAAAATAATGCATCAGGTCTTGAGAATAAACCAAATAGATCGAAATAAAACACTTGAAGAGCGTTTCATGAAAGGGCGTGTATGATGTCTTATTAACATGTATCTCACCAATTACGTTTCATCCGAAAATTGGAATAATGAACTGCACTTCTCAGCCATTCTAAATCAAGGAAAGTTGTCAGATTTGACAAGTTGTCAGCCGAAAAAAAAGTTGATGAAAACTATACTCGTTATGAATATAGTTCTAAAACCGAATGTAGGTTGATGGTGAAATGGTTATGTTGTTGAGGTTCAAATTGGAAGTTCTTCCTGATGAAAAGTAAAACATTAATAATAAAAATATGTTTGTGAAGGGTTGAGGAAAACCCATTACAGATTAAGAAAGTTATTAGAATTTTAAATTTAGGATTTGTGACGTTATAAAAAAAAAATCCTTTCAGGAATGGTTATGAAATGATTCGTCATTTTCAATTTTCTGAGAAAATGACATTTCATTATTTTTTTTACCATACAATATGTAGGAAATCTGCTCGCATATGACATCAGAAATCAAATAATTAAAATTCTAATAAATTTCCTATTCTTTGACGGATTTTCTCAAATCTCCGGCAATATTTATCATCATTTTATCTGATTTTTTTTTGGAATTCACTTTTTGTCTGGGTGAACTTCCCCTTTAACACGTGGGGACGGCTACACAATGGGCTTGATTTTGAAAAAAATAGTAATTAAAAAAAGATCAGAATGTCAATGGTAGCTGCAACAAGTAAACCTAATTGGAACTAATTCACCATCTCTTGAACAGAGATGTTGGTGTGTTGTATTTGCTCTCCATGCGATGTTTTTCCTCTCCTCTTCGGGACAATGATTAATGATTTTCCTCGTACTCAGATGGATCGTAGATGTACGTTTTTATGCCGGGCCAAGATGGATGTAGAAGGGACAGGAGTGTCAGCTTATGCTTCTCTATCTTATTGATATAATGTTTTATAATTATAATGGGTGAAGAGGCTAGATTCCATAAAGACCACCAATCTGTAATTCTCTACCGCATCTAGCAATTGGAACATCGTTCTCAAGCTCATAGAGCTTATGATGCTCCAATCATGTATATATATATATATAATATGAATGATTATACTAATATGAATATTATGTAATGTTGAAAATGATGTATATTGTGTATATGAATAAATCAAATCAAAATCAAATCAAATATTTACTTGGTTGGATGGACCCCTGAATAAGGTTAATGGGAGTCTTGATGTCTCTAACAATGCATTATTCCCATATCAACATGCATCTACTTCTTATGCTTGGAACTGAATTAGGGCACAATAAAGTCGCTTTTGTAAGAAATAAACTAAGTCAAGTGAGTGTTCTTTTAAACGTTTTATTTATCTGTATGAATTTAAAGGTTTTTTTTTTTATGACCGGTCAAGGAAAACAGTCAATTGCTTACTTGGGAACGACGATTTTGTTACATCAGATATGAATTGCGAGTCTTAAGCGAGTGGGAGATCTCTTCTTTCTTTGCGATCTTAATGAATGTGTCCTTCTGGCTCCTGTCTAGCTATGTCCCGACCCTCGTCAGAAATGTAGGAAATTGATATCAATAAATGTAATGATGTTTGCTTCTCGAGAACACGAAAAAAGTAAACGTTCTTGGCCGACATAATGGCTGTTCTCGAGGGGTTTTGCTCGTGCTTGAGGGATTAGTATCCCTCTGCAGTACTTATCTTTTTTCATCCATTTCCACTCTCTCTCTCTCTCTCTCTCTCTCTCTCTCTCTCCCTCTGTGTCTTATTACCCTCTTATTTTTCTAACACACACCCAAATCTCCATCCAATACACAATCGCACACAAACACACCAATCATATCACACGTTGATACCCATACAGATACATACGGGACCCCCCATGCACCGTCTCGCTCATCGGAATTAGTTTGATGATTTTCCGATGCCATTATCTCTTACATTTAAAGTTAATGACGAACGCCTCCCCCTTTCCTTATCTCTCATTCCTCCTCGACCATTCTTTCTCTCTCATTCTGCCCCCTTGTCCCTGCTACCGTGTACCTTGCCTCCTTCCACTTTACGCGTGCCCTTCCATTCTTTCTTCCTCGCACCCAGTATTACATAATCTTCTTTAAAATAACACACAATCCCACCCCCCTCTCTCTCTCCACCCTTCTCTATGTCTCCCTGCATCTGCCTCTCTTTCTCTATCAATCTATCTTTCTTTCATTTTTCTCTCGTTCTGCCATCAATCTTTCACTATGACCGTCTCTCCTCTCAGCTATTTTAATGATAATATGTTCATATCTTCTTTAGATTCATACACCCTTTCTATCCGTATCTGTCTCTCTCCATCTTTCTCTCTCTCTCTTTCTTCATTCTTTCATCTCTTACCACCATCAATCTTTCTGTATGCCCGCCTCTCCTTTCAGATATCGATGTGACATGTTTACATCTTAGTTAGATTTCTCGGTCACGTTTCTGTATTTTCTTTCTCTCTATCTATCTATCTATATATCTATCCATCTTTATATTTATTTCATTAGTTTTCTCCTCCTTCCAATATTAATCATTCTCTATGACCGTCTCTCCTTTAAGATATCGATATGACACATTCACATCTTCGTTAGATTCATTCCTTCCATTTCTCTGTATCTCTATCCCATTCTATCAGTCTCTCTCTCTCTCATTTTCATTCTTTCCTTTCTCTCATTCCACCATAGACCTTTCGTTGTGCCCGTCTCTCATTTCTCAGCTATTGTGATATGTTCACATCTTCTTTAGATTCATACCTTCACTTTCTCTGTCTCTCTCCCTTTCTATCAGGAACTCTCTCCTTTTCTTTCTTTCCTTTTCTCTCCTCCACCATCGACCTTTCTCTATGCCCGTCTCTCCTTTCTCATTCTTGTTCATTTTTCCATCACACTGTTACTATGCCAACCTCTCCTTTCAGCTACCGATATGACATGTTCACATCTTCGTTAGATTCTTACCTTCCCTTTGTCTGTCTCTCTCCCTTTCTATCAGTCGCTCTCTCATTTTATTTATTTCCTTTCTCTCATTCCACCATTGACCTTTCTTTATGCCCGTCTCTCATTTCTCATCTATTGTGATGACATGTTCACATCTTCTTTAGATTCATACCTTTACTCACTCTGTCTCTTTCCCTTTCTATAAGTCACTCTCTCCTTTTCTTTCTTTCTTTCCTTTTCTTTCCTTCCACCATCAACCTTTCTCTATGCCCGTCTCTCCTGTCTCATTCTTGTTTCCTTTTCCATCACACCTTTACTATGCCCCGCCTCTCCTTTCAGCTACCGATATGACATGTTCACATCTTAGTTAGATTCATACCTTTACTTTCTCTGTCTCTCTCCCTTTCTTTCAGTACACTCTCTCTCATTTTATCTCTTTCCTTTCTCTCCTTCCGCCATCGACATTTCTCTATGCCCGTCTCTCATTTCTCAGCTATTGTGATGACATGTTCACATCTTCTTTAGATTCATACCTTCCCCTTTTTTTCTCTTTCCCTCTCTCTCTCTCGTTCTGTCTACTCTTCTTTCCTCATTTGATTCATTCATTTTTTTTTCTCTCTCTCGCCTTCCATCAGTAATCTGTGTCTATATCCGTCTCTTTCAGCTCAAGAGATGGCATAGCCCTATCTTCATAAGATTACCAAACGTCTTTTTCGATCATATTTCCCCCCCCCCCATTTCTCTCTCACTTTCTCCATTTCTCTTTTGTCCTCTATATCTCTCTCTTCATATCCCTCTTACTCTCATTCTCTTCTAACCCTCAAGGTAAAACATTCATTTCTTTGTTAGATTAGCATGCTTTCTCTATCCCTTCCTCCTCATCCCCTCTCCCTCTTACACACACACACACACACACACCCAATCCTCAAGAACACACTCACATACGCCCTTATTCAATTTTCTCCCAGTTCCTCGTCCATCCTATGATGAAGATGGTCACCTCTTCATCATAAGATATCCTCATATTTTCTCTTTAAGAATATAATGCCATCTTATCTTCTCTTTCTCACCCATAGACATACATGCACACTCCTTGCCTATCGCTATATCTTTCATTTCCGCTCCTTTATCTCAACATGTTTTCATCTTCATTAGACCAGTGCCTCTCTGCCCCTCTATTACTATTTTTATTCACATTCCAATTCACTGGAATGAAATATCAGGTTTTTGACACTTTTAACTCTCTTACTTCCGTCTTTCTTTATATTCTCATTTACACATACCTTGATGATCCAATTGTTATGACCTTCATTGTCTTATGCCAGTGTGTTCTAAAGCCGTGTGATCTCGCCACAAAACATTTCAGTACTATGATTTGCTATTAGCACATCTAAAGTTTTAAAGGGTCATTTATGCAAATTGTCTAGTTTTATCTACCATTCATTTTCAAAACTATAGGGGTAACTTTTTTCCATCCATTGCCTCTTGGTTCATTTTTTTTATATTAACCCCCCCCCCCCACCGCCCCTCAATCTCTCTCACTCTGGTATTTTTAATTTATCTTTATTACTTTCATTCTTCAGTTTGAGCACTTTTCCAGAGTGATGAAATATCAAAAAGCTACATACGAATAATGTGTCCTGGAAGTTCTAGCCCATTCCATGTTTGCGAAGTGATTTTTGTTAATACATATATTATGAAGAGGCGCCAGATCAAAATTTATTTTTAAGTAAAATCACAAAAGTTGTGAAATAAAACAAATCATTTGTTTACACCCAACTTCATTTCCAGGATTAAAGTGTTGTACACATACACCCAAATAATGTACAAATTAATTTGAATAGTGGCATGCATTCCGATTTCGTTTACATGTATGTGTGGATGGGGAGTGTATTTTTTTTCGTACACTTCATTCCTTCCCAGGAAGCCTTGGCGCGTCATTATGTCCATTGCTATCTGCAATCTTTGAAGATAATTTAGAATAACGTGCACGTCGAGATGTTTACACGATGAAGTACATTTACTCAAGGGATGACCACGGATTGCAAACCCTCGTATTTACTTTCTGCTGCCGTCTTCCTTACCTTAAAGGAATCGTGGAGGGGAAAATGATCCTTACTCTTGAATTCCAATTGCCCTAACTAATTGCCTAGTTTTGCTCTCAAATCACAGATATTGATTGGACCACTGTGGGCGGTAGAATTAGGATATGTTTTAATGATGCGCTGATGATTTGGCGGACGCTTTTTACGTTTTACACATTCTAAAACTTTGAATGTCGATATCAAACAACTTTTGGGACAACTAAATAGTCTTATTATCACCTAATATTCCACAGAAAATGCTAATTCATTTTAATCAAATTTTAATTTAAATTCGAATAACCATGGCTGATCTATAAAAAAAATCCCCATCATTGCGGTGATGATTTTTTCATTCAAATGGAAGAATTCATTTACTTGAATTTCAGAACAAAATCAATCAATTCAATACCACAATCTAGAAATACAATAATTATCATATAAAATATGTTGTGTCTGTATCAATGAACAAGTCAGTGGCATAAAAGTTTACAACTTTTATTTTGGATTAATGGTTTCATATATTTCCTAGAGATTTATAACTTTGTGAAATAGAATTGTTTTAACGTGCGCATACGACTTGCAAATATTTTGATTCTTTGTTATACATCAGTTTCTATCGGTGAGCATATTGATTTTGTTTTCTGAAGATTTTATATTTTAGCAGGAACCAAAATCGTTCAATGGTGTTCCTGAGCTTTTACCTGAATGTGTCATTGATACACTTATTTATTTATGAATGCGGTCGAAATAGTTTAATCCTTTAAATAACAGTCTGTGCCGGTGCTACAATATTTATTTTGTATTCGTTTACCAAATGGTAATCATCCGCTTGGGGTTTCTAAAACCATACTTTAACCCAAAATGTTAACACTTCTTCCCAATAATTAATTGCGGTGAAGTTGGTAAGCCGATGTTTGTTTCCGTCAAAGAGGGGAATGAAACCTTACACTTTGTAGCAAATTAAACTGAATATCGTACGGTTGGAACCACTTTTAGCGTAGTTCGTTTTTTTTCGAAAACCGTTCACAAATTTGTCACTTTTTGTTTCTGCTTCTTAGAATTGTAACATCCGTCAGAGCTATAGGTTTCTTTTACTCTTCCAATGTTTGTATTACCTTCCTAATAGATGTGATTTATATATTGTGGCATTAATTATAATGGCATACTGCATGCAATATTAATTACAATGTAGATTTGAAATCACGTAAGTGGACTTTTTCATTATGTAAAACAAACATTATTATACCTATTCTATTTCAATAATATAGAAATAGAGTCGACACTCCTACTAATACACTATTCTTTCCATCGTAACCACTACTGTTTTTTTTTATTGATGTCGCTCTAATTTTATCACCTTTACCATAATTATTGTTCTTTTTACAACATTTTTATATCTTACTTTTAATTCACCTAGTAATATCTTATTTCAATTTTTAATTTTGATTTCAACCAGGGTTCTTAACTAATCGAATCAAGATAAGTTTAATGTTTGCATACAAATAGAGACTCCCATATTACTTATGCAATATAAATAATTTCGATAATTTAAAGAAATGTATACATCTGGGCCCCGTCTTACAATCGTAACTATATGGTAATCCATCAGTGTCATAATTTTTTCTCCAGGGAATTCGCACAATCTCCCTAGTAAACAAAGAGAATCACACTGAATCTTCAAGAGAACGACAAATGTATGAATGTACATCATATCTAGAAGATATTTTGATCAAATCTGCATTTTTAGATGCTGACGTTGCTGGCCGTCCATAGTTATGATTGATCGGATCGATCGTTACTCTTTGTAAGATGGGGGGGGCTGATCAATAATCTAACGGAAATCGTAACTGTGATGTGCCATAGCCAGGATAAGTATTACAAAGCGTGATTCTATGCCCACGTGAAGTTCGCCAGTAAATGAGTAGGATACCGATGGCTATTGACCCTGCAAGGCTAGAATTGGACGACAAAAGGAGGCGAAAGTGGCGGAGAATGATCGCTACAGATGAGGAAATTGGTTGATACTGAATCAGGATATTTGTTTTTCTTTCCCCTTTTCTTTTATTGTATACTGCACTAACGGTGAGCTAAATTGAGCGCAAGATTCGGCAAAATTGAGGTTTTTGAATACTTCACTACAAACACGCCGGTGTTGATTTAGCACCATCCTGCATGGTATCTATATCGATCCACACCAGAGAAGCGTTGAAACAACACCAGTTAAGAATCAAACCGATATTGGTTTGACACTAATTGGTGTTTCATTTTAAAATGCCAAATTGGTGTTAGCCTAACGCCAAACCGGCGTTATTTCAACACCTCTCTGCTGTGGACCGATATAGATATCAGGCTGGTGTTAAATTAACACCGGTTTTTTTTTTGCAGTGTTTACCGGTATCGATTTTCCTTGGCCGGTACTTATTCCATTCTTGACACTTGCGCACACGAAAATGGCTTGGCTTACTGTTTAGTATTAACTTCGAAACATTAATTTCTTTGTCAGCGATTACAATTTCCATAGCATATATGTTTTGTTTTTTCAAGTACAAACAATGTTTTTTCCAAAAATATTGTCGTGTGAAGGATAAATAAGATATTTTCGACAAAAAAGAATCGAAAATTATATTTTTTAGGCCAATCTTTGATGTGCCCTGTAATATTTTAAACATATTCCTAGACATAATAACTCTTTTTCGACGGTGGTCATTCTTTCTTTATAAAACAGCATGGTCGTGGTGGTTATAGACCAGTTCGCAGTTAATTCAAGGACAATTTTGGTCAAATGATCTTTCATTTCTTTCATTGTGAAAGGCAGAATCCAAAGCAAGATATTACGCAAGCATGCCTTACATAGCGGGATGAAGAAAATGAATAGACCGGGTGACTAGAATAGCATGCCAATAAACACTCTAGGAAGGTATTTGCTGCATTTCTACTTTGAATACATAATTATGTTGTACAATGTACTCGGCAAACTGTGAAATACCAGTCGTTCGTGGACGCATTGTTGTTTTTTGTGGATAAAAATGAAAAACACAATTCAAAAGAATATATGAATATGAAGACATAAAAGTTGGTGCATTAAATTACATTTTAATCCACCATGTCACTTCAGCACCGATGACCTTCCTCTGGTCATGCGCAGAATATTCTGATCATGCGCAGAGTGGTACTACAAACTGACTTATTGGTAAATGGGATCTGACAGCTAGGATTCATTTTTTGGGATGCTTGCCCACTGCTGGCTAAAGCCGGGGTAATAGTAATAGTATTCAAGTCCTCTGCAAGCGCAAAGACAAAAATGTAGGTGATATGCCCTATAAAAAAGGTGTATTACTATTATTGCAATTATATTTACCAGGATGCAATTGACTCATAAATTAATTTCGTACACTTATACATGTACATCAGTGTTCGAAACCAACAGCTTGCCCATAACAGGCGGATAAACTCGGTTCTTTTGTACTATTCAAATGGAGGACTGGGAGAATAAAGTCGGAAGGACAAACTGATTATCTTACAAGTTTCCATTTCGGGTCGTTATCAGAGTGATTGAAGATTCAGACGGCAAGCCTCCAGTTTTCGTTTACACACCGCAGACTTTAGAGGCTAGAAAAACAATGCAAATTAAACGTATCAATCCCCGTCAGGTAATACCGGTCACTGTTCCAATTTAAGATTACAACCAAACTCACAATTCCAGCATCTTTTTGTCCATCTAAAATATCAAACTATCAGTTCATATCGGGCGAATCCTGCATGTTTTACTTAGACATAAATGACGCGAATTTAGATTTACCTGACATTGGTGCCTCACCAATGTTTGTGGATAGTTAATATATTTTTTTTCAAACTCTTGTATCAATTTGAACTTGATACGTGCTTAAATCGTTTTAATATCATACATATATCGAGTTCATCTGGTGTACACTGTGCGAAAATGTCTCCTACAAAAAAATTCCAGCAGCAGAGTCTCGAGAACACCTGTAATCTTACTGCACTGTGCAATCTTACATGCATTTGTGTAAAATTACAAAAAATGGGATTTGGTGTATCTAATCTTAAAAAAGTATTGTAATAAAACATTTTTTCCCTTTTTTAAAACAGACTTGTTCGGTGAAATTAAAAAAAAATGTAGGAATCTTTCTTGTTATAACTATTTACAGAATAATTTTTTTTTTTTTTCTTTCTGTAAAATCTATTTTTTAAATTGTTCTTCTGTTTTTTCTAACAGTGTAGTTTGACGCTATGCTCATGTCGAAAGAAGAAGAAACACAAAAGAAACACATGGAAAGCTAAAATCACACATGTTCTAAATGTTCTAAATGTTCTAAATGATATAATGCTTACCTGTGCTGATTTTCGCTCGACATCTAGAATTAGTAAGAAACCAATTGTAATACGGACGTTTATCTTCTATAATGTCCTAGCAGGCATACGTATTTGGAAAGAGGTCATTTCACAAAACCTTTGTACAAACTGTAATGGATTTTATCTCATCATCTGCTTTTACTCGAACTTTTGTCATACTGAGAAAAAGCTGTGACCAGGGTCCCGTAACACAAAGGTGAGCGATTGATCGTACGCTTGATTTTCACGATTGATTATACATTGTAGTCAATGTAATCAATCGTAGAAAAATGTTCTACGATCATTGCTAAGTATTGTGTTACGGGCCCCCAGAACGTTCACCTGTACCCGACGGAGAGAAAGAGATTGATTTTGGTGTAATTGCCCATTCGTGCTTGCTAGTCATACACTTTTATTGAACAATAATTCTGTTGCTTTTCTTGGGGATCGCCACAGTCATTCTTCTCCCGGGCAAAGTCTTGCCGTCATTCTTTCACTTCAAGTCTTGACGACTAATGGAATTTGTGCCAAAGGATGTTATCACGAGAATGCAATCGTATTCATGCCGTGAACTTTCGGGTGCCCTTTCAATATTTCATTTCCCTTTCGTTCACCTTTCCTTCCGCCTTGATTGCCTGTGAGCTCCAAATTACCACTCACGTTTTTGTTTCATCATAATGATTTATAAACAAATATTCGTCCGAGAACGCAGTCCAGAATTATCTTATCGGAAATCAGGTGTTGGATTTAGAATAAAGCAGGAACCATTTTTTTTCTCAACTAACCAATTGGATGACGAATATGATGACCATCAGATAAACGTCTAAAGGATAAAAACAGATAAATAAATGAACATAGAAATTCCTTCGCGTTACCCCGTCCGAAAATACAAGATAAACGTATTTAATGTACCCAGAAAACATAATAATAATAATACACAGTTCTTGTATAGCGCATATCACAGCGCATATCGAAAGGACTTGGATATTATTACCCCAGCTGTAGATTGGCAGCCGTAATTACTAAGATTACAGCGCACACGCATTTCAAGGAATAAATTCCTGCCAGGTACCCATTCACCTCACCTGGATTGAGTGCAGCACAATGTGGATACATTTCTTGCCGAAGGAAATTACGCCATGGCTGGGATTCGAACCAACGACCCTCTGTTTCAAAGTCAAACATGTGATAACATTATAGTATCGGAAATTATTCCACAGATATATTGCATCAAGGTAAATAATTTAGTCTTCGCACTGTGCAAGAAGCGCTATTTTCATTCGTAAAACATCAAACCATTATCGTAGTTTTAGTTTAGTGATTCGAAGATTATGAAAATTAATGGTGTATATTGCAAAGTATTGACTTTGTATGCATATCGTATCTTACCAATATTAGTAAGAAATGTAATGAGTTTAGTTGACTAAAATCTTTCATACAATAAACCTCATCTCGCGTATGACCCTTAGGCCTCATTGTAGTGTTATTGCAAGGGACATTTGGCTTTGACCTAAGCTGATGACGTCACACTATAAGTTCATTAAATTAAGATGGAAGAATTGCAATATCAATTTTATTTGACACTGGTTTAACAAATATTCAAATATCGTTTATTCTACCGGTATCAAAACCTTTTTTTCAGTATCTTTCACGCATCAAACGTGGAACCGACGAAACCGACAAGCAGCGATTTAAACTGTGACGCATTGTGGGTAGCAACTTGGGTAATACGCTGAAATCTTGATAAAGTATAATCGAAAGGTCACCGAGAAACGACAGCGGTTATTTTGTTGACTTAAGCCCCATTAGAAACGATTTAAAAAGATGTATGTTTTATTTCATTCAACCTAAATAGTTGTTTCAATAAAGAGCTATCGACATCAAACAACGAATTACTGCTAAAATTGGTGCTATACTTGAAATAACAGCATGCTTGATTATGAGGCCAGCAATTTTGTCCAATATTGACAATATCCTTAACTCGCCATAAATTTGTTTATGGTTTGTTTTGAAAAAAGAACGCGATAGTAAATTCTTTTTATTAAAAAAAAAAGAATCATTCATGAAATGGAGTATCACAATGAGGATTTTGATATTGTTTCAAGGACAGAACATATCACAGACAGGGCAATGCTAGATGTATCCTTACACGCAAACAACCAGATATTTTTCCCAACCAAAGGATATTACACCAAAAAGGCTAGATTGAAAACAGAATAATACAATTATGGATGAGTGGTAAATTATACTGTATTTGATTTAAACTCTTTAAATAATATTAAAGGTCAAGTCCAACTCAGAAAAATGTTGATTTGAATCAATAGAGAAAAAGCAGACAAGCATAATGCTGAAAATTTCATCAAAATCGGATGTAAAATAAAAAAAGTTATGACATTTTAAAAGTTCCGCTTATTTTTCACAAAAAAAAGTTATATCCACAATTTATTCACAAGTCATATAAATGAGAGAATCGATGGTGTCCCTGACTCAATATTTTATTTTTATGTTTAAATTATACAATATTTCAATTTTTACAGATTTAAAAACAAGGTCCAACTTGAATGAACCATAAATTGTTATGGTAACGGTAATTCCACATGTTCATGGAGAAAGAAAACTTCGTTTCACATTACAATGAAAGGAAAATTAGAATATTTTGTATTTCATATAATTAAACAAACAAAAATAAATAGTGAGTGAGTGATGTCATCAGTTCCTTCAGTTGCATACCGACGGGGGTGTTCATATAACTGCTTTGTGAACTTAAGCGAAACTATTAAAAGTCATCATAACTTTATTTTACATCGGATTTTAATGAATAAGTGTTATGCTCGTTGGATTTTTCGCTTTTTATTCGAATCAATTTTTTTTGTTGGGGTGACTTGTCGTTTCAGAAACGAACTTTTGATTCATCCCTTCCTACCATCAGTTTGCAATTTATTTGTAAATTACATGAATTATAAGAACACAGCAGTATCAGTTACTTTACAACGATTTTTTTCCGTATAATATCACTTTTTATCTTTAATAGCATAAGGGATGGTATTCTTTTCGGCAGAAATCAATACGTTCTGTGGTATCAACGACTATAAAAACCATTTATGTAACGTGTATAACATAAATAAAATCAATGATAGTTTGCCGTTTAAGAATTTTAAACTTAAAATGCAAAATTGAAAATCGGTAAAAATTGGTGCACCAACCTTCGCTAATTCGTGACGGGGAAAGATACACTTCCAAGAGTTTATGACCCAATTCTTCACCGCCACGTCACTTCCGGCAGTGATCAGACGGGTCATATCCTTATAGAAGACTGAAGTTTGCAGTCGAAAATTTTGAGGTAAATAATTTGTACCGATTTTCAATTTTGCATTTGGATCAAAAGTTGAAGATTCTCGGACGCTTGCAGTTTAGATTTGCTGTTTCTGTTATTATTCCCCTGATATTTTATGCTTATCTTAGCTTCAGCAGACCCACCCCCTTCTCTACACCCCCGCCCACTTCTCTCTCTTTCTTCCTTTGTATTTTCATTATTTATCTATATATCTATCTATCACACACACACACACACACACATACATGCACAAAAATGCTTCCCCTCCCCCTTTCTTCCCCGCCCCTCTCGCTTTCATTCTTCGCTCGACTTCATCCTGTTTTGTGATAATGCCATACACGTCCCTTACTCTATTAATACTATATCCATAGCAACGTATCACCTTTCTTAGCCATAATCCACTTATCTATCCAAGAAAAAAAAATACTTTTCTCTATATAGATTGAATGTATTTTATAATCGTTTTCAAGTAAAGCATATTGTTGTAGATAGGTATCGAATAATACACGGCGACAAGAAATATTTGGTATATAAATTAAATGTGAATTAGAGATTACATGAGATGTGTACATGTTCTTTTTTTATGTAGGACTATTGTGACTCTAAAGTGATGGCATTAACTGGGTTTCACACTTACACACACACCCACACACACACACACACTCGCTCTCGCATAAGTTTAAAACAGATGCATATCACATTCGTATAAAGCAAATTGACAGGCTCTTGCGCTTCAATCTTAATTCTTTTGCGGGTTCATTATCTATAATCATGTCTGTGGTCTCAATTGAATATCTAAGAGTGAAGTTTAAAAAAAACCACTGCTTAAAAAAACCTCAAGCGGTTGACGTGATATCAATTACATTCGACATCCATGATACATCCAACCAGTGGCCCGTAACACAAAGCTTAGAAATGATCGTAGAACATTTTTCTACGATTGATTCCATTGAGTACAATGTACAATCAATCGTAGAGATCAAGCCTACGATTAATCGCTAACCTTTGTGTTACGGGACCCAGAAAGCGAAAGCTCTTAAGACTTCGTACGGTTGGACCCGCGCACCCGCGTGTCAAACACTCGAGGCAACTTCAAAGATTTTTTTACGATCTAGATTGATGCGGGCAATATTTCTTTCTCTATGATGGCAGAAGTTTGACATTTTCAGGATTACTGTTGATAACCCTAGACGCTCATGACGGGATTAAAAAAAGGCATTATACGAAGATGGATCTCTAGGATTGAGACACAACGTCAGGATGAGATGCAAGCGATCACCTCTGGTTCTATATCTGATGTGGGGTTGATCAGGGCAAACGCGCGTGGTTAAAGCGTACCGTCTGCTCCGTCACCACTACGAGAAACTAATGCCAATATTTTAGGCGTAAGCCGGAGAAATGTTTTTTTATTCATTTAGATCTGGGCCACCTCTTTAGCGTGATATAATTTGAGAACATCGGTAGGATATTAAGTCATGCAGATTAATCATTGAAAAAAGCAACATTGGCTGCGATTACAGTGCCGTAAACTAGCTTATGTTTATTCATCATTGGTTAAAGACTTAAGTTTGATCCCTATTGTAGGCCATTTGATTATCATTAAGTAAACTACAATTGATCTGGTTTGAGTATTAAATGGGCAAGTAGAAAGGAGAGATATGTTATCACATGTTTTCATATAGTTGTATATGTATATATTAAGAAATTATATATTTGAGGTTCTTGTTATATGAAGTCAAATGTTAACTTAATCTGAGCAATGCTTAAATTACGTCCGAACATTTTATTTGAGCAGTTGGACGACATAAGTAACTTTGGTTTATCATGGTTTGTTCTCTTGAAAGAAGTGAAGATGAAAAAGTGCTTACTGGTTTCTCATTCTCAATGCATGCCTCATCTTTGAAAGGGATGGTAAAAAGTTCAAATCGATTTCCTGGCGGCCTACTTGTGTTTATTAAATGACGGTAGTAATACATGGCTTAAAAGGGGAGACATTTACATTTGGTGCTCTATATTATTTGAATATATAGATTAGCATGTGACGACCCAACCCACTTCGCTTTGATTTAAGGGGAGACATTTACATTTGGTGCTCTATATTATTTGAATATATAGATTAGTATGTGACGACCCAACCCACTTCGCTTTGATTCAAATAAAAATTTGAGTTAGTGCCTCCGTGGACTTGAATTTATTTTCCATATTGAAAAGGACAGTAAGGGCCTGTCACACCTAAACGAATTAGCCATCGTTTGCCAACGTGCTGTAGATGCGCCCGGTCGTTTTCCAGTTTTCTATTTCATGATATCAATACATGAATTATGTCAGTAAAGCAAAAGATATTAGATAAATTTTATTTTTACATGAAAAAAAAACAATAAATGCCAGTTGTGGAAACGATTTCAAAATTAGGTCTTACAGAATCCAATAAAATGGCCGCTCAAGTGTCAGTTTGTATGAATAATAAAACATGTGTCAAAGGATTCTGGAAGAAACCATGTAATTACTGATAATTAAGCAAAATAAACATGACATCTCACCAAATTGTCGGGTCTTTTTCCCCAGCAATAATAATACGATGTCCCACATGTGCATATATGTGTTGGCAATCTTTTAGTGTGATAATTTTTCTTTTTCAGCTTTGATTTTATAAATGTTCATTTTATGTAACTGTACCTGGGGACTCGCAACTGTTTTAGCTTTGCCATAATGGCAACTACCATGGTAACAGGGCTCAGCAGCCAATCGTAACCAAGGTTACCATGGTAGTTGCCATAATGACAAAGTTACAACAGTTGCAAGTAATATGAGACGGGCCCCAGATCAACATATACGATAAAATGATGACCATTAACCTTGCTTTTACAGATTTTATGAAATCGATGTTTACTGCAACTACTTTAATTTATATCTAACAATAGGCAATTCTGATAAACAGACATTTGATCAAGCAATAGCTAACGTACTTTGGCACAAGCTAAAATGTCAGGGATGGCAGCCCATTAAACCTAATCAACCTCGAGATAGAAATTGGAAGAACCTTCAGATGAAAAGTGATTCTGAATTCCTTTCTACTTATGGATTTGATTTGATTAAACTTAGGACTATTTTGATTGATTAGTTTAATCAAAAATAAATTTATTTCATATAAAGATTTTCGCCTTTACATTGTGACTCAATGGATGCATGAACAAATTATGATTCGAATTGTAACCAATGTAGCATAACATGCAAGTATGTCTATAGCTAATAGATATGATATGTACAAAACAGTTGGAAATTAAACTTTATGTAAAAAAACATTAACATGATAGTATAACAATTATCAGAACCTGAATCAGAATAAAACATCAGTTCCTAGTCTCGTATCGTCATTCTGATTTCAAATATCTCAATGTTCCATTGCTATGATATTGTTTCATGATTCCCTTGTTTTTTACCATCACCTGCACACACGAATTTGCCTCCAGCAGTGTGTCTTTGTGGAATAGGAAGTTGAAAGCCCGGGCTAAGCACTAGAAAGCCCCCCGTGGGGCTGAATGATGGTGAAAACACTAGTTTCCACTCAATCTAAAGCAATTTATGACATATTCTTCTCTCCTTTCCGCGCGTAAATATATTCCGTTTTCTTTCATTTACCTTTACTCTTTCTTCTTTGATAATCTGTTTTCTGTTCATTTAATACGTCATTTTGTATACCCATTTTTTTCTTAATTAATCGTTTTTCCTTTCTATGTATTCCTTTAATTTGTTTCTCTTCGCTTTAGTTTATTTCGATCTTTTAAAGTATCGTCAAAACAACTTGCATCACACACAAACACCCGAACACGACCTACTCACCCCCCCCCCACACACACACACACATCCTTGACTTACACATTAACCACACATACGTTCTCGCACACATATACACGCAACCCGACTTCCCTCCATTCCTATAAATAAAAAGCCTTTAAAATGATAAACGTAAGTGCGTTATTGTATTCAGAGTTAATCACAAATATGCCATATTCTTTTCATATTTCGTCTCTTTAACCGAATACTGAGAATTTACAAATCAGCTACATGCAATATTTCTCGTTGTATCTCCTCTATTAAATGAAAAAAACATTGCACGATACTATGCTTGAACTACATTTTTATTGGTAAAATCAGTTGAATTTCCATTTTTGGCAATGTAATAACATTTTCATTCTCGGTTTCGATGCGGTCAAATTAGGTAGCGTTCCGTTTATACCACACGGGAATAGTATATTTTGATCAGAGAAGTTTATTAATCCCGAAAAGGAAGCTTTATAGCGTCTCAATTAAAGACCGTCTATTCACAGATTTTGGAATGTTGGAGTCAAATTTCATTTTGTGGTTTCAGAGGACATCCGTTTCGTCATGTCAGAAGAGAATCTGGTTGGCCGTGTTCTTTCGCTAGATGGCTCTCTTCATTGTTTCTAAGACATAATTCCATGTATATATAAAAGGTATTGTAAAAGATATAACATACTAGATCTCAAATTGAACACTGACTGTGATTCAACCATGTATGCAGAGATAGCAGCTTGATGTGAAACAGAAATGAGATAACATTCGCCCCCTCAATTATCTATGAATATAATTCGGCATTATTGCACTTTCATAATGCATTAATTACCCATGAGTAGACATCGGCAATTTGTCGACTGTGGTTCATACAATTACATCTAGTAATATTAAATTTTTACTTTGATTGAAAATGTATCTATATTGGAACTGCATTTCAATTATAAGTATGATGAAAGAGATGTGCTGTATACAGTTATTTTTTTTCTGATGGATATTAAATAAAACAAATATTTTATCAGAGTAATATTAAAACAAATAATCGGGGTAGAATTATAATTGTACCTGAACATTATATAGGTCTATAGAGGTATATTCATCTTTGTACGATCTTAAGATAATTCTAGTAACTCATTAAATAGCACCGCTTTGGGTAAAAACTTAAAATCAGTGATTTTTTTTTTCTTTTCCAAATTGTTTTTTTTTAGGCCACACTGCTAGTATTTCCTATAGTTCTCTTTGTGTTAAATAACGGACGTCATTGTTGTTTTAAGATCGTGCATAGATGCATCTGCTCATGAAACTTGATCAAAATGAATTGAGGCAGTAAAAAAAAGAAAAACCGGGTAAAAACTCATTCTTATAAGATCACGGAGTGGATAACCTAGAAAATAGTGTTTTATGAAATATCACAGGCAGAAGTCGAAAATCAAATCAGAGTATAGGCAGTGGTGGTTTTATGAAATTAAATCCATGCAATTCAATAAGTAAAGCGCGGAGTGCAAAGTAGTGAGGGGGTTTTATGTTCAGCAATGGCAGATTCAGTTTCCTTGATAACATTTCAAAACGAGGTGAGATCATTTTTTACATCTTCAACGATGGTTCAATTTTCCCTGCCTTTGTCCTGTATTGGGCGTTATTTTTAGGTCGCGCCGCCAAGCCAAGACGGCTCGTCAGATATTTTGCCCCTTTCTTTTTTCTAAGGTGATGAATTCTAAAGAAACAAACTTTTCCTTTTTTTTATTAAATGATTCTTTTTTCTATAGATTTTTTGTTCACATTACATGTAGCAAATACGTTAACGACGAATAAATAAAAACGTTGTCATACAATGATGATAATGTATTTTTGCGAAAATTCTAGACAGCCACGGATTTGAAAAAAAAATATTAGAAAAGTGGAATTCATACGACATGCCCGTAAACTGTGGCTTTTTGGACGACTTGCGCAAAGTTTTTTGTGTAACAAGATACAGCAAAACTGAAAGTAAAACTTCAGTGGCTAGTCCTTCTTGTAAAACTTCGCCTGTTAGACCCCCCCCCCCCTTGAATAAGCTAATACCCGTAAGGGTGCTCCTGAGACGAGGCATGTAAATTCCTAGTCCCGCTAAAAACCTTGGTTTTCAAGACTACTCTCATCGGAAACCTATACCCGGAGGTCGTTATCAATATTTTGTGCTAGAGATATACGAGAAATAGATGTGCCAACATTTGAAGAGTAACTATAATTATTTTCGTCTGCATTAGACCTAAATCTGTTTGTATATATCCAATGATCCTTCTGTGCATCTGGTCTTCCGTTTGCTGCGTTGATGTAGCCCCGAGCGTCCGGCCTTATGGAGTTATGGAAACCAATTATGTTTGTTTTCACCCTGGGTGCTTGGATCCATTTTGAAACCCTCTTAAGAAAAGCAAAGCAATGGCGAGATTTTCGCGTCGCTTGAAATATTTTGACGCGGAACAGGTCTCTTGAGAGGAGATGCGATCATTGGAGGGATGAAATCAAATCATTCTCTTCATTTGTTCGTGGAACAAAATCCTCTCTAATATGAATACAGTTGTAACCGGAGAAGGAAATAAAGGATGGTAGAGATTTTGTTCAATGCAAGAGAAAACTTAAAAACTTAAACAGTTAGAATATGGTGATAAATTGTAAGTACATTAAATAAACAAGTCAAATTCAATGTCAGTAAATATTTCGATAACGTGGAAATATAATTGGGGTTAATATTTTGTTCAGGATTTGGGATTTTTTTTCTCCGATGTTTGTACACTACAGATGATGAAAGAACCATTGGATTAATCTGTCACTCGTAATATTTCCGAAAACCAACCCCGAAACCAACAATAATGCGCCAGGGAAAGTACTCTACAAAAAGTCAAATAGTAATTTTTTCTTCAAAATTACCAAACAAAATAAGATATTAATTCTTCTTCAAAGAGTTTCCATCACATCACTTTTTTCGGACTGTTTCACCGAGATTGCACATGTGAACACTTTATACAAGAGGGAACCCCGAACTTCACACCTTGTTTTCTTATATTCTCTCAAGCTCTCAGTTAATTTTTTGTACATTCAACCAATTACTTTTGTGTGGTATTGTTGATCGATTTTGACAAAGTATATATAATATTTGTGCTTTGGATGTGTTTTTCTAAGCTCAAAACCCCATAATTCATCTTAGGCAGCTTATTGTTGGTTTGTGGTGGGAAGTCACATTTGGCACTTTTAAGATTTAATCTTGTTTTCTTCAACATTACTAGACCCCTGCTAGAGTAAGTTTAAAGCCGAACAATGTATGCAACCTGTAGTGTATAAGGATAGCTTTTGGTAGAATTAGTTCACAACATATACACTACTCGAATGTGAGCAGAGGAGTACATTTTTAAAAATCATAAGATCATACGGTATTTCATTGGAGGATCTTCGTCAAACGCTTGTTCAGAGAATTCTCTCAATTTCGTTTTATAATAAAAAAAACAATAACCAGACGTATTTTCCACTTTAACCCACTAAAGAGAAGAGTTTTTCTTCGAAGATTGTTACTTTTTCCTCCTATTTTTAAATATCCCAGAATATTACAGAATCATTAATGCAAACACCCTAACACTTTACTCGCCGTAGCCATTTTTATTGCAGGACTCGCCATAGGCTACATCAACTACAACCCATTAACGATAAGAGTTTTGATTCGAAAAAAATGTTAACTTTGTTATTTTTTTCTATCCCCCAATACTACAGAACCATGTACGCAAACGCCCTAACATTCCCCTTGGCAGTAGCCATTTTCCTAGTAGGACTGGCCATACTACCTGGTATGCTAGCAGATGATGGAATGGATATAACGAATGATGAACAGGTATGAAGAAAAATCATTTTCTACCTTTGATTACGTAATATATTTTGACTGATATTCTTACTCTCCAGTCTATGAAAGATTTAGTAAATCATACAGATATTATCATTGATTAATACTTCAGATTTAACCGTTCACAATATGAGGCGCCCCCTATTGGTAATTAATTTTTAATATTAAATCAGTAATGATAATGACAATATGACAAAGCACAACAACAAGAGTACTACTGCTACTACTAGTACTACTACTAATAATAATAATGATGATGATGATAATAATGATAATCATCATCATCATCATCATGGCCGTACGCAGCGGGGGAGGGGCAGGGGGCAGCCCCCCCCCCCCCGAAATTTAGAAAACTAACATTTTATCCTGAAAACTCTCACAAAATATACATAAATGCTAAAAGTAGGAACGAAATCATTCATTTACAGTGCATAAACGCCCCAAATAAAGGTCGGTCGCTTCGCTCCCTCACTTTCGATTTTTTCCGCAAAGTTTTACAAGTCCTGCCCCCCCCCCTCCCCGCAGCGAAGATTTACTACTTACGGTCATTATAATAATTATGATAAGATTGAAATCATAATAATAATACCGATAATAATAACGATAACAATAATAATAATAATGATGTTATTTTGTGATGGTTCATTTTATTTTATTTTGTTTTATTACTCAAGAAATCGAAACCAATATATGAACATTCTTTGAATTCCAATGGTCATGAATTGTACAAATATTCAAGACATGAGGACCTACTTTTTACGCTAATGTAAGACTTGAATTAATTAAAAATCCCAGTAATGGCGTCCAATTAACCAAAGAGCTCTGGACAAGGTTCTTACAACCTATTGAATCCGTGCATCCAATTCACTGAAAGCATTTTGTTTTGTTAGTGGAAATCACTGCAAGTACCTTTATACACATTCCTTTGTTCTAGCCTATCTGCCAAATCCAGGAACATGCTTTCCACCACAATTATACTCCGTTCTTCTCGGCAAATTTTCCTAGGGGCTCCCTTAGCAAGGCAGAGCCTGTCATTCATTCGGCATTCATCAAATCTCATTAACCTATTTTCCGTTGAAAACACGGTGATGAAATGTATTAGAGAGGATCTCTTGGGTCGTGTCAAGCACGTTCTTTGAGATTCATCCCAAATATGCAAGTCATTTAAAAGTCAGGCGCATTCCCCTAATTGTTTTAAAGAGGATGGCGCTATGTAAGTGTTGGTCCCTTTTGGCCCACAAAGAAACGTCATGTAATGTTAAAGCTTGCATAAAATTACCTTCTTATTTTCATGAAATTTTAAGCTCGAACTAAAACTCACACAATGCAAATAAAAATACAAAATAACCATGGAAACATCATGGGCATTATTTCAATAGGTCAACAGTTAAAGGCTTAGGGTAATGGGGGAAGTAAAGTCTGGTGATGCAAATGGCACTGAAGCTACATATTTGCCGGTCATCGTATGAATTTTGCGAACATTTCCACAGGCAAACATTATTTTCATTGGCTTATATCAATCAATGGTTACAATCATTCACCGGGCGGACCCCATCCCCACCCCCTAAAAAAAAATAATAATAAACGATAACATTAATAATAGTAATAAAGATTAAATTGTAAACAGAAATACAAAAATTAAGAATAATGAATAAGTAATAGCAAAATAAACTAAAGTAATATATAAATAATTTATGAAATAAAACCAAATAAAATAAAATATAAGAAATGAAATAAAGAATTAAGATTAAAAAATAGTTCAAAGACAATAAAATCGGTATATAAGCAACATAGCTTTATGATGTGATTTAATTTAAAAAAATAATAAAAAAACCACACATCTCCATCTAGTGATGCCAATGTCAAACGCCCTTTATTAAAGTGGTAACCTACCTTGTCTTTATCTTTAACATGTTAAAAGCGGCTATAGAAGTTTGATCATTCGGTCTTTGAACTGTGTTCCACCTGTGATTGGCGCCGCAAAAAAAAATCAAATGACGAAGGCTTGACAAATTAGTTTTAAAAAACTGTATACATACTGCGGCTTTCAAATGGAAGCGCTACCACATGTCAAGTGGTTACATCTTTCGTAGACAAATTTGCAATGATCATATATTATTTTCCATTCAACAGCCTATTGATGCCCTTGATGCCAGAAATCAACAAATTGATCTACAATATCTTCTCTCAAACTACCTTGCCAACCGCGACACCAGATCATGGAGCCCCCTTAGAAATACAAACCGATGCATGTAAGTATTCATTTTATCCATAAAAAAGAGTAATTGAAATAGTAAACAAAATGAGGTCCATAGGTGAGAGATAATGGTAATATACCCGGGATTGAGTTATTTTTTATCGATTTGATCAATGGATGAATACATTTATATATATTTATCAATTTATTCAATACTATCAATTTTTGGGGGCACACTGTTAGAGCGGTTAGCTATGATGGTATGGTGCAAAGATTACACTCGCAAAGTAAAATGAAGTGTAGGCATGAAGGGGGTAATACAAAGTTTTTAAAAAACATGTCAGAAGAAATATAGGCAGAGTAGCCTGGATAAATTAGCTTGGACTTAATTGAATTGTTATCCCCCCCCCCCCCCACACACACACACACAAAACGAAAGAAAGAAAAGAAAACGGTTAAGACCCTCAACAAGATTCAATAATAGCTCACTTCAATGTGTATCTTTTCATTCTTAGCCACGTACCCTTATAATCCTCTAGTTTCTGAGACATGAATAACGAACACCTTTGAGGAGCAATACTGAAGTACAGCATGCTGTGAAGCCGATGATCAAAACTTTATACATTTTTACGCAATTTTTCGTTATTTTGCCGACAGCTGGCGCTATAGTAATTACAATAAGACGGCGCAAGAAAAAATTGTTTCGTCAGGAATGTATCAGATATTGTGTAATCTTGATCTCGTAATGGTATTTTTTTTCAAATCAAGACAGCATAACTGTTTTGTTAAGATATTCGTCTCTTCGGGCAATGAATTTACACATATATTTTACACAATCATCTTTTTCGAAATTATCTTACTTGCTTTGGATTTAAATTTCTTTTCGGCGTTCATAAAAAAAAGTGTTATTCAGAAGGGTTCGAGGGTGAAATATATATGATTGGTGTACACTGCATAGGCGGGCTATAAATAAGATCAAATATATTAAACCAATCATTGGAAATACTGTTAATGAATAATACGATAATTACTCAACACACATGTTAATCCTACTCGCCCGATTACCCCCCCCCCCCTCCAACAACAAAAATAATAATAGTAATAATAATAAAAGAATAAATAAAAATAGATAAATAGATTTGTTCAAATATTGAACAAAACCAAAAACAAATACAAACAAAATAACCCCCCCCCCCTAAAAAAAAAACGTGTTCTCTCTTTGTCTAGACGAAAGCTTGTTCACTTGTTAACAAAATGGTACGTTGACAGAAACTGAAATATCATGCAATCTCACGTCTTCCCATGTATTTATTTTCATGCAGTGGTGAGAAGTGCCGATATGCCTGGAAGCGAGGATTCGAGACCCCCGTCGGATCAAGCAGGATAAACTCCCGAGGAGCCCCGGCATGGGCCACGTCCCAGTTCAGCAACAGCGGCTGCAGCGGATCCTCCTGTTTAACTGGTTGGAAGCGAGGATTTAGAGTTCTCCCGCAATTGGAAGATGATGACAATTAGACAAATCAAAAAAGAAATCATGAACTCTTGAATTCATATTCCACTATTTTGATCTCCTGTAGAATCTTTGCACGCTGTAGAGAACGTTATTTTCTTTGGGTTTTCCACTTTAGTTCTTTGTTACCATGTTATCATTTTGATCGTTTTCTAATTCCCACGTATTGCACTGATCTGTAAATATATGACTTAAAATGATTAAAGTGCAAATGTGCAATAGATCTCCTTGTATCACCTTATTCATGCGATTTGTCATTCCTATTGTTTTACAAAAGTGTTTTTCCACTTTCTTCCACGATACTATATTTCTTCGGCCGTTGTCCCAAGTAGTATCGACTTAAATGTAAGAATTCTACTTAATTGCTTGTTCACGTTCATGTACACATATTTGCCAGAGTGAAAAAAAAAACATGTTCACCAAATGTGTTCTGTCTGTCACCTATAGCACTTTCATCTTTTTTTTCTTGACAACCTGACATCGGTCTGCAAGAACTAATTACGACAAATATTCTAAAAATTTCAAACATACCATGATGACGTGATTACGATAACTGTTCTTGGTTCATAACTATATGCATTCCCAGGCTCTCTCTTATATAACCTTTAATTGTAGGTTTGTTTCAAGAACGCACCACTGTCGCGGAACCATTAAGTAGCTGAAACAAAATGATCATTTTGATATACTACAAACTTTTTGAAAGAGTGAAATGTTGATACACTCATCTGTACCCGGGAAGCTTCCTTATACAGGGCCGGTATGGTTAATTTCTGATTTTATTTCGATAGTGTACATGGTGTATGTAAGGTCAAACATCTTACCCATTAAACGTGTAGGACAACTCTGCTCGTTTGCCCCTTTGTTCCAGAAAATTGCGGTTGAAGTCTCGACCAAACAAGTCAAATTCCAAGTGTAAATAGACGTAGCAGTGTAGCCCTTTTGTATTGCTCAAGTAGCATGTATCATGTATATTACGCCATCTGAAGCTGGTGGATATTATTCTTTAACGAACTTCGATCAAATCGAGTGTTTTCTGTCAGAGGTCATGTTCATGTACACCTAACATGCCGAATGTAAATCAAAGGTGGGATACGGAATGCACCAGGATATGCCAAAGCGTCCAGGAACGCCAAACGTGAATAAGTGTTCATTGTAAATGAAAAATCGGGGAGCCATGTGTTTCTTTAACTTGAATTTGTATTTCCATCCTACTTATCTTCTGTATTCTCCTTTATCACCCCTTTTCTACTTATTAAAAGAGACCAAACAGCTCCTTCCGATTTTCTCTATTGGGTGCTAAGCGCCGTCCCTGTTCATCTTCATAATGATATAGTTATACTTTCAATTTCAAGGACTCAAAATAAATCCAGATCAGCTGTGAATAGTGACCGGCCGAATATTGGAATCGTTTTAATCCTACGGATTAACTTTTAAATCTCAAAAGATCTAAATTAAAGATATGTCAGACCTCTTAGCAGAAGCTATATATTTATATCCTCAAGGTTGGAATCTATATGTAATATTCGGTTGGTCAATAATCTCAGCCAGTCTGGATTTATTTCAAATCCTTGGAAATTAAAGTGTACCATGTTTTAAAATGGTGCGAGGAAAAATAGAATCTTTACACTTCTTTTTACGCAGCTAGCATTTATATTAAGTGGCATAATCGAAAGCTGTTCAGTTAGTGGATACATCCAATCACGTGATTCGCACGAGTTTATTCACTGTTCTTGACAGAATATCGTGGAATGTAGCAATATCAGCTAGTTATTTTCATTTCCAGGACATTGACCTAAGAATCATTGCTAATGAAACAATAGAATGTGAAAATTTTGCATTATATTTCAGGACATGATTAACAAATCAACTTCTATCGTAAAACATCGCGATCATAGCGATGTATTCTCTAGGAAAACAATATCTCTCGAAAGTATTGGTGTTCTCTTTTCGCTTATTTATGGGTTGCAATATGTGGTTAATATGAAAATATGTAAATCATTGTGATTCAGATGAGAAATTGTCGATCAGAACTAAATTATTCTGGATTTATGTGTCTTGTATAGTGTTTCACAAGCATTAATAAACGTTAGATTTTCGTCAATTGTATTGAGTAACTTCAGCCTGATATTGTCTACTGTATTCAGACTAAGTGTCCTATGGTTTGGTGGTTCTGGCTTACACCTTCCAATCAGAAGGTTAAGGGTTCGAATCCAAGCCATGGTGTTTATTTTCTTCAGTACGAGATCAATCCACACTGCTACACTGGAGCGTCGTGGCCCAGTGGATTAGTCTCCGGACTTTGAAACAGAGGGCCGTGGGTTCAAATCCCAGCCATGGCGTAATTTCCTACAGCAAGGAATTCATCAACAGTGTGCTGCACTCGAACCACATGAGGTAAATGTGTACCGTCAGGAAGTAATCCTCAAAAAGCTGTGTGCACCGAATAGGTAGCCTAGCTAAGCCGGGTAATAAAAATAGCAGGTCGCGCTGGGAGAACAGTTTTCGGAACTGAAGTGGCTACCCTGGGTAAATATACCGTTATTATTATCATTATGTTATACACTAAACCGAGATGAGGCAAAGAGGAACTCACCGGATTCATTCCTAAAAAATGCTTGCGCAAAAATCTGGTCCCTAATGACACTTCCCTCAGAGTGAGACGATGGACCAGTCGTGATGGAGTGAGATTTCGGTCTTTCAAGAGTGAATTTTCACCTCTTTTGGAGTGAAAGTGTAAAAAAGATATACATTTTCACTCCAAAAACACTCTTGAAAGACCGAAATCTCACTCCATCAGCATGATCAGGAACTGTTTCTCATCTCACTCTGAGAAGGGTGTGATTAGGGACTAGATTAGCTTTTTGTTTGCATTTAGAGAGTATGATATTAAAGCCAGGATAATAATATCCGAGTCTTTTGGAAGTGTATGTTAAAGGTCAAGTCCACCTCAGAAAAATGTTGGGTTGAATCAATAGAGAGAAATAAGGCAAGCACATTGCTGAAAATTTCATAAAAATCGGATGTAAAATAAGAAAGTTATGACATTTAAAAGTTTCGCTTATTTTTCACAAAGTAGTTATATACACAATTTAGTCACATGCAAATGAGAGAATTGATGATGTCCCTCACTCACTATTTTTTTTGTTTTTATATTGCATGAATTATACAATATTTCAATTTTTACAGATTTGACAATAAGGACCAATTTCACTGATCCATAAAATGTTAAACAATGGTGATTCCACATGTTCAGGGAGAAATAAAACTTTGTTTCACAGGACAATGGGGAGAAAATTAGAATATTTCATAAAATAAAATACAAAGGAAATAGTGAGTGAGTGATGTCATCGGTTCCATCATTTGCATACCAACCAGGATGTACATATAACTATTTTGTGAAATTAGGCAAAACTTAAAATTGTCATAACTTTCTCATTTTACATCCGATTTTGATGAAATGTTCAGTGTTTTGCTTGTTGGATTTATCTCTTTTTATTCAAATCAATTTTTTGTTGGGGTGGACTTGTCCTTTGGAAACAGCCATTTCAAGAATCTGGGACCCGTTTTATAAAGGACTTGCAACTGTTGTAACTTTGCCATAATGGGAACTACCGTGGTAACAGGGCTCAGCAGCCAATCAGAAACAAGGTTACCTCGGTAGTTGCCATAATGACAAAGTTACAACAGTTACAAGTCCTTTATGAAACGGATCCCAGATCCATGGTGACATTTGCTCTGGTCTTAATATCTCAGAGGGCATAGGGTTAGAGAGATAGGATTGGAATAGAGTGTTTGGTTCAGAATAATGTGAAGATAGGGAATAGGGTTTATTTAGGTTTGAACGTTAGGTTTTCTGTTCAGCCAGAGCCTAACGTGCACATTTTCCATCGAAGCATTTTTTTTTCATGAAACCCAGATCCTCATCCACTTGTCATCAGAGAAAAAAAAAACCGGAGGCCAGTACTCTGTTATTATTCTGATTTTGCATGTGATGGACATTTCCTAATATGAGCCGGGGTAATAATATTAGCAGGGCCCGCTGGAGAGCAGTTTTCGGAACTGAAGTGGCTACCTTGGGTAATTATTATTACTACTATCATAATTATTATCATGATTATTATTGTTTTTATTATTATGTCTTGTAATCTTGTGTTTTATTGCACGAATTTAATCAAATCACTTTGCGAAACAAACTCCCACCATTCAACTCATACGACAACAGCAGTTTAGTTACATCCATTTACATAATTCAGATACTACTAATACACCTAATTCTGCACCTAGTTCTACTAACGATACTAATCCTGCTAATAAAGCTCAAGTCTAAACGTGCCGCTGGCACTGAAATTTCACAACCCTACACTGCAAAAACACCCGTGTTGATTTACCACCGGCCCGAAAGTGTTAAACAACCCCAGTTTGGCTTTGGTCTAACACTGATAGGTGTTTATACAACACCAATTAGTATTAAAACACCATCGGTTTGATTCCACACTGGTGTTGTTTCAACACTTCTCTGGTGTGGATATAGATTCCGGGATGGTGGTAAATCAACACTGGATTTTTCTTTTCCGTGTACTACTTTGGTTTAAATTCGTTTGAACAGCAAACAGACCCATAATACACTCTTAAAATGTTTGACAACATACTGTCCACACAACAATTGGTTTAAAAATTATCCAACATTGGGTAGTTTTCAACCAATACTGCGTAGTTTTCACCCAACATTATTGGTTTAAAACTACCCAGAACTGGACAAGGTTTTAACCAATTTGTATCGTTGTGTGGACAGTATGTTGCCCAACATTTTTAAGAGTGTACCGATCGCCCCTTCACAGTACCACCCCCTTCCCTCCAAAAAAAGGAATGATGAGAAAGCGACTTGAAAGCAGCGAATCTGGAATTGTTATTTTACAGCAGAATATTCAATACATTTCAAAATGAAATACTGAATTATTGACGATTGTGATGGTAAAAATGGTATATTTTTAATACGGTGGTGGTAATGGTGTGATAGTAATTAGAATGATAATGGCTATGATGATGATGGTGATGATGGTGATGATGGTGATGATGATGACGATGATGGTTATTATGACGATGGGGATGATGATGATGATGGCGATGATGATGATGATGATGATGATGATATTGAGGAACAGCATCTGCATGACGCCGTTTTCTGTGAAAAACTTCATTACATTATGTTGTCGTCATCGATATTTTGACTGTGAATATTAACGATTAAATAGTTTCCGCTGAAATTATATAAATTTTGGAATGTTCGTAAATACTGTGATGGTATAATAATGGTCATTCAAAGAGTGCATATTTTTCGCTCATCTCATATAAACATGTACATTTAGATTATGTGTTTTGATACTTTACACATTCCCAATTAAAACATTTGACCCCATTTCCGGCGTTCGTTTTATGAATTTGTTTTATGCGTTTACAAAATTTAAGAAGATAGAAATAAACCAACTTAGGGTAGACAACTTAATATACCGTCATCTAAATGTAGGCCATTTTTGTAACCAATCCATCCATTGTCAGTTAATTGAGAAGTCCCACCAAAATATCCGAATGACAGGGTCCAATTAAACTTTTTAATTCGTGTTTGCCGAGCGGGGGCATCAATAAAATACTGATGCGCTCGAATTTCAATCAAATAAGAGAAACTGTTCTGAAGTAGAATCTAGGACAATTTCATGTCTGTTTTATGTATTCGGTTTAACAACTAAAGTATTTTTAGTACGGATGTGGATTTCTTCATGTAACTGATACGACGTTTTGCTCCAAATTGACAGCCGGACAAGTGTGATTACTTCTCTCTCCATCTCTCCCCCCTCTCTCTCTCCCTCTCTCTTTGTTTCTCAGACAATTCAGTATACCTTGCTATCAAAGCTGATTGACTGTCGATACTTAATCATACACAAGTATATTCCCTTGTTCTGCCCTTCTGTCACACACCGCCCTCCTCATTTCCTCTCTCTCTCTCTCACTCACATACACACACTCTTTTCATCACTTAATTGGTCATTTAAGCAATTACTTCACAGACGCTTTCTTTTACGCAAAGAAACCTTTCTCGAAAGCAATTCGTAATATAGCAGCCTTTGTCTAAATTCGGTGAATCAAAATAGCAGAGTCGTCCTAGACTCTAGACAAACGACATAATTATTTGCATTTTTATCCGGTCCGAATCATCAGACGATGTGTTGTCCGGGCCACCCACTTCCGACAATGACCTCTAATCTGTCCACTGTAGTTGACGGCCATTTTTAACAAAATGTGAACGTTGCAAAAAGCGTCTGCGAAATCGATACTAAAATACGCTAATTTTATATTCGAATAACAATCATACGACACTCGTACACCATCAACACTTCCCCACGCTTCCTAGGGCGAATTTTGGTCAAAACTCTATTGAGGGCGCGCTTTAGACATATGAGTATTCACCCGCGCACAACTTTCTTTGGACAGCCGTTTGTGATATCCTACGACCTCTCATGACTCAAATAATTAATTTTAATAATACAACAAGTTAGCATAACAAAATATCAATGATCCAATTATTTCCGTATTAATAGCCTTTCACAATTCGGGTCATACAAATTATGACATGTTGGAGGAGCTAGGATGGACATACGTTTCATTTTATTTCACTGTTATTCCGTTTTCTCTTATTATGATTTTATGGTTAGTGTGATTTCAGGCATAATAATTGTTATTTTAACCAAAGTAATAAAAAAGTAAGCGGTTTAAAAACCGAAAATGTGCTCTCAGTGGATAGAAATGAAATCGGTCAAGAGGTTGTTCTCTTGTGACTTAAGTTTTGATGAGCTGTGATTTAACACTTGGATGAACAAGAGTGGTCTGAGCCAATGCTCATCCCCAAGATGAATCCTTGAAAAGAGAAAGTGATTTCATGCGCGCAAACGCCAATCAATAGTTCAACCTAGTGTCGACGAAAATGTATCCCGTCCTTATTTTTTATTTTTTTTTAGGATATATAACTTCCATTCTGAATCACCCTTAGAAAAACTCTGTCAACAATGCTCTCTGACTGACTCCACGCTTGTGTTCCGTGCGATTGTAGTTTGTAAATCTGTTTATTCTATGAAGATGAATAGGCTCTCAGGATAAATTCGCAAATATTTCTCAGAAGCGAGGGTAACATACCTTGTTTGTACAAAAAGGAGCCATATTGGACCATTCTAAGTGTAAAGTCTTTCCTTTGTCATTTGATTTTTTATTATAATCATTTCAGGGTGTAAAATAATTCGTGCCTGATCCGACTCAATTTTGTCTTCATATAAAAGTTCATCTAGGCTTATCTGTTAAAGCCAGGGTTACACCAAACCCTAATTCTCCCGAAAACATTTGGACCGATTCTGCCAGAATACGGCCTGACTCGGATGGATTATGTGGATTCGGAACCTATTCGGAAGCTCCCCGAATCAGAGTACACGTATTCGGAAGGATTCGGGAGTATTATGTTCTCCCTCTCCGAATGCGAGAAAATTCGGGAGGGATTCGGGACCATTCTGGATGTATTTTAAATTCAAATCTAGCGCCTTTGCACTTTTTGTCTATGAGAATCAGACTTAGGCGTATATCATACAAACATATAATGCCTTTCGGAGATCTTGCAAAAAACGATGGGTAAATGAAAACTCGTGGAATAGTAACTTTTCCCCGGGGAAACTCTCTATCAATTTAAATTTGAAAGAAAGTTGCCCTGATGAAAACGCTATCTTGTTTAATTCTGACTGGCCCTAGTTTGCTGTAGTGACGAAAGACAGAGCATGTTTGGTTATATTTCCCATCGGATTCATCTTATATTTTCGATTTTCACTTTTTCATGTTAAGATAATGTCGCTTAAAATAGTTTCGATTCCGTTTTTATAATTGTGTTTGGTTCCCAAACGAAATTACTTTTTCCAGAGTAAAAAAAACTAAAACACGTAGGTTATCGACGTTGTGTTTATAACCAGTAAAATAAGACAGACGCTCATGTTATACATATAAATATGAATATAATATATACTAAATATACGAGTGTGTGTGCGTGTGTACGTGAAAGAATAAATTAGTGGAAGAGCTTCTGCAAATCCTGAAAGGGAGGGTAGCTGTTGCAACCTTGATTAAAGCCACGCCTATACCATTATTCCCTCTCTCTTCCTCCCCCCCCCTCTCTCTCTCTCTCTCTCTCTCTCTATATATATATATGTTTGTGTGATATATGCGTGTGTTCGTGTTTGTGTGTAGATGGAAAGGCGTAAGGTAATGTTCCAAGTTGACGTTAAAGTAACGCAGAGCAAAAAAAAGCAAATTTGTCTTCGAATTCAAGGCTTTATCTTTGATGACAAGTTTAATGAATCGGTGCCCGAGATGGTTTCTACCCCGCTAACAAAGTATATGTACTCAACAAAAAAGAGAAAAAAAATTATAACAAAACGATCATCAACATTATTAACATGATCCAGCACACGGTTCGTAATGGATTAGCTGTTCAATCAATGGAACACCGCGAGCAGAGACAATAACAACTCACATGTCCTTTGTTCAACTGTTCAAGATGTTAGTCTTTTGTTATGATAATGACTTGGTCCAATATAGATCATCCGTGGTTTAAACATATTTAATGTGATAAGATGCGAGTATATAGGCTCACGCAGACTGCAACTTCATTGTTTGACATGACGAGTGGTATAAGAGCCCCCCCCCCCCTACTTGTTCACAAAATTCCGAGTATGGATATTTCATTCATTGTACCGATAATTTGGGAAACGCCCTTCTTGCATTACCAATATTTTAAACGGCCATTTTGTAGCACTGGACCATTCGCGCGTTTTAACACGTTCGAAAAGGTGCTCTTTTTGCAACTTAATAATAATTAAATCCTGCAGATGGGAAAAACATGATTGCTTAATCAATATAATCTACCCAGTTGTGATATATTCGCGCCGGACGACAAAGTTTATGAATTTTCAAAAGCAACTAAAATATCTGGATTGTAGCAGCATGAAGTGGATGTGTGACCCCCCCCCCCCCCCAAAAAAAAAAAAAAAAAAAAAAAAATGTGTTATCAGTAAATTGAAAATTAACGTGTATTATGGTATGGTTGTAGTAGATGAGAGTGATAATGATGGAGGTGGCAATAATAGGGGAAGAACGATGAATGAGAAGAAGTTATTTAATTTTATTTGGAAACATGTTTCGTAAACGATGCAGTTTTTAACAGGTCTATGCCTTTTGGAAAATGTATCAGCGATTTTATGGGAGACTTCATGAATGGTCCAGTGAAGCAAGACCAGGCTTTTGGATGATCTGATCTGGATTAAAAACAGTTATAGGACTAGCACGAGGCTCGGTCTTTATCCGAAGGCGAGTCTCTCGTCTGGGTCTCCACGGTCTAGTGAGCGTGAGATCGAGAAACCGTGAGCACTGGACGAAATGGGAGACAGGCCCCAGACAGGTTTAGGACAGTCTCGAAGGAGGAAGTGCTATGAATTCTCGAGACATCACAACGCAGTACTTACTTTGATACCATGCAATGCCGGGCAACAGTCTTTGGAAACCTCTTGGGCAGCACCCATGGGAATAGATGCACTTCGTATTTTACATTAAATGCAATATCTCCTGTGAATTGGTGAATAAAAAAAATCTTCGCATTTTAGGACATTGCTTTCGATAACTTGGCGCTAGGTCAAGTATTGTTAAGCCTCTTTGGTCAGGGACGGCATTTGTTATGACTGGATACGCGCATTGTGGAATGACCTAGGATTCGCAATATCTGTTATCCAAATAAAATGACCCTCTAGTGATTTCTTTCAGTACATACTTTATCTACAGCATACAATTGCAATCTCACCTCGGCCTCGAAATAAGCGGCCAGAAATCGCCTACCGGTATATGAATGAAGCCCTGGCCCTGAAGATCAAAATGATGGAAAGGGGGAACTACACCACATTTCAACATTGACAACAGTGAAGGAACACGGCACATCTACGATATCTCTCGAGGGCCAAACTGAATAAGGGAGAGCGTCTGAATTCAACTTCTATTTTTAGAAAAATTGATATCACAGAAGTAGCCAGCAATTAATAACATTATATTTTGTTGACATAGTGCAACTGATAGATGCTGCCGTCATTTAGTTCCATAATATGGTAATAGTTCTTAGGATGGCTTCTCTACTTCAGGCAAATTTCCTAGCAACGATCATCCTCTCCTTCGTGGGCTTCGTGTTGTGTCACAAGGTGAGTCAAATTCAGAAAACTTCACTTGTAAGGCTCGATCCTTTCGTGTATATTGATTGACATGTCTACGCCTGCATGCGCACTTTCACCACAGTTAAAATGAACGCACCAGCAACGATCGATCAGTGTGCATGTTTACATATTTCATTTGGGCAATCCCGCATAGTCATAGAGGTAACCTATTGATGTTTGATTTTGGTATCAATAACCCCCCCCCCCCCCCCATCTCTCTCTCTCTCTCTCTCTCTCTCTCTCTGAGCAAACTTTCCCCCTGTGAACCTCTTAAGTTTCTACGTTCTCTTTTGGGTTATCCCTAAATAATAAGAACAAGCTCCTTCTGTTTGTTGGTTCTCTTCCAAACATCGATTTCCTTTCTTTATTATCATCATGATCCTAGTACATGTATTTCACTTTCGTTTTAATTGTCCACGAACGATCTCAACCGTTCACATATCGGGTGAATGACTTAAGATATCAGGGATAAGTCAGTTGACTTACAAAAACGATGCTTAATTCATTTATGTTCATAAAATACATCTAGTCTGCAGCCACAGACCCTGAATGAAACGTTGATCAACAAGTGGGTCTCCACGAAAAGACTAGCACATACAAAACGTATTGTTTCAATTCAGCGAGAGGGCCTTCATTACACAAGGCATTGATAGGCTGCTCATTTAGACCCTTAACTCGAGTGAAGGGTTTACACAGCAGACTATAATACATAAGATAAAAATGGCCTTTCGCAACTAGTGGAGCAAGGGTCATCGGGAACATTCAAGCACCGTGTCACAGTGTATCAGGTATTGACTGAGTAAAAGTGTTGTTGTTTTTTTGCTCTTAAGGAAAACATACGGTTAAAACGCATGAAATATTTCTACACGTACAGTTTCAAGAAGAAAGATCGCAGTAAAATTTGAGGTACAATCTGAGGGAATCTTCTGTTTTTCTGCACTCTTCCTCCAGTGACTTCGGTGGTCAATATGGTGACATCAGTTTTGTTTTTCGAACTTTCCATGGGAAGAAAAGAGTGAATTTTCACCCTCTTCTCGAACGTGTCTAAACAGTTTCATTATCATATGAGTCACGCCGAGAAGAAATCGATATATCGTGAAGAAAACAGTGTTTCGTGGATTGGTACAATCAAATTAACTATGAAAGGAATTCTGGGTCTGAGCGTCTGGTAGTATACGAGGACATAAATGCAGGTGCGCAGATAACAAAGTGAATCATGATCTACATCGGTGATATCCCAAATGATAACAACTATTATAAGAATATGAAGAAGTAGAAGGAGAAGAAGAAGAAGAAATGATGAATACAATTTTTAATGAGAATAGAAATGATCAAAATAAATACGGCTTTATGAGAAAAACAATATACATGTATAGGCAAATGGAATAAATGATTGAATAAATACATACATATAAATGATGACAATAAAAACTATAGATTGATAATAATTTTCTAAAAGAAAAAAAACGAAACAAAAATTGTCTTGGGGAAAATGAACCGTGGATCAAAATACATAACGGATAAAAGACAGGGACAGACGTAAATGGGGATGAATGGACCAAGGTTTGCGCAAGAGAGCGATTAATGCGATCGCATGAGATGCTTTCTTTATAAGGATTTCAATATGATCCATCGATAAAGCTGTGTTTTGCAACAGGTACGATCCTTTGTCCCCTTCGATTTTAGAGAGTATGACATCTTTCTGATCGAAGTGTACGTGGGCATTTGGGACCATTCACTGTCTCGAAGAATAATAAGGCATATACATGGATTACTGTAATTGGTGTCCATGGAACGTCGTCACGTCCTCGACAATGGTGCAAAAGATATCACTAATTATAATTTATAGCACCGAAGTGCTCTGCTATTGTCCATATCGTAAGGTAGCTTTCTCCCATTTTTCCATATTTCCCTATGTGGAACCCGTCTCATGTGGAACACCCATAAGTTACAATCAATGTGTCTGGATCAATCATGCCAACCAGAACATTTGCAATCAGGTTTTCCATCCATAATACAACTTTAAGACAGAGATCGGAAACAAATGACTTCTTTAAATTTTCCTAATAGCATCATGAGAACGACCAACCAAGTAAAAAGCCAATCATTGGATTTGATTACAATTTAATTCTAAAACAGGTAGTCACACCATCAGCTTAAAAATGATTTTCCTAACTTATCTGAAGCGGGGTTTTGGGGGGGACGTCATTTTCCCCTGATGTGTTTTTAAGTTTTAACAGACATGTATCAATCACAAATGATGATATACGTCTCGGAGCGGCATCATATAACTTCACCCTCTCATCATGACTATGCAATTTTTCTTTGCGTTTAGCATAACACGACATGAAATCAATCAATCTCTAAATCAATCATATGTACTATTTTCATCACGTCTTGATAATTACTGCAAGTCAAGGATGAATAATATTGCATCATTTCCCTCTTACAAAAGAAGATCACTCAGACATAATGGTTTTAATTTATAAGGTCACCATACTCCTTCCTTGTACACGTTTATCCTTGATATACTTCTCGTGAGGCAAATGGGAGGGGTTTCTCCGTTATATTTTTTAAATTGCCTCGCACTATTTAATTCGAAGGATATTCTTGTCCCGTATTTCCTTGTTGTCAATTATAAAGATATCTACACTATTCTCCTTCCAGAGTGAGCATCATATCCGGGATTCGTATCGTAACCGTGTGCTTAGATTAGATGTATATATATATGTTTATTATTCACACTTCACATTTACAAAATATCACAAAATAACATGACAAAGTCAAATATATTACAACAGACAAAGAAGCGTTATAAAACTCGAATTTAAGGAGGAAATTAGGAACTGAATACAGAAAAGACTTAGTTCAGTTGAGTCCTATATATATAAAAAATGTTGAGACGGAGAGGCTTACCCCAAAACCCAACAACCTTGACTTATTTCCCTCCAACTTTTCCTCTTCGTTTATATATACGTTTTATTTTCTTTGAAATTATTAATCAGTATTGTTTCCTTCCAGATAATGTACGATCATTGTATTCTCTTTTCTATTTGAAAGTGCGACACATTCCCAACATAATAAGGGTTTGGGTCAGTCTGTAAAACCCTTACATTTTCGTAAACAATACTGTCACTCCGCATTTTAAGTGACAAAACGATTTCAATGGTTATGACTAATGCATTGTAAACCCGTGACAAAATCGCACCTGATCTTAAGATGGGCCAGGTAACATGTAAATATTACAAAGTATATATGTACAAGATCCCTTCGATACGGTGCCCCCAGGGTAAACGGTAATACCTCGGCCACATTTGCTCTACGCCGGCCATACGACCAGTCGAAAACAGCCGTTTTAGCATATTTGTACCAGCTACATATAGGTGGTTTGAATAAAAATGAATACAACGGCTGTTTTCGACTTGCGTACGGCCGCCGTAGATCAAATGTGACTGAGATATAAGCATGAGGGCGACAATAATAGATGTATTGCATTAGTCGACGCTTCCTTGGGTTAAATGATGACTTGAATTGAGATTTTAAAGAAATATATCATGTTTGTTTCATCATAGTTCTGTAATTGAATAATCTACACGCGTCTTTACCTTCAAAATATTGCGTCGTGTAACGTGGGTATCAGATTCAATTTATTCAAATTCAAATTCCATTCAATAAAAATAACCCCGGTGTAGATATCTCGTTTTAATTTAAATCACGTGGGGTGTGAACATTTTACTGGTGTTGATAGGTGAATTGTTTCAGTGGCGCAGTGACCCAACAATTTCCAAAAACGAGCGAAGCGAGCAAGCAAAACTTTTGATATTTTTCAATACAAAATGTAATATTGCGATAGATTTTAACAAGATATTTTTAAAAGATATGAAGAAACAATATTTCACACCTTTTCCTGTCCTTTATTTTGTCTTGTTCTCCTTTTATTTTCTTGATCGTAAAAAAATTGGGGTCCATGGCTCCCAACACCCCCCCCCCCCCCCCTTATATGTACGACAGTGATTTGATGATTTGATACCACTCATTTAGCTCCAAAAAGAGCCAATGACCGATTTTAATTTATAATGCACTTACAGGTCGTGACAAACAGGAATTAAGCTTAGTGTTGGTTGGATAAGAAAACAAAATAAAATGCGGCCTAAAGCGAGTACATGGATAGGTATTTTCGTTGAAGCCATGGAATGAAAACCCATGAATCTTCTAAATGAAGTATATATAAGAAAAAAAGACGACTCAAATGCACTGACATATCAATTCTAAATATTTAGATAATTCTAAATAATGCTATTGTTCTCTTCATTCATTTCTTTCACAACTTACTCAAATAACAAAAAGTTGCCCAAGGTGTTGCACATGTATAATTTCTCACATTTATATATTCATAAATATACTATACATTTACGCATAATGGCAATTTGAATATGACAAAATGCTACACAAATATTACACGTAATTATCATGTTTGTGTGCTCAGTATATTTTTTTATTTCAACAAAATTAATGTTAATCAAGGGAATTTCCACACTTTTTTATTAATTCAAACTTCAATTTACAACCTAGTTTTTGACACATTTTGATATCGAGCAGTATTTCCATGTATGTATTTATTGCTGTTTGTCATGCATTTTATTTATTCACCTTTTTGGTTTTGCTCAATTTCCTAAGGTTACTAAATGTTGACATTTGTTTTTTTTACTTTGTAACATATTGCTGTACACTATGTATAATAATTCAAGTCTTGTTTTATCATCTTTGTCTGTACTGGGCTGATATACATCTTTGCGGGTATTTTCATGTATATTTTACAATGTATTTTTACAAAGGACCCCAATGAAATCCAGTGTTTCTGCTGATTGGGCAACCCTTTTTAAATATGTGTGATAAATAAATAAATGAAATAATATTTAATGTTTGTATTCATGGGTACGACTGTTATCCTTCAAAATACACTTCATGTGACAAGAATATAATGGACCGGCTCTCTGCCTATCCTAACCAGCTTTGTCCGTCATTGTTATTCATAGATTCGCAGTTGTCATTGAAAAGGGTTTTTCTTGAGACTGCGACGAGAAAGACACAGGGGTGTAAACAAGATTGCCAACTCCACTTTGCTTTTGTTCAACCCTCTGCACGTGTATCCAAATCGGGGCAACGCATGCCCCTATTCTTCTTCCAAAGGGGATTATCTGTATTCAAGGTTTAAATGGCACGAGCTTCACGAACACAGCCACAACAACACGGTGAATGAACTTTTTCTTCTTCACAACGGTGAATATTGATTAATTCTGAAAAAGATGTCCCTAGTTTATTTTTTTTCTCGTATTGAGTAACACTGTTCATATCATGGACACCATAGTAAGACACAACACGTAAATGAAAGAAAAATAACGAAATTATTAAAAAAATGTGCACGTAAAAATACAGCGAAAATTAAATTGATAATAATAATAACAATAAAAACGGTTGAAATTACCAAATGACATTATAGTGATAATAAAACGAATGATAATAATAATGCCCCAAAATTAACACAGGGATCATGGAGCTATTTGTTGATAGCTCCATGCAGGGATACTCAAGGCTTTATGAGCTAACTATAAATACATGACAGGGGAATACGGCCTGGCGCAGATAATCTACCAGATTGAAGAGCGCCAACTTAACTCCAACACCAACCAACCAACGTAAAACTTTACAATGACACATAACAGGCCTTTGAAGAAGTCTTTTTAACTGGACGGGAAATGTTCTCCCTGATATGAATTTTAATATCTTTACACCACACTCACTAAAGTGTGGCAGCCTACAGACGCAAGATGATCGTATATGGGAAATTCGGGTAACAATCCCGGCTTTCGAGGCGGATATATACTTTGTACAAGCCTTATTGCAGATGTGTTTAGGCTCCTATATCTCATGTCTACACACTTAAAATGTTGGGCAACATACTGTGTTGGGTAATGTATGTTGGTAAAAAATATATATTCTTGGCAATTATTATCCAATTGAGCATATTCATTACCCAATTATTAGTTTTTTATTACCCAATTTAGGCAGAAATAGTTGTGTGGACAGTACGTTTCCCAGGGTTGTTTTTGCCCAACTATTTTAAAGGGGAATCCAACCCAAATAAAAACTTGCCTTTAGAGGAAAAAGGAAAATCAGACAAGTTGATAGGTGAAAGTTTGAACAATATCGGACTAACAATAAGAAAGTTATGAATTTTTAAAAGTTGTGAATATTGGTTATCACTATATCTATGGAGATTTCAATTTGGCAACAAATGTGATGTCAAAGTGATGTAAGGCAAGGACTATTCTTCCATGTACTCCAATACATAAAATGACTAAAATTACATATTTTTTCAAATTTTTTACTTCAAATTATATTTTTCTTTCATGAGGACATACAACAATATACTACCTAGGCTATATTTAGATTACAGCCCCAGGGGAATGGGTACTTGGGAGAAAACCACAAACCACTGATAATAAAGTACATGGCCTATGGGAAAGTTGTCCTTGCCTCTTGTCATAATTTACTTACCCAGTTGCCAATTTGAAATCGACAAAGTCTTAGAGATCTCAATTATAAAACAGCCATAACCTTTTTATTGCTTGTCCGATTTCTTTCAAACTTTCACCATTCTGTTTTATCTATATTTCTCCTTCCAAACACAACATATTATAACCATGGCTGGATTCCCCTTTAAGAGTATAAATATCATCTTGAGCTTTGTAAATCTTGAGACAACGTAATGGCTTCTTTTGTTGATCAGGGATTTGACCCCAAAAAACGGGACTAACTTTGTCCGAAATTTACGGATTTCCAGTAATGGTGTGGCCAGTGTGAGGCTTTGACCTGGTACAGAGCTTTATTAAACCTACGTGTACAAAAAAACTTTTATCATTATAAAGAGTTCATTCGTAAAGCCTATTTTTCGTTTGTTATTTATCAGTTAATGCTAAATTATCAATACGTTTCACCCCCCCTTCCCGGGCCTGGCTGGTCTCTGTCCTCATCACTGGCGTAAATCCCGGGGGGATGGGGGGATATATCCCCCCACTTTTCGAGGAGGGGGGGATGGCCTGTACAAACACCCCCCCCCCCCCACTTTTTACGAAAGAAATGAAAAAAAAATCACAAGAGATAATTGTTTTATTGGTGAAAATTCTTCCTAAAATACCGCTTAACAAATAAAACAATATTATTGAATCATAAAATGCAAATAAAGAGCCAGTTCACCATTTCCAAACGAAATACTTATGTCCTTATTATAACATTGAAGAGAAACCCCTGTTTCTTCCAATTCATCAATGTTGGGGTCTTTGGGAAGGGATTAAGATGGAATGTCAACATTTTTTTAATGTAATCTCTAATAAAACCATTAAACCATCATGGGGTAAAAAGATAATAATATTGGAGGGATATTTGCCATATGGACATACATCGGCGTAACTACGGGGGGCATGGGGGGCACATCCCCCCCCCCCCCATCGGCTGACCAAAAAAACAAAACGGGGAAAGGGGAAAGGAGAAAAGAGGGAGAAAGGAAGAGAAATGTAGTGGGAAAGAAGAAAATATTATTCATTATAATGTTATATTATATTATAATTATGTTATGTTACATTACATAAGAAACATATTTATCATAACTTTATGAAACATAATTTGCCCAGGGCCTACGTCTTCATTGTTCCTGGTGCTCGCATTGTCTGTTTAACGTAATATATAATCCTGTTGTACTAAAACATCCCGTTTTCAAGTCAATATAAACCAAATATATTTCCTAGCACTTGAGTTATCATTGTTTTATGTAGTGACATATGCTTCTTTTTCACGACTCAAAAAGTGATTGCCCCATGTTAAGGTCTTCGTATATATGAAACATTTCATGTCCGTGATTACGTTCGCATTAGTGGATTGGTGAGATATGTCTGCTTTTCATAAATTCCTATAAAATCAGTCCTTAAAATGTCCCTTCTGATCTGAATATCAAAAAATTTCAGCTCGCGCTTCGCGCTCGCATCATTTGGTTAATGAAATACGTATGGTCCTAGTTAATTCTTACAAAAAAACCTTAGAATGCCCCACTTCAGGTCTGAATTATCTAAATTTTCAGCTAGCGCTTCGCGCTCGCATTGTTTAGCGAGACAGGTACCTATCATGATTACACAAATTTGATTACAATGTCCCTTTTTAGGTGTGAATATGAAAAAATTTCAGCTCGCGCTTCGCGCTCGCATTATTTGATCAGTGAGATACATATCAATTTAATGACATTGTCCTTAAAATGTCTCTATTAGGTCAGTATAACTGGCAACTGAGCGCACTCACTCAGTGATTCAAAATTTTTGCTGGTGCCCCCCCCCCCCCATGCCGTGACCCACGGTACGCCACCATGGACATATCAATGGCAATTCCTTGCATATCTAAAAACATGATTGGAAAAAAATGCCAAAATATTTCAGTCATCCCCCCCTCCCATCAACACGGATTTACGCCAGTGGTCCTCATGTCCCCTTTTTTGTCCCTTTTGTACATAAATGTGTCCGTCTTCTCTCCCCTCCTCTCTCTTTAGTTATCATATTATATTATATTGCCATTTCTTTGTTGTTTATCCAATGTGCTTTGAATTCGTAATGAGGAACCTTAATTTACAAGCATTGCTTCACTTAGGTCTCCTCGTCTTCCTTTAAAATTATTTCTTTTCTGTCTTAAGCTGTATAATGTATTTAAAAACAATGTTTTCTGCATACTCTGTTTTATATATATACCTGTTTTATCATGTACTCTGCTCATTGTTTCATACACACTTATATGTTTGTCATGTATTCAAACTCAAAGTTGGAAGACAAATAAAATGAACTTATGAACTTACTTTAACTTCATTTGACGACTGCAATCATATTACTATACTGCTAAGTGTGAATTCATTTTCTGATAAAAAAAGGAGAATGATTAGCAATAGTCAGATAAAAGACTCGTAAAATGTATCTTAAAAAAGAGCCCTACTTCTGCGAAATTGTACTTCCCAAGTACAAGTATGGCACTCTTCGAGTACTCATAGTATAAGATGGATAAAGTAAAGTGATGAGTCATTAGTACACATTCCCGCTTGTTTGAATACGAAAAATGAATGAATGAATGAATAAATAAATATACAAATATATAAATTGATTAATTGATTAATGAATCAATTAAATGCATTTTCATTGGAGACTACAGGGCCAATTTGATTGACAAACATCAAAATTGACATCAAGTCTATAAAGACACTACAAGAGGGATTTAAACTATTTATATCGTATATCTGATTACTAGATGCGATGTTATTAAGAAGCTAAAATAAGTTTGGTGGTAATTTATAATTTTTTTATAAATTACCACCAAATTTATTTTAGCTTCTATACATGTATAGTATACTACAAGATATTTAAGTTTTTTCTATACCACTGTGTGTATTTTAGAATGTTCAGTATCCATTTGATTCCCTTTGGTTATCTTTTATTTTTCACAGAGTTCCTTCCTCAATCATGAAGAGTTGGGTAATTACATTGGAAAAGAGGACAAGTATATAGGTAAGATCGTGGCGTAACTCAGCATCTGACATCCTTTTCAGATAATATAAACTTGATTAAATGCACTGCATAGTGTATCATTTTCACAAAACAAGTTCGATGCATCTAAAGCGTATTAAAATATTTACATAAGATATGGATATACCATTTAGGCATAGATCAACCTCCCTCCGCCCCCCCCCCCCCAATAAAAAAGGGGAGGGAATTAAAAAAGAAATATGTTTAGTGTACCCATTTTCTAAAGAAACTTTTTTTAATATCAATATGATCTAATTAACAATTACGCAACTTGTATAAGTTTGCATGCATTAATGGCTAATTGCAATTAGCTATATTTTTTAAAGTCAATGAATGATGGAACATGGTACTGGGAACGGATTTTCTTGCAACCCTGGATTGAACACTGCATACAAAATGAAGGCCCACATTTAAATTATGCATTTTATTAATCAGCTTCCTTCATATTATATTTTGCAATGTTATTGATTTCTTTACGTATATTCCAAAGTATATACTAGGCTTTCAATTCGGTCTTTAAGAGGACTTATTAAGTTATTTTATCATGCTTTCAACGCATTGTCTTTAGACTATCACATATCACAACCACAAGAGATAGGGGCACCTTCTAGGAGAAGACGTTCGACCACAGCCACGGAGGACGCAACGCAGACAAACGAACAGCATCTTGTAAATGCGCGCCAATTCGAAATTCATGCTTTTGATACAACATACCACGTGGTCGTTGAGCCAGCTCAGGGGTTGGTCAAAGAAGGACTCGAAGCAGAGTTCGTCGGTTCGGACGGCAAGGTGACGCATAGGGAATTGATTGACACGGGATGCCTTTATCAGGGAAAGCTTGTGTTTCCACAAAAGTTCCATGGCGGGAATACGAATGTCGCACTGGGTATCTGCAACGGTCTGGTAAGTACAGGCTACTGATATCAAGTGCGTCCTTTCTGCTCGAGTTCCGATGGCATAAATACCTAACGACCTCAAGCAGATGCAGTAATTAGCTTTCGATGTAGGCTTACGGATCACTTAAGTGGTCGTTCAAAGGTATCTCAAGGATCTCGAGAGGACACTCTTAAAAAAATGACTGTAATTATTTTAAAAGTTTATGTCAGTTCATTTGGCACGTTAGTTGTCAGACCATGGTTTACTTATCCCGGTTGTGATTTACCATGCAAGCTTCCAATAGCTTTTCACAATATCTGGTGTCATGAAATCATATTGGGGAGCATTCACTCCCACGACGCCCGACGGATTCGAGAACGTAGAAAATATATTTTGAAATGCCGCTCATGAGACTGAACAACCAAGACGTCTTTGTCGATAATCGAAACGGCAGTTTCGTTCTGGAGTCTAAGCAAACTATTCGCAATATTTCGTCAGCTCCGAAACTTAGGATGAAACTGCTGTTCCGGCTAACCAATTTTCGACAAAGACCTCCCGGCTGTCCATTGTCAGTTTACAGGTTATTTGCAATACACGTTCCTCAATCCATCGTCCGTCGTTGAAGCGGAAAACTCCTAATCTAAGATCAAGGCAGACTGACTTAATCAGACATGCCAACCGTTCCCTTTTTATAGTATTTGTTCCTCATTTCTGCTATGAATATGCCAATACTTTTTTGTGTGATTTGTTACTTTTTAAAAATGTCCGATCATGGACTATTTACACGTATCATACACAGCACGTCCGACAGTCCCAGACCGGTAAAAAATCACTGTCGGGCCAGTAACTTGTTGCATGATAAGAGCAAGTAAATTCTTGTCCACGAGCACATGTTTAAAAGGGTGAATTATCAAGTTTTCAAGTAGAGTCATTTCACATGTTTTTCACTGATCTCACTACAACAGGCTGACGATTGTTACGTTGAGACAAATTTCAAAAAATACTATTTTTTGTCAAAATTTTTTTTTTTTCATTTTAAGAATTTTTTTTTTTTAGTAGAAGGTTGGCAGGTCTTTTAATTGAACCCGTTGCATCTTAGTTATAACCAACCCTTTTCTAATGGATGATATTCTTCCACAGACAGGAGTTGTAAGCACACCAGACTATGATCTCGTCATTAAACCACTCCATGAGGACCACGCCCAAAGGTATCGTAGAGAGAGCAGAATGGAAGACTCGGAGGGTGATTCACCATTTGGGAGAAACGACGCGGGTTCGTTGTCCTCTGAACGCCTCCATATTGTAATCAAACGGGACGCGCAGTACCCAGACGACTTCGATCTCGGCAGTGGCGATGTGACCGCGGATAGAGGAGCCGACACTGATATGCAGGAACATTTTTGTGGACTCGATTCAAGTAGGTAGTTTGTGTAAACAAAGGCAAACCTGGCGCAGATTGGATTTATAGCAAGGTTGGATCCGGGATTTCATTTAGGAAAGAGGTCGGGTTCGGGGCAGGTTTTTTTTTTTTTATTGTTAGGACAAGCAAGAAAACTTGGCTCTCAGTGCAAAAACCATATGAGGGGCGTACCTATTCTCCCATTATCTTATAAGAATCAACAATAAAGACTTCTATAGTGGTCATACAATGGCCGATTGGTATTGACACCTTAATACACATGTACAAGTTCGGAGTGCGAACCCCGTCATTCATGGTTTTTAAGCAAGACGATTTATCGACAATGCTCTTTCACGTCTGTTGGATGGTGACATATTGGACCCGTTGCATAAAACGTTTGCCATAAAAACTCTGGCAAATAAACAAAAACTCTGGCAAACAAAAGTATGCCATTGAAAATTGCAAATTAAAAAACTCTGGCAAAAAAGTTGCCAGAGTGTTTTTTATGGCAAACGTTGTATGCAACGGGTCCAAGGTCGGTCCCTGACTAGTCCTACTCTGTAGAAGTTCAAACATTGCCCCACTTACACGAATCGTTGAGTTTTGATACATAAACTTTTTGTGACGTTTTGTCCTGAATTGTTCAAATGGTAGGGGAAGAGAATATTCTTGACATGATGATGAAATGTACCTATGAATATATTTCAAATAATTTACCACATTAAGTCGATAAAAACTCACTTCTACTATTATGTCATATTGTGTAATTTGTAATTCATTGTATAAATGGGACATTTATGGAAAGTCAGGGTAGACAGATCATACACAGTTCTAAGGCCAGTATTCTGAAGTCGAGTTTAAGTTAGACCATGGTCTAAACTCTGTGCTAAAATTACGGGAAGCCAAACATGTTAAATCTCGTTTACGTTGGATGCTTCTCGTGATTACTGCGCTCTTTCCTAATTCTTTCAATGATGAAAAAAACTCTCTTATTTTTCACTCGCAGCGAGTTTAAGATAAAAGCCAGTTGTGGTAACGATCTCAAAATGACTTTTTACAGAATCAAATATAATGACCACCCAAGTGTCTGTTTGTATGAATAAAAAATATGTGCCAAAGGATTCTGGAAGAAATTGTGTAATTGCTAAGAAATAAGCAAAATAAGCGCGGATTCGGGCACTTCCGTCGGGTCTTTATTCCAGCAATAATAATACACTGTCCCACGTGTGCCTCTTTGTGTTGGCGACCTTCAGTGTGATCGTTTTTCAGCTTATAGATTTTATGATTTCACAAAGTTCTGTTTATGTAACTGTACCAGATCTAGATTCACGATGATATAGTAATACCTAACCTTGGTTTTACAGACTTTCTCACGAAATCAGTGTTTTTACTGCGACTACTTGCATTTAGTTTTAAACGAGCCGATGCATTGAACCTCTACTGTAAGATATTTATGTCACAAGTGGCTATCCATAGTTAAACCGCAACTTTAAACCAGAGTTTAGAATACGGACCGTATTCACCCCTAAAAAGTGCTCTTCTACGTCACATTCTTCTTCTATACGATTTGATTTCCCCCAACAGGATACTTTGAGACCATTTTTAATCATACAACACCGATTCAGTCCCAAGAAAGGGCAGGCTACACGGGACGGAGAAGGCGGGACGCGGGAAGAAATAGGCGGGAAACTGATGAAGTTAAGGCTATGGAATTGCTGGTGGTGGCGGACAACCAGATGAGACTATTCTACGGTTCAGATGTGGTTAATTATACCCTTATCGTGATGAATATTGTGAGTAAATATGATTCAGAGGGGGAACGTCCACGTCTCATAAGCCCAATATATTTCTCATATAACGTGAACAGTATGCTTATTGGCGTGAATAAACTGTAAACTGTTCCGATTTCAATTTTAAATCAGTTTAGTCGCACACATCTCGTCTTTGACATCAGTGTGTACCGGGTGCGTGAATGCGCGTGCGTGGGTGTGTCTGTGTGCGTGATAATTACAATGCCCAATAAACTAACACAAATATTGCTCAATATTTGAATCATCAGGAATAATGGGATATTGTATTTTATTTCATTTTGCAAACGTCTTATTTCATGTGATCGTAGCCCTTTTCTTCTTTATCCTATTCATTTGAAATTAACATGGAGATAAATTAAGAATGAACATCAATCATTATTATTCCATACGTAACATGTTGTACATCTGCTTCTTTATTTAGAGGTAAATATGCTCGCTATTTATTTTACAATACTTTTGAACTTTGTAGTTAATGATAAACACAATAGTTTCTACATGTCCTAAAATCATGAACAAGTTCCAATCTTCCAAAATATCATGCACACCATAATTTTTTTACCGCATTATTCACAAATATACGTTCGGTCATTGTCAGGTACGTGTGTGCGTATGTGTATTATGCGAATGTTTCGTGAATCTAATATCTATTTTGAATATGACATTGGATAAGTAAAGTACTTGATATCAAACCTAGACCTTATGCAAGTGAATCCTTATTCGTATTATTACTCTTCATTTATTTCCTTACACCAAGGCTGCCGGCAGGTTCCAGCATCAATCTCTTGGCAGGGGATTATTCTTTCATATAGTGAAGCTTGTTATTATGACCGCAGACTCAGTAAGTACGACCACGCCTAATGGAATTCACTTATTTTGAGAAATAAATTACTTTTTTTTTCAAAGAGAAAACATAAAGAAATTAAACATAGGCTAATGATTCCAAAAGTAGACAGCTTAGAAGCTACATTTTGTCTAGTCATGTATACTGATGTATGGATTCCTCAATACGGCTTAAGGAAATGGAATCCTAATTTAAAACTTTCTTTAATATATTGTGAAAGGGACGGGGTAACGGTAAATAAAAGGCCAATGATTAATAAATCATGAAAATGAAATATCAAAAGCTCATAATCATACTCTTAGTTCTTCAGAGTGAATTTAACTCGGATAGGTGCCATCTGGGATCGAACTCTCTTGCGAGTTAAAAGGAGTTATATTCAGATTCCCAATAATTTCGACTTGAGATGGTCATGACAGTGTGCGTGGCATCAGATGAAAATCAGATTCCGTGTCAGGCAGCTAAAGACGAGTTACTTTGACTCGAAACAAAGTTGACCCCAATTTGGCGCCAATCCGGGTCAAATTTGACCCTTCTTTTCATTATGCTAGCATACACGATACAGAGTGCTAAGTTTCACGATAGACAATACAGGTATATACCGGAGGCTTTGTGGAAAGATTATTTGCTTTCTATATTAATTTTTCACCCTATATGTGATAAAAGTGTGGCAATTCAGAGATTATTGGCCATTATTGATAACCTTTAATTGGACCTATACGGTAAAATAGATATATATATATATAATAAAATGAGCAACGTACACCATTAATTTTAACAAGAAAAGGTGCTTTTGATTTAAAGGGTCAGAGTCTTCGCGTTGACTAGAATAATTAATATACGGTTTGACCATCATGATTCATATTTATCGTGCACTGAACTGTCCAGATCAATATCATATAAAGAATTGAAAAATAAGGATCGATAGCTTCCCAGACCTACCTCTATGGAGTGTCTGGTGTGAAACCATTAACCAAGTAATTCCAAACGAACTAACTGTGCAATGAGATTAAAGGTTATATGATCATCTGATGATTAAATAATTTCAATGGATCAGTTATGGTTGTGAATATCGTTAAAAGGGAAACACAACATTCCATAGAAGTGTGAATTCATTTTCTTATTCATTATATCTTTTAATACAGCAATAGTACTTTCTTAATATATGTGATTTATCATGTGTCATTTTAAGAACAAATTGACTTCCCTCAATTGTATAGGTTACAACTCAAGAGGGCGCAACGCTAAATTCGGTACCTGATGGAGAATTGACACTTGCCAGTTTCTGCTCTTACCAGTATCACACAAACCATCTTCAAGACGATCACCCGGATCACTGGGACAATGCTGTCCTCATCACAAGGTATAACCCTGCCATTTGCATGTCTTTTCTACAAAAAAAAAACGCTGCTTAGAAGTTTTATGCAACGCTATTTACTACATAAACCTTTCACTAGTTGTTTAAACAGTTTAAACAAGTGTTTATATCTTAAGCAAAGCTTAGTTTTAATATTCAATATTCCGTTAATTAAGCATGTAAAATTAAAATGATAAAATTTTAAAACAACATTTTGTGTGTGTTAGCTCCCGGCTAATTGAGGGTATCAGCGATAAACTTACCATTAGCTTGAAGTACCAGTGCTCATTGAAATCATGACAGAAAACATCTTATAGGTCTTTCTTTTCAGAGTAAGGTACATAAAATTTGAATTATACATGTGCAGTGTATATTAGTATATCTCTTCAATATGCTGTGATTTATAAAAAATAATATCAAAATTGCCACACACCTAAAACTGGGTAATGTTTTTCATATTTGAGAATGTCCTGCGCTTACACGTACAAGCCTCAAACTTTCCCAAAATACGGGCAGAAGAATGATTGAACGCCTTGTGACAAGAAGGGTATGACGAAAGTTAACAAGTACGCGCTTTGTCTGACCAATGTTTTGTTTGTTTGTGATGTTCCCGATTTCTTTTAAACGGAATTGCGTTTGCCACAATAACAAAATGCTAGTACTTTTGGTTACGAAGGTGACTCAGTTGATGTACAGTTTTTATACCTTCATGGTCTAGGCATGATATCGAACTGAAACAGAATAAGTACCTACTGGGGATTGCCAATTTGCGAGGTGCATGCTCGGATACTCACCAATGCTCAGTGAATGAAGACAATGGCCCTTCATCCGGTCTCATCATTGCTCATGAAATTGGCCACACGTAAGTACACTCAACCAAATATCGTTCTAAATAAAATGTAGGCCTACCCTTTGCCGCCATCCTGCTATAAAATTGAGCCTACCAATCATTTTATTCGCTGTTGTAAATACATAATGAATGATAAACGAAGATGAAATCTGCGAAGCAGGATGAATAATATCATGAGGGAAAAAATCAATCGGGAGGTTTACAAAACTTTTATTATGGCATTGTTAGGAAAAATCACTTGTTTACATAATGTCAAGTGAAGGTATATTAATTTTTTTTAAGACAGTGCCATGAAATTCATCATAAATCGACAAATGTGGGGTGCATTAATATATAGATGAGTTGAATAATTAGTAAATAATTATGGCTGATGTTAATAATGACTTCAAACGCTTTGCAGAGTCGGAATGCTACACGATGCAGACACAGGTTGTCCTGCCGGGGCAAACATAATGTCATCAAGCCGAATTGGCGGGAGTGGTTCTTATCTATGGTCAGAGTGCAGCAGGGAACAATTCGACGCATTTCTCCGGTCAGTAAAACTATTCTCTAAGAATATTTCAAACAGAAAATGATGCATAGATGACCATGTAATCCATAAAACAGAATAGATAATGATAAAACATGTTCTATTTGCGATTCACCAACAAGGCACGTATGTTTATTTATAAAGTCTTAATTCAATATGCACTAAACATGAGCAAAACAGAATGGAAAAAGTTTGGTCTATAAAGTGATTGATTAAAGATCTTTCATTGGTAAACAGCAAAAAAATCGCAAAAATATTTATTTCCATTTTTTATTTAATTTGAAATGGTTATTGCCTCGTTCTTCAGTTTAAAATTAAACTAAGGTTAAGTGTAGCCTATATTGGGGAAGGGGATGGGTAAATATTTTGCTGGTGAGGCAGGACGTGTAAACGTTTTCGAGAGAAAACGAAAGTGAATGATCAAAGCGATCGAGCTTGTCCTTGGAGCACTTTTGCATTTTGTAAATTGAATTATTGAAGGATACTTTCGGTTATTTTTTTTGAAAATTTTCAGTAAAAAATGTAAGTTTTCACTTTTTTTTTTTTTTGGGGGGGGGGAACTGCTCCTCCCCCCCTTCTGTGCACGGCCATGGTTAGATAATCTTTCAAGTTTATTTTGAAGTTTATAAAATTGTTAATATTTATTTTGATTGTAATCTTTATGTTTGGATTTGAAATCAATAAAAATCAGCTTGAAACTTTATCTTAGAAGGAAAGTTTACATAAACGTGTGAAAAAGGTATTGAGTTTTCAAACTTGGTTCCTACAGGTATCCGACCGTCACTTGTTTGAATGACATTCCGGAAGTTCTATCTGGCTTTGAAGGCGAGAGACTTCCGGGTGAGATATACGACGCCGATGAACAATGTTTGCAGTACTCGGAGTACTTCAGCGGTGCATGCACGGACACAGCCCTTCCTATATACGGAGTCCAAGTACGTGCAAATAAAAATAAGAGTTAAGACAAATCTACGAAAGCCAAATATGAAACTCTTTTCAGACTTTCCATGGAATAATATAAGTTCATTGCAGGACATGTCTATTTACATTTTAATAATCGCCTAAATTGTTTTGGCTTATAAAGATAGTAAATAAATAAGAATAATAATTAAAAAAATGACAAGTGGGGATGTGACATTATCAATTTGCCCATTGAACATCATAAATACAAAAATGTAACTGTTTCACCGAAATAATGCAAATCTTTGCAATGTCATAAATTTGTTATTCCTTGTTCGATTTTGGTGACATTTTAGGTGTTCTGTTTGCTTTTTCTTTATCTTTTCAAATAATATTGTTTTCAGCCTGGAGTACCCCTTTATGTCTTTGCTGTACAGAATAGCAACTTACTTTTAAATGTTATCAAGAAAATACAATGCATAATCAAGATATTGTCTGTTTAATGATTCGCAAAAACGATGTGCATTAGTATAAACTTCGTTGCCTTGTTGTAAGGTAAACTCGATTTATGAAAACCGTTGCTTGTTATTTGATTCAGTTGCGGATTCTTTGGGAAAGGTCATCAATCTGCCCTCGCCCATGTAAAAAAAAATAGTAAAAAAAACACTCCTTCGCAAATCCAGAAATAATTATCAGAGCGAATTTAATATTAAAAAAGCTTACGGTAAATATCTACATGATCTAGGAAATATTTTCCCCCTTAGATATCTACTCCTGATTTTTTGTCAGAACTGGACTAAATAATAATGGATAAAGACATGGAGCTCTAAATTGTTTGTTCAATATAATTGCAAAATGCATTTCTTTGCATTTTAAGTAATTCAGATTTTTGTTTTTAAATAAGGTGTAAATCCAATTTTTGTCTTCCATTACTTCAGGACCGATGCCCGCAAATGTTTTGTAGATTTCCAAACGGACTTTGCTCGCGCACGGGGGTTGCTATCGCAGACGGTACAACCTGCGGGGAAAATAAGGTAAGTTTCCCCCCCCCCCCCACACACCCTCACACACACCCCCTGACACATCCTCTCCGAAATCACACACACACATTCATTTCACTAAATATACCGTATATATCACTTCAATTTACGATTCATTCACCACCCTATATTTTTTAATTCAAATATTGTATAGATTCAGTGTATTTTGGCAACAACAGCTGCATAACTGGTACGCAGCGGAGACAAGAGGACAGGTGCCCCAGAATTTTTAAAATCTATGTTTCTCTTGCAACTCTTTACAGGAAATTCACATACACTTTACACCAAATCTTTCCCTGTCAAACTTAAGATGCAAAAAAAAATCAAATCTTTCATTTCAACCAAATTAGGAAGGAAAAGCAGGCCTAAAAATTTCCACATACCCGCTTATCCACTCTCATTAACCCACCCTCCCGCACTCTAACATATCCCCCCACTTTCACACACACACACATCCTCACACACACACACCCTAACTTCTCCCCCCCCCCCCCCCCCCACACACACACACACATGCCGCCCCGACACGCGCGCAATTATCACTATATTTCTTCTTCATGCAGTGGTGTTTCGGGGGCACCTGTGTGGACCGGCCCAACACGCCAATCGACGGGGGCTGGTCCCCTTGGGACGCGACATGGGGCCCTTGTTCCAGAACGTGTGGCGGGGGTGTTGAGCTGAGACACCGGTATTGCAATGATCCAGAGTAAGTTTTTTCCTTAACCTTTAAAATAGGATTTAATTTACAAATTTATTTTCTAAGGGAACTCTCTCGTTCTCTCTCTTCCTCTCACTCTTTCTTTCGATCCCACTCTCCCATTTTCATGATTTTGGGGTGGTTCATTTATCCACATTGTGCTGCACTCAACCCAGGTGACGTAAATGGGTACCAGCAGGAAGTAATTCCTCAAAAAGCTGTGCGCACCGGAATCGGTAGACTAGCTTATAGCCGGGGTAATATAGGAGCGCCTTGAGCACCTAGCAAGGTGGATAAGTGCGCTATACAAATCCTATATTATTTTTTATTAAAACGGTGACCCCAAATAAACAAAATAATACACAAAAATGAAATATAATGATCAGCTTCATTGCTATCACAAACATATTCGAAATAGTTCCAGCGGAAAAAAATTATATCAAAAGCCATTAACGATTTCTGATGTTATTATGTCGAATAATCATGTAAGAAAATTATAAAATGTATTTGTTCATAAAACTCCTTGATCTGTGACCTATGGATTATCATTTATTATTACCCCTTTTTATAAGTATGTCATTCTCTATATCCTTTTTATTTTTAATGTAATCATCACAGGCCACGAAACGGAGGGGAATCCTGTAAGGGTCAATCAATCGTAGCCAACATGTGTAACGTTCAGGTAAATTACATTACCTCTTGGTTTTTTTTCTCAACAGAATACTAATATCCTTTATACATGTACATACAATGTATTCTTCCACTGGGACTTTCACCTTACATCTCTTTACAGATAACCTTGTTAAATGAGGCTTATACATTGTATCATCAATAATGGTGTAAAGGAAAATAATGTTATCAAAGAAATTCCAAATGAATGGAGTTTTCAGTTATTTATCTAGAAATTCAATTTATATGGTTGATACAATTGTTCTTCTTGTCACATTGGTATTGGTCTTAAGACGATTCGGGGGCAAAGGAGATATGAAATAGGAATTAAAGTCGGTAAAAAAAATACTTCAAAATGTTAGAGGATTTTTTTTCTTTATCTGAAAATAACTTTAATTTGGTTTACATATCTATTCAATAATTTGTCTTTTTACTCGGCAATTTAACCGGCAGCCATGTGAAACGACACAAAGAGAGTTCCGTAATGAGCAGTGTACGTCGTCTAGTCGTGAACCATACGACGGTCTTGCTGACCTAACCTGGACCTCCACTACTGACAACCAATCAGGTATTCAAATTATTCTTGTATATAAAAAGTTCCATTGAGTTGGTTTCTGTGGGTATGTTTAAATTGCTTTCTTCGTTTCCCGTTTCTATCTTTCCTGGTTCCATTTTTCCTCCTTTCTGTCTTCCTCTCTTGCTCGCTTTTTCATATTATTTTATTGATAAATTTTGTGATGTTATTATTATTGATTTTTTAAAACACGTCTACACGTTGGTATCAATAAAGCATAAATATATATTTGATGCCAGATAAAAGAGCAATGTAGATAAGTGGTCAAGGGCCTTGCTGAGAATCGAACCCCGGAATTTCATGGTGTATTTGGGCGCCTTAGACCACTCGGCCACGTCACCTCGCACGATTTTCTAGCTGATCAACATGATTAAACTAACTCTCACTATGTCATTGAAACTCTCGGTTTAAATATTAAGTTATTCATAATTGCTGGACGTTTTGTCTTATTAAGATAAAATGATTGTTTTAATACTTCTTCGATTAACACCGCTACCTTTTTTTTATATGACTGTAATATTTAGTGAAAATTGTTTTGTGTACTGTAAAAAAAAGGTCGGCCTGTCGACACACACGTGCAGTGAAAATTTGTTGCAAACGTTAAAAGGACTAGGAAAATGGAGAATTCAAGAACCACGTTTACACATATTTTATATCATACTTTGAAAGTCGGCCTATAAGAATGCATTAACATACAACATGTATTTCCATTCGTGTGTGTGTCATGATGATCTAAAAAAAAGTTTGAACAAAGATTGAACAAAGATTGATTTCCCCCCTAATTAAATATAGATAAAAATATATTAATGGTAAATTTCTTTTTACGATTCTGCTTTATAGGAGATCAGTTATGTGAGCTATGGTGCCAGGCCGATTTGGCTTCGGCTACTGGGGAAACAGTGCGCGTATTGGACCGACGTGATGGTGGTTATATGGATGGAACGCGCTGCTCGTTGGATTACAACGAGATGCGCGTATGCGTGCAGGGGACGTGCCGAGAATTCGGATGTGACGGTTACCAATACTCCGGCGTAAGATTCGACGAATGCCGGGTATGCGGAGGGAACGGATCAACTTGTCGCAGCGTAGACGGTTCTTTGCAACTCAACTTATCCGAACAACGTAAGGTCCTTGATTTACCCTTCGAATTCCTTTTTAGTCAAAATTTTCTCTTTAATCCCACAGGTTATCCAAAATAACATTATATTTCATGCTATTACGTCATAATATATTTCGCATAATTTTGTAATTTAATTGTTAAAAATGAAATGAAATAAATCCTTATCAATCAACCGAACATTTAAAGTAGACATTTCATCTCTCACGAGGCAAATATGATCGAAGGAAACTAGGTAATAACATGATAAACTAGGAGGCACGGAGTTAAATATTGTCAATGAGCTGTGGTCAGCGAGGCAATAGCACTCATTAAAAAGTTCATCGGATAAAAATTAAGTATATAGCTCCTATAACAGCCATGGACAAGGTACATAAAATAGCCTTAAGGTTATATATATTACACAAATTAGAGTCCTTATAATACAGCCTTTTCTATGTTATGAATTTCGTTCATTAAAGTATGTTACGTATTTTCTTTATGCAGAATTCAGCACGTTTTTGACCATCCCAAAAGGTGTGACGTCATTCAGCGCGGTAAATACAAATACCTCAACATTCATGGGTAAGTCCGCTTTGAAATTCAAGCAAGTAAGGTCTTCAAAGTAAGAATGGATTTACAAGATGATCATTTACAGTGAATGACTTTGATCAATGGCACAAGATTACATGTACGTTGAAATTGGTAGATTTCGACTATTAACCAAAAACATGAGTGAAAAGCAATAGTTTGCAGCCATATAAATGAGATAACGAATTTTTGTTAAAACGTTTTATTGCTAATTTACTATACCTCAAATCACGTGATTGATGTTGATGTAAAGATGCGATGGTGCGAATGTACAATGTGCCCATCAGATTCCAATATTCTAAAAATCACCTCGCTCCTCCCATTTCGCTGATCCGTCGCTTTTCTCCTTCACCTAATCAGATGTAATGATAAACGGAGAGCTTGTCATCGGTGGCAGTAGTCAGACCAGGCCGCCAAGATGGGAGTACTGGTTTGAGAACATCACAGTCTATTATCAGCTGTCACAAGGCCAGGAAGTCATTCTGTAAGAGTAACAAAATTGAAAGATAACAATTTTGAACTTTTTGGGGTCATAAAAAATCATCTTTAATGTATTCTAAGTCTCATTTTCTATCATAACATGTAAATCTAAGTATGAAAATGAACTTTAATGAATATGAAAATAGAATGATTCAATAATCTTAATCTGACTTTAGTTCAATCACGTTCACAAGCCATGCCACATCGTACATTATTCGTTATTAAAAGGGCAGGTTATTCTTTGGTCTTAGCGGCGATTTATTGATAAAATGAAATGCTCTTCGACAACACGCCCATTTTGAATCCTCGGGTCTCCATTACTAATGTATCATTATGAACTTCAAGGTAGAAATCCTTGAAAACTTGGGTGATAAAATTGACACGAAATACAAACCTATGCTGTAGATCTTTCCTGTGCTTCTACATGAAAATTCTGTCATGATTCCAAACAGAATCAAAAGAAAAAGATCTGCATCAACCTTTTCTCTCTTTTTTCTGTATATGAATCAACTTCTCATTAATGGGGTCAGCATAAAATCTTTATATAGTGTTTTTACATGCCATGGACCATAAAAAAGAAAAACTTTAACGCTTGAAAGTTCTATGTTTTACAAATAAATAGTAAATTGAAAGTGTTTCAATGGTAACCGAACTTTTGTAAGATTTGACTATAAGATGATATTCCAATATATTTCACGTTATCAGATAATCATACCTTTATCAACATTTTAGAAACGTTTGGAAGTTTATATACATTGTTTTCACATTATTCTTCCAATCAAACACCGAATATTTTTTTTCTGTTTGGTTTTGGTTTGTTTTATATTCTCTCTGAACAGAATAGCGGGGCCCACATTACACCCCATAGAAATACAGGCCTTCGCTGCTTCATCCTTGGGAATAGCTTCCGCCAATATCCACTATGTCTACTACGTCAGTGACAGTGTAGTTAACCCAACGCCCACCCCGACTCCTGTTACTCACATCTGGGCTAAGTCCGGAGGGGAATGCAGCGTGACTTGTGGCGATGGTAAGCTATTTTCCCCTTACCATGTTTGTTCATCATAGTGTCAAAGATTGAGAACATGCATTTCGTGTTTTGGGGGGAATTGCTAACGCAAAACAGAAAACACAAAGAACCTTATTACGAGAAAATAATTTATACAGTTTTAATTGCAAATTAATATAACAGTGTTTGTTCAATTCATTTGATTGGTAGGTACTCGAATGGAAGTAGTTCGATGTGTCGACGTCGTCGGTGTCCAGTTTGTTAACGACGCCCTCTGCGACGTAAATAGCCGACCGGTTCCCCACGTGGAGTCCTGCCGGGAGGACGATTGTCCCCCAAGGTGAAAATGGAAGTTGGAATAAGAGTGTAGAGTAATATATTTGGTTCATAAACAATTCTTCTAACAGTGTATATTATGATGCGGTTTTAGACCAAGTGGATATGAGACGAAGCGTGGGTATAGCCTAACTAAAAAAAAAAAAAAAAATGGGTAGATGGCAATTAGGGAAATGGCTATAGTTGACGAACTGGTTGTAGACGAAGTAGGGTTAGGTCATATGGGGTGAGACCAAACGGAACGTAGACGAAGTGTGTGTGGACCAGTTGCTTTAACAAACACACGGATGAGCAAGATAAGAAGAGGAGGAATAAGAAGTACAAGAACAAGAACAAGGGAAACGCACGGATGGGCAAGATAAGAGTAGGAGGAAGAATGAGAAGAACAAAAAGAAAAACAAGATAACGGGGAAAATGATAAAAACAAAAACGACGAAAAAAAATATCTTACGAATAACGAAAGAATACCAGGTCAAAGACTCAAGGGGCACCATTTCAACATGTTTTTGTGATAGCCTAGAAGATGTGCTAAACCGAATACTCATATAGCTTGACTGTTGTTGTTGTTGTTGATGATAATGGGGGATGCTTTCAATTAGCATAAAGATAGTGGATTGGATTGGAACGCTCTTTTTATATAAGCCACTGGCAACAAGAGCTTCTGATATTGTTATGAATCATGATTGCACCACAAGATGCGCGTCCCATATTGATAATCATGCTCTCCATAATTATCAATTCAGGTGGTTCCTGGCGGACTTGAACACCACTTGCAGTGCCACCTGTGGCGAGGGGGTGCGCTCCCGAGTCGTGGTATGTCTGCTCTTCGCAGTTGAAGGGGTTCGGGTTGTGGATGACTCTTTCTGCGACGGCGCGGAAAAGCCAAACGCTGCCGAACCCTGTACAGACCTGCCTGATTGCCCAGGGACGTGGGTGATGAGCTCCTGGTCTGAGGTAGGCCCTAATTACTGTTCAATAGTTGACTTAAACATTGAACGATTGTTGTTACCCAAGCTCATGAGGAAGCGCCAAGACAAAGACAGCGGGGGGGGGGGGTTCGCTCTTCCTTTTTAAATTTTGGTTTGAGGTAGAACATTTTTACTTCAGATTTCGAAAAAAACATAATCAACCCGTTCTATGGTGCAAGAAGAGAAATTATTAGATGAAAGTTCGCATCTAGCAGAATAAGCGTTGTTACAGTTCAATTAAATCAAATACTTTCCATACTTTCCAAATGGTAAGAATTGAATTTCGATTGACACTTTATACCTAATAACAAGGAATTGTTTGAAGGCATCCCTAAAAAAATCTGTAGCATATTGTGGTAACATGACAACAAAGTTCATAACTACCTGTAATCAAGGTTTAAAAAGTTTATTTAAATTAAATCAGATCGAGTACTCAATTATCTCTTGCTTGGAAATACAATTCTGTTCCCGTACAAAACGTAGGTATCATTGACTAAGGAAACCGTGTCTGTAATTCCACAGTGTAAGCCTTGTGCTAGTAGGACCCGTCTGGCGCTTTGCCGAACAGGCTCTGATTTCCTGACCCAACTTGATGACGAGGAGTGTCCGGAGCCCAAGCCCCATACGTCGGAGCCATGTGAGTGCGTCACGACGACACCATTAACAATAGAATCTTCTTCCCATCCGGTGGAATATAACGTCACGGGGACAACGGCTCAACCCGGAGGAGTCAGTGAGCCTCCTGCTATTCGTCCAGGTAAGTGAAACTGTTGCGATCTGCAATTGTACAGGAACCTTTCGTTCCTGGTAGACGGAAGCTCCGGGAATGGTGACTGAATAAATGTCACGAAGAACTGGGAGATGACGTGCGTGTGTTCCATTATTTCCATTTCTTTACAAACAATTTCCTGGTTGAACTATCCATTGTAAACTTTGCAAAATTAGATATTAAATAAAGTAAAATTGATATTGTCCTATGTGAGTGAGAGTTAGCAGATTCCGCTGACAGTTTCGCTTGTCATTATTCATATCATTACAAATCTCATGATCAGCGTGATATAAGTTCAAACTATCAAAATCCAGATATCAATAATATGGTAATTTCTTCTTCACTGTTTCAGACGATAATTTTCTCACACATGACCGTGGAACTATTAAGAAATTGGGGTCAACAGATGGCTCTTTGTCGAGTATAGTTGTCGTCGCACCGCTTGGTTACGTGGTCCTCGTCTATTTCGAAGTCGTCACTATAGATTGCTCATTAGGTCAGTACGCAATTGTTGATATCACCGTCATCATTAGCGAGTTTTCGCAAATCCCTACGCGGACGCTTTCTGGAACGTTGAGAACCTATTGTCAAAAGCCTTTCATGAGAAAACAGCCTTCGTCGAAAGTCGGTTAATCAAAGTAGCAGTGTCGTCCTGGACTTTGGACAAACGACATACATTTATTTGTATTTTTTCGTCAGCTTCAAATCTTAGGACGATCTGATGTCCCCATTCACCAATTTTCGACGAAAACATCTATCAAGCTGTTCATTATGATTTGAAGGGCATTTTTAATGGATTTTCTAATTTGTACAGTATGTCCCCGTTGCAATTGCGAAGGCTGGTATTATCCACATGCTTGTACATCATTGTCATCCAATTTTCCAGCAAATATATTTGTACTAAATTGTATTAATAGAAATAAAAGATACTATAGAGGCTGGGTGACTGAATATCTGATTCCATCAAATATATTTTAAGACTTACATGCAGTTGCATTACATGTTTTGAAGCCTATTTTGGTTACAGCCTCGAATAAAAATAAAAAGTCAAAAGCTGAAGGACCGCTAAATTCGAGGTTCAGTGAGAAAATGATTATTGTTTTCTTCACTATATTTTCGATTTTTGTATAGCATTAAAATAAAGTATTCTGAAGATTAATTGCAGTAGCATCAAATATCTAGGAATAATTATTTATCGAATCGCTCTCAATTCTTGTTGTATTAGGTGAATTATTCCGTGTGAAGGACGAAGAGAATGTATACAGTGCATGCAACTCATTTACAAATTTCAACTGGACATCGACAGGCAGCATACTTCAATTCGATCTTATAACAACAGCAGACGACAGAGGGTACACATTATCGTATCGCTTTATCCCAGTTTCGATACCAATATCTGGTACGTGCAATCGAATAGTTTTTGTCTCACCTGCATAGCAGAGTGAGACTATAGGCGCCGCTTTTCCGACGGCGGCGGCGGCGTCAACACCAAATCTTAACCTGAGGTTAAGTTTTTGAAATGACAGCATAACTTAGAAAGTATATGGACCTGGTTCATGAAACTTGGCCATAAGGTTAATCAAGTATTACTGAACATCCTGCCTGAGTTTCATGTCACATGACTAAGGTCAAAGGTCATTTAGGGTCAATGAACTTAGACCATGTTGGGGGAATCAACATCAAAATCTTAACCTAAGGTTAAGTTTTTGAAATGTCATCATAAATTAGAAAATATATGGACCTAGTTCATGAAACTTATACATAAGGTTAATCAAGTATCACTGAACATCCTGCATGAGTTTCACGACACATGACCAAGGTCAAAGGTCATTTAGGGTCAATGAACTTTGGCCGAATTGGGGGTATCTGTTGAATTACCATCATAACTTTGAAAGTTTATGGATCTGATTCATGAAACTTGGACATAATAGTAATCAAGTATTACTAAACATCCTGTGCAAGTTTCAGGTCACATGATCAAGGTCAAAGGTCATTTAGGGTCAATGAACTTTGGCCAAATTGGGGTATTTGTTGAATTACAGCCATAAATTTGAAAGTGTGTTGGTCTAGTTCATAAAACTTGGACATAAGAGTAATCAAGTATCATTGAACATCCTGTGCGAGTTTCAGGTCACATGATCAAGGTCAAAGGTCATGTAAGGTCAAAGAACTTTGGCCACGTTGGGGGTATTTGTTGAATTGCCATCATATCTCTATAAGTGTATTGGTCTAATTCATAAAACGTGGAAATACGAGTAACCAAGTATCACTGAACATCTTGTGCGAGTTATAGTAGTTTTCAAAATCAGCACTGCTGCTATATTGAATCGCGTGATGCAGGTGAGACGACCAGAGGCATTCCACTTGTTTATGATAGATTTCACAGCATATCCACTCTTTGATAGTTTCTTTCATAATAAATAAATTTACAGTTTGCCTTACTCCACATGTACTCCCCTATCTCTCTCTCTCTCTCTCTCTCTCATTCTCACTCTCTCCATCTTTTTCTGCATTTCTCTATTGGTAACACACACACTTGACACACACTCACACCAACCTCACAAGCACACGCACAATATTTACACATGCTTAGGGGTTTCTTTTCTTTCGCTTTCAGTCGAAATCCTTGATTATTTTGCTACATTAGTATACTCTCTTTTGTTTCTTATCACATAGACTGCGACCAGGTGTTTCTAGAAGACGCAGGTACCTTGTCCAGTCCCAACTACCCATCGGATTACCCGAACGACCAGCAGTGCGTCTATCACATCGTTGCCCCTCCCAACGTCAGAATCAATCTCTACTTCGACCACTTCGACCTGCAATTGGAAGATGCACTCCTCTGCTCGACAACAAGAGATCACATTTTGGTAAATTGACAATTTGCACTTTGCGTATACTCCCATATTGGGATATCATCACACCTACATGTACAGCAAAACCATGAGGTTGTCAATGTTATTTTTTGTCTTCGGTTGAATCGGTAGTGAATGTAAATACCCATGTTAGTTGTATATAGGATAGTGTAAGTCTACGGTTGCAGCTTAACCCCTGCATGTTTTATAAAGCTGTTCGTAAGTTAAGAGCGACTTTAATAACGGCTGGTGATCCTTTCTATTGGTAAATGGTATATTCATTACCGATGGTTTACCGCGTACGAAAAGTTCACCAGTCATTCTTAAAGTCGCTCTTAACTTACGAACAGCTTTATTAAACGGTCCCCTGGAAATACTAATTCCAGCCTACCAAAAAAAAATAGTGCAATAATACATTTATTATTTTTTATGCAGTAACTAATATAATGATTACTAATTACGACATTGGACTCGAGAGCAGAATAATGTGGACATCAGTTTGCCCTAATAGCGATAAAGTCCAAACTTTTTTTGAATGATTAAGGATGTTATTAAATGATTTCCCTTTGAAGGGATGGTCCGAGCTGAAAATATTTATATCTTAATACATAAAGTAGAATTTACTGAACAAAATGCCTAAAATTTCATCAAAATCGGATAACAAATAATAAAGTTATTGAAGTTTAAAGTTTAGCAATATTTCCTGAAAACAGTCATCATGAATATTCATTAGGTGGGCTGATGATGTCACATCCCCACTTTCCGTTTTATTATGTTATTACATAAAATCATATTTCTTTCATTATTTCATACTTGTGTGAATAATATGTCTCCCTTATCATGCTTATAATAAAATAAGTTGCAACAATAAATATCTAATGCACTAAATCAGTTGTCAATCCAATTTTTCTAGTTCTTGGAGAAAAAAATTTGAATAAACCTAATTTCATATAATAAAATACAAAAGAACAAGTGGGGATGTGACATCATCAGCCCACCTAATGAATATTCATGACGACTGTTTAAAAAAAAACATCGCTAAATTTTGAAATTCAATAACTTTTTTATTTGTTATCTGATTTTGATGAAATTTTCGGCATTTTGCTTAGTGAATTCTACTCTATTTATTAAACTATGAATACTTTCAGCCCGGACCATCCCTTTAATCGAGAACACTACTGCAAAGCAAAAATACACTATAACCAATACTGTCTCACCCCCCCCCCCCTAAAAAAAGTGTGCAATGTTACCACTTTTTAATAATTTTCTTTGTTCATTTTATTTTTTTCTTTTCAACGTAGATCAAAGACCTCGACCAGCGATTTTACAGCAGCATATACTGTGGTCAACACGTCCCCTTCGGTTACGTCTCGTCCGGAAACCGGCTTAGAATAAACTTTTTTTCGAATTCGAACTTATCGTCTTTGGGTTTCTCGGCAACGTACAATTTCGTTGAATGAGAAACACAATGCCGTTGGGAACTTTGGAGAAGAATCGAAAAGTGATTCGCTGCATATTGGATGTTCGCTGACACGAAGCTTGCCGATTAAGTATGTGGCCTAGTTCGGATAATGTCCCAGTTCGGATAATGTCGTCAGGAATCCGGTTTTTAACCAATTTCGAATCCGATTCGGACCATTCTTCGAAATATAAATAGTGTGTAGCTCAAAGGCGAACATAATTTGATATCATAATAAAAATCAATCTACACTACACTATTACAAATCGGACGCTTCCGAGAATGAATCAATCATGGTACGCGAGGCTTCGCGATCTGACACAAGAGTTTTTAAATCGTGTAACAAATTATTTGTATCCCTACATCATTATGCTATCAACACAATTTGTGTTGAATATCAATCAATATGCAGTATTTGTGTGGTTTTTTAAAGGAATAGTCATAATTGACGTGGTAAACTGCTTTTGCTATCAAGAATACGAAATATGGACATGGTGGTAGCAGTCAAAACATCAATTATTCGATGCAGGTTCTTTGACAGTTGTTAAGCTTTCTTAAAGTGGAAAATGTATGGTTCATTGAAAAATGTCAGCATTATTTATTGTTTTCAAGGTTGCTTTGTAATATTTATTTGTATATCAATATTGTATTTTTAAACGCAGAACAATTGTTTATGTTTTACTACATACAACATGCAGGGCATGGAAGGAATTTTTGTAAAAAACACAAATATTTATGTAATGTAAATTTTATGACACTAATGTCTCGCTTATCTGTAATGAATATAGTGATTTATTTATTGTGTAGAAAATATGAATCGTTTGAGATCTAATTAAATCAGGAAAGCTCTAAACAATACTGCATTTTTGTACTGATCCAATAATTGATTATGGTGTTAACACTCAATAATAGATTAAGTTTGAAGTACTCGCTTCGCCCTAAAAACGAAACTGCTAAATCAGCATATTAGGACTTCATACAGTGTCTGCACTTCAGATACTGATTTGCAACAATTAGGTCTGCTACAAAAATGACAAAAACCCATGAGCTGTATGACGAGCCTTGCAGGCCATAATACAGTGACAACCATATAAATATACACCTAACATCTTCCCAATGCATGTATTGTCTTAACCAATCAGAACAGAAGGGAACTATATCGACGTCCGTACTTATTTGGTCGAAAAAACCCTTCACTCAATCATTGCATAGATTAAACACACATATTGCTCACACTTTTCACCTTCTCCAACTTAACCGCTCAAAAAAGTTCTGCAACTCAAGTTTGAGCGGTGATAAATTTCTTAGTGTGCCATCATCATATATGAAAGTGTAGAATTGAAAAGCATCGACATTCCTCTACAATCATGTGTCATTTGTAATGCTAGCTTCGTGAGAAAGTTACACATTAATACGCACGTTCGAGGTTCGAGCCCACGTCAGAGAGCAGCAGCTTTACCCAATCCAAATAACAGAAGACATAAATTTGTATCATTATGTTTTGGAAATTAACGATTTCGTTTGCACAGTTCATGCAAGTCATGTCACTGGACATCAAGAACACATGAAGTGCAATGGACACCAATTCGCACCGCGACGCAGAAAGAATTCAAGAACGCAGTAAATGTATTGAAAATGCCCGTCAAATGACAATGGACAGCTGGGAGGCCTTTCTCGAAAATTGGTGAACCGGAACAGCAGTTTCGTCCTAAGTCGCGGAGCTGACGGAAATTATTTTCAGCCTGGACCATCCCTTTAAAATATGTCGTTCGTCCAGAGACCAGGGCGAAAATGTCGTTTTCATTCATCACTTTTCGGCACAAACTTGGTTGATCTTTCTCATGAGGGAAATTTGACAATACATTTTCTATGTTCCTGGAAACGGTTTCGTTGTGGTGCGAAAACTCGCTACTGTCCCAACATAAACGAAGACGGTGCAACATTGCGAGATAACCATGAAAAATGATTTTGACAACTGTGACGTCTTATACTAAGAATCACTCTAAAACCATATCTACAAGGTAAAAAAATATTATACTACTCGTCTACTTTCATTTAGTCTAATGCCATTCCGTCCATCAACATTTTCGTCTAACAACCATTTGTTCCATTAACCGTTTGGTTCAATCATCAATTTCGTCTAATCACCATTTCGTCTCATAACCAGTACAAAAAGTTGGTCCAATATCCATTTCATTTTCATTCATTTTGCACATTTTAACACTTAGTCCAATTAGACCAAATGGTATATGGACTAGATGGCTATTAGACCAACTGGTTATTAGACAGAATGGCATTAGACTAAACGAAAGTTTGACCATGTGGTGAGTGGACGATATGATGGTAAACCAAATGATAGAAGACGAGTTGGCAATTGGACGAATTGACATTAGACGAATTGGAAATAAACCATCTATAGATTCTATACAGACTGTAAAATTTACGTAATCTAATGTGAAGTAGGTTAATATTATAAAATTACTGGAATCTGACAGTGTTAGTAGCTCCATGGCCAGAGTGTGATGGTCTTTCTATCATTATAATTGTTGGTGGGTTTTCCCCGATGGCATTGCACGCCCCAAACTTTCCACGAACTTATCGCAATAAGATTAAATTAATCGGCTAATGACCGGAGCATCTGGACGTTTCTCATCGCAGCAAAGCCGGAATATTTGCATTCTATCCGGGTTGATGTCTGGGCCTGATAACGATTTTCACTCCCAAATCAAAATAATATTTGTCGAGAAACATCTAGCAAGGTGATTCCTCTGAAAAATAATGAGGCAAGCCCCCAAAATACATGTAGTATGAAGGGTTTCCATTCCCAAATGAAGATTTTTTTTTTTTTTGGGGGGTCCCGCAAAGGGATAAGTGACTCTAGCCTATGTCTTAAGTTGATAAACGGAGCCAAATTATAATAATAATAATGGTGGCTACTTATAATATAAGTAGCCCCCATTATATTATATTATAGCCCACAGGTCCACCTTTCGGTGCTCATGGCGCTTCAAGGAAAATAAACACAAGACACAACAACAATAGAAAACAAAAAAGAATAGAATTTGAATTCTCCTCAATAAATATACATATTAAACTGTTAATGGGAGATTAAATAAGTTTTCAACTGGGACTTGAATGTTTATGTTGATGAATTCAAATCATACCACCCAAACATTCAGGGAGCGCTACGCACCCCGCTTCCCAGGCCCACGGTTGATGTGGAACAAAATATTAAATATTGTAAAAAAATCCTAACACGGTATTTTGCAGTTCTATTGAACCCGTATGCTCAAATTTTCCGTGAGAGACTATACAGTGCATATAAAAAAAAGTTTACACTTTGAAAAAGCCCTGGGAATAAAATAATATACAACATGTAGGCAATTTTTTCACATACAATTAGGGTTTGGATCTCATCTATCCAATGAAAGTAAAAGTTTTGACAGAATGTTACACTTGAGTGAGCTTTGTCCATTTTTGTAAAGCTCGCAGAAATACTCGTTTTCACGCTGTGTCAAGGGGAAAGGGCGAAATAAAACTTACCCTGCAAAACATTTATCGTAAATTTCCCTTGCACTTTTAGTCAATTAAAATAAAACGGATACATTCAAGCATTTTGTAACAATTTTGCCACCCAAATTGAAATTTCAACACTTAGTAAGCACAACCTTTACCCTTTTTGTGCCAGCTGGATCTGAGGACATAACAGAATCTGAACATAAGTTTATATCAGACATCTCCGCCATTTTTTTCACTAAGTTTTTATCATTTAAAGTGGGTTTACATTTCATTTTTCATTTAATACTTGTTTCTTCACACTTTTTCCCAAGCTTGACAATTATGAACTAAATGAAAATCAAGCCTAAGCCATTTCATGTAAATCACAGCTCAGTGTAAAGCAAATATCGTCACGATGGCCTCGGTGTGTGGGGGAGTGGGATGGGGCGCAATGCACTCTTCGAAGTGTTTTTGGCAAGGAAACATATTAAAAAGGGTAAAAGATATCTTCAAATAAATTTTACTAGATAAATTCCACGTGTTCTTCATGATTAAGGTCTACTTTTATTCGCATAACTATTTCAAAGTTCTGCGCAAATAATTTTTCACTAACTTTTCAAAAGTAAGTGGTGCTCACTCAAGCTAAAAACTCGCCGCCCGGTCGCCGAGCAGGCTAATTTTCGGTGTTGTGACATTAGCCGATGACATGGTGCGTTGCATATTTATGCTATATGTATTTTACATGATAAAAATACATTTTTTTTTTACACTGACTAACTTAAAAGATGAAATTTCTCTTTATCATGGGTAATCAAAAAATCCTTTACATAACAAATATACACAATTATGTGCTTGAGAAATGGCGCTTGGCTCTTTGTTGGACGAATTTGTGTATAACTGGGACATTTTATGCAATACAGTAGAGTTTCTTTTTTTTTTTGGGGGGGGGTCCAATTTATTTCAACTTGAGACCAATTTCCGTTTGCAGCCACAACGTACATGTAGAAAGGTATTTTATCGACATTATCGTTGCACTGCTATCATCAGTGGAGCGTTGTGGCCCAGTGGATTAGTCTGCGGACTTTGAAACAGAGGGTCGTGGGTTCGAATCCCAGCCATGGCATAATTTCTTTCAGCAAGAAACTGATCCACAGTGTGCTGCACTCAACCCAGGTGAGGTAAATGGGTACCGGTAGGAAGTAATTCCTTAAAAAGTTGTGTGCGCTATGAACGCCTAGCTTAGCCGGGTAATATAGGAGCGCCTTGAGCACCTAACAAGGTGGATATGTATGCAATATAAATACCCTATATTATTATCAGCTTTTCACTTCATGATAGTCATAACAACGAAACTTATATGAATACTGATACTAAAATCGTAAGCATAATCAAAAAGATAATTAAATATTACAATGAAATAAACAATAATAATAATATTAACAGGGATAATAATAATAATATTAATAACAATGGTAAAATAATAGCAGTTATAAGGATAACAAATATAATAAAATAACATAAAAAGTACGGGAAAATTCTTTATTTCTCTCCCAGTTCATCTGAGATTGAGTTTGCCACGTCACATATCCTTGACGGAAAAACCCACTGCTCTCCGATCGTCGAATCTCCTATAAAAGCTTTTTATTAAGGTATTAATCATTGATATGATGAAGATAAAAATAATGAAAAGGGGCTGGCATACACATTTTAGAATTAGCATCATCGTTATTATCGGTATATGTATGATTTTCATGATTCTGATGATCGTGGTGATGATGATCGTCATCCGTGTTGATAATGATGATGATGATGAAGGCGATCATGATTGTGATGATGATAATGATGATCATGATGATGATGAAGGCGATCATGATTGTGATGATGATAATGATGATCATGATGATCATGATGATGATGATGAATAATGATTATTAATGATGAACATCATTGGTTCAGCACCATTTTCTGTGAGAAACATTCATTACATTATATGCGTTGTAGAGAGTTTCCCCATAGTACATGCGAAAAGTCTGAAATTTCGCAGTTAGGAAGCAGACGATGAGGAAGATAAAAGGCATTATTAATGTCAATTATTAACATTTTTGTTTATTTCTTGGCATTAATTTCTAATAATCGTTTATAAATTTCAGCATTGCGAAATGAGCAGTGTATTAGATGCTTTGATGAGAACATCGGCTTCTGTTTCCACCCTTGAGGAGATATCCAGGAACTCACTGAATGTAATCAGCATTTCGATGTCAATATAAGAACGTGCGACTGAAATATTGCATGATAATGATAATTCGGCATAAAGCGCACTGTTGACCAATCATTATCGGTTCATGCATTTTCAGTAATTGCGTCATAGTGCTTGCTTTTTCGCGATAATATAGTGCTACGATATCTTCGAATCATCATTCTGCGATTTAAACACCTCACCTGATAGTAGGATATTGGAGACGACCCGTTTTTGTTTTACTTGTATCCTACTGCACAATCGTCATTAAAAATTCATTTTAAGGCCCATTTTAGGGTCCTAGTTTAAGCATGGCCGACCGGAGGGGGTTTCTGCTTTATTTTCTCATCTCTTTCCTTTTGCAATGCGCTCCATCCCTACAAGGTAAGAAATCCTATCATCATTTCAATTTTTTCGTTTCTTTCAGAATGAAAAATAATAATTGGTTATGATCGCTATTATTTGTTTGTCTGAAACACGTGATTTGAAAAAAAAATTATCCTTCATTATCTTTTTTTTTAATTTATATATTGGTTCTTGGCATGTCGTGATTCATATCATGGGGAGCTGTTGATACATAGTGTTGACCTCAGTTGTGTATAATTATGTATGTTTATACATGTGATTTAGTTATGACAGTGGAACACAAACGAGTTGTTCTTTTGATGACCGTTTGTTGATTGAAAGATAAATTTCATTAAATGGTAAAGATCTAATCTCAAAGTAAATAAAATGTTCGTTACTGTACCAAAACAGATAGAGAGTACCAAAACATAATGCCCAGATTCCTTAAATGCATTTAAGGCATCTGAGCATTTTTTGTACTCTCCAACATGTTTGCATATTCATGAATTGAAATTATTCAACATTCATAAAGAAAACACTTCTTGTGCTTTTTTAATTTGATAATACATTTTGCATGCTTAAGTGAAAGAAATATGAAATTGCATACCAATAAAAGCAAATTGAATAAATGTTTGCCTTTTTAGATATTGACCTTATATGTCATTCAAACTCGTGCCAATTGGAAGATTAATCGTTAGATTTAATGACACTTTGACAGCATTGGACCGTCAATCCTTTTGAATATACATTTCTGATCGGTGTAACAACTGAAATATAGTATTTATTTTAATTTCAACCTATTTGGTAACGTGCTAATATCATTTTTTTTCTTTACCTAATGAACTAATCATTTCAAGTTGAGAGCAATACAACAATTGTATAGGAACTAGAGAAAGAGATATAATCATTTCTAGAATGCAGCTAACGTAGACCCTATTGCAATGAAGGGTCCAGGGAGCTTCGACCCCCGCCTTGGAGGCGCAAAAAAATGAAAAAAGAGGGAGACAAGAGATACGAAAAGGAAAAAAAGAAGGGGAAGAGACAAGTGAATAACATAAGGTTAGGGATAGACTTGAAAATAAAATTGGGGGGAATGGTTTTTTGTCACTATGTAAAATTGTGCTCGCGCAATCCCTGTTTCTTGGGATATATAATTATCTTGCTCAAAATGAAGCTTCAAAAATTACCGTTTTAATTCGATATAGCTCGCGTGTCGAGCTTTAATTCTTATTGATTTACAACTTTTATTTCTTTTAAATTGTTAGTAAAATGTCGCGTTTTCAGGTCTGAATATGATTTTTTCAAGTACCTATCCTCTTCGCGTATTCCATATAAAGTTAGCAAAAATATCCCTTTTCAGATCTGTACTTCAAAAAATGTTAGCTAGCACTGTGCACTCGCATTTTGATTAGTAAGATATATATAGTGCCTACTCCTTTAAGAATTCTATAATTATGAACATGAATTCTAATGTCAAGTTTTTCAAACATTTCGGCTCACACTTTGCCCTGGCATTAATTGTTAAGAACATTATATCAACCGACGAATCGTGTTCATGATTACAAAAAAGGTGCTTAGAATATATACTTTTCAAGGATATATATCAAAATATTTCGCGCGCTAATTAGTCCTAGACTCCTACTTGATGAGGTACATTTCCTTTTCATGAATTCCTACAAACCTTGTCTTTGTAGATCGGGATATCAAATATATTTGCTCCACATTCCCATAACAAGAAGATAGCGATAATTTTCATGATGACCGGATAAGTCCATGGTAGAATGCCCCGATTTTTGGTCTTAGCCTTAAAAAATGCAAAATGAAAACAGCTCGCGCTTCCCGCTTCCATCATTTCTTAAGTGTGATCCATATCCTTTTCACAATTTCCCTACACGGTAAAGAGTGCTTGAAGTATTCCTTAAATGTTTTGGGTTTTATTTAGATCGGAACATAAAATAAAATAAGCTTGCGCTTCGCGCTCGTATTATTTATTAAGGAAGATATCCGTCATTTTCATTATGATAAAATGTGCTTAGAATGCCCAGTTTCTTGGTCTAGTAACGAAACAGCTCATGCTGGCCTTGATTACTGAGATACGTTTCTTCTTTAAATAAAAGGGGCTTAATTCAGATCGGAATATCACAAAATTTCAGCTCGTGTTTCGCACTCGCATAATTAATTTGTGAAGATACCCATCGGCTTCATTATTACGGAATGAGTGCCCCGTTTTTAGGTCTAAATCTAGATAAAATTCAGAATGCGTTTTCGCTCCTAATGAATGTTTAGCTACATTCTTATCCTGTTCATTATTACAAAAAGTGCTTAGAATATTCAATTGTCAGGTCTGAATATTAGCAATTTTGCTTGTGCTTTGCGCGCTCATTACTTGATTGTTGATATAAACAAATATTTATCGTCTTCGTGAATCACTGCAAACATTCACCAACAGGTCTCTTGTTATGCCAGTTTACGAAACTTTCAGCTCGCGCTTCGCGCTCCGTAAATTGATTAGTTAGATACCCATCTTCTCCATGATCACATACATTGATCAGGGTGCCGTAAACACGATAAAACAACGATTAGCAAGTAATCGCTAAATGAATTTAAATGAAATTAAAGGAGGCGCGATAGCTCAGCTGTTAGAACGGGGGTATCTTATTCTGGTGACCCGGGCTCGATTCCCAATTGGTGCGCGAGTGCCCTTTGGTAGGGCATTAAAATCCTCATTACCAGGTTCCTCATAGAGGACCTTAAACCGTCGGTCCTATGGTTGCTTCCTTACAAACATTCATGCTTTCTTTCCAATCAGGAAAAAAAATCAATAGCATTTAATATTTACAAGGAGTGACCTATCAAGATCATCGTTGCATGCGCATTTTGCTCAGTAGACTGACTAGGACCCAATCAGAATTGTTCTTTGAAATTAGCGATCAATCCCTAACCTTTGTGCTACGTAAAATCCATGAAATTTCCGAAATTTTGAGCTCGCACTTCGCACATATCGCATGTCTTGATTAGGGTTTATGAGATACCAAGCTAAAAAGCAATTGTTATTTAAAACTTTAGTATTTACTTACATGTAACACTACCCTTCAAAGAAACCAACCAAAATTACTTTTTAGCTGCCGATGGGGGAACCTGTGGAATGAAATGTCCCCCTCCCCCAACCCAATTAGCGAAAGCAGCTTGTTAAAAGGAACTACCTCCGGCTGGTTGTTTTGGTTACCAATAAACCCCTTTTGGTAAAAACAAAATTATTATCTCAACATTTTCTGCAAATTTACGCTTCATATCAATTATATTCTCGATATTTGTAACAGACTGCCCGCCTCCAAATGTTGATTCAAACGTGGAAGTATCACCAGATCAACCATATTACTCATCGTATGTGTACGTTCAGTTTTCGTGTCCTCCCGGATATTCGGCTACAAATGGTTCTACATATTCTTACTGTTACCCGAGCAGCTACTGGTACCCAGACATGTCGCAAGTTATATCATGCACAGTGGGTAGGTTACTAATTTCACGTGGCATAAATATAATTACTGTTTAATCTTATGGGGAATACATATGACATCCCATTTTGGTCGCTATCATCAATCTCCACCTCCCCCCCCCCCCACACACACACGCACATGAAAATTATTCTCCTCCAAATAGTCACCCTTTTCCCCCAGGAGTGACGGTAACCCAAGCTTTAGAAATCCCAGTTTCATATCGCAACCCTATATAACAACCGAGACACTTTGACTTTAACCAAATCAGACTGAGGTGTACATGGTTAACACAAGCAAGTCTAAAGGACCTCAATGTTTCTTTGCCAAAAATGTGAGTTTTCTGTCACACTTTAGAGCCTTGGCTTTGGAAGCTTCCTCAGGATATCAAATATATACAGAGTTATATGTTCGTTCTTATAGTGGTGAAGATAGTGGTGACCTTATAGAACTGTATGATTAGGTAATAGATGAATTCCCCATCTCCCTCTCTTACTCTATTTTTTTCTTCACTTCAAAATTCTGATTTAATAGATTATGATGTGACAACTCCTGCGACGGGCAATGTATCAGGTAGGCTGTATACATTTGATGTAGATAAAAACGAAAAGAACAGTATACCACTCGGGGCCAAACCGTATATTTATGTATTGGTTACGGAGTGGATGCTAAATTACATCACTGTGTATCTTTCACCTTATTTTTAATTTCAAATTAATGTACATTAAATGTTCACTCTATTTTGAATGTACATTCGAACCCCACTATGGCCTAGCGTCATTTGGCAAAGCGTCAATCTACGCTTTGCCGCTCTCCATCTGGGTGTTAAATGGGTACCCGGTAGGTTGTAGTATGCCTAGCAATCTAGACTTGGAACTCGTGTTGGAGAAAGTGCATATATTTTACGCGGGCATGTCAGGATCCGATGACCGGGGTAATAATAAATATATAAGAGACGTCGTTCTGATATATTAGAGGGATGGTCCGGGCTGAAAATATTCATATCTTAATACATAGAGTAGAGTTCACTGAGCAAAATGCCGACAATTTCATCAAAATCGGATAACAAATAATAAAGTTATTGAAGTTTTAAGTTTAGCAGTATTTTGTGAAAACAGTCATCATGAATATTCATTAGGTGGGCTGATGATGTCACATCCCCACTTTCTGTTTTCTTAAGTTATTATATAAAACCATATTTTTTTCATTATTTCATACTTGTGTGAATAATATGTCTCCCTTATAATGAAATAAGTTGCAGCAATAAATATCTAATGCAATAAATCAGTTGTCAATCCAATTTTTCTAGTTCTTGGAGGAAAAAATTTGAATAAACCTAATTTCATATAATAAAATACAAAAGAACAAGTGGAGATGTGACATCATCAGCCCATCTGATGAATATTCGTGACGACTGTTTTCACAAAATATTGCTAAACTTTAAAATTCAATAACTTTTTTATTTGTTATCCGATTTTGATGAAATTTTCAGCATTTTGCTCAGTGAATTCTACTCTATTTATTAAGCTATAAATATTTTCAGCCCGGACCATCCCTTTAAGCGCTATACAGTGCGTCCCAGAATAAACGAAACCGAGAATTAGCCATGATTTATCATAACTTAATCATAAATACAATAGACAAATGACCTACCAATGTAAAGCTTAGAATCTCTTCTTTCATCTGATATTACTTAGATTATTCCTCATTCACGCATGAGTGAGCAAACAAAAATTGAAGAAAGGATACCCAAAACTCATTTGGCGGGGGGTGTCTGAATTTCAAAAAGAAAATCACATGCCTAAAAAGTTCAATATCTGCTCTTTTATTTGATACCGTAATCACAGAAAATGGTCAAGAAGTAAAAAAGTTATGTTCCCTCGAAACAATGCTTGTATTTCCATAATTTAATTAAATAAACGTGCTTTCACCGGTTTCCCCACAGAAGCTATCGCACGGTTAACAAAAGACTTAATTAATGCATGGCTGGTCGTCAACAAAACGGAGTGTCGAGTGAGTTTGAACGCTAGCCTGTAAAACCTCTTCATTTTATGAAATCATTGAAATTCAAGCCTTTTTTTTAAATAACCAGAACTTTGTTATTTCTTGACCATTTTCTGTAATTGAGGTATCAAATTAAAGAACAGATATTGAACTTTTTAAAAATGTGGTTTTCTTTTTGAAACCCAGATACAGCCCGCCAAATGACTTTTTGGTATCCCCTAAGTAATTTCAGATGAAAGAGGAGATTCTAAGCTTTACAATGGTAGGTCATTTGTCTATTGTATTTGAGATTAAGTTATGATAAATCATCGCTAAATCTCGGTTTCGTTTTTCTGGGACGCACTGTATAAAAGTAGATTATTGATGTTTGAACCTTACCTTGTCCCGTATTTTGAACCTCTTGAAGTTTTTCTTTAAAAACTGATTATAGTTCTAAATAAAGTTTCGGGGTTCCTGATGGTGAAAAGACCCCAATATTTTGCTAATGGAACCTACTCACCATCAAAAGCCCCATAGGTTGTATAAAGAACCCGACGGGGTTTCTTGTAGAACACAAAAAATGCTGTTTAGAACCCATTTCTATTTCTTTGAAAGACGTGAAACACGGGACAAAAACAGGTTATAACCAAAACTTTGTTTTCTTAAAGTGCTTTTGACTACGCAATAATATATATTTTTTGTCAATAGGAAATTATTTCCATGAACAATATTAATAATCATTTATGTAATTCTTTTTTTTTCTTTCTTTATTTCTTTTCAGCAGGGCATTGTTGAAAAGCATTTTTTCAGATTTTTTGTACATGTATAGATATATAATAATAAATAAGTAAGCAAAAGAAACGTAGCAATAACCGGGCCACATTCTTAAATTTATATTTACTTTGAACTGTATCCTCGTAATCCTTTCTTTTAATTTGCGGTGTTCCCCATGCCATCTACAGCGGAGGCGATGATATTTGTAGCAGACAAATCACTGGGTAAAATCTTCATGGCCGACTTTTCCAGCGGAGATTTCGAATCTCTGACCTTCTCTGCCTTGCCCATCGGGTCGGTGAACCAACCTCTGGATGTGGATTACGATCCTCAAACTCGTATGGTGTACTGGAGCGACTTGGCTGGAACGATACGACGTGCAAAAATTGATGGTACTATGCAGAGCGTGATCCTCGACAGTTCTGTGGGCAGTAAGTAATTAGTCATTTAAAGATAAACACCAGTTATGGTAACCGGCGATCTCAAATTAGTTCGAACAGAATCCAATGGAATTACCACCAAAGTGTTTGTATGTATAAATAAATCATATGCCAAATACCTTTGGAAGAAAATGCGTGATTGCTGAGAAATGAGCAAAATAAGCACGGAATTCCATCAAATGTCGGGTATTTTTCGAAGCAATAATACTATGTCCCACATGTGCTTTTCTGTGTTAGTGATCATCTGAATTATTGAATTGAATAACTTTATTGTCAATAAAGGAAATTCTATTTTCACTGGTTTACACACATGCAGATACAATGTATACACAGAAAAAAACAAAAAATGATGAAGACATGTCAACATAAAGAAATTATTTTAAACCAGGTATACATGATTCACGCACAATTTAAAGTTTATTTGAATTACAAGTCAAAGTTAAAGTCTGGTTTAAGAATTATCAATTTTATGAAATAATTATAGTTGGTTAAAAATGTAGTTATCGGCAAAAGATTAGTAATGGATCGAAAGAGGGTATGCATGTGCAATGTCATTTTAGTTAATAGTAAATGTGTGTGATCAGTTTCCAAAAGAGAACCTCTAATCAATATATATGTATAGTATTTACCAATTATGATTATTAAACAATCAATTAAACAAGAGCGGGGATTTCATTATTTTACAAAGATAAGTTTACATTAATGTACCATATCTAGATTTAAGATAATATTTTGACAACTAACCTTGATTTAAAAGACTTTCTCATGAAATAATCGTTTGCTGCAACTACTGTCTTTTACCTTTAAAGGATCATCAAATCATTCCGTGCGCAACCCGCCATCTTCTTTTCCGATAGCAATACCTCAAAACGCAAACAATTTCTTCGGATCGTTTTCTCAAGATTTTACAACGTTACCACGGCAGAAGTGTCGGATAATACAAGAAAATCGGCAGAAATAGAATTCTTGAGGCTGTATTAGATTCTTTGCTCGGTGCATCTTTTTCATTTTCCCCATGCGACAATTCTAAATCGGTCCTCGGTTCTCTCATTATAAAAAGCATCATCATCACCACACTATCACTGTCGTCGATACCAATCTATGTATTTATTTTGTTTTTATTTTATATTATCGTTATCTTCTCTATCATCACCTTTTAGTCCTTTCGAATCAATGATGTGCTTCTTTCTTTGTTCTCAATTCGCGTCATGTTTGATAATCAATTCTATCTTGATTCTACGTCTCACCTGCATCTGTAGCACATCGGTGTCTTCAGTCTTCCATCAATCGGGAGTTTCCGCTAAACGATGCACGACGTATTAAAAAAACAAAGAAAATGTATTGTCAAAAAACCTTCATGACAATGAATAACCAATAATTCATTGTGGAAGAATGGTGAATCAAAGCACCAGTTTCGTCCTGGAATCTGGAAAAAAACGACATTATTTGCCATTTTTCGTCAGCTCCAAATCTTAGGACGATTTTTTTTACAAAGACCTCCCAGCTGTTCATTGTCATTTAATGGGTTTTTCAATAGATTAACAGACTTCATGAATCCGTAGAGCGTCGTATTGTTGGACGACTGAAGCCGCCGATGTGCTGTTGATGCAGGTGAGACGTAAAATCAAGATAGAGCTCCCTAAATATTTACTTTAAAAAAATCTTCATAGTTACTTTTTAATTTCCCTTACCTAGCTTTTTATTTGCTGTTTGCATTCCTTATCTTTCAATCATCTTTCTTGTACTCTCTTTTTTTTACATCAGGAGCAGAAGGCATTGCATTGGATACGGGTCGTGGTAAAATATTTTGGACCGATGAAACCTATGACCAAATCATGTCGGCTAATCTCGACGGATCAAACGTGGAAACTCTCATTAATACAGACTTGTCTAAGCCACGTGCAATCGTTGTACACAAAAATATGGGGTGAGTAAACCCCCCCCCCCCCGCGCTCTTTACCATACACATACACGTGGATGATTACACACACAGATATTTCACTGCTAAACGGGGACAGGTCCTCAATTAGGGTGTGAAAACTTACAATTGCATCGTTATTTTTTTGTTGCTTTGCCACATGCATGCACAGTGTACTTGCGTTATTTTGCTCTACCTTTCTTACCGTGGATAGTCCAAGGTTTGAGGGTGTCCTCATTTCTCATGAAGTGTTTCTGATTAGTGTCCACGTTTTTGGATTCAATCAAACACACGCCTGAGTGTGTCTGACCAGGACATAGACTAGACGCGGACCTACACATTTAGAGGATTTTCGGGATTTAATCCATATGAAAAGATGGATCTTCGGGAGGTCGAGGTGATTTAAGTTCTCCGTTCTCCAGTAGGCCCAAGTTCCTGATTCTCTAAAAGAATACAAATAAATAAAGTACAGCAACAAATCATTTTTTAAAATAATATTCATTATTAACCCTCAGTATTTTCTATCTTATTCAGAGTGATGTTTTGGACAGATTGGGGTGACCCAGGACGAATTGAGAGAGCAAACCTTGATGGCGGGAACAGAAGTGTCATTGTTAACTCCAGTGTCGTTTGGCCAAATGGGTTGGATCTCAATAGCTACGGTAAGGTTTCATTATCAAATATCGGTTCTCCACGCATTTTTGTCAGCTGTATAATAACAAAATTAGTGATTTGGTCATTCACACAAAATAAATGTATGTGGGTATGTTTGGTGAATGGGAGGGTGGGCGTTTCAGTGTGTGGGTGTTTTTCCATAATACATCATTGATAGCAAACGTGTCCACAAATGATGCTTCCGGGGTTAAACTCTCTCTGGAAAAAGGCCGCTGAAGCGCATGGGCGCGATATCTACATTTTTTGAGAAAAACTGTTTAACCGAAGTTTTAAGCTGCTGGTGGTGTATTGGTTTTTTCCATCCAAGCTCTTACACTTTCTGTAGGAGCAAAATTTTTTCTTCAGTGATATTTTCTGATTCGGTTTTCAAATAATCTTTCTTCAAGGAAACAAACATGTGCAATCCGGTTCCTTGAAAAAGGTCACTGTTGCGAATCGGTCTTTGTGCGTAAGCACGTTGGAATCAAGGTGCTCGCGTCTTTTTTGTTATGTAGCCTGTAGCGCCATACTGACATCACATCGAAGTTCGAGATTGCATGGTAGAAGGAAAAGGTCATGACAGCTTTTTCAATTTTTACAATTGAAAAATGGCGGGGAAATTGAGATAATTTTAACAATAGCATCCTTCCTGGCAGGCGACGGTTTTACTTTATTGTTCAGTTTTTAGTCTCTAATACTGCTCACAAAACATCCAACAGGTGGCAGAATTTACTGGTGCGACGCTTCAACAGATAAAATCGAATCTGCTGACCTTTGGGGCAACTACAGGGATACTCATTTATCGACATCTTCGATTCATCCTTACGACCTGGCTTTCATCAATAATTACACTATAGCATGGACGGATTGGAATCTGGATGCAATTGGCTTCACAACACTCTATGACAACAACTATACTTTACAGTATTCAGATACTTTCCAGAATCCATACGGCATACATGTAACCCCAGGTTAGTACATGACATTTTATTCATATGGGCGACTATTTGCGAACGCCGGTTTTCAAAATTTACATCAAATCCAGATTGCATTGAGATTTTCATCCTACAGTACGAATTACATACGTGTCCTCAGCGGCGTACCCAGGATTTTTCCAAAAGGGGGGCAAATTTTTTGGAGGATATTTCGTCCGCGAAAAAATTTGACAAGGAAAAAAAAAAGGTCTTCAACCACAAATAAAGGACATTGACAAGCAAAAAAAATGGGGGGCGGAACGTCCCCTGGATCACTTGTGACTCGTCAGGGGGGCAGGGGTACGTCCCCTGCATGAGTTGTGACTCGTCAGGGGGGGGCAGTCTGCCCCCTCTCCCCCCTTAGGTACGCTAGTGCGTGTCATTATTCAAATTAGACATAGATGGGGTGTCGCTGAATCATTCGTCATTCATTAAAGGTCAAGTCCACCTCATAAAAATGTTGATTTGAATCAATAGAGAAAAATCAAACAAGCATAATGCTGAAAATCTCATCAAAATCGGATGTAAAATAAGAAAGTTATGACATTTTAAGGTTTCGTTTATTTTTCACAAAATAGTTATATGCACAATTTAGTCACATGCAAATGAGAGAATCGATGATGTCCCTCACTCACTATTTATTTTGTTTTTCATTATTCGAGTTATACATAATTTCTATTTTTGTAGATTTGACAATAAGGACCAACTTGACTGAACCATAAAATGTTAAGCAATGGTAATTCAACATGTTCAGGGAGAAATAAAACTTTGTTTCACAGGACAATGAGGAGAAAATTAGAATATTTCATATTTTATATAATAAAATGCAAAAGAAATAGTGAGTGAGTGATGTCATCACTTTCCTCATTTGCATACCGACCGGGATGTGCATATAACTGTTTTGTGAACTTAAGCGAAACTTTAGAATGTAAAAAAAAATCTTCTTTTACATCCGATTTTGATGAAATTTTCAGCGTTATGCTTGTTGGAATTTTCTCTTTTTAATCAAATCAACTTTTTTGTTGGGGTGGGCTTGTCCTTTAACATTACTAGAAATGATGACCGTACTGTTCGAGAATAAATTATTTTACAAGAGAAAATATTTACACCAATAACCATGATAATGTGAAACATAGGCGATGGGTCCTGGTGACCTTTGCAGAAGGAGTTGCAATCAAATGTGACTGCAAACTTCAAAAACAAAATAATATTCAACTAACCAGAAACACTCAATGAGAGACTTGCGTTAGATTTTTTGAACTGCATTTAAACACGATCCTTTCTTAGATGTGTCGTTTGACATTAAAATCTAGAAATTTGTATCCTTTTTTAAAAGAAACCATGCCAGTGGTAGCATAGGCCGATACGGGGCCGTATTCCGTTAGAAAGGCTAATATCACTTTGATGTTTTCTATTACTTTATTAAAAGATACGTCTTGCCAAAGGTGTTGTGGATGCGGTAACATGGGGGGTTGCTACTGCGATTCTATCTGTCAAGTAGCCGGTGACTGCTGTCATGATTATGTCCAATTCTGCAACGGTTTGTATCAATTTCTAAGTACTATTCAAATTGTGTTTTTGTGGAAAGCTCATTTGCACATCAGGACTGGACTTCACTGTGGAATCCAAAGCCACATCACTTTCGTAATATTTCAAATGTTGTTATTTAAGATTGCTGACAAAACCTAATTGTTAAAAAAAATTACGAGTAGTTTCACTTTAGTGTTATGACTGATGTTCGGTAATCATTCCTTCATTGTTCTATTTCAGTTATGCGAGCATAATGAACGTTGGGATGGGCTTCAAATAACACAAGGAAAACATATTTTTTCATTCATGTTCATCTCGTGAAGCAAAATTAAGACCATGATGGCCACAAACATTAACTTGGCATCACAATATGTATGTGTGTATGTATATATAGGTGTGTGTGGGTGTGTGTGTGTGTGTATATATATATATATATATATAATTTTATCTATTGTTAACTTAGTTCCTGTTTAGTACCGGGTTTGATTCTTCCTATTCTGTATTCATACGGAGCTATGCCTTTTTCGGTTATATTTCTCTTCATTGTCATTTCTTTCTAGATTCTACACCAACGCCTCAACCAACTGGACAATGGGATACTGATAGTAAGTCTAAGCCAACTGAATTCATGTTTTTTGGGCGGGCTGGGGTAGCCAAAAAAATCATTGAAAGAAAAAACAGAAGACGGTGAAAGGAGGGAAAGACAGGGCACGAAATAAAGGTTTCGTTCCGTTTCTTCGTTTATACCATGGTCATTGTTTGTCCAACTACATTTAGGTGGTTTGAATCAAAATTAATAAAACGGCTGTTTTCGACTCGCCGTACGGCCGCCGTAGAGCAAATGTGACCAAGGTATTACCTTTCTATGGTCTTTTTTTTTTCTTTCTTTCCCGTTTCTTCCTTCCTCTACCCTGATTCTTCCAAACACGGTGATGGCATATTCACTGGAAGGATTAAACACTTTCGGGAAAAGCCTCTTACCTATGTTCCCTCGCATCGGTTACAAAGGGCAACATCATTAGCAAGGATCTATGATATTCCTTTTATGATTTGAATTTGCTGCAGATCCTGAGTCAACTACAGACAGTTGGTGGCAACCACAAACGACTCCATGGTGGTGGTGGAATACAGATCGTAAGTCCACATCATTAATTCCATCACTTCTAATTTAAAGCAACCTACCATTGACAAATCATAGGGAAATCAAGGCCAATCTCGGAACAGAGAAGGGATTCAAGTTTTCACTCGGCTGCATGCCTGGGGTGTTATGTAATAGCCGCCGGCATGTCTGGGAGGTCAAATGTAGGAGAGCAATAGTTAGTAGACTAACCAACCAAAGTAAACTGCATTTTTTTCACTTTGAAACATAAAACTTCAAAGAGTTGGTTTAGCAATCAAGAGACCTGCTAAGAGTCTAGGAATCGGGATTGTTGGAAACTAGAACTGCGAAAACCCGAAGTAACAACGATCACGAGTTTGGTCAAATTTGCGCTGTCCGAACTTTTATCGCATTAGTCCGACAGGCTCTCATGACGGACAGATTATAGTATGCAAGTCAATTGGCCTTTTGCAAATTTCGTCATTGATTCAATTCCCCCATGATTTGTCAATGACAGGCCGCTTTGATTTCACAAAAGACCCTTTGGTAAAAGAACGCACGGATATTATGCACAAATGTATGTAACGTTATGTTATAAAGGTTTATCTGTGAATTAAATGTTATGAAATTCCCTTTTTCCTGATTTGTGTTTGTTTCAGGACCCGAATCTACTACGGAAAATAATTGGCAACCACAAACGACTCCATGGTGGTGGTGGAATACCGATCGTAAGTCTTCTTCACTCCCATCACTTCTAATTTAATTTTAACAGAAGGTATACGGTAAATTAAAGTATGCATATAGTACCGAAGCGATGACGTCAGTTGCCATGGTGTCATGGCGGCCTGGTTCTAAAACAAATGAACCCGCCGAATGAAAGCGTGTGTTTTTCATAGGAGAAAATGACTGCTATCGGAATTTGATCGCTTGCAGCCTATTTTTCAGACCATCTCCTCACCACGAGTTTCACCACGTACTCGACCAAAAAAGGGGTATGTATGTGCCGCGGGCGAGACAAAAAATGGGGGCTCTGGAGCGGGCTTATTGCAAAAAGGAGGGAACTACAAATGTTTGTGAAAACGGGGGTCCTTGGAACGGGTCGCCTGCGTGTCATACAAATGTGTACTCTGCGACTCTGTTTAGAACCAGCCCGCCATGACACCATGGCAACTGACGTCACACTTCGGTACTCTTATAAGTACTGTGTTTGTCACCTGTTTGCTTTACCTGTTGGAATATAGGTGTAAGTTATCAACTATCATAAAATTCCTTTTCACTATTTCTGTTTGTTTCAGGACCTGAATCTACTACGGAAAATAGATGGCAACCACAAACGACTCCATGGTGGTGGTGGAATACCGATAGTAAGTCCATGTCACTCGTTTCACCGCTTCTTATTCAATACAGAAAACATTCGGTAAAACCATGGACCTATGAAGAGATGGACGATTAACGCAAGCATTTCTTTGGTCCAATGATAGTCACCGTCGCCTGGTTATGCGCATCTTAAAGAGGACATACATGCGTTGTAAAAATAGCATTTACCCTGACTACCAAGGCGTATCTGATTACCCAAAGACGGAACAGTTTCCCGGTCTTGATTTTTGTTGGCTGATACCCTGTTTCAGCATGTGCCTTTCAGTCAACATGCTTCATATGTAGAGCAGCAAACTTGAGAAGCAGACGATTTTTATGATATAAAATATGATATTATTCGATCCGCTAACTACCGCTCACACATAAGGACCTTAATAACATTGAGAGATACACGATCTATTTATGTTATGTACCACGTATTTCTGGAATGTTATGGAGAAACTTGGGAAAATTACATTTTAAATGGTAAACAATCACAATATTACCTCTATATTAAAATATGCAGACATTTCCCCAAATAAAACACATGGAACTAAGATTACCAAAGGTAATCAATAACTGCACGTCGATTTTCCATGATTTAAGTGATTTGTTATCTATTGCGCATATAATTTGTGAAATATAAATGTCCAGTCACGAACTGCTTCGGTCCTTTCTCACGGTGACGATCATAGGACCAAAAAACACTGGTATGAAGATAATTTTATTTAGATGACAATTACAGTCACCTATTAAAGCGATGAATGTCCATCTCTTCATAGGTCCATGGTAAAACACAGAAACGCGCTGAACTAATACATACATGTCCTGTTTGGTGAACGCTACATCCATTGTTAGATCATACAACCCATAAAATGCCATAGCCCGTTGCGATCGGTCTAAAATCTTGGCCATTTCGTCTCCGAAATATTTGACAAAAAAGGGTCATCGTTCAAAAATGGCTAGCATTTTGTCCCCTATAAAGATTGTTTTCCCTCCCCTATTTTTCTGGGTTTATTTAACATTTAGGGGAGGGGGGTAATCGAACCCCCAAACCACCCCCCCCCCCCTGACTACGGGCTTGTCATAGTAAACCACAAATCGATATTTCATGAACAAATAACAGTTTTAAATGCATAGGCCTATAATCATTCAGATTCAAACCTTGTCGAATAACCTTGAAACCTTGAAAAAACATAGTTTATTTGGTTACCAGCGTTCAAAAGTATTGCACGACGGCTTTTGAATACGTTTCTATCACGTTGAGGGTAGGGGAGAAGCATTGTCCCTCATATTCAAAACAAATAGGCCTATACCTTTCGATTTTCTCATTTCAGGACCGACCCCAGATGGCCCTGATTATACAACATGGGTGTGGGGCACACCAAACTCACCTTACGTCGGAGGTGCGTATATATTCGAGTTAACGTCAAGTTGCCAAGTTAAACAGTGGACAAGGAAAACAAATGGTGGACATCGGAAATGGGTTATGTGAAATGATCAACTGATTTTAACAAGATTCAATTTCTTCTGCATGTTTTATTGGAAAATAAGAAAATCTACGGTCTTCCCACGACACAATTGCATGTCAATATTTAAAGTGCTGCTAAGAGCCATTGTTGACATGACATACTCGCACAAAAAACAACCCACACACATGACACACACTTGCATTGTTATTATTAATAGTATTATTATTATTATTATTATTATAATTTGTTTTGGCGGCACCTGTGCCTGGGAGGAGAAAAGCGAACTGAATCACTATGACTCGCAGGTCTCTCCTCCCGATATAACTGATTGGGGGAATGCAGGTGGACCACTACACCGGGGTTTCCCCCCGACTCTTATACGAATAGTCCAGTGGGTTCTTAACGTGCAAAGGTGGTGACTCTCCTCTAAACGGGGCCTCCATTTAACGTCCTATCCGAGGGACGGAGTGTTTTCCATTGTAACATAGCCTGCATCTATGAAACATGGGAGAGACGTTTACACACAACGCACTGGCTTCAGTCATCCGCCCGGGGTGGACTCGAACCCACGATCTTTGGTTCGACGGGCAGACGCGTTACCGACTGAGCCAACAACGCACATCCTTCAAATTTGTCCATATTTTACAGTGTAATAAAAGAGGAGGTTGAATCTCGCACCATGGAAATTGGACCTCCCTCTGCCTTCCGATCCTCAATTTCCATTACACCCAAAGTTACGGCTACATCCCTCCATTTTATGTCTGAAAAATATTGACATCCAATATATTAAAATTCACAGAGCAAAATGATGAAAAGTCCATCAACGTCTGGTAACAAAATATCGAATCTTAAAGTTGAGAAATATTTTGGAAAATTAGTTATATGCACATCTTCATAAATATGCATTAGGTGAGCTGATGATGTCACATCCCCACTTTCCTTTTTGAATAATATGTATCCCTTGTAATAAAATAAGTAGCAGCAATGAATATCCTCAGTGAAATGACGTGAAACTTTCTAACATTTGTCCAACAGAGGAGAATGTGACTCTGGCGGTTGGGGTTGCTCAGACCGTCTCCTCTCAGAACTATCCTTCGAATCATCCAAACAACGTTCGCTATAACTGGTACATCACTGCTCCTCCAGGCTACGATGTTATAGTTGACTTTCTGGACTTCAAGCTTGAATCATGCTGTGATTTTCTCCGAATTGGTATCGGAGAATCCCCGTCGTCTCCCGGAAGTGCTACCCTGGCTACCCTCACAGGTTCTTCTCTACCGTCTGATATGAGGTACGTACGGAGGCCCCGATGAAGTGAAAAGGGTGAAAAACTGTGTATGTTCTTGCTTTTAGAATATAATATTAACAAGTGGAGCGCCTCTGGCAGTCTCGCCTGCATATAGCGGCAGTACTGACTATGAAAACGACTATACTATAATAATTCACAAAAACATCATTCATATGATAATAAAATACTATGTGCAGGGACCCTAAATGACATTTGACCTTGATGGTGTGACCATGCAAGACGATGAGTGATACTTGATTACCGTATTGTTCATATTTGGCCCTCACGGCCAAAGTTCATTGAACTTGGTCATGTGACCTGAAACTCACGCAGGATGTTCACTGATGCTTGATTACTCTTATGTCCAAATTTCATGAACTAGATCCATAAACTTTGAAAGTTATGAGAATCAACAAATACCCCCAACATGGCCAAAGTTCATTGACCCTAAATGGCCTTTGACCTTGAACATTGTGACCTGAAACTCAGATAGGATGTTCAGAAATACTAGACTACCCTTTTGCCCAAGTTTTTATAAACTAGGTCTATATACTTTTTAAGTCATGATGGCATTTGTAAACTTAACCTTCGGTTAAGATTTTGATGTTGATTCCATCAACATGGTCTATAAAGTTCATTGACACTAACTGACATTTGACCTCGGTCATGTGACCTCAATTTAGGCAGGATGTTCAGTAATACATTTTGACGACGCCGTCGTCGGAAAAGCGGCGCCTATTGTCTCACTCTGCTATGCAGGCGAAACAATAGTGATATAGATCCTAATCATATATTTGGTTGAAATCTATCCCATGATAAGTCATTTATAGCTAACAGGCAAGTAAATTAATGACTGGTGACTTCATGTATCATTGTTCAAAAATTTATTCATTTTGTTTGGAGGAATGACAACCAAAATCCCAATAAATGTTCTCATTACCAAAAACAAATGAGGTATAACAAAAATTGAAAACAAAACCATAACATTCCATAAGAAACATCCCTCCTAACTTCCAAGGGGGATGGTATAAAAACACGGGAGCTGGCTGGGTCACAAGGGGATGCGTATGCCTCCTGTGTCCCTTCTCCCACCCCCTAGGTTCACGTTCAGTCTTACCCAAGGCATATTGTTTGGGGATGGGCATTTGCCCCATTCACAGTAAAAACGCTGTTTAAGATCTTATACAGCGCTGTTTACTATATGAACCTTACATTATTTGTTTAACAGTGTAAACAATCATGTTTAATTTATTGAAGATTAAATATTGAAAATTAAACTTTGCCGCTTAAGATTTAAACACTTGTTTAAACTGTTTTAACAATTACTGTAAGGTTCATATAGTAAACAGCGTTGTATAATTTTTTTTACTGTGTTGCTAGTTTGGCACACCCTCCTCCTCATTATCCCTCCCTCTTTCCTTCTCTCTCAAGCATCGTCTCATTTATTCTTTGCCAAAATTTCAATTTGACAAATTTGATTCATTGATTCACTGATGCAATCCATAATTGGAGAACTAATAATAAAAAACATTTGCATAACATTGATAAACCACTTTATTACGGTACATTACATTGTCACATTTGCGCAATTCATGACATGCGAAGAAATCGTTTTGTATTGACATTATTGTCCATAATTTATTGATTTGAGAAAGTGGGCAGAATACACCTTTCATCCCACCGAAATTATGACACATTATAATATTTCAAAACAAAGCGCCGCAACAACAGAAAAAGAAAGTTCATTTACCAAAAATTTGATAATATACAGATTTACCAAAATTTATGAGGGGTTACTGTATGGGTAGTTTTTGTATTCAATTTACCTAATTCATCAATCTGCATGTATTGTTCGGATATGCAGGGGCGGATCCAGCGTTCGCCAATAGGGGGGGGGCCGAAAAAAAAATTACCCATATTTTCCCCGATCGGCCGCTCAAAGTTGATTTTTATTTCTTTCTTTGAAGGGGTAGTCCCTGACCCTGCTTACAGTCACTTCTAAGCTTTATTTTCACAAAACATGAATAAATAATAATTTCATATAAGCCCTAATTAAATAGTAGGAAAAAAATATACGAGAAAATGTGAAGGAAATAATAATAATACATAGGAATTTCGCAAATCAAGAATTTCATTTGCAGTGATCATTATCTATACTTCCATTGAAAAAACTTATTACAAAATCCTGCCATTGTTTGCCTTTATTTAATACTCTGTATCAATCATAATTGATGCATATTGTATCCAATTTATCCCTAAAATTGTGATAATAAGGATTTAATAGGTATAAAATAAATTAAAAATGCGTGTTTTTTATTACAAGACGTATTTTTTTTTAACAGTGCACACCTATATAGTTACCACTAATGCATATAGCATTTCCATTTATTTGAAAGCAAGATAAAAGAGCGTTGCAGAGTATACGCCTCCAGGCTCACGGGCATAGGTGCCGCGGCCGGGGATCGAACCCCGGACTTTCTATGTATAGCCAGGCCGCCTAGACCACTCGGCCACGGCACCTCCACGTATGTGAGTGAAGGATATCGCGATAGCGCAAGAACAATATCTTCCGAAGAGAGTGGCCTTTTTTGGTACTGAATCCGCCGGAGTAGAACACGATCCGCCGGCGGATTTGGTGCCTAGAACAGTATCTGCCAGGCGCAGGATCCTCCGGTACACCGGCAGTTACGAGGCCGTAAATAAGCCAGTTCGTAGTTTCTGCGCATGATCAAAAGATTCTACGCATGATCAGAGCATGGACCTATGAAGAGATGGACATTCATCGCTTAGATAATGAATTCACTAACAGGTGACGGTAATTGTCATCTGAATAACATTCTCTTCATACTAGTCTTCTTTGGTCCTATGATCGTCACCGTGAGAAGGGACTGAATTAGTTCGTTATTGGACATTTATATTTCACAAATTATATGCGCAGTTGATAGAAAATCAATGAAATAATGGATAATCGATGTGCAGTTTTTGTTTACCTTTGTTAATCTTAGTTCCATGTGTTTTATTTGGGGAAATGTCTGCATATTTTGATATAGAGGCAATATTGTGATTGATTGTTTACCATTTAAAATTCAAATTTCCCAAGTTTCTCCATAATATTCCAGATATACGTGGCACATAACATGTGTAGATCGTGTATCTTTCAATGTTATTGAGGTCCTTATGTGTGAGCGGTAGTTAGCGGATCGAATAATTTCATATTTTATATCATAAAAATCGTCTGCTTCTCAAGTTTGCTGATCCGTATATGAAGCAAATTGACTGAAAGCACATACTGAAACAGGGGATCAGCCAACAAAAGTCAAGACCGGGAAACTGTTCCGTCTTTGAGTGATCAGATACCCTTGGTAGTCATGGTAATTGCTATTGTTACAACACCAGTATGTTCTCATTAAGATGCGCATAACCAGGTGACGGTGACTATCATTGGGTCAAAGAAATGCTCGCGTTAATCGTCCATCTCTTCATAGGTCCATGATCAGAGGAAGGTCATTTGTACTAAAGTGACATGGTGGTTTAAAATCTAATGAGATAAGCACCAACTTTGATGTCTTGATTAGTTATATATTCTTTTGAATTGTGGTTTTCATTTACATCCCCAAAAACCACAATGCGTCCACGAACGACTGGTATTTCACAGTTTGCTAAGTACATTGAGCAACATGCTATGATATGCATTCAAAGTAGGAATAAAACAAATACATTCATAAAGTGTTCATTGGTGTGCTATTCAAGTCATCTGGTCTATTCAATTTCTTCATCCTGCTATGTAAGGCAAGCTTACGTAATATCTTGCCAAGAAGATTCTATGACTGGAGTTCCAACAGGCATAACATTTATTCAGGCAGATGTTCATTTCTAAAGAAGCACAAAAGAAAGAACAGCAGTAAAGACCTTTTTGATGTCCGCCTTCGAAGCCGCCAGTTTCAGTGAAGAAATCCGAGGAGTGAAATTTTACGAATAACCATTTGTATTCATTTCCATCTTTTATTGAATAAACAAACTGAAATTTGAACGCATGACAAGACATCAATAACCAAGCAATATTGCGCTGAGATATTTGCTCTGATTAAATCGATTTACCTTTAATTAGTGGAAAAAGTAAGAATTTGACCTTTACTGAAACCAGATTTTAACGCTTTTCCGATCGTTTGCGGCAAATGAAAGTTTCAAATGTGGTTTGTGGAATATTGCTATTCATTATTGTATATGCCAGATGAGTGCCCGCACATGCCCAGTGGAATAAATTTGAGTCATTTCGGGACATGTTGCATAGTTTATTTTCGCATGCCTCCGAATTATGTACTACACATATAACCAAACCAGATGCGGCGAAAAAGAAATTATCATCACAATAGCATATTTCCCTTTCTATATGACATATAGCTGCGGAGTCATGCGGGAATCATTTGTCTACACAATTGAAAGAGATGTTGAGCAAAGTGCATGCCTGACATACTTTCTGCTGGCGGTTTTTAACCTTGTTCAAAGGGATTTTATTTGCTTTTACTCCATCTCATTTGAAACCTCCTTGATCTTACTTTGAAGAAATGAAAGGTCATTTGACCAAAATTGTCCATGAACTACGAACTGGTCTATTAAACATGGGTATAATACCTCCATCGTACTTTCTTTCTGTTTTTCAGCGTTTCTCTCAAGTTAAAAGGACATTTTTTTTTGTTGTCAAAAATAGGGGGGCGGAGCCGGCTCGCCCCCCCCCCCCTTGATCCACGCCTAATATGATAAATAAGTGAATAAATTACAGATTGCAGCTAACAATTCAGCATGATTTATTATTGAAATACTAATGTATATTTTGTTCATTTTGTTCTTAATATTTTCTTTTGTTTAGATTATATTCTTCCCCAAGTTGGATGATGTTTTACACCGACTCTTCAGTCACTTATAGAGGATTTCAACTACGTTTAAGTCTTACTAACGAAAACACAGGTATTACCCTGATTTTTACTATGAATTTCAAAATAAATGAGAAAATGAAGGCCCGCTGAACAGAGTGTAGTCCACCGGTTCAATCATGGATCCAAATACACATGATTCCCTGTTTTTCGCATGGAAATGGTAGCATGTTAATAGTAACCAAATGTGATGGGACATTGTCTCTTTTCCGAAGCGACTTGAATGTTGAATCAGTGAATCACTGAAACCAAACGGTGATTATTTGCTTTATAATCCATATAAAAAATCATTCGATTATGGTAATTCATGTAGTTTGACATTTCAAATTAATAACAAATTAATATAAAATCATATTGATTAATTCTGATAGAGCACAATCAAGTTCAAAACGAGTAAACTTACCTGTTTGCTTCTAAGCGTGCGCGTGGGTCAGTTTTGCGTGTTTCTTTTAAGAAGCTTATTTCAGACCATTATCAGCATAATATACAAATATACCAGGTTTAGAGCGGGAATTATATGTCCGAGGTTCTGCTGCCAATTACTATTTTTCCGAGGTGAAAATGAGTATTCTTGCAAGTACAACCGAGGACGAATAATTCCCACTATACTTTCGAAATAATCGCGTGGTATGTTTGTTTTGTATTCTACTCGTAATAAATCAAAACTAAAATCTACGCGCTAACTTGCTTGGAATGACCAACTTTTACCTGAACCATGTAAAACGCCGCGCTCAGCGGAACGCAGATTATCCCCGTGATGTAATTAGGGAAGTGGGACTCCCTCTTCCGTGATATAATGAACCGAAGAAAGGAATATATATATACATATATATATATATACAATAATAATTAAAAACAATTAAATTAGAGCAATATCAATAATTCAAACAAATTTTGAATACATTTTCAAAACTACATGTACATGTATACCAATATTAAATAGAATCGATTTGTAGCACTTTTAAAGGTTTCAAATTGCAATCGTTTTCATACCTGAGGGGGTGAGGTCAGGGGTCAGAGCGCCCCCCCCCCCCCTGACAAAATGTTATACCCATTTTCCTCTCTTTTGGGGTTGTCAGAAAATGATGCCCTTCCTGATGAGGTTTGATTGATTGATTGATTGATTGATTGACTGATTGATTGATTATATTTCTCTGTCCACATCAGGGGAAAATATACAAGATAACATTATACAAAGAGAATCAATAACATCATACTCGTAATATAAGCATCGAGAATAATAAAAAAATCAACAAAATGTATTATTCATTAAATGGCAATTTTAAGAAAGCAGACCGTCATCGAGAGTGATTGAGCTTGTGGCGGCCTTGCAAGGTTCACTTCTGGTTGCATATGTTCCCTGATCATGCTTATGTCAACTTTCTAAGCTTTTCCCTCTGACGAATCCTTAAAAATGAAGGGATTCTCGGCCCTCTCAAAGTAAAAACATCGAGGAAATTACATTACTAAATTGAAATTTTCGAGAAAAAAAAATCGAACTACAACATTGATAGTACCTACAAAACGAATCAGTTATTTTTACTGCACTCGAAACACATAATTGTAGACGCACTGCAGCTTGCAAGGCGTAAATCTTCTATAGACGGGGCTAGTGGCCCAGGATTGCAAATAGACCAAGTCGCGAAAATTGACGAAATACGCGACGAAGTTATTATCACGACGAAATTAACGACGTCGCGAATTTCGTCGCCAATTTTGTCGTGAATTTGATTTGCTTGCTTGGGATTTCGAGTCAAACACGTGCAGCCTTAGATCTAACAAATCTACATACTTATTCCACTTTGTACAAAATGATCATAATTTGAAGTTAAGACCTATCATTTTCATAGAAACCATGGTAAAATCTCTCGGCAAGAGTTCCATATGCACGTACCGCCCAAGCAAGCAAATCAAATTCACGACTTCATTAGTGACGAAATTCGTGTCGTGAATAATTCGCGACGAAATTCACCATGTCGTGAATTTTGTCGAGAAATTCGCGACAAAATTCAGGAGGAAATTTGCGACATCGTGAATATCGACGCGAATTTCACGACAGAATTTGCGACGTTGTGAATTTCGTCGTCAACATTCGCGATTCGGTCTATTTGAGATGTCCCTTTAGGGCCACCATAAAAATGTGGTGGCTGGGATTGGCGCAGCTTCCAGGAGAGTTCTTCGGAAATCATGAGTGATAGGCAAGGTGATCTCGCAAAGTCGCAAAACGTACCTTTATATTGCAGACAAATAGTGTGAGACTAATTTCAATTTGTTTACGAGCATTGACCCCCCCCCCCCCCCATTCCACACATGCTTTCATAGATGTTTCATTCTATCACAATGAGAGTCCATGAAGAATATGTTTCAAGCCTCGTCGACCTCTGTTTTCCATCTTCGTTGAGCGGGTTTGGACTCACTGGGTAAACATCCGTATCGTTTAAAACAACGTTTAGTCTTCATCATTTAAGAGATTGGAATTCTGTTGATAATCAACCTATATGGCTCATTATAAAGCACGTGCTGTTAATGAGGACCAAAAAAGTAACGGGGCGTTCCTTATGAATTCATTTCAGCATTTACAACGGAAAGTCCAAATACAAGATGGTGGTGGACAACAGATTATCCAGGTAAGCAAAATGATATTGGCAACCAAAGCAACAAGCCTCTTTACTTCGCATGAGGAGAATTTCAAAATTGAATAAATTTAGAACGACGTCCTTTGAAATATCTTATCCCATCCAATTATTTGATTATTATATTTGTATAGGGCACACGTAGGCTGTAATTAGTGTTGCAGAAATGCACATGTGTTGCACGCGCTGTATATTTACGCAAATGAACGTAGATGGCGCAAACACTTCATTGTACTGGGGGCATCTCTAATCAGCTAATGTTCTAACTGTACGGACCGGAGTCAATCAAAGTGATCATTCCTCCTTTACTCACCAGTACTTATGTCGAGCGATCTCAGAGGATGTTAATGTAGTGGGCATAACAGTGGGAAACCGGTGCATCAGATAATAAACAACGATTAAACATGGTTTGATCCACATGTTTCTCTTGTTGTTTGTCTTCCAACATGTCTGCATTTGAAACTCTTTATAAATGTTCCAAAATGTCCGGTAACACTGATCATTACGCAGGTAACACTAACCCAAAGGTTGTAGTCAATCGCAAAAATTTACAGCAAATTAAGATCAGTTTGCATGTATACCAATTTGATTTCTTCCCTCTCTGTCATATTGCAACTGACCGTAAGCACTGTGTTACAGGGTGTGCATGCCAATGAAATCCTTATGAAAGTGAAACAAGTACTCTTTTGTTATATTCACAGGAACCACCGACTCTCCCCTCCAGCCAAATGAAACAGGTAACGTTCCATTCATTCTTAAAGATGTAAAAGGAAGTAGAGGATAAATGTCCAGTGATTTGAGAAATACAGCTTCATGCATACATGATTGAAACCGCATGAATGTTTTTTTTTTTACAGTTTATGCATTATTCAAAGTATCAAACATTCGGAAGGGGAAAAGGGGTTTCAAAAATATCAATGTGGTGAATGATTTATCACTGCATTTATACTGCGGTATTCGCGGATTTACTAAGGAAGACACAGGAATATTTCGCTTCAGTTTCTTGGAGTCGTGCAAAGGTTCTTATATCCACCAACTATTACAAAATTATAGATGTACATGTAGTTTGTAATAAGAATAGAAATTCTACATAGATTTAACCACACCTTCAAAATGTCTTGCCCGTTCATGTAGCTCGTCTAGTAAATGGAAGTTACTCGTCAGAAGGACGGGTGGAAGTATATTATAGTGGTACCTGGGGCACTGTCTGTGACCATGATTGGGACGTAGTGGATGCAGGTGTACTGTGCAGGAGCATCGGATACCCAGACGCTGTGAGAAGCCATGGATATGCATTCTACGGGATGGGCGACGGTCCCATCTTGTTGAATCACGTCGGATGCTACGGCTACGAAGACAGCCTCTTTGACTGTTATCACAACGGCGTTGGTGTCCACCACTGCTCACATTATGAAGATGCAGGAGCGGTCTGTTATCCAGATGGTAAGAATAGTCTTTCATCCAATTTTCTTTCTGTCTCATGTGCTGTATTGAAATGAATTGAATTTACTGGCATCCGCGACACAGATATTTGTCTTCCATTGGATCAAACATTTACAAAGTCCAGTTCAAAGTCCGCCTTTATTCATCCACATCGGAAGTTTTTGCGCACAAGTATTTCAAGTAATTGATTCCCGTAGGTACCCATTAACTCACTTGGGTTGAGTGCAGCACAGTACGCATCAATTTCTTGCTGAAGAAAATTACGCCATTGCCTATTCATCCAAGAAAGAAGAAACACTTGATATTGTGCGGAAGGGTCCAAACTAAAAACTCTCAATCTGTACACTGTTAGAAAATTTATCCTAAAAATAAAAGAAGTTCCTGCAGCAGAGTCTCGAGAACACCTGTAATCTTACCAGATCATGTAAATTACAGGAAATTGGTATTTGGTGTATGGAACCTTACAAATTTCCTTTAATAAAACACCCTTTTCCCCTTTTTAAACAAACCTGTTCTGTTAAATTGCAGAAAAATTCCTGTGTTATGAATTTACAGAATGATTATGTTATTGCTTTCTGAAAAATCTTCTTTTTTCTGAAAAATCAGGGGTTGTTTAACAGTGTACCCCTTTCCAATATCCTTTCGAATGTCATAGCCCGCCTCGTTAATGGGGATAACCCGAGTGAGGGTCGACTTGAAGTCTACTATGATGGCGTCTGGGGAACAGTTTGTGATCACTCCTGGTACAGCACGAATTCTTACGTCGTATGCAGAAGTCTTGGGTTCCCAGGAGATATTGGACATGTCTATAATGCCTACTTCGGGCAGGGCACAGGGCCTATTCTTCTCAATCATGTGACATGCATGGGACACGAGGGAAGTATATTTGACTGCAGCCACTACGGTGTTGGCAACAACCACTGCTACCATTATGATGATATTGGGGTCAGATGCCTCCAAAATGGTAATCACTACCGATTTCTTTCTCTCCCGTATTTTTTTATACAGAATATTTTCTTGCTCTTTTCATGTTTCCAACTTCTAACATCTTCTGGCCAGTTTTTATCAGTTGACTCTGTTATTAATGGATCCAAAGGGAAGAATCATAATTATGTACCAGTTGAACATAGGTATAGATTATTAATATATACGAAAAAAAGTATATATATATATACACCGCCTTGGATTTTTTTGGTGAGAGTCTGCTTCCAAGAATGTCAAAACAAGTAAAAAAAAAAGAAGGTTTATGTGTCACAAAATGATCTTTCAAATTTGGCAAAATATTGAAGACTTACGATGTGAAACCATGTGACTGTTTTGTTACTTTCAGATAGTTCATTTCTGCAAAAAACCAGGTGGGTTTTCATAAAGCTGTTCGTTAAGTTACGCACAACTTTACGCATGACTGGAACATGATCTTAGTCCTAACTCAATTACATAGGGATATATCGCTTGGCATGACAAAGGGTTACCTGTCGTGCGTAAAGTCATTCGTATCTTACGAACAGCTTTATGAAACACCCACCCGGTATAAGTTTTAAATACAATCAATTTCATTTAAAATAAAAAGGTTGGTGTATGCTTATTGATCCTCATGACAGTTCGGCTGGTCAATGGTACCACCCCCGCCGAAGGACGACTTGAAGTCTTCCACGGGGAATCCTGGGGCACTGTTTGCGATCATGGCTGGGGCATGGACGAAGCAGACGTGGTCTGTAGAAGTCTAGGATATTCATCCGCAGAAATAGTATTCCATAACGCCTACTTTGGGGAGGGAAGTGGCGACATCTTGCTCAATCACGTGTATTGCACCGGGAACGAATCCAGCATTTTCTACTGCAGTCACGATGGCGTGGGCGTAAACCATTGCAACCATTATGACGACATTGGAATACGATGCGCTAATGATGGTGAGAATATGACATATCAAAGGGTGCAATGTGGGCCATAATTATTAACTCTATCGTGACACACTTTAACACTTTGGTCCCACATTAGTACCTGGATAGGATCGAGCTCACACTATTTTGTTTACATTGAATTAATATTAAAGAAATGTTGATGGGTTTCCTTGGTTTTTCCGTAAATAAAATATTAAAGGCCAGTTAGTCACAGGATCTACTTTTGTTGGCCTCTGTTTTCATGCTCAATGGACAACGAGTTTTATTTTTATAGTTTACATTGCGCTAAGTTCGCTTATATGCCCGTTTTAAATTGCAATGTTAAACGTGATCGCCGAAAAATTAAAATGAGAAAGAAACAGATAAACGCTGAAATCTCTATATTTATTCATAAGAGAAAGAAAGATTCCTGTTTTAAGAATTTACAGAATGATTCTGTTAAATCTTTTGTGTTTAACAATGCAGGAATAATGTCTAGATTGTATCTTTGAAGTACTTACAAATAAAGATCAGTGTACTATTCTATGTTTACATTCGTAAAGGAAGTTGGTATAACTTCTTTTATTTGAGCTATATTATACAGAAATCGACCTTGTTTCGATATTTCTTATTCTTTTGAAGGGAAAAGCCAATTATTCATAAAACGGGAAGGGGGTCATATTTCATAAGAACCGTTATCATGATAATAATAATAATAATATACAGTTCTTGTATAGCGCATATCACGATTATGAATAATGTCTCTATGCGCTTCCAAAGGACTTGGATATTATTACCCCAGCTGCAGCTTGGCTGACGATTCACAAGGTGCGCAAATTCAAAATGAGATCAGGGTCGTTATATTCACAATTGTTGGGGCCATAGGGCGGCTATTCATAATCCCAAATCAGGGTTGTTAAACATAACATTTAAGAAGTTTCAGTATGTACATGAGAGTCTCTTAATCACACGGGTCACTGTTCATAATAGGGAAGGTGGGTCGCTCAAGACAGAATGCACACTGTGCTTGTTCTTATGAGAATGACCATACTCTGACTTAAATTTTGTTAAAAATGTACATTATACAGAGGTGCCAACCGTTTTTTGGGGGGCATATTAGTTCATTTTAAGTGTGTGTGTGTGTGAGGGTGTGTATGTTTTGCTATGAATAAGCTGTTTCCTTTTTTGACATTCCCCCATAGACACGTGTGTTGATATGTATTAAAACAGCACTTTTAAAAAATCGCAAAAAAGGATGAAATCAGAGGGACTTATGGATAACTAGCAGTGGATAGAACATATTATATCTGCCCAAAAAAGGGTATGTTCATTTTGAAAATAAATTGGCATTTATGAGAACATCTTGTGACGAAATCCCATTCATCACATGAAACTGTAAAATAGTCATATTTGTTCCGCAGTCACATTTCTTTCTCATTTGGACAAAGGAAGTTCAGTGATTATCCTTCCTAGAATCAGTGTTAGATGGCGAATCATTATGCATAAACTTTTACCACATGTAATTGTATATACCGTGTGAATAATACAAAATTGACACCTCACAAATCACCAGTTTAAGGAAAAAATATGTAACGAACGCATAATCATTTTATATGACTGAAAAGAGTATTTTCTCCCAAGAATGTGATACCATATTTATGTGGTATGTATTAACGCTTGGATGATCAGGATGTATTCTTTGCAGTGATGTAAATATTGATTTGCGCCAAAGTAAGGCATGAAATGCAATGAATGAACCCCAGAAGCCAATGAGGTCATAATCCTACTTGAGTTTGTAAACATATTTGCAAATCCTTTTTCAATGAAATTGATACTTTATTGATACTGATTAATACTCAAAGGTGTTTATTGAACAACTATAATGTAAATTACTGAAAAGGTGTTTTGAAATGGATTTTGGAATTATGGCATCATTGACATCCGAATTCATTTTTTTTAAATACTTACACGGTATATATATATTATATACATGCATAAGAATGACGATTTGGCGTTTTAATACCAATCATTATTCTTGCATTATCCAGAAGCGCGGTAGCTCAGTCGGTAGAGCGGGGGATTCGTATTGGGATGACCCTGGTTCGATTCCCACTTGGTGCGCTAATGCCCTTTGGTAAGGCATTAATCCTCATTACCCGGTCCTTCGGAGAGGACCATAAGCCGTCGGTCCTCTGGTTGCTTGCTTACAAGCATTCATGCTTTCTTAGCAATCAGGTAAAAAATTACCACCACCACCACCACTAGAAGCCAAGCAGATTTTTCATATTCATAAATTTCTAATTATCTACTTTCAGGAGTAACACCTGACCCCCCTGCCATTACTACCACAGGTACGTAAGATTAAATGATTAGATTCAGACCACATCAATGCAGACAACATTCCGCCTATACAGTGCGTCCCAGAAAAAACGAAACCGAGATTAAGCGACGATTTATCATGATAAATCGTGATGATGCAGCTCGATATATTTCACTTCCAATAAAAATTTCAAGCCGTTAATGTCTATTTTATTTGTGTTTAAGCTATGATAAATCTCGGTTTCGTTTTTTGTGGGACGCACTGTATAGTTGTTTCGCTGTTCGTTCTGCAGCTCGATGTATTTCACTTCCAATAAAAATTTCCAGCCGTTAATGAACGTGTCCCAAGTCCATATGTATATTTGTAATGTTATAATTGTTTATATTAAGTACAGTATATATTTCAGTGATTAAAATGAATCAAAATCAAATCCAATCGCGGAATGATAGTGTGAAAATTCTTTTGCTAGATTTCAATTAGGTACATTATATTTAGACAATTCAAACTGCACAGGGTTGCATGTAGTCTTGATATTGAACACATTATTTTCTCTTTTTTTTCAGCAAGTACACCATATTGGGACATATGGACTACATCTATGCCCTTCGAAGGAGGTACGTATGTGTGCTACTCTATGGCTTTATTTTGCAAGAGGAGCTATTCCAGAATATTTGTCATACACTCAAAACTTGTAGCAATAAAAAGTGATTCAAACCATCTTCTCTTTTTCCTAACCGGGTTTCTTCGAAAACCGGTTGCCCCATGTGTTCATGGAGCTGGGTAGGCAATTCCAAGTAACCTGCCTCCTCATACAATTTAATACATCATCTTGCTATTGATTGTCCATCTAGGGGTCGCAGATAGCAAGAGATGGGGATGCATCTACCCCTCCCCCCCCCCCCCCTCAAAAAAATACAAGTGGGGGAGCTATGTGGCATAGTCGCCAACCCCCAGGCTTCGAACTATTTTTCATTTAAATGTAATGATAATCTTTTTATTTACTTAGTTCATTCATGATCTCATTCTCGATATTCTGTTACAAAAAATATGAAATATGAATATATTTAACATTGAAGACGAAGCATATGTCATAAGATCTACTTATCGGAAATGAAGTCTTACTAATTTGTTCTTTCCCCGAATCTTTTTACAGAAGAAAATGTGACTCTCGCTGTTGGGCAACCGCAGATCATCGCGTCTCCAAATTACCCCTGGAATTATTCAAACAGCGTCCACTATAATTGGTATATTACGGCTCCTTCGGGATATGATGTTCTTGTTGAATTCTTGGTGTTTGATCTTGAGTCCGGTTATGATTACCTTATAATCGGGACTGGAGAATCACGATCATCCCCTGGAAGTGTTGTGCTGGCTTCGTTGACAGGAACATCCCATCCAGGATCTTTGAGGTCCGTATGAATTACTAGTAACAAACTGAATCTATGTATTCCAAAAGTGAGTCCCGGGGAAAATATATTTTTGTTATTTGTTATTATTTTTTGCTTCCCCTTCACTTGAGGGCCTTGAGCATCTCTTGCGAGATGGATATTGCGCCCAATAAATTGCATTTTATTATTATTATTAAAAGGCAACAGGCGAAAAATTATCCCTAGATTTTATTAATATACGATCAGAACGAAGCTAAAAAGGGAATTTATCACATATATATTTGGACACACAAACTGAAACTTCTGGGGATTTAGGGATGTTAACATTTTCGGCAAATAAATTCAGCTCATGAGAATATATATATATATATATTAGGTAAATATAAAAATGAACGAATGGATGAATGAATTGATTTATTAATTAATTTGATTTATAAACAAACATTAGGTTCGAGAACAAGTTATGTTAAATCATATTGAATTCAAGGAAAAGTAATATCGAATCATATTTCATTTATCGAGAATACAAATGATCAACTGATTTTTGTTATGGTGTAAAGACAGGGTAGCAAATAGGAGACATAATCTGATAATTGTGTTTTTGCTGTCACACAACAGTAAAAATTTGTATACAACGCTATTTACTATATGAACTTAACAGCTGTTGTTAAACACTTTAAACGAGTGTTTAAAGTCTTAAACAACATCTATTATTCTTCAATTACTTATGCATGGTTGCTTAAAATCTTAAGCATGCATGGTGGTATGGGCAATCGCGGAAGTGGTTTACAATACAAAATGACTAATAAAAATTGATAAAAGTAGAAGTGTTATGGAGAGGCGAGAAATTGGAAAGTAGAACATTCTTTTCTGAAACGATTGTTGTGTAGTCCTTAAAATTACTGTAAATCAGAAAAGACGAGAGGCTTGAATAGGTGAAGAGATGAGAAAAGACTTGCTTGGGTTGGAGAGGTCAGAAGTGAGGGAGGCCCAAGTTAATGAGAGAACGCTGGCTTGAATTGCCGAGTAGAGTTGCAGAGTAGGTCACAAGACTCCACGTTTCTGGCAGGTTGATTGTCCGTCTTAAAACTGTTAAACAACTGCTTAGTTCACACAGCAATGTAGAAACAAAATAACAGCGGGTTTTTTTGTATCATGCTACATCATGTTAAATACCTCATATTTCAGCCTGTTTCTGATTTAAAAAGGATTCTGACTATTATTAATAAATACTAGAGCATACATTTACTAGAAAAAAAATAGTATAAGAACATTGATACAATTATGTTACTACGCCTACTGATAATAACAAATACCATATTTTTAGTCATATTCTTAACCGCGAAACTGTTTTTTGTTGTAAATATTCTTGACGCAATATTTTCTTTCAGGCTAAACTCTTCAAATAGTTGGATGCTGTTCACTACTGATTCATCTGTCACTGACACGGGATTTCAGCTTCGATTGAGTCTCGTTTATGCAGCTGAAGGTAAATAAGTTAGATCGCACATCATAATTATGAATGACACAATGAGACAAATTCCTGCCGAATGTTATGCGATTAGTTATCAGAATCTGAGAATGGTAGGCTGGCTGAGCCAAATTTGATTTGATGCGATTCGAAAAGTGTGCTTATATTTATGTCTGTTGACCATGGTTACTGGAAAATACCCGCCCCCATTCCATGACCCCTAGCTATTCATATTTTATTTCATAAGTTGTGAGAAACAGGTATTCGTTACACGAGGCATGATAGGGGTTGGTAGAAGCAGTTCGCATTGTCCTCTTTTAATAGATTTATATAATGCAGTCCAAATAAAGACATACATCAATCATGTTAATTTTACATTTTTTCTTCACTACTTTAAGATTCCACAACTAACCCGCCCCCGCCTGACGTTACTGATATACCAATTTCGACAGGTAAGTCTTGTAAAATCATACTATTGGTTATCAAATGTACTGGACTTCAATTAACTTACATTTTATAATTTGGAATTCTGGACAAAAGTTCATGGTTTCTATTGTATTCAACAATGACTTATATCTGAACACTATCTTTTACATAACTTCCTTGTCCATCGAGGCGATTTTTTTTATATTAGAATTATTATACATCAAAGATGAATGAAATATATTTCTAGAAATTGCACATTGAAGTCTCAGGTTAGGCGTAACCTCTAAACTTTCGCATAAAGCAAAGGGAATCAGCCGCCGAAACGAAAGTCCAGAGTATGGCAGTACTGTCGTTTGCATTGACTGATGGCATGGATCATGGACGGCGTAATATCCTCATTATACTTTGTTTCTAGGATCTGGTAAATGTAGATTTTTTCCTCCCTAGTCTATGAAATATTAAGCTGCTCAACCTAATCATTGTATACATTGTATACCTTGTATACATATAACGCTCCATACATCCTTGTATGGAGCGTTGTGGCCCAGTGGATTAGTCTTTGGAGTTTGGAACAGAGGGTCGTGGGTTCGAATCCCAGCCATGGCGTAATTTCCTTCAGCAAGAAACTGATCCACAATGTGCTGCACTCAACCCAGGTGAGGTAAATGGGTACCAGTAGGAAGTAATTCCTTAAAAAGCTGTGTGCGCTATGAACGCCTAGCTTAGCCGGGTAATATAGGAGCGCCTTGAGCACCTAACAAGGTGGATATGTGCGCAATATAAATACCCTATATTATTATTATTCTATATGCACAGTTCGTCTTGTGAATGGTGGTGAAGCGCACGAAGGTAGAGTAGAAGTGTACCACGATGGACTTTGGGGAACCGTATGTGACGATTCTTGGGACGTGTTAGATGCACGTGTTGTCTGCAGAAGCCTGGGCTATAGTGACGCCAGCTCGGCCCCTCGGAATGCCCATTTTGGATCTGGTACTGGTCCTATTTGGATGGATGACGTTCGTTGCTCCGGCTATGAGGGACACATTTTCAATTGTCCGCATAATGGTTTCGGAAATCATAACTGTGTCCATGGCGAAGATGCCAGTGCTATTTGTATACCTGATCGTAAGTACATCTGATTTTTGTTTTCGTTATTCTAGGCAGTACTGCATGGCAATGGCTCCATTATGCTACCGTATTAAATCAATTTACTCTGGCGTCCGTAGTATTTTTTAATCAGTCCTCTGCAGGATTATCAACTAGGCCTACATATCAAAAGTGATTTTCTTAACCTGCGCAGACATGTCAAAGATGATTATCATGAACAACCCCCTCCAAAAGAAAAAAGAAAGCCAGTTATCAATTCAGGGGTAATACGGAGGTTAGCTTTAATAGTACACATGTAATGTAAGATATTTAATATCGAGACGGAAACAACATATATTGTATTACATGGTATTAAGGGCATCTTGAGCTGCCACTTCACTGTTCTTTTATGGGAGACTCTTCATAGGAAGGCAAAAAAGAGGAGACCCAGGAGAACATATATGGATTCTCTACAAACAGATATGGTCTCCTTGAAATACAAGAACTAGTTAATAAAGTATGGAAGCCACTTTTTTTCTAATTGCAGAAGCTGAACTGATCTGCGACAGCGTATCAATGACGCTCATCATGGACAGATCACTTCTAGAGATCGGTGACAACGCCCGCGATGTCCATTTTGTAGACGAGTCTTGTGTTGGATACGATCACGACAGTCAGCATGTTGCGATCACCACCATGTACAACAGATGTGGCACAAAACAAGAGGTATGATGATCGAAAGTCTTCATACATTCCTGCCAGACCTACTTTTCAATATAATTGTTTCCTTCGAGGGATAGTTATATACCTCCTGGCCCACCATGTCCATGAACCATGGTGTTTAACTAGATACGGGGACGACTGGGCCTCCCTCTTGTATCATAATGTACATGGTCATATTCCGAAGTTAAAGTCTGTATCTCTTTTGTCTTGATAAAACAGTCATCAGGCTACGTTACAGTTATTACAAATCCAATCTTTGAAATATCCACCAAATTTGAAATACCCTTGATCATATTGATAGATGTAAAGTAGTTAAAGGGAGTAGTGGGGGAGTATAAAGCAGGATATCTATTGACATTGTTCCCTGATTCCTTAAAACCTATTTCGCCATGTAGCAAGATGCAGAGAATGTAATATTTACCAACACGGTGACGTTTTACAAGCCTAGTCCAGAAAACGGAACCATCATTACCAGAGAACACTATCTTCACATCCCTGTGACTTGTAACCTTAAGAGGACACAGATCCTTGGCGAGTCCTTCCTGCCCCAGACCGAGGAATATGTATTCGACGAGGTGAGTTCAATCCATTTTCAGTGCCACATTTCTTTAATAGTCAAGTTAATAATTAATTTAAGGTTTGATCTTGTCGAGGAATAGGCCTATAGACAATGGGTATATAAATTGTTCAGTGACTAGACTTTCAATCAGAGGATTGGCGGGGTTTTTTTCCAACGTCTATTTGTCAAGGAATCGACTTTTTCATTTGTCATGTTTGATATTTCAACTGATTGCTTCCCCCTTTATTTATAGCTCTCCCGAATTCCTCCTTTGTTAGACTCATAAGAACACAAAACCATACAGAAACGGACCAACGCTGTCAACGATCACGGAAGTGTTCCAGATGTCCCACCTACAAATATTTGTTATTTTCAAGGCTTCAAGTATCAAAATGTGTTTCCTGGTGTGATTGGCCTGTGTTTCATTTTAATAGACATTCTAACTGATTTTCCCCTGTACCTATTTTTACTTAATACGATAAATAAGATGCGCCACACAGAAGTCAGGTCTCGAAAAAAGTGTCACTTTCACCAGGGTTACTTCCCCCTCCCCACATTCTTGGTATAGGATCCCGCATTAGACCCCAAAGCAATTCAACTAAGGCATATCCGGTGTGTTGGCTCAGTTACAACCGGTGTGTTGGCTCAGTTTGTAGAGTGTCCGTCTCACAACTGGGAGGTCGGGGGTTCAAACCCCCGCCGCGTCAGACCAAAAGACTTTAAAAGATGGGAGTTGCTGCTATCCTGTTTGGCGTTCAACGATTAAAGGGATAGAGCCTCGTCGATCTGGCGCTGCGCAGCGGCTGCCGGGCCCACGATCAATTGGGCAAAGCAAATTTTCGGAGTATTTCATTTCACGTTTATTTCGAACAATAAATTATGGATTTTCATTTTTTTCATCCAAAATCTCTCACTCATATGCATATTCAATCTCCAGGAAGGATATGGTGAGTTTTCACTCCGCATGGAACGGTATACTAGCTCCAACTTCCAAACACCTGCCAACGACTCCGGACTAGTGACGCTCCGCACGCCCTTATACTTTGGTATCCACCTGGCTTCGGTCACAAACCTCACCCTTCTCATCGAGTCGTGTTGGGCAACAGGATCATCAGACCCAATGGATGATCATCGCTATGACATTATCGAAAATGGGTACTTGTGCATTCCTGGTTTCATAATAAAGGACAAGTCCACCCCAACAAAAACTTGATTTGAAAAAAAAAGAGAAAAATTCAACAAGCATAACGGATGTAAAATAAGAAAGTTATGACATTTTAAAGTTTCGCTTTAATTCACGAAACAGTTATATGCACATCTCGGTCGGTATGCAAATGAGGAAACTGATGACATCACTCACTAACTATTTCTTTTGTATGTTATTATATTAAATATGAAATATTTTGATTTTCTCGTCATTGTCATGTGAAATGAAGTTTCATTCCTCCCTGTACATGTGGAACTCCATTATTTGAACATTCTTTTGCTTCAGGCAAGAGGTCCTAATCGTCAAATTCGTAAAAATTGAAATATTGAATAATTCAAACAATAAAAAACAAAAGAAATAGTGAGTGAGTGACATCATCGACTCCCTCATTTGGATTTAACTGGCTCGTTCATATAACTATTTTGTTGAAAATAAGCTTAACTTTGAAATGTCATAACTTTCTTATTTTACATCCAATTTTGATGAAATTTTCAGCATTATGCTTGTCTGATTTTTCTCTATTGATTCAAATCAACAATTTTCTGAGGTGGACTTGACTTTTAAAAAGGACAATTTACCCCAACAAAAAGTTGATTTGAATAATACGAAAATTTCATCAAAATCGGATGTAAAATAAGAATTTTAACAGTTACATTCACGTCCTAGTCGGTACAGAAATACAGGGACTGATGACATCACTCACTATTCTTTGTAGTATATTAAAAATATTCTCATTGTCATGTAGAACAAAATTGTAATCCTCCCTGGACATGTGAATTTATCACTGTTTCATATTTAATTGTTCAGTAATGTTGGTCCTTATTGTCAATTCTGTTAAAAAATGAAATATTGCAGTAAAAAATCGAAATAGTGAGGAACATCATCGACTCTCTCATTTGCATATCTGAGATCTGCATATAACTGTTTTGTGAAAACTAAGTGAACTCTAAAATGGCATGACTCTCTTATCTTACATCGGATCATTTTTACGAAATCTTTAGTGTTATGCTAGATTTTTTGTCTCTTGCTTCAAAACATGTTTCTGCTGACTGCCATGGCTTGAGAATTGGGTGGAAATAAGATTGGTGTCCCTCGTACTCAAAATAGTAATATCAATTGTCCCCCCCCCCCCCTACTATTTGTGGTCTTGGATGGTAAGAAGTAAATACATCATTCAAAATCGAAATAAGACATGTATTTTAGGACAAGATGACCCGAAATTTGGGTTGATAACCTTTTTTTTGGGGGGGGGGCTAGTAAAATTTTCCAGCCCCTTGTCCTCCCTACCTATTGGGAGAGATTTTCGCCTCTGTGTGTATACGACTGAAGTTTATTGCTTAAAGCACCATTCTTAACATTCTGATTTGAACTAAGCCGTTTGTTAACTTATTTCTTTTCTTTTGTATTTTAGGTGTGCCGTTGACAGCACAACGTACATATACGCAGGGTTTCCTGCAACATTCAAGGCATTCACTATCGCTGCTTTCGCTTTCATTGGTGATTACGATAGGGTGAGCATACGCTATTACGCCGGTTCCATGACATTTGCTCCGGCGACAATTGCTCCGCTGTAAATTCCACACACACTAATGGAATGACCAACTTCAACCGTGGATTTAGGCCTAAACCTCACATAAGACTCTATTGCAACCCTGACCCTATATCTTAGACGAAATAGAGCCCGGAACAATTGTCGCCGGAGAAAATGTCGTGTCACCATTATGCCACATTACCAACTTTAAATCTTGGAAAATTACTAGGCCGATCATTACAAGATTTCCGCTCTTTACACTTCCGATGTGCTTACGTGGTAAAAATTATTAATATGCACATGCATGTATTAAATATTGCTTTAAATAACAAATGCGTATAACAAGTTCAGTATCTGCCCACCAAGAGAATAATTTATTTAGTTATAAAATACTGATATTGCAAGATTGTCTTAAGATATGGGCCCTTGGAGTAACGTTTCTGCGAAAACAAATAATTCCTTAGATGGCGCAAGGGAAACTTTAAAAAAAACCACAAAAGGTGAATTCATGAGATTCTGAGCAAGTTGATTTCGTTTTGATTGAATACACATACATTAGTAGTTGCATTTTTAATATGACGATATGGCATTAAGGATCGACCCTTGCACTGAATAACTTGATGTAGATGTAACGATTCCATGATAGTTGCTGATTCACTCTATATATTCTGTTTTTACTTTTTTGTATGTTACATACCGGTAAATTGAATTGCTATGATGTTGAGTTATTTGTTTAACTGCAGGGCGCATTTGGAAAGCAGTTTTGCATAACTGAACAGACCTACCCTGCAGTATAAAAGAAAACAAATAAATAAATGAATAACTAAATAAATAAATAAATAAAGACCAACTAGACATTAAATGAGAATTAGATATTCGGTATAAACCCAAGTCCGGTTGCGTAAAATATGGTAACTTTGCAATTCAATGATATCTTCCCTGAAATCCTCGATTCTGATTGGCCGATAAGCGTTGTTATCATGGTAGTTACCATTGGATGGCAACGTCACCATGATAGCATCTTTTATGCAACGGGACCCCAAGTGTAGTTTAGACAAAACGGCAAGTCGACTAATTGATATTAGGCCAAATCAGTTTAGCCGATGTCCTATTAGAGTCTACAGGCCTACAATTAGACAGAGAAGTAGGCCAAGATTTTACACTTTAGAACTTAAAGGAAAATGAAACCTTTGAAACAAGATAGCTTGTGTGAAAACAGAAAAATCATAGAAACAGATTAACGAAGGTTTGAGAAAAATCGGACAAATAATGAGAAAGTTATGAGCATGTGAATCATGGAGCTATTGTGATCACTGATGCTAAGGAGATCATAACACTAGCAATGCGACAAAGATGTGTGATGTCACTTGTGAACAACTCTCCCCATTACTTTAGTATATATTTCACTTAAATTGCCTCTTTTATCACATCTATCAGGAGATCATGTATTCTGTTTATAGGAGGGCATGTAAAACAGATTTTCTAAGAATATATCATGGATAAAGAGTTTGTATTACCATAATAAAAAGCAAAAAATACATTTTTGGGGTATTTTATAGTCCATCAAAGGGAAAGTTGTTCACATGTGACATCCCACATCCTTGTCGCATTGCCAATGGGAGGATCTCCATGGCATTATTGATTGCAATATTCAAATGCTCATAACTTTCTCATTATTTGTCCGATTTTTCTCAAACTTTTTTTGTTCTTATTCTTTGATTGTTTTGTTTCGACACAAGCCTACTTGTTCCAAAGGTTTCATTCCCCTTTCAGGGACGGGCCCTATGCAAATGCATATTTCCTGTTGATAAATTTCTTATTAAAGCAAGACCTAAACGTAATATCAAAGCTAAGAAATTTGTAAACTTTGATGCTACTAATGTGGTAGAGAAACAAGTTACAAATAACTCCAAGTGTTTCTCAATAAGACATTGTAACACAGAGCAGTTAAGAATTTTTTTTTTTTGGGGGGATACAACGTTGGCCTGGAATCAACTCCCTAACGAAGTTGTCAGCAGTACATCACCAGAGGTGTTTAAAGCCAAGATCGAAGAAAGCCACCTACGTTTCGACTAAACTCATTTGCGCCCTCTCCTAACCCGGTGCATTATACCTAACGGTCCTGCACTGTAGGTGCCATGAGCCTAATTACATCAGGAGGGCTAAAGATATTCGTTCGACCCAACCCATTCGATTTTTTTCAATTTGATATTGCTGATTGACAAAAGTGTATGAATATGATTCAAAATCTAACACTGATTCTAGAAATGGTAACTACTGAACTTCCTTTGCCCAAATTGGGAAGATATATCAATGATTTGGAACTATTTTTTGACTGGCGGAAGAATTGGGGCTATTTTACTGTTTCAGTTGATGAATTTGATCCCATCATAGTTATCTTCATAAATGGCGATTTATTTTTAAAATGAGCTGGCTACGATACCCTTCTCTGGTCAGATATGGAATGTCAGATATATATCCTATCCAAAGGTAGTAAACATTCGACCCTCTAATTTCACATTTATTTTTTATGAATTTTTCTTAAGTGCCATTTTAACACACAAGTCTATGGGGGAATGTTTTACGCGCGTGAGACCTATAGGTAATACAGGCGAGTTCCCTATAGTGGATGGAATACCTGCCCAAACTCCTCAGTAGCAAACAATTTCTAACTGATATCAATATGTTTAGTCATCAAGTGGTGCAAAAATGGATTTAATGGCTTAGCAAGGCTATATATCAGGTAAAGTTAGTAGGTATGTGTATGTAAGCCTAGGAATGCATATAGACTGGTCAATGAGAGTCTAGGCCTCTTTATGTTCTGATTCATCATTGGTTTGTGCTAATGTATGATCACCTACTTAATGTTAGAAAGACCTTTACAAATGCTGATGTTAAAATTGTTCTTTGGAATGGGGTAGAGAGGAAATAGAACTTTGTGAACTTTACTGAAGAGAACTAGAGTGGTACCTTCAAGAAGGTATTTAGAAAAAGGCACAGAGTAAGGTAAGGTATCTAATAGTGCTCAACTAAGGAGGGAGGGGGGGGTGGCGGCTGTGTGCTCCAATCTTAGTCTAGCCCCCCCCCCCCTCTTTATAAGCCATGCCATCTATAAAATTATCTTTCTTTCTTTCTCTCTCTCTCTCTCTCTCTCTCTCTTTCTATCTATTTATGTATCTCTTCCTTCTTACATCTGATAGGCAATAGCCCTAGGAAGATTTTGATATAATAGGTCAAGTGCAAATGTACTAATTAGTAATATGTTCTCATTCTTTTGTTTCCTCATTCAATTTCATGTATATCTGGTAATTATGTTTGGGGCAGTTATGGTATCCTGATATCTACACAAAATTTACATACACCATTATATAACTAGGAGAATAGGGGCCTATATATATTGTCATTACATTCACCCATTGGGCTATATGCAGGTAGGATATGTAGACATCCATATAGTGAATATAACATGTATGAGTAACACATTAAAATGGGTCATTGCATAGAAAATAGGCATTTTCAATGCATTTCTTTGTGCTAGTGTGAGTGTACAGATATAAAAGAATAGCAAAGTAGCTATTTAAAAAAATAAAATTCATAGGTCATATAATATAGGTGCCATGAGCCTAATTACATCAGGAGGGCTAAAGATATTCGTTCGACCCAACCCATTCGAATTTTTTCAATTTGATATTGCTGATTGACAAAAGTGTATGAATATGATTCAAAATCTAACACTGATTCTAGAAATGGTAACTACTGAACTTCCTTTGCCCAAATTGGGAAGATATATCAATGATTTGGAACTATTTTTTGACTGGCGGAAGAATTGGGGCTATTTTACTGTTTCAGTTGATGAATTTGATCCCATCATAGTTATCTTCATAAATGGCGATTTATTTTTAAAATGAGCTGGCTACGATACCCTTCTCTGGTCAGATATGGAATGTCAGATATATATCCTATCCAAAGGTAGTAAACATTCGACCCTCTAATTTCACATTTATTTTTTATGAATTTTTCTTAAGTGCCATTTTAACACACAAGTCTATGGGGGAATGTTTTACGCGCGTGAGACCTGTATTACATCCAGATCCATATTTGTTAAAAACATGGCTAGGCCTAGGCTCTACTCTATTTTCGGATTTCATAATTCATTGGTATATGAGGTCAAGTGTCTGATATCAGGATATCAAAGCCTAAAGTAATGTCTTACCTTTTAAAATCATAGTGATTCCTGGTGTATATTCTCGTTTCAGGTCTACGTCCACTGCTCAATTCTGATCTGTGACAACAACGACTCGGGCTCCCGCTGCACGCAGGGGTGCCTCTCACGATCTCGCCGAAGTCTCCAGCCCGCGGGCTACCGGTCCAAACCCCATACCATCACCAGCGGTCCTCTTTCTGATGCCTCGCGTTCCAGCAGGGCTATGTTGCTTGATGCCGCCGATGGCGGTGAGTACCTTGTAATACCTTCTTTCCTTCTGTCTCTGCCAGCTTGTCACCGTCATTGAGTCCTGAATAAAGAGTTACGAACAAATACCTGATCAAAACAAGAAGTCATTAAAGAATAATAAATAGGCTTGGGCTTAACAATGTGACCCGTTTGACCGCGCTGAGCTCGTCTTTCGCTTTGTGCTGCGCACACACAAAATCAAATTGAAGTAAAATTGGCTCACGCACGTTTGCGTTTTACTCAAATAGCAGAACGTTTCGTTTCTTGCCAAAAGAACAAGATTACGTTAAAGAAAAGATTAAAACCTGTCTTAACACATAGCTGGCAACCGTTCATCATTAAAGGAAACCAAAACCCAAGAAGAGAAGCAATCTTATTGGAAAGAATAAAATGAGAAGAACAGTTTTAAAAAAGTTTCATCAAAATCGGTTATGAGATAAGCAAGTTATGGACAATTAAAAAGTCTTGTTGTACTTACTATGTGGATCCTCAAATTGGCAAACGTGCTTCAAAATGGCTGATTTTGTGGACAACTCTCCATTTGTTTTGTACACATATTTTCAGATTTTCCCCTTTATTCTACATATTTCACATTATCTCCTCCTGACCTTGACATATGTGGTGTGGATTATATTTTTCCATGACATATGTTGTGCTCAGAAGGAGGCAAGATGCAATTTGAAAGATCTGAATATTTGTGTACAAAACAAATGAAGAGTTGTCCACAAAATCAGCAATTTTGAAGCATGTTTGCCAATTTGAGGATGCCCATAGAAAGTAAAACAAGAGTTTTCAAACTCCCATAACTTGCTTATTTCATAACCGATTTTGATGAAACTTTTTTAAAATTGTTCCTCTCATTTTACACTTTCCAATAAGATTACTTCTCTTCTTGGGTTTTGGTTTCCTTTAACCCTAAAAAAGAAAAAATTTTAACCTTTTTATAACCTTGCAAACCGACATTGTAACCTTTTCTTTTTCTTAGCTCATGCCTTATTATTTGAAATTCTTTTTTTAAACATCTAGGACCCGGATATCACGACCCTCTGATGATCGTCTCAGTGAGCGCCCTCTGTGTTCTTTTCTCCCTGACCGTCATCATGGCGTTGGTGATTGTGCGCATGCGTCGTCATCGTCGTCCTGAACTAATTGGCTATCAGAGGGTGGATACTACCGAATAGGATAATAACGCTTTACAATGGAAATAAATTACTTGGACTATTATGTCAAAGTAATAATGAAGGATGACATATCTAACTCTGATTCGTTAAATGTACAATCATTATAGATCTGAAAAATTGGTATGATCAATGGTGGATCCAAGGAGGGAGGGGGGAATCCGGCCCGTGCCCCCCTTTTGAGAGCCATAATCAATGTTTTTAATGTAAATATGCTGTTCTTACAAAAGTGTGCCCCCCCCCCCCCCTTGAAAGTCACAGCATATATTTTTAATGGGAATATGTCGTTCTTATACAAGTGAAGACCTTTTTTATTATTATTTTTTTTTTGCTTGTCAAATGTGAACATTTGAATTCAAATTCTTTAAGATTGAGAGATAAATCGTTAGGATTCGAGATAAATCCAGAATTCGCCTGGTCACTATATCATTTTGTCTTCTTCTTGGTGTTACTTTACATTCCTAATGGCAAAACCAATATCAAGAACTTCGCGTTTCAACTTTTCTTCACGTTCATCCAATTAAAAGAAAGCATTTGGTTTGTAGTATATTTACTTGTGGAGATAATTCTTCTCACATAAGTACGTGTATTTTAATCATCCCTGAATGTAAACATAGAAAAAAGTAGAATCGTTGCAACAATGTTTGAATACCATAGAACAACGTCACTAGTACATACCCATGACTATCATGACTGTTCAAATCATAAACCAAGATACTATCAGATTTTCCTCATTTTTGTCTCTCGTTTTAACTTGTGATTATAAGCAAGAAAGTTCTTTATGTCCAATACCATGTTAATGCATCATCCTATGTCAAATGTGCCACAAAATTATAGTATTCAATTTGAGTGGAATAATAATGGCACTTGTAGAATGTTTATGCAATCTGAGATGTGTAACATAAAAGAGCAATTCATTTGACATTTACTATCAATTGTGATTTTTTCTAAACAGCTGGTTGGTGATATGTTTACAGTTACAATGGTTACACTCAAACATGTTAAACAAATGACTTTTTGTCACAGGGCTATAGTCAAATATCATCTAGCTTGATCTTAAATTGCATTTCTATTTGTTTCAATAAATACAGGTTATCGTGCTACATATTCTATACTTTTTTAAATATTAAAACTGAAATGGTGGATAAGATTTAGTAGGTAATACGTATTAGGATCAGTGCAATATTATTCTGTGTTGGTGAATGCATAAGGTGTTTTCTTTCTTCTCTTACATTCCATTTTAATAGAAAATATGTAGTATACTGAAATTATTCACGAGTTTCTTCAATTTACTAAACAATATATTTTATTTTGCCCATTAATGGGATTGCTAAATGTTTATATAGATTTGGTTTTAAGCCAATATACCCATATCGAAGCAATATTTCATCTCAATTTACCATTCTTGTGGGGTGTTGCAAGAAACTTGCGATCAATTGCAAGTCCATTTTTGGTCCCCAAATCAATCATGTCTTGCAGTTAATTGCAAATTAGTGATTGATTATGAATCTGCTCCTTGAAACAAGAAGTTTAATTTGATTTTCTACAGCTAATGTTGATCTATCAGTTTTAAAATTGCAATAGAGTATTTGCAATCGATCGCAAATATTTTCTTGCAACACCCCCTTAGACCAGCTTGGCACTTAGGATTATCGGTCTATCGACCCAAATTGGCTTTATCAAGACTTAAATTCATTCTTGGCAACCGTTATTCCCAGAATTTCCAAGATGTAGGATTGAAACTGAAATTAAAATAGCCTGTATTCTGAAGTCTGAATCAATGTCATGGCCCAAAGTTGTGAAAATTTGGGAAGTTAATAGATCTTTGGGGGGTGATTCGAAGTTTTCAATGTTCACTGTGCTTTTTTTTTCTTTTATGCTTCAATGGCGAGGACTATTAATAGTATTCCTGGTTGGCGTTTCATATAGCAGTTCGCAATTAACGAGCGACCTAACGAACGACTGGTGACTCTTAAAAATTTAGTGTCTCGTGGGCAATTCCATAAAATAATCAACCTTTTTGTACGTCCGACCCCCATTTTTCTCAAGTCTACTTCACTTCATAAATTGACCAAGTCATGGTCCCTTGAGAACATTACAGACTGTCAAAAGAACAAGAAATCAGAGACAGAACATTTCATGAAGACCCCACATATAGGGGGTCGGACGTTTATATTTTATGGAATACCATTTACCACAGGGGTCATCAGTCGATCCTAAAGCCGTTCGTATCATTTTTAATGATAATAATTCAGGTGCCAAATGTGCTGATTTTTTTTCATCGTTAAAGATTTTCGTCAAATTTTAGTATCCATACTCAAAACATTTGGATCATGTAGGATTTGCTATAATTCATATTTCCAATCTTATACATGTTTTGGCCCACTCACCATTGGGAAAGAAACAACGGTTAAAACAAGCTCGAAATTATCAGTTAATACATACTTGAATCGATCAGACAAAGGGCTCGTCCTAGAACTGTATTAATCACGTCATGACACGGTCAGTTGCAGGATTGTCATCCAGTTTGGTTAAATTCGTATCTAATTATGAAATGATTGAATATTGTCTTTCCTATTTCTTTTAATCCTTTCCATTCAGTAAAGAGAATGTGTCAACGATATGACTGTTCTTTTGTGATAAGTGTGTATTTCAATATTATGGTGAAGTGTGTATTTCAATATCATGGTGAAGTGTTTTTACATTTATCGTTGATTATGTCGGATGATTATTTTGTGCCTCTCATGTGCCTTTCCTGTTCGTTTACCATGATTAAATGCTTTTGGTAAGCTTCACGCTCATCGAATATGTGATTTTTTTTTGTCTCCTGTAATCATATAATAACAAGAACTTGGGCTTGGTGGTGACTAGGCTCGATTTTAGCGTGTGAAGATTTATTTTTTCCAATCCAAAATAGTTTAATCTTAGGCGTTTAGCACTGTATAACTCTTCAAAATATTTAGCAAAAATATATTGCTACTCGCATGCGCATTCTTATATCAATCAAATTTCAATCACAGTAGGTTTTAATCATAAGGTATTTACACCTATAACTTCTGAATAAGCTGTCCCCGACTTTTCGTATTTTAGAACGTTGGCGGCCATGTTATACTTTTAGTTCATAGTTTGTTTGTGGGGGTGTCTGGGTGTGTGTGTGTATGAGGTTGTGTGTGTGCGTGTGTGTGTTTATAGGCGTTTTCCACATTGGTCCCTAATTCGTGAGCGTAATACGGCGTTTCGAATAAAATTTAGCGTTGAATTGAAACCAAAATAATTTGCTTTTAATATAGGACTTGCCATTGATTTTAGAGCTGATTCTTCTTTCTAGCATCGCTCCATAAGTTTCTTGTTTGAGGACATGAAAGTGAAGGACTTTTTTTTATTACGACTCTATTCATCCCTTTCTCTTTCCGTACCATAGATAACCCCTTTTCAATCCGGCTACGCGTTTCAGATTTATATATATATATATATATATATAAATATAAATGTGAGAAATTATGTGGCAACTCCTGTGTTTAAATCTGTTAAAGAACCAAAGTATCAAATTAATTCATGATAAAAACGTGTTTTTAATGGTGAAGTCTATGTCTGAAAACGGGTTTCCTTTTGGTGGTACGCACTGTATGTGTATATATATATATATGTACATACAGTATCAACAAAATGTTAATCTAAATCCACTCTCATTACAGGGATCGGTGACAGAAACTTTTTCCGGAAGAGGACCAAGTGCCCTTTCTCGTATATGTGCCATTTTTTATTTTGCCTTCATGCTCTTACTTGTATCAGGGCCCCTTTTTATCTAAGAAAAAAGTCCCACACGAACGTGTTCTGTGTCCTTTACACCTGAGAAGGACCTGTTATTTGTGAACGATTGCCCCTTTGCCGTCTCATAGGTACCTGTTCTGAATATCATATATTAGTTGTCCTGAAAAACCATTTTCGTGCCCGATGAACAAGAGCGCCTCAATGATAAGCTTGGTCGCTTCACGCCCTCGCTTTCGAGTTTTTACCCAAAAGTTCACGTGTGCTCCCCCCCCCCCCCGCGGAAAAAAAATATGCATACGGCTATGTATAAAGATAGTGCCCTTTTTTAAAGAAAAGGTGCCCTTTTTCCTGTGCCCCCCCCCCCCCACTTTCAACTTCGCTCTGCCGCCCCTGATGCTAATTTCACTTGACAATGAGAAAATTTTCATAAAAATACAAAAGAAATAGTGAGTGAATGACGTCACCAGTCTCCTCATTTACATACCCACCAGGATGTGCATATAACTGTTTTGTAAAATTAAGCGAAACTTTGAAATGTAATAACTTTCTTATATTACATCCGATTTTGATGAAATTTTCAGTGTTATGCAGGTTAGATTTTCTCTTTTTATTATGGTCTTGTCCATTAACTATTTCCGTTCTTGCTCGCCGTGGACTCGTGGTGTATGATATATACATCATGCATGTAGACTTTAGTTTGGCTGTGCTTTATTGGGGGCAATTATGTCTTGTCGCTTGCAGAAAAGTGATAACGTAATATCGCTTCATGCAATAAAAACATGAATAATGGATGATTTAAATCGTTTAACTCAAATGTCAAATGCAATTACCGTACTTAGCGGTGATTACCCTATCAATGTCTTTTTTCCCATTATTTTGAAAACTATTATCAACAAAGACATTATCAATAGTTAAGTTCATTTATGACAAAGTTGAATTGAAGTATGCCTAATTACTGCCATTGTACACGTAATGCACAAACGGTTAAATAAACACTGTCAATTGACTAATTACACCGTTTTGGGGGATGCTGTTAACTAGACGATCATGACAATAGAGCTTCATTTCTGCATCATAGTGTTTGTTTACATTTCGGCGTGCGATTAATAAGAATATCACACAATAGCCTCTATTTTCATTCACTCAGTCAATTTCGTCAGGGTAGGTGTGGCATTCAAGGTGATCAGTGAGCAGTATACAATATTGTCTTAAAACCTCCATCGAACTTCAGTCTTCAGGTAGCAGGTCCATTAGGCACCGATTTAAACATGGCCGTGTTGTTGTTTTCCATTTTCCTATATCTTCTTGTACAATGTCCACCGTCTCATCAAGGTAAGAAATCTCATGAGCTAAATTTATCTCTCTCCCTCACCCTTCTCTCCGTTTCTCTCAAAAAATGTTTAGTTTTTACTGATTCTTGTAGTAATTGCAGATCATACACTCATAAGTTTTTCAGCCTCCGCTTCCGTAACAAAAATAGATTTAAGAATTCATACCATGGCCGTACGCATTTCGCTGGGGGGGGGGGCAGAACGCGTAAAGTTTTTCTTTAAAAAAAACCTCAAAAGCGAGAGAGCAAAGGGACCGGGCTTGTCATTTGGGCGTTTTTGCATTTTGTCAAGTTAAATTGAAGGATTTAGCGCATACTCTATATTAAACGCATTTGCCTCCTTTTTCGTTCCAAAAACGAGATGATTGTCGTTTTCCATGAAGATTTATAACGGGTAATTTGCATTCCCTGTCCATTTCATTTGTCAGGTTTAAAAACTATGTATACATTAACTAATCACTTGATCAGAAGTCAATAGACACACTATCTGTATATCGGATAGCTTTGAATACGAGCATTACTTGTAATTATTCCATCCAATGACTTTCACATAAGACACATTTCAGAAATAAAATTTAATCGATTGAAACTAAATAAAACATCGAACATAAGCAGATTTTTTTCTTTAAAGTCCACTCCTACCCCCCCCCCCCTTAAACACACGCACCTTCAAATGTATACGCCTTACACATTTCGCTGGGGGGTGGGGCAGCATGCGTTAACTTTTTCGAAAAAAAAAAACCTCAAAAGCGAGAGAGCGAAGCGATCGGGCTTGTCATTGTGACGTTTTTGCATTTTGTCAAGTTAAACTGAAGGATTTGGCGCATACTCTTGGTGACTTTTGTGAAAATTTTCAGTAAAAAAATGTACATTTTCAACATTTCTGGGGGGCAGCCCCCTGTCCCCCCCCCCCCCCCACGCTGCGTACAGCCATGATTTATATGTATATATGGGTTTTCAGAATCATTAGTACGAATTGCTTAGAATCTCATCTTTCAATACCATAGCACGCATACTCTCCGGCAAGATATATCCAGACGAAGAGAATAATTTGAAGAAAAGAGTGGAAAGAACACGAAGGGGAAGTGAAAATACGGAATTGATAGGAGCGAAAAAGAACAAGATAAAGAAAGGGGGAAAAGAACACAAAATATGACGTCGGATTTTTATCGTGTCTCACATTGATATGTTAGCCGGTGTACCGTGTTTACCCTACGTTTATGGCAAGTCGTTTCTCATGAAATTATATTTCTTTATGAAATACAAAGAATTCATTTTATTATCAAGAACTCTTATTCTTGTGACCAATAATTAATTTCCTGATATCAAAAATGAGTTTGTTTAGTTAACAATTTCTATATATGCATATCATAACTTTAATTCTTGATTTCAAGAAATAGAATTGAATGATTAAATAGTTTAGTATAGTGTAAAGATTCACGGTAATTTAGCCAATCAATTTCTAGTAGACGTAAGATTTGGGGTTTTTTATTATTATTTCATTGCTTAAAATTATTTATCAACTTGTGTTTCTACATGGAATTATCAAAATATGTCTTAGTAATGTCGGCAATGGGTTTTCGGTTTTCTCGGAACCGATCGAAAATATTTTTAGTCTTGTTTCAGGCCCTATTTTTTAAGCTGGCATAATAAACAATTGACGTAGTATATTTGTTATACTTTGTAATGTAATTCTTCTCAGTGAATAAAAACGAAATCTCTAGAAGGGTTGGTTTAAAAAATGATAGCCTGTTATTACGAATGGTCGCGATATTTAACGGAGGACAGTGGGCGTCTGAATGACTCTCTCTTGCGTGCCCTAAAACGTCAGTGTGGCGTTCCCTTTTCATAATCATTTGTATCGAATTCGAGACTTGAGTACTCCCAGATTTTATGTTTAATATTTTGGGGGTTATCTGATAAGCAGTTTCACACTGATTTTGATATAGGCATAAAATTAACTTTTTTGTACATCTCGGTTAGCATGTTCTGGACCCGTGCTTACGAATCCTTATGCAATCATCATTGAACCTGAGCAACCAGCTTATGGAGATTACGATTTGCTGGTGCTCAGCTGTGAGGAGGGCCACACTTCATATGGCCTGCCGGATGGTGTGATATACTGCTACCCTGATGGAACTTGGAATCCTGATCCTTCTTTCGGCCTGTGCTATGGTAAGACAAATGAGATGCTCCTTTTCTGTAAAGAAGCTCAAACCCCCGGTGCACATTTTTTTACTACATTTTCGTACTGTGTACATGTATATTTATTTTCATCCTCTACATTCACCTCGGGACCTCCTACTTCCGTTTTACGTTTTCATTTTTGATTATTCTCAAGGCATCCCCAACGTACCCCCCTTCTTCACAAAATTGATCACTCACATTTCGCATTATAAATGCATATGGCATAATATACTTTTTCACTGATTAAATGAATATTTATAAGTATCACTCTTCATACTTCCACAGCTCAATGCAACGCAACTGAATTAATTAGAGACGATGATATACAGTCAATGGATGAAAATGACACTGTGAAAACGATTTTTAATCACGGAGAAACTGCCAACTTCGCATGCCGTAATAAGGGCCAGTTTACCGGATCAGGATGGGGAACATGCGATAACAGCACTTTATTATTTTCCGCTGAGCCGTCATGTTTGGGTAAGTCATTTCATGAGTTGAATGACAAAGTTTTTATTATTATCTTTTGTTCTAATTTTTCATTCTGCTTATCATTATCCTTCTATTTTTTTTTTCCTTAATTTAATTTTTATTCTTGTTCTTTTTTCTTCTTTTCATCTTTCATTTTTTTATCTTTCTTTTTCATTTTCATCTTCTCTTCTCTTCCTTCTTTGTATTTATTTTGAACCAGTTGTTGTTCCTTTATCCGGTTAATTATGTCGGAGTGCACTTGCCGTTCAAATAACTGATAGAGGAATATATATATATAGAGAGAGATGATGTTGATAAAGGAGGTTCTTCTAAGTCTGGAATACTTAGGTCCTTGAAAATATCACCTTGGTGTGAATTCCTGGGAGTCCTGGGCCCTCCTGGGACATGTTTAAAGGTGAAAAACACTAACGTCAACGGTTATCTGAAATCAAATAATGTGAAGTGTCTCTTATATCTATGTTCCATAGGCTCGACTCGGGTCAGATGTAGGGTGATCCCAAATCATTTTACCTTGCCCAATCTTTAATGTATATGGCAAGTATAAGATAACGTATTAAAAGGTAAATTGCCAATTCGTCTACTGCCAACCCGTTAACTCACCACAAGGTCTACTTTCTTTTAGTCTAATTCGTTTAACAACCATTTGGTCCAATCATCACTTCGTCTAATCATATTAGTCTATGACCATTTCTTCTCATAACCAGGTGGTCTAATATCCAATTTTCATTCATTTTGCACAATTAACACTGAGTCAAGTTTGACCAAATGGTTATGGACTAAATGGCTATTGGACCAACTGGTTATAGACGAAATGGTGAGTGGGCGAATTGGAAATTAGATCATGTGGATAGTGGACGAACCGACGGGTTGGCAACTGAACGAATTGGCATTAGACGATTGGAAATATTATGGGCGTATATGCCTGAACGTCGTGGATGCCAATGTTCGGGTGCATAAATCTTGGTTGATTGTACATTGCAGGCCTATATACATTCTCTGAAAGAGAACGAGCAAGCATTGACGTGTATGTATTAATCTATCTATCTACATGATCTAAGCCTATTGTTCCTTGTTTCCTGGGGAACTTGGTGAAGGTCTTTACTACGACACTGCCGACGATCCAGTCATCAATGAGACCACTACTCTTTACTATCGGGACGGAGACAGAATTAGATACGGATGTTTAAATGAATTTGATGGTCCCCTGAACTGCATTTCAGATGATTGCACAAGTACCTGCGATGATGGTTCTTGGAACCCCCCTGGCATCCCAACATGCAGTGGTGAGTGACAATCCTGAATGTGTTCAAAGACGGATCTCTTGTTTGTTATATAATTGACACTTTTCTTAATTAGTCAGTGGCGCGATTCTTCGGAACTATACTTCTAGAACTTATTATATGTCATAAATTGCGAATGTGAGACACATTAATAGTACTTGCAAAGATGCAATACATCCGTCAAAATTAGATAATTATGTTGACTAAAAATCCATTAATAATAATTATTATTATTACATGGAGCTTTTATATAGCGCTTAATACATTACAGTTTCTAAGCGCTTTACAATTTAAACAGAACGTAAGCAAAAAACAAGTACAATATAATCAATTTAAATAGAAACAAAGTATTAATATAGGTGTACAATGGAAGAAATCTGAATAAGGCGAAATGAAAAACGCAGTCAATGCACTGAAACTGTTCGCTGGCGCGATTCGTGCTTGCTTTAGTTCTCCCAGTCGCTATCTTCAAACTTCCGCCCCAAACATGAGAAACGGGAAGGAAGTTCAACTTCGCCTCCCCCTCTCAAAATTATATTCGCATTTCCCTCTTTCCTTCCCTTCCTTTCCCATTTACCCATCTCTCGTACAGATCTTGTCATAACAACAGTAGGCCTATCATCTTCTACAACTGAGAGTTTCAATAGAACGGGTAAGTTGGTATACCCGATATGATTATTGTATACGATTCTTATCTCGTCTCTCTAATTCACCTCACGTTATTTACTCATATAAAAAAAAACATAATAAAATAATTCGAATTTCAAAATAATTTTTTGTAGTTAATAACAGTTAAAGAGAAATTGATGAGCACGAAAAATGACACTTAAAACATTTATAAATAAGATCATTTGATAAACCGGATGATAAACATCAATCGGCAATAAATATTTTTGGCGTTTCTCTGGTCGTGCTGACATAATATTGTGTGCTATCTTTGACTTCTAATTATAAAAAATGAGTTGATTTTTTTCGGAATTAGTAAAACTTGATTTGTTTCTAACCAAGGTAGATCTTACCTGCGACAGTGTGTCAATGACGCTCATTATGGACAGAGCGCTTCTTGAGATTGACGACAACGCCCGTGATGTCCATTTCGAAGACGAGTCTTGTGTTGGTTACGATCACGACAGTCAACATGTTGCAATCACCACCATGTACAACAGATGTGGCACAAAACAAGAGGTTTGATGATCGAAAGTCTTTGTAAAGTGAATTCACTTTTAAAACACTTGATAAAAATGGAATGTGGTTATTGAGTCATCCCCCGATGGAAGCATATGATGTTCACCTGACATAAGCCTATCTGAATGCTCTAGAGGATGTAGAGCTTTTAGGTAGGGGTGTAAGAAGACGCTAGTGATCGACTAATCGTCCCTTGAGATCACACACTAATATCATCAAAGATAGATCATCATCACGCCATTTGGATGGAGCAAAAACCTTAAACACATTTCTAAGTAGAAGGCTCTATCATGAGGTTATGTTACCATTTTAAATTACCATAGTCCTTAATAGTCTTATCTTTGAAATGTATACAATAATTGTGAAAAGTCTTGATAGGTTTAAAGCAATATTGAGAGTGACTTGCGGGTAACACGTTTTTTCATTAATTAACATTGTTCCTTCTCTTTTCGTAATTGTAACCTACCTCATCATGCAGCAAGATAAGGAGAATGTGATATTTACCAACAAGGTGACGTTTTACAAGCCAAGTCCAGAAAACGGAACCATCATTACCAGAGAACACTATCTTCATATCCCTGTGACTTGTAATCTTAAGAGGACACAGATCCTTGGCGAGTCCTTCCTGCCCAAGACCGAGCAATATGTATTCCACGAGGTAAGTTGTAGATCAGTGTCACATGTCGTATTATAACTTAGATGTAGGGTTTTAGAGGCGCAGATATTTTTTGACGTCTTGCGAGGTTGTTTCAAAGAAACAAAAGATTAAAACTGATGTTTAACGTGCATGCCTATATGAAAACCATCCAATATTGAAAATATTGGACGAAATGAATATTTTGCCCCGCCCACAAGCTTATCATTGGTTAATAAATGATTGGGCGCATTAAGCTATTGTTACGTCACAATGAAATTGCATTAATGATAATATTGGATGACTAATTTTCGTGGGATGCGTAGAAATATTGTTACTCGCTGAAGAACAATATTGGATTCGTCTCCGATTCATCCAATATTGTTCTTCAGCTCGTACAAAATTTTTTCGCATCCCACTCAAGGCCATCCAATATTCCCTAAATAAGTTAATAATTCATTATATAAGGTATGATACGGTCAAGGAATATAGACAATGGGTATATAATTATATTGTTAAAATCAGAAGATTGACGGGTTTTTTCAACTGCCTATCTGTCAAGGATTTGACCTACATCATGTTTGGTATTTCCACTAATTGGTTGGGCGTAGTCTTATATATATATTTATTATTTTTTTTGGCTCTCCTGAATTCCTCCCACATTCAGAAAATTGGTATACCCGCTAAATTTGTTTGAACCTCTAAGAACACAAAACCACCATTGGTGCTATTGGCCTGCTTTTCATTTTGATGGACACGTTGATTCCCCCCCCCCCCCCCCTCCTCCTTGCACCTGAATTTAACTCCAAAGACAATTATACTTTTAAGGTAAATATGCCATGCGTCTCGAAAATTGTGTCACTTTCACCATAGAAGTTTCTCTCTACCTCCATGCTTTCACCTCACTTCCCCCACATTCTCACACATGGGTATGATCAGTATCTGGAATGGAATCTCTCGCTTCTATATTAAATTTCCAGGAAAGGTATGGTGAGTTTTCACTCCGCATGGAGCGGTATGACAGCTCCAACTTTCAAACGCCTGCGAACGATTCGGGACGAGTGACACTCGGCACTCCCTTATACTTTGGTATCCACCTAGCTTCGGTCACAAACCTCACCCTTCTCATCGAGTCGTGTTGGGCAACAGGATCATCAGACCCAATGGATGATCATCGCTATGACATTATTGAAAATGGGTACTTCCGTCTGTCTGATATTCCTTCACTTAAATATAAATAGATACAGTATATCATACCGCTCAGCTCCGACAAGTACTACCCACATTTTTATTGGCTTACATTATTTTTCCAGAATTTTTCATATCGAGTCGTTCATTTGTTTTCACATTATTTTGTCATTTCAATGATATTGTTTAGTATTCATATTATCAGAAAGGGTAATACGTGAATGTGTACCAGGGAAAAGCAGAACAGCCTGTCATTGATATAGTACTCTTAAAAGGATTGGTTAATGTAACCCAAATCCTGGTAGATTCTAAAACTAAATTGGTCAGTCAGACTACAGGTCCCAAGAAAGTGGCTTCTTTCATTCAAGTGATATTCATGACTTGAGATGTTTTGCATATTTAATGAGCTTGATGCGGACCAAAACACCTATTTTTATTCGGTCATTGCTGCTCTAATTATGCATCGAATTTCATGAATTTGGTACCATTGTAAAGAAGAAGAATCATTCTTTCAGGTCATGTGTTTGGATTTATTCAAAGATTTTGTAATATAGGTTAAAATTTTGATCTAAAATATGCTACAAAATAAATATTTTCACCTGACAAAAGCTGCTATTTTCACACTTTATTTTTGTTTGAGCCTAAATGATTTTTATATCATGATAAAGCTGAATATGTATGCTTAGAAATGATATAGGTTTCAAAATAAGAATTGGTTTAATCGGGTCAAGATCACACTTTTCATTTGCCAAGTACTTAAAGCAGCTTGAAAACAAGTATACTGCACTCTAATTTGTCAAAAAGACCACACAATGGCAAATTCCAACGGTTCCAGTGCCTGGGTTCGTGGGAAGGTCACACTTCCCATGTGGTAATCTCCTCAAATACCCCGCGTCTGTTGTTCTGTGAACCTTATCCAGCCAATCAGAACTCTGGATTTCATGCAAGTACAAAATTTCAGAAATCTCGTCTTGTACCTTGGTGGGAAAAGTGTGATCTTGACCCGATTAAAAGGTGCCGCATATTAAGAGTGGCATTGTGAGAAAGTACAGAAGTTCAGCTTTATGGTGATATACATATCATTGAGGCTCAAAATAAAAAGTTTTGCATAATTTGCAAAAGAAAACAGAGGAAGAAAATTCATTTTTGAGGCACAATTTCAGGCCAGAAATTTACTTATTTAACAAAATATTGTATACAAAATAAATGACCAATATGAAAGAGTAACTTTTACTCTATCTGATGGTGCAATAATATTTCATTTAACTTGAGGTTAAAACAGGTAAATTCTAAGAGAAAGAAAATCTCACGAATCACGAGATTTTGCAAGGAGGAGGATTCAGCCACGAGATGATTTGGATGAATCTGACCTTTTTGCTCATTAGCATAGGGACCTGCGGTCTGACTGTGGTTGATTGGACCATTTTTGTCGGTCGGCAAGTGGGACACATATTCACCAACACATTGCCTATTTTGACCAATCCTTTATCAGAGTGTAGACGCAAATCATTTCATGTGAGTGTGATCTATGTCATGTTAGGGTAATGTTTTCATAACTTATGATCTGATGATGGGTAAGAGATAGATGCATACTAAAAACTACCATTCATTGTATGGGCTTAAAGGAGCCTAAATCCAAGCACTTGGCCTACTTAAGTTAAACCACTACTCTGATAAAACAAAGCTGTTTGTAAGCTTATTTCTTTTCAACGGTTTGTCTTGTAGATGTGCCATTGACAGCACAACGTACATACACGCAGGGTTCCCTCAAACTTTCAAGACATTCACTATCGCTGCTTTCGCCTTTATTGGTGAATATGACAGGGTGAGTATGCACTACCTACTCCATACAACCAACGTTGAATCCTGGAAACATGACACGACCGATAATCATCCATACAGATGGATTGTCAAACTTTTTTATCATCACATTTGCGCTTGAGATTTGCGATGAGTTTACAAGGCAATAATTATAGTATGCGTAAGACAAGGTGTCTGAGGGTGGGTGTGTGTGAGTTTTTTTCTTCTTACAGATCGACGTGTATCAATCAGATATGATTATTTTAGTCTGGGACCGACCTTTATCGTCACCATCCAAAATACGCATGCGCAAGAAAAGGTGTGTGAGAGAGGTTTTTTAAGAAGTGTATCAATCAGATATGATTATTTACTACTGGGACCGACCTTTAACGTCACCATCCGAAAGACGTGACCAAGGCTCCAATCTCTGAATCAATTTGTAACTTCCCCCAAATGGCGGATTTCACCAGGAAAATAAAATAAAAACGGGAAAAATAAAAAAAGGGAGGTAGAAAGAGAGGGAAAGGGGAAGGAAAGGGGAAAAGGAAAGGAGGAAAAGGAAAGGGAAAGTGAAAAGAAAACGAAGAAAAAACTTTTTTTAATGGAAAAGGAAGGAAAGTGGGAAGATGTACGAAATAAGAACATTTGAGAAAGAACAAATCATTCCGAAATAAGCCTATATAATGCAATAGCATGGTGGGAAATAAATTAAAAGATGACAAAATGGCAAACAATAGCGGGAAACGAATGTAGAATGTAATTAGTCAAAAGCTAAATTGGAAAACAAAGAAAATGGACAATGAAAAAAATAATAACACGACCGGGCTGCCGATGATTGAAATTAAAGAGCGGGAAGAAAGATGGTCTGCATACAACATTGTGCTATAAGCTTGCTAAATTTTATGCAAATAAGCTACCAGGGCTTTGCCCCAGACCCCACGCAGTAAGGGCTCTTCACTTATAACTTTCAAATGGCTCTATAACGCCCCGTTCAATCACTGGCATACAGGCGCGGTCTTGGTTCCACACCCAAGAGGAAATAAAAGAAATTATAGGAGACAACGTATAATGAAATGAATGGAACAATGAAACGTGTTATTTGCTGAAAACAATGGAAAAATCTATCACATAATTAGAATTTAATTTCAAAAGGCAATTTTTTTCCAGCTCGCTTTACACGCTTGCGACTTCATAGAAATTTTTCCCACATTGCTATGTTTTGCCCCCTCAAAATATTTGGTTCATTACGCAACTGGGTTGAATAAATGTGTTGTGTAAAAGCTATATTCTGTATATGCCCGCAATTTGATTAAAAGAGCGGCAATCTGCGAGGTTTAAATGGCTTTGATATCAAGAAGTTCCGGGGGCTCTGCCCCGGAACCCAACCGCACAGCACAGCGTATGGAAGGGTTGGGCCATGGCCCAAAAAAGTTCAACAAACAAGAACAAGAAAAAGGAGGAAAGAAAAGAAAGGAAAAGTGTAGGATATAATTTTATTTACTGAATATAATGTCAAAGAATAGCTCAAAGTTAGATTCTCGATCATGAAAAGGTGATTTTTTTTTCTCGCTCGCTTCGCTCGCTCGGGACTTATATAAATCAGCTTTTTAGCACATGTGCTATACTGCGCCCATCGTTTTTTTTTTACTCTTCACGCTACTGCCGCAAAGAATCCTGTTCACAATGGCGTACAGACCACAAAAAATGAATCTAAAGAGAGAAGAGTGAAATGTATATTCTCTGGATATCATGTCAGAGTCTATCATAAAATTTGATTTTGGTATTAAAAAGGTCAAAATTTTGGCTCGCTCGCTTCGCTCGCTCGCAACTTTTTTAAAAAGATAAATTCTACCTTATAAGCAATATCTGGCCTTCTCAAAATAGTCGCCTCATTACACCATTACACCTGTTCATACCAAGATATGACCGGGAAATTTTGGGCTCTTGCCCCCCCCCCCCCCCCTGGCCACCGACCCCTGTTACGCCGCTGCTTATACAGGCACTGTAGAAAGGCAGGTTCCGTAACAATCTAGTTTCTGTCTCGTATCCTCCCACATAGTCAATCCTACCTCCTCTGATAATGATTTGGTCTGTTCATCACCAATCATTTTGTAAAATTTCCCATTGTGACTAATATCCACTTGGTTCAACATTACAATATAGATCTAGATATAGTCTTTATAGACCAACTGGACATTAAATGAGAATTACAAATTCGATATTAAACAAAATGTAGGACCTAGTTTAGACAAAACGACGAGTAGACTAAATTGATAGTTGGCCTATGGGCCAAATTGGTTTAGTCGATGTGCTATAAGAGTCTATAGTATAGGCCTACCAATAAACTATCTGAGAAGTAGGCCAAGATTTTACCCTTTAGAACTTAAGGGACGGGCCCTGTACAAGTGCATACTTAGTATTCGGTAAAAACATGGATAGATCTCGGCCTAGGCCATCTATTTTCGGATTTCATAATTCATTGGTGTATGACGTCAAGTGTCTGATATCAGGATATCAAAGCCTTAAGTAATGTCTTACCTTATCATAGTGATTCCCGCTGTATTTTCTCGAATCAGGTCTACGTTCACTGCTCAATCCTGATCTGTGACAACAACGACTCGGGCTCCCGCTGCACTCAAGGATGCCTCTCACGATCTCGCCGAAGTCTGCAACCCGCGGGCTACCGGTCCAAACCCCATACCATCACTAGCGGTCCTCTTTCTGATGCCTCGCGTTCCAGCAGGGCTATGTTGTTTGATACCGCCGATGGCGGTGAGTACCTTCTTTACTACCATCACTGTGAGCTTGTCACCGTTGTGTCCTGAATATTCAATGTTGGAGAGTTACTTCTTAATACCCGATCTAATCAAGGAATCATCAAAGAATAATAGCGAGGCATAGGCCTATTGATGAGACCCGATTGACCGCGCTGAGCTCATTCATCGCTTTGTGTTGCGCGCACACACAGAATCCAATAGATCCCTACCGCACTAAATACTAGCTCCGCACCTTGCTCCGTATTGTTACCTTTGTCCGTGCAAGGAATTTTGGCCGGGGTCTGTTGCTGCTATCGTTCCAACGTTGCCAGAACTGGCATAATTATGCTTTCTGGCATAATTTCGACCCTTACAGCATAATTCATTATGGCGGCATAATTCTGGCATAATTAGACTTTTTTTCTGGCATAATTTCTACCCTTTCAGCATAATTTGGGGCATAATTAGACTCTTTTTAGCAAAGAATCTGGCATAATAATAGCATATTTAGCATAATTTTGATCTATTTGAAGATTGAAGACTTTTTTTATTTTTATTTTTTTTGCTTGTCAATTTTTTTTTCTGGTACGAAATCCTTTATTTGTGATTGAAGAACTTTTTTTTTTTTTTTTTTTTTTTTTTTGCTTGTCAAATTTTTTTGGCGGACGGTTTTGCCCCCTCCCTGTGGAAAATCCTAGGGTCCAAAACGGTTTGGCATAATTTTTCGCGATTTAGCATAATTTCGCTGCTCCTCTGGCATAATTGGATTTTTTTCCCTGGCCACGCTGTATCGTTCATAAACTCTGTGGTCGGCGCCTGGCGCGGGCCGCGCGTTTCCGTTTTACACCATGGCGAAGGCATTTTCCGGAAAAATAGCCACAAAGCGACTAGTGAAGAGTCTACGTCTACGTTTGTTTACACATGGACCTACTGTGTAGTAGGTCCATGGTTTACATAATCAGCTGGGCGCGCGATCCAAAAGTCCGCACCGAAGATATCCGCAGAACATACGTGCAAATGCAGCTGAGCTTATAGACCGAAAGCTTCAGTCTCTGTATTTTGGTTGTTCCGCTGAAGTATATACGTTGGCTTCATGATTTTTTTTACTTTATCGCACATGATCGTTTATATGAAGGAAAACGAATTATAGCTAAAATATTGAAAAACAAAACACATAATTACTTTTTTTTCATATTATATCTATCCTTATATCTATCATATCTGTCTATCCACTATCTATGTTATAAATCAATCTATGGTACATGATATATCTCATTCTCTATCTACCTATCTATCTGTCTATCTATCTATCCATCTAACATCTATCTCTCAAATTCTCTATCTATCCATCTGTCTCTCTTTTATTCCTCTCTATCCATCTATTAATCTACTCATGTGCAATATCAACACTGCTTCGACTTCCTTCGGGAGTCTATTTCCTCAGCTCTACTTTTCCCTTTTTTGTGCTCGATTCGATTCAATTACTACTTTATTTACTTGTTACCATTGTTAAATGTCTTGTATTGCATAATGAGTTTTTTTTTCTGAAGGTTGCCTCCTATTCTCTTTCAAATTCCACCTCTTGCTTTCCCTTCTCTTTGTCTTATCCCAATTTCTTTCCCTTCTCTCACCTCTTTCTTCTTAATCTTTCATTCCGCTTTTTTCTTCTTTGGTGACACTTTACTTTTGGCCTTTTGTATTTATTTATGATACATTTCTTTTTTATCCGTATGAATTTGTATTGTATTTGATATTTATTTATAATGTTTACTTTATATTTTGTTATGATTCTATTTGTATGTAAACATTCACTTATTTCAGTCTTTGACTGCTTGTGATTGTATTTTGATAGTTTTTATTGCAATAAAATCCAATATATATATATATCAAATTCTCTCTATCTATCCATCTGTCTGTCTTTTTCTCTCTCTCTGTTTCTCTCTATCCGTCTATCTATCTCTCGAATTCTCTCTCTCTCTCTATTTATCCATCTGTCTTTCTCTAGTTCTCTCTCTCTCTATCAATCTATCTATCTATCTTCTATCTATCTATCTATCTATATGTAACTGCAGTATCTATCGATATGTTAATTTGTCGCTCTTCTCTGTCTCTCTCATTCTTTATCTATCTATTCATCTAACATCTACCTATCTCTCAAATTCTGTCTCTCTCTCTCTCTCCCTCTCTCTATCTATCTATCCATCTGCCTGTCTTTCTCTATTTCTCTCTATCTATCTATCTTCTATCTATCTATTTATCTATCTATCTATGTAACTACAGTATCTATCTATCTGTTAATTTGTCTATCTTCTCTGTCTCTCTCATTCTTTATATATCTATCTCACATCTATCTATCTCTCAGATTCTCTATCTCTCTCTCTCTATCTATCCATCTGTCTGTCTTTTTTTTCTCTCTCTATTTCTCTTTCTATTTATCTATCTATCTATATATCTATCTAACATCTATCTATCTTTCAAATTCTCTATCTCTCTCTCCCTCTATCTATCTCTCCATCTGTCTGTCTTTTTTTTTCTCTCTTTGTCTATTTCTCTTTTTCCGTCCATATATATATATCTATCTCGTTCAATTCAATTCGTATTTATTTTTCACTCATAAAAAGAAATCAACAAAGTACAAACATATAAACAGATAAGATAGATGACACGAATATACATTAAAATCCAGTTAGCATGAGTGAGGGCAGTGGCAAAAAAGGACGAGCCTTATAAACGCCAACCCAAGATACTTAATGAAATAAATTGAAATAACACAATTATACTAAAAATTAAGAAAACAAAATACCGTACAGACCCTAGACAAAAACAAAACTATGATACAAGAGCCTACAATATTAATGCAAATGATAATGATCCAGTAAAAAAGTCTTATATTTTTTCTTGAAAACATTTAGAGATTTACTGTTACGAATTTGGCAAGGAATGGAATTCCAAATGACAGGACCCTGATAAAATATTGATTGTTTATACAAAGAGGTTTTAAAAAATGGCAAGTGAAAGTTTGATGCATTCCTAGTCATATGCATGTGTATGGAACTATTTGTACAGAAATATTGCAACAGTGTCTTCGGTAAAACATTATTATGGCAAGAGTACATGAAAATTGCAATGTTGAACTTAAATATATCTTCAAGTTTTAGTACTCTCAAATGACAAAATATTGGTTGAGTATGGGCAAGGTATGGGGCATGATTTATTATTCGTATTGCTCTTTTTTGTAAAAGAAATAATCTGTTGATATGACATTTGAAAGAATTTCCCCAGACTGGGTTGCAATAATTTAAATAAGGTAAAATTAAAGTATTATATAAAAGAATTAAAATCTCTCTAGGAAAGCTGCATAATTTGTATAATACACCAACATTTTTTGCAATCTTGTTACAGATGACACCAACATGTTCACCCCAAGTAAGCTTATTATCAACGATTACACCCAAGAATGTTAACGAAGGCACCTCTTGAATCTGAATGTTGTTTAATTGAATATTTATATCAATATTATTTCTTTTTTTATTTGAAAAAATCATAAAATGTGTTTTGGAGATATCTATAACATCTCTCCATCTCTCAAGTTCTCTCCCCCATCTATATATCTATCTATCTATATTTTATCTATTTATCTATCTATGTAACTACAGTATCTATCTATCTGTTAATTTATCTATCTTCCCTGTCTCTCTCATTCTTTATCTATCTATCTATCTATCTATCTAACATGTACCTATCTCTCAAATTCTCTATCTCTCTCTCACCCCTCTATCTATCTATCCATCTGTCTGTCTTTCTCTATTTCTCTCTCTCTATCTTCTATCTATCTATTTATCTAGCTATCTATGTAACTACAGTTTCTATTTATCTGTTAATTTGTCTATCTTATCTGTCTCTCTCATTCTTTATCTATCTATCTAACATCTATCTATCTCTCAGATTTTCTCTCTCTCTCTCTCTCTCTCTCTCTCTCTCTCTATCTATCCATCTGTCTGTCTTTTTTTCTCTCTCTCTATTTCTCTTAATCCGTCCATATATCTATCTATCTATAACATCTCTCCATCTCTCAAGTTCTCTCCCCCCCCCCCATCTATCTATCTATCTATCCATCTCTCTGTCTTTCTCTCTCTCTCTCTTTACTTCTATCTATCTATTTATCTATCTATCTATCTATGTCTCTATCTATTTATCAGTCTTCTATATCTATCTTTCGGCATCTAAGTGTATCAATCCATCAAACTTCAATTTTCTTTCTATTATATGTATCTGTTTATTTTTATTTTGTCTGTCATTCTATTCATTTAGTTAATAATTTATATTTAATTTATATTTTTCATAACTTTTCATTAAAAAAACGTAACTGCAAAAGCATGTTCGGATTTCACTCATATGACTGCTCTCTGTACATGAAGTGCCGAGGAACTCTATGCTCTGATCAGTAACTGTGCAGATTGCATGCGGTGGTGTGGCGCGGGGCTCGCCTGTGTCGCACGCTGCAACCAGCGACGTGTGTAGACTCTTCACTAGTCGCTTTGTGGCTATTTTTGCGGAAAATGCCTTCGCCAGGGTGTAAAACGGAAACGCGCGTGCGGGCCTGGTCCGGACCACTGAGTTACTGAAAGCGTATGATTGAAGTAAAATTGGCCCACGTTTTAATCAAATAGCGGAATGTTTCGTTTCTTGTCAGAACAAGTTTACGTTGAACGTGTTGTAGAAAAGATTTAAGCCTGTCTTAATTAATCCTTAGGATTATTTGAAATTGTATTTTAAACATCTAGGACCCGAGTATCAGGACCTTCTGATGACCGTAGCAGTGAGCGCCCTCTGTGTTCTCTTCTCCCTGACCGTCATCATGGCGCTGGTGATTGTGCGCATGTGTCGTCATCGTCGTCCTGAACTAATTGGCTATCAGAGGGTGGATAATACCGAGTAGGATTATGCTTCACAATGAACATGAATTAAGTAGACAATGGTTTATTTAACGAAATTGAGAAAAATATAAATAATCTTAATATGATTATTCGAGTGAAAGCTGAATGGTCGTGATGCAACTTTAAGAAAAATTCAGCTTAAAGGCTGGGGTTGTCGATTCGTTTAATTCGTCCAGTTGTATTTTTAATCCATTCTACATTATAAATTTCCTGAATTCTAAATAAATCTAGATCGGCCATTAAAGGGTCCTGCCGAACTTAAAAATTGATTGTATGCACTGTGGATTTGAGTTCTAAATCTTAAACATTTGAATTCAAATCCTTTTGCATGAATCTTTAAGAATCGGGACAAATCCAAAAGTCGCACGCTCACTATCATTTTGTTTTCTTTGTTTGTGTTAGATTACATTCTTCTTAGTGTTAGTCTACATTCCTAATGGCAAAAACCAATATCAAGAACTTCGCTTTTTAACATTCTTCACATTCATTCAGTTAAAGGAAAGCTTTTGGTATGTAGTATATTTACTTGTTGAGATAGTTCTGCTCACACGTGAAAGCCTAAATGAGTGTAATCGTAGCAACAATGTTTGAATACCATAGAATAACGTCACTACGTATATACCCATGATCATCCTAACTGTTCAAGTCATATACCAAGATACTATAAGATTTTCCTCATTTTGGTTCTCTCGTTTTCAACTTTTGATTATAGGCAAGAAAATTATTGATGTCCTGTACCATGTTAATGTATAATCCTATGCCAAAATGTGCCACAAATTATAGTATTCAATTTGATTGGAATAATAATAATTATATGTAATCTGAGATGTGTAACTTGAATGCATGAGCGCTGAAAAGCAGCTCGAGCTAAGGCCGGGGTGATAATGATAACGCGTCTCGGAATATAATATTTATAGATAGATGGCGCTATATAAATGCCTATTATTATTATTATTAACTTAAAAACAATGCATTTGACATTTATTATCAATTGTATTTTTTCCTAAACAGCTGGTTGGTGATATGTTTACAGTTACAATGGTTACACTCAAACATGTTAAACAAATGAGTTCAATTTATTGTCACAGGGCAATAGTCAAATATCATCTAGCTTGATCTTTAAATTGCATTTCAATTTTATTTCAATTAATACAGGTAATCGTGCTACATGTTGCAGAACTTTCTAAATATGAAAACTGAAATTATTGGTAAGATTCAGTTGGTAATTCTGTTTATTATACGTATAAGAATCAGTGCAATATTATTGTGTTAGTGAAAGCGTAAGGTGATTTTCTTGCTCCTCTTACATTCCATTTTAATAGGAACTATGTAGTATACTAAAACTATTCATGAGTGTCTTCCATTTACGAAACAATATATTTCATTTTGCCCATTAATGGGATTGCTATATAGATTTGGTTTTAAGCCAATATACCCATAGCGGAGAAATATCTCAATTTACCATTCTTAGACCAGCTTGGCACTTTTGATTATCAGTCTATCGACCAATATTGATAAAGCCAATATTGGTCGATAGACTGATAATCAAAAGTGCCAAGCTGGTCTAAAAATAAATTGAGATATTTCTTCGCTATGGGTATATTGAGCAAGAACAGAGCGATACCGCAATAGTGCTTTGCCGTTCCTCGTGAGGCTTTTAAATGACTCTTAGATATGCCCATGAGTGTGATGTCATTGGTGCTTGCACAGGTGCTCTATTATTTTAATGACAATATACTTAATTTATGTTTATCATTGTCTACAGAATGGTCCATTAATCATATTTTCTTCCATGTCCGCCTCTTTGTTCAGTTGATATGTTCTTTTGATTGATTGATTGCATTTATTATTTTTCATTCCAAAAATTCAACTGTATATGTTTTTTTCCTTGTTTGAGCTTAATATGCGGTACATTTATCAAGATTTTTGCTTTTATTATTTCATGTAAACTTCACACCCCTAGCACTCAAATTCTTCAGTAATGTTTTGTTTGATTATATACTAGTATGTTTTATCATCCTATTTTCTGTATTGATGTTCTTAGTCAATTATCACCAAAATCCCGTATACTATATACGTTTCAATACACTCATATAAGGGGGGTTCGCTGACACTTTTAATTAACATATCATTACCATAATTATATTTGTATTTTGATATACATGTACTCTTCTTAATTTAACCAACTATGTTTCTCTCTTCATTTTCTCACTTGGTTTAAATCAGAATTACATCTGTGTATTACTACTCTCATACTCATCTCTTCTGTCCTCATCTTCCCCCACCGTCTTTCCCTACTCTATTGTATCTCCTTTTCCCATTATCTCTACACTCTGGTCACCCTTTCCTTAATCTGTCAAGATATCCAAAGTGTTTGTATTTTTATTTGTAAATAATATATATATAATGTTCGATTGCTATATCATGTTATCATTTTATTGTTATATTTTGTAAATCCAATGCAATTCAGTCTTAATGGCTGCGATATGTAGATATTCTAATAAAACCTTCAAACCTTCACTTACATTCATTCTTGGCAACCGTTATTCCGGAATTTCCAAGATGTAGGATTGAAACTGAAGTTCAATTAGGCCATACTCTGAAGTCCGAATCGAGCTAGGACATATGGCACAAATCTGTAAAATTCTTTCTGTCTTTTTTTTTTGGGGGGGGGGGTTGATTGAGCGTTTCCGATGTTTACTGTGTTATTTGTTCATAGTTCAATGATGAAGATTGTAATCATTCACGGACAGTAGATTGATTCTTTACTATCAAAGATTTGTTTCACATAATATTATCATTTTGGACCATGTTTCATTGAACTACAATCCATATTTCCAATCTTTTACATGTATCGACCCACTCAACAATGAGAGAGTAACATTGGCCGGTAAAACATGTTCGAAATCGTCAGATTATGCGGATTCGATTCAATCGGGCAATTAACTCGTCTGTTGACTAAATAGATAATTCATCACATCATGACACGGCCACCATCACGTCCTCATGAAAACATTTCTCTTTCGATATACCAAATGCGGGATTGTAATCCAGTTGGGTTAATTTCATTGGTTTATTAATAAATGGTTGACTATTAAATTTTCCATTTCTTTCATTCCTTTCGATTCCTTATACAGAAAATATCAACGATTTAAAAGTTATCTTTTGTGACAAGTGTGTATTTCAATATTTTCGGTGACGGGTTCGGATATCAGCAGATTGACATTTATTTTTCGTGCCTCTCCTTTTCGTTTACCCTTATTAATTGCTTTTACTAAGCTTTTCGCTCATCGAATATGTGAATGTTTTTCCTCCTATCAATCACACAATAAAAAATGGGTTATGTTGTATACTGATTTTGTTTAAATGTTAATTATTTAATCACAGGCGTTCTAAATTTAATTACTCTTCAAATAATGTAACGCAAAACAATTGCTACTCACTTGCGCGTTCTCATTTCAAACAAAGTGGGATTTCAAGGCCCGGAGACTTATCTACCTTGTCCACTGAGCCAAAACGCTGCACAAAATTCTTTGTTCAATTTCATCAGTAATAGGCTGATCCGCTGATAGGTGTGACATTCAAGGTGATCAGCAGTATACTTAATTTCTTTTGAGTACACTTGTAGCACAAAGTCTTCAACATCCGTTGACTTAAACCTCCACCAATCTTGAGTCCTTCCTTTGGTATAAAACGTCAGGTTTTAGACTGATTTAAACATGCCTAAAATGTTTTCCATTTTTGTGATATCTTCTTTTTCAATGCAGTGGCGGATCTAGCTATCTTCTATTTGACCATTTGGTTTGACCCAGTAACGATGAGCTGCACTTACTGCTACCCCCCCCCCCCCTCCTTGCTTGTAGATCCGCCACTGGTCTGCTTACGCGACCCTCGATTTGGTTTGTTTGGTTTTTTCTAGGTAGCCCAAAAGGTGGGGGTTAAACCCAACCCCTAAATGCGCCAGATCCGCCAGTGTGTGTATGTGTGTGTGTTTGAGTTTTGTCAGACGTGTATCAATCAGATATGATTATTTACATATGGGACCGACCTTTAACGTCACCATCCGAAAGACGTGACCAGGGCTCGAACCTCTGCATCAATTTAACTTCCCCACATAGCTTGGATTACAGGCGCACGCCACAACGCCCAGTGCAATGTACACCGTCTTATCAAGGTAAGGAAGGTTCTAGGAACACCAGTTGGTGTTCCTAGAGTGTTAACATTGGTGACACCACATTTTGCTACCGCAAAAAATGCTCCAGGTTTCATATCGTCTACGATGAAAAATTTGGGCTAGGGCTGTAATAGCTAGGGTAGGGTGTGTTAAATCAAGGGTTGAAGTTAGTCATTCGAATAGTGTGTGCCATTTATAGCCGAGCAATGGTCGCCTGCGCAAATGTAACGGAACCGTTAAAAGGGAATCCAGCCTTGGTCATAAATGCTGTGTTGGAAAAGTGAAAGAAAAATAAAACAGAATGGAGAAAGTTTTGAAAGAAATCGGACAAGCAAAAAAAAAGTTATGGCTGCTTTAAAATTCAGATCCCGAAGACTATGTAGATTTCAAATTGGCAAATGGGTAAGAACTTATGACAAAGGGCAATGACAACTTTCCCATAGGAAATGTACCAACTTAGTATATGTTTTATGTCCCCATGAAAAAAATATATAATTTGAAAGAACACTTTTGAAAAAATGACATTTTAGCCATGTTATATATTGGAGTACATGGAAATGTAGTCCTTGCCTTACATCACAATGACATCACATATGCGGCCAATTTGAAGTCTACATGGGTATAGTGATTACCAATTTTTACAACTTTTAAAATTTCATAACTTTCTTATTGTTTATCCGATAGTGTTCAAAGTTTTACCTATCGACTTGCCTGACTTTTCGTTTTCCTCTAAACACAAGTTTGTTTTGGGTTGGATTCCCCTTTAGGGTTACACCTGAGATTGAATATGACACCATAGAGTCAGTGTGAAATTGACAAAGGCGCTGAAATAACACCTATAGGTTTTAAACTAACTAAATTGACTAGTGTGGTCCTATATGTATACACCAATCAGAGCCAGAGGTTTTTTTATGCTCTCTCTCTCCCTACCTCGTTCTCTCTCATCTCCTTGTAAACAATAATCATGATAGCATACAGGAGGATTCTCATACATTGACATCAGTATTCGATGACACGACATTTGCTCCTGCGGCATTTGCTCCAGTCTTAATTTCTCTCAGAACACATAGGGTTAGAGTTAGGATTGTAATATAGTTTTTGGTTCAGATTAAAACAAAGATAAAGAATAGGGATTAATTAATTTTGGAGGTAAGATTTTATATTTGGATTGCGTACATAATATTTTCCATCAGGGAAATTGTCGCCGGAGCAAATTTCATGTCATGGAACGCATCTTCACCACCTACTGATTTTTTTCGCTTCTCTAACCTCTTTCCTCTTTTCCAGTCACATTCGAATTTACACAAAAATAACGAAACGTTACACTTATGAACATGTTGCAATAGAGTTTTAAAGTAAAAGGGTGATCAGTTAGTGAAGTGATATCTAGGCCTATATCTTTTCAAATGAGAGAAAAATAATTTAATTTTTCAACTTTCTGATTTTGATTACAGTTTCTTAAAGGATAAAACGGGAGATATGCTTTGTTTCTAGAATAAGAGAGAAAAGTAGCATTATCGGGGAGAACTACCCCCTCATTATAATCTGCAATTGGAGAAGGTAGATAGCTATTCGGAAAAACAAAGATGCAATAAATCCAAAGTAGAATATTAATAAAGAGAAAGAGTGCAAACTGAGTGAAGAGTTCTGTTGAAAATTCGTTCCCCATAATAACCAAGCATGACAATCATATTATTGTAATATCGGTAAAGATTAATCACCATGACAACAAAAATCATAATAGCAGTTTTTGTTTTAGCTTACCCATGGACATATTACAAAGGTCCCTTGTTTAACTTCTTTCTCCTATGGACCTATTGCAAGTCCATGCTGCTCCACAGGGTATATTTTTTTCAATGCTAACCGTTATTTAAATAGGATCATTATTCCTAACAATCCGAAACAATTTTCTTGATGTTTCAGATTTTCAAAGCTACCGCTCCCAGTCACTATGACGGTTCATAATTAGCACTCTTCATACCAACAAAGAAAAATATGGATGAATTATTGAATAACTGTTTTACTATATACTCAAAAGTCTTGAGTAATTAACTGCTCGAACAGAATGGCGTCCATATAATTTTTACTATGATTATACCCTTCTCAAATCTAAAAGCTGAGCGATATTATAAATATACAGCGATAGCGAAAAACTGGCATTTTCCATGCCAAATTAAAACTGCCATCTCATTCATATTGCAGAAAAGAAAAGATCACAAAGAATAATCTTGTTCATTAATCCATAAACCGTCCGTTTAGAAATCTTCTAGCGCCACGTCCACTGGTTGGTAACCGATCTGCTCTGGGCGATTACGACGCATGCGCATGATCATCAAAGATAAGATTACAGTGAGGGCCACGAAAACAGAGAAGGCACACATGACTGTTATCATTGGTGGACCAAAGTTTTCTGCTCCTGTCGTGTTAAAAGAAATCAAAGATTGTATGAAGGTATAGAACTGTACAGGCCACTCAGAAACGTTGTTAGCCTAACTCGGCACTAACAAGTCACATCTTTCGGATTGCGATGTCAAACGTTTATTCAAGTGGTAAATGACGTGTTGTTGTGCCATCAGACATCGCTGTGACATTCCCAGAAATAACACGAGAGCCTCTGTTAGTGCTAACAACGTTTCTGTTGCCCGGTCCTGGACTTTATCAAGAATTTATTCCTATCTCATCTTACGTTATTTCATACATAGTATAAAAAAATGGAGAAAAGGAAATAAAGGGGGAAAGGGAAAATAGATATCATTTACACTTTTGTAAATCTGGAACATTACTCTACGATGGGTTATTATGCATTGGATAGGTCGCAGCGTTTCAATCACGACTTCTTATAATGAAAGCCTTAAATATATGTCCCTAACATTATCTTTTTTCTCATCTCATTTATAATCTATTGATATTAAGTAAATGAACATTGTTAAACTATTTTTCCTGCGTTTTTTTCCTAATCTTTAAGAACTGTTCATGCCAGAAAATGCAAGGATTCGATCATTGCTCAAACTATCACAAGCATTAAAAGATATGAGAAGAAACGAATATTTGAATTTATTCATCCATGTTAGCAGAAGGTTTAATAATGAAGCTGGAATAAAAGTAAAACCTAATGATATTCGTCTTATTCCAATATTTTCGAAAAGATCACTGTGTTAAGCAAAAAAAGCGGTACCCACCATCTCCATCCGAGTCGATCATCATAGCCTGCTCGAAGCGCGAAGCATCTGATATTGGTCCGCTCGTAATGGTGTGGGGTTTGGAACGGGAGCCTGTCAATTGCGGACTACGACGGTACCGCGAGACGCACCCCTGAGAGCACCGGTTATCCGGGTCCTCGTTGTCACAAATCAGAATGGAGCAGTGGATGAAAACCTGATTGAAATAATTAAGATATGAACACATCTGGTAAAAAGGTGCATTGCTACGACCAATGTATTGGGGAAATTTACAGACATAGACACATGCTATACTCAAGTAATGGAATGCATGTTTCATCAAAGTTTAATTTCTTGTATTTGTCTTGTCTGTTTGATGGTTGCACACATTACACTTTAAAAACAACCTTAACCTTTTAAACTAACTCACCCAAATGCTTGGATAGCTATTATAGGCAATAATTGTTTATTTAGTTTACAGCCATAAGACGAGCTAGTAAAATTAAGGGAAATGGTTGTGTTAATTTGGCATTAATCTAAATGGACCCGTTTTGAAGAACATGCAATGAACATCTTACCCTCACGTCCCCATTGTTGATCAGAGTTCAGTAATACATTTAAAATGGGTTCTATTATCATGAATTATAAAATATTAAATGCTACCTCCTCGTAATCACGGATGAATGCGAAAGCATCGACCTTGAACCCTGTGAAAGACTGGGAAAACCATCCTGGAATGTATACTGTACTGTCCACGCCACAGCTACAAAATACAAAATTTAAGAAAATCAAGTTGAAATGTACTACTAATAAAAATATAAATGTAGACCTAAAGGTTTCATAAAATGCATTGGGTCGTTGATAAAAGTTGCATTATGGTGACGTCGCCAACAAATATTAACTGCCATGGTAACAATGCTCGATAGCCAATCAAAATCAAGGATTTCATGGAAGATACGATCGAATAGCAAAGTTGATTGTAATGGTAAGTCTTGTGCAACGGGTGCCAAGGGGTTACATTCTGTCGTTCGATGCGATGTCAGGGTGGTTTGATAGGAGGAAAAGACGACCAAAATTTGTCATCATCATTTTCTCAACTGAATGAAGTTATATCACAGTCACATGACCAAGATCTCTTTTCATATGCTATTCGTTCTCTCTTTCCTGTTACCTGCTTTAAAAAATGGGAACAGTTGCCTCTACCCTCCGTCATTTGACAATAATTGGGATATTTTCGCACTGCAACGCTGGACGGTTTCAAGAAGACAGTAAACGTATTAAAATGTCCGTCATAGGCCAGCAGGCAAGTCTTTGTCGAGAATTGTTAGCCGGGACGCGCGCAACCGGGACAGCGGCTTCAGAGCTGACGAAATATTGGGGGGGGAATGCCGTTTATCCAGATTCCAGACGAAAATGCTGTTTTGATTGACCAATTTTCGACAAAGACCTATTGGTTGCTCTTTGTCATAAAGGGCATTTGATAATACCATTTTTTGTGTGTGTTCTTGAATCCGATAGAGTCACAGTGCAAAAACTCCCTGATAAAATAAGCCTCACAACTTCGAACGGGGTGACATACCCTCCGTCGATGATGTCGTATCGAGCGTAACTAAGAGGGTTTGGCGAGTTCGTTGCCCAGCACGAATCCGCGAGAAGTGTGAGATTTGCAACGGAGGCGAGTTGGATACCGTAGTACAGGGGTGTGCCGAGTATCACTTTGCCTGTGTCGTTTGTGAGTTGATTGAAACCGGGGCCTGTGTATCTTTCCAGAGACAGTGAGAACTCACCGTATCCTTCCTAAGAGCCAGTAAATAAAGATCATTTAGGAATGAGCCATTCATTGGAATAAATCCGAATTCTTGATTATCTCGCCGCTTACATATAAAAGCATCGAGTTTCGACCAATTATCGCATTTTTATCACTAGGTGTTTGTCTATTATACTTTTCGAATTCTAAAGAGACTGACTATGGTCAATGTAGCAATTACGACGCATTATATTTTGTATCTCTATTTGATATTTCAAAAATCTTCTCTAAGCCATTTTCGTCTCGCCTGCATAGCAGAGCAAGACTATAGGCGCCGCTTTTCCGACGGCGACGGCGGCATCGTCAACATTGAAATCTTAACCAATGTTAATTTTTTTAAATGTCATCATAACTTTAAAGTATATGGACCTAGTTAATGAAACTTGGACATAAGGGTAATCAAGTATTACTAAACATTCTGCCTGAGTTTTAGGTCACACAACTAAGATCAAAGGTCATTTGGCAGTTTGGGGTCAATGAACTCAGACCATATTTTTGAAATGTCATCATAACTTAGAAAGTAAATCAACCTAGTTCATGAAACTTAAACATAAGAGTAATAGTGTATCACTAAAGATCCTGTCTGAGTTTCAGGTCTCATATTTAAGGTCAAATGTCACTAACGGTCAACAAACTTTGGCCATGCTGGGGGTATTTGAGGAATTGTCATCATAACTTTGAAATTGTAGGGATCTAGTTCATGAAACGTAGACATAGGAGTAATCAATTATCCTTCAACATCCAGTGCGAGTTTCAGGTCACATGACTAAAGTCAAAGGTCATTTAGAGTCAACAAACTTTGGTAATGTTGGGGGTATTTTTGAAATTGTCATCATACATGTAACTTTAAAAGTTCATGGATGTAGCTCAGGAAACATCGACATAAGGGACATCAAGTATAAATGATTGTTTTGCACATGTCTTAGGTCACATGATCATGGTCAAAGGTCATTTTGGGTCAATGGACATAATATTTTATTATCATATTAGTGTTTTCTTCTGTGAATTATTATTCATTCGCTGTTTTCAAATGCAGCACTGCTGCTATATCGAATTGCTTAACGCAGGCGAGACTGCCAGAGGCGTTCCACTTATTATTAAATCTTCATTCGTCATGCGCCGTGACAACTGCAGTAAAAAAAAGTTGTTTAAAATTTTGTACAACGCTGTTCACTATAATGAACCTTACAGTAGCTGTAGTTGTTTAACGCTTTAAACAACCATGTTTAATTCATTGAGAACGAAGTATTAAAAACCTTGAAGTTTAAGAAATCATAAACTTGTTTAAACTGTTTAAACAACTCCTGTAATGTCCATTGTAGTAACAAGGTTGTATAAAAATAAATAAAGAAATAACACGTTTCTTACCGTACAGAGCTTTATAAGTCATGTGGTTTCCTTTACTATCTATCATAGTCCTATATCATAAATCATAAGTTTGTCTTATTATTAGATAAAAGAATGAATGCACAGCTGTTGTCAGCATGTTTACTTCTTGATATTTATAGAAAATGAATTGTGTTCGTGTTTGATTTTGAATAAAATCTTTCTATAAAAACAAGGTTTTACGGTTTTCGAAAAGTGTAGAAGATATATTTACCTCTTCGATGAGAACAATGCCTGTCTTGGGCTCGTAGAAGACGCCTAATACCTGTTCTCTTTCCAAGCTACACCTGACAATTGTTTGGAGGTAATGCTCCCTGGTAATGACCCCATCCGAACCGATCTGAGGTCGGGGTTTGTAGAAAGTCACCATGTTTGTGTATATTACGGAGTCCTCGGTTACCTGTAACAAGAATGATTATATTAATATTATGCAACATCTATATAGCGCTTAATACAATGTTTCTAAGCGTTGTATACTTATACTCCAGCTTTAGTGCGGCTACTCTTATCGGGCGCTCGAGCATTCAAAGAATTTCTACCTAACGTGTACTTGGAGCAACGGTAGAACATAATTATGATGTAATAGTTTTACGAATAGAGACAAATTAAATTGGCGAGATATTTCAAAATGTTGTTTTTATTACAATTATCTGTTCGCAAAACATCGGGAAGTACTACCCCTACAGTATTGATGATGACCTGTTTCATCAAATATTTGTTTGTTCGCTTGTCCTACTTTAGGTTTCCTTTTTTTTTTTCTCTCTCTCATTAGTAAGTGATGATCATAGTATATCATTACATAAGAAATTAATTTTATAAAAAGAGAAGAAAAAGTATATCGGAAATGAAGAACATTTATCCCACTTATATAGTGTTTGTCAAAAAATAGTCAATTATGACTGATTGCCAAACAAAGAATAAATTAAGAAGATTTATCGATGAACGTTACGATGATTAAACTCGAAAGAGCAGAGCATAATGCAGTCACATATCTCAAATATATCAGTTCAGACTATTTAGGCAACGAGAATCTTCTTTTTAGTCCACCCAATTTTTACGATAGATCAATATTCTGTGCCCCCAGACAGACTCACATTTTTCCTCCGTTTTGGGAGGTGGGATGGGGGCTTATGGCTAGTTCATACAAGCCCCCCCCCCCCCCACACACACACACACACACACACACACATCAATACACTCCCTCCCTCACATCTACTGATCATACCTCTTGCTTAGTCCCACACCCATCGTATGGAGTGGTAATTGCAACATGAGACATGTCGTGATAGTAACCAACACAAGATTCGTCGTCGAAATGGACATCACTAGCATGATCGCCGATCTCCAGAAGGTCTTTGTCCATTATAAGCGTCATCGAGGTACTATCACAATGCAGATTTGTTATCGTTTCTGAAATTGATAGTTGAATTAAAGACTTCTTTAGAAAACTAGGACGATGCGTCTCTAATGTACAAGGATACAACTTACTAAAATTATCTACAATTAAATCATGTGTAAATGTGTTGTGGTATGTGAGACAAAATATGTCTACATCACAGTAAATACAAAGGGAAACATTAAAACATAAAATTCCCGAGTGTACTAGTCGTTGTCAAAGTGTAACGTTTGAAATATGAATTTACATTAATTACAGTAGAAAATTGAATCAGAGAGTACTCCTACCGTTTGTGCACATCTGGGCATAATCATGACAGCAGTCACCATTACCCTGGCAGAAAGAATCGCAGTAACAACCTCCAACGTAACCACAATCGCAGCATCCGTGACAAAAGGGGCCTAGAAATGAGTAGTCAAGTCTGGAAATATTATTTATTGATCACTTAATCACTTTTCTTTTTGCATTTTATCTTTTTCATTCTTGTTTGACATCCCTTTACAACAAGTTTCCAAACTGAAATGGAAAGAAATCAACCCATACGTGATTAACAAATAAATAAAATGTGCTCAAAGCTTAAATCGCTACCTCCTCCAGTATGTTCCAGATTGATTTGAAGGAAAAATCCTCCTTGATTGGCTTAACTTAATCACTTAATCACTTTTTTGCATTTTTTCTATTTCATTCTTCTTTGACATCCCTTTACAAAAAGTTTCCAAACTGAAATGGAAAGAAATTAACAAGCTCAAATCGCTAACCTCCTCCAGTATGTTCCAGATTGATTTGAAGGAAAAATCCTCCTTGATTGGCTTAACTTAATCACTTAATCACTTTTTTTGCATTTTTTCAATTTCATTCTTCTTTGACATCCCTTTACAACAAGTTTCCAAACTGAACTGGAAAGAAATTAACAAGCTCTAATCGCTAACCTCCTCCAGTATGTTCCAGATTGATTTGAAGGAAAAACCCTCTGTCTGTGACGGAACCATCACTATAGAACTCTATCCATCCCCTTGTCCCATTCAGTCTGAAAAATCAAAGCAAAACAATCAATTTAATTATTGTCGACGTATACGTCATCTTAATCGTTTACGGTGTCATTTGGCCTTGATGGGTGAACATGAGTATTATCTAAATTCAGGGGCGGTGTTACTGGATGTAGAGATTTTAAAAGCAGTAAAACGAAGAGGGATCCTTTTCAAATTTGAAAAAGAAGAGACCGAAGTATATTATCGAAAAGAACTCAATCTTGCCACCAATCATACCAGATATTAATCAACTGAGGGGGGGGGGTCTAGTGGAGGGCTCTCCGTTTTCTGTTTTTTTTTAAGAATCTACAAAGGTTCCGGATGAATCACAACGAAAATTTCTTAATATTTCTAAGAGTGTAGGACCTGGGCTCTTGCAATATACGAACCTGAGATCTGAAGGCGAATTAGAACCGGAAATCTGATACTGTTTTTGACCGTCGCTAGACGAATAGCCGGTCCCTATTTTGAGAAAGTCACAACATTGTTCGGTTCGGAAATCCAGAACATTTATAACCACCTCATATCCTTCGGGTGCCTCGATGTACCAAGTGTATCTGGCGCTGTTGTGATAATTCGAGGGATAGTTTGGAGATGTTATGTTCCAAGGGTGTCCGGCAACTAGATAAACATATTCTTCTGCAAAGACACAGATTATAAAATACAGGAATCAAGAACTGCATATGATTTGCGATATTTTGCATACCATTAAAGGGGGCGCGATAGTTCTGTTTTGAGGGCGCCATAGCTCAGATACAGTCATGTAGCTAAAGTGGTTGTGTCGCAATCCGGAGACCCAAATTCAAAACAAAGTCAGTGAGCTATGTAGTGTTGCGTGGTAAGACAAATTGAATTACACATGAGATTTTGCTCTAAATAAAGGCCTGGTCCCACTGGTCGATGGATACAAATCGTATTCATAAAGAACGCAGCGGACGAGCAAACTTCGGGGTGACTCCATCCGTTTCATCCGCTCCAGGGATTTTGAATACTTAGAATACTTACGAGATGCATATGTTTACATAATTTCTATTTCCGTAGCTACTAACGACGTATAGACGTTCCATATACCTTATCTCTCCTCCCTCTTTCCGTTGTTCAGCTTCAGTGGATCTGAGTTGCGAGGATGCCCAGAGGATGCAGAGAAGATACAGCGGACGTTTAATGGATGATAACGGACATTGAACGTTTGTTGCTCGTATATGTTGCGGATTTAGATAGTACCCGGCGGATAGTTCATCCGGTCTATAAGTTTTGTGCAGCTAAAAACTTTTTGCGCTGATGCAGTGGACGGATGCTCGATGGATAGAGCGTATGAAGCACGTATACAATGAGTACACAACGGATGCATAGCATTCTCCAACTACTTTTTCCGTTTTACATCGTCTTTGCATCCGTAAGTGCAGTGGGACCGGCCTTTAATATGTTTAACTCATATTTCCTTTCAGTATTGAAGCCAAGAAATTTCATTGTCACTGTCTCTACACGATTGTATATACTACATAAATGTGTAATTGTTAACGTATTCCTCTAAGTTCGAATAGTCGTACACTACCGTGATGTAGAAATAGGTTTCTTTATGTCGATATTCTTACCAACGGGAGGGTAATTGGTAGGAGTCCACCATCCCGGGTTTGTGACAGGTTCTTCAGTTCTAGTTTCTGAAATATATGAACAAAAACAGATACCAGTACATCGTCTCCGGGAACAACATAAATGATAAAACCTATTGAGTGAGTATGGTGAAATCATTTTAACCAAAGTCTATTCTTATGATAATAATACACATCAATTATTGTTCTATGCTCTGATCATTCTTATCGATCGAATCTGGTCATATGGAAGTCATCATCGATTTCCATCATTTGGGCTAAATCCGTGACGTCATACTAATCAAGTGAGGGGGTGGAAGAAAGAACATCTCCCCTCACCACCCCCCCCCCCCCTTGAACAACGATCACCGCTTGGATATACGTCAGTGATTTGTATTATAGACTTGGGGGGCGTTTCATCAACAATTTTGTCTGACAAGCTGTCAGATCTAACAACTTTTCTGGATTACGATTTGCTGACAAGTACAGTTTCTATGGTAACTGTCAGATAAATCAGGACATGTCAGATAAAACTTCCGACAAGTCCTTTCATGAAACGCTCCCCTGCACTCGCCTTGTTGTAGCTTTATATTAGATGGAATATAACACGCGTTATCTGTATACCATTCTTGTAACGCACCTATTTGGCAATTACTTTGTAATGCGTTCAGGAATACACTTTTAACTATGGCATACCTCGGCCTCTCGGCAATGAACGATGCCTTACTTTGCACCGTCCGCTTATGCGTATTTCAAGGATCACATGGAACCCATGCTTTACAATGCGTTCTTGCATAATTATGTATTACAGAAATCACGTCACAAACGCAATACTTACAGTAGACAAAATTGTGAAACACGTACCAAACCTACCATTTGTGCAAATTTGGGCATAATCATGGCAGCAGTCACCATTACCCTGGCAGTAAGAATTGCAGTAACAGCCTCCCATGAAGCCACAATTGCAGCATCCTTGGCAAGAGGGACCTAGACATGAGTAGCCACGCTTGAAAAATATTGATCACATGATCGCATAATCACATTTTCCCCAAACCGGTGGGTGTTTCATAAATCTGTTCGTAAGTTAAGAGCGACTTTAAGAACGACTGTTTATCATTTCTTACGCGCTAAGTAATCACCAATGAACATATCATTTACCACAAGAAAGGATCACCAGTCGTTCTTAAAGTCGCTCTTAGCTTACGAACAGCTTTATGACACGGCCCCCTGAAATGGTAAGCAAGTAACCCATACGTAATTTACAAAACTTAAGACCTAAATCGTTTACCTCCTCCAGTATGTTCTAGATCGATTTCAATGAAAAATCCTCTGTCTGTGACGGACCCATCACTATAGAACTCTATCCATCCCCTTGTCCCATTTAATCTGAAAAATCAAAGCATACAAAACTCAATTGAACAGTCACTGTCGAACTATACATTTGTTAATTGTATCACAACAATCACACCATCCTAATCTTTAAGGATGCCATTGAAATTTCCGAGACAGTTCATCTAATTTCAAGGGCGTTGTTACTGGATGAAGGGTCTATAAATGCAGTGAAAAGGGATGGGAGTTACTCTTCGAATTCGATTTGTAAATATAAGACGGAAGAATAATACCAAAAGAAATATCTTAACCTTGTAACCAATCATACCCATATATTAATCAACTGCGGGAAAATACGTCACATGGGTTGGGTCTTGCTCCATTTTTTTCTACTTTGAATAATCTTCAACAGTTCCAAATACAGGACTAAGAAATGTTATAAAGATTTCAAAGAATGTAGGATCTGGGCTCTTGCAATATACGAACCTGAGATCTGAAGGCAAATTATAACCGGAAATCTGATACTGTATTTGACCGTCGCTAGGAGAATAGCCGGTCCCTATATTGAGAAAGTCACAACATTGTTCGGTTCGGAAATCCAGAACATTTATAACCACCTCATATCCTTCCGGTGCCACGATGTACCAAGTGTATCTGGCGCTGTTGTGATAATTTGAGGGATAGTTTGGAGACGTTATGTTCAGAGGGTGTCCGGCAACCGGATAAACATATTCTCCTGTAAAACACACAAATTATAAAATACAGGAATCAAGAACTGCATATGATTTGCGATATTTTGCATACCATTAAAGGGGGCGCGATAGTTCTGTTTTGAGGGCGCCATAGCTCAGATACAGTCATGTAGCTAAAGTGGTTGTGTCGCAATCCGGAGACCCAAATTCAAAACAAAGTCAGTGAGCTATGTAGTGTTGCGTGGTAAGACAAATTGAATTACACATGAGATTTTGCTCTAAATAAAGGCCTGGTCCCACTGGTCGATGGATACAAATCGTATTCATAAAGAACGCAGCGGACGAGCAAACTTCGGGGTGACTCCATCCGTTTCATCCGCTCCAGATATTGGCGAAAACATAACGGAAAAGAACGGACGTGGGTAGTATGTAGCGCGGATGTTAAACGGATGTTCGCCGGAAACCTTGCGGATTAAAACGTATCGAACTGGATGACAGCTCCGAAGGGGTTACCGGGGATTTTGAATACTTAGAATACTTACGAGATGCATATGTTTACATAATTTCTATTTCCGTAGCTACTAACGACGTATAGACGTTCCATATACCTTATCTCTCCTCCCTCTTTCCGTTGTTCAGCTTCAGTGGATCTAAGTTGCGAGGATGCCCAGAGGATGCAGAGAAGATACAGCGGACGTTTAATGGATGATAACGGACATTGAACGTTTGTTGCTCGTATGTGTTGCGGATTTAGATAGTACCCGGCGGATAGTTCATCCGGTCTATAAGTTTTGTGCAGCTAAAAACTTTTTGCGCTGATGCAGTGGACGGATGCTCGATGGATAGAGCGTATGAAGCACGTATACAATGAGTACACAACGGATGCATAGCATTCTCCAACTACTTTTTCCGTTTTACATCGTCTTTGCATCCGTAAGTGCAGTGGGACCGGCCTTTAATATGTTTAACTCATATTTCCTTTCAGTATTGAAGCCAAGAAATTGCATTGTCACTGTCTCTACACGATTGTATATACTACATAAATGTGTAATTGTTAACGTATTCCTCTAAGTTCGAATAGTCGTACACTACCTTGATGTAGAAATAGGTTTCTTTATGTCGATATTCTTACCAACGGGAGGGTAGTTGGTAGGAGTCCACCATCCCGGGTTTGTGACAGGTTCTTCAGTTCTAGTTTCTGAAATATATGAACAAAAACAGATACCAGTACCTCGTCTCCGGGAACAACATAAATGATAAAACCTATTGAGTGAGAATGGTAACATCATTTTAGCCAAAGTCTATTCTTATGATAATAATACACATCAATTATTGTTCTATGCTCTGATCATTCTTATCGATCGAATCTGGTCATATGGAAGTCATCATCGATTTCCATCATTTGGGCTAAATCCGTGACGTCATACTTATCAAGTGGGGGTGAAAAAAAATAGATCATCTCCCCAACCCCTCTTGAACAACGCTCACTGATTGGATTTACGTCAGTGATTTGCATCATACTTAGGGAGCGTTTCATCACATTTTTGTCTGACAAGCTGTCAGATCTAACAACTTTTCTGGATTACGATTTGCTGACAAGTACAGTTCCTAAGGCAACTGTCGGGTAAAACAGGACATGTCAGATAAAACATCCGACAAGTCTGTAGCTTTTTATTACATGTATTAGGAGGAATATTCTTGTAACGCACTTATTTGGCAATTACTTTGTAATGCGTGCTTGCATATGTATTACAGAAATCGCGTCACAAACACAAAACTGACAATGTTGGTTTTAATTTCTCACAGTAGAAAAAATTGTGCAAATTAGGGCATAATCATGGCAGCAGTCACCATTACCCTGGCAGTAAGAATTGCAGTAACAGGCTCACATGAAGTCACAATCACAGCATCCTTGGCAAGAGGGACCTAGACATGAGTAGTCAAGCTTGAAAATATTGACCACAGTCATGATTGCATTAATCGCATAATCACATTTTTCCCCAAACCGGTGGGTGTTTCATAAATCTGTTCGTAAGTTAAGAGCGACTTTAAGAACGACTGTTTATCATTTCTTACGCGCTAAGTAATCACCAATGAACATATCATTTACCACAAGAAAGGATCACCAGTCGTTCTTAAAGTCGCTCTTAGCTTACGAACAGCTTTATGACACGGCCCCCTGAAATGGTAAGCAAGTAACCCATACGTAATTAACAAAATGTGCTTAAGACCTAAATCGTTTACCTCCTCCAGTATGTTCTAGATCGATTTCAATGAAAAATCCTCTGTCTGTGACGGACCCATCACTATAGAACTCTATCCATCCCCTTGTCCCATTTAATCTGAAAAATCAAAGCATACAAAACTCAATTGAACAGTCACTGTCGAACTATACATTTGTTAATTGTATCACAACAATCACACCATCCTAATCTTTAAGGATGCCATTGAAATTTCCGAGACAGTTCATCTAATTTCAAGGGCGTTGTTACTGGATGAAGGGTCTATAAATGCAGTGAAAAGGGATGGGAGTTACTCTTCGAATTCGATTTGAAAATATAAGACGGAAGAATAATACCAAAAGAAATATCTTAACCTTGTAACCAATCATACCCATATATTAATCAACTGCGGGAAAATACGTCACATGGGTTGCGTCTTGCTCCATTTTTTTCTACTTTGAATAATCTTCAACAGTTCCAAATACAGGACTAAGAAATGTTATAAAGATTTCAAAGAATGTAGGATCTGGGCTCTTGCAATATACGAACCTGAGATCTGAAGGCAAATTATAACCGGAAATCTGATACTGTATTTGACCGTCGCTAGGAGAATAGCCGGTCCCTATATTGAGAAAGTCACAACATTGTTCGGTTCGGAAATCCAGAACATTTATAACCACCTCATATCCTTCCGGTGCCACGATGTACCAAGTGTATCTGGCGCTGTTGTGATAATTTGAGGGATAGTTTGGAGACGTTATGTTCAGAGGGTGTCCGGCAACCGGATAAACATATTCTCCTGTAAAACACACAAATTATAAAATACAGGAATCAAGAACTGCATATGATTTGCGATATTTTGCATACCATTAAAGGGGGCGCGATAGTTCTGGTTTGAGGGCGCCATAGCTCAGATACAGTCATGTAGCTAAAGTGGTTGTGTCGCAATCCGGAGACCCAAATTCAAAACAAAGTCAGTGAGCTATGTAGTGTTGCGTGGTAAGACAAATTGAATTACACATGAGATTTTGCTCTAAATAAAGGCCTGGTCCCACTGGTCGATGGATACAAATCGTATTCATAAAGAACGCAGCGGACGAGCAAACTTCGGGGTGACTCCATCCGTTTCATCCGCTCCAGAAATTGGCGAAAACATAACGGAAAAGAACGGACGTGGGTAGTATGTAGTGCGGATGTTAAACGGATGTTCACCGGAAACCTTGCGGATTAAAACGTATCGAACTGGATGACAGCTCCAAAGGGGTTACCGGGGATTTTGAATACTTAGAATACTACGAGATGCATATGTTTACATCATTTCTATTTCCGTAGCTACTAACGACGTATAGACGTTCCATATACCTTATCTCTCCTCCCTCTTTCCGTTGTTCAGCTTCAGTGGATCTGAGTTGCGAGGATGCCCAGAGGATGCAGAGAAGATACAGCGGACGTTTAATGGATGATAACGGACATTGAACGTTTGTTGCTCGTATATGTTACGGATTTAGATAGTACCCGGCGGATAGTTCATCCGGTCTATAAGTTTTGTGCAGCTAAAAACTTTTTGCGCTGATGCAGTGGACGGATGCTCGATGGACAGAGCGTATAAGGCACGTATACAATGAGTACACAACGGATGCATAGCATTCTCCAACTACTTTTTCCGTTTTACATCGTCTTTGCATCCGTAAGTGCAGTGGGACCGGCCTTTAATACGTTTAACTCATATTTCCTTTCAGTATTAAAGCCAAGAAATTGCATTGTCACTGTCTCTACACGATTGTATATACTACATAAATGTGTAATTGTTAACGTATTCCTCTAAGTTCGAATAGTCGTACACTACCTTGATGTAGAAATAGGTTTCTTTATGTCGATATTCTTACCAACGGGAGGGTAGTTGGTAGGAGTCCACCATCCCGGGTTTGTGACAGGTTCTTCAGTTCTAGTTTCTGAAATATATTAACAAAAACAGATACCAGTACCTCGTCTCCGGGAACAACATAAATGATAAAACCTATTGAGTGAGAATGGTAAAATCATTTTAGCCAAAGTCTATTCTTATGATAATAATACACATCAATTATTGTTCTATGCTCTGATCATTCTTATCGATCGAATCTGGTCATATGGAAGTCATCATCGATTTCCATCATTTGGGCTAAATCCGTGACGTCATACTAATCAAGTGGGGGTGAAAAAAATAGATCATCTCCCCAACCCCTCTTGAACAACGCTCACTGATTGGATTTACGTCAGTGATTTGCATCATACTTAGGGAGCGTTTCATCAAATTTTTGTCTGACAAGCTGTCAGATCTAACAACTTTTCTGGATTACGATTTGCTGACAAGTACAGTTCCTAAGGCAACTGTCGGGTAAAACAGGACATGTCAGATAAAACATCCGACAAGTCTGTAGCTTTTTATTACATGTATTAGGAGGAATATTCTTGTAACGCACTTATTTGGCAATTACTTTGTAATGCGTGCTTGCATATGTATTACAGAAATCGCGTCACAAACACAAAACTGACAACGTTGGTTTTTATTTCTTACAGTAGAAAAAATTGTGAAACAAGTATCAAACCTACCATTTGTGCACATTAGGGCATAATCATGACAGCAGTCACCATTACCCTGGCAGAAAGAATCGCAGTAACAACCTCCAACGTAACCACAATCGCAGCATCCGTGACAAAAGGGGCCTAGAAATGAGTAGTCAAGTCTGGAAATATTATTTACTTGATCACTTAATCACTTTTCTTTTTGCATTTTATCTATTTCATTCTTGTTTGACATCCCTTTACAACAAGTTTCCAAACTGAAATGGAAAGAAATCAACCCATACGTGATTAACAAATAAATCAAATGTGCTCAAAGCTTAAATCGCTACCTCCTCCAGTATGTTCCAGATTGATTTGAAGGAAAAATCCTCCTTGATTGGCTTAACTTAATCACTTAATCACTTTTTTGCATTTTTTCTATTTCATTCTTCTTTGACATCCCTTTACAAAAAGTTTCCAAACTGAAATGGAAAGAAATTAACAAGCTCAAATCGCTAACCTCCTCCAGTATGTTCCAGATTGATTTGAAGGAAAAATCCTCCTTGATTGGCTTAACTTAATCACTTTTTTTGAATTTTTTCTATTTCATTCTTCTTTGACATCCCTTTACAACAAGTTTCCAAACTGAACTGGAAAGAAATTAACAAGCTCAAATCGCTAACCTCCTCCAGTATGTTCCAGATTGATTTGTAGGAAAAACCCTCTGTCTGTGACGGAACCATCACTATAGAACTCTATCCATCCCCTTGTCCCATTCAATCTGAAAAATCAAAGCAAAACAAACAATTTAATTATTGTCGACGTATACGTCATCTTAATCGTTTACGGTGTCATTTGCCCTTGATGGGTGAACATGATTATTATCTAAATTCAGGGGCGGTGTTACTGGATGTAGATATTGTAAAAGCAGTAAAACATAGAGTGTTCCTTTTCAACTTTGAAAAAGAAGGAAGACGAACGTATATTATCCAAAAGAACTAAATCTTGCCACCAATGTGACCAATCATTCCAGATATTAATCAACTGAGGGGGGAGTCTAATGGAGGGCTCCCCCTTTTCTGCTTTTTGAAGAATCTTCAAACGTTCCGAATACATCACAAAGAAAATTTCTAAATATTTCTAAGAGTGTAGGACCTGGGCTCTTGCAATATACGAACCTGAGATCTGAAGGCGAATTATAACCGGAAATCTGATACTGTTTTTGACCGTCGCTAGACGAATAGCCGGTCCCTATTTTGAGAAAGTCACAACATTGTTCGGTTCGGAAATCCAGAACATTTATAACCACCTCATATCCTTCCGGTGCCACGATGTACCAAGTGTATCTGGCGCTGTTGTGATAATTCGAGGGATAGTTTGGAGACGTTATGTTCCAAGGGTGTCCGGCAACTAGATAAACATATTCTTCTGCAAAGACACAAATTATAAAATACAGGAATCAAGAACTGCATATGATTTATGATTATTTACATACCATTAAAGGGAGCGCGATAGTTCTGTTTTGAGGGTGCCATAGCTAAGATACAGTCATGTAGCCATAGTGGTTGTGTCGCAATCCGGAGACCCAAATTCAAAACCAAGCCGCTGAGCTATTATACAGCGTCGCCTGGTAAGGCAAGTTAAAGTAAACATGTATGAGATTTTGCTACAAATAACCCACATTTGCTTTAAGCATTGACGCCAAGAAGTTTCATTTTCACTGCCTCCACACGATCGAAATTGTTAATATATTCCTGCAAGTTCGAATAGTCGTACACTACCGTGATGTAGAAATAGTTTTCTTTATATTGATATTCTTACCGACGGGAGGGTCGTTGGTAGGAGTCCACCATCCCGGGTTTGTGACAGGTTCTTCAGTTCTAGTTTCTGAAATACATGAACAAAAACAGATACCAGTACCTCATCTCCGAGAACAACATAAATGATAAAAACTATTAAGTGAGTATGGTGAAATCATTTTAACCAAAGCCTATTCTTATGATAATAATACACGTCAATTATTGTTCTATAATCTGATCATTCTTATCGATCGAATCTGGTCAAATGGAAGTCATCATCGATTTCCATCATTGGGCTAAATCCGTGACGTCATACTAATCAAGTGAGGGGGTGGAAGAAAGAACATCTCCCCTCACCACCCCCCCCCCCCCCCCCCCCCTTGAACAACGTTCACCGCTTGGATATACGTCAGTGATTTGTTTTAGACTTGGGGGGCGTTTCATCAAAATTTTTGTCTGACAAGCTGTTTGATCTAACAACTTTTCTGGATTACGATTTGCTGACAAGTACAGTTTCTATGGTAACTGTCAGATAAATCAGGACATGTCAGATAAAACTTCCGACAAGTCGTTTCATGAAACGCTCCCCTGCACTCGCCTTGTTGTAGCTTTATATTAGGTGGAATATAACACGCGTTATCTGTATACCATTCTTGTAACGCACCTATTTGGCAATTACTTTGTAATGCGTTCAGGAATACACTTTTAACTATGGCATACCTCGGCCTCTCGGCAATGAACGATGCCTTACTTTGCACCGTCCGCTTATGCGTATTTCAAGGATCACATGGAACCCATGCTTTACAATGCGTTCTTGCATAATTATGTATTACAGAAATCACGTCACAAACGCAATACTTACAGTAGACAAAATTGTGAAACACGTACCAAACCTACCATTTGTGCAAATTAGGGTATAATCATGGCAGCAGTCACCATTACCATGGCAGTAAGAATTGCAGTAACAGCCTCCCATGAAGCCACAATTGCAGCATCCTTGGCAAGAGGGACCTAGACATGAGTAGTCAAGCTTGAAAGTATTGATCACATGATCGCATTGATCGCATAATCACATTTTTCCCCAAACTGGTGGGTGTTTCATAAACCTGCTCGTAAGTTAAGAACGACTTTAAGAACGACTGGTTATCATTTCTTACGCGCTAAGTAATCACCAATGAACATATCATTTACCACAAGAAAGAATCACCAGTCGTTCTTAAAGTCGCTCTTAGCTTACGAACAGCTTTATGACACGGCTCCCTGAAATGGTAAGCAAGTAACCCATACGTAATTAACAAAATGTGCTTAAGACCTAAATCGTTTACCTCCTCCAGTATGTTCTAGATCGATTTCAATGAAAAATCCTCTGTCTGTGACGGACCCATCACTATAGAACTCTATCCATCCCCTTGTCCCATTTAATCTGAAAAATCAAAGCATACAAAAATCAATTGAACAGTTACTGTCGAACTATACATTTGTTAATTGTATCACAACAATCACACCATCCTAATCTTTAAGGATGCCATTGAAATTTCCGAGACAGTTCATCTAATTTCAAGGGCGTTGTTACTGGATGAAGGGTCTATAAATGCAGTGAAAAGGGATGGGAGTTCCTCTTCGAATTCGATTTGAAAATATAAGACGGAAGCATAATACCAAAAGAAATATCTTAACCTTGTAACCAATCATACCCATATATTAATCAACTGCGGGAAAATACGTCACATGGGTTGCGTCTTGCTCCATTTTTTTCTACTTTGAATAATCTTCAACAGTTCCAAATACAGGACTAAGAAATGTTATAAAGATTTCAAAGAATGTAGGATCTGGGCTCTTGCAATATACGAACCTGAGATCTGAAGGCAAATTATAACCGGAAATCTGATACTGTATTTGACCGTCGCTAGACGAATAGCCGGTCCCTATTTTGAGAAAGTCACAACATTGTTCCGTTCGGAAATCCAGAACATTTATAACCACCTCATATCCTTCCGGTGCCACGATGTACCAAGTGTATCTGGCGCTGTTGTGATAATTCGAGGGATAGTTTGGAGACGTTATGTTCCAAGGGTGTCCGGCAACTAGATAAACATATTCTTCTGCAAAGACACAAATTATAAAATACAGGAATCAAGAACTGCATATGATTTATGATTATTTACATACCATTAAAGGGAGCGCGATAGTTCTGTTTTGAGGGTGCCATAGCTCAGATACAAGTCATGTAGCCATATCAATCCGGAGACCCAACTTCAAAACCAAGTCGGTGAGCTGTACAGTGTCGCGTAGTATAAGGCAAATTTATTTACACAGGTATAAGATTCTGCTATAAATAACCCACATTTGCTTTAAGCATTGACGCCAAGAAGTTTCACTTTCACTGCCTCCACACGATCGAAATTGTTGATATATTCCTGCAAGTTCGAATAGTCGGACACTACCTTGATGTAGAAATAGGTTTCTTTATGTCGATATTCTTACCAACGGGAGGGTAGTTGGTAGGAGTCCACCATCCTGGGTTTGTGACAGGTTCTTCCGTTCTAGGCCCTGAAATGAAATCATGAGCAAAAACAGATACCAGTGGCAATAGTCTTAGAGATCGATATAAATGATAGGCCTCAGTGAATGTCATTGAATAATTTTTATCCAGAGTCTGTTCTTAAAAGCTGAAAACTTGATAAGAGTTGATAACCTGATTAAATAAAGATGTCATTGTGTGAAGGCGTCCACATCACCTGGTGGGAAAAAAGTCGAGAAATTATTTCCCAAGATAACGAAATCGATGTAGAGCCTGTAAGAAGAGTTAGAATAGTGCGGGTCTTATCTTTACTTGTGATATTTCTAATTAAAGTCTTCAGATTCACTATGTAAAGGAACAAAATCAAAAGCGAACCCATTAAAGTAATCATTCGTTTAGATTGGTTGCGTTCAGGAATACACTTTTAACTATGGCATCCTCGGCCTCTCGGCAATGAACGATGCCTTACTTTAATTTGCACCGTCCGCTTATGCGTATTTCAAGGAGCACATGGAACCCATGCTTTACAATGTAGTTGATTTCTTGGCAACTGCCCTCAAAATTCATAGTTTTAAAGATTGAAAAGAAGTAGAAAACCTACCCTCGGTACGCCACCACCATCTTGTTGGAGTCGGTCGGTCCGTCCAAGGATCACTAGTGGGTTCTGAAGGGTTGGAATAGAAAACAATCCGTGAATATATTCTCTTTCATACTTTAGAGGAAGGCATTCTCGGCGCTCATTTCTCACCATGTCATTTTGATATAAACTGCATGGTAACACTGTTAATTTCTCTTCAGTATATACCAAGGACAAAGTTTCATGAAAGATATGCAAAATCATGAAATACGGCCGGCAGTCATTTCACCGTCGTCTGTTTTAATGTCAACGCTGAGTTTAGATCTTTTTTATATATTTATGTTTTCCTCTAAAATTCCGATGTTGGAAGACAATCTTGTGCATTCAAATGGTCATCACCATGATCAAACACATCAGCAAAAACGTGAACGTAAAGTTACAATTAATTAAGTCGGGGACTATCCCATAAACCATGTAATATGCTACTAAAAGTAATTAACGAATTGCTAACAATTTTATGTGTGAATTTGTTAGTTTACGGGAAAAAAGCATATATTAACCAAACAAAACATGATAAAAACAATCGCACTTTACCAACACAATATTACAATTTACAATAAAAAAAATAGTTTTTTTTTTTAGATAGCATCTTACGTTCAAATGGAATGGACGAGTTTATAAGACTTATTTCGAGCTGAAATCCTCTTGCTACAATAGAATAATCACTGGTGAACTGGATCCAGCCAGTCGGCTCATCTAATCTAATTTTAGGAAAAGGAAAAATATATATTTGAAATCTTCAACTGGCGGTTAATCTAAAAACAATTGATGGTATGAAAACAATTGCGTCTTCACAATTAATAATAATCATAATAATCTAGACCCGAAAAAAGTAGGAAAATTATGATGTAGATACTTTTGTCCACACTTCAAATTTTAGGGGGACGTGTCCCCTGCTCCCCTCCACTATCAAACTGCTCATAATATTCCAGGTGACTGGAACACTCCCCAAGGACTCGAGGATGTGCATACGGCAGTCAGTCTCCATACTTTACCTTACATATGAAGGGTATGTATAACCGGAGAGCCGCTCAATCTGACTAGAATTGTTGGGTGAATCTCCGGTACCGATGGTGAGATAGTCATAATACATTTCAGTTTCAAAATCCAAAAACTGTATCGCCACATCGTAACCCCTTGGCCGTGCGCGGATGTACCAAGTGTATCTGGCGTTATTATGGTAACTTGAAGGATAATTTGGAGATGAGATAATCCTTGTGTCATCGATAGAAAGAGTTACATTTACATCTGTTTGATGAGAAAAAAATAGATAACTGATGCTTTCCATCTTAAACATATTTTTTTCTGAAATAATTAGACATTACTACGACTCTTATGAAATTGAAACAGAGAAGTACAAAAATCATAGAAAAATATACTTTCTGGAGCTGTAGAATATTCTCCTGCCCCCCCCCCCCAACCCCCTTCTCGGTTTCTCTCTCTCTCCCTCTCTCTTTCAAAACCCCTTAGAAACTATTGGAATATGTGAACACATTTAATTGGAAGCAAACGTCATTACAAACCTTTTTTATTTATTTCAATATTTATTGAATGTATAAATCAACATCAACAGTTACAAAATAATTACAGATACAAACTTACAAATCTTGGGGGAAGACAATTATATACACAGAGCAACTTACCCACTGGAAGATAGTTTGAGTGATTTGAAGTTGTATGATTCCATAACCCATGTGTCGTTTCTGCTGGTTCTGCCGTTGTTGGTTCTGAAAAAGTACCAGTAAATTACTTTTATATAAGCTCATACATCTTAATTAAGAATGTATAACATCGAATGTCGTACTGATGAAAATTGGACATTTAAGAGACCTGTTTTGTCGTACATTCATCAGGATAGACGACAAGAATCTACACAACGGTGGAAATTAAAACGTAAATTAATCGCATTAGAGATATACGGCAATGTGTATTGTCTTGAATTAAAATCTTCCCCTGGTTATCGTTGATATTTGATTTTCTATGTTTGGATATACCCCATGACTGTTTCAATGGACTCTGCAAAATAGTACACATCGGGTACACATATCGAACTTTCATACAAATTTTATTGTTGCGACCTTTACCTTGCACTAACATGATTTAATAAATTCCAAAATACCACTTCGACATTTAAAAATTACATTTTGATAACTACATTCTGACTAAAAATACATGTGTAAAGAAAATTCACCATCAGTATTCCACCGCCATCTTGTCGGAGTTGGTCGGTCAGTCCAAGGGTCAGCAGTAGGTTCTGAAGAAAATAAATGAAATCAATGATACCATAGTGTGCTTAGCTCACTTTTGTGTTCGATTGATCATCAAAAATACTTTTAAAATGGCAATAACAGAATCTGGTTAAACATTAGAAGATATACAACACTTACCATCAGTATTCCACCGCCATCTTGTAGCAGTAGGTTCTAAAGGGTGCGAAATAAAGTCAGTGGTACTCTGTAACTTATTCTATTGTACCGTTTGTGTATTTATATGATCATCTCATATGTGATATAAATACGAAATCAAACGGCAACTATACACTCAGGTTATAATGATTTACCACGTTGTAGTTGTAGTTGGTCAATCCGTATATGGATCGGTAAAAGGTGTTTCTGAAAGGTGGAATATAAAAAAAACTCCAGTGACTCTCTATTAAATGAAAGATTTAACTTTCCAAAAAAAGTATCAATATTTCCTTCTGAGTAAATAAGAGGCATATCATATCCCTTCCTAATGTTCAATCAGCGATACCTAAACATTTTAGAAGAAATTGAACAGGGTTCCCACAGAACTTTGAAAACAGAATTCCATGACTTCTCCATGACTTCCCGTGACGTCCCGGGAGTTATGTAGAATTAGGGATGTAAAACTGGGAAAAATGGAAATCATGAACACCAATTATAATAGCAGAGTATGATCACAGGGTATGAGAGTTGCGAGACACGACAAACTGGAAAGCTGAAATAGCCAAGAGGTAAATGCAATTCCATAACTTTTCCATGACTTTTTACAAATTTTCCAAATTCCCTGACTTTTCCCACACCTTCCATGACCACAAAATTTTCCAGGATTTTCACGACTGTGGGAACACTGATAGAAGTCAACGGAGGAAGTCATTAAGGCCTATCTAAATGGCTGGTCCAACTCGCCGACGTACACAAAACGTATTCATAACGGCGGCCGCACACCTTACGATTGGTCTGCGACTCAATTTTGGAATAAAACGTAGTAGAATTTGATGCTAAAATTGAGACTTTAAATATCTTACTGTGTAATGTTCGAAATCATCGTACGAATACCTATGTTCAAATCTGTGACTATGCTATCATCCTTCTTAGAATAAGAGCAAATTTAATATCTAGTCGTAATGACGTCATAGCAGTCGTACGATTGGCTACGATTTGAAACTAATTTGGCTTTTACTCCAAAATAAAGGCTTGCAATCTTTCAAAATGGTTATACTAGTATTCTTTCAATTAATATTAACCTCAAATAAAATGATATGTTCCATTCACATTTTCAGAAATTGAGCAAAATGCGATTTGTTCCAAAATCGGATCGCGAACATTCGTAAGGTGTGCGGTGGCCTTTACATATACAGAGGACAAGCATAATTTCGAGGTGGCTCCATCGTTGTCATCCGCTCCAGACAAGGGACAAAATGGGCGAACAATGAAATCACAGTGGACGGATGCTCGATAGCTATAGAGCGTATATGAAACACGTATGCAAAGAGTACACAACGAATACATAACGTTTTCGAACGGATGAAGATTCTTTTCCGTTTTACATCCTCTCTGCATTCGTAGGTGCAGTGGGATCAAGCCTTGCGCCATAGACTTTGCCCGAGACTGAGACCCTGTTCTCATCTACGTTCGCAAACTAGATTAGTGGAAAATACCATTACGCGTAATGAGGATGCTCGAAGCGTTCTTGGGAGCGATCTTAAAGCGGTCTTTTAAACCTGTTTCTAGACCGGTTTTGCCTCTTGTCTTGTTTAAGCGTGAGGCACAACATTAATCGAGAAGCGATCCTCGCACATGATTGTTGGGCGCTCTACTCCACTCACTCGCATGCTGCAGTTTCCTATTTCTGGCGAAACATGTGACCCCACTGAGAGTGTTCGAGTAGCAACAGGTCTACTTTCCCCGTCTTCTTTACGGTTCTGAAAACCGATTCTGAAAACCAGGTCAGAAGATGGTGAAAAGGATGCTAGCAAAGCGATCTTCAAAATGGTTTCCTAAACTGGTATATGATCGCGTGGACATGGTAGATGTCCTAGTGCAGCGGGTAAATTGCCGTAGACCATGCTGCCGGAAAAATTCTGAATGTTATGGCGTTCCCTTATTGCAATATCACAAATATTTTGGTAAACAACTCACTGGCTTATAAAATGCTGACCATTTCTGCCTTACATAAAGTCTCGAAATTATTAGCAGCTGAAACGCTGATATTTTTCAATCCTAGATAGAGTCAACTTCTTTGAATCACTTTAAATACTATTTTACTTAATTTGACCGGGCGGCCCTAATCTGGCAAAAGGGTCTATCTGCACATTCGCCCTCGAAAAACTTTCTGAGAAAATCAGCTTTGAAGTTTGAGCATTTAATTTACTTGTAGAATACTTGAGAGTTAATTTTAGCTGGTGGACTCTATTCTATCACTTAGTTTATCTTTGAAAAATTATTTTTAGTCCCTTTTTATTATTTTAATCCCTTTACTTTTCTTGTAAGATCCAATTTAATGCAGATAGACCCTTTTGCCAGATTAATCTCGGGAGCAAAGACAGTGATATTTATCTGGCAAAAGGGTCTATCTGCACATAGACCCTATAAAAATTGGCTGTAATCTGGCAAAAGGGTCTATCTGCACATAGACCTTTTTGCCAGATTAAATGATGGCAGATAATATGTTTATTTTATCAGGCAAACGGGGTCTATCTGCAGATACACCCTGTTACAAAGGTATATCTGCACGGTTGGTAAACTATTATAATATTGGACAGGCTGCGCAGGACTCTCAACTTCATGGTCTACAACCACTTGGTTTACTATCCATTTTGTCCAAAACCATTTGGTCTACTGACCGTTTGGTCCATAACCATTTGGTCTACTAGGCATTTGTTACAAAACCATTTGGTCTAATAGGCGTTTGGTCCACAACCATTTGGTCTACTAGGCGTTTGGTCCACAACCATTTGGTCTACTAGGTGTTTGGTCCATAAGCATTTGGTCTACTAGGCATTGATACAAAAAAAACTATTTGGTCTACTATGCGTTTGGTCCACAAGCATTTGGTCTTCTAGGCGTCTGGTCCGCAACCATTTGGTCTAAGTAGTCATTTCATTTGGTCCACAACCATTTGGTCTACGAGGAATGTTACAAAAACCATTTGGTCTACTATACTAGGCATTTGGTCCGTAACTAATTGGTCTAAGTAGGCATTTGGTCTACCAGGAATGTAACAAAAAACATTTGATCTACTAGGCGTTTGGTCCATAACTAATTGGTCTAAGTAGGCATTTGGTCCACAGCCAGCCATTTGGTCTACCAGGAATGTTACAAAAACCATTTGATTTACTAGGCGTTTATAACTAATTGGCTTTGTTCTGGAAGCAATTGGTTGGATGCACAGGGTGTCTTAGCGATTGGAAAATGTAAAACCTAACCCCCCCCCCCCCCCCAACAAAAAATACATAAATAAATAAATAAATAAAATAATAATAATAATGATGACACTATCCAAGATTTTACACTTAATTGGCTAGGATATTGTTGATTATACAAAATTAATCAATTATAAAGTTGGGCATAACAATATTTTTTTTTTAATTTAATCCATCTTATAAGATCTTCATTAATTATAACCAATTGTATTTTGATTTCTCTTTCTTATGCCACAGACTGACGAAGAGTTTTACTTTGCCTTTCATTCTTTAAGAGCTATCTGTTTTCTTCTAAAATCTATGATTTTATTTTTTATATGGCAGTCTAACATCTACCAATTGTGTTTTTTCATTTCTTCTATTTTTTGCCTTTTTCTCCTCTCTCCCTTGCTCTCCTGTTCTTTTTCTCTACTCTTCTTCTTTCGTGCTATCCTTCTTTTCTTAAATATGTATTCACCTTTTGCAATGTTCTGCGCCATTGCACTTTGACATATAGAAGTAGTGTGGGGAGCTTATTTCAAATATTGCTGGCCCTCAGCGATCTGATCCCCTGAGTCAGGGTTATACGGGCGTAATTACAACTGGCAGGCCAAAGATATTCATTCGAGCAAACCCATTTTAAATCTTTAATTTTGATATTGCTGATTGACAAAAATGAATAAATATGATTGATAATCTTACACTGATTCTAGGGAGGGTAACTTAACTGAACTTTCTTTTTTCAAATTGGGATGACATATCACCACTTTGGAACTATTTTTATACTGGCGGAAGAAGTATTGCCATTTTACTGTCTCAAGTCATGAATTTGATCCTGTCAGGTGTAGTCTTCATAAATTCCGATCTATTTTTAAAATGAGCTACTCGAGGAACCCTTTTCTGGTCAGATATGGAATGTCAGACATGTATCCTATCCACTGGTAGTAAACATTCAATTCTCGAATTTCATACTTTTTTTGAGCGCCTCTTTAACACACGAGTCTGTGGGAAATGTTTTAGGCCCGTGATACCTCAGCTGCAAACTGGCAGCCATCTTGAAATCCAAGATGGCTGCCATGAAAATAAAATTATTTAAAAAAATCAGGTATTATAATTATAACGTAGATATTATTTTGAAATTTGACACTTGGGGTATTGAAATTTCCCCCAGTAGTCTGTCCAATAGATAGGCTGCAAAATGGCCACCATCTTGAAATCTAGAGAGGATCAACTGTCATGAAAATCCAAATTATTTTCTTGAGTTTTAAATAATTTGAGGCACTGCATTTTAGACATACATGTACAGGCAGGTTTTGGCCTGCTGGTTTTAGAATATTGCTGCCCCATTGATCGATCCACCAGGTCAGCTGAAAATGGCCGCCACTTTGAAATCTAGGATGGCTCATGTGACACTGTAAATTGGTATTATGTACATGTATGTATTTTGTTTTCATGGCAGCCATCTTAAGAAAAGGGTACCTCGAGCAGCTCATTTTAAAAATAAATCGGCATTTATGAAGACTACACCTGACAGGATCAAATTCATGGCTTGAGACAGTAAAATGGCAATACTTCTTCCGCCAGTATAAAAATAGTTCCAAAGTGGTGATATTCTTCCCAATTTGAAAAAAAGCAAGTTCAGTAAAGTTACCCTCCCTAGAATCAGTGTAAGATTATCAATCATATTCATTTTTGAAAATCAGCAATATCAAAATTAAAAATTTAGGGTGGGTTTGCTCGAATGAATATCTTTGGCCTGCCAGTTGTAATTACGCCCGTATAACCCTGACTCAGGGGATCAGATCGCTGAGGGCCGGCAATATTTGAAATAAGCTCCCCACACTACTGCTATATGTCAAAGTGCAATGTCGCAGATCATATAAAACTCAACGAAATAATTGCAAAATTTCTATGGCAGCCAGCTTGGATTTCAAGATGACGGCCATTTTTCCGCCGACCAATTGTCAGATTCCTTGGAGCCAGCAATTTTTTTTATTAACGCACCCAGATACCCATATACTACAAATTTTAGTGGCACATATGTAAAATTCAAGAAAATAAGTTCAATGATTTTTCATGGCGGCCATCTTTGATTTCAAATGGCGGCTGACCCGATGGTCAAATCGCTTGAGGCCGGCAATATTTGAAATCAGCGCCCAAAATTAAGCCTATATGCCAAATGTCAATACCGCAGTTCATATAAAACTCGAGAAAATGATTGCAACGATATTTCATGGCGGCCATCTTGGATTTCAAGATGGCGGCCATTTTGCTGCCAACCAAATGGTCAAATTGCTGGGGGCCGGCAATATTTGAAATCAGTGCTTTAAAATACCCCTATATGCCAAATTTCAGTGTCACATGTCATGTAAAACTCAAGAAAATGACATTTAATGATTTCTCATGGCGGCCATCTTGGATTTCAAAATTCCAGCCGACCTGATGGTCAAATCACTTGGGGCCGGCAATATTCGAAATTAGCACCCCAAATTAAGCCTATATGCCAAATATCAATACCGCAGTTCATATAAAAGTCGAGAAAATGATTGCAATAATATATCATGGCGGCCATCTTGGATTTCAAAATGGCGGTCATTTTTCCGCCGGCCGAATGGTCAAATTGCTGGGGGCCGGCAATATTTGAAATCAGTGCCTCAAAATACCCCTATATGCCAAATTTCAGTGTAAAAAGTTCATGCCATGTAAAACTCAAGAAAATGACATTTAATGATTTTTCATGGCGGCCATCTTGGATTTCAAAATGGCAGCCAATCCGATGGTAAAATCGCTTGGGGCCGGCAATTTTTTAAATCAGCGCCCCAAAATACCCCTGTATGCCAAATTTTACACTTTCTGTCAGATTCGAGCATCTTTTTCACATATCTACTGGACTAGATAGACCCTTTTGCCTGATTAAAAAAATACGCCTTCTCCACCATGTAATCTGACAAAAGGGTCTATGTGCAGATAAACCCCTTTGCCAGATTACTACCACTTTTTATAGGGTCTATGTGCAGATAGACCCTTCTGCCAGATTAGATACCAGTAAAATGATGGAATTTGATATTGGTGTCCTCTGGTATCTCGAAAACGAAAGCTCGAGCACCACTGAGTGTTGGCCAGATAAAAATTTTGGCCTCATAAACCCTAGAAATGAAAAAAAAAAAAATCCAAAATTTTGCAGATAGACCCTTTTGCCAGATTAGGGCCGCGGGACTTTGGCGATTTGTCATTGATGATCAGCGGGCAACAATTTTCCATCTGGGCGTATTATTACATTTTTACTGTATTTTGGTTGTTTTTCGCACTTAACACAACCCACTGAATGCTGATCGTGTAATCATCTCTTAATGCCCTTCAGAGAAGTCAGGCACTGCAGTCGCTTGAGAGTTTGTAAAGTTTCCTGGGAAGCGGGGGTGCTGGGGGTGCTGCGTGTATTATTTTCCATAGGCAGCACCCCCACGAAATCCCCCCTGTATTTTTTTAAATATGTTATAATGTACATGATTATTACATCCGACAATCGCAAATCATTTACATAGTCTTTCACATAATATTCCAATAACATCCCTCCTGTAACGCGACTCAATCAAGCTCCGGCACTCCGATACAGACGTGGTGGCGCGCGACACGTGATAACCATAGTAGTTTACACCCTACTCGATAGCAGGGAGGGACATATGGGATATGGGTGTGGTTGGACCAGGGTTGGACTTAAAACTTCCAGGTTTTATGTCGAATCAAGTGTGCGCGCGCCCCACCGCCCGTGTTTTGTATAAACTATTACAAGTCAGACAATAGAAATCAAATTTCACAGTCTTTTTCGTCCTGCCCCATGGCCTTGGGAAGCGGGGGTGCTGGTGGTGAAGCACCCCCAAAATTTGGGGGTGCTGCCCGGGGGTGCTGCATGTGTTATTTTACATAGGCAGCACTTCCTGGAAAGCATGTGGTAGGTATGATAAATGACAGAAATGTAATCAAAATGAACGACGTTTTGTAGAACCCCCCGCCCTTCATAATTTTCCGACACAGTACTTAACATAAAATAGTGTTTAAATTCACCTTTTTTCAGATCGGAATATCAAATATTTTCTGCTCGCGCTTCGCGCTCGCATTTTTGATTTTTATAACTAAAAATGTATTTAGAATGCCCAGATACTAGTTTTAACTCTAAACACGCGCACGCATGTTAATTCAGATACGCAGCTTGTTTTGGGGGTACTCCGGGCTGAAAATATTTATATCAAATACATTTTATCAAAAATAAATAGATTTTATGAAAATCTGATAACAAATAGTTAAGTTATTTAATTTTAAAGTTTAGCAATATTTTATGAAAATGGTGATATGCATGTCATCATGAATATCTTATAGGTGGGTTGACATGGGCGGAAATCTGTCCCCAAAGGTAGGGGGGACGAGGGCCTGTAAAATTTGACAAGGAAAAAAAAAAAAGGTTATCACCCTAAATGTTAGGTCATTTTAACCCCAACAAAATTTGACAAGCCCCCCCCCCCCCCATAAAAAAAAGGTTTTCACCCAAAAGGTAAGGTCATTTAGTCTAAAATATATGTATTATTTCGATTGTAAAGTGATGTATTTTTCTCCATCATGAAAGACCTAAATTTGATAGTGTCCCCCTATTTTTGGTAGGGGGACACGTCCCCCTGTCTCCTCTGGGATTTCCGCCCATGTGGGTTGAAAATGTCACATCCCCACTATCCTGTTTCTTGTGTTATTACATGGAATCAAAATTGTTTCATTTTTTTCATACCAGTGTGAATAATATGTCTCCCTTATAATGAAATAAGATGCAGCAAAGAATATCTAATGGACTAAATCAGTTGTCAATTCAACTGTTTTTGGTTCTTCAAGGGAAAATAATGAATAAACCTAATTCTATATAATAAAATTTAAAGAACAAGTGGGGATATGACATCATCAGTTTGCTCATTGAATAATAATGAAGACATGCTTAAAACTGTTTCACCGGAATAATGCTAATCTTTAAAATGCAATAACTTTGATATTCCTTGTCGGATTTTTATCAAATCTTTATTCTTATGTTCGTCTGATTTTTCTTTATCTTTTCAAACCATATTACATTCAGTGCGGAATTTCAGATCATAATATCAAAAAAAATCTGCTCGCGCTTCGCGCTCTCATTATTAATGTCAAAATATATCCAATTACCCATCATTAACTTGATTTACAAAACATGAATTTGGGTCTGAAATCTCATTTTTATTTCCGCTCGAGCTTCGCGCTCGCATCAATTGTATAGTTATATACCTATCCTCTTCATGATTAGAAAAGTGCTCAAGATGTCCCGTTTTCTGGTCTGAAATCTCATTTTTATTTCAGCTCGAGCTTCGCGCTCGCATCAATTGTATAGTTATATACCTATCCTCTTCATGATTAGAAAAGTGCTTAGAATGTTTCGTTTTTGGGTCTGAAATCTCAATTTCGTTTCCGCTCGCGCTTCGCGCTCGCATCAATTGTATAGTTATATACCTATCCTGTTCATGATTAGAAAAGTGCTCAAGATGTCCCGTTTTTAGGTCTGAAATCTCATTTTTATTTCCGCTCGAGCTTCGCGCTCGCATCAATTGTATAGTTATATGCCTATCCTCTTCATGATTACAAAAAGTGCTTAGAATGTCCAGTATTTAGGTCGGAATGTCGGAATTTTTCAGCTCGCGCTTCGCGCTCGCATTATTTGATTGTTGATATATGTATCGTCTTAATGTATATGTATCGTCCTAATGGGTAACTGCAAACAGTCCGTATAACACGTCCCTTTCGATCAGGCCAGAGCGTATATTAAACTATCTGCTCGCGCTGATCACATTCGCAGTTATTTTTTGTTACATACGCATCTTGTTCAGGACCACAAACATTGCTCAAACTGTTCAATTTTCAGGACAAAATACATAAAATCCCCCCCCAAAAAAAAAAAATAATAATAATAGCTCGCGCTTCGCACTCGAGTTATCTAATTATATATCTATGTTCTTTTATAAGAAGACAGCTAAGAAGTGATTGTTATATATATGTGTATATATGTGTGTGTGTGTGTGTGTGGGTGTGGGTGTGTGTGTTAGGATGTGTGTGTGGGTGTGTGTGTGGTGCCCTATTGTGTGTGTGTGTGTAATTATGGAAAACTCAATTCTGTCCACCCCCCCCCCCCACCATTGAGGAGAGATTTCAGCACCCCCACTGAAAAAAATCGTTCCCAGGTCCCTGTGTGACTATACCAACTTTTAATACATCAATGCAATCTGCTTTGCACATGGTTTCCTCTTTACAGTGGAACATCCTAGCTATTCCAAGTATGATATTCAAACGTTCTTAAACTTTAAAATACGTGATATAATATAGAAAAACATGTTGGCAGCTGCACAAAGTAGGCCTAGACCTAATGGTAAATATATGAAGTTAATCCAAACTCACCATCAGTATTCTGCCACCATCCTGTTGGGGTTGTTCGGTTCGTCGACCAAGGATCAGACGTAGTGTCTAAAAGATGAGACATGAATATCACATATCCAGCATCAACTATGACAAAGAAATACATGGACCCATGCACAAGCATATATTGTCCCCAGACAAGTGGGCCCATGAAATGCTTTGTAGGATCTGATGCTGGATACTCGCCTGAATATCATCACGCAGCTCTCTTTTTTATAAATCTCGATCTTTAATGTTATATACATTCTCAATCTGGAGGGGAAAAAATGTAGAGTTTTCGCAACCACTACGTACGCAGACGTTTTTTCTGAAACGTTCCAAATCTAAAATCTATTGTCAAAAGCTCAGTCTGTGTCGGATATCGGTGAATCAGAACAGCAGTGTCGTCCGTGAGTCTTGACAAACTACACAGTTTTTCGCCTGCTCCGGAGCTTACGACGACCAGCTGTACCGGGTCACCAATTTTCGACAAAGACCTCAGCTGTTCATTGTGATTTGACAGGCACTTTTCAATAGATTTACTACGTTATAGATTTCTTCCCCGTTGCAATTGCGACAAATCGGTGTCGTCCCAACGACGTGGTAAATTTATCACAGATATTCTTGTCATTGTATAAGACACCTGTTTATTCTGTGGATTATGAGGAGTATTTCTACCGACAAAACATTCCATATCAGCTCCACTCTTCAGTTCATTATTTGTTGCTAAGATGTGTTTTAAACACGATTTTAGGCCTAAAATATAAAGATGATTTACATTACTGACTGTACCTACCTATTGTGCATGACAAAATATCCGACATGCTTGGGCTCCAGGAGCCCGGGTGACCAGGCCCGCAGAAAGAATTGGTATAACCACTTGAAGCCGAATAACCGGAAGCACACGAAAAAGTAACGGACAAATACGTCGTGTACGAATCTAGGTATGGAGACATTATGACGTTAGGACCAGGGTCTGGGCGATTGCAATCTGTAACAGATAATTGATAATATCATTAATATGTAGAATGTATGAAGGACAAAAGGGCTACAACGTGAACATGCCCTTGGGAAGCACAGCACCCCTTGGAATCTACAGAACTTTAACTAAAATCACCTTAATTTGGGAGTAAAACCCCTTTTTTTTGCTTGGCAAATTTTGGCTGCAGAAACAAAAATTGTGCTTACAGCCAGCACCCCCTCTTTAAAAAGTGCTAATTTTCAGAAATGTTGAGATGATTATTTAATGAATAGATCTAATGGTTGTTGGTACCAAAATGTATGCTCGCATTTCAATATTTTAAAGAGGAAAACGTCTGGGCAATTAATATACAGTTTGAACAACTGACCACTTATACGTTCCTGAAATAATTTTCTACATTAATTCTCGTTCGTGTAATTTTTTTTCTATGCTATCAATTTATCATGACTCATGGAATTTTCGAAGTGAAGTTGAATTTTGAGGAAAGGGCGCTTGACATTTATCATTTTGGTGGAAATGCCCATTTTTTTTTGCTGGGAGAGAGATCATAGAGGACTTTAATCACCCCGACTGGATGAAAAAATACTCAATTGCCCCCCCCCCCCCCCCAAACAAAAAAAAGAGAGAGAGAAAAGAAAATTGAGAAAACATTTTAATAAATAATCCTGTCCAATTGTACCAAAACTGCGCACCAGATCTTTCTTCTTGACTAAAGGAAAAGATTAATGGGTGTACGAAGTGATGGTTAAATCATATTTCCAACTTAAAATATGTCTTACACTGAAGAGATGGGACACATAGCGACAGAAAATGAAGCAAGAAGAGAAAGAAAACTCCCTTCGCGCCTGCCATCATTTCCCTCTTGCTTTATCAGCGCTGGCCGTCAAGACGTTGCTCCTCAAGGTGAAAACGCGTTGCCTCTGGAGTCCTCCAAGAGCTTCTTTTGTAACCGCTGCAACAGACAGCATGGACAGTACAGACCACAGATCTCTCTCCTTCCAGAGAATAAAATATCAGGCGGGTAAATTTCCAAATATATAGGGTTATTGTTGCATCAGCCAAGCCCTATTTCAACAATTATTACAACTTATTCAAGCACAGGTGCGTGAGAAATATGATCCACAGCTTCGCTATCATGTTCTAAAATGTCATACTCAGCCATTATTTTGTGCAATAATCAATGAATCAAAAAAGATTCCTTTGCGTATGTTTGGCTGTGTTGACATATTCAGTCATTTATTACATACTCTATGCAATCCTTTGATTAATCATTATCAAATCGTACTTTTCTGACCTTTCCTTATTTTTCCTAAGTTATGTTTAAATTTCCGTTGGAAATTGAATGTATGTATTAAATTAAGAAACAAATATATCAGGTATTTAACCACTAGTTATGAATTGAATGTTGCACCTGTGTATGTATTTACTTCCCGGTCTAGGCACTCAGCATGCTCAGTGGATGTAAATATGAATCGCGTCATATTTCAGAAACGTCAACGAATTTCAGGTTTGAATCAATCGAGTATACATAGTGTAGTAGATTTCACGGTACACTATTCTCTTTCGCCATGGAAACTTTCAGAAGTTAAATCGAGTATACACGCACAATCAAAGTTCTGCGGTTGGCATAGTTTTAAATATATTTTGCTTGGATAGTGGGATATCCAATAATAAAGGACTGTGACCGACCGTATTAAGAAACCAAATAGTATTCATTATACATCAACGTTTTTCTCTATTTTCCAATTTTGTTTTCTTCATTGTTTATATTAGATACTCCACTTTTCTAAGTTCAAATAGGGCCTTGTTTGCTTCACAGAGATACGATCTTACATATAAGCTCCCGAAGGGAGCTAGAGAGGGAACTCTTTCCGCGCGTTTTTATTTCCCATAGGTTTTGTACATAGCCAACATGGCTGCCGGCGGACAATTTGAAGGTTGATTTTGGAGGGTCAATGTTTTATTCATGAGAATGACGTCAAAATACGCATAATGCACTTGTATGATTGGATAAAACGCTAATGTTTTATTCATGTACTCATGCATTAAACATTTTTTCCGTCCCACAATTCCCTACGATATTTGTGCGAAGTGTCGTTCTTTTGGACTCTGCGAATTTCAAGTTTCTGAAACGAAATAGCTAGACTAATTATCTGTTTATAGAATTGATGTTCGAAATCATGGTATCTGAGTGAACTTCATTGGAGCAGAAAATCTTTGAGGGAACATCAATACTATTCTAATGACATTCCATAGGAATAAAAGTAAGTTACGCTCATTTTCATGTTTTGATCTCACTTGCAAATTGTAATATGTTTGCCGGGGTTCGGGGCTCATCCTGTATTACCGTATGATGGGGTGTCCAAACTTCGCGCACTTTTCAAAAATATTCATCAGGCTTAATTTTGTTCACAAAATATTCATAATTTATACAAATCCAATTCAAGAAATAGTTACCACATTGACGGCAAGATCGTAAACTATAAAATCATGGACGAAAATGTAAAGTAGGTCAAGGGGTTTCGCCGGTATCGCGATCTCAAAATTCTATTCCGATCGGCGAATGCGGGCTGTGGCCTGTGCTGGAAAACCGTTCAGAAAAGTGTGACCTAACTTCGCGCACCAAAGCTTTTGTGGAGATTTAAACAAAAACTCAAGTTCAAAAAGTGAAAAATTAAATCAGATTGATGGCAAAATGCTATGGAATCGGTTAGTACCACATTTAACTCACATTTTTGATGATTTCTGCTTGCAAAATGGTGATATCGTGATGCCTGTGATTTCTTCAAAACGGGCGCTAGCGGTGACAAATTTGCCGATCTTTTGCCAATATTTTCATGAATACTGAACTCATCCTAAAAAAAATTTCATTATACGGTAATTTTAGGTCGCTTTTCACGTTGATGATGTCAGATTTTAAGGATATTGGCTAGTTTTTGAGATAAGGACTGTCCGCGAAGTATGGACACGCGCGAAGTTTGGACACACTGCCATACGTAATATGTAAACCTCAATTTCAATATTTCGTCGTACGACTCGTAGATCTAGACATTCATCGGAATGCTTCATGTAGGTCCAAAGTAAACCTGTATTTCAGTTTCATTGTGATTAGACAATTATCAGGGGTAGATGTGGACTTGTTTCCGACCTCCTGTTTTTTAGTAACGACAAACTGTCGATTTTAGGCCAATTCAAATTTAGGTCAATGTAGGGATATGGTCAGAGCGGGATCCGGCCTTTGATATCGCCGGTGCTAGCCGGCTAGCGAGATTGTCGATGTAGTCATGGGGTATGAAAATAGCGGGGACGGACTAGGCCCAAACTTCAAGCTTGAAAGTTGAAGTTTAGGCCTAGTCCGTCCCCGCTATTTCATCTTCATATGAATAAGTATTCTCAGCATTTTCTTTTATTCAGGAACGTTTTACTTGAGAATAATCAGTGTTGAAATACGATTGACTTGGCATTAGTGTCTGTTATTAGTGTTAAGTGTTACTTAGTCTTATATTAGATTTGAATGAAATGGCGTAGCCTACCCTTGACCTAAATCAAGTCTATTTGAACAGGATACCCTGGGCCTGGCCTGGGATGGTAATTTGAAAACGTTCTTAGTGTTTACTTCATTCAAATGTGATGTGATTCTTAAGTTATATTATACAGGCCCAGCATAGACCAGATTCAGCTATATACAGCTGTAGAAATATGTGGTTGGAATCATTTTACTTTTATAATCAGAGTGAGGTAGGCCTATGCCTCTATGTGATAGAGAATGAAGTTTCGGGTCCAGATAACTTTTTTGTTCTAGTTTGGAATATTCATACATAGACCTGGGATACGGGCAGCTAGAAATTTCAAAAATATTGTTTAAGAAGAGTAATTTATTTATCTCTAAAACTCTCAAATTTAAATTGTCAATTGCAGATCCAATGGGACCAAGTTCTTAGCAGTTCACACCTAGTCAGAAGTACAAAATTGAGAACCATGCCGATCAGCAAGTGTTAGTTACAATCTAATGAGGAACAGGATATCTGAATGGAAAAATTGCAAGGTATGCTTACTGTTTTGATAATATACAGGCTGTATCTAAGCTCATCACCCCCCCCCCCCCAAAAAAAAAAAAAAAAAAAAAAAAATAAACATTCCCCCTTTTTTAGGAGGGGGTGGGCTATGGCCAATTGTGCTGAAACATGATGCGATATCATGTAATGTTAAAGTTCCATTGTGAGTTAATATTTGTTTGAATTCAGGTTTACCAGTATTTCCATTTTTAACACTGCATACTAATTATCCATATCTCCTGTCTATACATGTACATGCATTTGCATAAAAAACCAAGATATTAACAGTTATCACAAAATTCTGATAAATATTTGAATTAATGTGCACTCTTTATTTTCAAAACATACTGTAGATAGTTATATTCATGAGCGGATATCTGTCCCGAAAGGTAGGGGGGACAACAGGGGCTGATCGAGCCTTCGCCAATAGGGGGGGGGCGAAAACATTTTCAGTCATATGTTAATCCCCGATCGGCAGCTCGAAGGTAATTTTTGTCTGTTTCATTAAAGGAGTAGTCCTCATGGTCACTTTTTAGCTTTATCCTTATAAATCAACATAAATATATGATATCATTGTCCTTATTTATACAATGCGAGCGCGAAGCGCGAGCAATTTTTTGGGGAAAAATTTATGTATTTTTTTCCTAAAATTTATACATTCTGGGCAATGTTTGTTATCCTGAAAAAGATGTATATACAACTAAATATTTACTACGACCGCGAAGTGCGAGCAGAGGTTAACTGATGGAAAAGGTACCTGTTAAAGACTGCTTGCAATTAGCCATGAAGACGTTACATATTTCAACAATCAAATAATGCGAGCGCGAAGCGCGAGCCGAAATTTTTTGAAATTTTTACCCAAAGACTGGAAATTCTAAGCACTTTTTGTAACTTAAACATATAATAGGTATATAACTAAACAATTGATGCGAACTCGAAGCACGAGCGGAAGGTTTTGAGATTTAGACCTTAGAACGAGACACTCTGTTCATGTTTTGTAAATCATGAAAAGGATGAGTAATTGGGGTCTTTCTTACACCCGGTCCTTACATTAATAAAGCGAGTGCAAAATGCAGCCAGAAAATGTTCATATACGTTTAATTTGAATTGATCGAAAGGGTACTTGTTAAGGACTGCTTGCACTTAGCCATGAAGACGTTACATATTTCAACAATCAATGCTAGCGCGAATCGCGAGCTGAAAATTTTTGACATTTTTTCAAAAAGAATCGAAAATTGTAATCAATTTTCGTAATCGTGAACAGGGTAGCTATATAACTAAACTATTGATGTAAGCGAAGCTTGAGCAGAAATAATCGAGATTTAGACCTAAAAACGGGACACTCTACTCATGTTTTGTAAATCATGAAAAGGATGAGTAATAGGGGATCCTTCTACATTAATAATGCGAGCACAAAGCGCGAGCAGAAAATGTTTGATATTGTGATCTGAAACTGGATAATGATTTAAATAGAGAACAAATTGAATATCTGAATAAACATGATCGTGTTTCAGATTTAGACCTAGAATCTCGGCATTTTACACATCTATTAGCGAGCGCGAAGCGCGAGCTTAAACTATTTGATATTCCGATCTGAAAAAAAGAGTCAATTTCAGCTATATATTTCAAGCACTTTGTAGGAAAATTGTGAGGTGGATATGGATCACACTTAATAAAGAGCTGATATTTTTCATTATTATTTGAGTTTTTACATAGGACCGGGACATCCTTAGGACAAGTCATATGAAAATGATGACTATCTTCCTATTCCTCTTACTAAGCGCAAGATGAAACAAAAGGGACAATTTAATCATTAAATTGATATCTTATTTATTAATGCATAATGCGGGCGAGAAATCTGATGATATTATGGCCTGAAAACTTGACATTTCAAGCACTTTTGTAATTAGGAATAGAATGCATCAGTTAAAACATTTTAACCATCAATGCGAGCGCAAATCGCGAGCCAAAATCTTTGATAAACTGTCATGAAAATCAATATTGAGACATACATAAATCGCCAATGAAAATACGAGTAGCACTATCTGCTACGTTTTGACAATCAGACTTGAAAAGGGATATTTTCAAACTAAATGGAATACACAAAAATAATAGGTAGGCCTACTGAATAAATCGAATTTTGCGAGCGCTCAGTGCGAGTAGAAAATGTTAATATTCAAACCATAAAAGCTGTAACTTTTACAGATCACTTTTTTAAACTCCGTTTGTAAATCACACAAAATAATGAAAGTTTGATTTCCGAGGTGAAATGTATAATGTATATTGACTTCCGAACATGATATTTAAGCTCCATATTGAAAAATCACCTAACAGGCAATGCGAGCGCGAAGCGCGAGCGAAAATTTTATATAGTGACATGAAAGATTCTTTTTATTTTCCAAGTTTTCCCCTCATCTTATTTTATTCACTCTGGAAAATTTGACAAGCAAAAAAAACCAAAGGTTTTCGCCGAAAATGTAAGGTCATTTAGTCCAAAATACACGTATTATTTCGAATGTGAATGATGCATTTTTCTCCATCATAAAAGACCAAAAATAGTAGGGGGGACATTTGATATTGTGTCCCCCCTACTATTTTTGGTAGGGGGGACACGTCCCCCCTGTCCCCCCTGGGATTTCCGCCCATGGACTTATATTGCTATATGAATTTATCTGGATTGTTTTATCACTGAAGAGTATAAAATAGAGTTTACATTTTTTTTAATAATAAACTGGACTAGATGAGTAAGAATAATTTACAGCTTATTTTGTTCTTTTCTCTCTTTTACCATGCAGGTTTCCCACTTCCCAAGCTGTTCAAGTACTGGTATCACAACATAAGTGCCAAGAAGAGATATGAAGGCCAAGTTAATAAAAAGTAGTTACTTTATTGCAATAACACATTAAAAATGAATTAATTTGAAATAAATATATTAATAAAGCATTGAATGTTACTTGAACTACACATCTGTAGAAAAGAGTGCGGTACAAGTTCAGGTTCATCACAGGGGCCTTGGAACGGTTTTCAAAGTGGGGGCTGACCATGCAAAAAAATCACAATCGTACGTAATTTTTACGTTTTTGTACGTGGTTTTGGAAAAAAGTCGGGGCTGAAGCCTGCCTCCCCCCCCGCTTCCGCGGCCCCTGCATCACCGGGCAATGACATTGAAGTATACAAGTTTTGGTACAAAATTTCACACAAAATACAAGGAAGAAATATTTTTCCAACGGGCAAATGTATCACCTTTTATTGATATTTTGTACTTCTACTAGTTCTTAGTAGTTTTTATGAAAATAAATATTATTTTCCAGTTTAAAGGCCTATTCAATATTAGAATAGATCTTCTTTTAGTGACATACTTAGGGTTGTAAGACAAAAAATATTGTATTTTGAAATAAAAATCATGCATAGCTAAATGATAATAAAGGTGATCAGAAGATTTAGAAATAATGTTAGTATCACTCCTCAGGCTGGACCTTATTTCATAAACAAGTTATTATTATTGCAGTCTTGTCATTATGACAATTATGGTAAAAGGGCTGAGCAAGAAATTAAGGTTTTTATGTTACCTAAAACAGGCTGGGGGCAAAGTTACCATGATTACAAGTCTTCAGTGGAGTAACTATGGGGGGCACGTGCCCCCCCCCCCCCCCCCAATCAGCTGACAAAAAAAAAAACGAGGAAAAGGAGAGGTAGAGAAACGTAGTGGGAAAGAAGAAATTATTGTTCATTATAATGTTATATTATATTATAATTATGTTATGTTATATTACATAAAAAACATTTTTTCATAACTTTATGAAACATAATTTGCTCATGGTCTATGTCTTCATTGTTCCTGGTGCGCGCACTGTCTGTTTAACAAGATATATAATCCTGTTGTACTAAATCCTCCCGTTTTCAATTCAATATGTACCAAATATATTTCATCGCACTTCGAGTTATTGTTTTATGTAAAATAGTATGCTTCTTTTTCATGACTACTTAAAGTGATTGCCCCATTTTAAGGTCTTAATATAAAATATTTCCTGTCCGTGCTTACATTCGCATTAGTGGATTGGTGAGATATGTCTTGGCTTCAGTTCTTAAAATGTCCCCTTTTCTGATCTGAATATCAAATATTTTCAGCTCGCGCTTCGCGCTCGCATCATTTTGTTAGTGAAATCATATGATCTTTGTGAATTTCTACAAACAAGCCTTAAAATGCCTCTCTTCAGGTCTGAATTTCCTAAATTTTCAGCTCGCACTTTGCGCACGCAATATCTAATTAGTGAGATGCGTATGTTAATAATCATGATTAAAATGACTGCAAGTGCTTCATGTGTTTAGATGTAATTCTAACAAAATCAGCAAGCGCTTGGCACTCGCATTAGATGACAATATATGGTGAAATATGTATACTCTTAATGGATTCCTAAAATATAGTCCTTAAAATCTCCCTGTTTGGGCTCAATATATACAAAAATTTCAGCTCACGCTTCGCGCTCGCATTGTTTAGCGAGACAGATACGTATCATGATAAAAAAAATTGATTAGAATGTCCCTTTTTAGGTCTGAATATCATTATTTGACCAGTGAGATACATATCTGTTTAATGGCACTGTCTTTAAAAATGTCTCTATTAGGTCAATATACCTGGCAACTGATGCCTGATACGCCATATCGTAGTACCCTCAATTATTTTCACTTGTTACGCCACTGACATGACTGATATAACATCTACTAGTTTATGATAACATTATTTGGTTGCGGGATCAAAGCATCAGCTATATAGCTAAACATTTATACTTTATGCCTGTTCAACTTCCAATACAGGTTTAGGCCTGTATTTATGAGATGTTAAGATCTATGGGTGCCTTTATTATTTTCATTTTCAATTAAAACAATTATTAATTATGTATTAATTTAGTATTAACCTCGATGATACTATCGTACAATTTCTGTTGTAATTAAGCCCCTTATTAAGCCCTTTTAAAAACATGCTCAGTAGCAGACCCCCCCCCCCCATATATAAAGACAATAGAAGTGTATATAGAATTAATTGAACCCCCCCCCCTTATTGAGGACAAAATGAAAAAAAAATACTCAAAATAATCGACCGCCCCCCCCCCCCTTTGACGAGGCAGCTGTCGGTGGCCTGATGTCTTCATTGACTTCTTTTTGCTTGTAAAAATAATATTAAAGAAATAGGGGCTACTCTAAGTGTCCCCTGTGAAAATTGATTTGGATCTGCAAGTGCATGAGGCTGCGCCCCCTCCAACGTCATAGCTACCCCATATCTTTAGGTTCTAGCTCTCATATTTTTCAGCTCCCTGGTTTTTTGGAAGAAAAAAAAACGAGGCGAAAGAAAAGAGTGAAATAAATGAAATACGATTAATCAAAATTTGAGTTGTTTGAAAGAATTATACTTATCAGAGAAACTAAATTAAATTCTACAACCATGAAGAATAACAGCAATCTTGATAAATTCTGTTTTTTTTTCAAAATCAGAACCAATCAACCTTTTTCTGATTATTCTGTCACTTTCCATATTTTGGAGAAAAAAATAAGTGTTCATCGACGCCCTGTACTGCATGATGAAACTGTATCCCCACTCGGCCCTCGTAACCCCCCCCCCCCCCCCCCCTCTCTCTCTCCCTCTCCCCCTCCCCCACCACAATGCCCCTTGCTCATTTCTCTTATCTCACCTTGACCTTAATTAATTAATCTTAACTATTTGGCGGTACAGTCAAACGTGACTGGTCGCCATCATAGTTTCATCCCCAACAAACAAGGAACAAACAATAACAATTCTGTTTTTCGACCCAACATCATTCCTTTCAATACGCGTAAGGCTATACGTGGGCATGCACAAACAACGTGGGTTAACAAAAACTGACCCGCGTTTGGACTAAAATTGTGATTAAAATAAAAATGTTATAAATATGAAAAAAATATGTGTATAATGAAGGATATCTGATAAACGGAAAAACATCAATCGCTAATTCATAAAAATGCTGGAAAAGATTTGACAGAGGTTTTTAACAACGGTAATCAAGGGGAATTAGTGTATGGGTGAATGGCGTTCGAGCTTTAGCCGAGCGTTAGCCGGAGAGGGCGCGGGCCAAATCTGCCTGAATCTGGCAATATGGCGTCGTCCATTAAGCTGACGTTAGCCAGCGGCGACTGCGCGGCGGCTGTACTGAGATCGAGATAGATCGTCTAATACAGTCAGTCCGCAGCCCGTCCGAAAGTGCTCTATTTTATTCAGCGGTATGCATAGCCGTCCGTGGTTATGCATGCGTAATGAGCTGTGAAGACGAACTTTCCGATCGGTGTTTTTTGCTCTTAGAATCGTTTATTCCTCACAAAATTGGTCTTATTTTATAGATAAAACTTTGAAATTTTTGATCAGCTAAATAAAATGCACATTTAATGTATTTTGAAGACCGATATTTAGCTTAGAAAAAATGATTTTTTTCAAGAAATATATGTGAATAAACAGAGCGCATTTTTGCATCGAAATCACACTTGCGTCAAATTGATATTATAATCAATATAAAGCGTAGACATTTTTCTTTACGACTAAAAAAGAATTATGAAATTTCATGATGTAGCAAAGTCAGGAACCACAAAAAACTACGGCAATGTCCATCGCGAAATGATTGGAATTGCAGTAGAATTGCCGACGCGTTCTGATTGGTCAACAGCGGCGCACAGACTTACAACATTAAATATAGCTTAAAAACCCGGAAATAGTACGTAAGAGATCGATGGCCAATTGCGTAAGCGCAATGTTTTTGACGTGTGCAAGGACCGCGGTTCGAACCCGCCGGCGTGTTTTTTTTTTTTTTTTTGGGGGGGGGGGGGGGGGTTGATGGGGATATGTGTATGCTTTTTCTTTAAATCATATTCCTTCATCGTTCCTACCCAGCTTTATTCTCTTTTTACTTTCATTTTAAGTTCTATTAGGCCTGTATTTATTAAATCATGGAGCTATTAATAGCTCTATGATTAATTCTTACTTCTTCTTAATCACTGCTTTTGATTTTCAAGTTCTTGATTACACTTATTTGGGCAGGGGTGGGAAGGGAAGTGAGTTAAAGGTCAAGTGCACATCAACAAAAAAGTATTTGAATAAATACAGAAATTTCCCTGTTTTAACACAAAACAGTTATATACACAAAACAATGGTATGCAAATAGAGTTGATTATGTCACTCACATCACATTACTTTTTAAATTTTTGTTGCATTTTAATCATATAAATTTTAGCAAATTTGATCTAAAAAATCTTTCTCGAATCACAATAGGTTACATTTATGGAAACTACAAATGTTAATGGAGGAATTAAAATCCCTCTCAAAATTTGTTAATGAAAATTAAAATAAAATATACATGTCATGTACATGTATCAAACAAAAAAATACACAAGAAATTAGAGTGTGTGTGACATAATCGGTTCTGTAATTTGCACATTGACCAAGATGAGCATATAATTGTTTTATAAAATTAGGCAAATTTCTCAATGTCAAAATAGTAATTTTTTAAATTTTGAATCATAGTTTTTATGAAATTTTCTGCAATACTTTATTTTTCTTTAAATTCAAATTAATTTTTTGGTGGGGTGGACTTCTCCTTTACTCTTTGCTTGGAATAGGGAATGCACATTAATATTTATCCACGAACAAAATTGTCTAAACATATGCAAATCAGTAATTGGACACATGCTCACTTTCCTTTCATCCAGGCCACTCCCTCACATCCACCAGGTTTACAGTCTTATAACAAAAATTATGAATTAATTATAATACCATCACACCATAGCTCCATGATCACACAACATTCATACAGTGCTTCACAACAAATATTTCACTTCTGTTCATATATGCAATAATTACTGTGGAAAACAAAAACAAGGCGTAACCACATTCAAATACCGTTTAAAAGGACAAATATATTATACCTTTCGGAAAAAAAATTGTGAACATACATGGCACTTAACCTTCAGCACATTAGATAACATAACAGAGTTGCTTGAGAACAAAATATAATTATGGGGCATTGCAAGAAACTTATGTTCAATTGCAAATCAACTACATGTTTGTGTTTAATCAAAGGACTAACCCTTAATTTTGGAATGTGTGATTGAGTAGAAAGTTTCTTGCAATGCATTAAAAATGTTTTTTGGTTTTGAATTGTGAATTTTTATTTTTGTCAAGCTGTATTCCTGTCCAAGTCAGTATTCTTAGTCCTCCCCAAAACTGTTATAATTTTTTTGTTTCCAATATCGATAAAGATCAATTTTCTGTTGTATCATTATCAGTCCAAAATTTGCAAACGAAAAAAGGGCTTTGTCCAAATCATGGTCTGACCATTATAGTACATGATGGAATCTCCCAGAATGAAGTAGCAAGCAGAGACCAGAGTCAGCAAGTATGCAGATCTATGTGTAGAAGAGACAAAAAAGAGAGAAATAGTCTAAATTATTCAAAGTATGAATTATGTTACATGTAAGTCAATTAAGAGACTAACTAAGTACTGTCTGTGACAGCCACAATTTTTTTATTTGAACAAAATGGTTTATAAATACTACTGAGTACGGTAGTACCAGACTTTTTACTTTGACTTTAAACTGTTTATAGTCTCTAGAGTAGACTGTCTGAGCTAATCATCATTTAATTCTTAACCGCAGCCTGGGGCAAAAATCATCATGGGGCTCAACTTCGACTAATTAAGAAAAAAGGTTAACAATTTTCAACATAAATCAAGAAATATCTCAAATCTATAAAAACTTGATGGAATTCGGAAACCTGATAATCATTGAATGAAATTTTAGAAGGGATCTACTTATTAAGCTTCGTTTATATTAAGTCTTAATTAAAAAAAAAAACAAGTCCACCGTCCACAGTCACATATATAATGCGAGCCATCTGTCATTACAGAAGTTTCAACGTATGGGACCAAAGGCGAAATTCTACCAACCCGCGACGAACGTAATTTTGGCATTATTTCGCGCCATCGTGGAGTGAACGAGAAGGTTACTTCCGGGTAAAACGTAAATTTCTTGATTTTTAGGGTATCATTTTCTCTAAAATAAAAATATAAGGTGAGTTTGCGTCAAGTTGGTTCTGACATATTTTGAACAGTGACTTTTCTTCTTTCTAAAAAACCCTGATTGAAACAATTTGGTTATGTAGCAAAGTCAGGAACCAAAAGTGAAATTCCGACTACAAAATCGCAGTTAAAATATTACTAAAATAAGCATCAATTAAAGAGGTAAAAATGGTAAGTTGAAAATGTCGAAATATGGAAAATTATATACCAAAATGTAGATAAAGGTCTTGAGAATAACTTACCACAATTCGTTTCGACGTAAACTGAAGTTAGCGACCAGTACAGAGCTATAACTTCAGCCCCTCCAATTCAGTGGGAAAATCAAGCCAAATTGATCGCACGTTTTCCTTCGGAGACCGCTAGAGGGCCGCTGAATAAATTTCCGTGAATATGCTCATTATCGCGCGAGCTGCGGTCTGACTGAATAATTCCACTTAGGCCTATCGGTTGTGACGGTTGTGAACTAATCCTGCTGAACTATAATCAAGCAGCCGGAATCATTTGATGATCGAATGATGGTCATCATTAATATTATTTTCAGCGTATGGATTCATAATCAAGCAAGACGCGATTTCATAACATTTACTGATTGGAGACTTTGTGATTCGTCAGCTAGTATTGCATTTTTCCCGTGTTGATTGCGCGCGCGACGCTCAGCGGCGCAGCGGACCCCATAACCGTCGTCTGCGCCAAGACTTGGCCGGTGGAGGCAGTTCGTCGTGCGCCGAGTGATTGCGTGGTTTTCAGTCGGACGCAAAATAATAAAAAATAAAAAATATATACATATTCTTTTCTGACGTCACTATTTTAGAACTATTTTGATGCATGCACAATCATGATATTCTCAGTTTAAATTGAATACAGGATTGACACAAAATCTTGTAGCCTCGGTTTAGCTTACTGCCTCACTAAAAGTATTTTATTTGATCACTCAATACTAAATATACATTAACATTCATATAAAGATATATAAAAGTTGCCCTGGTAGTCTGGTACAAAATGGACTGTATTGTATCACATTCAAGTTATCACATATTCACTTCAAAAGTGACTTTAACAAATAATGTTCTCAGTCAAATGGCGTTTCCATAGTAAAAATATTCAATACTCATCATAATTTGTCACTAACACAATGGTGGGGAAACATTCCCTAATACCTTAAAAATGTTTTTATAAGTTTATCTTCTGAGATGAAAGTTTTCTAATATGAGAAAATGTCAATCATATACAGGCAACATTTTATTTCCATAATCTAGAATAGAATAGTGATGTTTACAGATAAAACTCGTTGACAACAAAATTTGCTTAATATTTGATATTCTTCAAGTTATACAACATCACTTCCGAAATCAATATTTTATTTCAAATGTACAAAATAAATAGAGAAAGCATCTTTTGTATAATCCAGTGCATTTTCAAGAAAAAGGGTAATCCAAATTAAAACTCGTTGACAACAAAATTTGCTTAATATTTGATATTCTTCAAGTTATACAACATCACTTCCGAAATCAATATTTTATTTCAAATGTACAAAATAAATAGAGAAAGCATCTTTTGTATAATCCAGTGCATTTTCAAGAAAAAGGGTAATCCAAATTTAAGAGGACCAATATGCAAAGATTATTTAATATTAGGCTACAGAATGTGAAAGGAAAGTTCCTTGAATTTTCATTGATTACTTCTATCTCTTCTTCTTCCTTCATACGAGATATCACATTAAACCTAAGTGAAAGAGTGGCGAATCAGACATCCTGCATGACTTCGGCAGTTGAAGTTAAAAAATACATTTTATGTTTTTGCAAGTGCTGCTGAGATGGAAATCTCACAGATGCCACCTAGCTGAGTGATTTTTTTTAATCAGTGGACATATATATTAACTTTCAATGACCCTTTCATAGCATAATTATGTTAATAAATGCAATGCTGAAAATGTTTTTTCTGGCCCGACTGTGATACCATTCACCCATTTCAGAAAAAAACTTGAAAGAATTAAATCTGTACCTGATGTCTTCAATATTGATTTTTCAGTCATGGTTGGGTTTCAGAGGTACAAGTAAAGTAGCTAATGAAAAGCTAAGATTGCTCCTTTCATATCCAACTTAAAGGGGAATAAAACATTTTTAACAATGGGCTTGTGTGGAAAGAGAAAATTCAGAGAATATGATCAATGAAAGTTTGAGAAAAATCGGGCAAATAATAAGAAAGTTATGAGCATTTGAATATTGCAATCATTAATGCTATGGAGATCCTCCCATTGGCAATGCAACAGAGATGTGTGATGTCACATGTGAAGAACTTTCCCTGTGATGGACTATAAAATACCCCCAAAATGTATTTTTTGCTCTTTCTTACGGTGATACAAACTCTTTATCCATAATGCATTCTTTGAAAATCTGTATTACATGCTCTCCTATACAAATAATTCATGATCTACAGATATATGTGATAAAAGAGGCAGTATAAGAGAAATATATAGAAAATTAATGGGAAAATTTGTTCATATGTGACATCACACATCTTTGTCGCATTGCCAACTGGAGGATCTACATTATAATAATGATCTAAACTTTAAATACTTAAAACTTTCTTATTATTTAATAATTTTTTCTCAAACTTTGATCTGTTTCTTTGATTTTTCTGTTTTCACACAAGCTACATGTACATTCTTTCTAAGGTTTCATTTTCCTTTAAATCAAATATAACAAATTCAAGGTTTACAATCAAACTTCAATATATGGGTCACATTAATACTCATATGAATTGTATAAACATGATAGAGATCACTCTCTCACACTAAATATGAACAGAGGATGCCAAACAAGGTGTGAAAGAAAGGGGTCGTATGATATTAAAAATCATGCCATAATATGAAAGCATACTTTGTTATCATAAAATTGTAGAAAGCATGGGTAATGATATGAAATACTCATAAATGAAAAAAGACATTATGCTTAAATCACCAAATAGATAAAATTGCCTTCAGAGACAAAAAGAAAAATAGTTATATGTACACAAGCGCATTAAAAACAAAAATTGGTAAGCTATATTAGGCCTATACAATGTCAATTTGTTGTGTAGTTTATTTTGGGGTGTTGTACTTAAGGTTCACTCTAAATTCTAAGGATTTAAAATAAATCCAAATTGGCTGTGGATAGTGACCAGCAGAATATCAGATTTAGATCTAAACCTTGTGCATTTAAATATAAAGGTAAAAGATTGGAATTTGAATATTTTTAAACTTGAAAGTTAATCCTTAAGATAAAATCTGAATTCAATATTTAGCTGGTTACCATTTGCAGCTAATCTGGATTTATTTCAACTCATCGGAATTTAGAGTATTATATGAACCACACCTGTTTAACTAAGTAATAATGTACATATCTTCATTCTGAGTTATCACTACCCCAAACAACAAATGTACAATGCAAGGTAATGAACAACCAATTCCAAGTCATTTGAACATATGAAAAACAAAACATTATCCAACTTAAGGCAACAAGGCAATGAATATTTAAAACTGGTGTTCTAAAAAGCAAATTTCAAAATAAAACAATTTCAATATTGATTAAATGTATACATGTCACAGCCTAGAAAATGGGAGACATATTAATAATATATTGCACTAAACAAAATCTACAATTGTTCTTTCAGAGCAATTTCATATATAATCAAAATCATTTTCTGTAGGTGAAAGCATAAATGCAAGAACATACCTTTTCCCGACATTTTGAAGATTTTGGACAATGAAAAAAAAATGATTATCAAAAATCATAACATGGTTGAAAATAGTTCAAATTCAGCTACAACATGAAAAGTAAGCAGAGCGATATTGTAATTGCTATTACATAAAAAACGTAATTTGACCGTTTCACTTAAATGCAATTTTTTTCATAATAAGGCCTTCTTCTTTTTCTGCGATCTTCAGTGAACAACCAATACAAGCAGAGCTAGTCTTCAAGCTACATTCAAAGCTGGCAAAATGAACTGGTAAAGCTGCTGTTTTAATACTCCATTCAGTGAATTGGTCTACAAAATATAGTATACATCTGAAATTGAAAACACGACATTTCAGTGTGTGAATTGCATTTGACAAACATGTATAAGGTAATATGAAATCTTGTTTTCTTCTCCGTCATTCGCACACTCAAATGTGATTGCCTGATGTGCCCATTGATTGTATGCAGAGTGAGTTGTCTACCTGAAATTGATTTTACTTAATTGATTTGATATGATAGGATTACTATTCATTTCAATAAATTGCATCAATATAACATCTCATTAATACATGTATATAAAAAATTAAAAGTAATGACGATGCAAAAATGTGCATATTTGAGTAAGTATCAAATGAATCCATATATCAAAGAGACTACCCTGATTTGTATTGAAAAGTGTACATTTTATACCACATCAGTCAAATTGATCATTGGCCCATTTCACAAAACAAGTTACGAAAAGAAATTGTGATAACCATTTAAAGCTATTGAAATCACTCAATTTGATTGGCTGCCAGTAAACTTGTAGAAATTGCCAATTTATTATTCTTTTATTCTTTATTAGCCTTTATGAAACAGGACCCATGTCTATCCACATCAGTGAACTAAGATTCAAGTTTTTTTTTATTGTCTAGGGTCTAAAGCCTCAAGCCAAGTATTTATGAGAAGCATAGTCGATAATGTGGCTGACAAACACATGTCAACTCTTGATATAGGCCTACAGTATATATAATAACCAGGGACAGATGTTTCAGAAAATGCAAAGTCAGGCCCAGCTACAAAATTCAAATGTATATATTTCATGTTGAATGGCTCTATGATTTACACAAAATTGGAATGGCAAGGAGAGGGAGCATCATATCCCCTCCCTCTCGGGGGCCATGGAACTGTTTTGAAAGTAGAAGGGGGGCTGACCACACAAAAAATCACACTCAGATGGTCATTTTTGGAAAAAAGTGGGGGGCTGAAGCCCCCCCCCCCCACCCCCTCTTCATTCTACATCCTTATTCCTGACCTATTTTTTTTATTAACTGCAACACATTTTTTCATCCAGTCTGTACATACGACAACCGTTGCTATGTCAGAAAAACATCAGGAACTATCAATTCATTACGAAAACCTTCTCCTTGAGAAGAAGGTATCTAAATTCTAACTTTGATATCTTCGTGAACTAGTTTCCTGCATAGGTATACTTTTCCCCATAATCTAGAGATAATGTTTAATAATGTTATAATTAATGTTTATTTTAAAGGTCAAGAACATGTTCAAAAACAAACAAAAAAAACCTAGAAAACTTCATCTCAGATACAGCTGTTGCATGTTAATCATTTGCTATTATACAAATGTCATTCACATGACATTGAGCATTTTACTCCTCTATATTCAAGTATGATTTCAATCAATGTTTCTCCTACAAATCATATATACATGCTTGTCCAAACATATTAAGAGTATAGTAATAAATAAAGCGTTTGTATCCAGCTTCAGCCTAGCCACCATCCTTCATTCTTACTTTGTGTCTGTGTTCCTTGTGGGAAGAGCGGGCAATTTCGGGAAAAGCCTCTGCCACCAAATACTGTATTGAGAAAAAAAATATATTCCCTTGCCATGGTGCAGTATTTCCTTCATTTGCCATAGAACCAGAGAAGCGACGCTAGACAATATATATAAATTGAACTTTTTGGCCTGTATTCTGAAGTCAGGTTTAACTTAGACCATGGTCTAACTCTGTACTAAAATTATGGGAAGCCAATAAATCAAAAACTAAGTTTTTATTGTATATTTCTCCTGTGTAATATTTTGTTTCCTTTTGCTTTCATAATGAAGAAAATACTTCAGTTATCATTCCCAGACAATTATGAACAATTTGGGTGTCATATGAATTTAACTGAATGTTTACTGTTAGGGATTTATGCTCCAATTGGCTCTCCATACTTAAACCACAACTTTAAACCAGGGTTCAATTTAAACCTGACTTCAAAATACAAGCCAATGTGTAGAAATAGTTTTGTGTATACAAAATGCGACTAGTTTTCTTGTAAAACAATTACTAGTAAGTAAGTGATGTTTGTTACAAAAGTTTCTTTGCTATTGCATTTCAATATCATATGGGTAGCATTCCTCTTTAATATCTATAAATTAACATGTAATATGGATAGAGGTCGTACTGGTATCCTTCACTGATTACTTGTATAACTATGAATGACAAAAAAGGTCACGACCTTATACATGTATCAAATCGGAGGTCAGTGGTCATCTGAGGTCAAAGGTGCACTGCAAAAACTCTGGTGTTGATTTAACACCAGCCCGGAATCTATATATATCCACACCAGAGAAGTATTGAAACAACACCAGTTTGGAATCAAACCGATGCTGTTTTGATACTAATTGGTGTTGTATGAACACCTATCTGGTGTTAGATCAAAACGAAACAGGTGTTGTTTAACACTTTTCTGGTGTGGATATAAATAGATTCCAGGCTGGTGTTAAATCAACACCGGAGTTTTTGCAGTGTGATGTTCATCCTAGGCAATGTGATCGAATACTATCTAAGAGGTGCTACGGTCGCACCCAACGAAGCCGTCTCCAAACAGACATATGGTATGCCATTCAAAATAACACAATTTCTTTGATCGACCAGAGCCCCGTCTTACAAAGAGTTGCGATCAATCCGATCAATCACAACTATGGAAAGCCAAAAACATCAACATTTAAAGGTAAAAGACAGTAGTTGCAGCAAACAATTATTTCAAGAGAAAGTCTTTTAAACCATGGCTAATTGTCAAAATATTATCATACATCTAGATCTGGTATATTAATGTAAAATTATCTTTGTAAAATCATGAAATCTTAGCCCAAAATCGATAATTCTGATGATCACGTACACAGGAAAGCATGTGTGTGGCAGTATATGAATATTGCTTTGAAAAATAACTGACATTTGATGCAATTCTGTGCTTATTTTGCTAATTTCTCAGCAATTATGCATTTTCTTCCAGAGCTATTTGGCGGTACTTTCATTAGATTCTGTTGGAACTCATTTCGAGATATAACTGGCATTTATCTTTAAAATGCATGTTTGTTCAAAACATTTTCCAACTATGATGTATATTCATACATTCATTGTTTTCTTGAAAAATTCAGTGTCCATCTCTTCATTTACAAACGACATTGTGCCAATTTCCTGTAGAAAAAATTATGACATGGATGGATTTCCATAGAGTTGAGGCTGATTGGATCAATAGTAACACTTCGTAAGACGGGACCGGCCCGGAAGTCGGTTTCGTTGGTGTAACTGTTGCATAAGAGGTGCTACAAAGTTACCATCTATTCACATGCATTAATATAATCAGTAAGAAAGGCATAATAATTTGTACAAAATTGTAATATACATACACATATATAGTTCACATAAATTGCATATCAGTGGTGTACAGTACATTACATCAATCAAATTAAAAATAATTATATTTTTCATGCACTGTTTTTAGTTTCATTTTTACATTGTCAATAGCACCATATTGGGAATGATTTCCCAAATAATTGAGAAACATGTTTTTGCCTCTTGAAGTCCAACGCTTCTTTACTGTCAAGGACCCCCCCCCCCCCCCACCAAAAACAGGAAATGACGATATCAAAAGGTGGAATATACTATATAATTATAATTAAACAATATCATATATATGTACAGTACAAAGAAGTATGAGTTCCATGACATATTGGTTGCATTTTTCAAGGCCATATATTACTAACTTTTTAGTAGTCAACACGTGAACTGTAAAGAAAACGGTAATACAACATTCCTCTTTGAATTATGAATTCAGTTGTAAATACCTCATGTAAAGAGCTGAATATTGCTCACAGACAAATAAATACATTCTGAGGATATTGATGTTCTTTTTGTATGCACAAATTCTTAAACATGAAAATGTGAATGGCATTGATATTGCTTGAACAAATGTGTAGCTATACACCGCTCGCATGCCTACAAAAGTTCAGCATTCCAAATCCTCTGTTTACAGATGTGTTCATATTGATGATATTATGACTTTGTAAGTTGTAAAAACATCAGTTACCAAATGCCCTCCATACATGAATGCTTGAGAAATTGACTAGACACATGTATAAAGGAACATTGAAAATGTCCTTAATGCTGAAAATTTACAAATTCACAATGCCAAATGTGCAATGCTTTCGAGAAAAGATTAGTGATATCTTTGGAAAGTAGAATCTATATAAAATAGGCACCGGTGTCTTACTGTAGAACTTCATAGGAACTTGACTGATCAAAATAAATGGAGGTCCTCCTTACACAAGAGGTACATGTATATTGTCCAAAAGTGAGGTCCAGTTAGGATTAATTTTATTACAAACAGGTCACATGAATTAATCAACACCAAGGCCCGAATTCACAAAGGTAGTTTTGATGGTTTATGCAGATTTCCTGTATAAATTACACTTAATTTAGCGCGTATATAAAAAATGTCCAATGCTGATGTGCGCTTTTGTCACAGTGCGCCAAATTGACGCCTGTTACTACGGTTAGATATATTTCATTCATGAGTCCACTGTTTGAAGATGTTTCATAATGCTTCATAATAATTTCATACAAAAGACTTTGAATTGCATAAACAAATGAATATTTCAATAAATATTTTAAAGAATTATTTCTTTTGTTTACATTTGGTTGTTGTTGTTGTTTATGTTATTATGTATATTCTGTTGTCATTTGAGAATTGAATATCATATTTTTATATGTTATGTGTTCCTGGAAATTAAATATAGATAAAAATTTAATTGCCCACCATCCTTCCACTCCTAAATTTAACACTCATTAGCTTCAGACCAGTTCAGAAAAAAACTTAGTAAATTTTCTCTTTCCTAATATTGCTTGAAAATATGTCATCTATTTGGGAACTCAACATCAAATTCAACTTTTTTTACCTTTGCAACTATCTACCAACCCTTATCTTTTATGCTCTCTATGAAAATGGCTCTATATGAATGCAAATTATTCCAACTTATCTCATTGTACTTTTTTTATTTTCCTACATCATAACTATATAATTGTTATTACTATTTGTCATTTTGTATCATGATTACTACCTTTGTATCATACATTCATTTTATAATTACTATAGTTAGGGTAAAAATAAGCAAATTATCTCATGCCATTTCTATATATATTTAGACATTATATAAACTACTTTTATAAAAATGAAAATTTACAACGTAAAATACTACTTATACATGTAGTATATTTTCAGTCATGTTTTACATATTTTTTTTTATTCATGTAAATGCATACTGTAGTTAATATTTCATATGAGACCATACAATACTACTTTCATCTAAATAAGTGCTAAAATACAGAGATAAAAATCTAATTTGTACAAGTATATCTTTATTTCAAACGAATTGTTTTCTTAAATTATTCCAAAACATGCTACTCAATCCAAAAAAAAATCAGAACTGTCACTTAACCCTATTTTAACTGGGCTATTTCAGACAAAGCATTTACTAGGGGGGTTCAATCATACCCCCCTTCAAGTAAAATAAGGGTTAATATTTTCCAGGACTTAAATTTGGTTTCTGCTGCACATTACATATACAATATAATAAGTCGATGTCCTTCATTCAAAATATGAAAGAGCGAAAGTAAACACTACCTTTTAAACGTAAAGATGCAAACATTTCTTTTTTAACCTACTCTTTGGTACTGAAAGGTGCATATCATTAGGCAAAAGCTATGTGAGGAGTATGCAGTAAAAAATCTGATTTTAAAAGGATCGTTTCACCTTGTGAGGAGCTGATTTAAAAAAAAAATTATCAAACTAAGATGAAACATGTGTATGAATGCTTGATTTGTCCTCAAAACCCTGAAACAGACCACAATATATTATTGAAAACTCCCGGAGGGGCCAGTTCCATTGACAAGTGGATACCATGCGCGACCATGGGGTCTCGAAAAGCACCCTAAACACGTATTTTCCATATTCTGAAAATGACGCCCCTTAAGTATTGGCGTGTGAAACCCTACCCTTAACAAGTATTGGAAACAAAATGATACTATTGGCAAGTATTCCCTGAATTGAACCCCTGTACAGCGATATTTCAATTGTTATGTCACGGACGTCGGTTTTACCTTTACCTACATCATTGGGTTTAGTGCAGCCACACCTTGCGCAAATAGTACTCTAAACACGTAGTGTTGACTCTTGGTGCAAAACGTACATCCTTTATAAAACAAAATAGTCTTAATTTTTTATACCTTCGCAAATTTGACCCTAAACACGTAGCCTTCCTAGCGAAAATAGATACCTTTTTTCATTATTTTAGTGTTTTTGACACCCTTAGTACGTTACGTACGTAACGTGCCCTATCTTCAAAAAGACATCGTATTTACATGGTTATTTGGTCGCGCATGGTATCCACTCGTCAATGTAAGTGGCCCCCCTGGCTGAAAACTCTAATTTAGACACAAGTAGCAATTTATTAGCCTGATTTTGAGAACCGTCTCTAAGACGCATTCAGCATGTGCCCAGTTTTCCCAAATTCAAAAACTGTTAGCTGTGTTGAATCCCTTCTGCTGTGTGTATCTCCTATACACACACTATTATTAGCTGCACTGTGCATTCAGTGTACATGTAGCTTGTACACAATGTATGTATAATGTTAGGTCTGCTGGTTTCATCTAGAGTTTGTGTTAATTGTGGTGCACAGATTCGCTGTATACACATATTCACTGAACCAAACTCCCAATTATTTTCAAACTTTGGTTTACATCTCCAAAGTTTTAGAATAGTTCCTTTAGATATGATACTTTGAAACTTTTGGAATTGTATTTTTACACTATAAGCCTAATGTTTAGCCCATTTCCAAGAGCCAAAATGAGAAATTTCAAATCAGAACAAAGTGAAACGATCACCTTAAGTGAATTGAGAAAATCAAACGCAGCTTAACTTTCACCCAATCAGAAGTTCACATTCTGTTTTGTGTTCAAACACAAGCTTTTGTGCAACAGGCCCTGCAGGTCACTTCAAAGAAAAAGGCAAGAATTCCAATCCGCAGAAAAGGGGATTATGGTCACGAGACTCACCAGGTACGCTTCTAAGAAAGCTGCATCGCACCTAGCTAGAGAATTAGAGAATGGCCAGCAAAAGAAAACCAAGGAAGCATGTTTGCCAATCACTTCAGTGCTGGGCTCTTCAAACCTTGTATCCCCTAATTAAAATACTTTGAGGGCAGCTCAGAAAAGGATGGGTTTTAGCAACATGGAGTGGTGGCAACGTCATATTGTCTGAAAACAGTCTCCTAATTCCTGTAGAGCACTCTTTCTGGGCAAGAGATTGCTACTTGTCAAAAGCTCTTTAAAAATTCAAGCTATATCTGAGCTGTTCTAAAAGAAAATTTAATTCTGAAATACAGTGAAGCCCATCTGTAGTGACCACCCAAGGAAAGCACTTAATGTGGCCTTTGTAAACAAGTGACTGCTATTGACTGGCTCTTCTGCACACATTCTGCTCCAAGGTAATCACTTGAAGTGGTCACTATAGGCAGGTGGCTGCTTTGGAAGGATGTCTACTAACATAGGTTTGACTGTATGAAGTTTTATGACCCCAGCAACGATTATTTCATATAATAGATACTCCCTGGAGGACTTTGGCAAGTGAGTCAGCATCGGCTCCATCAGCTGCGGTAGGGTCAAAGTCCAAGGCAGGAGGACATTGGTGACCGAGGTTCCGCTGGGTTCTGTGGAGCGGAAGGGACGTAGCAGGCCTGATGGGAGGGGGACGGATTCTCCCTCATCACCTTCTCCTGGTCTCTCCTGATCCTCTCCACGAGGGCGTGCGTTGCCTCCTCCACGTCACTGAATATCGGGACACGCTCGCGGCTGGCGACGTCGGCAAGGTACTGGCGCCCTCTATTGTAGTCCTTGACGGCTCTTGGAGTAAGCTGGTGTTGGATAGAGAGAAGGTCATATAGAGGGTAAGACTCAATGGAAATGACACTGCTATGAAGATACTGGATTAAGTCTTTATTGAAATAATGGACTCTTAAAAAAAAAACATGTCATAGTTAATTGTTGAAAAAAAAAAATTGTTTACAATGAATGGAAACAGTAGGCCTATATATTCTCTGACATATCATCATAATACACCCTCCTGTAACTATTATGCTAAGACTACCCACTATTATTTTACAATAAAAAAAGAACAAACATCCATGGGGGAAAAAAGACCTAGTATTTCAGATGTCTGGGAAATCCTTTTCATTAAAGGACAAAACAATTTAATGATTGATACCTAGTCCAAATCTCATCACTCCGTTCCCTCGGAGAGAGGACATTAAGCCATCAGTCCTCTGGTTGCTTGCTTACAAACATTCATTGCTTTCTTAGCAATCAGGTAAAAAATCACCACCATCACCACTCTGCCTAAGATAGAGAATCCAATATACTGCCGTACTTTGGCAAAAGGAAGCAAGTTACAAAAGTATGATTTGTTGAAAATGAGCAATGTTTGTTCGTCATTTACATAAGCGTCAATGCCTTTAACAGCATATTTTCTTCAATATCTTTCCATAGAACGATTATTTCTTCCCCAAATTTTGCCTGAACGTGCAACATACAAAGGGTGTTTCAGAAACAACAATAACTCAAATTTGGCTGATGTGTCACTTGCTTCCTTTTGCCAAAGTTGGGCAGTATACCAATTGAAATTGATCTCGGCCGTCGATCGCGATGAAAATTGGCACGCCGTTTACCCATGGCATAATCTACAAAACTGTAAGATCAAATTTCGTGAAAAATCTCAATGTTAATTAATTATGCTAATTTATGCATAATATCAAAAGTTTGCTCTAATTAACTAAATGTAAATAATGCCCCTAAAATGCTAATTTTTGGTACACAGACTCTTCATGAGGATCTGATCAAATGTACTTTTTTTAAAAATTTAACATCACATTTATATTATTACGTATTTCTTTGTTTTACAACTTGTTTTTATTGTTTTTTAATGGAAATTGTTGGGAACTTAATTCTGACCCTTAACAAGATGGAATTAATTGATATAATCAGTAAAAGGAAAAACAATGATTCATTTATGAATTTTGGCTTCAAACACTATTTGCATTGGATTTGTACACTAATTCCCGTTTTTGAGCAATTTTGGGTCTGCATGAACTTACGAAATGTTGCGTAATTTTGGAACCACATATCCGGGGGTTGCAATTTCGCATAGGACTTAAAAAGTATAAAGTCAGCGAGCAACGCGGTAAAAAAAAATTGCGCAGTGGATTTATCGCGAAAAATTTCAAGGGGGCTGAATCAGCCCCCCCCCCCCCCCCCCCCCGTCTTCTCAGGGTAAAGGGTCCCAAAGCTACGCACCACCCATTTAGACTAGAGCCATTCTGGAAAAAGAGGCCTATATAAACTTTAAGAAGCATTTTGGGGTAAAAGTTGGAAACCGGACTATTTCACACAATTCAAATATGCTGAATCTGATAAGATTGGTTCCCAAGCTAATTTCTCATGTTTTGACCACCTAATTTGCATAAACAAAATGGCTGCCAAATTGACAATTCAAAATATTATTTCAACAATTTTCTTTAATTATATTCGTTTTCAAAGACATGAATACTGCAAAATCCTGCATTCATACGTGTACCTATAGGGAAAATTTGTTATTTTTGTTCGTGGCTAATTAATTATGCAAATTTATGCATATTTTGGATCAGTATGCTATAATTTTATAATTTCAGCTCAACTGTTTATATTTTTGGTACAAATAGCATTTGCATCATTACAAATAATTGTACGGCCCTTAGAATATAATATCACAGTGAATAATAATGTATTAGATTGTTTTTTAATTTCTTATGTATTTCTTTGTATTTTGTACCTTTTGTTTTGTACATGTTTTGTTATGGGATCTGTCAAAGTATTGATTATCAATGGCAGAAAATAATTAGCTTCAATGACTTAATTATGTAATCAATTTTTTAACATTCTTTATTCGTATATATCCATGGACATAAACAGATGCACCCACTCCCACACCCACATCTGCATACAAAAGTAAATTCCTGCAGGGAGGGCCTTCCCATTTCAAAGCACACTGGTGGTGATCCAACAAATTTCATTAACCTATCTGTATTCAAGCGAATGTCACTATTAATTGCTTAAATTTTGATTATAAAATGGTTTCTTGAATTATGATATCAATCAATTCATTCACATTTACAATTTTAGATGATGAATTATTGAATTTGAATCATGACAGTACTGTAATTCTCAACTCCTAATAGTCAATCAGTTGCATTTAATATCCTTTGGAGTAGTTATGTTCCCCGACCAACAGAATCTGATCACACATACATGTACATAAATTTAGTGTGTTTTTCTTTAGCAAAATGAAGTGAAAACAGTCTGCTGAAAATGAGATGTCCTGTGTGTTTCTCCATTATGCTTGTCAAATTGTCCCAATTCTCAGAACTGAACCCACATATAAACAATCTAATTTCTCATTTTGCCTATCAATTAGACCGTTTTCCATGGTTTAAAAGCCAGACTGTGATGTTTTGAAGTTCAACAACGAATAAGTCACTGCATGTCCTTTTAATAACAAATTTTGATCATTGGACTTCATTAACGGATTACATGTGCATCTCCATAATATATCTTTTCCAATGCAGTACTGCACCTGTCCTATCAAGGATTGCCGCTTCATCCAACTTAGAGGCATCCAGCTTCCCCCAGCTTGATATACACCTTTACCTTCGGGGTGTTGAATGATCAATGTCAGTTATCATTGATTTGGTGTTCCATTGGATTGCTTGATTGATGGCCGGGGCAGCCTCATATTATAAAAGTCATCTCTAATTGTTGAAATCAAACCAATGTACTACAAGTATTCTACGGAGGCAGTTCGTATCAAAGTCATCGTGTTTGTGTTCTTGAGATATGTCTGATTCTCATGTCACAGATCCATAGAGAAAACCAAAACTTTTGTCTTGAGAGAGAATCTGCTGTCTGACCAGATCTTGTTTCAGGTGTTAAATGCTCGGAGTGCACATTTTCAATGCCGCAGTGAATTGTGTAATGTCTCCTTGGCCATTTATCGAACTTCTAATATTCACACATCTTCATATCTTCATAAGATAGACTATCTCTAATTGATAACGAAGATATCTTTCAGAGGATGGTGGGTTCCTGACATGTTTGGTGTTCCTGTAGGTGATTATTAATCCACTTCTTTTGATTGGTATTTAACCCAACAGCATCCAATAGCTTACCCAGCTCTGATAGGCTGCATGCGAGTCTGAGATATCACCGTCAAAGTCTAGGTCGAGAATTTCTTCGATTGTAGAGCCAGGAGATCTCTTTCTATGAGGAAAGCAGTTGCCTAAGTTATGTTTAACTTGTCAACCGGTTTTGATACCACTAAACATGTCATTCTTCTTGGGAGACTGCAGTCTGTTTTGGAATTGATGATTCTGCACTCCAATAGCTTTCCTCTTACCTTGCCAACAGAGGACAGCTGTATTCATCACTGGCATGCAGTCTCCTGTGACTATACCCTTTCCTATGGAGTTCTTAGGGAGTCTGTCCTTGGTCCCTAGTTCTTTAAACTGTACATCACTCCTCTTGGCTCTATAATGTGGCAACATGGTCTTGGTATACACTTCTATGCTGATGACATCCAGCTGTACACCTCACTTTTGATCCAAAATTTAAAGATAGAGAGGTTCGTGCAGCTGTTGTTTTTGGTGCTGCGATTGAGGATTCGATGTTGGATGAAGGTCAACTCCTGGAGCTTAACGATAAAAAGCGAAGTATCTTGTTCTGTCATCTCCATATATGCGTAATTATTATGACTACAACTCCAGTTCTACTAGGTGAGGAAGCTATATATCTCCAGTATGCAAGGCTGGATATCTTGGCATAGTCTTTGATAGAACAATGAGCATGAAGAAACACACATTACATGCCTGCCAATCTGCATATTACCAGCTCCACAGAATTGCTGAGATCACTCATTGTCTTACATGTACATGAGGTGGTGCGGAAAATATCATCCATGACCGGATAACCTCTAGACTGGACTTCTGCAACTGTCTCCATGCTGGTTTACCTTCATCAGGCATCCCTAGCACTTTTCAACCATAGGACGCAGTGTGAAAATTTGTTCTGCATTGGGCAGTGACTGGGCTGGAAACCTTTTTGTTTTGCCCATGTTTTTACCATGGAGCTAATCAGTGTTTAGCCCCATTTTTATCATTTCCTCTTCTGTATTCAGTATCGTTCGTCAAAGAATATTCCAAGGCAAGGATTGGAAAGAAGCTGTGGTTTTCAGTTATCACTTTGATAGTTGAATTGGAGAAAATGTATCGTCGCCAAATAAATAAATAAATCGCTTATGACCAAAAAAATTAGTATGTGATCCAGTAATACAGACCCTTTGCATTTATTACAAATTGTTCTTGGTTAACTGCCATGATTGCAGTTCTGATGGAGCTGAATCAAAGATATAATTGGCTTGGGAACCGGTCTTATCGGATTCAGCACATTCAAATTACATGTAGGTTAAATAGACCGGTTTCCAACTTTTACCCCAAAATGCTTCTTGAACTCAAATTCTCCCCATATTGGTCTTGTCTAATTGTGCATACAATTTCATTGGCAAAATATCAATCTCTACACGGAGCCAGGACTGCATTGTGACAAATGATTCCTATTCATATCTTTTACAGAGGCTGCAATAAATCCCAAAATGCAGAGAAAACCCACAACTGACAGCAAGTTTGGAGAAATTGAGGCACAGGAAATATGATTTATTAACAAGATAAGTAGAGTGGTAGCTTTAGGACCCCTTCCAAATCTGGCGCCAAAATCAAGAGGTGTTTGGGAAACTCAGCAGGATTTTCGTTTTTAGTGAGTTTTGCAATATTCTCTTCTTGGGTTAGGATCTTTGAAATATTTTCTACAATTTAGAGTAAGACAATCTGTTCAAATATTAAAATTGTCAAAGTTTTTATCATTGTAAAACAAAGTGCATAACTTCCCCCCCCCCATCAAATACAAAGTCTTGTCACCCAATCAGCAATAACTTAGAAGAAACATAATCACCTCCTCTCCATTGACGACCACTCCATCTTTGAGGTCCTGTATACACAAAATCACATTCCGAGCTTGGCCAATATAGTGAGCGACCTGCAATTATAAAAGACAATCATAAGTAGGCTTGAGTCATACCAATTACCGATGCTGAACCCTGGCAGACCGATAAAATAAAATAAATTCATAAATTTACAGTGTCATAAAGTTTGACAATTAACCACTTCAAGATCTTATTTCCTAAAAGTGTCATATGATAAATACAAGCTACATGTATATACAAAGATCTTTCCCTTTCCTTGCTGTCTCCTCTATCTTTACATTACTATGTTACTTTGTATGTTTTCCAAAAGTTACACGTATCATGCAATACGATATAATATTGCACAGGTAGATCATGCAGATCAAAAGGTGTTTTTAATGCATTGCCAAAAAAAACCTAAAATCATTACTGATATCCCATTCTGAACACTAGCGTACCTAAGGGGGGGGGCAGACTGCCCCCCCTGACGGAGTCACAACTCATGCAAAGGACGTATCCCTGCCCCCCCTGACGAGTCAAAACTGAAGAGCCACAAGTGGCCCCCTCCCTTGAACTTGAAGACCTTTGGTTTTTTTTTGCTTGTCAATTTTTTTTCTGGTGCGAAATGTCCTTCACTTGCGGTTGAAGACCTTTTTTTTTTTTTGCTTGTCAAATTTTTTGGCGGACGAATTTGCCCCCCCTTTGGAAAATCCTAGGTACGCCACTGATTCTGAACCATTCAATATAACAAATATTTACCTCGACCATGGAAGCAGATGACCTGGATAGATTATTGATGACAAAGAAGAGGTAGTTACAGTTGTCCTTAGCTTGGGCCTCTAGAGGGAGATACCTGAGATTCCAGTTGGGTACAACTGGATCAAAATAGGTCATGCCATTTTTCCTGGAGGGTGGGAAAAAATAGCAGTTAAAGGGGAAGTTCACCCTGAAAAAAGTGAGGCGTAAAAAAAGCAGAAAAAATACTTTAAAAAAATTGGTGAAAGTTTGAGGAAAATCCATCAAAGATTAAGAAAGTTATTAGAATTCCAAGTTTTGGATTTGTGACGTCATAAACGAGCAGCAGCCCCATACTGTATAATGCATAAATATCAATTTTTTATGAAACAGGAGGGCCACCTTAATGCATAATGCGGACTTCAGTCATCTGCTTGTGGAGGACTCCGATCCACGATCTTTGGTTGGTAGGCAGATGCTTTACCAGCAGAGCTATCTCGCTTCTGTAAATTGCTATTCACATATTTACTTATTCATTCATTCACTCACCCATTCATTAATTTCTCTATCTACTTATTCATTCATCCATTATTTTTGTTTTTCTTTTTTAGTTTCATTCATTGACTTCTTTATTTATTATTAATTTATCCATTCATTCTTTCATTTATGCATTCATTCCTTAAACATTTTATTCATTATGGAACTTGATACAGGTGTTAATAAACTAGAATGCGTATTAAAGCCAAAGCATCGCTGCCCACTGAGCACAGATGCAGAGCACAGCCCAACCATCATAGACATTATACAAACCCACTGTCTCAAGATTCATGTAAGACACTATTCTTGACACTAGAATGAATTATGGCCTTTTCTAAGAACAACTCAAAATTTCAAGTTCAAGCATTTAATTCTCCTGTGCCAAATGGAAAGATACAATATAACAATATAAAAGATACACAAGGATTGAGGCATATTGGCAATAAATCTTCGCTAAAATCTATAGATTGATTGCACATGATAAAGAAAACATGAGTAATGAGGTATTTTAAAAAAAGAAGCAGCGCTTGTAAAAAAAATGTAGTGCCTCTGTGATTGAATACAATTTGTAAGCCATGAATTTAGAAAGATGTACGGCAATACACACCTAAGGATTGGAATGACGATCTTTTCCCTCCAATGACTATCCCGACAGGATCCACCGAGGAAGACATCTCGCTGGACCTCAACCTCCTCCTCCTCCTCGACATCGCCCCGCCCAAACTGACGGAAGAACCCTGGACGGTGACACGGGAAAGTAAACGTAGAAGATAAAGACTTCTGTATAAACAAATGCCATTTTTGGAGCACATTTCCAGAGCTGCCAACCTGTGCCGGCCACACAGAAACGTTGTTAGCCTACCAGAGCGCTAACAGCTAACAGTAAATCCAGTCACATCTTTCGGATTGTGAAGTCAAAACATTCATTTCAATGTGTAAGTAATGCATTGTTGTAACATTAGGCATTGCTTACACATTACCGCTTGTAACAGAGCCTCTGCTGGCGCACTGTTAGCGCTAACAGCATTTCTGTGTGGTCAGTACTGACAATTGCTCCACTGCAAATTCCACACATTAATGGAATTACCAACTTCAATCCTGGATTTAACACTATACCGTATCATAAACTTAACATAAAACCCTATCGCGACCCTAACCCTATATTTTAGACGGAATAAAGCCCGGATCAATTGTTACCGGAGCAAATGTTGTGTCACCTGAAGGCCAGCCTCGACTACAGCCCTGTTCAATACTCACTGTAAGTTGATTGGAAGAACTTTGAAAGGCCATTGCGGGCGGGTTGATAGAAAAGATACTCCGTCACAAGGCAACAGAACTCGTTGTAGTCAAATTCTGGTTTGTCCCCGGACTTGCTACAACTCCTGACGATCTGATCGTAGGCTGGGAAAGACAGGTCTTTCTGGGTCAATGACCTCATAGCTAGCAGCGCCTAGTTGAGAGAAATAAAGAGGTTTGAAGAACAAATTAAAATTTTGGATATTATAATACATATATAGGCATTTGCACATCTAGCCCATTTTAGTGCATGCAATATCATTACAAAATCAACAAACTTTAGTTTAATCTCATGGGGAAAAAACAGTGTCAATCTCCACTTTATGAAGTATCATACTAAATAAAATAAATATCGAATCATATTTGTAAAATATCCAAATGGAAAAACAAATAATGCAACAGCAACAGTACCATGTATAATAGTACCAAGACCATTTCGTTGTAAAATTAACACAACATTTTTTCTCCAAAACAAAGATTGTGTTGCCATTTAAAATCATTTTTCTCTTAAGTTCCTTACACATGTTGGGTTTCTACACTAACACTATGAAATAAGCTCAAATCTGAGGTATTGAACTTAGGACAAAATACAGTCATTCTGTCTTCGTTCTGACAGTTACAGAACAAATAAGAATCAAGAAAGCCGAACAAATATTGTCATACATTGGGCTGATCAACTTACATCTGTTAATGCTATGAGGCCAGTCTTTTGAGGATCATATGTCCTAAAAGTCTCTTTCAAGTTTCTAAAAATAAAAAACAAAACACAAAATTCATCAAATGTTGCAGAATTATCAATAAAGGATACAAAGTGGAATAAAGGCAAGGTTTTGACAGGAATATATTATAATAATAATAATAACGGTATATGTACCCAGAGTAGCCACTCCAGTTCTGATAACTGTTCTCCCAGCGGGCACTCCTACAATTATTACCCTGGCGTTAGCTTGACTACCTAGGCGCTCAAGCATCCGAGGGATTTCTTCCTACCAATCACCTCACATAGATTGAGTGCAGCACAATGTGGGTAAATTTTTTCAAGGAAAACACACCAAGGTTGGGAATCGAACCCACATCCCTCAGATTGAAAGACGAGAGTAACAAGAGAGGAAATATTGCATTCGCACATACACAAACAATAACATATATGAACACAAAATCATTTGGAATTTGAAAGACTCAAATTGTCTATTGAGGTATTCAAGTCGACTTTAGGAAAGTTGATTTTAAACAGGTATAAATGGATACCAACTGATCTAACCAGTTGGGCCCGTATTCTGAAGTCGGATTTAACTTAAACTCAGGTTTAAAGTTGTGGTTTAAGTATGGGAAGCCATAAGTATCAAAATTTTAAGGAGTTGTATGTTTCTTATGTTTACTGTGCTCTTTCTTGATTCATCGTTAGTGAATACAATCATATATTTATACTTCCTAGACAAGTATGAATGATTTGAGAGCCAAATGAGCTGAAGTATGATATCTTTACTGTTAGTGATTTATGTAACAATTGGCTATCCATACTTAAACCACAACTTTAAACCTGAGTTTAAGTTAAACCTGCCATCAGAATACAGGCCCAAGAGTTTCAGTGAAGACATCAGTTGCTAGCACTGGCGTAAATCCAAGCTGGTAACCGATTGTTTGGGGGGGGAGGGGTTAACTATTGTTGCATCCCCCCTCTTGAATAGTATGACGTCATCGATTTACACCCATGGTTGCAAGCACACATACATGTACGGTGCAATCCCTTGCACCTCAGGGCCCCGTTGCATAAAAGTTACTATTATGGTAACTTTGCTATCCAGTGGTAACTTCCATGGTTACATTTATCAATAGCCAATCAAAACCAAGGATTCCATGCAAGATACCATTGCATGGCAAAGCTACCATATTGGTCACTTTTATTCAATGGCGCCCAGATCTTACCTAGAAGCACTTTTCTAAAACAAAATACCATATAAAATTACTAAAAGCAAACTCATTTCCTTGTGACCTTAGAAAATACAATAACTGCTATTGATAAAGTTAAAAAAATTAAATTCAGCAGTTAGCTCCACATTAAAAATTTTAGCTCCAAATTAGATCTGCCATTCTTTCCTGTTGAACATAGGGCTCTGTCACATCTTTCCGTGCAAGACTTGTGTGTGACTTGTGGGTGACTATTTTTGCTACCCGTAGGTTGCCTGCATCGACAGTATCTGGCACGTATCTCATACGCGGCACAGTCGCCCACGGGAGTGCTCTCAAATCTGATTTGCCTGCAGAAAAGTTTTTAACATAATCAAATTTTATTGCAGGTGAACTGTGGGTGATTGCCTGCATGTAACACTGTGACAGGGCATATACCATTGATATAAAGCCACTTACATCAGTCTCAGTCCGATTCTGACATCCGGGTACTTGACTGGCTGGGCCCCGTCGCTCAGGCCCAACTCCGGGATCGGCACGCCCTGGTTCAGCACCTTCGCCGTGCAATGGAGCGCCGTGTCCAGGTCGTCAAAGATCGGCAAACACTGTCTCTCCACCAGGTCGCAGAGGAAGGCATGGGCCGTCCCCATGTCGGCCAGTTCCCTGTCGGGGTCATAGGGGTCATCATCATTACTGAGGTCAAAGGTTAAGGCAGCGGAGGAGGTGGAAGAAGTAGTGCTGTGATGGAGGCATGAAAGTTAGTTTTGGGTGCTGTGTTTTCTATTCTAGTTACCATGGCGACAAAACAGATCAAAGCAAATAATAGTTGGTTACCGTGCACGGTGAAATAGAGCATAAGAAACAAAATAGATAGAAGTACAGAAATGGGAAAATAAATTGTTAGCAAAACACATTGATCAAAAATTAATGCAATGTAAAGGAAATTGTCTGTATAGCAGAATAATAAAAGCAAATGTTTAACAAAGAAACATACAATGAAATTCAAACCATAGCCCATTGGTTACTATTTTTGTAGATTGACCAAACTCAATAAACATCAAATACAAATGATTTTATAGACGTATATGTTACCTGAATATAGATGATAAATCAGAATGAATTTTCTCAGAAATGCATTAATTGTGCACAATATTTAATATTGTTTTATCAAGTGAGTGGATAATCTCATACGATTATGAGTGTTAAACATATTAATCATAATAATGATGGCTTGAAATAAAGAGAAGTTAGGGTTAATAAGGTGCTCAATGAGTTGAAACAAATAATACAGATTTGTAACTTCCCTAAAATGTTAAGGTGTACATGTATTTATGAAGAAATAATAGCAACAATTGTAGTCGTGTTAAAAGAGTATAAAACGGACTGTTAATTTTGTGTGACAAGGTCTACATGTAAATGGAAATCTTGAGGTTAAGTCCAGGGGAGGTTTTCATGAAACAAACAGTGGTTTTCACTGACAAATTTGCTCTGAGCCAATCAGATGCCAGGATTTTGGTAGCTTAGTCATTGAAAATCAATGACTATTTGTTTCACGAGATGCTTCAGGATGTTAAGTAAACATTGAATAAACACAACATTTAGGATTAAATAGTACTAATGAGTTAATTCACAGAGGCGGTTTATAGACAATGGACTCTTCAAATTCTGTGGCATAGGTACCCTTCACTTTGCATACATGTACGCTGAAAAAGAACATTTGGTAGAATTAATCAGCGTAAACCATGATACAGCAAGTGCGGGAGTATATCTAGTGAATTTTAACAAATCCACATGTACTTTATCAAAAGTTATTGGATCTTTTGGTTCTTTCCCAGTGTAAAGCATACCTTTGTCACAAAACTGTAATAGCCCAAGGACTTCATTCAAACCACAGTTGTGAAATCCTCCTAATGGGTATATTTGTCACTTTTATAATTAAAGGCAAAATCATTTAATACAGAATGACAATAATATTTATCAAAATCAATGCAGTTTTGATTATTTCTTTTTTTTTCTTTGCATGAACAGGAACACAAGAAATACACAAATATACAAGAACACATAAGATGGGTGACACAACATATGCTAGTTGACATTTGACATAAAAAGCATGAAAAAAAAGCATTGAGTGTGACTATCTCTTATTTTTGTACACATCATTTCATGATCATATGCTAGTGTATATCGACGAAGCGCTGTAGGCACATAATCCTGGAAGAGAAACTCATGTTCAAGAAAATATTTATCTCGACCATGTTAATCAGTCAGCAAGAGTACGATTGGATATCAAACATTCAAAGTTGTGGACGCAAAAGAAGGGATACTGTAACTCTCCATTATTATCTAATCATAGCTTTTAATACGGGTACATGTATGTAAAGGAAATTAGAAAACTTAACCAGCATGCACTAATATTTCAATTAGAATAATTTCTATGTAGTTTCCTTCTGTAGGAATCTTTAAATGCATTTTATATGCATTATACTCACTGGAAGGAATTTTTTGTGAGAATAAACAGAGATTGGTTTCGTGTATTTAAGTTTTATTATGATTTTCATGGTTGGGGGGGTCTCATTGAGGCCTGCACACCATGCGCATTTACGAAATATGAAAACATTTTATCGTTCTCGTCACCAATTGCGATACCATGCATGTGTCACGATAAGGGAACCAAAAATATGCAAAATATGAAAAAGGAGTACACCACTGTTTAGGTCTAAAATCCTGAAATATAAAGTGGACTTCACTGGATAGGGTACCATGGCTCAACCACAAGGTCTGGGGTTAGAATCCTACCACAACATTGTCATCCTTTGACAAGGCATTTATCTACATTTGCCACCCTCCACCCTGGTGTAGTAATTGGGTACATGTACATGTACCTGCTAAAGACTAATTCCTTGAATGCTTGTTGAGCATCCGATTAGGGTAGACAGGCTAAAGCAGGGGTTATAGAATGCAAATTTCTTTATAGGAACATTGTATAAAGCGCTGTGTAAATGTTGCATAATATCATCATTCATTCCTTGTTTTAGTGTACTTTCTAAAAAGGAAAGTGAATATATGGATGATGTACAGTAAAGTCCTAAATGCAACCCCCCCCCCCCCCCATTCTCCCAGAGGGAACCATGGCAGACATTTGCATATACATGTAGCATGATGATTTTATATACAGGCAGGATTTTATTTTTTAAAAGCAGGATTCTTTAAGCTGTATTCTGAAAATAATGTCATCTCTATATATATGCGAACTTGCCACAATAATCTGAATTGATTACGATGATACCAATACATATCTGAATTGGCTACAATGATAGCAATTATAATTTCACCTCTAAATCTAAATTGATAACAATGGTAGCAGTAATCTATGATACCAAATACCATCTGAACTAGCTACAATGATAGCAATAATAATTTGGTTCCTATATTTTCTCAGAATTGGCTACAATGAGAGCGATAATATTTTTATCCCACTATCCTATTCTGCTACAATGAAAGTGATACTCTCACCTCAAAATCTGAATTGATTACAATAATTCTAAAAATAATTTCATTGACTAGTTTCTCTCTGCATCGGCTACAATGAAAGCAATCATAATTTTGCCTCTACATCTAAATTGTCTACAATGATAGCGATAACATTTTCATCTCTGTATCCCATTCCCCTACAGAGAAAGTGATACTTTCACCTCAAAATCTGAATAGATTAAAAGAGTACCAATAATGAATTCATCTACTATTTAATATCAGAATTAGCTACAATGACAGCAATGGAGCTTCCAACTTGAAATATGAAATGGCTACAATGATAGCAATAACATTTTCACCTCTAAATCTAAGTTGGCTACAGTGATATTTTTTGTCTTTACAGCGTAATAATTATTAAATATGTTTTTATCAATACAACGGCTGAGATTTCTACAAATATATGACCAGGCACCACAAACCAACAATAAGTACAATGTAGATAGAGAGGGTTTCCTGTAAATAGCAAAAAGAATCATTAAATCTCCAAAAAGTAAAAATAAGAATATTATCTTATCTGAAAGAGTAACTCTTCTTCGTACTGTCAAAATTTGAAGCTGTAACAAGCTGCAGGGGTTTTTCTTTACACCATTTTGCCGGACTGATTGGAAGTTTCACAGAGATTGCACAGTGTGCACATCTCATGCTTGAGTGAACCCCTCATATCAAACCTTGTTTTCTCCTTATTTTTGTTAGCTGTTACTGAATTTCATGTTTATCATACTTCTATGTTTTATCAAAAATTCTGTAAATATTTTCCATTATAATGTTCGTTTGTATTTTGTTGACAGAAAATAAATAAATCTAAATATTAATGTATCTTAATACTTGTGTGGGTTAATGTTGCTCAATTTTGCAAAGCTACAGGTATATATGATTTTAAAGCTTAGGATTTGCTTTTTCAAGCTCACTTATAACCTCAAAATTTGTAAGGGACAACTTTTGTTGGTTTGCGGGTTGCAGGTCACATATACATGTAAAAGCTATTTTATTTCATTTTGGGGAAGGCATGGAGCCTACCTCTGACTAAGAAATTCGTCCCCACACGGTTGACATCTGCAAAAACACAACAAACAGTGACTACCCACATTTACTACAAATTAGTTCTCCATTTAAGCATAGGTTAATATTGATTTGACTTTTTAAATCTGAGCTGTGAGGTCCCACCTATCACCTGTCTGTGATATATTATAAAAATGAAGCCCGGACAAAATTGTGCCCAAAAGAAGGTGAAATGTAAAGTTAAGTTACCAAAAACACCATCTTAATTTCATTCCATACACTGACATATCCTCCCTGGGCTGATAAAACCTCCTACCTCAAAATTTACATAGTTTGATGACAGTTCAGAATAAGCTAAATTTTAGAGTTATAACATGGGTAGCAACCTTCTTTTGCCTTGAAAGAGTTCTTCACGGGTATCAGGAGACTGTTTTCAGACAATATGAGACTGCCACTATTGCTATATATTTAAAAATCAGCCTTTCCTAAGCTGCCCTCAATTTTTTTAAATTTTGAGGTACGAGGTTTTATCAGCCCAGCCAGGATATACTATATATAATCTCCCCAGGAGATTTAGTAAATAATGATTTTTTTTTAGTCACAGATATCTTGAAAAAGTCTGCACAATTATTTTGTTTTGCTTTCTTGGTGTTGTTTCATCCATACACTGTATGAACAATGTTACAGACAAGTCAAGATGAATCAAAGTTCTTTTCTTTTTTTTTAAATAAGACCTTCGCAATATTAGCCTATGTCTTTTAAACAAAAGAACTAGAGGGTGCGCTCTTTTAGTGTGACTTACTGGCAAACATACATGTAATGTGTGCAAACCATAATATTTTACCAATATGGTGAGATTGTGTACTATATTAAAGCAACAAGGAACTTACGTGGAATTCATTCCTTGAGTTTTTAGTGCAATAATTCTCTGCTTAGCTTTTGCAGCACTAATTACATGCACGGCACACTACAGAACAAGGCCCCGTCTTACAAAGAGTTACATGTACGATTGATCTGATCAACCACAACTATGGAAAGCCAGCAACGTCAACATCTAAATTGCATGTTTGCTCAAAATATTTTCTGGATGTGATGTATAATCATACATACATTGTTTTCTTGAAAATTCAGTGTGCTTCTTTTTGTTTTCAAACGACATCAAGCAAATTTTCTGGAGAAAAAATTATGACAAAGTTGGATCTCCATATAATTTAAGATGATCAGATCGACAGTAACTTTTTGAAAGACGGAGCCCTGATTTACAACCACATGAACTGGGCGACGCAGATAGTATACAGATAGCGACGACATTAGTAAGAATTACATACAAGTTCAAAAGTAACGAGTGTAGGTAATTTTACTAATGCCCGCTCAAAATTATGTGCATTATTTGTTTTATAAGATAAGGATATAGAACCTTGTTTTTAAACCATTTCTTTCTCACCATCATGACCCGTCACCAGTCATCATACCTGACTTTACATGTATTACTGGTAAGAAATGAAGTCACGAGAGCTGCACGCCTTACGACTGGTCTATGATCCAATTTTGAAGCAAAGTATGTTTTGCTTTTTTTTTATTTTCTGAGAATGTGAACAAAAGGTAGTTTTTTTTTAATGCAGGTTCACATTAAATGTCAGAATACTAAACTGATATAACAATTTTGGATGATTGCAAGCTTTTATTTTGGAGTAAGGCTCAATTGGTTTCAAATCTTCGCCGATCATACGATTGCATTGTTACGACTAGATATTCCAATCACTTTTATTCTAATGACGGTTGCATAGTCACAGAAACGAACATAAGTATTCAAATCTAGACATTTACAAAGGGACATGTTCCATGTCTCAATATTTGCATCAAATTTTACGTTTTATTCCACAATCGGGTCGCAGACCTATCGTAAAGTGTACGGTGGCGTTAAATATGGCAAATTAACACATACAAGTAGCCACCAAAGAATTGGTAAGGATCTACTTCCTTCATCAAAACTTATAGAATGATACTGCTTCAAGTCAGCGCAAAATGCGATGGCTACTGTACAGTTTCAAATAATTTCACAAACTTACTTTTCTGATAATCTCTCATTGTCAACAACGGAAGGCAATCCTTTTAGCACCAAAATGAGTGGCCTCTGAGCACCTGAAAAATGGGAATGCAACGGAAAATGTCCATTGGGCGAAAGAAATCAGAAAATCTCAAGAATATAAACATTCTAGAATTTCCTGAACCTTTTGAGAATACAATAAATTACACAGGAGCTCGGGGAAATTTCACCCCAGAAAGGCTCCACAGAGCCCAGGAAACTCAAAATAGGGGCTATAGAAAATCCTCATTCGTTAAAGCTTATCTAATGTCGCAGATTCTATTAGTCTGCAAGTACAGACTCATACTTGACACTTTAACCAATAACAGGTCTAGAGTAAAGACTGGATTCCAAAGACTCTGTCTGTGTAGAGCCAGCCACAGTACACAGCGAATCTAGTCTCACTACTTCAGACTCTGCATTTTGCACAATATGCCAATTGCAAAAACCAAGGGTCTGTGCCTACAGACTAGATTCAGGTAGTACATGTAAGTTGTGAAAAGTAGTGCCCTAAAGTTAAAACTCAAATTTTTGCCTGGACTACATCAGGGTTGAATTGATGCAAATTCCATAACTCTTTTATTTTCCATCAATTTAAAAAGAATTTTCAGTGTTTTGTTTGTCTGATTCTGTTACAATCATATCGTTTTCAGCCTGGAACATACCTGCAAGAAATGAAGCTTCCACCATGGAGGCTATGCTACGGGTAGAATTATCAATGACAAACAAGAGAAGATCAGCAAGTCTCTTGGCCTTGTCTTCAATCTCTATGAGGTCAGGACTCCAAGTTTCTACTTGCTGTGAAGGCAAGTGGCAGAGAAGTAAGGGAATGGAAGAAAATATTTCATTTATTTTCCACTTCAGGATATAAACATTTCATACATACACAAACAAGGTAATACATATCTCTGGTGGGAGGATCACAAAAAGCACAGATATACAGTAGATGATGTAGATGGAAAAATGGATAGAAAGATGGATGGATGGATGGATGTGATAGATAGATAGATAGATAGATAGATAGATAGATAGATAGATAGATAGATAGATAGATAGATAGATAGATAGATAGATAGATAGATAGATAGATAGATAGATAGATAGATAGATAGATAGATAGATAGATAGATAGATAGATAGATAGATAGATACATGTAGATAGATAGATAGATAGATAGATAGATAGATAGATAGATAGATAGATAGATAGATAGATAGATAGATAGATAGATAGATAGATAGATAGACAGACAGACAGACAGACAGACAGACAGACAGACAGACAGACAGACAGACAGACAGACAGACAGAACGAACGAACGAACGAACAAACGAACGAACGAACGAACGAAAGAAAGAAAGAAAGATTGATTGATAGTTGGATACATAGGACAGACAAATGATAGAAATATAAACAGATACAAGAGATGAATGGATGGACAGAATACATAGAAAAATAGAGAGAGTAAAGGAGAAAAGTTACACAATGAAGCAAGATTCAGGAAAGGATTATTTTATACACATAACAATGCTTTCCGAGTTGGGATTTACTCTATCAACTGAAAATAAATGCAAAAGGAAGTGATGTCACATTTGACCTTAGTACTCAGTCAACATCGATGAGTATGTATTCAGTATATTTGCAGAGATCAGCCCATTTGTGTAGTTTCCTAGCAAAATTGTACACTAAAAACAGAAAATTTTCCAGAAGCATAAATATGAAGAACGTGAATAAAATGTAGCAATGCCAAGAGATGTTACCCTTCACCACACATATATTAAGTGCAGAAGTGACATACTAAAAAAATAAACAATTTTTACTCATAAAAAATATTTAATGTAACAGCAATATTTGAAAAATGCGTATCACCGTACATCACTGATAATGATATAAAGAATTAATATATGAATTGTACACTAGCATATCAAAAGATAACAATTAAATTAATGAAAAAATTACATCATATAGAAATTTAACATACATGTAAAAAAAATCCCATTGTCACTCGTATCAAACAAAAAAAATCAACTGTTGCCAATTTGACAAATAAATCCTTTTAAATAATATGCAAAGATGGAAAGTATAACTCACTGGGTTGTAGAAGGTAAGGCTATACTCTTTAAGCAGAGGAATAGCTACATCTCTCCTCCACGTAGTAGGATTGCACGAGCCACCTAAAAATACTAGAACGGAAAAGAGGGCAAATACTACTTTCACGATACAAATTGCATGTTATTATTTGGCAGTCCTTAAAGCAAAATTTTATTTTCGGAGGCTTTTTACAACCCTACTTCTTGAATCTGCGAAACAGCGGATAAGCGTTAACATTGCAGTGAATGAGTGAATACGGATTTGGGGGGGGGGTCTTGTGAGCATTTCAGAGGTGAAATCATCCCAAACCACTGTGCAAGTTTTTCGCTACCACCAGGCCATCACTAGTCCATGGCAGAGTCATGATGTATAAGAACAAATACCTCAGATTTTTATTCTGACTTGTAATCGGTAAATTGTAGATGAGCGGTTCGAATGCCGCTGGTTCCAAGATTTTTCTGACTTATGTTTCAGATTGAGTATACAATCTTGTTTACTGGCTGGGTGCATGCCAGAGATTTGAACCTTCAATAAGAATGAGTTACATGTAGGATATTTTTTTTTTTATTTGTGACGTCAAATGCGAGCAACTCCCCCATATATCATGTAATTCCATAAATTCAAATTATTTGATGAAACATGACGAATAACAATATTCTTCTTAGCAGGGAGTATGGCGTGTGTCAGATGATATATCCATTGGCATTGCAAAATTAAGCATCGCTTTCTATTTTAAGAAAATTTCAATTTTTTTTTTATTTATATCAAATGACATGAGGAGCTGCTCATCTATGAAGTCACAGAATCACAAACTTAATAACAAAAAAAATAATAAATCTGTTGCTATTCTACAGATTTTCATCAAAACCCATCACCTATATATTTTCATATATTTTTATTCCTTTAAAAAACAAATTAATTGTCAGGGTCATCTTTAGCTTTAAAGAAAATGAAAACTGTGGTTTTTTTATAGCAGAGTTGGCAATTTCATGGAAATGTAGGTACGTGTATTTCCTGCAAGGGGAGAAATACTGAGAAATACTTGCAAATGCTGAAAAGTACTTAAGAAGTATCTATATATGGTATATATATCAATAGGAAGGTACAGGGAAATGATAGAATATGCTTGAGAAACACCTGGGCAATACCTGAAAATATTCAAGAAGTATATTTCATAGTACTTCCCTGCATTTCTACTATTTCCCATTTTAGAAAATAAATCATCGTGAGTGGTATTTATGGTATTTTTCACCAGCATTTCCCACTCTGGCCAACACTGCTTAGAGACAAGTGACCCTGCTATGTTCACTAAAGCAGGTTTTTTGGTATAAATAATGTTCAGTTAGTATAGTCACGTATTGTATTACCGGACACTATTATGATTCCGGACGCGCATATTACTGCGTTTGAAAACAATTTCGTACCGTACGACTTCCGCAATTCAATTTCACAGAGCAATACATAGAACAAGATTGCAAAAACAAGGCGAAAAAATCCAACTTTTACCTTATTTATCTCTAAAATGACAGAAAATGCTTAAAATATCATATTACATAGTTTAGCATTAACAATTGATATATTTTCTAACGGAAATATGGGCCTGATTTGCCGAATTTCAATCTCGTCCAATCCTTCGATCGAATGATGAGGTATGGTGTATTGTGGGTGATCGTCGACGGCTAGTTCTCAAGACGGTACCCGCGCGCGAGGTTTACCGTGAGTAGAGCCGTCGATCGGCAGCGCATCGATAGAACTTGATGAGCGTCACGATACAAACGCGAGCATATTATTATTGGAACATGCAGCTAACAAGACAAAATAAAATAAGTTATGAAACACAAATTTATTACCAACATCTGCTCAGATTTTATATAAAAAAAGCAAATAATACTTAGAATTTACTCATGATATGATATAACAAGAAAAAAATCACACAAATTTGCTCTTACATCATTATAATCAAGGATATCTTTACCCGTCCGGCGCGCGTCCGGAATTATGATGTAATTTGTCCCGCACGAAAATAATTGTTTTTCGTGGAGGGGTATGCGGCAAGTGCGATGCAAAGAAAATGGTTGGTAAATATAAAATAATTTTATCATATTCATAATATTTGGAATAGCAAGTGTGAATTTTTCTTGATTGTATTTCCTCTAGTTGTCATTTTTAAAGCAATGAAATAAAGGTGTCCGGCAATAGGATACACTGCCATATATATATTTGATAGATACTTACCATTGAAATCTGAAATGACTGATGATCTTTGCTTCTTGGAAGGACTAGGAGGGATGGGTCTATATCTGGAATGTGAGGGTGAGGTAAGTCTAGGAAGAATTCTATAGGAAAGAACAAAAAGTATTATTAATAATAATAATAGGCATTTGTATAGCGGCATCTATCATTCTATCTAGAAATATTCTATTCCAAGGCGCGTTGTTATTATTAATATTACCCCGGCTTTAGCTCAAGCTGCCTTTCAGCGCTCACGCATTCAAGGAATTAATCCTGCCAGGTACCCATTCACCTCACCTGGGTTCGGTGCAGCACAATGTGGATAAATTTCTTGCTGAAGGAAATTACGCCATGGGTTGGGATTCGAACCCACGACCCTCTGTATCAAAGTCAGAAGACTATTCCACTGGGCCACAACGCTCCATTTGAAGATAGATAATAACAATAATAATAATAACAATAACAATCACGGGTGTTCTGTTTTAATCATTGTCAACCTTCACTGACTTGTACTATGTTTCTATAGTTTTGGGGAGCTTCCTAAAATAGTAACTTTGTCATCCAATGGTAACTTCCTTTAAATCCTTGATTCTGATTGGCTGATTAGCATCGTTACCATGGCAGTTACCGTTGGATGGCAAAGTTACTATAATAGTAACGTTTTTGCAACTGGGCTTGGCTTCCCTTGAAAGTATAAGGGTGTGTTCAATGTTGATTTTCAAATTTAAACAGCAACATGAAACAGGATCGAAAACACAATTACAAAACACTGATAAGCTGCCCTATCGAGAGCGGGAAATTTAAAGAAGAACAATGTATAATCAGCTTTATCTATTTGACAATGAACGGTGAACCGCTGATAGCGTTTGTGTTCTGTGTTTTTTATTGCATTTTCAGTAATAATTCATGTTGCTGGTTCAATTTGGAATTCAACATTGAACACACCCTAAGTCTAAAGGTAATGCATGGAGGAAGCTATGTGTACTAGCTAGGGATCAAATGGGATTTCCTTTAAAGCTATCACATGAATTGTCTCACAATACCATGAACATGTGAGTTACACCACAAACAACTAGTGAATAATACATTGGACACCATTTTCGAATGTTCGCATTAGCATTGAGTGCTATTTACTCTTCCAATATTGCAAGCACCTACATGTAGCAGCCATTGAATATTTCTTCAATTATTATTTTGTGTGAAAAATGTAAATTTGTATCTATTAATGTATCAAGTGCCCTTCATTGTTAATGACTTCATTATTAATAAAAATGACCCTTGTAGCACTTGTCTTACAAATTCAGTCATTGGATATCAGCTAAAGAGCTATACACAAAGATTAAATCCTAATTTTTTTTCTCCATTCCATTCTTGAGAAGTGGGATATGAAAACCCAGATATTTTGTTTTGATTAGACATCCAACCAAATAAACTTTCATACAAAACTTAGAATCACAAAATTTATCTACGTACTAAAGCACATCATTGTTTGCGTATCCATAACTATAATCTAGAAATGAATGAAACATTTGGAGATAGCAACATTCACTTTTTGGGGCATACACTGCAAAAACTCCGGTGTTGATTTAACACCAGCCCGGAATCTACATATGTCCACACCAGAGAAGTTTTGAAACAACACCAGTTTGGAATCAAACCGATGCTTTTTTTATGATACCAATTAATCTGGTGTTAGACTAATACCAAAACACCTCTCTGGTGTGGACATATATAGATTCCGGGCTGGTGTTAAATCAACACTGGAGTTTTGCAGTGTTCATATGTACATGTATACCAAAATTAGGGCTTTAAATATTATATTGGTTTTTCTTACCTTGGTCGCACATACTGTTGTTCTAATTCTGAGGCAAATATACAAAACTCTCCGAAGGTGATGTGACCTGTATTATCTCTTGGGTCACATTCAGCAGCAGTGTGAAGCATACAATACACTGAGAGAGAAAAAAAATGGTAAAGAGGAAAGAAATTTATGGTTTCATGATCTCATTCACATATTGTGGAGCGTTGTGGCCCAGTGGATTGGTCTTCTGACTTTGAAACAGAGGGTCGTGGGTTCGAATCCCAGTCATGGCGTTATTTCCTTCGGCAAGAAATTTATCCACATTGTGCTGCACTCAACCCAGGTGAGGTGAATGGGTACCCGGCAGGATTACTTCCTTGAATGCATGAGCGCTGAAAGGCAGCTCGAGCTAAAGCCGGGGTAATAAAAATAATAATAACAACGCGCCTCGGAAAAGAATATTTCGAGATAGATGGCACTATATAAATGCCTATTATTATATTTTTTGTTTAATTGAAAATAATTTCCATAATAATGGAAAAAATGATTTTCAATCAAATCATTAATCAATTTCACTTCTTAAAGGCTAAAGATATACTACCTGTAATTATAAATGACAGGTTTAATTTGGTTCAGATTCCTGGTAATGAAATTAATTGCAATTCCTTTTTTAAAGAAACGGATGTTACAGAATATGGTTACATTTATTGAAATGAAAGTTTATTGTTCAATACCTTCTTTTTAAAACCAATGGATAAATAACTTCAACTTTATTCTCATACTTGATTCTTTGTACATTCAATAGGAATAAAAAAAAACATAACCTTGACACATTAATCTGAATAATTATTTATCATCAATACATTCAGTAAATTTCAGAGTGTATTCCACTTTTGATAAAACTTGGAGATCATTTCAAAATCATGCTTACCTTGTGATTTAGTAGGAAAGAAACCAATTTCATTCATAGCTTTCATCAGCTGTTTTTCTGTGATATGCTTGGCATCCCCACTGTACTTTTCAAAAGAGTCCAAATATCGTCTGGAAGATGGGAAAATCAATTGATTGTTGTAAAAATTAATTCAAGTAAAAGTTGAGCAGGGGAAAGTGGAGAACTCATATAACTTTGACCACCTAAATACCACTTACATGTATTTGAGCAATAGTAAACTTTAAATTTGTGAATTAATTTTAATACTCATCCATATCCTTACATTAGTTTTGCATTGTTAATTCGTAAGTCAACAAAATCTTAGTAAAGATGACAAAAAGTCTACAGAATTGCAAAATTTGTTAACTTTTTTAAAGGTCAAGTCCACCACAGAAAAATGTTGATTTGAATAAACAGAGAAAAATCAAAATAGCATAAAGCTGAAAATTTCATCAAAATCGGATCTTTGTAAAATAAGAAAGTTATGACATTTTAAAGTTTCGCTTATTTTTCACAAAACAGTGATATGCACAACTCAGTGACATGCAAATGAGACAGTCGATGATGTCCCTCACTCACTATTTCTTTTGTTTTTTATTGTTTGAATCATACAATATTTCATTTTTTTACAAATTTGACAATAGGGACCAACTTGACTGAATTATATAGTATTAAACAATACTAATTCCACATGTTCAGGGAGGAATTAATCTTTGTTTCACTTGACAATGAGGAGTAAATTAGAATATTTCATATTCCATCTATAAAATGCAAAAGAAATAGTGAGTGGATGACATCATCAGTCTCATTTGCATACCGACCAGGATGTGCATATAATTGTTTTGTGATATTAAGTGAAACTTTAAAATGTCATAACTTTCTTATTTTACATCCGATTTTGATGAAATTTTTAGTGTTATGCTTGTTGGATTTTTCTCTTTTTATTGAAATTAACTTTTTGTTGGGGTGGATTGTCTTTTAAGTTGGTATGTAGTTAAAATTGTCTTGGTCTTAAAATTTTCTGTACTTGCAAGCAGTGTAAAAGGTAACTTAAATGTACTTCCAATGATTTCCAATGTTTGAAAATTTGGTAATCAATAGAGGTCATTTCAACTTCAATACCGAAACAAACTGCCAACTGATCTGGGCATGAGGTTATCATCTTTGGTCTTAATATATCATGATAAAGTTCATAATTTGTCGAAGAGGTGTCATGCAAACATTCAAGGAGAGCAATGTCCACATTTACTGTTGAAGTCCCTGCATTTTAATGGAACTATAGAGTCCTGTCATTACCAACAAAAAAAATATATAAGCATTAAGCACCACTTGGAAAGTAAACTAGCAAATATACATACAAATGCAAACCATGAAGACACATGTACATGGATGAGGAAGTGTTGCTAACTTAATGATAGTCTGATAATTCAGACACAATTTATAAATCATAACAACTTTAGTATTATCAATTTATTTATAAATTCATTCATTTATTTATTTATTTATTCATTTATTTTTATTTGTTTGTTTGTTTTCTTTATTTTATAATGCAGGGTAGGCCTGTTCAGTTATGCAAAACTGCTTTCCAAAGGAGCCCTGCAGTTTAACAAATAACTCAACATCATAGCATATTACTCAACATCATATCAAAGTTTACTCCTCTGATTTTACAGAAAAATGAGATTGATCAAAATAATGTTTTAAAAAATAATGTGCGGCCAGGGATGTTCATAAATTCACTAACTTCTATCACATCTGTGTGCAAATGATATGGATCTGCTGAGTAATGCATGACTGAGATAACCAAAAAAAAATCAAAATTGTCACTTTTCAATTCATAAAGTTCTCATGATGCAGGATGATGAGGGTAATTTGAGGACCTGTTTTCCAAAAATTGTTTCTTTTGTATGTTTGAGAGCTTTTAATCATCCCTTTATTTGACCAGAGTTATAGTAAATTGGTGTATGAGTTATTTGATTCTATAATAACACCACTGACCCCTGACTATTACCTCACATTGAAGAGCCAGTGTCGTCTAATCTCTCTCACGATTCATCTACTTTATGACAATCTATTTCTTATCCACTCTGGTTATATCAGAGAATATATACATTCCAATCCTCAAACTGTTAATAATCCTTCTTATGGCTAGAACATCAAAGGCAATACATACAGCTGTGCAGAGGTAGAGAATTTCTGTAAAGCAGAGTATAATCAAAGCCTTGGCTTTAGAACAATTAGATGCCGTCAACTCCTGAAGTTGTACATTCTTCTTCTTCTTCTGTGTAGTCTGCTTCCTTCAATCCTGAAGATTCTTGCAGAACTTGGTGAAGTGTGTGTCACAAGGGTAAAGTGCATGTGCCAAATATATACATGGTGCAAGTAAAAACAGGTATGGATCTAGCTGTTGTTGCCTTTCGTCAGGTACATTCGGTGATGTATGCATCAGAGTTGAATGGGACAAGCTCGTTGTGGATCTTGTAGAACATCACAAGGCGAGAGATTTCTCGTCGTTGTTGAAGGGATGTCCATCCTAGCACCTGCAGCATCGATGACACACTTGATGTATTGTGATATCGATTCAGTGTGAATGTAGCTGCTCTGCGTTGGATCACTTCAAGCTTGTAGATGTTCTTGGAGGTTGATGGATTCCTTACAATAAATGCATATTCCATCAAAGGTCTGACAAGTGATTGGTATGCTGTAGCTTTCAACTTGAGAGAGTTTACTCGCATTTTTCTTTGTAGGAAGGCAAGGGTGTTGTAAGCCTTTTGACAAACATTGCTGATGTGACTGTTCCACTTCAGGTCTGATGTGATAGTGATACCAAGATATTTTGTTGTTTCTACAGGAGCAAGGATAGCATCTTTGAGTTTGTGCTGCTGTACAATCCTGTTTCGCTTCCTGGTGACTGTGATGACTTCACACTTATTGGTGATCAATTCCATCATCCACTTACTGGTCCACTCAATTAGTTTGTTGAGGTCTTGTTGCAGCTGGTCAGCATCAGCATCTGACTGAACTGTGAGGTAGATGATAGCATCATCAGCAAACAGTCGAACTCTTGACTTGAGTTGATCAGGCAGGTCATTGATAAAGTAGAGAAAGAGGCAGGGGCCGAGGACAGAGCCCTGTGGCACGCCTGAAGTTATGTCGACTTGAGATGAACTACGACCATCCAGGAGCACTTGCTGCTTCCTGTTCCGGCTGACTTGAGATGGGAAATTCCTCCACTGTCACTTCAGTTGAACTTAATGAAGCTCCAAAATCGTTTCATGGCCATGAATTGATTGTCTTCATCATCAGATCCAAGGCATCAAAGATAGACTCAAGATATTTCCAGTATTCTTTCCTGATCTCTGACTGGATGATCCTCTTAAGACTGTTGCTATACTCTTCAAGGAAGAAGTCCTCTGGATTTCACGATGTTTTTCTTGACAACCCTACTCCTTTTCTTGATGAGCTTTCTAATTCTTGCAGTCACCCAAGGTGTAGGTTGGCTCTGGGTTTCAACATTGTGTGAGGAATGTGTCTCTCGATACCATTCTTGATTCCTGCTTGAAATATGTCCCATAATTCACTAGTGGAGGCTTCCTCGAGCTTGGATGATATTTCATCAGCTACTTTTGACATGCTGTCCTTGAACCCTTCCCAGTCTGCTTTGCTGTAGACTGGAACCTTTCTAGGCATTTGATGTCTTCTTGATGGTTTCATGACAAAGGTCAGCAGAGATCAGCAAAGGTCAGGAAGGACACACACATTGAAGGCAAGGGTGGGATTGTTGGAGAGGAACAAGTCCAGAGTGTGATGCCGTCTTGTAGGTTCTTCTACAAGTTGGGTAAGGCCATGATCATCCAACATTTCCTCAAACTTATGGTGAAGAGCAGGATGGCTGCACGTTTTCACTGTCTGGTTTGTCCAGTCCCAGCCTGGGAGGTTAAAGTCGCCCCGATGACAACAAGCTGACTTGGATTCAATCTTGACAGTGATTGCTGAAGCGCAAGTAGGCTGGTCTCATCACCTTCGTGTGGTTTGTAGTACGATGCAATATGCAGCGTCCTGTATCCAGCCATCTGAAGCTTGCACCACGCAATCTCGCAATTTGTCTCCAGTTCTTCGACTCTGCTAGAAATCAAGTCTTTCTTGACTGCAATAAAAATACCTCCATGGGTGTCGCCTGGTCTGTCCGTCCGATAGATGTCATATGTTTCCGTTCGGAAAGGTTTCATTAACTAGAATGTAATTTGAAAGCCAGGACTCTGTAGGGGAGATCAGGGTTAGTTGGAACGCGGGGTAACTTGAAACATTGTAATTTTCTTTAACGCCTGTAAATAAATTTATGCAATACTGCCCTCAATTTATTGCTATTAATATGTTGTAGTAATTAATAGCAATAAATTGAGGGCAGTATTGCATAAATTTATTTTACAGGCGTTAAAGAAAATTACAATGTTTCAACTTACCCCGCGTTCCAACTATTAAACCCCGATCTCGCCTACCTAGGATGACATCTGGGTCATGTCTTGCGACGAAGACTTGAAATGACAGTTTCTTGACCTGAAGGCTTTGACAGTTGACATTAAGTATTCGTAGCTGGCGTCCCTTTGCTTTTGTAGCCTAATCACCAGGCCAGGTAAATCCTGATCTAGATGGTTAATTTAATATAATTTATCATTTTAGGTGATAGAAAATAGCAATTAATATTAACAAAACAAATGCATTTTTTAAGTTATTTGATATTATTAGACTGGACAATAGTTAATTTCGAGTTTGACAATGACTAACATTAAATATTCACTCAATCACAGCACTTGAGAAAATGATGACAGGGTATAAATTACAAGCTAAGGCGCACAATGAATTGGCCATCCACTACTAACTCAAATATTAAAAATCCTTGTTAAAAATAAGCAAAAATAAATAAACTTAACACCTTACTCACGTTTTATACTGGATCAAATTTAATCCATTTTAGTTTCTACAACAGTCTGTTCCAGAGACTAGCTACATACCATGCACGAATTATGAGCTCAGTATAACATCATAATCTAAAAATAGCCAAAATACGTTGCTACGAAATTAGATTTTATAAAATTCATGATTTGTAGTATTTGAAACTGTAATATTAACAGAATTATGTTGATAAAGTTAAGATCAGGCAAACTAACACCATACTCAAGTCCAAAAGGCAAAACAACTTATCATACCGCATAAATGGCACAGTTCGTAGCCTTTAGTTTCAAGTAGAAAATTAATGTGTCTAAATAACCAACATAAAACTGCATGTATGGGACTGCTTACCTTGTCACTGGCCCGAAGACGACATTTGCTCCTCTAATCCAATTTAGTACCACATTCTCGGGTTCCGGTTGAAACCATTGGCTAAACCTCCGAAACGAAGACATTCTCCTAAGCAGTTGAACTAAAATTGCTATAAAACATCAACTCATTTCATTGTTTTATACATTTTCGCACAGCAGAGCCCAACTCAGTTTCGCGGAAGCGGGTAGGCGCAGGCGCGCTAGCAGCAGCGGAAGCGAGAGCGCGGGCGGCGAATGATTAGACTACTGTTTATGTGATGATACGGAAGGAACCAATTTTTTCATTATTATCATTATCATCTTTACTCTCTAGAAGTTGTGTAATAAAACTCAAAGATCAGAGCAGGAAAATTATTACGCTCCCGGATTTCAGCCAGTCATGACATTCTTTTGGTATATGAGGTAAAATGATTATATTGCGCCATCCTCATGATGGAGCTTTCTTTTTGTATTAAAGGTTGTATTAAAAGTCCATCCCAGAAAAATGTTGATTTGAATGAATAGAGAAAAATCAAACCAGCATAATGCTGAAAATTTGATCAAAATCGGATGTAAAATAAGAAAGTTATGGCATTTTAAAGTTTCGCTTATTTTTCACAAAACAGTTACATGCAAAACCATAGAGTTAAATACATGTTCAGGGAGGAATTAATCTTTGTTTTACTTGACAATGACTTTAAAAGATCAATTTTGTGTGTTAACGAGTGCTCCTTTGCATTTTTATAAGTACCTTTCTTGTAGGCCTATCAGATAAATTGCCCTTCTTAAAATCGCTCTCATGCCCAAACACGTAATGCCCATTTTTAAATAGCATTCTGTAATTCCCTCACTGCCTTGAATAAATATGGTGTAGCTGTAACAGAGGAAGAGTGAGAATAGATACCATAGCAATGCAGTGGTGGATCTAGGGGGGGCACATCCCACAGGCCGGATGTGCCCCCCCCCCCTTGAGAGACCCCAAAAATATTTTTAATTGAATCAGGCACATGCTATAGAGGACCCTTTTCTTATTTTTCTTATTTATTTTATTTTTTATTTTATTTTTTTTGCTTGTCTCATTTTTCGTGGAATGAAATTATATAGATTTGGTAGTGATCGAGAATTTTTTTTTTTTTTTGCTTGTCCAATTTTTCCTGGAACAAATGATCTCGGTTTTTTGTAAAGACCTTTGGGAGGGTTGTCAAAACTTTCCGTTATCAAATTTACCCCCCCCCCCCTTGGAAAATCCTGGATCCGCCCCTGCCCCAGAGCCCAGAGGACACAAACCATAATTTGGCGGTCATTAATTAGTACATCAATGGCGTAAATCGGTCTAAGCCAAGGGTCACGCGGGTGGCGTTATTTCCCAAAAGCACTAGGCTTACATTTATTATTTGTATTGGCAGTTTCAGCCTATTTCGAAATAATTATGTTTATCGGTCGATATTTGGGGCTAGGCCTATAGTAGTGTCATAAATCATGAATTTGGGTTTGGTGTCAGAAGATGCAATCGAGCGAAAGGAGCGAACAAAATTGCTGTTAATTTGAAATGGCGTTCTTAAATAAAGTCTTTTAAGGGGGTAAACATGACTGTGAGACATTGAAAATGCCACTGTAACCAAGGAATTGGGATTAAATATAATTCCCGTTTTTCTGGTCTACCTATATCATTGCAAAGGGCCTTATTGAGCTAGCCTTTAAGAAAGTTACTTGTAGTTGCAATGATGGTTACGAAATTCGAGAGAAAATACACGAGACCAGTCCTTTAAACAAACCGGCACTTGTCTAACGTAAAGGCACAACACGAACAAAACAAGATGAAATAAGATGAACAGTGGCGTACCATGGGTCGCGGCATTTGGGGGGCACCAGCAAAAATTTTGAGTCACTTAGTGATCCCGTGAAGCGCGCTGTTGCCAGGTATACTGATCTAATAAAAAAAAATTGGAAGGACAGTGCCATTAAACGAATATGTATCTCACTGAACAAAAGATGCGAGCGCGAAGCGCGAGCTGAAAATTTTTTATATTCAGACCTAAAAAGGGACATTATTAACAATTTTTGTAATCATGATACGTACCTGTCTCGCTAAACGAACGATTCGAGCGCGAAGCGTGAGCTGAAATTTTGGTATATATTGACCCCATACAGGGACATTTTAAGGACTATATTTTAGGAATCCATTAAGAGTATACATATATCACCATAGTCATCTAATGCGAGTGCCAAGTGCTTGCTGGTTTTGTTAGAATTACATCTAAATACATGAAGCAATTGTAATCATGATTAACATACGCATCTCACTAATCAAATATTGCGAGCGCGAAGCACGAGCTGAAAATTTAGGAAATTCAGACCTGAAGAGGGGCATTTTAAGGCTTGTTTGTAGGAATTCGCGAAGACCATACGTATTTCACTAACCAAATGATGCGAGCGCGAAGCGCGAGCTGACAATTTTTTATATTCAGATCAGAAAAAGGGACATTTTAAGGACTGATTTTAGGAATTAATGGAGAGCAGATATTCCCACTACGTTTCTTTTCCTTTCTCCCTCTTTTTCTCCAAAGTTTCCCCGTGTGTTTTTTTTGGGGGGGCAGCCGATTGCCCCCCCCCCCCCCGTAGTTAAGCCACTGAAGATGAAACATTCCCTATTGGTCCAATCAGTGCTCATACCAAAATCGATCAGAAGCGAGAAGAAAATGAAAGATCGTCATTAATTTTATATTATAAAGAGGGTATATTATCACCTAGCAGGAAAACTTACTTTTACGGGGTGCGGAATCGAACGGGAAAAAATGACAAGCAAAATATATTAGGTCATGCCCAACTCAAACTAATACCCCAAAAATCTAACTTTTTCGAGATATTTTGTTTAAGTGAAAAGTTATAAATACAAATCAATGTGATTATGTGAAACTTGTAATGGAATCGATTTTCTGGGTTTTTTTTTTTTAGATTAAAGTTTATTGGAAAATTATATCAGGATGATTTATTTTATTTTCAAAAAAGTAACCCATGAAAGCACTGTTAATTGGATATAAAGAAGAAAACCCATCGAATTGATAATAAGTATTGCACAGTTTATAGATTACGATTAACAACATACCAATAAGAGACTGATTGCTGCTGAATTTGTCTCATCTTTTAAGCATTTTCTTAATCATATCAGATATAAACAATTTTGTGTATACTGTATTAGAAGTTAAGAAAATAGTGTTGCAAATCATTTTGTAAGTATTATATTACTTGACTCTCAAAAAGGTTATTCCTTTGTAAATTGTGTTAATATTTTAAATAATATATCCTCAAGGAAGAGGTAAAGAGAAAAAAATCCCAACTGAAGGGCATTATGTCTCATACAAGCAACAAAAAACAAAAAAACAAGCAAACAAAAAAAGGTCATCGCATCTCATCAAGTAGTGAGAATTACAATAAAAGACATATTGAACAAACTGACAATTTGGAAGCAACGAGGAAAGAAAATGGGAATTTATTTTTAGGGCATATTAAAAAGGGGTAGTTGATAAGAGGCGAAAAGTGGGCACACTCACATCGCCATAAGTAATGGTTCCCTCTTTATAGCTCCCTCTTTATAGCTCCCTTTTGGAGCTTACGTGTATCTCTGACTTTGTTGCACTGATCTACTCAGTGCTCTGCGAATATGATTTTGACGAGCGCCATCTGTTGGTGTAACCGCCTTATTCTGTATTTATTTATTTTTCTCTATCGTTAAAATTAATATAAAACAGAAATATTTATATTACTGTTTCATTATATATTTATAAAAGAGTTTGTCTAACCATTTTCTGAAATTCTATTTGCATTTATTTCATTTCGATTTAATATATACCTTATTCAAGATATAAGTAATAATTATCTAGCAAAATTAAACTGAAAATAAAAATTAAATAGGGGAATACTCAACAATGTGGATTTCCTATTATCATAATCAGTAAAATCAATCAATCAATCATGCATTATACATTGCTTTCAAAGATCAATCTTCTATTATTTCTCTTTAAGCAATTCCTATCTTGTTTTAAGGGGTAAGAAACATCATTCAGAACAGAATCTTGAAATGCGATTATTTGAACCCGAAGCTTTATGAATGTTATCGCAAAACAACCAAGTAGGCCTATTTCTAAATGAAAATGATCGGGGGTTCATGACTTGTATACCCACAAGCAACCTCATATGTATCGTGAATTTTAAAAAAAATGATAATAAAAGACCACTTTCTCAAAAAACTGAAATGGGGTTTCCTTGTATCTTTAAAATATCAACAGATAAATTATTTCACATTCGCTCCTGAAAGAAAAACTATTTCAGTCATCATATACCATTAAAAAATGGAAATTTATGCATTTTATCTTACATAACATAATTGTGGGGCAACTGTTCGTATGACATCACAAATCAACAAAATTGTAATTCTAAAAACTTATTAATCTTTTAATCTATTATTAATCTTTCATGAATTTTCCTCAAACCTTCACCAATATTTTAGATTATTTCATTAATATTTTTTCTGCTATTTTTACCATAAACTTTTCGTCAGGGTGAACTTCCACTTTAAAGACAGATGCAGCAGGGCTAAGTACTTTACCCTCAATGAAATTACTTCGGCCTATTTTACGCATAAAGAACATTGAGACATAGAAGGGGTCGAGAGGTATATACCAGAATACAAGCCATTTATTTGAATTCATGACCCACGTCTCTGCATGCCTGGTGATTTGGGGACAAAATGTGGCTACGATGCCTCGCTGGGATTTGGCCGAGAGTAGCCTAAACCACATCGAATGGCAAGTTCTCCTTCCGATGCCAAAGGCAAACCAACATTGCCCCCCCCCCCCGGGGGGGGGGGCTCGGGGACACCAAGCTCGGACTTTCAAAATGGACCCATAACAACCACTACAAGTAATAATCATTCGATCTCTTTTAGAAGCACCTTAAACAAATATTCGCCATGCTTTCCCTATTCTCAAATATATTTTTTTATTTCATAGTGTGGTTGAAAGGTCCCCCACTCCCTGATTTGGGCAGTTTTGTAATCGCTTAAGCACATTCTTTGGTGAACAATCAAAGATCGAAAATTTAAACTCTTATAACATTTTTTTTTAATAACGTTTTTTAATATTTTTTGTATTACTTTGATATTTCTTTATGTTTTACCCTTTTGAATTTTACCTTAATATTGTAATTACCACTTTACAATTTTTATACACCAGGATCAAGATGCAAAATAGTAATTATATCTGTGCTCTTGTAAACCTTGTGTGAATAAATAAATAATTTTATTTCTGTCATTTTATTTACTAATGATGGTAATGATGGGTTCTGGTGGTTCTGACTGACGCCTTTGTAACCGAGGGTCTCGGGTTCAACCATGGGACTTCCATCAGCAAGAAATTGATCCGTAATGTGCTGCACTCGATCCAGGTAAGGTGAATGGTTACCGGAGGGAAGTAGTTCCTCTAAAGGCAGTGCATGGGCACGGGAACCCTTAACCTAACTTTGCCAGGGTGATAGAGTGCATAATTGGGCATCTAAGGTGGATATTTGCCCATTATAGGCCCTATACATTGAAATTATCATGGAACGAAATTACAATCAGAAACAAACCGATGTTCAGTTTCCAATTCAATGGCGCCGGCAAAGGGGTATAGGGAGCAAATATCCCTCCCTCTACTCCTTATTTAGAATTTGAGGTACACATGTTTTTTTTTTTTTGTCTCGCCTGCATAGCAGAGAGAGACCATAGGCGCCGCTTTTCCGACGGCGGCGGCGACAGCGGCGGCGGTGTCGTCGTCATCATCAATTATTAACCTATAAGATATAGTTTTTTAAATGTCATGATAACTTAGAAAGTATATGGACCTAGTTCATGAAACTTGGACATAAGGGTAATCAAGTATTACTTAAGACCCTGCCGGAGTCAAAGGTCATTTAGGGTCAATGAACTTTGACCATGTTAGGGGTATTCGTTGAATTGCCATTATAACTTTGAAAGTTTATGGATCTAGTTCATGCAACTTCGACATATTAAGAGCAACCAAGTATCACTGAACATCGATGGGTTTCAGGTCACATGGCCAAGGTTAAAGGCCATATTCAGTGTCAACGAACTTTGGCCATGTTGGGGGTATTTGGTAAGTTACCATCATCAGTTTGAAAGTATTTGGATCTAGTTCATGAAACTTGGACATAAGAGTAATCAAGTATCACTTGACATCCTGCAGTCCTGTATGAGTATTAGGTCACATGACCAATGTCAAAGTCCTTTTAAGGTTAAATGTTGGAAGTATGTGTTGAATTGTCATCATAACTTAGACATTTTATGGATCTAGTTCACGAAACGTGGATATACATGTAGGGTAATCAAGTATCACTGATCGTTCTGCACGAGTATTAGGTCTGATCAAGGTCAAATTAAGGGTCAATAAATTTAGTATTTTATATTAATAATATGTGGATGGTGCTTTTTTGTGAATAATTATTCAAAGTCAGCACTGTTGCTATATTGAATCGCGTAATGCAGGCGAGACAGCCAGAGGCATTCCACTTGTTTATAAACATTATAAATATCTTTTTTTTCCACCCAAGTATCTTTTACTTTATCCCGCCATTTCCAAAACGTACCAAGTTTAAAAATCCTTGTGCCATCAATGCCTCCGAAATGTCAGCTTTGCAGAAGTGGATTTTTTTAGGAAGACTTCTAAATCATTAAATCCACTATCCCTCCCGGAAATAAATGTGCTAATATACAGATTGAGGACATTATATGAGACTTTCTTTTCTTTCCGCCTAGTCTATTTACTCTTTGATCGATTGATTGTGCTCATTTCTTTTTAATGCAGGGATTTCCCCCTCACTTTTCTCATACTATTTCTATTTCTATTCTTAAAATTATAAAAATACAATAGAGCCTATTGAGGATATATATTGAACCTGAACTATAAATACTTTTAGATTTTTTTTTTTCATTTTAAATACTTTAAGAAAAAACTTTCAATTGCCCATGGTTAAAATCCCAATTTATTTCCAGAGGGGCTTACCAATACAAGCTTTGCTTTATAATAAGTCCCTCATTTTAATTTTCATAATGAACTATGACCTGTAATTTTTAATTATCAAAATGTGTTTTGAAACTACGATTTACTTATTTACCGATCACTCTTGTTTATTATTTGTAACTGAAGTATCTATTTATGACGTTTATCCTGCTTTATGTGTTATGTATCATACATGTTTGTTGTTATGTTTATTATCTGAATATGAAAATAAAATAAAATAAATTGAATTGCTTTTAATACCACTACAGTTCCTTTTCTACAGATGTGACCGACATGTAAAATGTAGATCCACCTTATTTGCTCGAAGCTATGCTCACGGTGTCCACACACAGCGAGATGCGAATATTAATGACAATGAGCATTGTTACATTTCAATTAGCAGAATGGTTTCCTTGGTAACAAGACGGGGATTAAACAATCAGTGAGTCTTCGCTCGTTCCCACGCTCCGCGACGCTCGAGTGCGCTGATGACAAATACTGACATCTATTAATTTTTCAATAAATAGAAAGGAACGGGATCATAGCCTTAGGCCGCATGCCGTGATCAATAAGTTAACTTCGTGTTGGAATTTGATTTAAAAGGACCTATTTTTCATTCCTAATTATTGTAAATATATAAATGTGTTATTTGCAAGGGGATGAGCGAGACAACCGGGGTCATACTGGTCATGGGGATAATTGATAACGAGGCACAAGTCTTCATCGAGTTCCAATTTTGGATTTTCAGTTTATTGATGGTAAATTGCCAATTCGTTCACTGCCAACTCGTCCACTCACCTCATGGTATATATACCTTCATTTAGTCTAATGCCATTCCGTCCATCAACATTTCGTCTAACAACCATTTTGTTCAATACCCATTTGGTAATCTAATCACCAGTTCGTCTATTACCCATTTTCTTTGCATTCATTTTGCACAATTAACACTTCAGTTTAATTAGACCACATGGAATCGCTTAATGGCTATTGGACCAACTGGTTATTAGACGGAATGGCATTAGACTAAATGAAAGTAGACCATGTGGTGAGTGGACGAACTGATGGTAGACCAAACAGGGGCGGATCCAGCTTTTTATAAAGGGGGGGGTTGGGGTGATATGCGAGGGAGCGTAGCGACCGAGTCCAAGCGAGCGGAGCGAGCGAGGGGGGAGGGTGTGGGAGGGGGGTGTCCCCCCTCCGACAGTAGGGAAAATTTTTGAAAATCTGTGTGTGAAAATGGCGTTTTCTTGCATCTAAAACACCACTCTTTTAAAAAAAAAGATAAGATTTAAAAAAATGGTCCCCGGATTTTTTTTGGGGGGGGGTTGCAACCCCCCCAACCCCCCTCTAGATCCGCTTCTGCCAAATGATAGCAGACGAGTTGGCAAATGGACGAATTGGCATTAGACGAATTGGAAATAAACCTTATAGATCATGTGTATTTTTTTTTTAAGATTGTGATCGATATCTGATTATCTGACAGTCATTTAATAAAACAAATAATGTTAATTATTTGAGCATTGCTTTATGGAAGTTATTTTGCACAATATTTGATTTCAATCAATATCTATACGCCTATGTAATCCTTGATCCCGATTGGTTGCTTAGCATTGTTACCATGATAGTTACCATTGGATGGCAAAGTTACTTTAATAGTAACTTTTATGCAGCGGGGCCCATGCATACAGATCTATGGATAATAATAATAATAATATTCCGCATTTATATAGCGCTTAAGGACGTTCCACAGTTATGTTTGTGCGCATTATGATCTGCGCATAGTTTACACTCTGCGCGCTGACGTCACAATTGATGAACAGGTGACTAATTAGCTGCGGGTATGAGCTGATTTTTCTCATCTTCTGCACTTTAACTGCAAATCCGATGCGTTATTTCATGAAGCTTAAAAATTGAATTATTCCATGGACCATTAAAAAAAAATTCTCTACAATTTCAAAATACTTTACTCTGCAGTGCTGCCAAGAATCACGAATATTACCCCGAGTTTGAATAAATGGTAGAGTGGTTTTGATTTTTTCTTCACTTAGATACAAAGCATTCGGCGCATTTTTGGTGTTTTAAAAAGCACATTTGCTCTGATAAAAATGCTGATAGTTTAAAAACAAGCACATGAACCCCTAGTTTTTAATGTTTGTACCTCTTAGTTATACCTTCCTCTACAACTCTGCAAATTTTGGTGAAAATGACATGGATTTCGAATAAAGTGCAGCATTTATTGTACGTTTGTAGTTTGTTACTGAAATTTCAAATTTTTTAGATTGGGATTTTGTTATCTTTTACGCCATTTTTAAGAACTGACAGTGCTGTTAAACTAAATATTGCAAACAAATAGGACTATAAATAGATTCTCCATTCTAATTATACAATTATTAACTCTCTTGCGAAATTTGATGACTTTTTCATGTATTTTGACTGAATAATAGAGGTTTAAACTCATTGTAGTAATTTTGGGCGGTCTAAAAATGCCAAATTCTTTTGAATGCGCAATTCTTAAGAATATCAATTTGGGTGAACTTTGAAGCTCTATAGCAAAAAATCAAGCACATGGACCTATGTTAATTTTTGCATATTTCGAATATTAAGGTTCTAAAGTATCTATGTGCAAAGTTTGGTGAAAATGACATGGATTTCACTTTAACTGTGGAACGTCCTTAATACATCGGAACGACGTCTCTAAGCGCTTTACAGACATATTATTACCCCGGTCATCGGATCCTTGCATGCCCGCATACAATGTATGCACCTTCTCCACTCCCTGGGGAGCATTCCAACAAGAGTTCCAAGACTCAAATGCTAGGCATACTACATATAGGCTTTCACATCCTACCGGGTACCCATTTAACACCTGGGTGGAGAGTGGCAAAGTGTGGATTAACGCCTTGCCAAAGGACGCTAGGCCATGGTGGGATTCAAACACACGACCCTCTGATTACAAGGCGAGAGTCAGAACCGCTACACCGCTACACCAGACTTGATAAAAGTGACAATTATGTATAGGAAAGTACTTGGGGGATTTTACAAGTGTGGCATCATATACTCGCGTTTCTAATGGAAGAATATCCATACCATACCGTTTTATTACAAACCAGAAAAAACATTAATCCACTTTTGTGTAAATGTTCCAAAGCTCTGGCTTACTCGAAACGGTAGAATCTGAGAAGGTACCACGAGGGAAGGGGCAAGGGCCGCGGAACGGGGGATAGGTGCGCTTCCGCCCCCCTTCAAAAACCATGTACAAAAATGACCATCTGATTGTGATTTTTTGAATGGTCATCGCCACACTTATGGCTCCCCCCCCCCCCCCCTGAGGGGGATGGGGCAGAAAACGGCTTCCACCCCTGTGATTTTAAAAACGAAGGGGAAACGATTTTTTTTTTTTAAGTTGACAAAAAAGAAAGAATATAGGGGAAAACGAGAGGTCTGATCCAGATACTGTACTCGAACCCCCGAAAAGATCCCATGATTAATGAATTGAGAAAAATATATCAGCACTTTTTCATTTTGTTTTGTTTATTTATCCATTTCACCATGTAAAATTATATCTTCATTTGCGGATGCGAATTCGTGTAAGGAACAAAGCAGAAACAAATGATGTTTGAAGCGCAAAGTTCCTTGAATAAAAGTTGATTATATATATGGCTTGAAATAAAGTATTCATAATAACAGAAATAAAAAAAAAAAGTCAGAAAAGGACATCGTTGATAAATCGTGCAACTCATCAATCGTAAAGAGTATTATTAGAAGAAATATCAAAGAGTATTTTTATAGAATAAATCCCTCATATGTTTTTTATTTAAAAGAATATTGTTATAATTACGTTAGGTCCTATTCAATCGATCATGGGTCTACAGCAAAAGTAGAATCAAAATAGTGTTTTTATAGATATGAATGACTCTATTCAAAGCAAAATAATCACAGACTGATAAAGGTAACTCTTACAACCCCCCCCCCCCCCCCTCGCGCTCTAACCCGGGGAGGGAGGGAATTTGGGGTCTTGTGACTTTTGCCCCCTCTGTGTTGTGTTTTGGAAAGGTATCTTCTCTTCCCTCACACAGGGGGTTGTCAAACTGGACAATTTGTGCGTATTAGAATGGGGCATTGTGACTGGTAGTAGTATTCTTTCTGGACACCTATATCTATTGAACGAGGTCTTTTACAACATCCCCTTAACCCCTTAGTTTAAATCCTCTTAATCCTTTGCTAATAATGGTCTCGAGTCTGCAGTAATGAGCAACGGTTTTTTTTTTATATTATTATTGCTGCTGTTGTTTGTTGTTACTCGTCGGTGTGAGTTGAACGAGATATGAAATGACGCCTCCGTCATCAGGTTTGTTTACGACTTTTAGAGTTTTTTGCAAATTAATCGCTTTTGCTTCAGTCGAGTATTTTGCTTCGAAAACTAAATGAGAAGTCATGATAAGCTCTCTTGATCTATTCATTTATTCATTCATTCGTTTGTTTGATCGTTTGCTTATCCATGTTCATGGTGTTTGAAGGGCGTTATACCCCTTGACCCCGAAATAAGAATGTACGAATTATCGAGGGCCCAATTGTTGCATAATGCATATCATCATAGATTATATCATTACATACATGGAGTAGAAAAACACCCTGGTGGAAAGTGGGATCTCACATTAATAAAAGAAGAAAATGTGAGAAAAATATTAATGATACGATCAAAGCATGCCGCCCTCTTCTTCTTTGATGTTTAGAATAAAAAAAACAATCACGAAACTAAACGTATAAATCAGGCCCCGTGGAGTGATTTTCAGAGTGGAGGTAAAAAATGCATAAAATAACAATTTTATAGTAATTTTCACCGTTTTACACATGCTCGTTTATTGAAAAAGGTGCAGCTCTACAGCCCCCCCCCCACCCCCCGAAAAAAAAACAAATCCGCAGGGTCCATGGTCCCGAGCCCCCTCCCCCATCTGTTTACCAGTGCTTCGAAATACATCGATCCCGAATATTCATTATAAATTGTCAGATAATTGGGAAGGCTGTCCATGTGATGAAACAAAGCTTTGGAAATGACGAATTTATTTTCGAGATAATGCAACGAATATTATAGCAATTAGGAATCATATTCTATTTACGAATAAAATAGTCACATGAATAGATGTGTTCAAATTAACAATTCTTCGGAAGGCAATTGATATCCTTTCATCTGTTAGTTGTTTTTATTTTAATAGTACGCTCATTTAAAGATTTTTGTATTCTGTCATGGACAAAACAAAAATTCAATTTGATATCACCTGAAAAAGTCTCGTTCCGTTCTACCTTGCGAAAAAGTATATATTACAAATCCCGGTTACAAATACAATGTAGGCCTATAGTTTCGTAAAACCCTGGATTCTCTCATTTCTGTGAGTAGGATCCCTGACTTTTCATTCATATACCGATATTAACTCATCCTTTGCGCGTGGGTTTTCATTAACGCAAAGTTTATTTCAGGAAATAGGAAATCGCATCTCAGTTAAATAACTCATCTTAGTTTCGCGCGCAAAAGATCACATGTATCTATACTAATACACCCAACAGGATACGAGATGTTAATGTTGCCACGGCCTTACGGTATTATACACTGATGCGTTCCAGGCATTTCGTTCGACTCAAACCAACAGTTTTTAATTATAACCCTGCTTGTTAATCTTCTAAATGTGTTGGGCAGGGGCGGGGGTATTATCGCCGAGCGTGTTTCGGGGAGGACGCGCAGAGCGTGGGAAATGGCTGGAGGAAAGAAGGAAGGGACGGGGCTTCACCATCCAGCTGCCAGACGGTTCGTGAATGGAGAAAGCGTGAATAACCCTGGATATTGGCTCATGGGCTTTAACTCTTGCCTCTTGGCTTCCCCCATGTCTCTAATGACAGACCCCCTCCCCCCGTCCCTCAGATATGTTTATAGGGAGAAAATCAGATCGACCCCCCCCCCCCTCATCCTGATATATAAACAAAAAAGCGTCAAAACCAGTTCTTCTGAAATTCTTAGTCGTGAAATAGGCCCTTGAACATGTTGAATACGAAAGATTCCACAGGACCTATGACCACATCTGCTACAAAATCTATTGGATTTGGATGTGTTTCCTATACACACATATCTTACCATGCCGGTTATCAAGGGAATTCGGTTTGGTTTCATAAATTACGCTCACCATTCTTATCGAAACTAGTTTAATCTATGAAATCTATATTTTACAGAAAAAGGGAGAATGGCAATTGGAAATGAAACTTAAATTTTATTTCAATATAGGCATGCGCGTCTTTGGGGGGAGCAAAGTTTTCGGGTGAAATAGACAAATCCATTCATGGCTTATTTGAGACATATAATTTATTATGAGAGCTAATAAAGATGGTCTAATAATTATTATGCCCAACTTTCGTTTTACCAAGAGACAAGCCTTAATGCAATACAATGTAATAAAACGCAATCAATCATAATATGAAGAGTTTAGTTGCAAAAGGGCTTAGGTCCACTTTGGACCATTCCGAGAAAAGAAACATGTTTTTTATTCTCACTTAATGCAATATTCTTATGAGAAACTAAATTGTCACGATGTATAACCCCATCATGTGAACATGAAATTGGGTATAAAAGAAATCTACCAGTCTTCAATTTTTTTCTACACTGTATATCTTTAAAAAAATTATCATTGTGGACCTAAGCCCTTTTGCAAGTAAACTAAAAATGAATCCAATCTCTTTTGATTAAAAAAGTGGTTTTTCTTTGCCACTTTCATTCACGTTTCCATTTGAATTTCAAATTGTTTTTGGTATCATCAGAGTGACTAAAAATTTAGAGGTTTAGAGACAGAAAACAATAAAATTTATGAAAATATCGCTTGATTTTAGTTGCATAAAACAAAGTTGAGAAATTTTATTTCATATTCTTTTCGACGAAGATTCGTATCGAAATCAACAAAGTTTGTTTTTCTTTTATTTCTTTAAATTATGTATTCCAGAAACAGTGTTTCAACAAACTTTGCTTGTCTGTTGGTCTCTATTGCATTTCTTAATTATTCTAAAAGCATACATGTATGTAAACATGTAATTAACTTGTTTAAATCGAGTAACTTTTTTTTTTTGTAATATAGGTTTTCCCGTCCTATTTCATCAGAGTTGCATTTAAATTAATGAAAGAACGTTCAAATTCGAAATATTTTGTCAACCCTCTGCACATATGGTTCATTTTCATTTATTCAGCATTCAATTCCGTTCTATATATCATTCCTTTGAATTTTGTAGAAATTCAATTTAGAGAGAAATTCGTTCAAATTAATGGCCCAAAGTTGTCATTTAATTTCGCGACGACGAACTGATCGTTTAATTTCGCCTAAAATACCATATTCAATTTCATTTATCGGCACACATATTTGCATTTTAAACGTCCAAATTCAGATATCATGTTTCTGTTCATTTGTTTTATTATGTTATACAATATTTTTTTTCCAATCTTTACCCTATCTTTCTATTTTTCTGATCTTTTCAGTTAGAATCATTTTATTCCATTATGTTTGATATAGACGTAATTCATGTAACACTTATAGGATATGGTTGTAAACGGGTATTCTTGATGAGTGGTGATAAGGGATAAGTGATGATGAGTGGGTGCAGGAGCGGATCCAGGATTTCCCCCAAAAAAGGGGGCAATCCGGCTGTGCCCCCCCCCCCCCTGGATCCGCCAGTGAGTGGGTGGATGGCCTATGCCAATGGTAGGTATATTTTGTTCATCATCTTGTTCTTTTTTATTTTACATAATTGTAATTTATATCGTTTTGGGGAAGGGGTAAGAAACATGGTATTGACCACAGTCTAGTTATGAAAGTGGAACGAAAATGAGTTGTTGTTCCGATGATGGTTTGTCAGATGGATGATATATTTCAGTAAAATTGTAAACATCCAATTAAGAAGTAAAACCCATTTCCACACTTATTCAAAAGAAGTATAAAAAACAACGAAAAACACTGTCCATATCCTTTAAGTGATTGCATATTGATGATTTTGAATTCCTAAACGTTTGCAAGGAGGGTATACCGGTGCGAATTTGAAAACACCACTTCATCTATTTTAATTTTATAGTTCTTTATACTTTTTTAAATGAGATAACCGTGAAATCGCGTGCCAATAGAATTAAATTGAATTAAAGGGATGGTCCGGGCTGAAAGTATTTATAGCTTAATAAATAGAGTAGAATTCACTTAGCAAAATGCCAAAAATTTCATCAAAATCGGATAGCAAATAACAAAGTTATTGAATTTTAAAGTTTAGCAATATTTGGGGAAAACAGTCATCATGAATATTCATTAGGTGGGCTGATGATGTCACATCTCCACTTGTTCTTTTGTATTTTATTATATGAAATGAGGTTTATTCAATTTTTTTCCTCCAAGAAGTAGAAAAATTGGAATGACAACTGATTTAGTGCATTAGATATTTATTGCTGCAACTTATTTCATTATAAGGGAGATATATTATTCGCACAAGTTTGAAATAATGAAAAAATTATGATTTTATGTAATAACATAAGAAAACGGAAAGTGGAGATGTGACATCATCAGCCCACCTAATGAATATTCATGACGACTGTTTTCACAAAATATTGCTAAACTTTAAACTTCAATAACTTTATTATTTGTTATCCGATTTTGATGAAATTTTCGGCATTTTGCTCAGTGAATTTTACTCTATGTATTGAGATATAAATATTTTCAGCCCGGACCATCCCTTTAAGTATTTGGCTATTTAAATGTTGATCTCATGGGTCATTCAAATTAGTTACAAATAGAATAATTACATCATTAAATCGGTTGAAATTTTGACGAAATTGGACGGGAAAGCCTATAGTATTTATTGAAGTCATTCAGTTTAAATCATACAAGTAATGATACATTGCAAAATGTTACAATATCAACAAACACACTGTTCACAAAGACACGTAATTATTCATAATACATAGTATTTTAACATATTCTTACACCAGGCGGATAATTTTCGTAACAAAACATGTAAACATTGGCCATTAATAACTAATATATAAATTCACAAAATCATGTTTTAATATATGCTGAAAATTCATTGCTCAATGTTTACTGAAACGTAATGAAATCTATACTATAAAAAGAGGATCGAGTAGTTTTTTTAAGTTGTTATTTACTGAATTCATTCAACACATCAGTACAATTATAATTTTTCGAGTAACATATAGTACAAATAAAATGTATATAGTTGTTTCAAAATTGATTTGAATTGATCAAAAAGAAATATCTGCAAGAATATATACGTGTGTAAACATAGCTAATAATAAATATCTTTAATCTAAATCAAAATGATTTGTACCATATATGGAACTCATTTTTTGTACTACCTTGTACTAGATGCATTTAATTAAGTAACTTTTTTTAAACAACAAGTGTACACCTAGTTACCAATAACGCATATAGCATTTCCATTTATTTGAAAGCAGGATAAAAGAAAATTGTAGACTAATGCCTTGCTCTCTGGCATAGGTGCCGCGGCCGGGGATCGAACCGCGGACTTTCATAGCCAGGCGCCTTAGACCACTTGGCCACGGCGACGATGAATTATTTATATCGATATCACCAATTCACAATAATGTCTGTTGTCACTGATATATATATGGCGAATGTTGAATAAGAAAGATGATGACTGGTATAAACTCAGAAGTTTGAAATAAATTTCTTATTGAATATTGCACATTTCGTTTAAATTGGGTTTATTTGCCAGAATACCAGCCAAATATTACTTTATCCAATATCTCTCGTTTGCTTCATTTGAAGGTATTGTTTAACTTTGTGAGCAGCCGATTAAAAAAATTATCAAACCAAGATGAAACATGTGCACAAGTGCATGTATTAGAACTAATAAACCCTGAAAACAACCATTATTGAGAATGAAAAGCTAAAACTACAAGGCAAACCCCGATTTTGTAAATAGGCGTCTTATAGACGCCTTAATAGTACACATAAGTGTATGGGATGAAATTAAGATGGTGTTTTCGGTCACTTTGTATTTCAATTTTTGAAGCACTAAATAATTATTTTCGAACGCAATTTTTTCTAGGCTTCATTTTTGTAACATATCACAGACACAGGTGACAAGTGTGACCTTCTAGCTCAGATTTTTTTAAAGTCAAACCAATGTTAACCAATCACTTTACGCTTATACAAATTCGGTATTGGTTTATTTCTCAAAGACATATAATGGTCGCTTTGATCCTTGACCGTTTAGTGAAACATAATCCGTACAAAAGATTTTTGAGAGGTACAATTAGCTTTCAGGTAGGTGTGAATCGATTTTTCCTGGATTAGTTAATCCTTTTTAATCGGCTTCCCTGATTAAGTGTATATTTGAATGATCTCTTTTGTGTTCATTATAATGGCGTCCATGTAAGAAACGGCCGACTGTGATATACCGTTGTTATACTATATATAGACATGATATAGAGGACCACGCGAGTATATACCCTGGTGTTATACGAGTAGGTCAAGTCCACCCTAGAATACGAATCAATAAACGAGCATAATACTGAAAATTTCATCAAAGTCGGATGTAAAATAAGAAAGTTATGACATTTTAAAGTTTTGCTTGTCTTTCGCAAAACGCAAAACCCGCCAGTGATGTGTAAATGAGAGAGCCATTGATGTCACTCCCTCACTCAATATTTCTTTGTTTTTTATTTTTTAATTATGTATTTCAATTTTCACAGATTTGGCAATGAGGATTCTCTTGATTGAACCACAAAATGTTAAAACAGTGGTATTTTCACATTTTCAGGGAGGAATAAAACTTTGTTTCACAGGACAATGAAAATAAAATTAAAATATTCCCATATTCACATGATAAAATACGAAAGAAATAGTGAGTGGGTGATGTCATCGGTCCCCTAATTTTAATACTAATAGATGTGCATATATCTGTTTCCATTTTTTAAATGTCAAAACTTTCTTATTTTACATCAGATTTTGATGAAACTTCAGTGTTTTGCTTGCTTATTTTATCATTTTTTTATTCAAATCAATTTTTTGTTGAAGTGGACCTTTCCTTTAAAATAACAGTCATTGTTCAGCACCCATATGCTTTATCAGGGGCGGATTCGGGATTTTCGGGGGAAAAAGGGGGGAGTTTTGTTGGAGGAATCATTTGACAAGTAAAAAAGAACTCCTCACTTGATTATGAACGATATATATTCCTATTGATTACAAAATTGTTACAACTCTCTAGGAGGGGGGGGGGGTTCGGGCCGGATGTACCCCCCCCCCCGGATCCACTGCTGTGTTATTGAAAACCTATTGAAACACCTTTAGTTGCTACTTTAACACTTTTCGGTTTGATGTTTAAAGGAGAATGAAACTCTTGGAGCAAGTTAACTTTTGTGAAAGCAGAAAAATCAAAGAATAAGATCAACAAAAGTTTGAGTAAAATAGGACTAGCAATAGAAGAGTTATGAGCATTTGAATGTCGAGATCACTAATGCTATGGAGATCCTCCCATTGGCAATGCGACCAAGATCTATGATGTCACAGATGAACAACTCTCCCCTTTTGGACACTAAAAATATACCCCAAAACATCTCTTATTGCTCATTCTAATCATATATGACAAACGATTCATCAATGATATAATGTTGTGAAACCTCTGTACTTGTCCTCTCATAAAGAGAACACCTCACCTTGTGATAGACTCTATAAAAGTGAGAATATAAGTGAAATAAGTACTAAAGTAATGAGAAAGTTGTACGTGTGTGACATCACAGATCTTGGTCGCATTGCCAATGGGAGGATCTACATGGCATTAGTGATCTCAATATTCAAATGCTCATAACTTTCTTATTATTTATTCAATCTTCCTCAAACTTTCAACAATATGTTTCTTTGATTTTTCTCTTTGATATGGATTCAGCTGGTTTCAAGGGTTTCATTCTCCTACTCTGACTAAGGTGTAACGTTAGCACACCGTGGTATGATCCTGTAGGGACACAAACCGGTGCCGGGTTGAACAACGGAGTCATGACTGTTTAACTCCAACGGGGGGGGGGGGGGGCAGATGGTGAAACTTTGAGACAAGAGATCCATTCTGAGACCACTATTCCAGGAAGGAATCCACTTCTATAGATATGTTGGTAAACCAATATATCGAGCTGTAGAAAACAATTCCGGTTTGGGTTCATATGATTGAATACATAATACCAGGATGTTGTGGTGATAGTAATTTACTTTTGGAAGCACATTTTGAATGAAGCCGAATTCAGGTGTGATACTTGTTCCTTACAAGTCCTGTTTACAATTGAAATGCTTAACTTCCTAAAATGATGTGGGTTTTTTTTTCTTTTTGCTGGAAATGATTAAAGACGAACCTGAAAAAGGAGAATGAGGCCCACCTATATAAAGGTGGGAAGGGTGTCGTCTCAATCTTCTCCAAAGTAAATAGCTATACATGGATAGCTTATCAACAATCCCATCTCTATTTCACATAAATCCGGGACAGAAATACAGCATCTCTAGTAATGGCTTGCGTGCATGGTGTCATATAAGCCTGTTTCGTCATTCGTGGAAGGAAAAATAAAAACAGAAAGCAAGCAAGTTCCACGAAATTATTTTATCCCGCTTCTGAAGATAGGGCGCCATCTCGTACGTCATCTCTTACAAATTCGGGTGTCCCATGAAACCACTGCGAGATCTCGTTTACCTGCAGGAGGGGAGTGGGGGCAGGGGCGTCGATCCATTTTTCAGATTGGGGGGGGGGGCAAAATCATGAATCAACTTTCCAAAGGCGCTCGATCACACAAAACAAACAAACTCACACTCACACACACATATGCCTATATATATATATATATATATATATATAAATATATATATACATATATGAGATAGAGACACATATCTCACCAACAAATTAATGCGAGCGCGAAGCGCGAGCTGAAATTTCTTCGTTTTTTAATAAAGAACGAGATATAGATCCAACAAAAGATTATTGCAAATCGAAGTGGGAGTTCTTTTGAGGTTTAGAACTGAAAATGGGACATTCTATTCAGCTATTTGATCATGAAAAGTATGGGTTTTGCTACAGAAATTATGCGAGCGCGAAGCGCGAGCTGAAAATTTTTCATATTCCAATCTAAAAAGCGGACATTTTGAGCACGATTTTAGATAAAGAACAAGTTGTGTATCTCAATCTCGCTTGCTGATTTCTCTGTAACATTACAATCTTATTTTATTTTTTGCACATGCGGAATTATTGGGGGGGGGGGGGCAAAACGATATGTTTGCCCCCCAATATTTTCATTGGTGGGGCGATCGCCCCCCCCCCCCAGGATCGACGCCTCTGATTGGGGGAGGGGGTGTAAGGGGGTAAACAGAAATCTTTGCATAAGGCACCCAAGTGATAAAACAATATTTAAATCTTCGAACATATTCGTGGGGGCGTCGTGGTCGAGTAGTCATGACACTCGTCTTTCAGTCTCAGGGACGTGGGTTCGAATTCCACTGAGCCAGGGTGTGTTTTCCTTCAGCAAGAGGAGTGCCCATTTTGTGCTGCACTTGACCCAGGTGAGGTGAATTGGTACCCGGTAGGAAGATATTGCTCGAATGCTCGAGCGCCCAATCAGGGTAGCCGTGCTAAAGCCGGGGTAATAGGTAAAAATATGCCGTTGTTTATTATTATTATTATTATCATTATTATTATTTACATAAATCTTACAAATTTAGTGATCGCATATATCCGAAGACCATACAGATTTCTTCTTATTCCATGCCTGAGAGAGGGTTTCATACAAAAAAGAACAAAATACGCATTTTCCGAAATATTTTACGGGGGACCGATTGGGGCGACGAAACGTGTTTAAGAAAGGGGGGGGGGCAAAACGACCTTAAAGTAATGTGAGTTTGTTTTTTCTTAGACCTGTCTTTACACAACTCAGACCTTTCATTTTTATACTCCTCTTTCTCTAATTTTCTTTTTTTTTCTTTCTTTTCTCTCTTTTTTTCCTCCTCTTTTTCACTACTTTAAAAATCATAGGTGCGGTTCACCCCTATGTAGCCTTTTTAGAACTGCTCTGATGCGTTTTTTTTTTCTAAATAAATAAAATAATATTCACCTAGAAAAACGCCGAAAATATCATGAAAATATCAGATATCAAATATTGAAGTTTAAATGTTTAGCACTATTTTAGTGAAACAGTTATATAAATAGTCCATAGGCGGGATATCATGCCCCCACTTTTATTTTTCTTGTGATTTCCAGGTATATTAAAAGGCAGATCCTGCTATTTCACTCCCGGATAATTGGCATAATAAGAGGGCATGAGATGTTACCATATTTGTGTAATTATTCTTAGCAAGATCAAGCTCAATAGTTTGTTGGTGCTCCTTTTAAACAAATAAAATTACTTTTGTATTATAGCATGTTTGCTAATGTGAGTAAAAAGTTGTTTTATATCATTTCTTCTTTGAAAACCTGCCTAAGTTTGTTAGATTTTTATTATCATTAAATTTGTAATAGTTTTAAGTGGTAAACTTCTGAGAACGCACGCGTACGTCCAGGGTTAAGATTACTGCGTATATAAGGTTTTTTTTTCAGTTTTAACTGATTATCTCTAATGAATCTCGGAGATTATTATTTGTTTCATTCTGTTTTATGAAAAAAGAGATGACCAACGTATTTGCAAAGTTCTACCGCGATTAATTATTTTGCTTCATCCAATATTACCGCGAGCGCGAAGCGCGAGCAGAAATTTTTAATATACGTTCTTGCCTGATCGAAAAGGGACCTGTTAGGACTGTTTGCAGTTAGCCATGATATACCGATTATCATGATTATGTTCTCTATTAAAAGAGAGAGAGAGAGAGAGAGTAGTTATCTTAACTGTCTGTTATATCGCTAACAGGCTTCCAGATGGGAATAGGGGGGGGGGGGGGTTAGTGCTCCTTAAAATATCAACGACCCAGAAAATCAGGGGGAAGCGAGGAAAATTGTGATACTAAATACTTTTTGCATTTTAAAAAGGTTACAAATTATCGCTCGTTCGCTTTCGCGTATTTCATTTTCAAATTTTGGCGGACCTCGGTGAAAAATAACTAAGAACCCCCTGGGTCTAAAGACCCGTCTTCAAAAAGAGAACATGTGAAAAACTAATGATATATTTTTTAGATTTATTGTTATTGGCTCATAACCATAGCAATCAAACTTTGAATACCCAGAAAATTAAGTGGAAAGTTCAACCATAAGAAACGTTTGTTGTAAATAACAGAAAAAATGATGAAAAAATATTAGTGAAAGTGTGAGGAAAATCCATTAAAGATTAAGAAAGTTATTAGAATTTGAAGTTTTGGATTTGCGACGTCAAAAACGAGCAGGTTCACCATTGACATTTCATTCATTTTTTATCATACGATATGTAGGAAAGCTGCTCGCATATGACGTCACAAATCAAATAATTAGAATTCTAATAACTTTTTTTATTCTTTTATTGTTTTTTTTTCAAACCTTCTGCAATACATGTATTAAGTATCATTTTTTATCTGCTATTTTTAAAATAAACTTTTTTGTCAGCGTGAACTTATAACTTCTCATTTAAGGCGTACATGCCTATAGAAGTAGGAATAAACTCACGTCGGGTCTCAATGAATTCTACCGAGTGCCATATTAATTTGCCAATTGCTGATTTGCGATAACTCTCACTTCCGCCGTTACATTGCAATTGTTTTACAAGTAGCTTTCTGGTGTCAAAACCCGGAAGAAATTAATGATCGTGTGAAATGGAACACCTTTCTCAGGAGGGACTCCAAATCTTGTAATCGAAATTAATTGCGGATTAAAAAAAATGAATGATCAAGGTCTCTGTACTAAACGGAGAATCAGCCTCGATTTCTGAGATGGATATCTTTAAAAAATTCATGGAAAATTATGTTTTCTTCCTTTCTTAACCTCGAGATGATGGGATCTGGAGCAAGCCAAGTAATCATCGTAATGAAAGGGAATGACTGTATTTTGTTTTATTTAGGCCTATACCAATTGCCACAATTATCATACACTTATTATCCACAATACAAAGAAAGGAAAGGGGCCAGGTCCAGAAGAAAGGAAGGAAAGAAAGAAAACGAAAGGGACGAGGATGAAACATGAAATATGATGCTATTTCTTTCGAGTAATAAATAAAGATCTACAGTCAATATTTTCCCTCTCTCGCTTCGCTCGCAACTTGAAGTGAATTTTGACACATACGCCCAAACCCATTTTTTGTTACATTTTACTTCATACCAATTTGACACTCTTTCCCTCGAATTTAATTTTTATTTTGAAGGAGAAATCATGTCAATGCGATAATTCTTCACAACTCGGGGCATTGAAAAAAAATACTTGTCTATTAAAAAATAGAATTAGAATCGAAATTTTGGTAGACCCAAATTTGCAAACCATCGGAATTTTACAGGGCCTATGTCAAGTTCTTGAACTTGATTCCTTAGCATGCAGAGGGGCGTTTGTGGAGGATTAAAGATGCCAGAGGAATTCGGGTTTCAATCGCCCCAGGCAACTTCATAATTTGTCGCAATATTTTGTTTCCTCTTGTTGCAGTTTTGTCACCATAAACCACTGCACGTGTGGGAAAAACTTGTCAGTGGCAAACGAGCGACGTCCTTACAAACACCAAAAGCCTCAGACACATTGTACGGGATGATTTTTGTTGAGTCGGTATATTCCAAGATGAAGAAATATGACTGTGTCGCCTTACTCCTGGCACGTGTTACCCTTCGGATGAGCAGAGTAGAGCTCGAGGGGGTGAGGGCGTCGCTGATCCCCCGTACACGCGACCTCCTTCCTTCATGCAGACTTATCGCCCCTAGGGTACCGTACCCAGCACCCGATGTTGCCTAACACCCCTATAAACGCAGGAGCATGCGAGCAATATATCCCATAAAACATGAAAAAATGAGAAATGAGCAGCGCCGAGTCCGACCTTTGAGTCCACCTCAAAATTTTGATCAAAATCAGACATTCTTTCAGACATTCTTTCTACCAACGCGAAAGACCCTATGGTTACTGGGTAATTGGAGAAGGGAATGGGTCGGCGGGGGATGCTTCCTTGGCATGTGGATGCCCTCACCGCATCACTCCTTCAAATCCATCATGAATTTACTGGGGTTTTACTTGATACCGATTCCTTTTCTTTTAAACGTCCCTGCTTGACCAGTTTTATGTAATTCCCGTCTTAATCCACACAGCTATGGTTTTATCAGCTTGACCACTTCTTTTGTGCGTCTGGACAGAGCGTGCGGACAAAATGATGAAATTTGCATGTGAATGATGGTCTCGGGCGCAACAATGCCATCGGCGTTAACTTTTTTGTTCAACAAGTTGAGCGCGGAAGAATACTGTACCATGGCGTGCGCCTGTTTTACACAGCCACACGACCCAACTTTTTTTCTCGCTCTCTCCCCAGGAACACAAAAGAAAAGACCCATACGTAATACACGCCAACGGCCCGGCCTCATGCGAACAAGTGACTGTGTGTTCGTGTGTGTACCTCATCAGCACGACGAGCAGATACCACAATTCAACTTGGACTGTACAAACGGAACATATAAGCTTACGGAAGCAGATACCAAACTACCCAACGAGACATATATGTGACTAAAAAATCACTTTTTAGGATAAAATGATGGTTTACTCGTGATCAACAAGACTCTTGGATTACTATAATTTGCGAATTCGAAGATGAGGCGGACTACCCACTCAGGAATTTCAATTTTTTGTCTTCCCAAAGTTGGATTATTTCTGGTGGTGGTGATCTCAACTTTGACGAGTTACTGTGCAAGTGGTAAGTTGGTCCGCGCGAGTCGTATACTTTTTGCCATGGGTTTTGTACATTGTGGGTTAACCTGAGAAGAATCCCCTTTACCCCATTCGATCTTCGTTTGCGACGTTGGTATAGTTTTAGTTTTCCTCTTTTTAAGCGTTTTTACATGTAGAAATTATGCTTGCAGTATTGGGTGTGTCGATATTCAAGTAATTATAAGTTTAAAACTTTGCTCAGTAACAGGCAACTTGCCATAAATATTTCAATCATTTATAATTATGACTTGTTGAGTCTATTCAGTTCACCATGTTGAATGATCTGTCAGTGTCACTGGCATTGTGCATGAGCCGACAAAATATGTTGCTACATTGCTCAGAATTACTGCAGGAGGACTATCCTATCGGTTTTTAGGGTACATATGCTGCATGCCACTATGATATGATATATCCAGGTTATTTGGACTGTTTTGTATTTATAACATTGCATTTGTTGGTCATCAGATATTGAATAGATAATGCATATATGAACTCTCAATGAACTTCTGGTTTTCATTCTTTAGAATGCCAAATCTGTTTGAGTATATAAAACATGTTAGTAATATTACATAACTGTGAATATAAATATGTAGGCCTATATAAGATGTTTATGTAGGCCCATGGTATGTTTTTTCCTTTCAATTCAATGAAGTCAATCTTGCATTGTTATGCAGATATATATTTGAACATATTATGGTTAGCTACATAAGTACATACATGTATTTAGTTTCTCCAACACTTTGACACTTCCAATAACAGCTGCAGAAATGATGGGTGGATTCTTAGATCACTAGATGTTACAAATTGATTCCTGAAGTGAAGATATTCAATTGTCTGATCAGTGGTGACTATACATGTACATTGTATGCGGGCCTACATGTACCTGAATAAATGCAAATCCAATAACATAAAAGTACATTGACAGCCTTCTGATCCAAAAGGTTCAGTCATGTACATACATACAGTACATGTTTATAGGCCTAGTTGCAGTAGGTCGACTCCTATTGAACCTTGTTTTTTAATACTTGTGAAATTTATCAAAAGATACTTTGTTACCTGTATATATAGTACATGTAGATATATAGGCCTACACATGTGCATTTACCATGTTAACTTCAAGATTACAGGCTGATGCTGGTAATTTAATAAAAGTGCCTACAGAAAGTGCTTTCAGGACATCCATTGTGTATCTGACATGAAATGGTTTCATTTTTTGGTTTCCTCTTCAGATTATGTGGTATGGTGTTGGTAGAAATCCAGTCATTTCAAACTATTACAGTTGTAATTCATTGTTCGTTGTTTGTAATTACACTAATTGCTGTGGGAACAACTCTGAGACGCAGAGCATGCTAAAATGAAGACAACAGTCACATAACATAATGTATTAATTAATTAATCTTCTGCCAATCAGAGAAAAGTATTTCTTAATTGTTTAATGTACAATGAAAACTCCTGTCCAATGGCCTGCCTGCTTCATGTATGTTTTCGAAGAAAATCTTAAGCTGTTTTCAATTAACAGACCGAAGCTTATCTTAGGATTTTATTTTGGATTCAGCTGGTCATATGTTTGGTGATGAGAAGACCATTGAGATAAAGAGTATGGACTTCTTACTCTTATCTTAGATTGGTATGGTCAGGTCTAGTGCCCTGTTGATGAGGGAGGATTAAAAGATTGCGATTATAAACAAAGCAAATTGCTTTTGCAAACTGATGATTGGACAGCACCATATTGATTCAGGCTGCATTGTGAAGAGGGAACAATTAAAAAAAAATTAATTATGTGCATGGATTCCAATAAATATGTCAATTTGCAAAACATAGGATATTTTGAATTTTTATTTTGAATTTAAACATTTGGGTAGTAAAGTTGAAAAATCAAGAAAAACCTAATGAAAACACATTTATACATGTAAATGAGCACAAGAATATTTAATCATAATTGGTCATGGTGAAGCTTTCCCAGTTTTTATTAAATATATAGGGTAATACTAATTAATATAAGGCTGTTTTTTATGTCTTAGGAAATAAAACCTGCAGCAAGAACTGAAGCTGTGTTATTGTCATATTTTCAATGCTTATACATGACGTATGTGAATTAGAGAGACTTTGTTGGACTATCTTTTGGTTCTCTTCATACTGGAGTGACATACTGTATTGAATTCCTCCCCTTTGGGCATGAAAACCTATCCTTTTTCACAAAGAATCTGGGTGCAGCCCTAGTTAGTAGTTTTGGTAGTATGCTCAGATCAGATCCTATCTAACATGTACATGTATGTAAGTGGACAATTTGATTGTTTCAAATCCATGTACATGTAGGATGTCCATAGATTTAAAAATGTTTTCTATGGTAAATCTAAGGAGAGAATCTTTGAATTTTCATGGAAAGATAATTTTGTTATTACATTTTCATGCTTATATTAAGTTCTACATATTACATGTACATTAGATCAGACCTCTTCTGAAAAAACAATGACAAAGTTGAATAAGAGATGAAGAGATGAGTGGTACATGTATTTCCAAATCACTATGTGTAGTTCTGTATGTAACTTTATACATAAATGTATTACCCCTGGTGCTGTAATTGTATTTCAGGAATTCCCCCGAGTATCCTAGCTCTGATCTTAACATCAGAATTATTAAGGAAGGAAAGCAAAATACAGTTCTAACTTTATTTTCATTTTAGGCCTCACTTAATTGGTGCAGTTTTGTTGTTTAGGTTGGGACAATAACAATTTATGACAAATTGTAAGGGGATTGCTTATTTCCATTTTGTATTGAGAAGTTATTTTTGGCCATTTAAGTGGTGGTTTTGAAAGGGTCCCTTGGAAACATACTGCAGTTCAGTCAGTAAAGAGTTATGGAATCATGGGAATTAAAGAAGAGCAATCATATCTGAAAATTCCCTTTGAGAGTTCCCTTAAACAATATATCCTTAATATATTTCTGAACGGATTCAATCAATTCTTAAATTGGATGTGTATACTACTTTAATATAATGTAATTCGTAATATTGGTAATTACTCTTTAGATATCGGATATATTTATATGTAAATGAAATCTATTTTTGTGTTGATGACAATATTACAATGTTCTATTTTGCACAAATTTGAAGCAGGCTAACTTGTTGAAGTTCCATCAAAGGTATACATGTATTCATGCATTTTATGAAATATGAAAAAATATTGTTTACAAACAAACAAGGTTACAGCTTTATATTGAATTTGATTTATATTTAATCCATTGCATGAAAAATGAGTTATCACTTACATGTATAATTATTTTGATTGAAATTGAACTTTTGCCTTCGCAGCTGGCAAGCCTACGCCTTCCAAGAAATCAATTTGTGGCAATTATTGGAAGCTACATTTGCATCACTTGCATGCTTAGCATGCGTAGTCAGAAAGGAGCCCTGGTAGATTTCCTTTGTTTTTGGTTGCCAGATGTTGGTTCCCTTTTGCAGAGGTGTGAGGACTGATTAATTGTGACTAACTTCACTCTTGATGCTGATAAAAAGAGAGAAAGTTGAAGAATATTGAATCAAATGAAATGAATTGATAATCCAATAACTTGCATACTTTTTATAGTAAAAAAACAAGTTTTAATGTCAATTGAACTCTTGCCTGAGGTTTGTATACATAGCAACAGCATAGCACTGCATATTGGTTTTGTTTTTGGTGGAATTTTCAAAGAAAAGCTTAGTGGATCCAATTTTGTTTGATCTTTTTGCAACAAAAATTAGATACAGCACATACATCTATTAATTGTTTTAATTGCTTGTTCCTTCTGTGTATTTCAGTTTCTATATACATGTACTTCATGGGGTTTTTTTTTCACTGGCTAGTCTAGTTTCAGCTGTTGAAAATGAATTAAGTTGAAATTGTGAGGCCTTGTCAAAAGGCTAGACAGTAGCCCAATGTTGGACGAAGTACTGTACACCACCACAGTCATACATGTAGCACTGTCCAGTAGGAAGCACAGGGACCATGGATTCGTGACAAAATGATGACTCCAGTTTATAAAATACCAAGAAAAATTTCTCACACCTCTGTTCTTTGTGATAATGGTACTTTGCCATGTTTATCTTGGTATTCCATTATGACGAATGTGTGAAACAAGTCGGTGAGCACACAGGGGCCAAGTGGTCCTTGCATTGTTCTGCTTGTGCCATCCTTGTTTTGTGTCTTGGAAATCATTGGCTTGTTACTGGTCTTGTTCTGTGTCCATGTTCTTCATAAGTTATACATGTACTGTAGTTTATTGCCTATAACAGGAATCAGCGATATGGACATTTTCTGTACATGTACTTGCTACTATTTAAGCATGATTTAAGCCATTGTAAATGTAATCATGATGTGGGTGGTCTGTAAGAGTGCAAGTTTATATTACCTGTAATCGTTTTATGAAATCGTTTTATGCCTTTGTTTAATGAAATTCAGTCTCAATCCTTGTTGGAAACTTCGAACCATTTTGCTTTTTTTTTTAAATGTAGGCCTACTTCCCACTTTCTCTTTCACTCACGCACACCCCCCCTCCCACACATGCACACACACAACCCACCCTCTTCTTTTAAATCTGCTTCAATCTTCATCTATACTGTCTCTCTTCATCCTTTATACTGTCTATCTTCAGCTCCTTCTGAAGTTGGTTTTCAAGCGACAAGCCTATTGTTATTAAGTTCAAGGGTGTCAAACTTGCATTCTTCGTGAAATTGGGCTCATGCCATATGCACCAAACCTCTAGTATTGCAAGTAAAGGAAAAGAATAACACCAATGTGTGTTTTTCACCTCTCTCCTTGGCGGTCCTCTGCCTGGCGTTTTTGGCGTATTGTCAATACAATGAGCAAAAGTTTGGAGAGAGTAGTCTTATTTCCTCACTTGGGTACAGTACATGTATGTGTGTCTCACATCCCTGCATAATAGCAAGTTTTGCAGTTGATGATAAGAAGCAAAACAATTGCCATATTATGATGATAATGGTTTGGATTAATAGAGCATACACTGTTTAGAGATGTTCGTGGAACTTGCCTGGTCTAGCAACAAAAGCTGTTTTAACCTAAAGCTTGTAAAGCGATAGAACTGTGGACAATGTTGTCCAGCTATCAAGGAAAACTGACCAAAACTCTTGAAAAAATACCTTTAAGTGTAAAAACTAAGTACTCTGAGGCCTATACACTGCTGTCATCTTTTTCTGTCAGATACATGTACATGTATTGGCGGTCTTTATGGCCAGGTTCCATTGTAACATTCAGGTCAGTAAAGCCGACCATTGAATTGGTGAGCTATTGGTTTCCCAAGACTCCGCTCAAACAGGTCTGAAAAGTTTTGAACTAGCAGCGCGGAACGTGACCTGCCACACTCTCCGCCAACCTGTCGTCGTCCTGTGGAGGGGCTCACTGTTGTTGCGTTTGAAAAAGAAAGAGCAAGGTGGGAAGCAACTAATTGTTCGTTTGACCTTAAAAACTATTTTTATTTTGATTGAACTGAAAAGCAAGAAAAAAGATGAAAGGTGAGAAATGTGCGCCAAGAAGAAGGCATAGCTTGTGTGATATGTACCTGTATAGTGATTGATCTCTCTTTCTTGATCATTTCTCTGAAGGAAAGAATGTGTTACATCTTTGTAAATGCATTTTACTTTCTTTCTTAATAGAACGTAATTTCCTTCGAGTTTTATTCATTGATGTGGTTATGTTGGTTCTTACCAAATAACCTTAAAGTTTGGACATTCGTTGTTTCCTTCTTGGGTATCCTGTTTAACAACGGAAAACTCCCACGGAAGGAAATGGTTCAAAAATTATCCTAAGACTCTTCAAGAGATTGGCTTTGTTCAGATTTTTATGGCAGAGTTATATTCTTCTTTTTTTTAATAGCTATTTCTGTATACTCTGGAGAGTGAAGTGTTTTGTTAAGAGACAGTAATTTAAAAGAAATGGATGAATGTGTAAAATTTACACAAGGAATGTGATGTGTTTCCTCCAGTTCAATCTCAGGTGATTAGTGGAATTTTATGAATATTTGTTCAGTCTGACTCGAGGGAATGCATGTTAGCGAGGAAAGTTTTTCAGCTGTGCTAGTCTATCTCATTTGAATTGACACACATTCACAAGAACAAAACCAAGTTTCAAGTCATTCATTTAAATTTTCCCTATTTCTCTCCACTGAAAATGTTCCAGGGTTTCCTGTGAAAATTCTGAAAAAGATGATATTGGATCTTTGAACACTTTTATCTTTTATATAATAAGCTTTCATTCACTCATTCTAAAAAAAATAAGATAATAGTTTATGAAGAATTAGAGGATATTTGTTCATTCAGAAATTCAAATTTCAATTATCAGCCATACTTTACAATACTACATGTACATGTAGGCAGTTATAACATGTAAAAAAAGGGCCTACCATACAATCTAAGGGACTTCAGTTATACTATGTTTGTGCATATAAATCAATGATTGGATCCTTTCAGTGTTTCTACTTTCATTCTTTCAAAATAATACTATCGGCCACTGGGTTGAGAGCTCTGGTATTGACCTAAAGTACCTTTTGTGTGTACCTCCCCCTGCTGGGCTGGGAGGCTCTGAGGTCTCCCTGGTTATTTAAGGGGGCACATCGCACCAGGGTGTGGCCTGAACCAACTGTGTACGAACAAAACTTCTTACAGCTGTATTATATTAAACATATTGTACAGTACAAGTAAAATGGATGCAAGCCACTTCAACATTTTGCACAGTAATATCCTACAAGGAAAGTGAAAACAAGATTAATTCATTTTCAGTATCAAAAACAAAACTTACATCCATATATTAAATATATATATACATGTACATGTACATATTATACTCATTGGCCTGCATGCCCTGCATATACATGTACATGCATGTTGGGATTTGAGAGATCATATTATCATTCCGTGGTTGTTTCAGTACTGTTTTTCTTGTCTTGGAAGTTATTCTTTCTTAAAATAGTCTTGAAAGAAGGAACTACATACATGTGCATGCATTACTTGTACATGATATCATATTACAATTTTATTCACTCTCAAGGAATTCATGGTCGATTTTCAAAAACATTTTTAATAGACTTGAAGTCTTGAAGTCATTGCTTGAACAAGTACTATCAAAAACTATAGTTTTCATGTCTTTTACTTTAAAACATTGTATAAATTAATGTGAAGTATTATAGTTATTTTCTTGTTTAAATAATCCAAATTTTATATGCACAATTATAATGAAGTTTATAGTATACCATTTGGTTTACATGTACATGTAGTTGTAACTCTTCATGTAACAGGCCCAGTGGTGATTTTGGAAGGTTTTTAGTTTTCTTTTCATGCAGCAACTATGCTATTTTCAGAGAGTTTCCCTAACAATCAGCATGTGTCATTGAACAACATCTCTGGTATAACAGTCATCTAGTTGTAAAATCATTTGTTATTTTTAATTGTCGATAAATTCTTGAAACATAGGCCTATATGGCTAACATTTAAGTTTCTTCATTCTTTCCTCTTTGTAGGTACCAGTACGTGTAGTCCCAATCCATGCAATGACGGAACTTGTATACCTCCAGACACGCAAGACGGCGAGGTGACATGCAGGTAAATAACCTTTGACCTCTTTCACTTTGAAGTTTAACAGCTCATCCTCTTTGTCTATCTTGTGATGGAAAAAAAAACGAGCTGCATCGTCCAGACTCCTGAGAACTATGATTTTACTCAATTAGTCTCCTTTTATTTGGGGGGAGCTATTATTAGTTATATTGTAGTAAGAGAACGAGAACCTGAAAACGTCAGTTTAATCATGGACCTATGGCATATTCTCTGTGTAATATTCAAATGATAATCTCTATAGGCCTGAGTCCTGTCAGAGTTTTTTGTTCCAGAATCCGCCAGTGTTGCGCCGGTCGGAATCCGGTATCCCGATAAATGAATTCACGAACGGAGAAGTACAAAGAAGTCACAGATTATACAATATTGATTTCATTTTTAAACAAACATTCAGGCCTAACAATCTCCTTTACTTCTTGATCATGTCAAACTCTAGAGAGAAAAAAAAGTCATTAGAAACTATAGGCCTAGTACATGTACATGTAATTGATAGGACTTACTTCTTGAGATGTTCTAACAGAGAGTTGTCCCCTCACAACTCCCTGGTTCTAATATTAACATACATTTGAGAGTATAATATGATAGATTTTAAATCAATTGCATTCATATCTGGAAACAATGTTTCAACCGGGATTCGTATTTCTTCATATCAGTATTCATTCAAAGTAGAGATATTGAAACAAGTACCACCTGTGGGGACATTCCATTACGCTGACCCATTTCGATCTTTAAAGGACAAGTCCACTCCAACTAAAAGTTGATTTAAATAAAAAGAGAAAAATCCAGCAAGCATAACACTGAAAATTTCATCAAAATCGGATGTAAAATAAGAAAGTTATGACATTTTGAAGTTTCGCTTAATTTCACAAAACAGTTATATGCACATCCCGGTCGATATGCAAATGAGGGAACTGATGACATCACTCACTCACTATTTCTTTTGTATTTCCTTATATGAAATATTCTAATTTTCTCCTCATTGACCTGTGAAACAAAGTTTTATTTCTTCCTGAACATGTGGAATTACCATTGTTTAACATTTTATGGTTCAGTCAAGTTGGTTCTTATTTTCAAATCCTTAGAAATTGAAATATTGTCTAATTCAAACAATAAAAAACAAAAGAAATAATGAATGAAGGACATCATCCATTCTCTCATTTGCATGTGACTAAATTGTGCATATAATTATTTTGTGAAAAATAAGCGAAACTTCCAAATGTCATAACTTTCTTATTTTACATCCGATTTTGATGAAATTTTCAGCATTATGCTTGTCTGATTTTTCTCTATTGATTCAAATCAACATTTTTCTGAGGTGGACTTGACCTTTAATTTTCATCCTGGTTGGTTTAGGATTCCCATTTGTACCTGATAAAAATGTTTCTTGAAAGAGGTTGAATTTAACATTCCTTTGTGTATCAACTTTGGCACATGACGAAAACGTACATGTAGGATGGAAATGGCCTTTGATATGATACTCGACCTGTGATTTTTGTTCTTCTGTCTCATAAGTATTTGCATGTGGAAATTGACATCTTAAAATTGATACATGTACTTAGTTTGTAGGGTTTAAGGAATAAATTGTCCATCAAGATCACTGATAAACAGTCTGAAAAATGGCAACTACAAAGACACATACAGTGTACTAGGCCCAAATTTGTATAATTTGCAAAGTATTGAAATGGCTCAATCTGTGCAAGATATTGAGATTAACATCTAGGGGGGGGGGGGTACTAGTGATGTCCGTCCTCCTCACACTTTTTCTTCCTGGGCTGGACATAACAAATCTTTGAAGGTTCTATGGAGGTTACCAATTTGCTGAAAGTTTTGTTTGAGTGATTTTTGTGTCCTCCTATAAACCTCTTTTCTCTTTATATTCCCCTTTTCTTTTCTCCTTTTCCTTTTCTTACCTCTCGATGTTCTTCTCTGTCTGTCTTGGAGTATATGGCAGTCAACTATTGTCCAATTGATTTGTCACTCACAAATCACTATTGTTGTTGCTATTAAAGATCTTTGACTGTTTCGGGAGAGAAAAATATGAGATCTGTCAATCAGACGACATCTGAGTCACTTTTCTTCCTGCAGTGAAAGAGAATGATAATTCAAACTTCAACGTAGAAATTTGCTGTGATCAATGAGGCCTTGGGGGGGGGGGGGCATGTGGACTGAACAGTACAGGTTAGAATGCCTGACCTAGCATCAAGTCCTATTTATCCAGGTTTTCATCCTCCACCAGACCACGGTGAACGCTGCAGTACCATTGGATTTTAAGGGGACCGGATTCAATTTTGATTAGGCGTACACAAGTCACAGGTGTCAAAAATATTCATGCTCAGTGAATACATACTGTATCTTTGTGTACATACGAGGATTCCTTCATCATGAGCCAAAATGAACAAATAGACCTATATAAAAGAAGGTGGTTGGACAGGTGGATTTCTGAAGCAGTTTTCTATTGTTGGTGCTATTCATGAAGCTGCCATGGTTTTGCATTGACTCTATTAAATGGGAAAAATATTCAATTTCAAATTTTTATTTTTAGGCTTACTACATAAATTCTAGGCATCACAGATGAGAAATAGAAGTGTCAAATAAGCTTTGCTGGTCCACATCAAGTTTGAACCGATTCTTAAGTTTTGAAGGGGGTGGGGTAAAGCTGGACATACGCTGCTCCTTGAGTTGGAATCCAATGCTATCAATCAGGCTGAACCCCTCCTGGTTGAGAACTGTCATGGGAGTTTGCCTGATAAAATAAACATGACATACCTCAAGAGGAAAAGGGAATGCATTTTTATTCAAAGAAATACTTCATTGCACTGAATATATTTGATTAGCAAGGAAGGAGCGCGTACAATCATGTGTACATTATATATGGATCTCTATTTTTTAACTATGTGTATCTTTGTGCTAAAAATGTATACAGGATTTTTTTTTAGTGATCTGGTCAGAAAGAAAACATGTAAAACCTTGGGTTTTACATGTAATGTTCATTCTTGTTTGGTGTTGCAATATATATGTATGCACTTCAAATGTCATAAAGTTTGTGTAAATGTATACCACACTTTCCTGTTTTATGTTCAGAGAGAACAATCATTTAGAGTTCATTATTGGGAAATTGAACTTTGAGAGCTAATTACTCGAGGGGAATGGAAAAAAAAGGCAGGAAATATATGTCAGAAAGTACACGTGTGTAGGCCGTCCTATGTAGTCAGACCCCTCCCCCCCCTGAAAATCAATATACGTGTAGGTGTAGCACTACGTTTCGTCAGATAAGTCAAACTGGGTAATACATGTAAGTATGAGATCAAGATAAAGAGAATGATAAAGAGACAGAATGGGCAAGAGAGGGAGGTAGACGGGGAAAAAACAACCGAGAACAGAAAATACGCAGGAAGTGTCTAGCTTTCCTCTCAAAGAATTTCCTGTCATTTAGTATAGGGCCTATGCATGTACATATAGCTAGCTCTATACCGAATCAACAGCCATAAAGTGCAATTATAGTCCTCACATTAACCTATACATATACATATATATATGCATACTTTTTTGTTTTTAATTTGATTGTGAAGTTTTGCTGACCAATACAAAGTAGAGAGGAATCATTACGACTCATCGACATGATCGTTGCCTGAATGACTTACAATCAATGAAATAGGAATGGTAATTATGTCGTATAGACCTATACATGGCCCTTTCATGTTCATACTCTTGAAGATTTCTGACCACATTTGGTTGTGAATGTATATGCCTACTTTTCCAAGTAGCTCTGCAGACATTATAGCTATTTATAGTTAAGTGGATGAGTAATCAATCTATTGTCCTGACTTCCTAATGATCATTGTTTATTTCTGATAACCAAATTCAATTCACCACTCCCAATACAAAGATGGGAATTTTGGATGTTGTGATATTCATGCATATCGCCTTCTTTCTTCAAATTTATAGATCTGCAATTTTTACATAATTTCAATGTTGGGTTTTTGCCCTCAGTTTAGAGGCATCCATGGATGCAGGAAAAAAAATTACATGGGGGCTCGTGGCTATTTTGCCCCTGACATGCTCAAAAGAACCATGGAAAATAATTGAAAAATAATTCATTTAAAAAAATCCTCATTCACTGCAATGTTAAAGCTTATCCAATGCTGCATGGAGATTTAGGCAGTAACATGTATAAAGTTGCAAAACGTAGCCACTGAACTTAAAAAAAAAAGTTTTAGAGGCCTCCATGTGACTTTGTGTTCCGTCATCATATTTCATGATTAATTACTCCATTACAGGTACCTGTTTTGGGATGCCTTTCCTGTTCCTTTACATGCAATGGTGTGGACTTTTGTTAGTATAACCAATCCACATGCCTGTTGAAATAATAGCTAATTAAAGTGCCTGCATCCTATGTGCGTCTCTTCCACCTTTCCCTCCTTTCCTGTCAACGTTTTACTTTCATTTTTGTCCAAAAAATTTGGCTTGAAATCTACCTGCCCCAGCGTTATCAGTGACTTACACTGACAGCAATGTTGTATTCCAATTCCATACATCCATATAAAAGGCTGGATAATTAATTCTATAATTTGTTTATTCTTATGGCAGCAGGCCTTTATGTTGAATAATAATAATAATAATCATGAAATCTATTGTGAATAACTGAATATGATAATTTTTCCAGTGAGTAGATCCCAGTTGTTTCAAGAATTCTATCATACTGTACAGTCTGTATAATGTCGACAAGCCATTTCTTCATAACATGCAGTCTTATCCTCCACATATTTTTTTCATTGTGGACTTGAATTGAATCTACATGTATTTTGTTTCACTCTCTTTCAATATTGTACATACCCTACTGTAGATGAGAAACCCTAGACTGATATGTTTTGAGAGCTGTTAGATATTATTCCAAAGTTTCATAACATTTACAGATAGATGAGCTTCTGTTTTAAAGCTAGGTGAATTCTGGGAGATAATTGAGTCTGATTGACAGGCAGTGGTTTACATTTTGTTAAAATTGTAGAAAGGGAAACTTGTTGAATACATGCAACTGTGCAACTTTCAGGCTACATAGTGCTTGAATGTAAGTGGAACTAAGATTTATATTACCACATCCTTATAGAACGATTGTGACCAGGCACTTGAGCATTCAAGTTTCTCTCTTCCAGCTACCCATTTATTTCACCATGGGTAGAGAGTGGCAAATTCGTGTATGCATGTAGATAAAGATCTTGACAAAACGCACAATCGACAGGGTGGGATTTGAACCGAAGACATGCGGTTTCAAGTCCAGAGACTTATCCACTGATCCACAACACTTCAACAGTTGTAAGTCTTTATCGTTATAAGTTCCATCTCTAATAATAATAATAACATATTATATTTACCCAGGGTAGCCACATCAGTTCCGAAAAACATGTTCTCCCAGCGGGCCCTGCTATTATTATTACCCGGCTAACTACTGTAGGCTACCGATTCAGGTGCACACAGCTTTTTGAGGAATTATTTCATGCCAATACCCATTTACCTCACCTGGGTTGAGTGCAGCACAGTGTGGATAAATGTCTTGCTGAAGGAAAACATGCCATGGCTAGGATTTGAACCCACGATCCTCTGTTTGAAAGGCGAGAGTCAGATCGGCTAGACCACGACGCCCACCAAATTCTCTAAATTCAACCAATGGTTGAATTTGTCAAATAATAAAATGTTCTACAGTGGATTTAAGTAATAGATCTGCTGGAAATTACAGGTTTCAGGGATTCTAGGAATAGGATTCTACATATTTGTATGTAACTCAAGTTCTTTGCAATATTTTTAGCTCAATGATGTTAAGAATGCCCCTATAAACCAGATCTGCATTCATATGCTACGTGTATGTGTAGAATCTGATAATTTTGCAAAATGTTGTAATGATGCATGAGAAAATTCCATATTCCAGAAAGGCTGAAATACAATATCATTCATATCGCCTGTCTCACCAGTATCATCCAATGGGGTCGAAACTACACAGATATTTTAATCATAAAAAAGATATGACAAACAACTGCATGTATGCACTTGCCAAATTAAACAAGATTCTATGACATTGTTTTGCCAGTAATAGCATTGGTCCATTTACACCCACATGAAAACTAAAATGTTTCAACAATGTTAAAGACCACCTGATGTCAAGGAGAAAGCTGTTCCCATTCAGTTTGGGTTTAATTGAGTCATGATCAGGAATGGTTTGTCGTTGCTGCTCATGAAGACCACGCTAAAAATGAGGATAGTTATTTGATTTATTAATATAGTATTTACTAACTTTGTATTTTCGTATCTAGTGGATATTTTCTTTTAATAGGCTTCAAGCCTTTTGGTCAGAAGAAGCTATTTATCATAATGACAGAAGCAATGAAACCCATGCAGAAGTGTTTAGTTTTTATATCAGTTTTAGATGTTGCACTTCAATACCAGTTTCACAACAAAGACACATAATTTAACCTTCACATCAAAGATTTGGTTAATGATAGAGCATTGAAACTTGGGGAAATCAGTGATTCTTTTCGCTGTCTAAATGCTTGCAGTCCTCCGAAAACTGAAATCGAAACCATTTTAACATGGGGGAAAAACAGAAACAGAATATCAAATTTCATGCTGAAGATGTTCAGATTCCACAAGTAGGGGGGGGGGGGGCTCACATGTGGAGAAGGGTAGAATGTTTGATGACGGGGTAACAAGTTTGGGAGAAAGTTAGAACGATTCAAGAATATATCCCACCAATGCCATGCATTTCACTGCAGTAATCAAATTCACCTAGCCTATCAGGAGACATCAGGAATACTACTTTTGATTTAGATTTGCAAAATGCCACCATTCTTTCACCACTCCAATGAGCTGTGGGAAAAGTTTTTGAAGTTCTGAAGTTGTGCAAGACCTCTCTCTTTATCAGATTTTGGAGGTCTGTAATCAGGGTTGCATGTTGGTGACTTCTCCAATCGTTCTCTTACTTGGCAATGACTGACGCTAATTATGGCCAAACCTCGTGGTAGCTTTTCTGCATCCTAGTTTCCAGTGAATGCAAGAGTATCTGGCTTCACCATCAAAATTCTCGAGTAAAGGATTGAATTTGGAGGATTTTGGGGCTCTGACACTGTAAATGTGATTTTGAAAATTGTTTGATAATTACCGAAACCATGTAAAATTATGGGATATATCATCGGCAGACACCTTAAAATGTAGGAGGTGCAACAGGTTGACTGACAAGTACAAGCAAATTAGTTATGTGTGCAGAAACTATTAAAATCACAGATCATTCATTACCCTTCTAAAGGTGTGATAGGGTTAAAGTAAGGACCAGTCAAAGAGACAATTGGGTAACTAATATTTTCAACGATCTGTTGATTTTTAACCTTTTTATTATTAGCCCTATTCATTCTGATTTCCCTTTAAAAATTAACCTGGACTGGAATTATTAAAAATCAGAATATCAACAAAACAATATGAAATTGTACAACTCACAAGAAATACTCAAAACTTTTGACCAGACATTTTGAAGCAACCTCTCTATCAGGTGATCTTAATTGATTGTTTGAATGGCAGTTGATTTCAATACCATTCCAAACCTTCAAAGATCTTTAAAAGTAATTCTGTTATTTATCATACATTCTGAATACAAATTGCCTCAAAGTTTGATTTCAATATTAAAATGTGATTTTATTATCAGACTTTCTCTTAACCTTGTTCTTAAACCTACCTCTCTCTCAGAGATGTCTAGGCCTAGATGTTAGTTATTAGCTAGGAAAACTCTACACTCACTCATATACCAGTCTTCCCTCTTTACTTTAGTAAGTGATGGTGAAAAGAGGGAGGGTTGGTATATTGGTGTGTGTACTATAGGCTATGTGTAGGGTTTTCCAAAAAACCAACTAGGTCTAGATCGAGACTATCATTAGAGGACCGGTGGTCTGTCATCAGGATTCAAACACCCACCAATACTATGTCCCTGCATAAACACCTCCCCTCTTCCAGGAGTGGGGTGGGGATTTTGGCGGGAAGCCGGGATCTACCCCCCTCTTGAACGGTAAAGCAGGTCACCCCCGTGCACCCCAAAGATAGGGATTCCGGCCACAGATGGAATAAGATCCGACTTAACAATGTTTGAGAGTGGTCAGAGATGAAAGATTTGAATTTCCAGGATAACAAATGGAAGCTTTACTCAGTATTAATGGCAGTGATCAAGAATTTGAAGAGAAAGTGCTTTGGAAGTATAGCCAAGTGTACATGCCTGTAGATAAGAATATAGTAGGAATTGAATAAGTTTGATTTTAAACTAAATGAACGATCATGGTCATTCTTTGCTTTGTAGCATTCCGGAGATGGAGAAACATGTGAGTAATGTCAAAGGCATTGAAATTCATTTTTCATCCATCCTTTTTAAAGAAATATCCATACCTTCAAATGATCACAACATACACTCAATAAATATTTCTATAGACCCTTCATGAGGAGCAGTTACACTACATTAGCATTCTTCAATAGCAGTGCTACATGTAAGTCCTGAGAAGTATTATTGAAACAGAAAGCTATTTGTTGTGACTACAATTTTCCCCATTTACAATCCTTGGTTAGTCATATGGAGAAGATTTGCCTTTTCTTGTCTTAATGTATCATGATAACGATCTCTGTACGTTTATGTGTATGGTAGAAAGATGATGTGCATTTCCCATAAAATCTTTTGAAGATCTTCCGTAGATAACTGGTGTAGAATCAGAGAAGCGTCATTACATTTTCCTGGTCTGATGTGTTTCGTTTCCTGACTGAATCGGATACAAAACCCTGAAAATATCTTGCTACATATGTATCAAAGACCGTCTGAACTTCGGTCATCAGATAAGGTATGACTTCGTCGACTCAAATACCTCATAACTCAGTGGGTTTTTTTTCATCCCCCGATTGTTGGGATTCATGTGTCTCCGCAGAGCCCCATTATGTGCACTCGTATAAGCGAGTGTGGGAAAATGAGCGGCTCCGACGAACTTTTCACACCCCATCTCCCAATAAGAAAGGGTTTAGGTTCTGCCTGAAAGGGCCCACTAGCGTTGGGAAATAAATTTACTTATTCAGTGTGACAGCCAGTATTTTCTAGCCTTTGTTTGTGTTTAATATGATATTTGGTTCTCATTTTTCACTCCATTCAGGCCCAGGAACCCATTGCATTTGTGTTGCCAATTCGAATTGTAGTCAAGTTCAAGTATGCAACTCTTAATACTTGCCGATCTAAAGAATTCCCCAATACCAATGTCAAAGTGGGCATTGGACGGCTACATTTGTCCTATCTACTGTACTTGCATCTTTGATGTGCCGACGTTTAAGTGAATGTGATTTTGCTTTTAATGGTAGCATGAAAGAAATTTTGATTTTGTGAAGGATGGTTAAATATTTTCAATTTGATAGCTGTGGTTAGGCTGTGTTCAAAAATAAATCTAACCCTGCTGAGATTTGTTTGTAGACTGTTAATCATCGATTTCACCTGCATGGCTTTTATTGAAATAAAGATGATTAATGCACCTAAATCACAAATGAAAAAATTGACAAAAGTATTTTTTTTGTCTATGCTGTGACTGTTCAGTTGATTAATTATCAACCTTACAGAATAAATGGACACATCAAATCAATTGCATATTGAGTCACTGTCAATGAGCTCTCCGCAAACAATGTAACACCACTCAGCCCATTAAGCGTAGAAAAAATCTGTAATTTTTTTCATCAATTCATGGCAATAACATGTCAACAATTGCCACTGAATTTACACTTGTGGATTTGTAATCAAGTTTCACCGTGGCCAAGGCTGCCCCAATTAAGAGACCAGTTGCCACAGGGCTCCTATACCCCTGGAGCGCAACCAGAGATACAGATGCCCAATTACTACACCAACTCCAGCTCGGCAATGCCCTTGCCACATCCAGCCATGAGTCAATCAAGCCCTAGTCTCCACACAAGACCCCTGGTTAGACATGTAATACTCAAAGTTGTCTTTCACTATCTAGGATTTTTCTTCAAATTTTAAGACCCCAAGTATATACTACATGGCATATATCCCTACATGTAGGTATTATATGGGTAGGGGGGGGGGTAAATTGCCAATTCGTTCACTGCCAACTTTTCCACTCACCATATGGTCTACCTTCATTTAGTCTAATGCCATTCCGTCCATCAACATTTCGTCTTACAACCGTTTGGTCCAATAACCATTTGGTCCAATCATCACTTTGTCTAATCACCAGTTTGTCTATGATCATTTTGTCTAATAACCAGTTGGTCTTATACCCATTTTCTTTTCATTTCGCCCAATTAACACTTTTCCAATTAGACCAAATGGTTATTGGACCAACTGGTTATTAGACGAAATGGTGAGTTGACGAAATGGCAATTAGACCATGTGGATAGTGGATGAATTAATGATATACCAAATGAGAGTAGATGAGTTGGTAATTAGACAAATTGGCATTAGACCAATAGGAAATAAACCAGTGGGGGGAGGGTGAAAAAAGTTTTAGTGAATAAAAGAAAGCTAATGTGATGATGCCAGTTAATCATATTTTGAATGCTCCATTCCTCTCTGAGCATTTAATTCATGAATTATTATTGAAAAAGACGTCCCACAAAACCCCACATTCTTCTATGAAAATAGCGTATACTGTTTCATAAATTAAATGAAAAAGTGAAATAATCTCTCATGAATTAATGATGTATTATGTCTATTGCTTTTGTTGAAGTTAATTTTTCTTATTAGTTCATGGTGATATAGCTAGATATAGTAGGTACTTCAAATGATTTTCATGATAGTTTGGTATGGCTAATGATATTCCAACTGTGTAGGCCCACTAACTGCCGCTAACTTCCAATAACTCCTCTTGAACTACATTAACACCTTGTGAACTTCAGCAAGAAAAAGTGTAACACTTGCCTGTGATTGACGAAAATACAACATCAACGTGCGTCCTACAGGCAAACAGACCAGTTGTAGACCTTGGACTTACTGGGAGGAAAAAATCATTGTGGATGCCTATGATGTTGAGTGAGTGAGAAAGAGAGAGGAGGAGAGATAGAGAGAGAGAAGGGAAGAAAGTGAGACTGAGAATAGTAGGAGACCAAGAACTTCGGAGAAACTTTGACCTACGCCTTATGCTTTGGCCAAGTTTGATGCATACATGGTATACAGGGGAGCCCACGCTCACTCTATGACCAAATATGGAATGGTTTACATGGTGCTGGCAGCGTTGCTTGCACACGCAGCAGAGTTCAGGAGATGCGGCCTTACATCCACAAACTTCAGTTGGTCTACATGCATTTACACTGTAGGCGAAACTCAGATAAATCCACTCAGGGTGTTTTTTTTAGGCAAGACAATAACAAAACCTGGTATTCCGTACTTTGAAGGCATGCAGTGCCTGGTTGGAAGTCTAACAAAGACTAGAATTAAGATAACCAAGTGCATGCATCATAAAACTGGATTACTTAAAAAATTGTGGAGTATCAAAGTTTACGTGAGATGTCTCATGACTCTCATTTTACTATCATGCAAAAATGTTCTTTCAGTCACATAAAGGCCCAATGCACATAAAATATTGTAATTCATTTTTAATATCCCTTGCATAGTGCCTCCATCTCCAGCAAATATATATTTTTAGGAAACTGTTATACTTATAGAGCCCAGATTTTGTGATAAATGTATGCATGATTCCTTACCATACTTGTATTTGATTTAAAACATCTTATGTTGATCTCTTGATATTGAGGATTTTTACCAATATTTTCTTTTTTTCCCCCTTGCATAAAGCCATAGATACCAGGAGCGGATCCAGGATCCGAGGAAAAATTTGACAAGCAAAAAAAAGAGAAGGTTTTTAACCAAAATTTAAAGATATCTAAAGGGGGGGGCACGGGCCGGCTGTGCCCCCCCCCCCTCTCCACCAGTGATAAATACCTTAGGTAATGTACGTCCTATCGCTTTGAAGTTTACCACCAATATTTACAACTTGACCTGAAATTAATGGTTGTGACCATGAATTTGCCACTGTTTTTTTTTCTCTCCAGTTTGGCAAACTTTAAATAGGGAGACAGTGACCAAAAGCCACATTTGTTTGCAACCTGAAAAAATCAACACATCAGCAACAAAAATGCAGAATCCCTACCTTAGCCCCAATTTGAGTGAATTGATGACCAATGGGTTGAAATTTATATATTTTTTTTTTAATCAAATGTTCATCAGGGTCACTATTACTTGAAAAAATGTTTGCAGTTAAAGGGTTCTCTGTGTATTTTTGCTTCTTTTTTGTTGTTGCCTTTTTCGACATAGAAAAGTGTAAAATTGCAGATGTTACTCTCCTCTATCATTCTTGCCCTGCCTCCCGCCTGTAAGGTGTCATTATTAATGGCTAGGTACATTGATAACATTGCGAATCCCAGGGTAGTTTGGGTTTGCCCAAGCCATGTTCGCTCCAGAAATTGATCATGTGCCCATTATAGCAAGGTAGCTTGTAATAGGTTTTCCACTCTTGGTAATAGTGAGCAATACTTCCTTTCGACAAGATAATGAGAGATAGTTGGATGCATGCTAGAATTGGTCAAAATAACTAGCTCTAAAGTGAATATAAGGAAAAGTCTCCTCGTCTGTCTGATGAGTTTGTTGTCATACTTAGAAGTATGAAAACATTATATAGATCCAGGCAGTTATTTGCATGTAGTACTTTCCTTAAAAAATGGCTTAAGAAATTACTTGGTAACAAATACCATGTGTACTCTTCCAAGGCTAGAAAAAATGTGACGCAATACTTCAAAAAGACAACAAACTCCAGTAGGCCTAAACCATTTTTTTCATGCAGTAGTGAATCTTTGTCAAAAAGTATCAGAAAAATAATTAACCATGGCAACAGTCAATATAGCAGGTCAGATACTCCTGCTAACCAAATCCTTCACTACTTTCATAACAAACTTGAACTTGTAGGTGTCAACTTTGAAATCAATATGAGAATACTTGCAGGAGATAAAGAGAGAAATTTAAAAAGGATGCCATGAAATGAAAGCGTTTACAGAGTTAAAATTATGGAATGAGAGAGGGATGATATGGAAAAGGAGAGACATGGAGAGAGTGCTCAAGAGAGAACTTGTCAAGCAATCAATAGTTTCGTCGAAACGCAACACATGTCATTTGAAAGGAGAAGACAGGCAAAACTCAAATGCTGTTCGCTTCTCCTGCCACTGCCATCGCCAAAATGCCATTGTTTTGTTTTAGTAGTTTCTACCGAATACATGGGAAGCACGCACATATCTTGTATATTAGCTGCAAAGATGTAGTCAGTCAGGCAGGGGGGTCGGTCCCTTAGAACATTTTCCTGGTAATGGAAAGAGAGAGAGAGGGGTGGGGTTGGAATGGGAGAGATGATGTTCTCTTATATTTGGGGTTGAGAGGCACTATTTGTTGAGCGCTGATGCAGCCGTGTGACAGTGTCGGACGTTGGTCACCAATTATGTAGGGCGTTGATCAGCGGGAATGACTGCAGGCTATGCGTTTTGAGCATCATTGCATTTGTTCCAATATGGATCATTTTTAAATAAAATTGCAAAATGAGAGAGAGAGATGTAATGAGTAAAGCGGAAAATTTATCAAGAAAACTGTTGCGTTGAAAATTAGTTGATTGATATCACTTCCAGAGCTCACAACGGGTAGGCCTAAATTTGTCTAGGCTTGAATCTTGACTACAGAATTAGTTAGTTAATAGGCCTGTGTATTTTGGTCTAAAAAAATGCTTTGACTTAAGTAAATATTCCATTTGTTGAAGGTCGGATGTATGCAAGTTTAACTGTAGTATTAGAATGTGTAATATTAATTGTGTAAACCTGTCTAAAAATCAGACTTAAGTGTTTGTTCGACTTGAATTGTCCATTCACAAAGAAAAATACATGTATACATCATACAACGTATGATTAATTTTGAGGCTCTGAGCTATCGGGCAATCAAAACTACTTCTTCTAACAGCGAGTAGGATAGGGACTTTTAGCTTTGTACACGTACCATGTCAGTTTCGTGTAATGCTTGCAAGTGTTGGTTTGGTTGAAAAGGCTCTTTTTGTTCCTTTGATTGAGGGAGGGGAAGGAAGAAGACCAGATGTTGTATCCTGGTTGTTGGAGGTTTGACACAAATTTCTCCCGGTTTGTCCTTACAAGACGCACGCAATCTTGCTTTCCTTTTTAAACTTTTATTGTGACCCAGGAAATGCTTGGAGTGTATGTGTGTTGCAGCACCTGCTCATGCCTCATTACATTGTTAAGTTTGTGTTTGTGTTTGATTAAATATCAGAACTGTAACAGTTTTATGACTATAATCTTTCATATTTTTGGACTATGTAATTTTAATATAGGCCAAAATGTTGCATTGATATTGACCTCTAGTAATTTCATGTTCTGATTGGCTGTTGCATGATGTTGTTGTAATTGTTATGTTTGTGACATACTCTACATCTACCAATACATGTAGGTATACAACAAGGTCTTGCTATGCTATTTTCAAATTAAAGCATTTGTTTCTGAATATTTACATGAGAAATTCATTGCTGTAGGAACCTTTTGCGATTCAATCAAAGATTGTTCTTTTTGTTGAAACTGCATAAATCAAATTATTCTAAATGAAATTTTCAGCATTATGCTTGATTGATTTTTCTCTTCTTATTAGAGATATTTTTTGTTTGAATGGACTCCCCTTTAATGCTCCAAGATCGAGGATATTACAACCTTCCACATCTGCAGTTATCCACGTTTCGTTCAGTTCCTGCCAGATGAATACAGTGGTTGTACAACTGACCGTGACAACAAAGCGAGTCACAAAAGACAGGATTAAATCCTTTCTGAGTAGTTACATGTACACACTGGAAATACAGTGGCTATCGAGACCCCATTCATATCAGAACTGGGTTTGATGAAGTGGTTTAATACTCCAGGGTCCCGTCACGTAATACAAAGGTTAGCGATTAATCGTACGCTTGATTTTTACTATTGATTGTACATTGTAGTCAATGCAATCAATCGTAGAAAAATGCTGTACGATCAATGCTAAGCTTTGTGTTACAGGCCCCAGGTGACCATGGCATGAAATTTGTCAGCACGGGGACAAATTGTCGTTATCCAACAGTTACCATAGTGATATTCCTGGACATCTGTGCTTCTCGGCCAATCACAGCCAAGGAAAAGTATCAGACCTGACGACTTGTCAGATGGCACATGTTCATGAAATCCCAGGGCAGCCCTGATTTTCAGAAGAATCTTGTCAAAGTGAATGGATTCTATTCTTATAAATGACTTGTGAATTCGATTAGGAACTTGCAGTTTTTTACATTCTACGTGTTGGCAAGATTTTGAGCTGCATCCATAAAATAGGAAAGTCCCTTCAGCATCTAGCTACATGTTGTACAACCAGGATAGTGTTTCACGAATCATCTTGTCAGTGGATTCCCTGCTCTCAGCCAATCAGATGCAAGGATTTCAATTGTTAATAACAGTTGCCAGTGAAGGCTCACCAACTGTCAGCCCCGTATTACACTCACAAGATCCTCCCAAACCATACTCATGTGATCATGTGAACCAACCCTGTTCATTGTCTCATCAAATCCTCTGATTTCCAGTTCTGAAGAGAAGGATTAGATGAATATATGCTGTGTTCTTGGATAAAGGGGATGGGAGCTAAGCCCCCTCTCCACTGGCACTGTTGCAAGTGGTGGAGTGGGTGTCTTGCAGTGAGGGGGAAACCATAGAAATGCCCCTTTTTGTTGTTTAGTGGCAAGGAACTGATACACATTGTACATTATGAAATTCGTTGGACTATTAACGTTTTTCTCACTAGATTTGAAATTCTGTGCCCTTAAACAGAATGTAATGGTTGACATTTTAGAGTCTTCTTTGTTTTGCTTCAGTGCAAAGTAGTATGCCTTTTTAGTGAATGCAAAGTGCAGTTTGCTTTCCCTTATAGAAAGTGTGCACTTCACTCTCTATTGGGAAAAATAATGATGAGAATTATATCCCATAAATAGCTCATGCTGTTAATATTTTCAAGTATCATATGATTTTATCAATTAGAATCCCCCCTCAATTTTATCACTTTCATCTTGAATATCTTCAGAAACCCTTGATTGTATGTTTTGGGAAATTCATGGGCATTTAGTTTCAGTCTTCCACTGAGTTCACCTGCATATAATTTTCAAAAATATATATATTTCAGTCTAGTTTCAGTCTTTCCAAATATATCCCCTCAAGTTTCCTGCTCTAAATTCATAAGTTCTTGTTTTCAAAGCTTCATCTTGCCTCACAAATAAAAATGAAAATACAGTACAAAGTGCCCATGAAGACGTACGTGCACATGACACATGCTTTGCAGGTACCTACTCAAATCCTACGATAAGCCAATTATGGGAACATCATGTTCCATATAGTGTCATTTCTATTCGATAGTAAACAATATCCTCAATCCTTTGGCCTTTTCCTTGCTCGCATGGATGGTTCATTTGTTAGTATTTTTCTATCTTAACCTTTGTTTTCTGTTGGCAAAAATATTTTCATTATACGTGCTTGGAGCGCAGTCAGAGCGGGAAATGTGCTGATCCACCTGTGCTGTAAAGGATGAACTTGGTTTAATGTCCCCCCCCCCCCCCGTATTCATAAAGCATGTTTAAAAGAAATTATTTATCCAGCTGGAATTTTATCCCTTTTTGTACTAAATTGTAGCAGAGTACAGTAGTATGGGAACATTTGGAATCAACAAATTTGGGGACATGAGAAATGTCTACAAGGTTTGAAAAGAGAATAATGAGAAGTCTTTATTCTTTTGTGAAGTGAATCGCTGCAGATATTCAATCAATGTTTAAACACTAATTTACCTCTTGGATGAAATGTTTCAAGCAGATCTTTCCCTGGGAATTTAACCACAAAAATTAAAAGCTGAATGCTTTACTGGAAAGTGTAGGAAATGCCAGCTTCAGCCCCTGCACAATTCCTTCTACACTAGTGCCCAACTGATCAAAGCCCCTACACCATTCTAGACAAAAATGAAAACTGTTATTGACAATGTCGATCACTGAGTTTGTAAGAAAGGTGTCAGTTAAGAAATAAAGCAAAATTTTAGCCCAGTATGTCCTTAATGAGGCAGATTTATTGGGAGAACAGGGAGAAACTACAAGTACTGAAGAATCATCAGAAATGCTGCATTGCGGAGCTTTGGGATATTGCCATATAGGCCCAGTAATTCAAGACAGAATTAAACTTCAACATTCAAATTAATAAAAAAGCCACCATGTGCCAATAATGTAATTTTATAGTTGACATTCCAAAGTCAAGATCTCGACCAAAGTCCCTAATCACTGATATTTGACTTGCTCTCAAAAGTTCTGGTTTGTTTTCTTAAGATCTCACCAGCTTCAACGGCCTCAATATATGCCCTTGCCTTACTTAAATCATTTTGTTACCAAATCTGATAGAGTCTGGGCGAGCTGAAAATCATTTCCAATTGCTCTTTGAGTTTGAAATCAGTTGGCGTGTTTACCCAAGCTTTGAATAAGCACCTCGTGGCTGGCTGGTGTTGCTCATTGTTATTGAGGTTTAAATTCACCTGAGGATCATCATGCAATTGGATTCTAATCGTGACCTGGCGCTCCATTGTGAGCCTCTGACCTGCCGTTTAAACTAGAACCACTTTGAGATTACATTGTTCTGGATGTTACCCAAGTGTTTCCCCCTTGCACCTGTTCCAGAACAATACCAATTCACCTGTACCGCCAGCCATCGTTGGGCGCCTTCTGTGGCCCAACAGTGTACCCATTTTAATGTACATGTATTGAGGTTCCCCTCCTAACAGCCCTTGTCACCCAAGCACGTGCCTTTTCTTCCACAAGATTCAAATATGCAATAGCATTCTTACGAGGTGTTCATACAGAGGACAAAGAGATCAATAAGTAGGGTAGTTACATGAAGTAGTCCAGATATACTGTATGTCTTCCTACAAAGGAGACAGTTTGGTTACGTCTAGGGCCTATATTTACTCGGCTTCATTTACAAGACGTGACAGTTATCCCTGCAGATGATAATCAAATATCGTCTTTACTCTGTCAGCACTTCAGCTCAAATGTTTCTAGCGAACATGTACATGTAGATGTAGTGTATAGACCATGTGCTTTCAGAACATTGCAACAGTAATGTGGCTTGAATGGTTTGGCCATTTTTAACTTGCCCATTCACGCACCCTTGTCGCTGAAATGTACTGGTTTGGGAGAAGGCCATAAGTCTTTGTCCTCAACTTTCTCTGGGCCTTGGTATTGATCTTTCAGCGGCAGATCGATGCAAGTATTGTGTAGTGGGAGGATGAGGTAGTTTAGGGTGATCAATGAAGAGAGATGTCCTGTGTTCGGCTTGTTTGAAGGAAGGGGATAGAACAAAAGAATGAGGGGACACAGCCCTTTCTCGCGGCTTGTTCCTGTATTTAGGCTTGGAAAGTAAACACAAATACAAAATGGCGGGAACTTAAGACATGGTATTTGACTTCAGATGACTTCTATAATGAAGTTCAGGAGAGGTTAATTATTGAGTTAAGCTGGGAATTATGATGTTTATTTACCTGTTTTCTAATGAAGCTCAGGAGAGGTTAATTATTGAGTTAAGGCAGGAATTATGATGTTTATTACCGTTAAGAGTCTTTATTACGACTTGATTGTCTTTCATTTTGATTAAAACCTTATACAGCTAATTCATTGAATTATCTTAATACTTTATTGTTGGGGATAAAAAGACAGGATTTTGGCTTTAGTGTGATACCTTAATAAACATTTCATTATACAAGGATTATTTACAACTGGTTACAGGCAAATGATTTGTGTTTGTTTTCATGAGGGTAGGCATGTGATAATTAGGTGGTTTCAGACCGCCTCGAAGTTTGCCAGTTCCAGGTATTCTCTGATCGGGAAATTTACCCCGATCAGAAAATACCAGGTATTTTGGCGGTCTGAAAGCAAACTACGCGTAATATCCCCGAAAGAAAATACCCGATAAATAGTAGGTACTTGGTGAAATTACGAGAACTTTCGCTGGGATTTTTCCAAGGTCGTGGGTATTTTGGCGGTCTGAAAGCAAATTACGGGAACTTTTAGCCCAGCGTGTCGTTGGGTGCGGCGCCGTGCATGGGTTGCTGCTGGGCTAGTGATTTTGAATTTCGCGCCTTGCTGCTTATCAGACCATACTGCGCATGCTCGTAACTTCAGGAACTTATCCCGAAGGGTATGTTTCAGGGCGGTGTGAATGCAGGAATAATTAATGGGTATTTTTCAGCCTAAAAAAGTTCTCGTAATTTAACGGGGATTCTTGTGATTGAGGCGGTTTGAAACCACCTATTGAATCAGGTTTTTTATTTCCAGACCAGAAAAAAAAAAATTGATTATGTAATATATAGGCCTACACAGGGTTGATTGACCTGAAACTGAAAGCACCTCTCGTTGGCCTGGGATGTTTTGTGCTCTTTTATTATTTTCCCGTTTTTGATGTGTTATCTAGAAATGTGCATCATTGTAAAAAAGTAATGTAGAAATCTTAGGCCTTCATATATAAGCCTACACTGTACACATTCAATACTAAGGAGTGTTACTGCTTTTCAACGGAATCCCCAAAGTACTTTAATAAGTAACAATGGTTTTATGACTATTGTAACATATAAAGTAGCATTTACTTTAGAAGTGGTAGTGTATAAGATTAATGATACAAGTGACTATTACTGCCATTGTTCAAGTTCTCCGCTCAAGTCCTATTGATGGTACTTGGATTAATCCCCATAAAACATTGATAGCAAAAGGGTAGGTTTGTCACTATCTGAGCATCTAACCAGTTCACAAGTAAATCCATTTTTGGTTTGTTCTGTTGCAAATCTTTTTTATCCATCCAATTCATTCAAAGAGGGGCAAACTCTGATAAAAATGACATTGTCAGAGAAGTATTAAAAAGTCTCATTGCATTGAAGAGGGGTTTTTGTTGAGAATGCTGCACCAATTCATCGCCAATTTCTACTTGTCACAAGTAGACAGCATTTCCCACGGTTGGTGCGCTCTCTCCCCCGAGGGATTGGCATATAGTATGAGCAATATTCGTGGAGAATAGTATGCTTTTCAATAGGGAAGGGTGCATGGAGAGGAATTTTGACTAGGGAGGGGTCACGGTGACGGTGTAGGTATGGAGCAATGAATACTCTTGCACAGTTGCGAATATTGTGAATGAAAATACAACTGCAAGCGAGCCCTGCTAGTGGTTTGTAGTCTCAAAAGAGAAGCAAGTTGGGAAAGAATAACAATTCAATATTAAATAAAAAAAATCATAATTCTCTTTTTAATGAGTTGTTTGGTTATATGAAGGAAAATATTTTCTTAGATTATTGGTATATTAGCACTTTATGATGAGATGATTGTGGGGGAGTTATTGCTTTTTTGTAGAGGAAATGCTTTTTTTCAAAAGGGTTTTCTCGTAAGACTAGAATGTTAGGATGCTTGATCATTCTGGCAGGGCATGGGATCTGCCTGCATTTTATAGAAATTCTTGTAGGATTGAATATTGAATGAAAGATTTTGAAAAGAGCAGACAGGGATGAGTAATTTCTTCTTCCATTTCATGATTGGGTATCCATGACGTGGTGGATTCTTTGGAATTCGCTAACTACATGTATACATGTAGTTATTATTGTAAATCATGATCCTATAATTGTGAAATCACAGACACAAATATGAGGTATCGGATTCAAGATTTTCAAAATATCCCATCTTTGGAATCTGTCCAAACATTCATTTTATTGTTTCCATTCCATGCTTCTTCCATTTTCTATAAACATGGATATTAATATGATATGAATAATATTTTTATGGAAAGCTGCCTTGGTTTTATAATTGTGGGAAGAAATTTACTCCAGCAGCATTGGGACGAATTCTATGACAATTGATCAGTTAATCCATGCCAATAATTTATACATCTCATTAATTGAAAATGGCCTCAACTAACAGAGCATGATGACTCTACATAAGGGGACAGAAGTCTTGTATTTTTAAGCTAAATGTACAGGAAATTACCATTCCACACAGGTCATCGGGATATTCAGTGTGGAGACCTCATGGTTCATGGCGTTCGCAATCAGTTTCCAAATTTTATGAGAAAAAATTGGCTTATTTTGGAGCAGGTATTGTGCGTCAGCAGCCATCTGTGACGGGACGATTTACGCTCCGATCAAGCAGAAATTGTTGCCAAGATTGTATGGCAAATGCATTGTACTTTTGTGTTATTTTCCCTCACCACAAAATGGCGACTTTGGCAGTAATGACCATGAAAAATAAATTTGAGTTGGCCGAGGCCAGTCAAATGTACACCAACCACGTATAAGACCTACTGCAGGGCTTGTACATGTATTTGTATACTACCACTTGTTACGTACTCTACATGTAATAAGTAATCTAATTGTAGAATATATAGATAACTGCTCTCAGTGAATCCTATTTATGCTAATTTAGCCCAGTATAACTAAACCTTGAATAATTTTCGAATTTTATTTGTTTGTAATAAATGATACCATTCGTGACTGATGCATTCTGAGGTTACAGAGTTACACCATACAGTGTATGAGTGTAACTACACGTCAGGCCATGTTACGGATGATATCACTGTGATTCGGAGCTAATGTGTCTTGAAAACTACCGTCAAGATGATGAATGCTGTTACTGAGAATAAATTATAATGAAGACAATTTAAGAGATAAATGTCTCCTTGTATTAACATGCCAATTCTAACAAAGGATGGGATTTGTTCCTCAAAAACCTGCCCCGTAGATTGCCGTTTCGGGGACCTGATAAGTTGGTGTTCAAATTTAGCTTTTGGCTGGTGGTCACATGTTTCCTTCATTACGAGGGCTCGGAGTGGGTGCTGATGAGGGCAGCAGACGCGACCTGTACAGGGGTATGAAGGTGGCTTGTGTCTCTGATACTGGCCGATTTGCCGATCAACGCCGAGAGATGCTCCATTAAACCATCTGTAACCGTCACCTTTGGCTCCCCCTGCCAACTCGTATACCATGCTTTCACCAGAGAAGACTGCCCTAGACCTATCTGCCACATATCTTATCCCTTCTATCATTGCAAATACCTGGAACCGAGAATTGGGTCTGTTATTTACATCATAAACAAGTTGAGTTGGGTTAATTCAAAATGTGCCCGGTTGTATAGATGGAACGATTTTTATTTGTAAACAACTTTTTCAATATTAGGTCTGTTGCTATAATTATAAATAACTAAAATGATGGGCAGTAAGTATATTAAAACCATTAACCATGTGGTAGAGTACATGTATATAGTTGGGGGGGGGGGTAGGAATAATATTCAAGCTTTTGCCTATTTAAAATGCCCTTTTTTAATTTCCTTATTTGTTCCTATTAGATGCCTTGAATGTCAGGAAAATGGATTTGCAGTGGGACAAACACCCATTGTCACTATTACTGGAAACTATGCTACAATGAAGAAATTCTATTAGATTGTATAAAAGTTGCTATGATGTTTCAGCTTCTGAAATTGGCAAAACATATTCTTTTTCTTTCTTGCCCAAGTATTTGAACTGGAATGTTTGAAGTTATAAAAAAATGCATGACCCAGTGTTCACCTTTCTTTGCTCTCATTTTACCCACATCCCCAAGGTTCATAGTTACCTCTTCCTTTCTTTTACTAAGGTGAGCTTTTTTCCTCCTGTGAGTCTGATGATGCATTTCGATTATTTTCTTTGGAGGTTTTATCCTCATTTCTTAATCAGTTTTGTACATTTTCTCCATGAATTGAATTTCTCTTACCCAGGTAATCATCTTTAGATTGCCCTCCCCTTTCTGCCTCTGTCTATTTCTCACCTCTCATCTTCTGTCTGTCTCTCTCTCTCCACCCTTTTTTACCCCCAAATGGCTATTCTGTGACCTTATTGTAATATTTCATCTCCATTCTCTCTTTCCCCTCCCCCCCCCTCTCTCTATCTTTCCATCATTATTTTCCACCTCTCTTTCTCTTTCACCCAACCATGAACTTGTTTCTCTATCATCTTTAATTCACTGCTAATTGAGTCTTGATAGCCCGGGATCAGTTCCTCTAAAGGTAAATTGACCCTCAGCAGGTCAGGCTTGGGGCATGGCCTCGGCCTTTCATATCGACACCTTACCCTTTACTTCAAATACTGCAACCTGTCCTGATCTCTCTGCAAAAATGCGCGTTCACTCGAGCAAGTTGGGCCGTCATCATCAGCTGAAAATCACCAGTTATGTGTTCAGGGGGGTGTTTCAAAAAGATTTAAGTATGACTTAGAGTCGTACTTAAATGCTGACGCGTACATGATATGCAACGCACAATCTCTTTGATTAATACACAGTAGTCCACGTCCTCTTGGCATTATCTGACCAATGCGCTGATGATGTCTTTTATACATGTATCTCACGCAACTAGGCATTCAAGTGCGACTCTAAGTCATACTTAATCTTTGTGAAACACCCCCAGGTTTTGATTGATGACATATTTAAATTAGGGCGTATACAAATGAAAAATTACTCTTGTACAATGTATGAATGGGTATTCTACTAGATTTTGGATGAAACAATTAAATTAGGGTCTGTACAATTACAAAATTACTATCTTTGGTAAGAATAGGCATTCTACATCTTGAAAAACAATTATTAATGTACTGGACTGTATAATTTTGGGTGTTAACGATATTAAACTAATTATTTGAATTATTTAAGCTTTGTATTTTATTATTAAATTTGATTAAACTTGTCATGCTTTTGAACAACATGTAACCAGTGAACTGTAAGGAATGGGATACTACATGTACATACCTCATTTTGAATCTGGTAAAGTGTATGTGAACATGGACTGACATGATGTGAAACAAGCATTCTTGTATATTTTTTTTTTTGGGGGGGGGGTAGATAAAACTTTACATCATGTAGACCCCAGGGGTCAGTTTCATAAATCGGTAACGTTCGTTACCGTTATGTTCAAGTTTCCAAGACTTTCGATCCATCCATCATGTGGTTGTGAGCAACTTTGCCCTGTGATCCTTGCAGCAATGGAGTGACTTGTTTTCAGTCTGTCTGCTCATTTAACATACTACTTGTTTGAATGATTTGATTATAACTTTGCACAATATGAGCTTCTTGATCGCACATGATACTGAAACGTGTTTCATATTTACTTGTACATGAATAATACGCTTTGTAGCAGTGTACATCACAATTTCTGGACCAGCGTCCAGGGTAGTCCTGTCATATTTTAATTTTAGATAAAAACAAGTGTATATGTAGGACAAGTCCTCAATATTCATAATCTATATCAGATTTTTTTTTAATTTGAAAGAATGATCACGAGTCATTTTTAGGACCCGTCTGAACACATCATGATATATGAGCTACGAAGCAACGTTCTTGAGCTATTCAGACGTTTTTTCTCCTTTTCAAAGAGCAAGTGTACCCTGAGGAAAGGGAGAAGTTTGGCAGGGTGAAAAGAAAACATGCAAGCCATAGAAAACTTTCATGGGGGTAGAATAGACAAATTTCTATGGTGGAGTTCAGTTCTTTTCACAACCCAGAATAGCGCAGGGTCATGTTTCGATGCTTGTGGAATGGCCAAGGGTGCATGGAAAAGCATAGGATTGGGAGGGGGTTAAACTTTCCAGTCTTAGATATAGAATAATATTCAGGCAAGTGCTTCATGCTTCATGTAGGCAGGGAAGATTGGATTTAGATCTTATTATTACCATAGAAAATGAGAAATTAAGTAGTATATTGCAAGGTGGGCCTACTGCATAATTAGGGTAAAATAAGGGTAAAATTACATGTAGCGTTCTCGTACTGGGAATATACATGTAGTTTTTGCATTATATGCTCGAGCATGTTTGTAGACAGAGACTATGGGCCTAAATGCACTGTTTGTACATTGTTTTTTGCGGGGAAAATGCTATCCTCCCAATTTATTGAATTTTTGTTCATGAAATTTCATAACAAGTATTTAGTATTAGTAGTATTGGAAATTTAGGGGTTTTTTCGCTCTTTTTTGTTGCATTACTTACGGATAAACATATGATTTTTTTAACCATCTGTGGTATTACTATGTGTTGGTGTGTTTTTCTTTTTCACTTGCACTCATATTGTGGCCCAACACTTACACTTCTGGATTTGTATTGGCATAGCTTTTCCCCTAATGTTATTGAGGAGGTTATGAAGGTCGATCGGTTCGCTTGCACTTTACAATGGTGAGCCATGGGCACCTTTGTTTTATGCCAAAGCAGCAGAAATGTCTTTTCCAGAAATGGGTTTGATGTTCCAGACAGGATGTTATATAAATGAATTAATTAGAATCATAAATGTTGTTACTTCATGTTCATCAACAGGTCCAAATGGATTTCCTCGCTTAGGTCGTATTAGCGGAATTTTGGTAGACACATGTGGTGAAATGATGCTATAAAAGGCGTTGTAGCTAAGTAAGAAAAAAAATGTAGACCTCGATGCTCTGTTGAGCAGATTTTTAGAGTTCTTCTCGTACCCACCTCATTTCTTATCCATTATTTAAAAGTAAACTGAAAACTTTTGAATATATATTTTATTATTGTAGGCGTTTTAGGAAGAGATCAGATATTATGTGATCAACATGAGCAATCTACAGTTGAGTGTACAATATCTACCCTTTCAAGACAATTGTCCATATTTTGTGGTCTAGGCCAACAAAATTACATTAATACGGATTGAATGTGTTTACAGATGTGAAATTATTCTTGATTGTTTGCGAATACTACAGACAGTAGTTAAATTGTTCTTGGTTTTCTGAAAGGTCATCTTCTTTAAATATGTATTATAGTTCCCCCATAACTCAACTATGGGGGAGCTGTTCAATCATATTTTACAACGCAAGATCAAAACTTTGAAAACTTGTTACTATTTTCTTTTTTTATCATTATTCTCATCAAACATTAATTTACACTGTTCTCAAACTTCTTTCATCAACACCAAGTAAACTTTAGAGTGGACACCCCCTTTAAATGCTGGTGCAAATCCTCCTGCATGCCATATGCAGTAGGCACCCATGCTAAAGTTTTTGAACAAACAGGGGTGCACAAAGCCTAGGTAAACACTCTCTGCAAATATGGAGTACTCTATCAAGAAAATAGTGAGAAGAATAGACTAGTACAGGACACAGAGGGGTCAAAGTAAAAAAAGAAAAAAAAACTATCAGAGCTCATAAGATAACAGACAGGAAACAATTCATTTTGAAAGACAAGTGTTTTATAATTGATTGTCTCTGCCCCCACTTAAAAAAGATGGAACAGAATAAGAAAGTGTCATTGTAGATTTTGTTAGCTTTGATACCAAATAATCTCCCCCATTTTCCTCATATCTTGTGGGCATGCATGAAAAATAAACTATATAAAAAGGGGAATGTGACGTTAGTTTTAAGGTGGGGAAGGGGGTGGGTATGAATATCCCCAAAATGTATAATTTCATGTAGATGGTCATTATCACTTTCTCGTACAGTTTATGTGCCTCACAACGGCCTTGAAAATGGGTACAGATAAGCCTACATGTATGCCCTTTAACCAGGGAACTGTTCCTAATTGTTTCCTGCTATAACTTCGCTCTGTAGACTGTAGTGAGATCAGAGAAGGGCCATCTGCACCAGCCCGAGTTTTGAAATTAGCGCGCTATTTCTGATCCGGCAAGTTATCCCGATTTGAACAATCTCGAGATTATTTGTAATGGAGAGGCAATTATCGTGCGAGTTCATAGGATTAATCTCGAGATTGCAATACCAAGTCAACTTGGGATTATTTGCAAAATAGCACGCTATTTTACGAATTATCCCGCTAATGTACAGGTGCAGACGCACTTGGATTATTTGTTCACTGCGTCAGACCATACTGCATCGATGCCTCGCTCAAGCAGGAATTGCTTTCTTGCGTTGGTGGAGACGGGGTTTCTTGAATCTCAAGATTAATTGTGAAGCGGGCTGATCGGGCTAAATTCGCGAGATTGAGCAAACTCGGGCTGGTGCAGCACCGCCTAGAGAAATGTTTTTCAGATATTTTCTTGAGGGTTGTGTTGGTAATATACGCCTACAGGATCATGTGGTCATCAACATCCTGTTGAAATTTGACATTTGCCCCAGAAAAATGAAAGGAAATATCTTCTGAGAATTGTTCAGGACACAGAATTGTAATGGGAAATGACAGACCATCCTTAATATCCTCTAGTGAAAACAACAAAGGCTATTCTAAATTGAATAATTCATTCATGAAAATCACTGTTTTGTGCATTTCCCTGAAGTACATGTACGTTGTTTTGATGGAAAAAATATTAGTTGTTTCAGAATGTACATGTAGGCCTCCTTGTAGACCATATGGGCCTATAGACCTGGGTGTGACAGGTGTAGACGTCGACCAGTCAGGCCATACGAATTATGATTCCATTTCAATTTATAATGGGCAATATCAATATACAGGGACAGTAACCTCCATGTTCCCTAATAAATATGAAATAACACATTCTATTACAATATTACCCCCCCCCCCCATACACCCATGCAATGTCGTTTTTTGTAACATAATAGTAGCCCCTCCCCTTCATACAGGCCTACTCGTCTCGGCAGGTAATATTATCTCCATATTGGACCATATCACAAGATCTGGAACCAAGACTAGGCCATCTTTTGATGACCTCCGTAGAAATTGTAGAGGGACCCCAGAGGTCCAGAACGTGACCCCTAGTACCATCAAGAAGAGGCGCATAGCCATGCCCTCTGCCACGAACTAAAGTACCCACAATCTGTCGACCTCTACTGCATCAACTCCCCTAGTGCCTCCCATCTCATTCAGGCCACATCCACTAGGCAGCCAGGGCCATATGATACTATTTTACTTTACAAGTGGGCAATAGTTATTGCTATATACTTGTTTATTGAGTGAGTTGGATATATGCCTTGATGCTCCCAGGAGGCGGAAAAGTAGGTTGGCTAAACTTTAGGAAAAGTTTTCATCTGCTACTTCTTTGTCTCTACCATTTGAGAACAATTTTTTTTAAAGATGGGTCTACAGTATCAGTTTCTTGGTGTGCTTGGAGGAGCATGCAATGTACCTGTATCCTAAGAATAAGGTTGTTATTTCTGTAGTACAAGCGTGTAGTCCCACTTGTAGCTCAGTCTTAGCTGAAATTTCAAATGTTATCTGTACACTTGTGGTGTACTATTGAGAAGTCTATAGAGGTGATGAAATTACAGCTATTTGCATTCCCTGTAATATCTTGAGTTATTTTTAGTTAAAGCTATTGTTAACAGTTTACATTGAAAAATGTGACTGATTGTTTACCTAAAGCTTACAGGCTTTATACCGTTATGCCAATGGATATATTGGCCTAGAATATACTTATGAATTTGGGCCTACTAAATAGGCCTATATGTTCCAGAAAAGGGCTGATATGCTTTACATTCTACAAAAAGATAATAGAACTACCTATATTCAGATGTAGATATTATGGTAACTTGATACCCTCATCTTCCTTTTCTTTTTGCAAAATTACATGTAAAACACATGTTTTGACATAATCTCCCTTTCTGCCAAATTCCAGCATTACCGGAACTACTTCCATGGACCCTCCATCTCTTCCCTACTCCCCCTGCACTCTGATGGGTTAGCCCTGTATAAACAAGCTCATTATTTATGCACACCTGTCTGGCGCACGACCAGCTGTGCTCCCATTGGTCACTTGTGTCTTCTCTCATGCATTATGCATGAGTGGGTATTGTAAACTTTGGTGGTAGTGTTGACCTTTCTTCTGAGGTAATGATAATGCTTCTCTTTTCTTGGATCTGTTCCCCTCTCTCTCTCTCTCTCTTTCCGAGTGTGTCTTTGGGTATTGGAATTCCTCCAACACAGTGGCACCTGCAGCCATCTGCAGAACAGAACTTACTTAGGAAGTGGTCTAGAGGTCGAAGGTCGGCTCGAGTTTGAACATAAACACAGGGCTGTGTGCCTGATTTCTTTTATTTTTCTTCTCCAGCTCGGTTCCCCACCCCTCCTGTGTTTGTTCTTGAACTTATAGTGATTTAGTACAGGGATGGATAAGCACAAATTGCCCATAGGCTTGGCAAATTCAAAGTGCAAAGAAAGAACAGGTTCTACAGAAATATGGCAGTCTTATAAAAAATTTGTTAGAACTGAAACAAAGAAAAGAATAAGCTTAAATGCTATAAGGTGATACTCGGGTGTTATATGTGTATAATTTGGAAATGCATTGATTCAAGTTACTATGCCTATTTTATTAACATTGAACAGATGATTTATAAAAGGAAACAATAAGAACTTTGAGGTTCTCACTATTTTATAATTTCCATCTGATAATCATAAAACAGATATTTTTACCCACCTTTAATTGATATAGTTCATCAAAGTGGTAGCATTTCTGAGTAAGAATTATGACAAAATATATTGTTTTTTGAGAACACACAACAGGTAACCTGGTGCTAAATATACATATCTGTCTGATCGTGGCTATGTTTCACACTAAAAAAAAATCAATATACATGTAACCAGTAGGCAGTGACAGTTAGGCCTACTTTTAGAGAGTGAATTGAAAAAGCTATTGATTTTGAAGCTCCAAACCTACTGTGTGGATCTTAAACTACCCATGTTCAATGCACAGAACAAGATGTGCATGAATATACTTGGCTCTCCGAACAGACTTATCCCTCTATTTCTGCCCTTCTCCTTTTCTCTTCATCTCTCTCCCTCTCTTTCTCTTTTGTTGAGCGTTTGTTGGTTCAGCGCATGCATGACAATAGCTTTGGAGCTTGTAGGCTATTGTTGCTCCGACCATGGTTTTTAGTTCCTCTATGTTAGTCCTCCCTGAATGATTTCGCCATCCCTCCCTCTGTTTATAGCAGAGGTCATATGAGTATCTTCTTTTTCCCAGTTTTTCCACAAAACAAAATTTTTCTCAACACATTGTCCCCATCTCAGTGGTTAACTTCGACATTTTACGTAGTCCTGTGTCTTTCATTTTTCTTATGCCTTTCATTTTTCTTATGCCAGAGACCTACAAATATATTTTCTACTTCTGTCCACTTCTTTCAGTGCCTGCATTTTTTTTCAATACTCACTATTATATGCATAATAAGAACTCATTTAACAATGGATCCATTTATTACATGTTAATCCTTGAATCAAGTGAATTCACAGATTGTGGGGTTGATTTGCCACATCTTATGAATTATCAAATTGGTAATATGGTGTTTAAAACACTTCCTCTTTTTAGCTCTTCACACCAAAGTTGATACTGTGTTTTGAAAAGACTTTTCAAGCCCATGGTCATGATCAGGTATAGATGACACCACTGCATAGTTTAAGGATACGACTTATTCTTCTGCTTCTAGAAGAACCGTCGTTTCCCACGCTACCATTATCGAAGTATCCCTGACAGAATACACCACGTTCTGTGTTATCTTGATAAACATTGTTCTCCTTTAAAATGGGAATAATTGGAGTGGAACGTGTTGCTAAGAAAGAAAATTGATTTGGGTCCTTTTTGGAGAGTGAAAAGGTGTTTGTTAATTCGCAAAATATTAAGATGATATGGATCTAGGTGTTTGATAACTGCCACTGATAAATTCACAGAAGCATTGTAGCCGATCTTTTGTAAACGGTGAATTGATATTCATGTCAAGGCAACAGAAAGGGAATATCTTCATAATTGATTTATTTAATCAATCATACATTTTTCTTTCTGTCTGAATCGTAGTCTGGGTTGCGTTTTTGGATACAGTTTCTTCTTTCAAAATTTTTGTGTAAGCCTACTTGTATATCTTTCAATGAAGTTTCATCATGTTGAAATGATTCAATATCCTCTGACATGCTCATGTATCTGGTGTCTTGGATTGTGAGATCAAAATGATATTTCTCATTCTTTCAGGGATCCCTATGTATTTCAGCTTTCATAGAATGATACATTCCCCAAATAATATTTGACGATAAAAGGGAACTTTGCACACTTCTGCGGTTCTGTTACAAGCTCGCACAAACAGGGTTGAATATCCTTATGAGATGAAGGGGTTTGCAGCCTACATGTACGATGCACGAAGGCATGATAATAATAATAATAGCTGTATTTATAAAGCACCTTTTGCCTGAGGATACAAAGCGCTGCTATTATTACCCGGCTTTAGCTCGAGCTACCATCACCGGCGCTCAGTGCATGCAAGGAATTAATCCTGCCGGGTACCCATTCACCTCACCTGGGTCGAGTGCAGCACAGTGCGGATAAATTTCTTGCTGAAGGAAAACACGCCATGGTTAGGATTCGAACCCACGACCCTCTGTTTGAAAGGCGAGAGTCAGAACCACTAGACCACGACGCGCCCGCGTCGTGATGATGCAAGGTTGAATATGAATAAACGCTCTATAAATATTTGTATTAAGAATATCAATTCAAATTAGAAATGAGGGAGGGGTGAGGCAAAGACATTGATCACATGTTTGTAATAATGCTATGCCTGAAGTTTGTGATTATACATGTAAATCCTCTTGATGCAGGAATCAATTGAACTTATTTCTACCCAGCAATTATAATTGCAATCAACTTTAGCTGGAGGCAGAGAACTTTTTCCCTGTGTGTTTATCCCTATGCTTCACAGTGTGCCAAAATTGCTTCCACCTTTATGTTAGAAATACAATAATTCTCTACCTTATCTACTATTATTGCTGTAGCTGTGTAAAAGGATTTGTCGCAATAGATGATTTCCAGATGGGGTAATTTGGGGTCATTGACTTCTTTCTTTCCTTGGTGAAACCTGGAAATAGTGTTTTATCTTTAGGGGATATTTGGATTATTTTTGCAGTTAGTGCTCAAAGTATTCTTCAGTAATTCCAAAATTTACAGAACATGGATATGTTTTTTCTGCATGTATAGATTGAATCTAAAATAAAGCTATTGCTATATCCAGATTTCTGCAATTGTCATCTGTGATTAATAATTTTTTTTAAGTCAGTTGCTTTTTGGCTATAATATACTTGTAATTCATACAGGTCTTATATTCTAATGCAAAGTTTAGAGGTTTTTTCCTTTTCGAGGTATCAAACGGAAATAATGACGGGAAAAATTTTGGGTTTTACCCAACAATGAATATTTCTCGATCATGTAACACCAAGATGCGGTACCTAGATAACCGTAGAATGTTCTTGAGAGTCATGTTTTCTTATTAAAGCGGTACTTCTTTCTCATTGCAGTTGCGAAAGGACCCACGTAGGGGACCGGTGCCAGTTCGAAAACCCTTGCTACCATGCAGAAATCTGCCAAAATGATGGTGAATGCGAAGTCCTGTTCAACAGCGACGGGAGTAATCCCTATTTCCACTGCAATTGTCCTCTGGGGTACGAACTGAGTCTTTGCGAAGGCGAAGTGGACAATGTGTGTAAGCTTGAGGAGCCTTGCCAGAATGGCGGTACCTGCCGCCTCACCACGTCGCTGTGGGACTACGAATGCTACTGCACACCTGCTAATACAGGTTCGTATTTTGGTTTTAAATTTAGAGTCTGTGAATGATTGGTTTTTTTTGTAGAAATTATTGAAAGCTATTACAGCATTCTTAATTGGTGATTGCAACGGCGATTCTCGTAGGTAGTTCGTAAGGGCTTCACAAAAAAGTGATATTGATAAAATGAATGAATTAATGGATGAAGGTATGAATGAATGAATGAATCAATCAATAAAACTGCAACAAGAATAATAATGATTTATAAGTAATGATGATCATAATTATATGAAACAGTTTTTTAGTGAGATAAATGGGTGTATATGAATGAGAAGACGAAAGGGATATTCACAAGAAACTAATGAACAAGCAAGTATTTGAAATTGAATGAACCTAAAGTATATGACTTTTTACATTCATTAATAATTAAGTGAAATAAATGAATAGGTGTTATGTGAAGTTATGATATCTGCATCTTGGTTCTTAACTCCGAAGTCATCTTTTTCACCTCCACAGGTGTTAATTGCACAGATGACAATCACTGTGTTAGTAACCCGTGTCTGAATGGAGCCGTTTGCACATCGTCCAGTGATGGCTACTCCTGTGAGTGCGCACAAGGTAAGGATGGTTCTTTGTTCATCCTTCCTCAGCAGGTGAAATACCTTACTTTGCTGGGATTACACTTCGATGTAATGATCGAAATATGAAACAGTGTGCAGCGCTTTATCCAATATGTGTTTGAGCGCTGCATAATAATAATGATAATAAAAGTGATAATGCAGTTCTTATACATGGTATAGTGGGTATCACATCATGACATAACATCTGTACGACTTCCAAAGCACTTGGATACTTAGTGTAAAGAGATTCATCTGATTGGTAGAAATTAATTCCAACAAATTTTTATCTTTCCACAGTCAATTTGGCTTTTACCTTGTGAGCTTTCGCTTACTCATTCTGCCGGCTTCTTCAGACTACGCTGACTCGACGTAGATGGGGTAGTATCGGCAGCGTACATTCCCATTTCCAGGGACTTCCACGCTACCGATACTACCCCATCTACGGCGAGTCAGCGTTAGTCTGAAGAAGCCTGCAGAACGAGTAGGCAATAGGTCACAAGGTAAAAACCAAATTGATTGTGGAAAGATGAAAATTTGTTGGGACTTGGATACTATTACCCTGGCTCTTTGTGTGCATAGACGCAATAAGGTGCTTTAGTATTTCCAGATAATACAGTAAGTGAAGCTCAAATACACCCCTTTTGTGTTTTCTCTGACAGGATTCCAGGGTGACACGTGCAACAACGACATCAACGAATGCACAAGACCGAATGGTCCCACGGTCTGCTACAACGGTGGGACGTGCTTTAACCAGTACGGGGGGTTCCGGTGCGAGTGCCCTTTGGGATTCACAGGAGACCAGTGTGAGTTAATCTACGAGCCGTGCTCGCCAGACCCGTGTAGGAACGGAGGTCAGTGTGCCTCAACTGGACCGTACACCTTTACCTGTACCTGCCAAAATGGTGAGTCTACTTAGTTTGTGTTCACTGGTGACACGGCATTTGCTCCTGCACCATTCCTTCAGGCTTAATTTTGTCTAAGATGTCGGGTTAGGGTTGCAATAGGTGCTACATGTATGTTAGGTTTAGGGTTATATTTAGGGTAGCTGGGTATAGTGTTAAACCTAGGGTTGAAGTTGGTCATTCGATTAGTGTGTGGGATTTAAAGCGGAGCTATGGTCGCCAGAGCAAATGTCATGGAACAGTATTCACTTGGCCTAACAAGCAATTGGTCTCTATCTCAGCTAATCTATTACCCCAGGAACTCAAATTTGGTTTACTGTCAGTTTGGTCTAATCTCTACACTACGCGTGGTGTAAGTCCGCTTTGTCCAATTCACATTTAGTCTTATTTGTTTGGTTTACATTCCGCTAGCTCTACCTATTATTATTTTTACTTTGTCATTGGAAATTGGGTTCGTAGGCAGTTCATCTCACCATGTAGACCAATGGTTAGTAAACAAACTGGTTGAACACAAATTCGAAAACAATGTGTGATGAGGAAAAAACCAGACTGTAGATGAAGTGGGGTTTCAGGATTTGTGGTAAATCTATATTTGCCTTTGAGTACATGTATGTTACAGCATGTAGAATAAAATGAGGTGCAATTTACTGATATACCTTAAAACCATCAAATCTTTTCCTTGTTATGTTTCGGAGAAGAAATTTGAACATGTTTTCTGCCCGCTTACGTTTCACTTTCTTTCTCCCCTTTTATTTGAAGGATTCACCGGAGAAACGTGTGAATTAAACCTGAACGACTGCACCCAGCATCAATGCTCGAATGGTGGGACATGCATCGATGGAGTCAATGAATACACATGTTCCTGCCTCAAAGAGTTCACAGGTACGTCCGTCCATTCATTTCTTTAAAATTCTTCTTGATTTCCTTTGAAATTTCTTGAAGAGCGGATTTGGTGTGATACAAGTCCAAATTATTCTCATTAGTATTATCGTTGATACATCATCTGGCAAGATGTTTTATATGAGAAAATGATATACATAAAAGAAAATATGTATCTAAACATTTACATAGAGTAGACTCTGCTAAAGTGGACGTTCCGTGAGTGAAATACTCGTGTAAATCTAGGTATTTTTCTTTTCAGACCAGAAAATGCAGACTTGGCATTTACATCCTCTTGAGTCGAATTTTTCTATGTCAAACAGACATATGTTTGTTTCTTGATTGAATTATTCACTACAATACCTACACTACACCGAAAATCAAATCAAAGACAAGGCTCCTGATTAAAATTATTTGTTGGTGGCCCGCAAAAGCAAATTTAGTGGCCTGAAAGAATAGAAAACAATAAAAACTTTGTTAGCCCAACCGGGCCATTAAGTGTTGGCTTTTAAAGAATTTTGGAGGCCCAATTCTCATTTTTGGTTGCCCCGGGCCACTGCTAATGTTGAGCCTTGTCATAGCATATACCTTAGAGTCAAGGTTTTGAAGAATGAAAAGTCTAACATCTCAGCATGATGGTACATGGTGTTCCAGACACCATATGACACCATATGAAATGGTATCCAACTATTTTGGAGGAGATACTCCTTCAGGAAAAATACCGTAGTTTTTTTACCGTGATGTTTTTCCTTCTCATTAAATTTGTTATTTTTGCGCTGTAATGTATTTTCTGGCTCACTCGGTAGAATGAAAATGATCCAAGTGCTCTTTGTGGGAGAAGAGAATGATTTGATTCAAATTTGTTTACATATTTATGTTCACATTGTTTTCATGATCCTTCTTTCAGGTACCTATTGCGAGATGGATTTTGATGAATGCGATACTGCAGTTGATCCCTGTTTCAACGGTGGTACTTGCAGCAACACCTATGGTAACTTCTCCTGCATATGCGTCCGGGGATGGGAGGGGCAAACATGCGAGGTCAACAAAGACGATTGCACCCCTAACCCTTGCCAGTTTGGAGGAGAGTGCGAGGACAGAGTATCATCGTTCAAGTGTACCTGCCCGCCCGGTCGTACAGGTAAGGCCTAGAGTTCAATTCATTTGCAACGAGGAATGACCTTTCTCTGTGGGTAGGTTGCCGGCAATTCACCTGGGAAGCATTTCGTATTGAGGATTCAGGGGGTCTCACTTATTCTTCCCTCCACTTGGGTACATCGTTATCGTGAATTTGTTTAGTTCCCAACCCACAAGGAAAAGTAAACTTCTCATAATAATCATTGGTGATGCAAATATTATATAAACGTACATATTGTTTTAGCTAGATAAGAATCCGCAAGCATTGAGATGCTTTGCTCTTCGGGTATGGAAATCGTGCACACCAAAGTGCAGTTGTATAGGTATTTAAACAGTAATAACCAGAATTTAAGTTTTGACACAGTTGAAGTTAATCCACACCTAACCAGCTAATTAAAGGTATTGTTTAACTTTGTGAGCAGCCGATTAAAAAAATTCTCAAACCAAGATGAAACATGTGTACAAGTGCATGTATTAGAACTAATAAACCCTGAAAACAACCATTATTGAGAATGAAAAGCTAAAACTACAAGGCAAACCCCGATTTTGTAAATAGGCGTCTTATAGACGCCTAAATAGTACACATAAGTGTATGGGATGAAATTAAGATGGTGTTTTCGGTCACTTTATATTTCAATTTTTGAAGCACTAAATAATTATTTTCGAACACAATTTTTTCTGGGCTTCATTTTTGTAACATATCACTGACACAGGTGACAAGTGTGACCTTCTAGCTCAGATTTTTTAAAAGTCAAACCAATGTTAACCAATCACTTTAATTAATGTAATTAATGATTATTTTCTGCCACTTAGGTCTTCTGTGCCATTTGGAGGATGCATGCATGAGCAATCCATGCCATCACACTGCACAGTGCTCCACCTCCGTGGTGGATGGTTCTTTTATCTGCGATTGTGCCACCGGTTACCAGGGTTTCAATTGCTCAGAGGATATCGATGAATGCAGCCTACTAAGCATGGGTAGGTACACACCTTGCAATTGGTCTGCGGACCCGATTTTGGAAGAAAATGTAGTCGAATTTGAATGTTGAGACATGAAACATCTAACTGTGTGAAGTTCTTGATCGTTGTAGAGATACACATTTTCGAATTTGTGACTATGCTACCATTATTATTAGAATAAAAGCAAATTTAGTATGTAGTCGTCATGATGTCATAGCAATTGTAAGATCGTTTCTGATTAAGAATTCTTATTCTTTGATGGATTCTCACAAACACTAATGTTTTTTTATTGTTAAAATGCTTTTATTAGAATCAATTGTACGTGAGGGTGAATTTCCCCTCAAGTGGAATCCAATATGGCATCTGGAATCTTTCGTTTTTTTTTATGATCTGCAGATTCTACATGTCAGTCGGGTGGTACGTGTCAAAACTTTGATGGTGGGTGGAGTTGCTTATGTAGCTCTGGCTTTACTGGATCCCGCTGCGAAACGGATATTGACGAGTGTGACGACGACCCATGCTACAATGGAGGAACGTGCTTAAATAAAAGGGGTGGCTATGCGTGTATCTGTCTCACAGGTTAGTTTGCTTTCAACCACACTTACTCATCCTCCTGTATGATTTTTAGCTCCATAAAGTCCCCATTTTCTGTGATGCCAAAAGTGAAACTATTTCACCATATTTATAATGGAATTTCATGTAAACACAACTTTTCAGACAAAACAAATATATTTCCAAAATACAGTGAAAATATGTGAAAATCATGGTAAAATCCAGTATAACAAAACCATGCGAAATGATATATACCAATCAAACATATTTGTTTGGTATGTGTTCACAAATTTGTATCTACAAACTACTGTGTGGTATATTACCTGTTTTCTAAGACTTTCATTATTTACAATTGCATCTTTCATGCCAACCCACAACACAAAATAGGATGATTAGAACACCAAAGAACACAACATTTGGATTTCAGATATTGGAGAATTTAGGACATTCTTGACATTTGCTTATAAAGCCAAGTATGCAGTGTATGGAAAATACCAGTCACTAGGCATATGGTTTTGACCCGAATACTCCAGAGATGGAGCATAGTGATAGTTCTAACCTATGACGTGATATTTTTAACATATCAGATGATATCAATGGTCAACGGTCATCTGCGCTTTATACAAATTTACAAAATGATACAAAACTCTGAGCGACATGCCATCTGAGTATTATCCAAAGTCATTCATTCATTATGGCAACGATTGTAATCCTCTTTTCACCGAAGGTTTCACCGGCACTCTGTGTGAGATTGATATCAACGAATGCTCCAGCAACCCTTGTCTGAATGGGGCAACGTGCACCGACGCCACTGGAAGGTTTGAATGTACGTGCCTGGACGGGTACTCCGGGACCACTTGCCAGGTGAACATTGACGACTGTCTACCGTCGCCCTGCGAGAACGGTGGAACCTGCATCGATGGGGTCAATCAATTCACTTGTCTGTGCGAGACGGGTGAGTACCATGCTTAGGCCCGTAATCTAAAGTTGGGTTCAACTTAGACCATGGTCTAACTCTGTACTAAAATTATGAGAAGCAGAACGGTTTATGTTCATTTGGTCTACAAGCAGTTGATCGTCTAACCCCATTTGGTCTACTCTCAATTTTGTCTTCATTGCTGCTTGGTCTACACTACATTTGGTCTAATACTCACTGAGCCGAATTCTGATTTAGTGTAATTAACAGTTGATATAACTACCACATCATGTACTTATCTCTTACTATGCCAAATGAATATTTAATTTATAGCCTGGGGTCCGTTGCAGGAAGAGTTGCATTTAAAAGCAAGTCAAAAAATCAATCGCAAGTCCCAAATGCGCTCTGTTGATTGGTTGGTTGAAAATTAAGTTGCGCATGATTTTTAGAGTTGCGATTGATTGCAACTCTTTCTGCAACGGGCCCCAGTTCATATAACCATGTAGACTTACTGGTGTTAGACCAAGTGGAATTTAGATGAAAAGGGTGTAGCCTAAATGGAACTTAGCCAAAATGGTAAGTGGGGTAAGCGGCAATTAGTCAAGTGGTTAGGAGAGAAACTATTTGCTTTCCAGATTTCGGCCAGGAGGCTTGCATTTGAGGGGTTTATCCTCCTAAAAATCAAAACAACACCCACAAGAGGCATCGCTGATAGTCTCAACTCTTTTCTGTATTTTTCTTTTTAGGTTATGAGGGTCATCGATGCGAAATGGACAGTGATGAATGCGTAAGCAGACCCTGTATGAATGGAGGAGTATGTGAAGATTTAATCGGATATTACCAATGCGATTGCCCAGTCGGCACCTCAGGTTAGTCTTTGGCTCTTCTAGGTTGTTGATTTTTTTTTGTACAGTAGAATTGCATGTGTTGAATCTCTAGGCACCTCCAAACTCTGTTCAATTCAGCCGAAATTGGACTAAGAATATGTAAACATATGTTTTGCATATTCCGATTTGAAAAAAATGCTTAAACATAGGCGATTATTTAGCTTATGGATGGTTGACGTATGCAGACTCTGCTTGTATAGTAATAATAGAGGCTCTAATTGGATTGTCTAATTTTATATAACTTTGAATTTGATTCTATAAGAATGCTTATCAGGGCAATTTGGTTTTCTTGCATTATTTTTCTATGATTATCTTATGAATCACAAATTTGTCATGATACTTTATTGATGAATGTATATCAGTTTGAGTTGTATTACCAATGGAAAGATTGTCTTTTTCTTCATTGTTTATGCAGGTTATGAATGACTTTAATTTCTCTAGGTTTTTATCAATTTTTTTTTGGATGAATTAATAAATTTTCACAATTTTTGTTATGCAGGAGACAATTGTGAGTACAACCACTATGACTGCAGTTCCAACCCCTGCGTCAATGATGGCACGTGTGTGGACGGCATCAACGAGTACACTTGCATGTGTCATGAAGGCTACAGAGGACTGAATTGTGAGGAGGATATCGACGACTGCGAGTCTCACCCCTGTCACAACGGAGGTACGTGCGTGGACGAAGTCAACGGGTATCACTGTCTATGTCCTGTCGGCTATCACGACCCCTTCTGCATGTCCAACATCAACGAGTGCTCCAGCGATCCTTGCGATAACGGCGGATCCTGCCATGATGGTGTCAATGAATACAGCTGCGAATGTATGGCCGGGTACACCGGTACCCGGTGTTCGGATGACTTCGACGAGTGTTCCTCCAACCCGTGCCAGCACGGCGGTACCTGCGACAATAGACACGCTTTCTACAACTGCACTTGCCAGGCAGGCTACACGGGCCTCAATTGCGAGGTGAACATTGACGACTGTGTCGACGAGCCCTGCCTGAACGGTGGAATTTGCATTGACGAGGTGAATTCTTTCCAGTGCGTGTGTCCGCAGACATTCGTCGGACTCCTGTGTGAGACGGAACGGTCGCCCTGCGAAGACAATCAGTGTCAGAATGGAGCTACTTGTGTGTACTCGGAAGACTATGCAGGATACTCTTGTAGATGCACCAGTGGTTTCCAAGGTAGGTTATCTTTGCATTTGTACTTGTATCAAAAGAGGGACATTCCTCTGTCTATTGTGAATCAATTTTTAATCTGCAAGATACTAAATGACTAGGTTGAAATACTTGTACATAGTTCTTAATAATAAAGGATGCTTTCATATGATAAGTTGATCAATGAAATACCACTGTGTGATGGGAAAGGAGTGGTTCTGGTAGTGAATTTGAAGTGTAAGGGAACAAACAGAATTATTGCTTAATAAGTAATGGATAAAAATTGAGTCTATCACTGTTGCGAATTTGATGCGAAGGCAGTGACCAAATGACTGTGGATTGCATATTACTGCATAAATTGTATGCCTAACCATGTCCTTCTTTTCCCTTCACCAGGCAACTTTTGTGATGATGACCGCAACGAGTGCCTCTTCTCCCCCTGTCGCAATGGAGGCTCTTGCACGAACCTTGAAGGATCCTTCGAGTGCTCTTGTCGTCCGGGTTATGATGGACCCATCTGTGAGATCAACATAGACGAGTGTGCTTCGGGTATGTCTCAACTCCTAGCTCCTGAAACACAAAGCTTCATGATTAATTTACGATTGATTTTTATGATCTATAATGCAATTTGTTGTATGATCAGTTATTTCACTGTGTGTGTTATGTAGTCCGTGGCCCCTTAACATAAAGCTTGGCAATTGATCATCGGACTGATTTCTATGATTGATTGCATTGATTATTGTTTATGATCAATCATAGATATCAGCCTTATGATCAATTACAAAGCTTTATGTTACGGAGTCCAGGGTTAAAGATACGCGACCTTGTCTTAATGGAGAAACTTACAACAGGGACACGTAATATAATACTTAGTGATTGATCATGGAGCTGATTTCTACGATTAATTGCATTGATTATTGTGTATGATCAATCATAAAAATAAGCCCTACAATCAATGGCTAAGGTTTATGTTACAGGTCCCTGGTCTTCAAAACCATTTCCAATGCTGGCGTGAAAGCGAATTTTGATCAATCTTCAGAAAATGATTAGATATATTTTCAACTTGGCTACCTTGAATACAAAGCTACTTATACATTGTCTTTTGACATTTAATGCTTCAATTATGGCCAATGAATCTGAATATTCTTATAATTCATTATTATTATTATATTATAATAATCACTAGCAAGATACAAAGTCCAAGTTCAGTCATTCTTAATTAAGCTCTTACCAAATATGAAAAAAATTTGAAGAGAAAAGGTATTAGAGCTGATTGAATTTGAATGTAGATTATCTGCGGCCTATTAGTTGTGCAGTATCAAATTAGCACATGAAACTTCATAACCGTAAATCTTTCTCCTTAACATTTTCTAGGACCCTGCACCAATGGTGGAATCTGCACGGACCTCATCGACAACTACTTCTGCTCCTGTCAGCGGGGATTCACAGGCAAGAACTGCCAGAATGACACCGATGAATGCCTCAGTTCGCCTTGCAGGAACGGCGCCACCTGTCATGAATATGTAGACAGCTACACGTGTTCTTGCCTTGTTGGCTTCAGTGGCATGCATTGCGAGATTAACGATCAAGATTGTACAACTAGGTACGAAATCACAGAGATTGGGACTTTTTTTTTTATTGTACTTTGTGTGGAAGACATTTGTTGTATTCTTCACGATATTTTTCTGTATGAAAGAAGTTAATGACTGATACTGAAAATAAGTCTTGTGCTAACTGATGCTACGTTGCTGAAGGATAATAGATTTTTTAATGCAATTCGATACCTTAAAAGGGTCTAAGGGGCAGTTGCAAGTCTAGTCTGTATATTAATCATAATGTTGCCCTTGATTGAAAATTTACAATTGATTGCTGGCTCGCCTTTCACAACAGAATACATACATTGACTTGCTTAGCATAGAGCAGTATATCATTCACAAATTTGCAATTAAAATATAGCAATCAATAAGTTGCCAGAACTTCCGATTACTAAGTGTATCCTCATCTCTTGTCATCTCATTGTTGCAGCTCTTGTCTCTATGGTGGTACCTGCATCGACGGTGTCAACAGCTACACCTGCGAGTGCGTTACCGGTTACACTGGCTCCAACTGCCAGATTGAGATCAACGAATGTGATTCGGACCCCTGTGAGAACGGGGCCACCTGCCAAGATCGGTTTGGTTCCTATTCGTGCCACTGTGATGTGGGTTTCACTGGCCTGAACTGCGAGGTAAGCAATGGATTTTCAATGTACTCTGTTTGTGTGTGTAGGAGGGGGAGGTAATGTATAGTGTATATAGAACAGCACTGAAAGACATTGAGTAATTATTGAATACAGTGAAAGAGGTGATTCGATAAATATAGAATAAGAATAGATGATATTTATTCTTCTCTTCCATGAAATATTTCATGGAAGTACAAATTGCAGGAATGTATCTTCCATCATGTCAGGAAATTTCCTTGCAGTACTCTATATCATTTCCATAGGGTTCATCTTATATCGGTGTGAAAGCACGACTTTAACCAAGACACACCTTACTCTTTGCATGGTTGAATTTCATTTGGTCAGGTTTTGATGTACTTCTGCTGATGCATACTTAAATCTATTAATTCCTGCAAATTTACCAAAATATGGAAATTCTGAAGATGTTAATAGATAAGTGAAACCGGCATCAATTTCAAATTTGAGGGGAAAAAGCCCCCTTCATCATTCATTTGGTATTTCACTTCCTAAAATTTGATTTCAATATATTTATTTCCTTTAGCATTTGGTTCAATGGTGCAGCCCTCAGAACAATCCATGCTACAACGGAGCTACCTGCGTTCCAATGGGCCACCTTTACGAGTGCCTCTGTGCCTCCAACTGGATCGGAAAGCTCTGCGATGTCCCCAAGGTGTCCTGTGATATTGCAGCCTCGGATAAAAGTAAGTTGATTTGATGTAACGGTGGAGTGTGTCCTGAAGCACGTTGTCAGTGATTTTCAGTTACCAATTTGCTCTGAGCCAATCAGATGCAAGAATTTCAGTAGCTTGTTACAAGTAGTTAGTGAATAACTTGTAATATAAGTTAACTATAAAATGCACCATCAAAGAAAAATGAAAAGTGATATTAATTTGTAACGATGATGTCATTTAATTATATAAATATAATTCTTTTTCATACTATACAATTTGTGTTTGATAGTATGTGTTGAGTCACCTGCCATGGTTCTGGAAAGGGATCGTGGAGCTGATAATATAGTTCACATTCGTCCTTTGTTTATCGATAGCGTTGAAATGTTTGAAATTTTAAGACAATTTGAAAAAGTCTTGAAATCAAATTTGATGTATGAAATTCTCCTTTCCCTGCAGTATTCTTAAAGTCCTTTTCTTTTGATCACGTATAGATGTAACTCGGAATGAACTTTGTTTGAATGGAGGAACATGCATCGATGCGACGAGCAGTCATTCCTGCCTTTGCCAAGACGGCTACACGGGATCCTACTGTGAAGTGAATATTGACGAGTGTGCTTCGGCTCCATGCCACAACGGTAAGCTAAACCTCATCTCAGCTTGGTCAGACGCAGAGGAAAATCATTATATTTTATATATGAACATGTGTGTATATATATGTATATATAAATATATATCATAACAGAAAATTCAAAGAGTGCAGGGACTTAAAAATCAAAATATGTATTTACCTGTCCTGCATATGAAGTCCGGGTCTGCATCTTATTAATTTGATAGACATACGTTTCAAGTTTTGATTTTTGTAATTCTTAACACAAAAGGGACAATTTAAATGGGTGATTTATAGCTGCCTATTTAAGGGGGCACACCCGATTGTGATGAAAAGGAGAGTTGATTCAACCATTGTGTGCCTTGAACAGAGACAAAAGACAGACAACAACTACTACCAGAAGAAAATGACCGAGATATTCAGTCCATTCTTGATAAGGGAATGGGGATTTGTCCATTCTTAATAAGGCAATGGGGATCTGTCCATTCTTGATAAGGCAATGGGGATCTGTCCATTCTTGATAAGGCAATGGGGATCTGTCCATTCTTGATAAGGCAAAGGGGATCTGTCCATTCTTGATAAGGCAATGGGGATCTGTCCATTCTTGATAAGGCAAAGGGGATCTGTCCATTCTTGATTAGGCAATGGGGATCTGTCCATTCTTGATAAGGCAATGGGGATCTGTCCATTCTTGATAAGGCAATGGGGACTTATACACTGAACTTTTTATGTACTCTTCAACAGGTGGTACGTGCACAGACGGAGTGTACAGCTACACTTGCTCATGCCTGCCTGGGTTCGAGGGTCCGCGATGCCAACAGAACGTCAATGAATGTGCTTCCAGCCCCTGTCACAATGGCGGTCAGTGCCACGACATGGTCAATGGCTACACCTGCTCATGTCCGGCTGGAACCCAAGGTAAAGACTCTTGCAAATTTAACATTCTTTTTAAAAAGGTCGAAATAATAATGATGTATAGCATTTATGTTGCGGTTAATACATGTTTCGGAGCCCTCAACAAAGAGAAGATTAAAAAAATAAAGGAGCAGATGAAACAATAAGAAAATAAGGAATTGAAAGGTCATGCAAGGAGTGTAATCACACAGTGAATCTCTAGTGGTTTCTGCTATTGTAGATTGCAGGAATTGAAATTCCTTCATAGCCGATTACACATGAAAAATCCAACTAAAGATTGATTTGGCTTTTAGTGTTTATCTATAGGATTTCATTACATACACACGTGTTTGTATCTCATTGTATCACCTTGCCCTCACTAATGAGCTGTTTCTTCACCCATACCCTTAGGCACGGACTGCTCCATCAACTTGGACGACTGCTACGAAGGAGCATGCTACCACGGGGGAGTCTGCATTGACCAAGTAGGCACGTACACCTGCGATTGCCCCCTTGGGTTTGTCGGCCAGCACTGCGAAGGCGACGTGAACGAGTGCCTATCTAACCCTTGCGATCCTGTTGGAAGCCAAGACTGCATTCAACTTATCAACAATTACCAGTGTGTCTGCAAGCCTGGTTATACTGGTATGAAATCTTTACCCATCAGTGTCAAATATGAATTCCCTTTTTTCCCCCTTTTATTTGATCTTAACTGAAATTCAGTCTGGGTGTACAAGAAAACATTTTATCGATCGGGATTTGGAATTATATAATATTTCTATCAGATTGATATGTTTATGTGGGCATATTTTATAGAGGTCATCACATACAAGTTGTCAGTCATTGAAAAATTAGTGAATCCTATGTTTTTGATTGGTCGAGGATTACTTGTCTGACTGTTACCATTAAAAGTGCCTCTGATTGACCACTTGTCAGCCATGAAATCCTCCAAGAAATGGTATCCAGATATCCTTATTTATTGGTGGATAATGTAACTGGTGTATTCTTTTCAGATTTGGCGAGCATTTCATGAAACGAGTAGTGATTTTTATCTGTTTGTTATAAGCTACTGAAATCCTTACATCTGATTAGATCAGGGGCCCGTTGCAGAAAAAACGCAACTCAACAAATCTTGCGCAACTTGATTTTCAGCCAATGAAGCGCCCGTATTCGGGACTTGCGCTTGATATTTTGACTTGCGTTTAAACGCAACTCTTTCTGCAACAGGCCCCTGAGCTAATCTGTGAGAACCACTGACAATATGCTTCTTGAAACACTCCCCAGATCATTATGTTTGCTTTTGATGAAAGATTGATAGTCATCTTCTGTCCCTTGTTTTCCCACCAGGCCAAGACTGTGAGCAAGAGATTCCCAACTGTCAGAATGATCCTTGTCAGAACAACGGACTTTGCTTACCAAGTGATGAAGGCTATTACTGCGACTGCCTCAGAGTAAGTTTATGTGACAGTTGTGTTTTTTTTTTACTTTTTGCAAGTCTTTGTGGAAGTTTTTCTGTTCTTACATGATTATCACAACGATACAGCACAGAATATGCATACACTACAAATTTTTTCAATGTTTACGTGATGGCGATAATGATGGCGATAATGATGACAATAATGATGCATTGATAATGACATTAATGATGACAATGATAATGACTATGGATGATGGCCTGGAATGATAGTAAATCTTTGTTAATGAATTTTCCCTCAGGGGTTCACCGGTGTCCATTGTGAAACAAAGCTCACACCTTGTGGCACACACCCTTGCCAGAATGAAGGCACCTGCATGGAATATGGCGATGACTTTGACGACTACACCTGCATGTGCCCCTCTGGTGTCAGCGGCGACAACTGTGAGATTGACTACAACGAGTGTGCTTCCTCGCCCTGTATCAATGGAGGCACCTGTCTAGACGAGTATGGTCAGTATCGCTGTGACTGCCCGGCAACATGGAACGGCCGCAACTGCCACCTGTTAGATCCAACATTCGCAGGAGGCATTGGCATGGACCCAGAGATCCCAACCGAACCTCCGGTGACGATTCCTGCCACTGTGCCGACAACCACAGAACCACCTAGGTGCTCTCAGGAATGCCTTCAGAAGAAGGGTGACTACTTTTGTGATGTGAGTATACACCTTTTGTTCAGGTCTTTACTTTAAAACAGATAATTTTCCTGTGATCTGTCAGTAAATTTCATCCTTAGGGAAGTGGATGGTCCCTCCTCTAACCTTTTGATGGGAATATTTATTGCAAGACACAAAAAGTCTTCCTAAGATTGCTCATATCAACAAATATGTTTTTCTTTGTGAAGTCAAGTCAAGAAGAGTAACTCTTACCAAACTACTTTACATTGAACCTTTGTGATCCCTCAGGATGAATGCAACACTCATCTATGTGAGTGGGATGGCAAGGACTGCTCCTTGAACCTAGACCCATGGGAGAACTGCACCGCTGTCAACGTTCCATGCTGGAACCGATTTGGAGATGGCAGGTGCGACAGGGAATGCAACAACCATGGCTGCCTCTTTGATGGTTTTGACTGCGTAGATCAGCAGCCAGAGGAGTGTGGGTAAGTAATTCAGTTTCTCCTGTCACCAGGGGCGGTATTCTGAAAACCGTGTTAGCTAACACGATTGGTATTCTGAAAATCGTGTTAGCATGAAAAACACGTGGCCCAAGTGGTAACACCGCGCAGGTCATGAAATACGCAGAGCGCAACGCGCAACCCCCATACGCGGTGTTAGGGAGGAAGATAACACGAGATTTGGTATTCTGAAAATGGTGTTAGCTAAAATTTTGTTCAAAGATAACACGAACATTTAACAGTGTGTTAAGGAGAGGTTAAGTTGGGGATGACGATGGCTGCACTTTTTTTTAGCAGATGCAAACGTCAAAAAGAACATAAACGGGCATATAACTATCGTCTGGCAGAATTTACTGTAATTTTCGTTCATTTTTCCAGGTTTATTTTCCATCTACCTTTCTTCCTACTAACAATGATTAAACAACAATTTCTTTGGAATTTCCTGTGAAAATGCACTTCAAATGCATCTTTAATTTGTATTAATTAAAATCACTATCATAAATGCTCATAATTTATTTATTTAGTTACTTTTTGCCATAATATAAAAAAGACAGAAGGAGAGGAACAAAATTTAAAACGTCTTTTAAAAAAGTCACAAACAGTAATTAAAAGGAATAGAATTGGCGTTTGGGCAACTCTTCAATAATATTCAAAATTCTCTTCCCTTTTTCAATGGTTATATAGTTCCAATGATTACACTTTTTTACTCTCAATGCTTCTAGGTTATCCTTAATTCATCTATCCGCCAGTCAATCTATCTGCTACGGATAGGGGAGGGGGGCAAAAGTTTTTTTTTGGGGGGGGGGGCTGATCGCTATACGCATCAAATTTTAATAAAGAAAAAGATACAATTTTTTATGTCAGGTTTAATTTTTCTTAAAGTGCTTTTCATGCTTTTCAAAATTTACATTGCATATTTATTTTTTCAAGTTCTTAAAATTTTTGGGGGCATGTATGAATTATGCTTGCCCCCATATTTTAGGGTCGATCGTCCCCTGCCTGCTCCACAATCGATCAAGGCCTCTGTCTCCTGTCATAATTTTGTATCCATGCTGTCTGAAAAAAATCCATTCTTGTCACAATCACCCCTCCCGACGTCTCTTTCTTGCTCTAACTTTTATTTAGCTGTATGCGCTTTCAAAAATGATGTCACAATGCAAGCTTCATGTCACCAAGCGCGCACTCCCCTTTTCCCTGAAAATTTTGCGCGATTTGTTTCTGTAACAGCGCATTTGATTGGATTAAATAGATGCAGAGTGGGAGGAGCCGGAGATAACACGAAATGAGATAACACGGTTTTCAGAATACCAATTTGGGGTATGTTAGGGGGGTGTTAAATCAGAGAGATAACACGATATTTAACACGAAAGTTAACATGATTTTCAGAATACCGCCCCTTGAGATTCCTTGCAAAATTCTCATGATTTTGGCCACAGGACCTTGAAGTCCATGTTTACTATCATGGTGCTGTCATATCACATTATCTGTAGTTCAACACTTTCATTTTCATGGAGTTGTGAGTCCCCATGGAAAATATAGCCGTTGGTTTGTGTGTCACCATTGCTTTGTGAGATAGCAAAACCATAGTAATAAATACACCAAGTCATGAGTATGCTGGCTGGTGATTCAGTAACAAAGAAATCATCAAAATGTATATACACGATAAAACAAAGGATGTTTTTACAAAATTGGTACCTTGAGGAGCATTATGCCTTGCATTTTGGAATGTGTACTTTGTATTTCATGGATTACATGAATTTTGGTATCTTATACATATTCTGATATACTTGCATTGATAGGGAGGATGCACTCTGTCTCGAGCGCTACGGGAATGGATTCTGCGATGAGGAATGTAATAACATTGGTTGTCTGTACGATGGGCTAGATTGCGAAGAGAACCCAGAGTTTGCCCACGGTGTTCTTATAGTCGATGTTATGATCCCCTATGCGGAGATGCTCACCCTCAACCGCTCCCAAATGTTCCTGCAAGACATGAGCGTTGAGCTGAATACCGTCGTCCTCTTCGCCCCGACGACTGACAACAAGAACAAGATTGAGCCCTGGGAGAATGACCCGAGGGCCGTCCGAGCACCCGTCAGGAGAGATGTTCTGGCCGTGAGCAGGGAAGGCAAGCTGACTGTCAAGAAGAGGCAGGCCGAGTTGAATCCAGATGATGGGTGAGTACATTGTGTTGTGGTCTTGTTATGATGTTTTTTTATTCTACCAAAGTGGTGTCATTCATTTGTTATTCCAGAGTTCTTTGGCAATTATCTGCTCCAGTATATCAAAACAAAATTGCAGTAATGATGTGATCAATGAAAGTAATACTTTGGTAATAACGTGTTGAATTTGCTTTAAAATTCTAACTTGTATCAACAGAGATGCCAGTCTTAAAGCTTTTGCCTGATTTCAGTCCATGAAAACTTCCCGTTTAAGGATTTGTCAGGTTTTATATTGTACAGCATTTTGGGGACTTTCATACATTCTGGTTTCTTGTCAGGATGCAACCGACTTGCATCCCTATATTAAGCAGTTTATACATCCAGATTTCAATTCTTGTTTATCTCTCATTTCCTTCATGATAGCACGAAGTGCTTCCTGTTGCTTGATAACTACAAGTGCCATCAGGATCGGCCCGGCAACTGCTTTGAAACTGCAGCAGATGCAGCTGCATACCTGGCAGCATTGGTCGCCAGCCAGCTCCTCCCTAGAAGTCTACCCATTACTGGAGTTGGAAGTGAAAGTAAGATTCTTTTTGCCTCGGTTTATTTAGCTTATGGCCAATTAAACACAACTATACCAGCACCCCTTACCCCTGCCTTCCCCCCTCCCCCCAAAAAAGGTGGAGACATCAGTATTTTGTATTGAGTTTTTCACTTTGCCATGAACATCATTAAAGGTATCATCTTTCATGACATTGATTGATACCAAGACCTTTCATATATCTTTCTCTGAGAGCAATGCTCCTGTCCAGTTGCATAGCCCAATTAATCGCCTTATTTGGAAGCTCGTGTGAATGTTCAAGATTTTATAGAGGTTTTCAATCTAAAAAGAAAGTCTCGAGCATTGATACTGCTTTTGAAAGTTCCTTGACAATTTCTCGGTAGCAATGACTGCAATGAAATCTGTATATCAAGCCAATCTTAAACATGACCAAACTTACAATCCTCACTCATTCTCCTGAAGATGACAAGAACACACTTGTCAAAACGTCGAGATTGGGTGGTCCTTTTCAGGACCAACACTTGCCCAAGAAAGATACATGGTGTACTGTGAAACCTACTACACTATTCTTCTTTGCCCTGGAAACCTTCAAAAGTTACCTCACATGCTTCTTAACCATAACCCATCGCAGTTTTAACCCATGTCTGAGAGAAAGGAAGACACATGAGTACCTGTTGCAGGAGTATTGTGTCACAGTAGTTGTGTCACCCTTTATAAAAAGGTATTTTATTGACTGTCTGTGGCCATGGTGTTCGAACGCATCTTTGTATATTTTAATCCGTAATTTCATTCTCTTATTTTCTTACAGCTACTCCCGCTCAGACGGTCAGCCCGAGTGTTCTCATAGCCGTTGCCATTATCGGAGCCTTTGTGATTGCCGCTGCGTGCGTGATCGCGAGGAAGCGGTTCCGAACAAACGGCACATGGTTTCCCAGCAACTTTGTCCGCACTTCCTCAACCAAGTCCGAAAATCCCAAGGTCACCCGGTAAGAATGAGTTCCGGTATTTTGGATGAGAGTCAGTGAATACATTACATTGCATGTCCCCTTGGATTACAAATATGAGCAAACCCCAAAGGGCTATACAACATTGACATAATATTGAATTTGGATTGAATCCACAGCTGTTACTCATTTTTGTAATCCAAGGGGATCTTTTTTCAGTTAGCTAGTTGTTTCTTATCTGTTGTATAACCATGAATGGATATGACTTCATAGAAATCATAAATGAATCGAGCAAATGATATCTACAACATATCCATCCTTGATAGACAAATGCAAACAATATATCTTTCAAGCGTCCTAAGGTGATGAAAATAACTAATATATGAATAGATAATATCCTTCTGAGATTACGAGACCAGTGCAACCATTCATATGAAGCCCAAAGCAGAAAGGAATTGTTTCAGGAATGTCCAACATGTAAGGGGAAACTCAGATGTATAAACCTTATAGCCTGTATTCTGAAGTTGGGTTTAACTTAGACCATGGTCTAATTTTGTGCTGAAATGATGGGAAGCCAAAAATGTCAAAAATCTGTTTACATTGCATGTTTCTTGTGTTTACTGTGATCTTCCCTAATTCTTAAATGGTGAAGACACTTATTGATTTTTCCCAGACAGTTAAGAATGGCTTAAGAATCCAATTGGCTGATATAATGAACTTCTATTGTCAGATGTTTATGTTGCAATTGGCTATCCATAGTTAAACCACAGCTTTAAACCGGAGTTTAAATGAAACCTGACTTGAGAATATGGGCCTATGAAATATTCCATGTCTTTGCGATTTATTTTTCATTGCTGTGTAACATTTCCTTCTCTCGTTATGAACCTCATCAGGGAGTGTCCGATCGGCAACGAGTCGCCTCCATCTACCATCTGCTCTTCTATTGATCCTGGTGAAGATGCCATGAATGCGTTAGAATGCAGAGCTGCCAAGAGACAAAGAGTGAGTACCCACTATGGCCTAGCGTCCTTTGGCAAGGCGTCAATCCACAATTTGCCACTCTCCACCCAGCTGTTAAATGGGTACCCGGTAGGATGCGAAAGACTATGTAGTATGCCTAGCAATTGAGTCTTGGAACTCTTGTTGGAATGCTCCCCAGGGAGTGGAGAAGGTGCATACATTGTATGCGGACATGCAAGGATCCGATGACCGGGGTAATAATATATCTGTAAAGCGCTTAGAGACGTCATTCCGATGTGTTAAGCGCTATATAAATGCGGAATATTATTATTATTTAGGGGGTTTACATCCACTTGGTCCACAGGCTTTTGGTCTACAGGCGGCAACCCATTTTGTCTAATGCCCAGATGTCTTAATTTCCACTTAGTCTAAATACCTTGTTCACGCTTTGTCAAATAAAATGTTGGTAAATGATTAACAAGTTCACCCAATCATAAAGACAACGTGATATTAGACCTAATGGGTAACAGACAAAATGGATATAGCCTAAATCCGAAAAAGATGAAATGATAAGTAGGCAAGTCGACCATCTGAGATGAGACTTAAGGGAAAGTAGACCAAGTGGAAATTTGCCCCTTTAGAGATCTTCCTGCAACAGCCTTTGGTTATAAGAATTATTGACTTTCAGCTTGAGGGTTCTTAGATGGCAAGGTTTTTGGGCCATCTAAAAAGTTTCTAGAAGTTAGTTAAAAAGACAATTAGAACTGCCATAAAAGACTGCTGTAAATAGCTGCTAAGGATCTGATTTACAGATCTCAAGGTTTATGTGGACATGAAGCAATGAGCCTTTATTTTGTGCAACAATTGGTTACTGATTCTAATCAATTTTATTACAGCTGTTGAAAAAATATTAAGTGTGATTTAATGTATTTGCTTGTTTTCTCTCAAATGTAGATCTCTAGGCTTAGTCCCGTAGACTATGGTCAGGGCCATACCACCTTAGATACGGACACTCCTTGGATGACAATGACAAGTAATGGGCCGCTCCATCCCTCCATGGCTCTGACACCTCCTCGGGACCAGGAACCCCCGTTCATCACCAACAAGGGCCCCGACGGTCTGACCCCCCTCATGCTGGCCGTTATGCGTTCGATATCGAGCACCACCGACCAGGAAGAGGAAAATTACGCCCACTTCATTGAGGACCTCCTCACTAGAGGAGCGGACATCAATCACCGGACGGAGACAAGAGGCGAGACTGCCCTTCACCTGGCAGCGCGGTACAACCTCCCGGTTGCTGCCAGGAAGCTCCTGGAGTATTCGGTGAACACCAACGCTGAAGACAAAATGGGAGAGACACCGCTGCACGCTGCTGTCAGAGCTGATGCCATTGAGGTTTTCAGGGTAAGTAGACAATATTTAAGAATTTTTTCCATGATAAGTGATTTAGACTGTTCCATATTTTGTAATGACTTCCATATTTGAAAAGTTTAGTGTAAAATCTTTATCAAGGTCCACAAGTAGTATATATTTATTAAATCCATGAATTTTAAACTCAACACATTTTGTTTCCCACAAACAGCTGCTGATCCAGAACAGATCTACTCAGATCGACGCCAAGACCAAGGCTGGCTACACCCCGATGATCATCGCTGTCCGGCTAATGGTCGAAAACATGGTGGAAGAACTTGAACTGGCCGGCGCCGACACTGCAGCGACAGATAACGATGGTCGGTCTGCACTGATGTGGGCTGCAGCTCTCAATCACCTACCTGCCTTAGAGTTCCTCCTCAAGAAGGGTTCCAACAAGGATCTGCAAGACAATCAGGTACGGTATCAAAATTTTGCCCGTTTCTCCAAACTTTTTCAGAACAGATGCTGTCACATCGCTCCTAGTTGGTCAATGTTTGTACCACTCCTTGATTGTGAAAGCCAACAACTAACAATTTTTGCTAATAATGGGATGTTATGTTTAATTGTGTTAAAATGAACATGAATATAGTGGACAGCAAATGCGAGGTCAATACTCTTTATGTTTACATGTGTACAGTTGTTCATACAACCAGGCAATTCCACATGTTATCAGAGGAATTTTTGCCACGTTTTTCATTATAATTAAGAAAAAATGTAAATATTGCATATAATAAATACAAAAGAAATGTGATAGGTGATTTTATTAGACATTAGACCTCTGTTGTGTATACGACTGTTTTATGGAAATTGGTTAACTTCAAATTGCAATTGCTTTAACATGTACCTCCCAATTTTTAAGCATTGTGTTGTTTGATGTCTATCTATTTATTCGGATCCACTTGTTAGGTGAACATGGCCTTGGAATATGAATTTAGTCAGATGATGTAACTGAATCTTTGTATATCACCATGGACTTGGAAGGTGACATATCTGTTTATTTTCTTTTTTCTTTCATTTCAGGAACAAACGCCCCTGTTTCTTGCTGCCAAAGAGGGCCATATGGGGGCCGTGAAAATGCTCCTGGATCACGGAGCAAACCGGGAGATTACAGATCATCTGGATATGTCTCCGAGAGAGATCGCCAATAGAATGAGCCTTCAGGATGTTGTCCGACTCCTGGACACCTACAGTATGATGAGTCCTGCTCTCACACCAAACAGCCACGTCACCAGTCCCATGGACATGCATAACGGAGAGTTGGGCTATTCCAACGGAGCCAAACCAAAGAAGAAACGGGGCACGAATAAAAACGGTGATGTGCGGGAGCGCGGGAAGGAGAAAAGAAAGGGGAAGAAGCGGCCAAGTTCGGACGAGTCTTTGCCGCCGCTGGTACCGTCGCCTCCAGAATCGGTAGAATCGCCTCAAGGTTATAATAGAACTCCACCTCCCGGAGCTATTTATTCATTGCCTGTGACGACGCAGAACGTGATGATGCCGCAGGATCATTATCAGATGAAGGAAGTTGCGAGGCATGGGCAAGGACCACACGTTGTAGACATGCATCCAAACACGATCATGAATGGTAGATTGTATGTCCCTGGGAACAACCCCAGCCCAGCCAAGGGGTCGATGGGAGGAGAGAATATGGACATTCCAGGAGCTTCTGATTTGGTCTCACATACCATCTGGTCTCCAGACCATGCACTAATGCAAAACCAGAGATCGATGCACGACCCAAATGTTATGGTTCCGGGGACTACGTCACAGGCCATGGCCATGATCAGGCAAGCTCCAAGCACACAGGCCATGCAACAGACCTTGAGTCCAGAGGCCCGCGACTCTAGCCCAAAACCTTGCACCATGGTACCTAGTCCCGCAATCTCCAACCAATACATGGCTTCCAGCCCTAATCTCCCCTCTACAACCAGTCAAGCAACTCATTATGCCAGGGCCAACAACCCCTTGTACGCCGGCAGCCCCCACCGGGGCAAAGTACCTCAGCAAATGCACAGCATGTATCAAAGCCAAAATAGGATGAACCCTCGTGCATGTATCAGTGAACTGCCGAATGGTCACCCCAACTCACCTGAAAACTGTATGCAAGAGTACATGATAAGAGAGCCTGAACTCTTAAACCCCGCCAAACAGAGCATGTACGTGGGGAACAGCAAGATGCCAAATGGCCAGCACAGAGACATCATATCAGAGAAGACCTCCTTCTCAAATCCTCACAATAACAATGGGAGCACAGTGGACCCTTCCTGTACATACACCATGGTAACTCACATGCCTGATCACTCCTTCCCAACACCTTCGCCGGAATCACCCAGCAAGTGGTCCAATCCATCTCCGACCTCTGCATCGGATTGGTCGGGGTCGGAGGCCATCTCAAGCCCGCCAGTGCCCCCAAACCAGCAGCAGGTCAGCGGTCAAGAGCTGCTGAACGGGCATGGGCATACCGGTAGGTTACTGACTGGACATGATATGCCACTCGGTATCTCTTTGCAAGGAAGCTGCACTGAGGTCGCGTATATCTGAACAATACCTGTTTCTTACTAGATGATAGAGACTCTACTTGAAGAGAGGTATAAAGAGATTTTAAAAACTGTGAAACATAAAAGCAACAATCCAACATTGTCATTATCAGCAAGAAGTCAGCCACAGAAGTGATCATCAAACTATTTGTATTGACATTGAAGTCCAGTACTTTGATATATGCTTCCGTAGTGCTTGGTGTAAGCTTGAATCAAAATGGATTTTCTGTCATATTCGCTTTGAATCCTCTCCTGAAAAGCACATTCCAATATTTAGTTGACCAAATACTTGTGGATACCAACAGAACATTCCCAACATTCTTTGGACCAAAATTTTTTTTTGTACTCAGAGGAATCCTATCAACACATGATACTGGATCATTCCAAAGCAAAGTAAAATGTGGCATTAGTCTCTGACTACAAGCCTTTCAGGCCCTCTTTTCAGATCGAACACTGTTTGGAATTCATTTTTTCCCCCTTTTCTTTCATTAAATGAGAGTCACAACTATGCATTTCCACCCGATCAAAACAACTTCCAAGGCCCCTTAACCCAAGGCTTGGCGCTTGATCACGAGACTTTTATGAGATTTTTAAGCTTGATTGCATTGATCTATATGTGTAATTATGTGCAGAGAAATCAGTTGTGCGATCAATCTCTTAGCATTGTGTTACCAACCCTCAATAGTGATTGATTAAAGGGTCTTTAGTCAAAATGTTTTTTTTCTTCGCAAAATAAGTATTAAATCCTACAAGTACTGAATGGATACCTGCCATTTCATTAAAAAAAATGTTCTTATTTATGCACACAACTGTTATTATTGCTCTTTATGAAATTACCATATGTTATTGTACTATTTACAATGAGGCTTTGTACTTGGATTATAACGTACTTGTAAATGTTGACAAAGTACTTAAAAACGTGTCCTTGCACGCTGTACCTATCTTGTTCTATGCGTAACTACCAAAATATCATTTTGTTTATTTGTACATGTATAAACGTTATGTAAGTTAATGTATATTATCGAACTGCCACAAACATACTATGTCAATGCTTTTATAGGTGAAAATGAGTATTTTGTTATTATATAGAAAAAAAAATATTTTTAAAGTACCATGTATTGTAAATTAGGGCAATTATGTACATTGAATGGATTTTATGAATTAATTTGTACTTGAAACAGAAATTCTGTTTCAAATGTTTTACAGAATTGTAAAGGGCATGGTGTCGGAAAATCATGTTAATAAAGTGAGCCAAGAAATGGATGACATGAAAATAGGAAAATGATAAAGAGTAAGAAAACGATCAAAATCATGTTGTGTATTTGATCATTTTCTTTGAGAGAATACCCTTAAAGTTGCTGCATTTCTCAATAAGTAATGTAATATCATTCATCAGTTAATGTCAGTATTTTAAAAAATGATAATGTTTATAGACCCGGGGCCCTTTCCACAAAACTTGTCGTTAAGAATTTACAATGATAGTTTATAGCTACTGAAAATCACGTTAATAAAGTGAGTCGAGAAATGTGAACGACAAGAAAATAAGTGAGATTATAAAAGCTACTGAAATCATTCAGTTTGATTGGCTGATACTAAAGTTATTTTAGAAATTGGGCATTCGTTATGACAACAATGCTTTATGAAGTGGCACCCAGAATAAGATGAGTGTTCATTTAGTATTGATTCTAATGTTGAAACTTGGATGTGATGTATATTGGATCGTGCCTTGTTCCCAGATAAAACAGGCACCTTTAAAGCTGCAAGAAAAAGCAATACCTTTAGAAGCACCTACAAACCAGCAACAGGCTTTTATACTCTTGTTAAAAGACAATCTTAATAATGTAATGTATCTCAAAAAGCTTTTTAACTCTACTCTTTTAAAACAAAATAATTTTAAAACATTGTAATATATCTCATGGGGATTGGGATGATTATAACCAATGTGAGCAAGTTCTGATATATGAGCTGTATACATATATGTTAACTGTTAAGTGATGTGGGTAAAAGTTTACTTAAAAGAAATTATCAATTTTTAATTGGTACTTTTGAACTGTTGCATTTTATACCCAAACGTGTAACATTTCATGCCCTTTTTTAAGTGCCTATATACATGTATATGTAAATAACTGCAATTTGTACTTAAATGCTTTTTTTTTAAATGACAACTCTTATTATCATAAGTAAGTTTTATGAATGCTTCTTATGGGGTTATTGAGTACTGTATGCATCAGTCATTTAAAGGTGGTCAGAAGTATTTTGTTATCTGTGTAAAGTTTACTGCAACCTTGTTTTGTATTCAAACGAACTCCCTATTAGAAAGTATGATTTTTCTTTTTTTTTATAAGCGGTAAAACTTACGCGGCTTTTTCACACTATGACCGTGGAGTGGTGGTTTTTGTATATTTGTATATGTAAATTATGTTATATTATATATAGTATCTCATATGTTTTGTATCGCTGTTGTAACTTTGGAAATTTCAGTACACAATGTAGTTGTTCAGAAAGTACTTGTTGTAAATGGTAATGTACATGTAGATGATGAAAAGGTGGAACTTATTTATGCAGAAATGGGCGTCTTTTGAAGGCATTTAATATTCTTCACAAATTAAAAGTAGCACAGGGTAGATCAATATGCATTTTCATTCATATATTCTTAAATCTACCAAAATATCTATGGTAATTCCTTTTGTATCTCTGTAATTTTTCCCCATGAATAAAAACTTTATTTCATAACATGTTTAAACAAGAGAATCCAGTAAATATGATTTAAAATTGAAATTATCAATCGATAAAGTTGATACCTTTGAAAGAAGTGGTCATTGAAAATGTACATTTATATCCCGAAAATTGTTCTTTATACACAAACATACTTGAAAAGACGTTATATTCTGTCAATGTTAGATAATTTTTTTTTTTTAATCATAAAATTTGAAAAGATGGAGAAATCAAGATGAAATCTTATCCAACATACTTGTCTATGTCATGATAGCAGGTTAATTCCCTCATGCTTGTAACATTTTGGAAATATTTGAAGATGCCGAAGGACAATTCCAATTTGTAGAAGTGGCTTCCGGTCAGTCTCCAAGAATCACACTCTAAAATTCACTACATGTAAAGGGCTCTTGCCTTATTTACAAACACATTTAAATTGTACTGGAAAGAAGTAGGGAAAATGCACATACTTATGTTGTGTAATGCACATGACACTAACACATTTTCCCTATAACTGTTCAATACAATTTTGTGAAATTTACTGTGTATGTAACTTATGGTACATGTGTCTGATTAATTCAGCAAGGATTTTTTTTATACTGTAGATTTAAAGTGTGATCATTGGAACAGTATGGAGTGTTGTGTCCGTTATGTGGACTTGCCCATAATTTCAAACGTGCCTTCACTGCCAATATATATATGTAATACCTGTCATTTTGTGTTCATGTTTTTGTGTTGCATTAGAAATGCACCCCGGAACGTGTATTGATGTTGAATTCTGCTCCCGACGTTCTGTTAATGCTATATCCTTCCACTCGTTTATTCATATTTGAAATTTAGTGTTCATTTCAGTATTTTAGATACAATTCAAATGCATTTTGGTAGAGTACATCCGATTTTGTAACTTTCTAGGAATCCCTTCCAACATCGTTGAATATATTATTGTTAGAACACAAGTGCATCTCACCTGGCATGTTATTATTATAATCTCACAAAATTCACCACATTTGACGGCTGTGTATGAGCAGAATCATGTTTTTGCACTTTCATTGAGCTCTAACTTACATGGAATGTTTTATGTCTTCATCACATTTAAAAAAAATATGTACTTGGTTCTTATTGAGAAATATTTGGTGGACATTTGCCAAATTTTTAAAACATAACATCTCATTTTTAATACATGCAGTCATCCATTTTTATATCAAACGAAATAGCATACATGTTGAGGAGCTGTTAATTTGCTATGTTTTATTGACATGTTAGTCGGAATGACATTTTCCTGATTGTATTGTTCCAAACTTTTTTAATTGCCAAAAGAGAAGTGTTGACAATGATCCTTTTTAGTTAGGATCTTATTCCTTGAATCCTGAAGAAGTTGAGTTTTGATCTTTAGACACCTTGTTCGAGATATTAAATCTATATAACTTTCTTTTTTATGCTACTTTAGAATTGTAATTAATGACCAGATTTTGTGTTAACGGTTTATTTCACCTCGTTTCAGAACACGTTGGATTTTGACTGCTGTGTCTTGTGGAGCGTTGTGGAGCGTTGTGGCCCAGTGGATTAGTCTCCGGACTTTGAAACAGAGGGTTGTGGGTTCGAATCCCAGCCATGGCGTGATTTCCTTCGGCAAGAAATTTATCCACATTGTGCTGCACTCAACCCAGGTGAGGTGAATGGGTACCTGGCAGGAATTTATTCCTTGAAATGCGTGTGCGCTGTAATCTTAGTAATTACGGCTGCCAAGCTACAGCTGGGGTAATAATATCCAAGTCCTTTGGAAGCGCATAGAGACATTATTCATAATCGTGATATGCGCTATACAAGAACTGTTTATTATTATTGAAATCTTTCAAATCTGATATGTTATGAAATAATATGATTCTAATTGACACAAGCTCAGATCTCCAGGCCATAAATGGTTTGAAAATATGTAATTGTACTTTTTCTTGAAATCCATAATTGTTTGTTTTCTGCTCACTTCTGTGTTTAATCTCCTTTTTTCACCGTATTTGAGGGGTGCATGTTGTATCCAGTCTTCTGAGACGAAAGATTGTTGTTCACTCTGATTGCCATACACCATGTTAGATGGTGAAATGTTCTTGTTCAAATATGATTATGATTATCTTAAGCCACTCATTTTGTTATTACAATCATCTATCTTATTTACCTATATTTTGTGAAGGGTTGTCAATAAAGTATCTGGATATTCAGATGATTTTAGAAGAAAGCTAAAGAACGGTGCACTCGAAGTGGTAAAACTTTGTACAGGTTTTGATTATACTTTTGAGGAATCAAGAGGATTAATGTTGGACTAAGCTCTGGGGAGGGAGCAGAGGAGAGGGTTTGAGAGTGATGGTGCATGTAGGAGAGATTGAATACAAGAAAATGATTTTAGATTGTGTGAATGAGAGAAAGGATTAAGCAAATAGAGAAAGCTAGGAAGAAAATAAAAAAATAAAATAAAACAAAAAGAAACAAATGAAGAAAATAAGAGAGATTGAAAAAAGAGGGGGAGGGAAGGAATGAACAAACGGAAGAAAAAAAAAAGAATATAAAAAATGGTGAGAGTAACAACAAAAACCCATTTCCCGATAACCAGTCCTACCCCATCCGCCTTAGTGTTAAATGCCATCGTCTACATCTGTAACACCCATTAGTCCCTGATGCATGTTATAGATGGAAAGTTCCAAAGTCTTTTAAAAAAAGGTGATTTTTTTTCACTCGGCCGCTATGCTCCCTCGCATGATAGTAGAAATACTTTTCATAGGAGGGATGGGGGAGGGGGAATAGCTGCTTGGTCAGTATAAGACTACCCACAATAGGCCATTTTCATAGTAGGCCTATTGAATAAACGTTGAAAATTTATCAAGCCCCCAGAAGCCCCCCCCCAAAAAAAAAAAAGTCTAGAACCGCGCCTGCAACTTTGCTAGAAAAGGTAAGACCTATCTAGCTCTGCCGACATCTGATAAGATTACATACCTTGGCCATATTAAGTAGATGCTAATTACGATTATGGATGCTAATTACGATTATAGAGCGTTGTGGCCCAGTGGATTAGTCTCCGGACTTTGAAACAAAGGGTCGTGGGTTCAAATCCCAGCCATGGCGTAGTTTCCTTCAGCAAGAAATTAATCCACATTGTGCTGCACTCAACCCAGGTGAGGTGAATGGGTACCTGGCAGGAATTTATTCCTTGAAATACCGAGCGCGTAAAAGCTGCTTGAGCAACAGCCAGGGTAATAATACCAAAGTCCTTTGCAAGCTTTATACAAGAACTGGTTATTATTTTTATTATCAACAGCGCTTGCAATTACCTATTTTGTGATTAGCACCGACTTGATGCCTTTGCCAGCCGCGCATGCGTAATATAAGAGAACGACCAGAAGCTCATGCACCTTCCACCAAACTCTCAGATAATCCTGAGTATATTGTACCATTATGGACATGATGCGTGTAATGAGTGCACCTGTCAACAGTTCAACGGATCTCGATTGGAGCTCATCAAAATTGTAGAGGCTCTGATGGATTGGATATCGATAGTTACGATGGTATTGTTTTCTTTTCTTGGATACGATTTTGAATTCTGCCACATTTACCGGTAGTTTGGTTGTTTGAATTATATTGTCTTCTTTCAGAAGGATGCTGATGTTAATGAAATTAATGAAATGAATCTATCCGAAAGTGGACAATTTAATGTTAAGTTTTCAATCGACATCGATTTAATCACTTACGTAATCGTTATCATCTATTTAAAATATAATTCATTTAGGCCTACACCCCCCCCCCCCTCCCCCTTCAGATAGGCCTACTTAACTTTCAGTTCCCTTCCGTCAGTTTATTCTAAATAGACTAAACTGGACTGAAGGTATTTTTTTATTTCATATAACATAATAGGATAATGAACAATTATGTATTCTACTGAATGAAATACACAACTCGAAGCATTGGAGCCGCGCACGAAAGGCGTCGGAATATCACAATATGGTACTTGTTATTAATTATGGAAACTCAACGATGTTGTTTCTGGCAAGCTCCTGACAAGCTTTCCAGTTTTCAAAGACAAATTAGTAAGCCTGCACTTTAAATATTCATTGTAATGTCGACCGTTTACTGCTTTTCTTTATAGGGTGCATCTATTTTCTTAACCCATATCGACATGTCAAAAGCAGAAGCTGCATTGTTCCTACTATGGTGGCTGTTTGGCGGTGAGTGGTGAGAATTTGCATGACGGTGGAAAGCAAAAACCAATTGCAACTCACTGGACCACTAGTTGAACCAGAAAAAAAAATCATCTGGTAACTTGGAAATCTGGGACATTCTCTTTACTGGCCTAACTGGTCATGATGGTCCACTTAAAATTAAACTGGTCCTGTTGAAAATTAAACTGGGATTTGAAACTTGGTACAACTGGTATTTCAAATATTTCTGGTCTTAGCTGGTATTTTTTTTTACTGATCTGACTTGTTTTCCGGGGAGCCTTTCATGACAGGACTTGTCGGACGATTTATCCAACAAGTCCCATTTTATCCGACAGTTACCATAGTAACCGTGTTTCTAAGCCAACCAAAATCAAGGAAATTTGTCAGATCTGACGACCTGTCGGACACAAATGTTAATGGAACACTCCCCAGGTCTTACTTTTTCTTAGCTGGCATTTCCTATTTATCTGACTGGTCTTCTTGTCAGCTACTTTCGGGTTCGAAGCATTTGAATGTAATGACTTCTTTATTTCAATTGGTTAATAATTATGATACCTAATTAATGCCCTAGACGTTCAACATGATTTCTGCTTCAAGCTAAACAATTAAGATTACAAACAGTTAAGATTTCAGTAGATCAACAGGTGGTAGTAGCTCGATCTTAACCCCTACAAATTGTAAACCGGTCTTCCTCTATGATCTTAATTAATAAGGTACGATTGCGATGGGATCATGTCCCTCTATTCAACACAATGCTTGTCCCAATGGTATCTCTCAAGAAACTGGGGAAATGGTGCAATTGGTTCCAAAGTATTTACCACGTGACCATCCTGAATATGACGTCAGAACTCCTAAAGAAGTGAGAGATAAAGTCAATCTGTACTGCGCACAGCCAGGTATTAAACAACTTTTCATTTTTGTCAATATTTCGTCTGACATAGACCCGATTTGACTTTTCGCCGGACTTTTCGATCTTCCGATTTTTTATTTATTTTTTATTACGCAGACTGTGACTCATTTACGTGTCGTAATGGAGGCACTTGCTGGGAAGAGCTGTGTGGCGGCCTGCAAAGCAGAACAATGCAAAAACTGTACATATACGTTGGATTTTACCTTCAAATCTTTGCGGGAAACGCCCTTTCGTCCCAGCTAATGATAAGCTACATGTATTGTAGAGGACATTTTGCACGCGGGCAATTCCAAGTAAAAAATGATGTTTTCCATATTCTTATATTGGCTCCAAATCTAGAACAATTTTTTTTTAATCAAACCTCATATGGAAGTTCATAAAATGCAAAAGGGGATCATAATTAGCCTAGAAAATGCTGTCTTGCGTATCTCCTTATAAGAAATCTGAACCATACAAAAACTGTATATGGGACTATATATATATATATATATCATTTGTTTCGCATTTCTGATTTAAAAGAAAACTGTTGTTTGTTTTGTAAACATTTCCTGTTGGATAGTCTGAAGGTCATCATTTAACATCGTACTAAAAGAAAATATCCAAATTAAGTTGTCGGCGGTTAAAAATGTCAAATTTGTGGTTCTGGACAAAGTGTAATACGACTGGTCATCAGTGGCGTACCTGGGATTTTTCACAGGGGGGGGCAAAACCGTCCGCCAAAAAAATTTGACAAGCAAAAAAAAAAAAAAAAAAAAAAAAAGGTCTTTAATCACAAATGAAGGATTTTGTACCAGAAAAAAATTTGACAAGCAAAAAAAAAAAAAAAAAGGTCTTCAAGCTCGTCAGGAGGGCAATAAAGGTCTTCAAGCTCGTCAGGGGGGGCAGGTATATGACTTTTGTATGGGATGTGGCTCGTCAGGGGGGGCAGAGTGCCCCCCTGCCCCCCCCCCCGTAGGTACGCTAGTGCTGGTCATAATGCGACTGACCAATTTTCTATCTACCAAAGAAAGTCGAAGTTGCCTACAAAATTGAAATGTCTTTTTTGTTAGAATCCTATTATGTAAGTCAAGTTTTGCAGGTAATAATTTTTGTAAAAGTGTTTTGATTTGAAAGCTCCTCCTGTTACACAATGGATCCTATCAACCACTGGCGTAAATCCCGGGGGGGTGGGGGGATATATCCCCCCCCCCCCCACTTTTCGAGGAGGGGGGGATGGCCTGTACAAACACCCCCCCCCCCCCCACTTTTTACGAAAGAAATGAAGAAAAAAATCACAAGAGATAATTGTTTTATTGGTGAAAATTCTTCCTGAAATACCGCTCAACCCAAATAAAACAATATTATTGAATCATAAAATGCAAATAAAGAGCCAGTTCACCATTTCCAAACGAAATACTTATGTCCTTATTATAACATTGAAGAGAAACCCCCGTTTCTTCCATTTCATTAATGTTGGGGTCTTTGGAAAGGAATTAAGATGGAATGTCACAAATGTTTGAATGTAATCTCTAATAAAACCATTAAACCATAATGGGGTAAAAAAGATAATAATATTGGAGGGGTATTTGCCATATGGACATACAGTGGCGTAACTACGGGGGGGGGGGCATGGGGGGCACGTGCCCCCCCCCCCCCAATCGGCTGACCCAAAAAAAACCGGGGGAAAGGAGAAAAGGGGGAGAAAGGAAGAGAAACGTAGTGGGAAAGAAGTAATATTATTCATTATAATGTTATAATATATTATAAATATGTTATGTTACATTATATGAGAAACATTTTTATCATAACTTTATGAAACATAATTTGCCCAGGGCCTACGTCTTCATTGTTCCTGGTGCTCGCATTGTCTGTTTAACGAGATATATAATCCTGTTGTACTAAAACATCCCGTTTTCAAGTCAATATAAACCAAATATATTTCCTAGCACTTGAGTTATCATTGTTTTATGTAGTGACATATGCTTCTTTTTCATGACTCAATAAGTGATTGCCGCATGTTAAGGTCTTCCTATATATATGAAACATTTACTGTCCGTGATTACGTTCGCATTAGTGGATTGGTGAGATATGTCTGCTCAACACGAATTCCTTCTGATCCGATTATCAAAAATTTTCAGCTCGCGCTTCGCGCTCGCATCATTTGGTTAATGAAATACGTATGGTCCTAGTTAATTCCTACAAAGAAACCTTAGAATGTCCCACTTCAGGTCTTAATTATCTAAATTTTCAGCTCGCGCTTCGCGCTCGCAATATTTGATTAGTGAGATGCGTCATGATAATCATGATTGTAATGACTACAAAAAGTGTTTCATGTGTTTTTAGGTGTGAATATAAACAAATTTCAGCTCGCGCTTCGCGCTCGCATTATTTGATCATACATACCTGTTTAATGACATTGTCCTTAAAATGTCTCTATTAGGTCAGAATAACTGGCAACTGAGCGCGCTCACTCAGTGATTCAAAAATTTTGCTGGTGCCACCCCCCCCCCCCAATGCCATGACCCACGGTACGCCACTGTGGACATATCAATGACAATTCCTTGCATATCTAAAAACATGATTGCAAAAAAAATGCCAAAATATTTCAGTCATCCCCCCCACCCATCAACACGGATTTACGCCAGTGCTATCAACTGATTCATTCCGCTGCTTTAATCTGCCATATCTCTCTCTCGCTCTCACTCTAGCCTCCCCTTATTCTCTCTCTGTGCCCCCTCTCTTTCTCTCTCTCTCTTAATTATTTCCCATTTTCCTTTGCCGAATGTCGATTAACTTCACAATGTATTCCGACTGGTTTAGAGTTATAACCCATTGATATAAGCATACTCAAATGTATATCTCATTAACGGGTAATTAAGTATAGGCAACATCATTCAATATCGTAACGTGTAATTTCTGAATCCCCCCCCCCCCATTCCTGGTGAGCTTGTAATGACCTTTTTATGGGGACATTTTCTTACATTATTTTTGCCAATCAACAGGGAACGTTCCTGGATGTAGAGCGTCACAGTTCTAGATCAATTCATGCCAATCAATTATTCATCGTTCAAACCATTTCGAAATAAAGTAAACTGCAACTGTGTGTGTACGAAGCGTCCCCGGTTTGCGAGCTATGTTCACGTATTTGTCCGAAAATAAGCGCCGTCAGTGGATTAAATTCTACTGTTTTTAGTGTATGAGACCGCGAAAACCCGTCCCCACTTTGGCGATTATGTCCCCGATTGTCAAATTACAAACCGAGATGTAACTGAGCTGTGTGTAAGGGTGTTGCGTGCGCGTGCGCGTGTGTGTGTTAAGATATTTATTTATTAATTTTGCAATTACAGGGCCGTGCACGGATGATCCAAATGGAGTGAACTACAGAGGAAGTTTATCTGTAACATTGAGGGGTAAAACATGTCTGTCTGTGTTAAACATACAGATTAAATCACACATAAATACACTGGCCCGTATTCTGAATTCAGGTTTTACTTATGGGAAGCCAAAAGTGTCAAAATTTTTATTCAAGAATTTGTATGTTTCTTATGTTTACTGTGCTCTTTCCTGATTCATCGATGGTGAAGACAATCATCTATTTATACTTCCTAGACAATTATGAATGATATGAGAGCCAAATGAGCTGAAATATGATATCTCTATATAGTTAATGATTTATGTAACAATTTGCTATCCATACCTAAACCACAACTTTAAACCTGAGTTTAAGTTAAACCCGACTTCAGAATACGGGTCCAAGTGTCCAGAAACAGACATGTATATGTATCATCATCATACATCAACTGATAACTGGTGATCACAACCAGCACCTCGATAACATATCTATAAACCCAATAACACTCACAAGTCAAGATAGTCCTTTGCCAGGACTGTTCTGCTTTTCAGTTGATCAATAACACAATCCTCGACCTCTACGCCCGAAATGAAAACAGCCCCACGATTTCCTACCCTCATTGGTGAGGGGCGTGAAAGAGGGGATAGCGCGATCACTGGGGATGGCGCACAGGGGAGAATGAAGCAAGGGAGAGAAATAAAAAATACACCGACGTCTAGAATCTAGACTTATAATATAAAAGAAATCATTAACACCATGAAATTGTTTAATAGGATCACTCCAAATCACATACCATACCATCTGCATGTCTTCATTTCACACACAAAATACCTGCTCATGAACAGAAAATTATTGTGGCATATAACATCAATGGGGGTAATTGATCAGCAAAAATCAAGAGTCAGTTCCAGTGATCGAAAGATGGAAGGTCTGAAAGTCTTTTCGTCACAATCACAAGGTAGAATAGGGAGTCCAATAATAGAAACTGGTTTGAGACACCAGTCATTTTGTAGGCGTGGGTTCGAATCCCATCGCTGCCACCACGCCATAATTTAATAAGGATCAAATATTATTGAGAGGAAGAAAATATACCAAGCAACTTTCAACTACATCTGTATGTGAAAGTCTTTAATCAACCATGGCCAAGAGGCCAACACAAGGCTTACACTTTGCACATCAACATAGTTGAGGTGCCGTGGCCGAGTGGTCTAAGGCGCCTGGCTATTCATGAAAAGTCCGGGGTTCGATCCCCGCCCGCGGCACCTATGCCCGTGAGCAAGGCATTTAATCTATAATGCTCTTTATCCTGCTTTCAAATAAATGGAAATGCTATATGCATTATTGGAAACTAGATGTGCACTTATTTTTAAAAAAAATAGTTGAGAGTCACAACATACTGGCGCAATTTCCAGCTCAGGCTATACATGTATATATAAATTATATAAAATAACTCGCACTTCGTGCTTGTCTTAATTATTTATCAAGAAAGATATCCATACTTTTCATAATTACAAAAAGTTTATAGGATGTCTCATTTTTAGGTATAAATCTCTGATTGTTTATTGAGATAAATGTCTTGTTCTTCAAGTTGATTAATAATTAACCTGCTTATATTAACTGTCCACTTTTCAGTAGTGAAAGCATATTTTAAGCTCGTGCTTCTAGCTCGCATTAATTGTTTGGTAAGATCATCTTAATGAGTCGCTACAAACAATCCTTGATAGGTCGCTTTTTAGGTCAGTATATACTATACGCACTTGGCTTGAAAATCGCTCAGAATCATTTTCTGGTCTCATACATGAAATATTAAAACAAGTCGTGTGAGCATTGTTTGTTAATAGGCCTTATATAGATAAATCATCTTTTCTGTAAGGGTAAACTTTGAAGGACTACCCGGGCCCCTTCCAAAAAAAAACACCATCTTTTAGCGCCGGACTGACTTTGGGCCTTTGATTATCTCTCAACCCCCCCCCCCCCCCCCCCCCATCGAAAGATGCCTGGATCCACGTATCCTGATTATCTTACAAAGTCATGAAATATTCATGAGGACATGCATAAAAATATTTGACTAGCATGGTGCAGATTTTTTTATGTTATATTGAATTAAAAGATTTTGATGAAAATTTCAGTTTGCTTGACTAATTTTACTTTATCTGTTCAAATCACATGATGTCTTATCACAGCTAAAAAAAATGAAACTTAGGGCACCAAATCATGTCACATAGCATAAGCCGATCCAAGCAAGATCTGCTATGTTTCCCTTATGATTTCTCAGTTTTCAGAAAGACCCACTATTCAATGGTATGTCAAATAGGGTCTGTGTCTACAACTAGGCGCGACCACGGCGGTCATGTGAATCTGTCACATGATACAGATATTGTCACCTGATTTGAGTCATAGCGTGTGTCAACTTCTGCAGAACATTTTTGAATAAAATACCGGCAGCGCAGCATGCGGCAGCATCACAATTCACATCACAGACCTGTACGGAATTGAAGAACTTCTTCTGTAGTTTTTCCGGTCTTCATGTTGGGTAATAATCATTTATTTAAACAGTTTGGACCTATGTTATGTGCATCATTGCAAATCTATCATTCCAATGGCAATGCCGCATTTCACAATTTCACTCAGGTCAATTACCGGAAATTCGGAATGTCCAGCACCATGGCATTTTTAATTTTTCCCAATATCGCGATCGGGAACGACGGCTGTATTTCGGCTCGATGTCGGCGTCATTGTCGAATTCTCATTCAGACATCGCTTCGCTTGGCCTGCTTCAATACTTGGCTTTGCCTAGACAGCTGGCAGCCGTCTGTTTCAAGGAGATTTTAACATTTTTAATTTTTATGTTATTTCTCCTCGTACAAACTGTATTTGGTGAGCACTGAGTGGAGCCAACGGAGTTCAGCGGATCAACCAACATATTAACAGAGACCGAAGCTTTTGATCTAGGCTTCGCCGTAGTTTTGATATGGACTGATGCTAGCGACCAAACGTGCCAAAAGATCTGCCTGAGGCCGGCAGCTCACCCACATTTATTCACCGCATGTTCACTTGATGTTGGCATGATTTGTGTTGCTATTATTTATTTAACCCTAACTTCATTTCAATATTTAATATAAAAATTAAGGCGATTCCAAGCGAAGCGATGTCTAGCTGAAAGTTTGAACGATGACGCTGAGATCAAATTTAGCCGAAATACAGCCGTTCGGGATCGCGATATTCAGAAAAGTGATGATATGGTCATATATTTGACCTTGAACTATGACTGAGATGAGAGTGAGAGACTTGTTATGATATTTGCGAACAGTTACCTATAATATATTGGTGGAGAAATTTGCTCGAAGTTAGCTGGGAATTAGATATACCGGTACCGTAGATCTAGATTAAAAGAAATGTGAAAATCAATTAGCAACGCAACATTGAGATTATGCCCGACTCCAAAATAGGCTAATTAATAAATACTGTTTAATTCACCTTTTTTAACAGACTGCCCACTATTATTAAAAGCAAAAAAATGAAGGGCCTTATCGTGAAATTAGTCGCCTCTCTTCTCGTCTGTGTCAGTGTGTGTGCACTCGTTGTGTACAAAGTCACTGGCAGAGGAAAGAAGTCACCAGTGCTGACAAAATACTAGTGAATGGACTGGTGACTTCAACCAGGATAATGCGTATTTAAGTAGTTGAAGCTAAAATTTCAGAGACAGAGCCTCAGAGAATTTTTTTTTTTAATTGGGAGTGTTTTAATTTTGACCCCTGTTACACAGGATTTCCTACCTGACACTGGTTTCCAAAAAGTTGACCTAAAATTTTTACCCCCTATTTATACACCCTTTAATCGTAAAGAGTCACGGGGCGCCCTGAGACAGCTTTCTGTGCGTTTACAGCGACTTACCAAGCTGTCTGCGATAGGTTTGGCAGGGTGCCAAGCGGGCGCTGTGTTTGTTTGGATAATCATTCCACGTGTAGTGCATTAAGCGAACCAGTCTCGGGCAGGTTTGCTTTTACACTGAATCCAAAGCAGTCTCAGGGGCCCCCCCCCAGACCGGTCTCGGAACACATCACGAGGTGGTCCGAGATAGGTTTGCTCAGAAGGGGTCTCGGGTAGGTTTGTGTGTTTACACCGGATTAGAAACCTGCCCGAGACTGGTCTCGGGGCTCCGAGGCTACTTAGGAAATCCGGTGTACAGGGGTATGTGGTCACCTAATTTGGGGGGGGGGGAGATTTAAAACTGGTGGATGTCGTAGAGGAATATTGAAACTTCCATTCCTATATTCCTCCTCGGGAAGTGTTCCTTTTGCGACAGCTACCCAAAGTGAAAAAAAATATATAGGGTTACTGCGAAGAATTACTGGCGGGGAAATTATCTCGAAGTCGACTGGTGCAAAACTGCATTAGTACCTCCTATTTAGAGAAAAAAAAGTTTCATATTGACTTTAAACATTGACAGGAATAACCGTCTTTTCTGGGGATTTATTTTCACAATTTCTGACATTTTACTTTTATCCCCAGACATATGTACTGGTGAGTGTAAGCTGTAGCCGACGTAGACAGCGGAACAACCAATTGTACAATAGTACTACAGAGACTGAAGCTTTATTGGTCACGTTTGAGCCTTTACTTCAGCTTGGAACTCAAGTCTAACTTTACGTCATAAGAATGGAGTGGCCAAAACAGATGATATTAATTTGTTTGTTATCCGTGTGGATGTGTTCAGCAATTCCGCTTCCTCAGTACCCATACAAGGAGAAATATTTTGACCAGTCCATTGACCACTTCAACCTGGAAAGTTATGGCCAGCGAACTTACCGTCAAAGATATTTTGTCACAGGTAGGTATCGCAAAGACAGCTAAATTCCTTCAGTTTCAGTAACTTTGTTCAGGGAGGGATGATCTATTGTTTCATCCCCCCTACTTGAATAATAATAATAATAATAGCTGGATTTATAAAGCGCTTTTTGCCTGAGGATACAAAGCGCTGCTATTATTACCCCGGCTTTAGCTCGAGCTACCATCACCGGCGCTCAGTGCATTCAAGGAAATAATCCTACCCGGTACCCATTCACCTCACCTGGGTCGAGTGCAGCACAGTGTGGATAAATTTCTTGCTGAAGGAAAACATGCCATGGCTAGGATTCGAACCCACAACCCTCTGTTTCTAGGCGAGAGTCAGAACCACTAGACCATGACGCACCCACAATAGTATGATGTCACAGATTTACGCCAATGTTAACAGCTTTATGAAAAACCCACCATATGGCAGAAATGGCCAAATTGGTCATATGTGGCTGATTCACAGCCCCCATGAAATCCGCCAGTCCGAGTAAAAATCTAGTCAAGTTTCTTGTTTTTAATGGTCAAAATTCTGCAATTATTGGATGAAAGTAAGAAATTCCTTGAATGCTCGAGCACCCAATCAAGGTTGCTGTGCTAAAGCTGGGGTAATAATAACTGAAGTGGCCACCCTCAGTAAACTATGACATTACTACTACTAGTACTAAGACGACGACTACTACTACTTCTACTACTACTACCACTACTACTATTGGGTACATTACTTAACAGAATAAACACTTGTTTATATTTTCACATTTTATAATTGAATTACTGTTTTTTTTTTTTAGATGATTACTGGAAGAAAGATGGACCAGTTTTCTTTTACACCGGCAATGAAGGTCCCATTGAATCTTTCTTTAATAACACGGGTTATGTATTTGACATCGCCCCGGAGTTTGGAGCCCTCATCATTTTTGCTGAACATGTAAGTTTGGCCCTATAGATTGACAAACAAATTCTCTTGTGCACCTCTCAATATGCCTTTTTAAAATGTAATCTAGTTTCCTTGACAGTTAATGTACACTTAAAATGTCTCAATGTTGTGATTTTTATGTTAAACATGAATTGTTTGAAAATCTTTGCAATTCATTCAAACTTTTAGTTATAGAAGATAGCCATATAAATATACCCGAAAGGTATTTAAATCAATCTATCCATCCATCCACATAATTATCTCTGTATATCTACCTACCTACCTGTCTATCTATCCATCCATCCACCATCCATCTACTTATCTATTTATCTGCCTGTCTTTTTTATCCCTATCTGAATTTCTATATTTTTGTCTGTTTTTCTTTGTGTTTGTATGTAGGCCTAATATAAATATCAAGTGATCTATAGATCTGTGTCTGTACCTTTAAAATTTGATTCATACTTTGAGATTGAAAATGTTTTTTACCATATTATCACCGACATCAATTTTTCTTTTGTTTTCCGTGACTCGTGAACTTTGCCCTTTAATATCACAGAGGTATTATGGGAAGAGTCTTCCACTTGGCAACCAGTCTTTCACTGCATCTAACCTAGGCCTGTTGACGATAGAGCAAGCCCTTGCCGACTATGCAACCCTGATCACAAGCTTGAGAGAGGATCTAGGGATCCCGGACTCGCCTGTTGTGGTGTTTGGCGGAAGGTAGCATTCAGGTCCAGCCGCACAGGAACGTTGTTAGCGCTAACAATGCGCTGACAGAGGCCCTCTTACAACTAGTAATGTTGCAGCAATGCCTAAATAAACAAAAACTCGTAATTTTCATCTAGGGTAAACGTTTACTTCACATTCCGAATGATGTGACTAGGCCTAATTTTTGCTCTGTTAGCGCTAACAACATTTCTGTGTAAGTTCTAATACTGCTAAAAATGTTTCTGTGTGGCCTATACAGATAGTTGCCACTAATGGGATGTTGTAAAGGAAATGTTTGCTACTGATTTACAAATGATTTATTAATTTTACTTGATGCAAGTCAATTTTAGACTTGTTCATTGTAGAAGAATGTCACCAGTTGAATGCAAATGCATTTCTTTTTTCATTTTCTAAAATTAAGCCAATATTGTTACAAAAATCAGAAGAGCAGTTGATAATTATATCCAACAGCGCCCTTTTGAATCCCGGGAACGTATGTATACCTTTAACCGAACCCATTTGAAAGTAAACTCCTCTTTCTTTGTTCATTTTCTGCTTAGTTATGGAGGGATGCTGAGTGCGTACATGAGGATGAAATACCCTCATCTAGTGCTGGGAGCCTTGGCAGCCAGTGCTCCTGTTTACAGTACAGCAAACCAGTCATCACAGACATACTTCTTCGAGACTGTCACTAAGGTAAATTCTGCTGGTATTTCACACTCTCTGAATATCTGAAACAAAAAGACAGAAAATTGTTGTAGTTGCATATATCGTCAGTGATTTTACGAACAGGCTAAAACCTAATTTTCTGTCAAATTTTCTAAATGTATTTTGTTTTGCATATTCCGAAAGCCTGTGATTCATTCTATTGTTTGCCAAATTTCAGATCAAAATTAGTATTATTTAAAAAATAGCTGAGGTTTGATCCTGTTCTTGAAATTACTGATGATATGTTTACAAATGCTATTTATATATTGAATGATTTCAAATTCAATGATAGTATTGGTGTTTAGAGCATAAATCAAACTGCCTGGCATATCTGCGGTTGCAGCGGCTAAGAAACAGAACATTGGGTTCCCCTTTCACCATTTAAAGAGGATTCAACCCAGAAGGAAAGTTGTTTTAGACAACAAAGGAAAATTTGAAAAATATTGGACAAACGATAAGAAAGGTATGAGTTTTAAAAAGTTGTACAAATTTGTAATCACTATAAACATGAGACTTCATAGTCCCCACTCTGGTGTTATCGATATGATGAAGGATGGGGATTTTCATTTTACTCTTTCATTTCTAACCCCTTTACACAAAATGTCTAATGTAACATTATTTAATTTAATTTTTTTTCATGAGAAAATAAATCATTTTGCTTTCTGTGTCATATTATGATTACCACCGAAGAGGAATCGGAACTTATAAGAAAACAGCAGCTAATTTGGCTAAGAAAATGAGGAAAGACAACATGTCGGTCAGGACTAGTTATTTCATTCCATAATGTTCATTGCTGATTTTAAAGAATTTAGGTTGTTGGAAACATGAGAATCTGTCATTTTGTTATTATCTGTTTAATAATGTGGTCAAGTTCCTGACAGCTATCTATACCAGATTCTGAGAGGTAAGCCTACATTAGAATGCAGAACCAAATAATATCCGACATGACTCCGCCCGAATGTGAACCACATGCACTGTCTAACTCACTGAATCAAATCTAATGGGATGTTGCAAGAAACTTCTATTTTTGGTCCCTAAATCAATCATATGTCTTGCAATTAATTACAAAATCAAGATTGATTGCTTATCTGCTCTTTGAAACAAGGAGTGTAATCTGATTTGCTAGAACTAAAATCAATCTTTCAGTTGTAGAATTGCATCAGAAGGTTTGCAATTGATTGCAAATATTTTCTTGCAACACCCCCTTATACAGGCTTTAAATTTGGAACACAAAGAAATTTCCAAAACATTAATTAGTAAACCATTTGCAAACTCGTTTTCAATGACAGATTACGGCAAGAGAGAAGTGGGCTCTCAAAGCTTGCATAACGTCATGGCATCCATATTTATTCAAAAATTTAGGAAAGCTGCTTCGTCATTATTGATCAATTTCAGTTCCATTTTCTGTAATAGCACAAGATAGGGAGTACAACACTTCACATAATTTTTGAATTAGAAAATATGCTAATTTTTTGCACATGTTATCTGATTTCTAATAGGCTTTTCTTAAATTTATCAACAAAGTTACCAACATGGAAAAACGTTTTTCTTTTGCAATTAATGATATCAAAATGTATGTTACCAATAACAATTTATGTTATGTTATTGTGGAGCATTGTGGCCCAATGGATTAGTCTCCTGACTTTGAAACAGAGGGTCGTGGGTTCGAATCCCAGCCATGGCGTAATTTCCTTCAGCAAGAAATTTATCCACATTGTGCTGCACTCAACCCAGGTGAGGTGAATGGGTACCTGGCAGGATTAATTCCTTGAATGCATGAGCGCTGAAAGGCAGCTTGAGCTAAAGCCGGGGTAGTAATAATAATAATAACAACGCGCCTTGGAATAGAATATTTCTAGATAGATGGCGCTATATAAATGCCTATTATTATTATTACCAAAATAAAAAAGTGGTGTTTCTTTATTCACTACAGTATGAACTAGACTAAAATTAAAAATTGTGTTAATCATGATTTCTTTGCCAGGTACCTGTTGATCACCACATCATTGATGTGCTAGTTTTAAAGTCTCTTGTTTTTTCTGTTGAAAGGATTTCCATGACGTTGATGCAAGATGCCCTGATATTGTGAGGGCGGCCTTTACCAAACTGAATCAATTAGCATCCCAGGGAACTGCAGGTATGGGATTCCTGTAACTGAATGTTAGCTAACTTTAGTCATATTTACTGTGTAATGATAATGAATAAAACAGTAGTAGTAGTAGTATTAGTAGTAGTAGTAGTAGTGGTAGTGGTAGTGGTAGTGGTAGTGGTAGTGGTAGTGGTAGTAGTAGTAGTAGTAGTAGTAGTAGTAGTAGTAGTAGTGGTAGTAGTAGTAGTAGTAGTAGTAGTAGTAGTGGTGGTGGTGGTGGTGGTGGTGGTGGAGGTAGTAGTAGTAGTAGTAGTAGTAGTAGAGGTAGTAGAGGTAGTAGAGGTAGTAGTAGTAGTAGTGGTAGTAATAGTAGTAGTAGTAGTCGTGGTGGTGGTGGTGGTGGTGGTGGTAGTAGTAGTAGTAGTAGTAGCAGTAGAAGTAGTAGTAGTAGTAGTAGTAGTAGCAGTAGTAGCAGTAGTAGCAGTAGTAGTAATAGTAGTAGTAGCAGCAGTAGTAGTAGTAGTAGTAGTAGTAGTAGAAGTAGAAGCAGCAGCAGCAGCAGCAGCAGCAGTAGTAGTAATTTTAGCACAGAGTTAACCAAGAGGTGGTCTATTGATAAGTTACACCTGACTTCAGAAGACGGGCCAATTTGCCTGCTTTCTGTTCGGTCTTATCCCACATGATCTAAACCTTGGTAATCTTCGACCAGTTTGTCTACAAACCATTTGGTCTAACTGCCATGTAGCCCAACTTGTCTAAGTTCCAATTAGCCTGTATATTTCATATTCCCTTGGACTAATACCAATTTAATAGTCTAGATTATAGTTGTGATTAGATGAGCTATTGATACCAGTAAACAGGGATGTAGTCAAGGCCACATTTTTCAGCACTGGTCCTGGCCTCGGGCCGAGTCATGTGTACAAACTCTATAAGAGATGGCGTTCTTCCAGTTGCCTTGTGACTCCATTGGCCAAGTACCGTCCTCGGCTATCAAATTTTAATTTGATAAAGTGCCAAATAATAAAAAAATAAAATGGAAATTAGACCATAAGGGGATTAGACTAAATGGCAATTAGACTAAGTGGGTATTAGACCAAATGTAGTGTAGACCAAACAGCATTTCGATCAAGTTGATAGTAGACCAAATGATAATAATAATAATATATGGCATTAAAGGAGAATGAAACCCTGGGAACAAGATAGCTTATGTGAAAACAGAAAAATCAAAGAAACAGATCAATGAAAGTTTGAGAAAAATCGGACAAATAATGAAAAAGTTATGAGCATTTGAATATTGCGATCACTAATGCTATGGAGATCCACTAATTGGCAATGCGACAAAGATGTGTGATGTCACTTGTGTACAACTCTCCCCATTACTGTAGTATATATTTCACTTAATTAAACTGCCTCTTTTATCACATCTATCAGTAGATCATGTGTTCTTTCTATAGGAGGGCATGTAATACATATTTTTAAAGAGTTTGTATCACCATAAGAAAAAGCAAAAAGAAACATTTTGGGGGTATTTCATAGTCCATCAAAGGGAAAATTGTTTGCATGTGACATCACACATCCTTGTCGCATTGCCAATGGGAGGATCTCCATAGCATTAGTGATTGCAATATTCAAATGCTTATAACTTTCTCATTATTTGTCCGATTTTTCTCAAACTTTCTTTGTTCTTATTCTTTGATTTTTCTGTTTCGACACAAGTCTAATTGTTCCAAATGTTTCATTCCCCTTTAAGAGCCTTCTCTCTATTTTTTTCTATTCAGAGGTGTAATTATTACACAAAGGGAGGGGGTGTTATTTGAAATATGATGAGAATAGATATGTCTTGAGGTTAGCTTTGAATGACTCTTATAGACTTGGCATTGTGTATTGTCGAAGAGAGTGCATTCCACAAAGTAGGAGCACTATTAGCAAAAGCTTTTTCACCAAATGAGCATTTGACTCTATGAGTTGTCAACAACCCGGTTCCCGAGGATCTTAGATTTCTAGAGGGTACATACTTCGAGATAAGCGCGCTAAAATAATGTGGAGTGCAACCATTAACAATGTCCCATGCAAGCAACAAAATCTTAAATTTTATTTGCTCCACCACAGACAGTAAAGCTCTTTTAGAACAGACATATGGAATGACACCAATGCTTGAAGACCAATTGAATATTTAGTCATTAATATTACATGTACCTTCTTTAGGTCTGAAGGAAATCAGTACCACATTCAATCTGTGCAAAACGCTTGGATCCATGGCGGAATATTATCATCTCCTTGGCTGGATCAGGAACTCATTTACGTACCAGGCCATGTTGGACTATCCTTACGCTGCTTCATTCATGGGAAACTTACCAGCTAATCCTGTCAATGTAAGTATTGGGTCAATGAGGTAGACTTGGACCCGTATTCAATTGGAAGTATTGATTATGTAAGTATTTTACTTGGCTAAGCAAATTGATTAAACTCGTATTCAGATCACACCTAAATATTTTACTTTATGAAGCCAAATTTAAGCAAAATACTTACTATTAACAATTGTGGCGTCATAAGGTTTGAGACAAATAACTCACAATGTATGTATAAATCTTTGGGCAGAATGTATGACTGCGCATATCACGCTGGTAAACTGCACACAAGCCAGACTTAAGTCTGGTAGGCGGCTGATTTCGATTTAAGCAAAATACTTAGCCAAAAATGCAATTGAATACCAAAGATGGTTAAGTATTTTACTTAAGTAAATTACCAAGTAAAATACTTAGTAGTCTGGCTTAAGTATCAAATTTAATACTGGCCCAGGAACCTAACTTGGTATCTCTATTTGGTATCAATGGCATAATTTTGAGTGGTTGGGGAACTCAAATTAAAAAAAGACTGTTTCGTGTATTTCTATACAAACCACGTACATGTAGCTGGAACAAAAATTATTAAAGTGGTTGTTTTTTACTAATAAGGGAAATGTGACTGCCACGTAAGTCAGTAACATGGAAATATATCATTTAACACCAGTCATATGTAAATCATTTGTAATATATGAAGACCTTTCTGAAATACCCATCACTTTGTGACCAATTTTTAAAAAAATATTACATTGCTCTCTGAAATATTGTATGAACATATCACTAATGGTTTTAAAATACCCATATGGGAGTTTGGGATCATAATTTGAACGGGAGGTGTTTTTAAACGTTAAAAATCATAGGCAATGTTTGAAAAAGAAAATTGCATCTCTTGGCTGTTGATTCACGAATCTATATTCAGTTTAAATCAACATTAATTGGCGCCACCTTGTGATGTAAGCAAGAAAGTTATTTCGCACCGTCACTTCGGGCGAACAGTATAAAACAAGATGGTCTGTAATGAAGTTCTAAAATTTGAAACTCGTTCTTGGTAATTGTACTCCAAATTTTCTTCATCAGTTTTGGGTATATAAACAAGTATCAAAGCAACTATTATTAATTCTATTATATGTATGTTTAGTTTGCATATGTTTCACCTTTTTTTTCATTTCCCTAGGTATCTTGCCACATGCTAGTGGATGCTTCATCTCCTTTAGATGGACTAGCACAGGCTTCAGGTGATGAAATATCTTGATTTTTTTTTCACATTTCTATCAGAATGATCTTATTTCCTTATGATATTCCTGAATTATATTTGAGAAAAAAATAATGGTCCCTACATGGTAGAAACCAGTCATCCATCACTTCAAATCAAACAAATATTCATATTAAATGTTGTAACACAGAGTAGTAGTTTTAGACACAACTTTTCAACTGCTTTGCTTGTCTTTATCAAAGGCTAATAAGTGGACTGAAGTTGGTATCGAAATAGGTAGTCCAGAGAAGCGTTTTATCAACAGTTGTCAGATCCGGGGAGTGTTTAATCAACATTTTCATCCGACAAGTTGTCAGATCTGACATCTTTCTCTGATGTTGATTGGCTGAGAGGTACTGTTACTATGGTAACTGTCGGATAAAATGGGACTTGACGGATAAAACGTCCGACAAGTCCTTTCATGAAACGCTCCCCTGACCTCTTTCCCTGATTTTGATTGGCTACTGTCGGATAAAACGGGACTTGTCGGATAAAACATCTGATAAGTCCTGTTTTATCCGACCATTACCATAGTAACAGTGCTTCTCAGCTAATCAAAATCGAGGAAAAGTTGTCAGATCTTGGGAACATTTCATCAACATTTTTTATCTGACAGATTGTCGGATCTGACAACTTTCCTTTAATTTGACTGCCTGAGATGCACTTTCCTATGGTAACTGTCGGATAAAACAATCTGACAATTCCTTTCTTGAAACACTCCACTGACAATATGTCAGATGTCAAATGATGATGAAGCACTCCCAGTATAATACCAATCTAGAGGAGAGCTGAGTCACCAATTTGCCTCTGCTGCTCTCCGTCAGTGTGGCCCTCTCTGATGTAATATAAAGATGAAGTTGAAGTAGTGACGTATTGACTAAATATACAAGAGTATTATTTGAATGTTTCTATGTAGTTTGGGCACAATAGTTCATTATTTTATTTTTTATTTTTTTATTTCAGGCTTGTACTACAATAGTAGCAGCCCACCCCTGAAGTGTTTTGATATCTTTGCCGAGTTCATTCAGTGTGCTGATCCAACAGGTTGCGGGCTTGGAACCGATAGCACTGCTTGGGATTACCAGGTAAGGGACTAAAGGAAAGGTGGTTATTATATATTATATACTGCTTCTTGTGATTCTAGCCTTCTGATTGGTCAGCTTACACAGTATGCTGATCCAACAGGACTGGTTTTGGCTTGGTACCGATAGCACTGCATGGGATTACCAGGTAAGAGAAGGTGACTATCCAATATTATATACTGCTTTTCAACTTTCTAGCCCTCTGATTGGTCAGTTCATTCAGTGTGCTGATCCAACTGGTTGTGGGCTTGGAGCCGATAGCACTGCATGGGATTACCAGGTAAGGGAAGGGGATGTGGTTATTATATATTATATACTGCCTCTCATGATTCTAGCCTTCTGATTGGTCAGCTTACACATTATGCTGATCCAACAGGACTGGTTTTAGCTTGGAACCAATAGCACTGCATGGGATTACCAGGTAAGAGAAGGTGACTATTCAATATTATAAACTGCTTTTCAACTTTCTAGCCCTCTGATTGGTCAGTTCATTCAGTGTGCTGATCCAACAGGTTGTGGGCTTGGAACCGATAGCACTGCATGGGATTACCAGGTAAGGGAAGTTGACTATTCAATATTATAAACTGCTTTTCAACTTTCTAGCCCTCTGATTGGTCAGTTCATTCAGTGTGCTTATCCAACTGGTTGTGGGCTTGGAGCCGATAGCACTGCAGGTAAGGGAAGGGAAGTTGGTTATCATATCATATTATATCCTCCATAAATTAAAACATGTATGCTGATTGGTTTAAATACATGTAGCATCATGTGACCAAACATTTTTGCGATGATGTCAAAAATGAAACGCCCACCAAAGAAAATGTGCTATTCCGTGACGTCAGTGATGGAATAGTCGACTATTCCATCATCGATGTCACAGATCACGATGGCGTAAGTACTAATATGCGTTCCGCGCACTTCAGGCAAAAGTAGGTCAGTCAGCGCAGCAGGTTTGGTTCAGATTAATAAAGGATGAACTACGAGTACAAGAACTAGATTATCAAGATCTATTGCTCTAACTTATTAAAGTAGGATATAAAACAAATATACCAGGCCTTTGTTTCGAAAGAATAGAGGGAATTATTCATCCTCGGTTGTACTGGCAAAATCACTATTTTTCCCTCGGGGGCTTCGCCCCTCGGGGAAAAAATAGTAATGCCAGTCCAACCTCGGATGAATAATTCCCGCTATATTCAAAGCCTGGTATATTTGTATATTATATACCGGTACAGCTTCTCATGATTCAAGCCTTCTGATTGGTCATATGAATGACTTTATGCATGACTAATGACCCTTCCTTGTGCCTTGCTGACTTAGCACACATGAGCATTTTCCAATCATTCATGAAGTTATGCATGAATTTACAAACAGCTTTAAGAAACACCACCCCGAAATGGGAAGGTGACTATCTATACACTGCTTCTCGAGATTCTGGCCCTCTGATTGGTCAAAACTGAAGGCGTAAAGTTTGCTCATGCACTCCCTGATGCTTGTTCATTTGGAAGGAAAGTGAAAATGGATCACTAGGAGGTGATTTCATGAAGTATTTTGTATTGTTGCCTGTGACTTAATAATAATAATAACGGTATATTTACCCAGGGTAGCCACTTCAGTTCCAAAAACTGTTGTCCCAACGGGCCCTGCTATTATTATTGCCCCGACTAAAACTAAAGCTAGGCTATCGATTCAGGTGCACACAGCTTTTTGAGGAATTACTTCCTGCTGGTACCCACTTACCTCACCTGGGTCGAGTGCAGCACACTGTGGATGAATTTCTTGCTGAAGGAAACTACGCCATGGCTGGGATTTGAACCCACGACCCTCTTTTTTAAAGTCCGGAGACTAATCCACTGGGCCACGATTGACTGGAATTTCTGATTTGAAGTGACAAAAATTTCCTGTATAAATTTCGCTTAATTTACCACATATATAACAAATGTCCAATGCTGATGCGCGCTTTTGTCAAAGTGTACCAAATTAACGCCTGTTGCCATGGTTGAGTACGCGATTTTATTCATGAGTCCACTGTTGAAGAGTGGACTCATTAACTCAAAACAGTGGACTCATTAATAAAATAGTGTACTTAACCATGGCAACAGGTGTCAATTTGGAGCACTGTGACAAAAGCGCACATCAGCATTGGACATTTGTTTATATATATATATATGCAGAAAATTAAGCGAAATTTATAATGGAAATTTGCATAAACCATGGGTTCAACCGATGGTTTTCAAAACCACTTTTGTGAATTCTCGCAAAAGTTTTCATGTTCTTCATGTTAAGGTAAACAAAATTTCCCTTATTTCCCATTGTTTTTAATATTCAATATTTCATATTAGGCATGTACTGAGATCACCTTACCAGCAGGAAGCAATGGAATAACGGACATGTTCCCCAATATGCCTTTCACTCCAGACATGAGGACGTCATACTGCCAGGCCACATACAACGTGACCCCGCGACCCGAGTGGTTGAAAATCCAAGGATTTGGCAAAGGTGAGTAGGTAGCCATAATATTGCTATGAATATGAAGAACAAGTTGATCTGAAAGAATCTTGTGATGTAGAGCCAACAGGCTATCTTTAAGAAGGAGACAGCGGAAGAGAGGAGAATGGGAGTATGGAAGGAGAAGAGAAAGAAGGAGGAGTAGGGAAGGAGGCAGGGATGGAGGGAGGGGAAAATCACCTCGGCAATAGTAAAGCAGCTGGATTTAATCTGAAATACAGGTACACTGGAGTCATTTTGAAATGAGAAATTTCATCTCAAATCTCACTTTGATTTGAAATGCCAAATTTGATTAATTCTCTATGCGCCTTGAGCACTCTACAGAGTGGATTTGGTGCTTTGTAAGTCACATTATTGTTTATTGATCTTAGTATTATTTAATACCAGATAGTTTGGGAGAAGGGAGGGGGTGATCAAAGAAGACATGAATGTAGCAGGTGGTGGAGAGTTGGAGGGTTGCTTTGAGGAAGGAGGATGCATTGAATGTAGAGTAAAGAGGAGGGAGGGGGAGAGAGTGATCTCTGTGAGTGTGAGGTGAAACCAGCCACCCTCGTAGCTAGGGACTAAAATTAATTTAGAACAGAGCTGCCGACCGGTAGGATTTTATCCTATTTTGTAGGATATGAGAATAAGACTGTAGGATTTATCTCAATAAAATAGGATTTTTTTTCTGAATTCTGACTATGTATGTTCCATGTGCTGCATTAAAACATGTGTGAAACACTGTGTTTTGATTGCATGTACATGTGCCTTTTAGTAGAACCCAATCAGTCGTTTTCATCCGCAGACCATCTACCAGTAACTGAAATGTCATGTTTCCCTATAGCAAAAAAAGCAAAGGAATTTGCATCAAGACGGACTAAGTCAATGGTAACAGCAAGGGCACTTGGACAATGTAAACTGAAAAGTTAGTGGTTATTCTTAACACTGATGTGCTAGATTCCATGCACAAATTTTGCTAGTGGCAAAAATAGGATTTTCTTGTTGAAAAGAGTATTTTTCAGAGAGAAATCCAATTAGGTTGGTAGCTCCGTTAAAACATGGATGACCGAGTTGATTCACATTTTCAAACCTGTTTTATCCAGGTCTTGCGAGTTCCTCCAACATCATCTTCTCCAACGGTTTACTGGATCCTTGGAGACTGGGAGGGGTGACAGAGGACCTCTCAGAGAGCATCATCGCCATACCCGTCCCTGGTGGAGCACATCATCTGGATCTTAGGTACAATTCGACAATATTACAGACTCGATCAAATTAATCTAAGGACTTCCGAGGCCAAGGCCTCCGATGCCTTCAGAAATGGCCTTGATGCCCTTCCTATTATTTGTAGACTTAAGTCCAAAATAAGGTGGCCTTTTTGCCTGTGACCTTGGTGTCCTGTGGTAATCTAGTGCATGTCTCCCATTGAAAAGTACAACTTACTCTTGATGCCCTTTTTCTTAATGGCCTTGGATACCCCTAAAGTGAGCATTGCCTTTTCCTTCAAATACCCTTTAAAAAATGACCTTGCCTTGCCTTGCCCTGATGTTACGAAAATATCTCAAAACCTCAAGTGATAATTGTGATGAAATGATGCTTCATAAAATCTCTGGGCGGTTTCAAACGATGACACTACAATTGCTCCTCTGACAATTGCTCCGGGCTTTATTTGGTAGATGTAGGGTTAGGGTTGCAATAGGGTTTTATGATAGGTTTAGGGTGAGGGTTGAAGTTGGTCATTCAATTAGTGTGTGGAATTCATAGCGGAGCAAATGTCATGGAACTGTTAAAACAGCATATCTCAAAATGTAAAAAAAAATCAAGGACAGCGCAGGAAAAGCTGTATTCAGAGTGAACCAGAAATGGCATAACACAATGTTTTTAGCCATTTTGTTGCCTTTCCATAATTCTTATTGAGAAATCTAGTTATAATAGTCACACTGTGATAACACTGTTATAATCACTAGCATGCAGATGGTGGGGGGGGGGCAAGGACCCCCAATATTTTTTTTTTTTTTTTTTACAACCAGAAAATCTTTGCTGCTTTCAATCATTGTGTGATGAATGGGGTACCCAGTATGATTCATTCCTTGAATGCAGCTAGTAAAAATAGTTGCCCTTTGTATCCTCTGGAAAAGGCACTTTATTAACCCTGAGCTATGTCTGTTGTCTTATGTGATTATGATGAAATTCCAGTGCTATGCTTGTTTTATTTTCATTTCATTAAAATCACTTTACAGCATGATGTTTGAATGGAATAAGCCTAAACAGTATTTTCTTCTTGATATTTTTTTTTCAGAGGATCTAACCCCAAGGACCCAGAGTCTGTGATCGAGGCCAGGAACAAAGAAAAATCTATCATCAAAGGTTGGATCGATGCATGGAATCAACGGAAAGACAAGACAGCATAAAAAACGCCACCTTCACGGAATCTTACGGAGAGTTAAGTCCTGCTTCATAGATGAAGGCCTGTTTCATTAGAAAAAAAAACTATTTGGTAATTTTGTCATCCAATTGTAACCTGAAATCCTCATATTTGTAACCATGGCAGTTACCATTGGATGGAAAAGTTACACAAATATAGTTAGCTCTGAGAAAGTATAGAGGGATTTATTTTGTATAAGGTTGGACTGGCAATTACAATTTTTACCAAGGTTTCCCCCGAGGGATTTACAGTCCAACCGAGGGTGGAATAATTTCCACTAATTTCGACTTTTGAGAGAAACACCAGTACTGACCGCACAGAAACGTTGTTAGCACAAACAATGTGCTAACAGAGTCCCTGTTAAAATGGGTAATGTGGCAGCAATGCCTAATGTTCCAATAATGCATGAAATACCGTACACATTGCACCACCTGGCCAGTCATTTATTTAGAAGACTCATGAATATTCATAGGAGTTAACACTTGCCAAATTCTCATCTGAAATGTAATTTAACAATCATGCAATCAGTGGGGTTTTCTTTTTTAATTATTGCCTGGTGAAGGTATATTTATGTATCTATATTTACATGATCTACAAGCATTTCATCCACTTCTCAGGTATTCTAAATTGTCTGTGAAAAGATTTGCTTTCTGGAGACCAGTAGGAGACCAGCTGATTATGCTATAATATACATGTATGTCAATAGACCACAGCGTGCACATGTGCAGTACAGGCCAGTCTAGTCAGCATGGGGTTCCATTTTGGGGGTTTAAAATCTCAGATAAAAAGCTTGGATTAATTTGATATGTTATCTAATCGTGTAACAAAATAGGAGTGATTTTCCATAATATTTGAGGAAGGAGATATTAAAACTTTGGTTTGGTATAGGGTCAGTAATGTGAACTTTACTTGAGTATCATCAAACATTGCAATATTACAAAAGCATAGTTGTCATTGAATGCATTTTTTACCCATTAGAATTTTAATATGACATTTGAATTTAAATCTAGTGTCATTTTTTTTTTTTTCAAAATTGCTGTTTGAGCACTTACTTTACATATTTAGTAATAAGATGCATGTATTAGAAAGCTTCTAACAAAGATTATATCCTGATTTATAAAAAAAAAAAAAAAAAAAAAATTCCATGCTTGATAAGGTGTTTTTTATATAATCAAGACGAAAATATGCAGATATTCGCATAGATATTAAATTTTAATGTAAAAAAATCAGTAAATTTAGCCAATAAAATACATTTTAGTTGGGGCTTGTGCATGGAATAGTGTCATGCACTTTTCGTGGATTTTTTTTTAACTTCTAAAGGTTTCCATGGCAAAGAATAAGTCAATTTGGAAACTTTGTGGTACACAATGTATTCTTGATTGTCTATTAGCAATATATGTCATGAGGCTGTGAAAGAATATATGTTTCAAGAGCTTATTATAGCATGAATAACCTTAACAGTATTTTTTCTGTGCAAAGTCAATGGAATATGAGGCCTTTAACTGGCGTTTAACAATGCAAGTATTTGTGAGTTTATTTTTCTATTTTTTGGTGGGGGATTCCAGTTTGTGATATTGAAAACAGAAAAAAAACATCATGGAATTTAGGGAAGTACACAGAATTCAAAGTTATTTGAAAAAGTATGCAAAAACAATTTGTTTGGAGTTATGTAGAAAAACTCAGAACATCAGACCCATGAGAAATTCTCATATCATCATATGATATGAATTGTGGCATAAATATCAAATTATGTCATGACTTTATATTCCATGCAACTTTGGACCACTTTTTGAAAACTTGATAATGCACATGAGTGGGGCCGGTTGTCTCACCATTTATGAACACTTTGGGACATGTTGATGAACTTTGTGAACTTATATCCAAACTAGTCTTTAGATGAGTTCTTTTAAATTATTCTATCAAATAGATGTGGTATAATTATTGAAAGAGAAAAGAGAGAGTTTATATAATCATGTACATTATAAAATTGTTACAAGTTTACATTTTAGAAAGTGGTGCATCAAATCCGAAAGGATGTTTACGTTGTATAGTTATTAAAAGAGAAAAGGAGGAGTATATATGATCATGTGCATTATAATTCTACCTCTCTACGAAGAGTAGTGCAGCTCTCAGCTCTGTACATATTATACTGAAATATGGTACTGGGTTGAGAAATTATATTAACTCAATGAATGTGAATGTTCTGTGTCATTAAAGCTTCACATTATATGTTATTGTTTGTCATTGACATTATCTTCAACTCTTTTGTCTTATAACTCAGTCATATTCAAATGTAGTGTTTGTTGTCACTGTGGCAATTGTCTTTATTTCTTTTTATTGTACCATCTACTTTTTTTATCAGGATACCATAATCTGTTCTAAATCTGTCATATTCAATGGCCCGTATTCTGAAGTCGGGTTTGATTTAAACTATGGTCTAAATTTACAGTTTAACTATGGATAGCCAATTGTGACATAAATCTCTAACAGTAGAGATTCAGTTTATCTGCTCATTTGACTCTGAAATCATTCTTAATTGCCTTAGAAGGACTGATAAGGCAGTTGTCTTGAACATTACAGAATCAAGAAAGATCATAGTAAATACAGGAAACCTACAATGTGAACTAAATTGTGACACTTTTTGGCTTCCCATAATTTCAGCACAGAGTTAGACATGGTCTAAGTTGAACCCAATTACAGAATCAAGAAAGATCATAGTAAACGTAGGAAACATTTAATGTAAACTAAATTTTTGACACTTTTTGGCTTCCCATAATTTCAGCACAGAGTTAGACATGGTCTAAGTTGAACCCAATTCCAGAATACGGGTTTTGTTTATTTTCTTCTATTTTACATATGAAAATCGTGAATCATCAAATTTGAAAATGAGATTTCTTATATTCAAACTATATAAAGCAAGTACATATGTATTTACATTTGCATGTATGAAGTTGTTCAAGTGAATTTTTAAAATGTAAATGAATTCTTTAAATTCTCATATTAAAAATAAACTTTCACACTTTTGATATTCCTTCAATAAATTGTTAAATAATGATATATCTAGTGACATTTTTAAAAAGAAATGAATATTTTTAACTACATGTATTATTCTGAATTTGTATTCAAGAAGAGAATGAAACCCTGAGAACAATCTAGCATTGCCAATGGAGGATGTCCATAGTGATCTAGACAATGAAATGCTCATAACTTTCTTAATGAATATTTGTTCAATGTATCTCAATCTTTCATTGAATTGTTTCTTTTATTCTTTTTTCTGTTTCACACAACCTAACTTGTTCCGAGTGCTCCATTCCATTCTACTTTTACAAGTGTTACACTGTCATAAATGTTATTGTAACATTACATGTACTTGTCTGTTTTATCTCAAATGACAGTATACCTTAAGATCCCAGGGATACAAGCATGGTGTGTATGAATTTTATATTAAAAGAATATTATATTCCAGATGATCTACTTTTTTTACTCAAAAACGCTTATTGAGATCTGAATAAATACCTGTATGTAAAACATGTGAATATTGAAGAAATCTGTATTTCTTTTTTTCTGTGTATCAAAATATTTCAGTAATGTATTTATAATAGTAAATTTGTATACTATGATCTGTTTGAAATAAGCCAGTTCGTAGTTCCTTGATCAGAGGAAGGTCATTTGTACTAATGGTGGTTTAAAATCTAATGAGATAAGCACCAACTTTGATGTCTTGATTATTCATATATTCTTTTAAATTGTGGTTTTCATTTACATCCACAAAAAACAACAATGCGTCCACGAAGGACTGGTTTTCACAGTTTGCCAAGTACATTGTGCAACATGCTATGATATGCATTCAAAGTAGGAATGCAACGAATACCTTCATAAAGTGTTCATTGGTGTGCTATTCTAGTCACCTGGTTTATTCAATTTCTTCATCCTGCTATGCAAGGCAAGCTTACGTAATATCTTGCTTTGAAATCTGCCTATCATAATGAAAAAAATAAAAGGTCATTTGACCAAAATTGTCCATGGGGTAACTACGAACTGGTCAATTCTACTGCACTTTTCAAGAGTTCCTGTGTCCGCCATCTTACAGTTTCAAATCAATCTGAAATTGTAATTGATCTAAATTTGTTTACTAATTCAGATGTAGGATTTTAAGATCAATTGCAATTGTAGTTTGATTTCAATCTATCACATATCTTTGAGAGACAGTACCCAGATATGCTTGTTAATCACTTAAATAGATCTTGCATGAAATGAAATTTAAGGAAGGCAAGTCATTTTCTTCTTCTTCCGTAGAGTACAGTCCTCTTTACAGAGTATAGTTGTACTTGGCTGAGGCCGCAATCACAAAAACATATTTTACTCAAATAGTGATTTAGGGATTGCAGTGTGTCGGGGTTCACTTGATCAGGGGCAGTGGAATGGTTTTGAAAGTGAGGGGGCTGAGCCGAAAGTGGGGGGGGGGGGGCTGACCGTGCAAAAAAAAATCATAATCAGATGGTCATTTTTTACATTATTTTTTTGGGGGGAGTGCATGGGCTGAAGCCCCTGCGGCCCCTGTTGTCGATGAGGAATGAAATTAACATATTTTCTATTAGGATATCAAACAAGAGAGAGGGTGGAGATAGAAAGAGGGGGATAGAGAATGGGAGAGGGATGCAGAATGAGGGAGAAAGAGGCGGGGTTGAGGAAGTAAAAGTGAAAATAATTTAGATGACTATTGCCCGTATTCTGAACTCGGGTTTAAATTAAACCCCGGTTTAAAGTTGTGGTTTAAGTATGGAGAGCCAATTGGGGCACAAATCCTTAACAGTGCACATCCAATTTATTAACTCACATGACACTCATATTATTCATAATTGTCTGGGAATGATAAATGAATATTTTTCTTCATTATGAAAGCAAAATAGTAAACATAATAAATATACAATAGAAACAGAATTTTTGAATTTTTGGCTCCCCATAATTTTAGCACAGACTTAGGCCGTGGTCTAAGGCTGCGTTTATGCGACCTCAAGCCAGAATCATGATTTGAATCATGATTCAAAACACAAACATGAATCACAATATCACAGAATCAGCGTTTAGACGACCTTCATTCAAATGCTGTTTCTCCTCAGATTCGGGCCAATCCAGTGCGCATCACTAGTGCGCAGTTTGACAGAGGAAGTTTTTCGCACGTGTTTCGGCTCTCGAAAATTCTTTTGCTTCCATCAGAATTCAGTCTATACCTCATTTTGTTTACTTCTATCATAAAGGGTCCATATGCTTCTATTCATCTTGTTAGTTTATCCAAAATGGTGTTCGGAAGTGAATTTCAGCCCCATTTCAGCGTAGATCCAGTTTGATATTGATACTGTATACTCAACAACAACTGAGATGACCAACACAGAACTTGAACATGACAAGAAATGAATTCATAGTCATGTACATACAATGAGCATATAGAGCGCCTTGAGCTTGGCAATAGTCAAACCGAAAGTAGCCCGAAACAACAGTGAGGTCATATAATCATGATTGTAATCACGATATCGTTTATTCGAACATTTTCGTACGTGATTCTGCAGAAACGTCTTTCCAAACGCCCCTTTTTTCGTGTTTCATGTTTGTGATTCTAATCATGATTATATTCAATTTCGACTAAGGCTGCGTTTATGCGACCTCAAGCCAGAATCATGATTCAAAACACAAACATGAATCACGATGTCACAGAATCAGCGTTTAGACGACCTTCATTACAATGCTGTTTCTCCTCAGATTCGGGCCAATCCAGTGCGCATCACTAGTGCGCAGTTTGACAGAGGAAGTTTTTCGCACGTGTTTCGGCTCTCGAAAAATCTTTTGCTTCCAGAATTCAGTCTATACCTAATTTTGTTTACTTCTATAGGTTCCATATGTTTCTATTCATCTTGTTAGTTTATCCAAAATGGTGTTCGGAAGTGAATTTCAGCGTAGATCCAATTTAATATTAACACTCTATACTCAACAACAACTGAGATCATTGTCTGTCCAGTTAATTCATTCACTAGAACTTGAAGTTGAAGACATGACCAAAAAATGAAAAGTAGTGGACGATGCGATGACCAACACAGAACTTGAACATGACAAGAAACCCACTGGGCATTTTACCCGATATTACCCGGGTTGTAACAGGTAATAACGTAGTTATTACCACGGTAACACCAGTGGGTAGTAACGGGGAAATAGTAGACCAATCTTTCCCCGTTATTACCCGGACCCGATATTACTCCATTTACCCAATATTACCCAGTATGATGTAACCGATATTTCCAGTTATTTTCATGATATTACTGCCCGATATTACTCCATTTACTCAATATTTCTCAGTATGATGTACTACTATTTCCAGCATTTTAATGATATCACCACCTCATATTACTCTGTTTACCCAATATTACCCAATTAATGTCGGCTCATTAAAAAATCAATTAGTGTCATTAGGGTCATTGAAGCACATTTTTACAACTCCATACTCTAAGCCATATCATCTTATCCTATCCTAAAATCCTGCATCCTAATCCTACACCTATCCACCAAACCCTGTCATTTACTTCTATATATTGAGCGAGTTTACAACACTTGACAAATTATGGTTAACAATTATTCAACCCTAAAACATTTTTCTAAAATTGATGTCATGATTATGACTAATATGATATATAAACTACACATTTTTCTGAAAATTTTCTGGGTGGAATAATTGCATAAACATAAACACATTAATTATTACAGCTATATTAGCTAAAATTTTGGCCATTTATTGTAGTAATGAATATTCATGAGTAACTAATATTCCCAGCATTTTCCTGATATTACCATCTGATATTACTCAATTTACCCAATATTAATGGGTTCCGCATGGGTTGGAGGTCTCGTTTCCATCTGAGTCCTATCTGGGCACCATGTGGGTTCAAGTATATGTTTTCATCTGGGTTCCATGTGGGCCCATATGGGACCCAGATATCCCAGATAAGAACCGTATGTGATCCAGATACTTTGCTGTCTGGGAATGGAAGCGTTTCAACATTACCCATTACCCCTTATCAACCTGTTTGTAACTGGGTAAAATGTTGGTTTCATCAGGATGATAACAGTAATTTTTTGGACTTTGAAAATTTCGCTGGGATTGCTGTAAGATTGCTCTTATTACTAAAGTTTGCAATGTTATAACCAATCAAAGTCATTCAACATTACCCTTATTACCCCTCATCACCCTGTTGTAACTAGGTAAATGTAGGTTTCATCAGGGTGATAACAGTAACAGGTATCAACAGGAATTATAATTTCGGTAATAACATGGTAATAACGGTAATATTTGATGTTACTCAAATTTCCGGGTGATATTACCGGTAATAACCGGTAAAATTGGTAATCGGTAACAAATTGCCCAGTGGGAATGCATGCAGAGTAACCATGTACATACAATGAGCATATAGAGAGCCTTGAGCTTGGCAATTAAGAGTCAAACCGAAAGTAGCCCGACACAGTGAGGTCATATAATCATGATTCAAATCACGATATCGTTTATTCGAACATTTTCATACGTGATTCTGTAGAAACGTCTTTCCAAACGCCCCTTTTTTCGTAGTTCATGTTTGTGATTCTAATCATGATTATATTCAATTTCGACTAAACGCAATCGTGATTCTGCAGAATCGTGATTTGAATCATGATTCAGATCATGATTCTAGGGTGAAAAAGTGGCGGATAAACGCACCCTAAACGCAATCGTGATTCTGCAGAATCATGATTTGAATCATGATTCAAATCATGATTCTAGGGTAAAAAAGTGGCGGATAAACGCACCCATAGTTAAACCTGACTTCAGAATACAGGCCTATGTGTTTGTAAGAGGATACAAGTTCACTTGAAATTGATTAATATATAGGGACTTAATTTTTTAAAGGACAGGAAAAAAATATTGAAAGGAAGAAATAGTGAATTGTGTACATGGATGGTTTAGGTCTATTCTTCCTCTGAGTATGAATCACCATATACGGTGCCCCCCACCCCCCCCCCCCCCCCCATTGTCAGTGTCTTCTAAATTTTCAGCCGCAAACAAAGTACACAAGTCTGAGAATCATCAGTTTTACAGTTATCTGTAACGAAATCCTGAATTGCGTCAGAGATTTTTGTTTATTCCAAATCTTGTTTTCAAGAGAAGTGTGATTACGAGACCTTGCGGTGTATCGTCACTCAGTTCCTACAATGAATTCCAACTTTTCATTGCATGGGAGAGGGCTGCGTACAAAACCTTTGATTTCCAAAGAAAATCGGTATTGATCGCGATTCATTTGAAGAGACAAAAGATACCCACTTTCCGATTCAAAAGTTCCGTTGAAAAGAAATCTTGGTTGAATGAGCAAGCTGTTCGGTCATTGGTAATCTCCCCGTTTGCACACAATGAATATTCATGATTTGACAACTTTGCTGAAAGGAGATTGGTCATGACGTCACACGGCGATATTTGCATGCATAATTGAGTGTACATCTAGCAACAATACGGAGGACGCCATGTTCAAATTCGGCAACAGGTGAAATGGGAATACGAGAATTGTACGTGGACGTGGGAAAATATGACACCGTGTAAACAGAGAAGATAGTAAATATTGAGCGTTCAGCTGATTCTATGTTTGGGAAAATGTCATTCTAGGGCAGAAAACATGGATGTATTACAGTATTCCGGACGGCCCATTCATCAAGGCGGGCAAATACCCGCGAATGGACAAAATTTCGACCCGTCCGTGGCGGCCTTGGTGTCCTCAATGCGGCAAGATTTGGTTCCCGATTCGTCCACCCCTCTTCCAAATGGATACTCCTCCTTTTCTCCGAATTCCAGTCAAATGGATATTTATTCTCCAGTTTCGCAGGCAGAATTCCGTAGTCCGGTATCTCCAGTGTCCGGTACGGGATATAAAGTGCAAGATGTTTCGTATGATTTTGGAGTGGAAGGCGAGCCGAGCAGCAGAAAACATTATCCAAATGTGAGGACCAGTCCGATGGTCAACGGGCGAGGGTTCATGATTACCGGGACTCCATCCCCGAGGTCCTCCCTGGATGGTACCCATCAGCCCACCGGCGGCTATCAACATCAGCAACACCACCACCAGCAAACTCATCACCAACATCACCATCACTTGTCAACCAAGCAGCAGGTAAAGTTAGGAAAAATAGGAGATGTTGTTGTTGTTGTTGTTGATTGGTTTTTAACGGCGCTCTCCTTAAAAATCTTAGAATATATGCACCAATATTGCAAATATGTTTTCATTTTTAATTTCAGATATTTATTTTTAGGAGATTTGAGGGCAAATATTATAACTTATATAAGGCTCTTAAAATAGAAGAAATGATATTTGGCAATTATTAAATACTCGTCGTACTGTAAAATGTAAAAGATAGAATGAATAAAGGCCTAGACTATATCAGGAATATTATGTCAATGAATGGATGAAGAAATTCTATTTTTCTTTTTACCATACGGATAGATTCTAAGGAAATTGTTCTGTAGGGTAAAAACTAACAATCATTGGTGAAATTTATATGTTTCACTCATGATTTAGTGTTTTCCCTTGATTTCCAGGGTGTAATTATTTATTTGATTAAGTTCCACATAGAAGAAACAAATAATGAAGAAACAGTATTTTTATTGTCATAACACAGTTTATTTGACATAGTTACTGTAGTGTTACATTGTCATCAGGGGCGGATCCAGGATTTTTCGAAAGGGGGGGCACTTTTTCCCGAGGAAAAATTTGACAAGCAAAAAAAAAAAGGGTTTTAACCAAAAATTAAGGGTATTTATATTTATTCCACAAAAAAAATTGACAAGCAAAAAAGAGAAAAGGTCTTCACTTTCAAAGGGGGGGGGGGGCACACTTCTGTTTTAATGGCAGTTTTTGTCTCACCTGCATAGCAGAGTGAGACTATAGGCGCCGCTTTTCCGACGGCGGCGGCGACGGCGGCGTCAACACCAAATCTTAACCTGAGGTTAAGTTTTTGAAATGACAGCATAACTTAGAAAGTATATGGACCTAGTTCATGAAACTTGGCCATAAGGTTAATCAAGTATTACTGAACATACTGCCTGAGTTTCATGTCACATGACCAAGGTCAAAGGTCATTTAGGGTCAATGAACTTAGACCATGTTGGGGGAATCAACATCAAAATCTTAACCTAAGGTTAAGTTTTTGAAATGTCATCATAACTTAGAAAATATATGGACCTAGTTCATGAAACTTATACATAAGGTTAATCAAGTATCACTGAACATCCTGCATGAGTTTCACATCACATGACCAAGGTCAAAGGTCATTTAGGGTCAATGAACTTTGGCCGAATTGGGGGTATCTGTTGAATTACCATCATAACTTTGAAAGTTTATGGATCTGATTCATGAAACTTGGACATAATAGTAATCAAGTATTACTGAACATCCTGTGCAAGTTTCAGGTCATATGATCAAGGTCAAAGGTCATTTAGGGTCAATGAACTTTGGCCAAATTGGGGTATTTGTTGAATTACAGCCATAAATTTGAAAGTGTGTTGGTCTAGTTCATAAAACTTGGACATAATAGTAATCAAGTATCACTGAACATCCTGTGCGAGTTTCAGGTCACATGATCAAGGTCAAAGGTCATGTAAGGTCAAAGAACTTTGGCCACGTTGGGGGTATTTGTTGAATTGCCATCATATCTCTATAAGTGTATTGGTCTAGTTCATAAAACGTGGAAATAAGAGTAACCAAGTATCACTGAACATCTTGTGCGAGTTATAGTAGTTTTCAAAATCAGCACTGCTGCTATATTGAATCGCGTGATGCAGGTGAGACGGCCAGAGGCATTCCACTTGTTACATTTAAAATTCTAATTGTGCCTCTCAAAAGGGGGGCATGGGCCGGCTGTAACCCCCCCCCCCCCCCCCCCCCAGATCCACCAGTGATTGTCATGATTGTAAAGTAAAAATATCCAAGGCATTTTTAATGTGTAAATTTGTAGTATGAGGAAAATAATGGTCTTTTTATAATGCAAATTTGGGATGATCTAGTGTAAATGATTGATTATGATGATGTAGATGGTAATGGTGATGATAATGATATGGTAATGGTGATGGTGATGATAATGGTGATGATGATGATGATGATGATGGTGACTGTAACAATGATGATGGTGATGATAATAATTACGATGATGGTGGTGGTGATGGTGGGTGGTGATGAAGATGATGATCTTTTGATGACGATGATGATATGATGATGATGATGAAGATGATGATGATGATGATGATGATGATGATGATGATGATGATGATGATGATGATGATGATGATGGTGGTGGTGGTGGTGGTGGTGGTGGTGGTGGTGGTGGTGGTGGTGGTGGTGGTGGTGGTGGTGGTGGTGGTGGTGATGATGATGATGATGATGTTGATGAAAATATTGAACTGCAGCTGGTTGAATGGGTCAACAACGTGAGTACAATACACAAATGATCAAAATAATGATAATAGAAATGATAATATTTTAATCAGAATCATCCAAATTAATCATGTACATTGTCCTGTGTTTCACAAAATTGTTCCTTTAAAGAGATGGTCCAGGCTGGAGAATTTACATGTATATCTCAATAAATAGAGTGAAATTCACAGAGCAAAATGCTAAAAATTTGATCAAAATTAGATACCAAATGACGAAGTTATTGAAGTTTAAAAGATTTGAATTATTCCAGTGAAACAGTTCTAGGCACCTCTTCATGAATATTCATTAGTGGGCTGATGATGTCATATCCTCACTTGTTCTTTTGTATTTTATTATATGAAATTGGGTTGACAACTGATTAAGTGCATGAGTTATTTATTGCTGCAATTTATTTAATCATAATGGAGACACATCATTTACACATGTATGAAAAAAATGAAACAGTTATGATTATTGATTTCATGTAAATAACATTTAAAAGGAAAATGGGGGTATGGCATCATCAGCCCACCTAATAAATATTAGTTGTCACTGTTAAAATGGAAATAAAACCTACTGTATGTACATTTCTAACTTCTCATTCATGGTCAACTTCGATTGCATGTACAGTACTCATGAAAAGCTGAAAAGAGAAATAAGAGAGTGCAATATATTCAACCTATTGATAGGTCATCCAGAGAAGTCAGTCCATTGTCATTAATTAACCCCAGCAGTGCACTTAACCTTTGTTTGTGATGCCACCGCAGTGATCGTAGAGGCGCTAACTAATTCAAATCTCTTAATAAAATTAGAAAATGAATCAAGAACAATCCTGTTTATTCTTATGATCAAATTCCCTTGTTAGATTTGTCAGTGTAAATAGAAGGATCAATGTGCAAAGTTCACTAGATCTTCGCACTGCTTGAAGTTCTTTATCGAACTTTATTCAATTTAGCAGGAAGAACCTGCTTTAAACCTGTACTTCATTCGGCATTTTTGGTTGTATCGCAATTCATATCTCATGCAAGCAATAGGAGTCACACAGAATCTACTTTATTGTTTCAACATAAACTTGTGGGTTGAACAACTCTCGTTAATGTTTTTGAAAAATTGGTGTAAAGCCTATTTCTAGCTGGCAAGTTGATTACTGAAGACTGGCTGTTTTGCATCAAGTAACAATTTGCAATAAAGTTGGAAAGATGGTTGATTTGAAGGAGGAATGTTTGGAAACTAACTGTGATGGAGGAGGCAGTAGACATTGGGAATATTGATTTAGATATTGGAGATTTAATAGAAAATGAGGACAGTGATTGTGATCAGTCGGTGTTGGTAAGTCATCAAGGAAAGTGGGATTTTTCGTTCTTCTTTTTCCGCAGGCGGGGGGGGGGGGGGGGGTAGAAAAGGCAGGTTAAAAGGGAAGTTCACCCTAAAGAAAACTTTGTCAGAAAAAATTGAAGATTACATGTAAGAAAGTAATTAGAATTTCCATTTTTTTTAAATTTGTGACATCATAAACGAGCAGCTGAGCTGGCCCATTTGTTATGTAATATAAAATGCAGAAATTATTTTTTTAATGGATTGTAATGACTTGTAATGATTTTTTATTTTCCTTTTAGGAGCAGGTGTGAAATGATTTGTGTGTTGGTATGTACGGAAGGTATACAATAAAAACTATTTTCAATTTTCTCAGAAAGTGACATTTCATTAATATCTAGGAAAGCTGCTTGCATATCACACAAATCAAATCAAATAATTTAAATTCTAACAACTTTTTTATTCTGGAAAATATGGATTTCCTCAAACCTTCGCCAATATTTGTTATTTTTTCTGCTATTTTTACAATAAACTTTTGTAATGGTGAACTTCCTCTTTAAAGGACAAGTCCACCCCAACAAAAAGTTGATTCGAATAAAAAGAAAAAAATCCAACAAGCATAACACTGAAAATTTCATCAAGATCGGATCTAAAATAAGAAAGTTTAATGACATTTTAAAGTTAATTTCACATGACAGTTATATGCACATCCTTGTCGGTATGCAAATGATGAGACTGATGGCGTCATCCACTCACTATTTCTTTTGTATTTTATTATACGAAATATGAAATATTCTAATTTTCTCATTGTCAAGTGAAACAACAATTAATTCCTTCCTGAACATGTGAAATTAGCATTGTTTTAATAATACTATATGGTTTAGTCCTTATTGTCAAATATAAAAAAAAAGAAAAATGAAATTTTTGGTATAATTCAAAAAAAAAAAAAAAAAAGAAATAGTGAGTGATGGACAACATCGTCTGTCTCATTTGTATGTCACTGAGTTGCGCATATCACTGTCTTGTGAAAAATGAGCGAAACTTGAAAATGTAAAAACTTTCTTATTTTACGTCCGATTTGGATGAAATTTTCAGCATTATGCTAGATTGATTTTTCTCTATTTATTCAAGTCAACATTTTTCTGTGGTGGGCTTTTTTTAAGAGTATTAGCTTTAATTTGGTGTTTCACAAAGTAGGTGCATGATTTAAAAATCATGACATACACTACAGTACAAGTATGAACCAAAGGTATAGGTGATGATGATATCAGATACCTGTACATGTGGAAGCAATATTTAAAAAAAAATCACTTAATATAAAGAGATGAGAGAGTGAACACATTAAAAACATGTTTGAAACTTGTGGTGGATTAATATGAGATTTTGAGTATTAAAAGTTCTAGTACTTTTGAATTAAAATAAATTGTATACCGGGTATATACATGTACAAAATCTTGTCTAAATATGTTTGTACAACCTCTGCAGTTTGTTTAAGAATATTGCTGTTAAAAAATAACCAGATGTTCACTAGAAAAAACTTTACACAAACAATTTTGCTTGAGAAAAGCGGTCCCAAAAGTTCGCAGCCCGAGTGCCCAGACTAGGATTGTTGTATTGAAGGCATCTACTGAAAGTGAAACCTATGGTAATTGCACCAAAATTGTTTCAAGAAAATGATGAGGAGGAGGATGATTATGATGACGAGGAGGAGGAGGAGGATGATAATGACGATGATTATGAGAATGATGATGATAACATGATGATGATGATGATTATGAGAATGATGATGATAACATGATGATGATGATGATGATGAAGATGATGATGATGATGGCAATGAAGATGTTAAAAATATTGATGGAATATTTATTTTAGAAATTGTACATGTAAAGATAGATTGTACATATTAATCAATGATAGACTTTACTCATTCAAGACCTTTTTTTATGCTAGTGTCATTCAGAGTGTCTTTTAACTTCAGTGTATCTCTTTGATTAGTGATTACTTCTATTTATACATATGTACACCCTATTTTCATTTGTAAAAGTGAAACAATGTTTAATTGTTACTGGTACACAGTAGTACGTATAGTCTCTGAATTTTTTGGTCCAAGTTGTCAAGACTCGGTGATAATTGATAATTATTCTTTTTTTTTAGGGGGGGGGAATTCGCTTAAAAATATACAGTGTAAGGAATTATTAATATCTTAAAGCCGGTACTGAGTTTGAGTGATTCTGAAGAATGATCGAATTTCAAAGTTTTTAGTTTATTGTCAGATATTCATATATGTTATGAGCAGATTTACAATAAAAATGCAAAAATAAATTAAGTTTGTTCCTGACTTTTTGAAAGTGCATGTATATTTATAATTTATTTTTTGTACAACTTCTCAAGCATCAATATACAGTACATGTAGGCTGCAATTTCAGGATACAATATCTGCTTGCGATTATCATTTGCTATTATTAACCAAACTGTAAGATGTATGTAACACTGTAGGTATGTGTTGAAAGAGCTATTCTCCTCTTTTATAAAAATGATACAGTAGCATGACAGTTTATAATACAGAGGCTTGCTTACATGTAGAATACAAAGTGCTTTTAATATATAAGGAAAGAAAACAACAGCATTGCAACAATATAAACACTTAATACATTATATAAAGAGGAAAAAAAAAACTTACAAGTGGAAGTCAGTGTTAGTGGAAAAGGTGCATTGCCTCCATGTACAGGTCGGGAACTTGTATGTTGTTTCAATATTTCACAATATGTGCTACGATTTCCATGGAAACTTTGATCCTTGGATGAGCTGCAATGTGATATTGGCATGCTAGTCAAGTTATAGCATGGAGGTAGTAAGAAAATTTTATGCAATATACATTTTAATACATACATACATGTACCTCATTTGCATTATGATAAAGTTCAACTTATGATATTGTTTTTCTTCATCATTTACAGGGGGATGGTGGGTTGATCAACAACAACAACAGCTATGTGACATACAACGGCAGTCGTGAGTACAGCCACCACACTCACCCATCCAACATGGCGCCTCAGAATGGCTACGTGAGCCCCCCACCACAGAGCTACCATCCTGTGACGACGTATTACGAGGAAATCCAATTTGGCACGAGCGGAACAGTGGGTAGCGATGGTGTTGTTCTTACTCCCGCACAGCTCTGCCATAGTGCTGTAGCACAGAATGGGGTCAGTGCACCTGAAAATGTTGGCACTACTGCAATACAGCCCAAACCACCCTCAAGTCTGAAGCCGCGTGGGTCGCGGACGCGGAGGAGCCTTCGTCGTGCAGCGGACATGCTCTTGAACCGAAGTCGCCAGAGTCTGTCCGATACAGAAGGCAAGGGTAGTAAAGTCATGACTCCAGTCCCGCCATCGACGGCATCGCCAAGAACTCGGCATTCACCCGCTGATATGCCAGGCAGCGAAGACAACCGGGCGCCCTCGGTCCGCGAGAGGCTCCAGAAGAATCGTGCCCGCATGGGTGAACTCTTACGATCGCCGAGCCTATCAAAGTGGCGGCGAGGGAGCAAAGAGAATCTTGACCGTACAGACAGCCAACCCAATACAGGGTCACCATCGTCAAACACAACAAGTCCTGCATACGTCCCCAACCGCAGGTACAGGAGTGCTGAGAACTTGAACATGTCGTCGTATACGTCATACGAGACTCCGGATCCCTATCTGGACAGTCGGACTGATGGGAGCTACCTTGATAGCTCTGATGGTATGTCCACAAGGTCTGTGGAATCTACACCTTCGGATTATCCACTCAGACATCAAGAAAGGAGACACTCTTCTGGACGTACTCATCATCGAACAAGGAGCAAAGAAAACCATAGAGGTGGGTATCTTTCTCAAGACCTCCCCCCCTCCCTACTCTGACCCCTTCTGAATAATCTTGAACAACAAAAAAATTGTGAAAAAAAGTGACATAGATACGCATGTATGCATTTATTTGTGAAGAGTTGGAGCCATCAATGATTGTAATCTTTACCGAAGGAAAAGCTCAAAAGATTACATAGAACTTTGCATAATCTCATCTTACAATATGTTCCCTTTAGAAGCTTATACATACAATAAGATGTTCGATGGTACAGTAATCAGCTTACACATTTGTAGGTCGGGACAAACTGAACACTGGAAATAAGAAAGACCAGTGCTGTTCTGAAAAGTAACTGTAATTCAGTGAAACCTGTATATATTGTAACCCACCCCCCCCCCCCCCATCTCCAAGACAAAAAAGGACTGTTACTTTTATGAACAGTCAAGCAGTTGGAACAGGTATCCCCTTTAAGGTTCCTGTTCATATTTTAATAAGGAATGTTAATCAAGGAAAACTAAACTTCTAGGCACATTTCATAAAGACTTACAAACTATTACAACTTTTTCATTGAATAACTACATGTACCATAGAAACCTTGATTGTAATTGGCTGCTGAGCCAAAGTTACAATATTGGTTGTAACTTTTTATGAAACTGGTCCATGGGGCCAGTTTCATAAAACCTGTTATAATAACAATTTTGCAATAACAGTTTCAAAGCTTCTGAAATCATTCAACTTGATTGGCTGATAGTGAATTTGTTACGCATAATTTGTTATTATAACAAGTCTTTATGACCCTGTTTTTACACAGGTGGGCCTTCTTCTAAAATACAGATGGCATTTTTAAGTTATGTGTGTGTCATTTATTATTATTTTTTGGGAAATGACATCAATCATACACTATGGGATCAATCTACACTGTATACCTTTAGATCCCATACTTCGAAATTGCTGAAAGAACGCCGTAGACCCTGACCAATAAGTTCCCATGTCTGTATATATATTTGGACCAGCAAGTCTGTCGACACATACAGAAGAAGATTACTTTCAGTACTACACTATAACTATGCTATTACTATTCAGTACATCCATTGATCGGTTACCTGACATTTGCTCCGGCGACAATTGCTCCGCTCTAAATTCCACACACTAAACAGGGCTCCCACAGTCATGGAAAATCCTGGAAAAATTTGTGGTCATGGAAAGTCAGAGAATTTGGAAAATTTGTGAAAAGTCATTGAAATGCCATTTACCTCTTGGCAATGGCAGCTTTCCAGTTTGTCGTGTCTCGTACTCTGTGATCATACTCTGCTATCATAATTGGTGTTCATGATTTCCATTTTCCCCAGTTTTGTGACATCCCAAATTCTACATAACGCCCAGGACATCACGGGAAGTCATGGAAAGCAGCAATTAAGTGAAAAGTCATGGAATTCTGTTTTCAAAGTTCTGTGGGAACCCTGACTAATCGAATGACCAACTTCAACTCTGGGTTTAACACTATAGTCAACTACCTTTAAACCTAACCCTAAACCTAACATTATAAACCTTATTGCAACCCTATCTCTAACCCTAAATCTTATACGAAATTAGACCTGCAGCCCGTTGCATAAAACTTGTTACCTGAGAAAACTCAGGTTGTTTTTACCGGAGTTTTTGCCCTGTGTTAAAGTCAATGGCAGAAATCAGACTAACCTTTATAGTTTTCAGTTTTATTAGAGTTTTCTCAGGTAAAAAGTTAATATGCAACAGGCCCCTGGAGCAATTGTCGCAGGAGCATATGTCGTGTCACCCCATAGATCATGCATTATTACTGTTCAGTACAAGAAGAGTACTATTTAGAAGCTCGGCCAGACTTTTAATCTGCTTTGCTCTGTGCCAGTAGTATTTAGGCAAATTCCCGACCTATTTTTCCCCTCCTCTCCGATTGACCTACCTTCCTGTCTCTGTAATTCAGACGTAATCTCTTTTAACTTCCCTTTAAATACCCCCTCCTCATTCTTCACTGGATTGTAAATTCTTCCCTCACACAGGACTGCCTCTGCATTTTTTTTTTATAAAACCATACATGTATTTCTTTTATCTAAAAATCTGTGCTAATGCTTCATTTTTCATTAAATATTCCAAGACTTCTACAAGAAGAGGCAAAAGTTCTGACAAAGATATATAAAGTAGAATTTTAGTAAGTTTTTACTAACATTCGTATATTGATAAACTTTTCCTCAGAATTGAAAACACAAGATTCGTATATGTGCAGTATCTTGAAAACCACCTTTGCATGTATCAATAATATTTGAATTAATAGTGGGCCCAACATTGTCTTCGACTGCAGGTCATCACCATTTTTGGAAACACACTCCATAAACAAATCTGTGGAAAATTAAGGAATCACTAACTTTACAATGTTATTTTTGGTTACCAAAACGTTTCATAAATAGACTTGAAGATGTGTCTGAAGATTTGATCAAAATGAAATTATGATAAAAGATATTTTACATATTATAAAGCTTTAAGATATTTCTCAGCATTGCATTTGATTACCCCAGCTTAAAGAGAAATTCCAGTAGTTGCAGTAAACACTGATTTCATGAGAAAGTCTGTAAAACCAGGCTTAATTGTCAGTATATCATCGAGGATCTAGATCTGGTACAGTTACATAAACTGAATTTGTGAAATCTTGAAATCTACGCTGAAAAATGTTCAGACTGAACTTCCCCAACACAGATAAGCGCACTTGGGACAGTGTATAATTATTGCTTTGAGCGTCGGGCCCGACGCTCTACCCGAATCCTGTGCTTATTTGTTGATTTCTCAGCAATTACACAATTTCTTCCAGAATCCTTTGGCACATGCGTTTTATTCATACAAACATACCCTTTGGTGGTCATTTCATTGGATTCTGTACGAACTCATTTTGATATCGTTACCAAAACTAGCATTTACCTTTAAAGAGAGCATCCTACGTGTAGGCTAAGGTGGCAGTGCAATAGTCTACAGGCACAGACCCGTGGTTTTCATTATTGGCATAGTGCATATTAATGCAGAGTCTAAATGAGTGAGACTAGGTTCACTATGTACTGTGGCTGGCTCTACGGAGTCTTTGGAGTCTAGTCCTGACTCGTTAGACCCGTTATTGGTTGAAGTATGAGTCTGTGCTTGCAGACTAGCAGCACATTGGGTGATTTCAAGTCCGGTGTTGGCCTTGGTGTTGGTGTTAGTGTTGAAATTTGGATTGCTTCCCCTATTTCCAAAACTAATTCAGATTTTGTAAAACTGATCCAGATCACATGATTGACATCTCAACCTAACACCAACACCAAAAGGTCAACACTGAACTTGAAATCACCCACTGGGTACCTTCACTCACTGCACCTACTGTAGTTTGCTGGGCAAACCCTTCACTCGAGTTATAAGGGTCTGAATGTGCAGCCTACTCATGCCTTGCGTACTGAAAGCCCTCTCGCTCTGGATTGAAACAGCAGGTTTTGTATGTGCTAGTTTTTGCATGGAGACACACTTGTTGATCAAAGTTTCAATCAGGGTCTGTGCCTGCAGACTACACTGCACCCGGGTTCAGGGCAGCGCAATGTTTACTGCTTTGTTGTTTTCTGGAAGATTTTGAAAACGTGATAAATATTGAGCAAATATTGTAGGAATTGATTTTAAAAAAAAACAAGCATATGACTATGAGTTGAAGGTAAAAGTAATAATTTGTTGCTGAAACAGTAAACTGATTCCCCCACAGCAATTTATTTTGTGAGTGATTCACCAAACAAATAACCATAATTGCTGTTACATGTAAAGTGTGCTTCATATTGTCTGACAATGTTGAAGTGCAGACAATCTCAAAAATGCTCTAATTTGTTAAACAGTATAACTTCCTTCCCTTTTCCCCTCTTTTCCCCTCATAGTGGTAATTGAAAGATATGATTGAGATTCATTAGTACGGACAGATTAATTTCCTGTTCTCCCCTTGGCATTTAAATCACATGGAACTGTGTAAAGCTAGAGATTCTCCAGTCTCGGCAAACAAACGAACATGTCTGTAGACATGGCATTCATTTACACACTATTCATCCAATCATTTGTCTTTTTTGACTCGCACTCCGAGGGGCCGTTTCATAGTAAAGCTGTTCGTATTTATAAGTTACACATTATAACGCACAACCTGTGACATGTTCTTACGTGCTATGTCCCCGTAGCTAACACACCACCTTGGGAAATTTTACCAGTCTTGCACAAAGTCATGTGTAATATTTATCAACAACTGTTTAAAACACCATACTGATACAATCAGTACTTAAGGAAACTGACAATTAGCAAGGAAGTTGACATTTTCTAGAATTCCAGGAACATAATACATGTAGATGCTCATTATTTACCGGTATCCATTTTTTGGTGCTTTAGTATCATCTGGACTCAGAAGTCCTTTGATGGCTTATAAACTGCAACTTTTTTTATGTACGTGAATGCATGGAAGACAATCTTCTCGTGACTGCTCAATAGATTGGAATAGCTTTATACTGGTGGGAGGTTGCGAGACATGTTTACACCTGATGCATTTTCTGTATTTCATGACAGTCTACAATAGTTTCTGTGATTAAGTCATTAAGGTGGTGGAAGCAGTGGTGATGCCATGGACCTACATGTACATGTAGTAGGTCTATAGTGATACAAACTGGATTGTCAAACTTGTGTGTTGTCTGGATACTCTAAGGATATTGTGAAATGCTTTGGCCATGCGTGAATTGATGAAATGTACGTCTTTCAAAATGAGAAGTGTAGATTGTGGGAGGTACACGTAAATGCACATATGATTATGTTATTTTGTGTGTCTTGCATGCCCTTCTTGTGCCCACCCCTTCCATTTCCTTTCTGTTCTTTATTTGTGTCTTTTATTAAAGATTTTTTTCTCTCTTGTACTGTTGTTGTTTTTTTGTTATAAAACAAATAATGCACAGATTCACATGGAAGTTTATGATATTAGTGGCCATGCAGGTATTCACTGGTATATTACTATTTTATGCAAAAAAACAGTCTGCAATCCTTACGCGTCTTGTACCATTGTACCCATGAGAGTGCTTCTTTGCCATTAATTAAAAATCTCACACCTTCACATAATCCGTATACTATTAGTTTATGGAAAATGTCAAGTCTATTGGGTAGCGTGTGAGACCTTTATTCTGTACAGGATTTTAAAAAACTATTACAGTCCATCATCCTATTTCTTTTCAGTTTGTCTAGTTACATCATCAACTTTATATTCTTCTCACATAATTTCCTTTATCCCTCATTCTGAATCTTTTCTTACACCCCTCCACCGATAGAGCTGTTTGGGGTTACTTATTAAAGTGGCTGCGGAATCCTATCACCTCAAGTTCTTTGAACAGGGTCACTCAAGGGAATCCCCCGCTCTCTCACGTTTTGAAAGTGAAAGACTGTTAGAAATTCTTAGAAGAAAACTGTAGTATATTACCGAAGCGAAGAAGGAGTTGTACTTTCCACGCTTACTTGGATTTGAGATATGTTTGGAGCACAAAATTTGATTACATCCGTGAATGAATACTCAGTTTATAGCAGTCCACATGTGTTCCATCATTTTGCATGTATACAAGCATACGTCTTCAGGCAGCTATGGACCTTTTTACCAGATGCCTTCATGCCTGATTTTCATGGATATATTTTTGGAATACCGGGTAGTCATTTTTATGACACCTTATACACATCCATGTAGAAGAGGCCGTTGAGTTTCTCCTCAAATCCAGAGGACAGACAGCTTGGAATCCTTTCCGAGGGACTTAATATTGACTGTATATTGTGGGTCACTGTCACAAAATGATGCCTCACGTCAAATCTCCCATCGAATCATGTTCTCATGCACCTACTCAAACCTGGGAGGTCTGGCCATATTATGATCCATTTTCCATTTAGACTGAAATGATTTCTAGCTGTGCTAAATTGTCATTTAGCATTTAGCAGTTTCCGTTGAACAGCTTCTACTCAAGAAGTGTTCCAAATACTGCCTTTCGATGTACATGTTCAGTATATATATGGATAGTACCACGTAAAACCTAGAAATGTGGAAACCTTGATCGCACTACGCTGTACTTGGAAATCTGAAGAGGCCTTATTATTTCAAGTGTTATCGGCATCCTGTTACAATTTCATATCGCTCTCCATGGTTTCACCGATCGGATAATTGAATTTCCTTCCTTATTATGATCATAAGAACATGTATCGTATGTTTTTGCAAGGTATATGATTAGCTGATTGTTGCCTGCCTTGTGATAGAACCTTGAGAGATATGACAGGGCTTGGTGAGGGACTTCAGGGAAGGATGTTTGTGTTGTGATGCAGTTCCAGAGTTGAGAATCGCGGGGTGGTGCGTTGTCGATTATGTCCTGGTGATGGTAGCAAGTCTGGAAGGAAGGCTGTTTTCTGTTTCCCCAAAAAAATTCTGAGATGAGACTGAGGAGTTGGTTTCAAATGGGTAAGCTAGTAATTGAGTACTGTAGACTGAAACAGTATGATTTTATTAAGTATAGCAAGACCAGACCAGCAAAGCATTACACATTTCATTGAAATCTGATGGAGGATAATAGAGATATGGCATTCAAAGATATTGCAATATTTGGCAAACAATTCCCTGCATATATCTTCATGAACATACAATATTAAAGAGGTCCAATGACATTGTATACCCTCATAACAATCAGAATTTAAAGGGAGGTTCACCCTGACAACAGTTTATTGTAAAAATAACAGAAAAAATATTGTTGAACATTTGAGGAAACTCCATCAAAGAATAAAGAAGTTATTACTTGTTACTTCCTCTTGTTTATGGACTAGACTTGACCTTTAATATGATCGCATTGGAAATGCCATCTGTTTATTAAAAGTAAATGTGTGTTTTGTAAGAGTTGTAGGCTCTGGCTGATTGTTTATACCTGTAGTTAACTATTACTTTACGATGTTGTGAAAGGTGGTGTTATCTTTGTTCTGAGAATTGCACTTAGTCATCCTTCTTTGACCACTATCTATGTAATGGTCTACTGTACATCCTGTAGCAGCACTGTGTATTATGACTGAATGAAAAACACAACACAACCAGGACCTGTGGCACAAAGGTTAGCGATTGATCGTAAACCTCATTCCTACGATTGATTGCATTGATTATTGTGCATGATCAATCATACATGTAGATCAGCCTTATGATCAATTGCAAAGCTTTATGTTACTGGGTCCAGGGTTGAAGATACATGACCCTGTCTTAATGGAGAAACTTACATCAGGGACCCGTAACATTAAGCTTAGCAATCGATCTTAGTGCTGATTTCTACGATTGATTGTATTGATTATTGTGCATGATCAATCATAGATCAGCCTTAGGATCGATTGCAAAGCATTATGTTACTGGATACAGGGTTGAAGATACACGACCCTGTCTTAATGGAGAAACTTACATCAGGCGCCCCTAACATAAAGCTTAGCGATTGATCTGGGACTGATTCCTAAGATTGATTGCATTGATTATTGTGTATGATCAATTGTACGGTTCAGCCCCAAAGTCAATCGCTACGCTTTGTAATACAGGGCACAGAATCCTATGAATTTAATTGGAATTCGTCGTTAAATCATGACTTTGGTCATACCAAGAACAGTAGGCTACTCTGACTAAGAGTCAATAAAGGTTAGATTTTAATCATTATATTGTAACCTTTTGCCTTTATTTACTGGTAAAATAAATGAAGTCTGATTTAGAGATAAATTGTATTTCTCTGACTCTGCATTCACCGATTTTCAATATTTAGGCCTATAGCACTTGATTGTGCAATACATATGATTTGATTGCTTCAAGTTCAACCTTAAGTCAAGGGGAAGGAGAGGATTCAATTGTTTCAGCACATAAAGATGATGTGATCTGTAATTCTATACATGACTTTAACTTTGTAGTCTGTAATGCACATGTAGTACAGTGGTAATTAACTTTTTGTTAAAGAGGATGATGAAAAACAAAGCAACACAATTTTGACCGGAGTTGCTGTGTAATCAGTGAGTTGGGAAGCTCCTACTGTAATAATGAACAGCTTTATGAAACCAAGGAGATAGAGGTGATATCTCCTTGATGAAACCCCCACCAGGTACACATGAAGAATCCCTTTAGCTAACCCAGAAGAAGAGCTTCTTTTTTTAAAGATGAAAATATAGATGAATTTTGCCAAGATAAATGTAGTTACTATGATTTCTAAATCTAATATAATCTGTGATTTGAATCCTAAACCACATGGTTCGTACATTTATATTTGTGTTAGTAATTTTGACTTTGTCGTTGTTGATTTTCTTTCGGCACTTAGTCGAGATCTCTACCCGATTGCACTACTGATGTAAAAACCATCTTGGCAAATTAACGATCAACGCCAACATCAATTACACAAACAGAAGTCGCGCAATCTGCTGCAACCGTTTATGGGCTCTGGAAAGCTTTGTTTGCCTCCAGATTTTAATTGGAATACCATTTGGTTCTAAACCCTGGTTTGTGCAGATCTACATAGAATGTGTGCAATATACATACATGCGTTTTCTTGTTCAGGGCCAAGGCATCATATTTGCCCATATTTGTCAGGGCAGCTGATGCTATTTGCTGCAAGATCGTCATCCAGAGAACAGTATCAACGTGCCAGCTTGAGAGAAAAAGGCTTTATGTTTTATAGAAATCAGATTTGAAATAAGGCATTCCTGGTGGACTTGTAGCCCAGAGTTTAATACAAGTCCCAGAAATCTTGAGTTTAATTTGTCTCCGTAGTTTCATGGATTTACTCTGGAATTGTTTGGAAGGAAAAATCGGCCATCGGTCATGACTCGCATAACTGCGCAAGATCTTTATTTTCTGCCTACCATACGGATGTTCGCGAGTTTATTTGCCTACTACTGTGACAGATGTTTGAATAGCTGAAACCTAGGCTGGGTATACAACTCATTCATAGAGGATAGATAACAAATATTTGTCAACATTGCTCATCAGCAGTTGAAGTTCAGGATTACTTTTATTCAGTGAAATGGACCTTTGCGGAAAATTGTCTTGCTTTGTGACATCATTGGTTTTATGAGAGTGCTTCTTCAGCATTCCTTTTTTTTTATGTTACATTGTACTTTATTTTCTACCTACATCTGCTCCTTCCCACAAATTAAAGTTCTGATCACCTGGTAGGATGTGCTGGAAATTATTATTAAAAAATCACTTTATATCATTGTGAGTTTCAAAATCAATATTTTATCAGTCATTTTTATGTTTTATTTCTGTATTTTTTTTAATATTTCTCAAAGCAAAGTAACAAGATGATAAACATATATGCAATTTTAGTTTTTATTGCAAATTTCAAAAGTAATAAACTTTTTATAATATAGTAGTTTGACAAAACATTTGATTTTCTAATATTGCTCCAACAGCTTTCCTTTACAGTATTCATGAATACTGACCACCAAAAGAAAAATAGATTGTCCTAATTGTAGTTTTTTCCTAAATATTCTCTGAGTAATCATCAAAGGAAATTGATAAACACTTTGTCTGAATTCTCTGAATAAAGGACCTATGGAGTCTCAATTATTGATGCATACATCACCTAAGCCTATACTGTAAGCGTACAATTATGACTGACATTGACAAGTATTCCTGTTCAGTTCAAATTTCATCCATCTTTCATTTATAGTGAAACTAGTTTTTGCCATCCAATGCACTCTCTGTTGGTGAAAACGAAGAGCTCGTGCTGTCGTTGATGGACCATTTCTCATGATTTCAAGGAAGTACGCTTCAGGTTGACAAAATGTGTTGAATTGAATTGTGACTTAAATTTCTGAGGAAAGAGCAGCTTTTAACTCTGTCTTGGATCATATGCTTGTAACATGATTCGGCATTGAATATCATCGCTTTGCATGAATGTACTCCGACCATAAAGTTCAGCCCCCCAAGTGCGTTTGAGCCACCACAACAGTCGTCTCTCTCCATCTCTCTCTCCCCGCTTGGGATCACAATGACGGCTGACTGCGTTATGGAGGTCAAAGGAGGTTGCCATGGCAGCGAAGGTATACAATCATATACAGGCTGGGTTATTAAGCATAGTTGTAATCGGCTGGGTGCCGATGACATTGTTTGTGTGTTTGTGTGCGGGTCGTAATTGATGCTATCTGTGGGCATGTTGATGATACGCATAGATATCTCTTTATTCTGATGGCACAGTGCATACATGGACATGATAACATGGACTTGAACCGAACATAACACTGCACATATTTGAGCACGCAAAGTCCAAATGAAGTTACCCGCATAAAACTATGTGCAGAATGTTATTCAGTTTTGTATTTTTTAATGAAATTATTGATCCCATTTCAGACTTTGGAATTTTCGATTGATTCATCATGACCATGCATTGTACATGTGTACATGTGTACGTACATGTATCTACATGATGTAGGCCTGCCTACTGTCATAAATAAAATGATAATGGTTTTGCCCCCCCAAAACCCTGTCCTGGTCCATTTCTACATATTCTGCCTCTGTTCATTTTCATTCACTTTGTAATGGAGACTGCATGCTCTATTGAATATTGTAATTGAAAGTTCAGATTTTATGGGGCAAATATAGTAATTATGAAGATTAAGCATCTCTCAAAATGTTATTGAGTGTCGAAGCCTTTTTAGTAAAAAAAATGGATCATATAATAAACAAAACTGTTTTAAATCCAGCGATTGATTGATTTAGAAAAGAGTTCTCAATTGATTTTTTTTCCTTTCAATATTCCCAAGGAATATGAAATAGATTTGCATGCATGATTCCCATGCATTGATCTAAAGTTCAATTATGTTTCAATAATTGAGAATGAATGAATGAATCGATCAACCAACCAATCAGTCAATGAAGCAATGAATCAATAAATCAATCAATTAGTCAATCAATGAATGTTAAGAGTAAGTGATCTGCAAATAAAAAACAAAATCAAATTGTTTATTAAATTATCTTTCATATCTACACAGGTATAAATGAAATAGGTAATGCCATAATGATACCTCAGTCACATTTCCCCTACGGCAAGTCGAAAACAGCTGTTCTATTCATTTTTATTCAAACCACCTATATGTAGCTGGTACAAAAAATGTTAAAACAGCTGTGTTCGACTCGCCGTACTGCTGGCGTAGGGGAAATGTAACTTAGTTATGTTAAAATCTTGGACCTACATGTACCAAATTGATGAAATAACCATGACTTTAATAATAATAATGATAATAATATAGAGTATTTCTAAAGCGCCAAATCCACATTGATTATGTGCTCAAGGCGCTGAAATATACTTGGTATATTACTATTACCCCGGCTGTAGCTGAGCGGCCATATAGGCGCTAAAGCATTCAAGGAATAAATCCTACCGGGTACCCATTCACATCACCTGGGTTGAGTGCAGCACAATGTGGATAAATTTCTTGCCGAAGGAAATTACGCCATGGCTGGGATTCGAACCCACGACCCTCTGTTTCAAAGTCCGAAGACTAATCCACTGGGCCACAACGCTCCACGTTGTGGAGTAATTCTGGATGCTTTTACCACAAAAAATTTAATTTTCTAAGCTTTTCCTTACATGTAGTTTGCTATTAATCATAAAACATCTTCTCAAAGAAGGAACTCGGACTAATTTCTCCAATGACATTTGCAAATTGGCAAGGACATGGGGCGGGTCACTCCGAGGATTTATGTTTTCGAGTTTAACCTATTTTAAACTACATATCCTCCAGACTGACTCTACAAAAATTTAATTTAATCGGCAGAACAGTTGCAAATTATAGGAGGGGAAATAGTCATTTTTAAGAATAGGGTGGGGCTGCGCGCCAATCATTCCTGTTATTTACTCATGAAAATTGTTTGTTCTTTTGTTGTTATTTCAAGCATAACAGCTTATGATATATGGTACATAGAACAGGAAACTTTTGCAGAATTTGTCAGTTTGCTCCAGTAGCGATAAACTGTCAGAATTAAGCAGCACGCTTTCTTCACTGCAATTTTTTTTTTCATTATTACATATAGTGCATGGAAACAGACTGTCAAAGGTTTTAGTGTTTGTGATCAAGGAAATTCATATCACTTTGAAAGGTTCTGTATTTCAAGATTTTTTTCATACTTCAGGAATATACAATCGCTGTTTGAATCATTTGCCGCACAGGAACATTAATGACAGGCGAGAAGAAATTATGATTTGGTGATATTAAAGGATAATTCAAAAGCAGTGATGCATTCAGTATCTTGTTTAAGTGAGGGAGTCTTTCATGTAACAAATGATCAAGTGATTTTCACTTACAAATTTGTTCTCAGCCAATCAGATACAAGGATTTCAGTAGCTTATAACAGTAGTTGGTGGAAATGACTGACCATTTGTTTCACGAAATGCTCCCCAGATGATTGCGAACTGGGAAGACAGGAAGTCCTTCAATTTATTTTGTACATTATGAGTCTATTCTCTGCTCTCAATCAATCGGAAATTTGATTGATATCTCTGAAACTTTGAAGTCCATCTCTAAAGAAGGAAAATATTTTTTGCGAAGTGTTTTAAATAATTTTTCACTCAATTTCTAGAGCTTCTTTTCTGTAAAAACACCTTGAGCTCTTGCTGGCTCATATAACTACAGGAACTTGAGGATAATGCAAGCAGTGTTGGATTTCAGGGGCCACATTGTTTATGCACGATAGTTGGCCTTTCAAAACTATTACTGTATGTTCAATCCGGGTGGATCATCGCCTAGGTGTGAATACAAGTATTTAATAAACTTGTAGATTATCAATAATTTTTTTATGAAGTGGGTACGAAACCTCATAAATATAACGACTGTCATAAGCTAAAATTTCTTTGAATTGATAGAACAAGTTCAGTGGATTTGTTTTAACCATGGTGGTAATCTATGTGGACCTGTATGTTCCTCCGGAGGTGTTGTGCAAAGCACTCTCTCTTACCATAGATGTGGATGTGTTAAGGAAATCGTATGGAGATGGGAGGTTTTTCCGTTTATCATGTGCTACTGATTATGGTAAGCCAATATGAATCCTTGTATTTTCTAAAATGATTTGTTGAATTTGACTCCATTACTTATTACGGTAAGCCAATATGAATCCTTATATTTTCTCAAGTGATTTGTTGAATTTGACTCCTTTACTGATTATGGTAAGCCAAAATTAATCCTTATATTTTTAAAGTGATTTGTTGAATTTGACTCCATTACTGATTATGGTAAGCCGTAATGAATTTATTTCCATTTCATGCAGAACTTGATTATAATCATTTACTGAAAAAATATAGTGTTCATCACATAATAAATGGAAATGGGTTTAGATACATTTCACTCTCTACATTCAAAACAAGAACATTTGTTTGCAGTTGCGAGGGGGGGGGGGTCAATGAGGCCAAGTGCTTTGTAGGTTTTTGTCTTGCTTAGCCTGATCTTCAGTATAAACTAAAATTCATAGCCAGTCAGTTTAATCATGTAGAAGTCAACTATTTTCTGGACATATTTTGAAACCAATAGCAAGGTTTACATTTATATAAGATCAGCATAAAAAGTATAAAATTATTTCATGTATAGATCTAGACGAACGTAATCCTTGGCCTCGTGAGAAGACCCATTTCAAACATCATTACTGCAAGAAAGATGAATATCTCTTGTATATATTGTAAGCAGAGAAAGCATTAACCCTAATGACGATGAATTTTTAAAGGCAGTGAATGTAGATATTACTACATTTTTATCATTTTGAATGGATACTGTACACTTGATGATCAATTCTTACACATAATTTGTCTAAGAATTGATCATCAAGTGTACAGTATCCATATATATTGCAAAGTAAAGCATGAGAGTCATTGAGATGAATGATGTACACGTAGTAATTATGCACATACATGTACTGCTGAGCTAAACATTTTATTAATAGTTACATGTTCATAGCTTTCAGTCATTCAGGAAAATGGAGGTTGTTCAGCGTGGTTCAATTGCTTTAGTTTCAGGGACAGCTGCAAATGTTTTCTTTAGAGAATATTGCTTGATTCCAGTATAAGATTTTGTATTGATTTGAGGGCTTTTGCAGCCTCCTCATCACTCTTTCTTAAAGAAATGAAATTTCTTTACCCTTAGAAAATACATTAATGAAAACAAACAAATAAAATTAATACATAGGACCAAATTTGATTTGATTATTGAGACAAATATATTTTTTTCAATATGACATTCTACATATCTTTGGTTGTGCATTCTGTAGCTTGCATCCTTTTGTACTGCATCTATAATTTTCCCGACAATTACCAGTTAAACCAATACAGACACAACGCTTTAGTGATAATATGGCTCATGCAAATTAGTAGTATCACTCAGTTCTTGTGAGACCAATTATTTTCTTAATTAACAAATCACTCAGGAATGAGAAGACCATTATCTTCAGTCATTGATATTGTTGTCTTCAGTCATCAACTATTTTTGCCAATTACAATTCAGTATATTTGTTTCTTTCATATATCAATGGAAATAATATATATATTGATAAGATTGTTTTGGCTGTCATTATTTTATTTTTATTTTAAGAGATAGAATGATATCACGATGAGCACCTCCTTGTCTGCGCTTGAGAGAAATATTAAAGGGATTTTATCCCTGAGAAGCCTTTGTAAAATGTTATGTACAAATTAATGTGTATATTTTGTGCATGTACAGTGTAAAATTTATTTTTTCAATTAAAATAATTAAATAAAAAGGTACTGGAGTGGTAGCATCATAAAATGAAATGTTTACAGAATAAAAAAGTATATATTTGCCAAATAATTTTTTCAGGGAAATGTATCATTTCAGAGTAATGAGCAAATGAAGATCAGAAGAAAATCATAAAAATGCTTGTCCTTGTTGTGCTCAAACTTGTTGTTTCCTGTGCTTTTAATAGCTGCACCAAGAAAAGCATACAAAATGAAATGAAATATAATTTCAAGCAAGTCTGTTACTATTTTAATTATACTTTGTTGTTCTGATAAACATTCTGGCATATGACAAAAACTGTAGGATCGCTTCCAATTAACCATCTATCGAAATTATGTTTCTGTACCAGAACTCAAACTTAGCTTTGATGGATTGCGAAATGATTTGTGTCATATCTCAATATGACTTTTACAGTTGTGGGTATCTTTTGTCCTCGACTCCTTGTATATTCTGAATTAAAATTATTTTTAGTTTCACTGCTTTCATTTGAAGAGCCATAAAACCATATCTATTTCTATG